>NC_135625.1:43849618-45088118 GCF_053574225.1 Canis aureus
GAGACTTAGAGACAACACAGAATCAAGATATAGTTGTTAAGTTATTATAATTCTAATCTTAATATTAGAACCTGTAATGTAAAAATTCCAGTCCTATCTTGTTAGGCATTTGCCAAATGAAATCAAATGTTTGCCATACAGTGGTTTTAAGCTTGTACAATAATATTCAAATGCTATATACTGCCATGGGCTCTTCTGATTTCACACATAGGCTGAAATATTTTAGTAAACTCACACTTTTTCACCTGTTTAGTCTTTGTGTTATCACTTCTCGATACATAATAGAGATGTAGATGAGCAACAAAAAGATGACAAAGAAATCATCTAGAAAGCCTAGAATTCCAAACAAGGCTTCAGGTACAAAATCTAGAGGTGATATGAGATAGAAAAAAGCTCCCATTAAACAAAGTATTATCCTGATGCGGAACATCCAGAAAAGGCCCCCGACTGAAAACATTTCCCTGAATGCATGCCTCAGTAAAGTAGGTAGATCCATAATTCTTTCCATAATCTGGTAGGGGGAAGAACAAAATATGATTTGTCATCTAATATGTCAGATATCAAAATAATATAATATTCTTACAATGTGCAAACTCAGTTAACATGAATTAAGGAGTTTCACATATTTTTTAGTTATATCTTTTATTTAAAAACAGATCTTTGATAACTAGGTTCTTATAAAGTAGATCTTACAGCAGATAACTGAAAAGCAACTAAAATGTCAACAAACTTAATTAAAATATAGGATATACTGAAGCAAAATTCAAGTCCTCTCTAATTTGAATTAGTAAAATAAACCAAATGAAGCACCTGTGTGTGTATATAGGATTAGAGCCTAAGGCTTGAGCTCAAGTCTCAGCTCTTAAAGTCAGACAGGTCTGGGTTTAAACTCAAAGTCAATCTCTTAGTAGTCAGGTGACCTTGGGGAAGTTGTTTAAACAACTGAGATGATGCAACCAAGTATATGCCACCAGGGCTATTAAGAACTAAAAGAGATATTGTATACAAAGGATCTTTGTAAATTGCCAGACAATACAGAAGTAGTATACATTAAAGACACATTAACTTACATGGCTTTGACAGTCTAAGAATAGCAATGAAACTGATTCCTTCCTAGGATGTTTATTTGGTTTAGCTTGAGTTTAAGCAAATTACTAATTGCCACAAAAGTTTTTGGAAAGTCAGACCCTACCTTTGTGAAAACGATTATGAAAAAAAGATAAAAGAAAAAAAACCTATTATGCTTCTGAAATATGCACAGAAACATCAATTTTTACATAAGTGAGCATAATTTTCACAGCCGAAATTTAACAAATCATATCAATTTTTGAAAATTGAAGCATTCAGAGAACTTGGAACCCTCACAAACTATTGGAAACAGTTTGGCAGTTTCTCTAAATGTTAAACATAGAGCTATCATAATATCCAGCAATTCCACAACGAGGCATATACTCAAGAGGAATGAAAACACAAATGTGAATGGAAGCATTATTCATAATAGATCAAAAGTGGAAACAATTCTAATGTCCATCAACTGATGAATGGATAAACAAAATGTGATATATTATTTGGCCATAAAAAACAATGAAGTTCTGATATAAATTACAACACGATGAACCTTGAAAACACTATACTAAGTGAAATAAACTAGAGACAAAAGGTCATATATTATATGATCCCATTTCAATGAAACGATGAAAATGTCCAGAATAGCCCAATCTATAGAGGCAGAAAGTAAATTAGTGGTTACCAAGGACTGGGGAGAGAGGACAGGAAAGGGGAGAATGGGAAAGGATGTCCAAGATTTAGGGATGATGAAAATACTGTAAAATTAGATTATTATGATGATTAGATTAGATTTATTCTGAATACACTAAACACCACTGAATTACATACTTTAAACAGGTTGCACTTTATGACGAGTAAAATATATCTAGATAAAGTTAACAAAAGAGTACTAATATCTACTTGTATGACCTTGAGCAAGTTAGTTTATCCTCTGTCTCCAAACTTTGCATTTGTTTTACATATGGTGCTGTGTAGTAAGTAACTACCATGATTTCTTAACTTCTTTCATGATCTCACTTCCCAGGGGCTGGTAATGCAGATAAACTGACCAGAGGAAAAAAGTCACTTCCTGTGTTCATTCCACTGGGCACAGCTCAGCTCTTTTTAACAATCCGTATAATTACTATATATATTTTGTTTGCCTCACGAGTGCCAAATAAGTAGAGAGGGAAGTGAAGACAAAAATGGGAAGAACTGAGCAAGTAATAAGTAAATAGTTATATAAACTCCACCAGATAATCTTGTAAATCCTTTTGAAAACTTGGTCATAAAAAATCAAAATGGTCTTTTTAGAATCACTTCCTACATTAATTTTCTATTCTCTATAGGAGAAACATTTAAAACAAAACAGCTGCATAACTTTCACAAGTCTATGATAAATTATTTTAAATATTCTAGTGACTAGCCAGTATGTCTTTTGAATACTTTTCTGTCCCTTATCAGAGCTGTTTTCATATGGTATCACTTATACAAACTCTGTAATAAGTAGACAAGGAGGATGATTAAGGTTATTAAGAAATGTTTGAAAAAAAAAAAAAAAGAAATGTTTGTATATTAATCACAATCTTACTCCAACTTTGGATGAGGGAAAATACCAAAGTCAAAGCTGTCTCTATTACACTGTAATTTCATCACACACCAGACTTCTTACTCATCAAATATATGACACCTACCAAAAATTAATAATTGAGCAATGGTATGCTTCACACTTAAAAATAGGAATAAATATCTTAAAATGACTTTTTTTAAGTTCAGTGATAGGTCTTGAATTTGGGACATGTTGATTTTCAAAGAATCATCCTATAGATGTCACTAGAGGATATGCAAAAAAAAATAATTGCTGGATGAAAAATAGCAGAGGCCCCCAAATAACTATGGAGGACAACAATGATTGGATTAAGTTTTCTGTCTGTTTAAACATCTAGATTTATCTGTTATCCACAACGTTTGAAATTGTATGCTCTTAAGTGTACATGACATCACAGTATAAGGAATACATGCAAAGAAGCACAAGATTACACAAGTATTTAATACTGAAGTACTTTGTGCTTGTTTTGGCAGCACATATAATAATACTGAAACATTTTAATAGATTATATTCTTTGCCGAGAGTAGTAGTATCAATTTTTAAAGATAACTCATTAATTTATTCAACAAATATTAAGAACCTACTGTATCCCAGGCACTGAAATTGCAATGAGAATAGAGCAGTGAGTATATAAAGATAATGCTTGCCCTCATGAAGCTTTTAGTCTACTGAGAGAAAGATAATGAACGAGATTTGAGTATGGTTTGTGACATGCTACAAAGGAACAGTGCAGAGGACAATGATAGTGAATACCTTAGTTGATCAGAAAAGCCTCCCTGAGGAAGGGTGATTTAAGAACAACCTAAAAGATGAGAAGTCAGCCATGAGAAAAGCAGAGGGACAAGTATGCCAAATAGAGGCGTCATGTGTGAAGGTAGTAAGGTGGAAAGACTTGGAGTGTATTTTGAGAGTGAAAGGCAGCTGGTGGAGGTGAAGCATTTTGAGGGAGGCTTGGGAGAGAGCAACTAGGTCATGCAGGACAGGAAGCATGTGAGCACAGGAAGGAGTTGGAACATTATTCCAAAACACTGGAAGTTTTAAAATACAAGAATATCATGGTTTTATATATGTTTTCAAAATATTATTTGGGCTGCTATGCAGAGAAAAAAGTCACAGTGACAAGGCCACTTGCAGTTTATCCTAAGCAAGAGAGGATGGTGGCTTAGGCTAGTATGATTGCTATAAACACAGCCTATTTTTATGAGATAAAAATGACAGGATCTCCTAAAAAAAGAAATGATACAACTTATTTCTAGATCAGGTGAGGGGAATGAGGGAAAGGAAGAAATCAAAACAGCTGAGTAAGACTGAGAAAAGAGTACACTGTTGAGGAGGGAAGCAATTCAATATTGTACATATGGCATGTGAGACGCTGTGAAATATCCGAGTGGAGATGCAAGACAAGTACCTGCATGTATGCTCTAGAGCTCAGAGGACTTTCCATATAAATATGTACTTAGCATATTCTTATTTTTGAAGTACATACTTAGTCATGCACACACTTCTAGAATTCTTTGTTAGATTTTAAGAAAACTGAATGAGCCAGTAAAATGTGAGTTTTTAACCTACCATATGCTTTTTTTGGGGGGAGGTCAACCATAGAGTCAATATGTTCTTTAAAAATCAAATGCTTTTGAGTAACTAAAATAACATATCAAAAAACCTCAACATCTAGATTTACTTAGGGAAACATTTCAAACAGAAGGCCAGGGTAAATAAAAAAGTAGAAAACACAATTGTAAAACTCTCCACAAGTTCTCAGTTTTAAGTTTTTCATTAGACAGTCCCTATTTTAGATTTGCACTGGAGTCAATTTTACATTTCCCTCTAATTTTTCTTTTTTGATATCTCTCTTATAAAGACTTCTATAATGCTTTTTTTTTTTTTTTTAATAGAGAACTATAGTCCTTGGGAAAGCTGTTACTCTGTAATTGACAACAATGACAAAGGTTAAAACTTTACCCAACACACATAAACAATGAGATTTTTTTATAGTCAAAGAATATTTGGTCAATCTCACATTACAAAACAGAAGTATCATTATACTCTAACTTTGCACCTGCTATAACATTACTTACAGATCTGGGCTGCCCTGAGAATCTCCGGTTATAATCATTAATATCTTGACGCAATGATACAACATCCTGAGATTGGTCATTTTCACCAAATACTGTTAGCAGTAAAGTTACCTGTGTATTAAAAAAAAAAAAAAAAAAAAAAAAAAAAAAAGTTATACCTTTCTGCAGCATTACTTTTTTTCCTTTTGTGTTATTATTCAATAGAATGAGAAAAGCTTCTAAACTTATTTTCATTTATTTTTTTCACTCATTGCTTTGAATAAAGGCAACATGAGGAGGAAAGTAAGTTATCATTGCCTTACAATAAAATCCAAAGCAAAATGTAATTTGTATTCCCATAAAATCAAATGGGCAAGTTAACTAAACACTGGTTCTAATATCTTCCAGTTCACTCTAGGAATAAAGTCAGTAGTTCTCTGTTTGGGCTAACAAATATTTGAGGATGTAAGAATTATGAGAAAATATTCAGGAGCAAAGTGACATAAAAATACATGTTTAACATTGTGAGAGAAAAATTAGGGATTTCTTTTGTGATTAAAATCATTATTCTTCAACCTCACTGGTATTTGAAATATCTTCAAATGCTACCAAACATAATACAGCGATTAAGTTATTGCAGAGGCCCACTCTCAAACACCCATCCCTACTATAGTCAAAAAAGGTAATTCTTGATACTGATATATAATGTAATGCTTTTAACCTGGTTTCCTCCATGGTACCTCCATGGTAGAGGTTAGGATAAACAAATATCCCAGGACCATACTAAGGTAATCTGAAGATGACAGCATCTTGAAAAACAAGTACATTTTAATATATAACTATGCCAGGACGTCTGGGTGGCTCAGTGGTTGAATGTCTGCCTTTGGCTCAGGTCGTGATCCTGAGGTCTTGGGATTGAGTCCCACATCAGGCTCCCTGCAGGGAGACTGCTTCTCCCTCTGCCTGTGTCTATGCCTCTCTCTCATGAATAAATAAATAAAATCTTATATATATATATATATATATATATATATATATATATATATATATATATGTATATATATGTGTACATATATATGTGTACGTATATATATATATATAACCATGCCTATAGAAATGGTCACTGTACAGTAGGATAAAAATGGGAAGGAGCAGTGAAAGATTTAGGTTTAAATCATCTAGCTGTTTTTATCCTTCTTCAGGTCAGCTGTAAAACCAGGACTTCCCACTACTCACATGCTTCCCAAACAGCCAAAGAGAGGAGTGATGAAGAGCAGTAGGTGGTAGGAAAGCAAGTACAGCCTCTCTTCACAAATTGGCTAATAAAAATGCATCCTTCGATAAATAATAATTGACCACTTACTGTGGGCCAGGCACTGTGCTAAGTGCTACATATACCCAAAAACTTATCCTCCCCAAGGATAGAAGGGGAGGCAGACCTGGTCAATAGTCTGTTATAAGGCACTGTGGTGGGGGTTATAATGATGCTTGAGAATAAAGAGTTCTGCCTGGGGTGCCCAGAAAGCTGGAAACATATTATGGCCCTCGCAGTGCAGGTAACACCACTGGTATGTTAGGGTATGCATTCAGAAAGAGAAGTGGGGAGCATGTTACAGTCAGAAGCAGCAGCCTGTACACTTATTTCCAGTGAAACAGGATGGGGAACAGGTACCTGCCACCTGTCTTGCTTCCAGGATGAATTCTTCTACAGTTAGGGAACCAAAAGCTATTATATAAAAACAATTTTTTCTCTACCTTTCTAGGCTCTAGCAATTTATGGGTGGTCAGAAGGGTATCACCTGCTAATACATATATAACCTATGAAGAGCGGTGGAAAGAGCCAAGAAGAGGGGACATGTGGTGGAACTAATTCTTTTTTTTTTTTTTTAGAACTAATTCTTTAATGTGAGACCATTCTATAATATGGTCTGGTCTCGGTGTTGCTGGCAGATAGCTAAGGATTATGAGAGGTGGTATCCTGCAAATAAACTTCTCTGTTGACTGCCTTGTGTCACATAATCAAATCAGCCATAGAGGCAGTACAAACAAAAACAAAAACACCACCTGCCATGTGATACAAAGTCAAATGTGAAAGAGGCAGAATTTGGGAAACGTAGAAGCACGCAGGAAAGAAGGAAGATAAAGCTCCGAACTTCCCTCTTTACACCAAAAAATAAAGCAGTGATGGGGATAAGTGGATAGCCAGAACAAAGGCTGAAAGGGTATGTGTGTCTGTGTGTGTTTAACAATTCATGCTATATGGTTTTATTCCTATAAAGTCCAAAAATCAGACAAAACTAAATAATCTTAGAGGTGTATGCTACAGTAATAAACCTATAAAGAAAATCAAGGGAATGCTTATCATAAAAGTCAAACACTAGTTTGCCTCTAGGAGAGGAAGGAGGGGGTGGAGATTTGATCCTTAGGAGGCTTTTGGGGGCTGTTAGGCCAGTTTCTATTTCTTCACGTGAGTGATGATTACTGAAGTGTTGCTTTGTGATGATTTAATAAGCTGTACTCATTTGTTTTGTGTGCTTTTCTGTATGTCTGTTATAGTTTACAAAGAATTCTGGAAAAACTGGCTTCTTCTACCATTTTGATTCGTTTTTTGGTCTCTGTGGGTTTATGGCTTTTTACAAAACGTCCTGTTCTTTTAGTGGCTTGCAAAAGGTAGCAAAAGTAAATACGTGTTCAATTTGACTTCTTTACTTGAAAGCTCTCTGTTTTAGGACTTTGCTTTGCACAATGGAATACTTCCTAAGGAGCTACTGTCTTTTTACATGTTCATAACTCATTATTAGAAAGGCAGGTATTTTTATTTTAAATGAAAAATAAAGTAAGTATACAGGAAATTATGAAAAAAATGTATACAACTGACAGAATGTTCTATTTCACTATATTTACCAATTAAAAAACTAAAAATTTCATTTTCTTAAATTTAACAGTATTTTGTTTTTCTGGTTTATCAGAGAAATTGAGAAAAGATGGCACATATCATCTGTGCTGACATTTCAGTCTTCAATATAGATTTATAAAAACTTACTGTTTCCCTCCTGAAGTACCTTCTATACTAACTATAAAGATCTGTTCTGAATCATATAATATGTAAAACTGTCTCCCAAAGAGACATTTTAAAAAATTATTATTCATCATATAAAGCTATTTAGACCCTCACTGGAGAAGGGCAGATTAAAGTAAATTGAGTAGCCCTGAGTGGCTCAGTCAGTTAAGTTTCTGCTTTAGCTCAGGTCATGATCCCAGTGTCCTGGGATTTAGCCCAGATTCAGGAGCCTGCTTCTCTCTCCACCTCCGCCTGCCACTCCCCCTGCCTGTGTGCTAGCTTGCTTTCTACTGTCAAATAAATAAATAAATTCTTTTTTTTTTTTTTTAAAGTTAAATTGGAAGGGAAGAACTTTTTTTTTTTCCAAAAGAAGTTTATGTAGGGGAAATACTTGTTTAAGCCTGATTAGCTGGTTCGACTATTCCTTTGCTAGTATCACAATGAAGTCTGACTAGAATTTTGAGAAGGTTTCATTTACCAGGTGTTTTTTTTTTTTACTACAATTGAGGGATTTAGAAGAAAATTTCCTTTTCTTGGTATCTTTCAGACATTTTAAAAAATAATGGAGTAACACTATAGAAGCTTTGGATAAACAGAACTTCCTTACGACCCAACAACTGGTGCTTACCCAAAGAAGACAAAAATACTAATTCAAAGGGATACATGCACCCTAATGTTTAGTAGCATTATCTACCATAGCCAAATTATGGAAACAGCCATAGTGCCCATCAACTGCTGAATGGATAAAGAAGTGGTATATATACAATAGAGTATTACTGAGACATAAAAAAGAATGAAATCTTGCCATTTGCAACTTTGCAACAACATGGAAGGAGCTAGAATATTATGTTGAGTGAAATCTGTCAGTTGGAGAAAGACAAATACCATATGATTTCACTCACGTGGAATTTAAGAAACAAAATGAAAATGGGAGAGAGAGGCAAGGAAAGAAACAGACTCTTTTAGCTAAAGAGAACAAACTGATGGTTACCAGAGGGGACGTTAGGTGAGAGGATAGGTGAGATAGATGATGAGGATTAAGGACCACACTTATGATGAGCACAGTGTATGGTATGGAAGTGTTGTTCACTATATTCTACATTTGAAACCTATATTACACTAGATGTTAACTGGAATTTAAATAAAACTTTAAGGGATCCCTGGCTAGCTCAGTGGTTGAACATCTGCCTTTGGTTCAGGGTGTGATCCTAGGGTCCTAAGGTCAAGTCCTACATCTCCCTCTGCCTCTGACTCTGTGTCTCTCATAAATAAATACAATCTTAAAAAAAAAAAACAAAAAACTTAAAAAATCAAAACAATTCAAAAATTAGATACAGAAATTTAAAAAATTTACAAAAGGAACTAGCATAAATTGATGCTTTCTGGATACAAACATTACCGTTTGTCTACAGATTGGACAACTGATTGCCCCAAGCCATGAACCATACCGCCAGTATGCAATAATGCAGGTACCTAATGAGGAGGAAAAAAAAATTAATACTGATATTTTAAATTTTAAAGCCCATGAATCTTCAGAAAGTTTCATATATTTGAAATATTTTCATAGTATCATCTTATTTTAAAATATTTTTTATTTCATCCAACCAACTCTTCAGGCAAATTCAAATCTAGTAACAATTCTCAGCCACTGAGAAATATTTTTATTTAAACTACTAGCTAAGATACAGACATTTTTATACAACTCAAAGCAAGATGCATTAACTGCTCCAATGCTGAAAAATACTGTATTTCCTATGTAAAATAATCATTGTAAATATGACAACCAACAAATCACAATATTAATTTTTCTGTTCCAAACTTGGTATATATGTTACAAAAACACAACTTCTATTTTTTTTTTTTTTTTGTAGTTCAACTTCTATTTTTTTAAGAATTTAGAAAGCCAAATTACAATGGTGTCAATAACAAAGAACTAAAGGACACAAAGACTACATGCTCTCTGACCTAATAGTTTATAATCCAGTTCAATAACTGAATCAATTTTTGTACTAGATGGATTTGATTTTTCTCCTTGAAGGTGTGCATGAGGAGCAAAACAGCTAAAGACAGCCTAAAGGAAGAGTGATAGACCTCAAAAAATGGCAGGTAAGCTAAGTGTAGAAGCACTAAAGTTCAGGCCAGTAACGAAGAAGGGATATTTTAAAATACTGGGACGCCTGAGTGGCTCAGTGGTTAAGCCTCTGCCTTTAGCCCAGGGCATGATCCTGGAGTCCCAGGATTGAGTCCCACATCAGGCTCCCTGCATGGAGCCTGCTTCTCCTTCTGCCTATGTCTCTGCTTCCCTCTTTCTCTCTCTGTGTCTCTCATGAATAAATAAATAAAATCTTAAAAATAAAATAAAATACTGTCTGATGTTTAAGGGGCCAATTCATTTCTTCTCTGCAGGACACCTATTTCTCAGATAATCCAGATCCCATTATGAATCTGAACTAAGTGCTTCCAGCCTCCCTTCTACCTCTAGGATCTTTCCCGTATTCTTATTCTTGTCTTAGCAACCTCACTTAGCCTTCTTGTGTTCCTTATTCTGATTCTTCCAGATTAAATAAATGTCCAGAATTTAGAATAAGCAATGACAGTCAAATCGAAAAGACCAAGGTGACATACTGAAATCAATCAGAAGGTAGTTAAATCTCAAACTGTTTATTATTAACTCAAGTACAAAAGGAACGTAGGGAGGGAGGATGCATCAGAATAATTTGTTGATGAGAAAGGATTTGAACTAACTTTGTAGGATAGGTAAGATTTAAATACAGAACAGGAAGCAGGATGCTCCAAGTTTTATGAATAGGAAGGAGTAAACACCAGAGGTAGAAATAAATGGTATGTAAGGAGACTGGTAAGGAAACCAAGGGGCTAAGCAAAGGCTATCCACATTGGACATTACACTGACTGTGGGGAAAAACAGGTTCAATGATTTAAAGATGAATTTAAGGGATGCCTGGGTGACTCACTTGGTTAAACATCTGCCTTTGGCTCAGGTTATGATCTCCCGGTTCTTGGATGGAGCCCAGTGTCCAGCTCCCTAATCGGAGGTGGCGGGGTATCTGTTTCTCGCTCTCCCTCTGCCCCCTGATCATGCTCTCTATCTTGTTCTCTCTCTCAAGTAAAAAAATAAAATCTTAAATAAATAAAGATGAATTTAAAAGCCAAACAATCTTTGTCTGGTATCTTTCCCTGCTCTCAGAGTGCTGTGTTAGATAATATTAATTTGAGCAATCTAATTTCACATAGAAACCATATGAAAGCAAAACTTATGAATCTTGTTAGTATTATTACTAATATCTGTAATGATGCCTTAGCTTTACTACCTGTTCACTCAAAAGTTCAATGTGTTTTGATATATATTAACTTATTTAATCCTACATCTCTTTCCTACAAAATTAGAGTACAGGTGTCCTTGCTTTGCAAATTGTGTAATGGTTACTGCACAGAAAAACCACAGTTCAGCAAATCAAACACTCCATCCAGTTCACACACATCTGCTATATTATCAAGGTTTTCCCTTTTCTTCAACTTTCCTCTTCTATAAAAAGAGAGCCCCTTAAATAAGATGGTGGGTGGGAGAGATGACCCAATGACTTTAATCTGGGTCATAATCTAAGTTTTTTTGCAAAATGGGAATAGCACTTTATAAGGTTGCTAAAGAATTAAGTAAAAACAATGTGGGTCACCAATTTAAGATGAAGTCTGTTGCTGCCATTATTCTTAGCTCACTGTAAAGTAACAGAACTGTAGTTCCATATACAGGAACCAAGCTAAGATGCTGTTGATATAGTACCAACACGTGAATTACTATTCAAAGAAACACATTTCTGTTTATTGAGAAGTTGAATGACTAGATTTTAAATCTCTGAACCAAGAGACAGTAAATAAAAGTATCTAACAAGCACAGCAGGCTATCAGAAGCAATCTACCCAATTACCTCAGACCCAGAAACCAAGAATACAATACAGCCATCTTTCAATTGACTGGGTTATCCACTCTATGAATTACCTAAGCCTGGGTTGGAAAATGGAGTTCATCTAGCTTGGCAAATCTCATTGATTCTTAACACCTGCCTGAAGTTCTGTATTAGAGGATGATTGAGGTCATCTCCAGACTCAGAAAGAATGTCCAATTGATTAGGAATATCTACCAGAGGTTTTGGGGAGGGGAGAGTATCTGCTTTCTCTGGTGGCCAAATAATTTCTCTATCTGATCTTTCATAATTTTGCTGCTCATTAGCATTCCCAACAGACAAAAATAGATACTGAATTAAGTGTTTTATAACTTGTTAGCAAAAAAAAAAAAAAAAAAAAAAAAAAAAACTTGTTAGCTAACTTAGGGAAGAGGATGAAATTAATGGATGATGCAATAATGAGACTGATCAGTAATTACTAAATGAGCACAGGTATAGAAGACCCTGCACTGCATGATATGGATTTCAAAGTATTTATGTCATCCTGCAAAGCATAAATAGCAGCGCTATATACTTAGTAATTCTATATAACCTCAAACAACAGATACAAATGGGAGAAAGAAAGGATCATTTTGAGCTGGTGCAGGGTAAAAAGGAGGTAAGAGAGCTAAAGGGAAGGTTTTGGGTAGGGTCTTAAGAGAAACTTCCTGCCTTAGGAAGGATGAATAATAAATGAAACTACCAAAAAGTAATAAACAATGAAGGATTCGGCAATCCCTCATGGTATTCATATACTTAAATTATCATTCAAAGAAACACATTACTGTTTACTGAGAAGTTGAACAACTAGTATTTTTTCATCTTTGAGCTCACAGACACTAAATCAAAGTGGCTAACAAGTAGACCAGGGTATCAGAAGCCATCTATCCCATTCATGTAATACAAAACTGACAGGGATCCCTGGGTGGCTTAGTGGTTTAGCACCTGCCTTCAGCCCAGGGCGTGATCCTGGAGTTTCGGGATTGAGTCTCACATCGGGCTCCCTGCATGGAGCCTGCTTCTCCTTCTGCCTGTGTCTCTGCCTCTCTCTCTCTGTCTCTCATGAATAAAGTCTTTAAAAAAAAATACAAAATGTGACAAAATTAGGAATCCAGCCCATGTACCCATATGGGTCTTGGTCTAAATAGTCACTTCTCCCAAATATAGCATTGTTTGCTTACCACAAAAAAGATGTCCACAGTTTGTTTCAACAGGGAAGGAGGCTTGATGTAAACAGATTGGACAGTACATGTCAGTGTAGAACTGCTGCCGAGCAGCAGCAGGGGCATCCTGATGAGAGAACATGCATTCGAGATTATACAATGCACATGGGTCTTCAGAGTTATCTCGAGGAATAAAATTATACTTAAGAACACAGTTGATAGTGCATAGTCCTTATCACATTTTAGATGTGCAGTAGTTTAAAGTTTTGTAAGTTATGAGCTGTGTTATTGTTTTATTTAGGCTGCAGGGTCTCTACTTTCCTTCCTGAACACACCAAGGACAAAAACCAACATTAACTCCAGAGTTTCTCTTTTATGCTGTTAGAATGAGTTAGTTATTCTGAGAAGTACAAGCCTAAAGCAAAAGCTAAAGAAATGTCAAACTGTTTCCCAAGTATTAGTTTTTAATCATTTTTAATATCTTTTTCATTCCCACGTTCCTAACGAGTGTTGCAGGTATGCTGTACCTCACAAGGGACCAGAATTAAAACTTTCAAAGAAGAATACTGGTCATTTTGGAAGAAGGAAAATTTAATACACTGGTAACCTGGGCTTAATCTTTCACAAATTCAGATTAGTAAAATTTAACGTTCCTCAGTTACATCACTTGTGATTGTAATAGGTAATGTGGAATATAATCACCTCTACAAGAAGCATCCAGATATCAAAGAGCCCACTGGAATGTAAATGATATGAGGATAAGAACTTTATCTATAGGACTCATGGTAGTGACCTAGGAACTAGAAAAGTTTCTAGCACTAGTATATAATGTGTATCTTTTAAAATACTATAAAAACCTATCTTTATTTTTTTTTTCAGCTGGTAGAAATTTTTTTTTAATTTTTTAAACCTATCTTTATAGTACCCAGCACACCTCTTGTAAAGTAGCCAGCATTAAAAACATCAAATTATCAAAAAAATTATAAAATTGGCTAAATATGAACTATTAATTGTAAACTGAATCAAAGATTTTTGTCACCTAAAACTAATAAACATAACAAAAACTCCTCTTTCTTAAATCAGTCCCAAAACACTAGAATATTCTATAAGCCATGATCACACATTGATGTTAGTCTTTTATATCATTTTTAATGGTGCAAAGAAAAACATAAAGCATTTAATGTCCCCCTCTCTACCTTTTGTCTTCATCATTGTTTTTTGGAAGTAAACTAAATCAAAACAGAAACAATAAAAAACAATTACCAGTGCTGTCCAACAGAACTTTATGCAGTAATGGAAATCTTTATCTGTGGGTACTGAGTACTTAAAAGGTGAGCAGTGTAACTAAAAAGCACTGAATTTTAAATTGTACTTAATTTTAGTTAACTTAAAATTAAATAGCTACATTTGGGTAGTGGCTACCATATAGGACAGCACAGAAAGGGCTAAGTCACTAGCTTTATTCTAAATACAGCTAAATATTATGCCTGAGGAAGGTATGAGGGAAGTGAATTGGACAGTGGTGCAAAGGAATCTGGAAGATGCAACTCAGTGTGGGACTTCTGTATAGCCAGATCCATTCATGTCATTCCAGTGTGAATTTAAGTAAATCTTAGTGTTCTAATACGTTAGATGGGAATGAGAATTGTTGCCTTACTGATCATGTTTGCAGACCGAATAAAACAGTTGTATGTGAAAGCCCTCTGTAAATTATAAAACACTATCCCACCATGAATTATTAATAACAATAGCTCTGGAACAGAGTATACTGCTAACATGATTAAATTATTTTTACATCAGTGAATTTAAGTTTTATGAAGGCAGGAATTCTTGTTTGTTTAGCTCACAACTGAATCCTCAGTGCCTAGAACAGTGTCTGGCATATAGTAGATGTTTAATAAATATATGGTGAGTGGATAAATTGTAAAAGACTTTTTTTTTGAAGAGAGTTATTTATTTGTGAGGAATTAAAATTTGGTGGGTGGGAAATCCATTTTTAATTTTAATTTTTTTAATATTAGCTTTCTTGGCATGAAGGTGTACAATATTCTGTATATTCCAGCCTTCATGAACTATATTACATTTCCGGTTCTTAGAGAGTCCATCTGGTTTAGAACCATAGAAGAGAAAGAAAAGTCTTCTTTGCCTAGCTAGTTTTGCTAACCTTGACCAATGAAGAAAAAGAAGAGTTGGGGGGGAGGAGCCACCATTGTAGTCATTTTTTTGTAGGTCTTTGGGGAATAGGTAGGACTTCTGGGGAAAAATAGTTTTTCCACCACATTACAGTAAAGCCAATTAGAGAGTGATTATATCCTCACAAATAAATAACAGGAAAACTGCTGTTCTTAAAAAAAAAAAAAAAGAAAGAAAAGAAAAAGCATGCACATGGAAACATCTGAGTAGTTAAAACTAGTCATTTGCCTAATCTGAAGAAAACATCCAATCAATAGAATAATTTAAATTAACAAAGCAGGAAAGCACTCCATGTTTCCAAAAAGTAATTTATTATTTCATCACAATTGCATATGCAAGAGGAATGGTGACATTACTCCTCATACAAATATACACAGTTACATAACAATAGTACCTGCTCTGTTTGCAGTTGCTCCCGAAGTACCCTTACTAGCTCTTGGTTTTCTGGGTGAATGTTCTGATGTGCATTTCTGTTGAATAAAATATAATGAATTTTGAATATAAAACACCATCAGATGAATCACTCATTTTTTTTTTTAGATTTTAGTTTTTTTAGGTAATGTTTAAAGATCATGGGTATAGGCTGATTTCAGGTTCAACTGGCAAATGATGAAATTCAGAGGCCTAGTACCTTGTAGATTTGATGTAACCGCAGGCTTACAAATCATATGAAGAACAATTAATACATTTATTTATTCTGTGAAGTTCCTTCAAAATAAGCAACTATATAATTATATACTTAAACACTTTTCCATATGTAATTAGATCTTTCCACCTATGAGGTAGAAAAACAGAAAATAAAACTAAATCATATAGAAAAGCCCAAACCTAACATACCACTAATATCTTAACATTAACAATTAAAAGGGAGACTCAAGGGCAAGAATTTAGTGGCTGATATAAAAGAAAGGGATTAAGAGATGAGGGTATTGGAAATTACAAGTGGTGGTTAGGTTGACAGGGTGAGGATGAAGATTTCCATCTGATTCACAGCTTAATTCCATTTGGCAGTAACAGTTTCTTCTAAACTTAGACATTTTTAACAGCAATATTTTAGATCCACAAAATCTCAGCATTACTCTATGTAAGAGCCTTTATGCTCTGGATGAGCTAATACTCAACAGTGATAAAACCTCTAAATCAGGAGCACCTGGGTGGCTCAGTCAGTTGGGCGTTTAATTCTTGATTTCAGCTCCAGTCATGATCTCAGGGTCTTGTTAATCAAGCCCCAGTCAGGCTTTGCTCAGTGGGGAGTCAGCTTGGGATTCTCTCACTCCCTCTGCCCTTCTCCACCCACCTCAAATGAATGGATAAATCCTTAAAAAAAGAAAAGAAAAGAAAAGAAAAGAGAAAAGAAAAGAAAAGAAAAGAAAAGAAAAGAAAAAAAAGAAAAGAAAAGAAAAGAAAAGAAACCCCTCTAAATCAATATCCTAACAGGACAGGGAAAAATGTTATAAATACATCTTATAATTATTCAATTTTTAGTAAAAAATTCAGGGTAGCATGCAAAACATGACCATTAGTTTTAAGAGAACATTAAAAAAAAGTCAACTAATCAGAAACTAAACATAAACATAATAAAACTATTGAACTCTGTTTAAATACCTTAAAGTTTGGTAGATTATTTTAAATATTACCTTTTTGTGACTAAATAAACAATCTCTAACAGAAAGCTACTCTCTGGTGAAAACAATCTATCAAGGCACAGCACATGAACCATCTCATTTAAATACCAGTATATACCTAACTAAACAACACTTCTCTAGGACACTGGAAAACCATTCCTTTCTCTTTGGAAAAAGATAGTTACTACTTTTCAGAGTATAGATATAAACCATGTAACTGGAAGGTCTTTTTTTTTTCTTTTTGTTTCTTTCCATAAAAAGAAGATAAAAGAGTGTAAAATTTGGTTGTAGAATGCTAGAAAAGTCAATGTATAGCCAGACGGATGCCTGGGTGGCTCAGCAGTAAAGTGTCTGCCTTCGGCTCAGGGTGTGATCCCAGATTCCCGGGATCGAGTCCCACAGTGGGCTCCCTGCATGGAGCCTGCCTCTCTCTGTGTCTCTCGTGAATAAATAAAATCTTAAAAAAAAAAAAAAAAAAAAAAAAAGTATAGCCAGACAACAAGAACAAACAGCCTGGGATGCTGAACATGTACAGAACCAAAAATCTAGAAAATTTTAGGGTAATTAAGACAGATTTAAAGAACTAGATTAGACAATCTTTAAAATGTGATTATCTTGGGGCGCGTGAGTGGCTCAGTTGGTTAAGTGATGACTCTTGGTTTCGGCTCAGATCATGATCTCGTAGTTACGGGATTAAACTCCATATCAGGCTCTGCGTTCAGTGGGGAGTCTGCTTGAAATCTTTTCTCCCCCCACCCCCACTCCTGCTCCGTCTCTCTAAAATAAATAAATAAATCTTAAAAAAGTGATCATCTTAGCTGTGAGAAAATGACATTAAATAGGTCTAAATAAAGATGGCAAGGGAAAGACTGGCTCTAATATAAAAACAAAGTACATCATCTACCAATGATTTATGGTCTTTTGTCATTCTTTGAAAAAAGAGACCAAAATTATCCAGTGAATCTCAATCTCAGCATCATGAGTTCAAGCCCCACATTAGGTGTGGAGCTTACTTTAAAAAAAAAAAAAATACCCAAAATAGAAAAATGTAAAATATGATATCATGTACATAAAACATGTACGAGAAGGAGCAAAGATATACTGCTTTTAGGATGTATTTGAACTTAAGCTACCTCTAACTTAATATGGACTGCTATATATACATAGGATGTTATATATGAATCTCATGGTAAACACAAACCAAAAGCCTATAATAGGTACACAAAACATAAAGAGAAAGGAATTCAAGCAAACACACACAAAAAAATCATCAAATCAAGAGGGAAGCAAAAGAAAGAAAAAAACAACAAAAACAACTAGAGAACCACTGATAAAATGGCAGTACCTACAGACCTATCAATAATTACTTTTTATTTGTATTATTTTTTCATCATAGTAAGTGTACTTACTCTTTAATCCCCATCACCTATTTCATCCATCCCCTAAACAACCTCCCTTTTGGTAACCATCAGTTTGTTCTCTATAGTCAAAACTTATGCAAGGGCAGCCCAGGTGGCTCAGCGGTTTAGCGCTGCCTTCAGCCCAGGGCATGATCCCCGAGACCCCGGATCGGGTCCCACGTCGGGCTCCCTGCCTGGAGCCTGTTTCTCCCTCTGCCTGTGTCTCTGCACCTCTCTCTCTCTCTCTCTCTCTCTCTGTCTCTCATGAATAAGTAAAATCTTAAAAAAAAAAAAAATGAGAGGAAGATTAAACTGCTCTTTAAAAAAAAAATTTTCCTTAGAGACTTATGCTATCCCTAACCCCTCCCCAACTTGAAAGTATATAATCTGTCATCTGTCACAACCCTCGAGCAGCTCTTTCTGCCCACGATCCTGTCCCCATGCCTTAATAAAACCACCTTTTTGAGGGCATCTGGGTGGCTCAGTGGGTTAAGTGTCTGCCTTAAGCTCAGGTCATGATCCCAGGGTCCTAGGATTAAGCCCCACATAGGGCTCCCTTGTCTCTCCCTTTCCCCCTCACCCTGCTTGTGTTCACTTGCTCTATCAAATAAGTAATAAAATCTTAACAAAAACAAAACATCTTTTTTTTCCACTGATGACATCTCAAGAATTCTTTCTTGGCCATTAGCTCCAAACGCCAACATTTCCACATCACAATCACTGAGGTCTATTACTCACTTTTCTAAATGAAGTACTGAAAATTATTAGAAGCAGTCAGAAAGCAGTGGCCTTTGCAAATATACATTATTTCAATATTTTGGCCTTTAGTCTCACCTGAAAAGTGCATATACCAGGGTAGCAATCAAAGCGAAACTGACCACAACTGCCACAAGTACTTGGTCACTTACTCCTTCTATGACTGAATCATCATCCAATTTCAAACTTTGAACTTCACCTTGATATTTGGCCATTCCAAGTCTAAAAGATAAAGAAACAGACAAAAGTTACAAATGACACAGTGAAAATGAATATACTAATCAAAACAACAAAAATATAACTCACTTCTAATGTATTTAATTTTTTAAAGCACCCATTTAAGGAAATTGCATTAAGTACAACTCCAGTGGGAATTCTCCCGTTGAGTTCTTTAAAATTTGCCAGACACATTATCTGGAGGAGTACAAAATTCTTTAAGATTTTATTTATTTATTCATAAGAGACACAGAGAGGCAGAGACTTAGGAAGAGGGAGAAGCAGGCTCCCTGCGAGGAGCCAATGAGGGACTCATCCCCCCCACCAAGAGCGAGCCAAAGGCAGAGGCTCAACCGATGAGTCACCCAGGTGTCCCAGGAGTATAAAATTCTATCTCCTTCAATCAATTAATTTATCATCTACTTACATTTTTTAAAAACAAATTTTTAAAAAATACCCTTTATTCTTCAAGCTCTGTTCCTTTAATCTTAAGGCAAAAAAGATATTCCTCACGGCCAGCGCTCTTCTCATTCTTAAATAGCAAATCAGTTCTCCAGGTAAATCAGATCTCTCTTCACCCTCACAGCACTACCTGTGTCCTAGAATGTACCAATTTCGGATTGGGAAGGTAATATATTCTCTTCTTCTGTAAACGTTCCTGTGTTATCTAGCATAGTGCCCTGCACACAGTAGGGCCTAATAAATGTATATTTAAACACAAGTGACTTACCTTACTTAAAATGTTAGTAACTTGAAAAGTAGAAGATATCAGACTATAAGATATTTATGTCTATACTATGATTAGTTGAATTAGTGAAAATTCTACTTGAAAAACTATTAGCCTCACCTGGGACTAAGCTCAGCATATGGTTCAGAATTCTTTGAACTGTCTGGAATATGGAATCACTCTGAGGCTGCATTTCCTTATGAAGAGAAAGGGGAGGATATGAAACTCTCCTTCCCATACACTAAGCTTGAGAAAAATGGTAATACCCAATTTCTATAGGTATGAAGGGAAATAACCCAAACTATATCAGAGTCCAAGAATCACAGATATTTTTCACATTGCAAAACAGAAAAATTTAGTCTCATAAGACACCTAAAGGAAAATAAAGGAAATAAACATATATGACTATTCATAATTAAAATAAAATTCTGTATATACATATATATACAAATAAATATATAACTTATGGCACTAAAAAGTTTTATTCATTAACCTAGCAAGTCTCTGTTAAGAGGAAACTTTGTGAAAGTCTAACACCTATGAAAAGAATCCAAATTGGTTGCTAATAAGGAAATTACCTTATGGAAGAAACCAAAGCAAACAGATCAAAGGCAGTTTCCATCAGCTTTACACATAGTAATTGCCTAATATATCAGGAACTTTCTAATGATAGGTTTCAAATAACCATCATGAAGGCCACACACCAGGAAACTCAGAGAGCAGCTCTAACTTCATTATTTTCATTCAAAAGAATAGTCAAATGAACTGCCAATAGAAACTGAACAAACAGCCCCAAGTAATCTAGGGGTGAGCCATGTAATAAATTTAGGTATTTATTTTACCAGGTTTCCTCTTTTTATTTATTTTTTTAAGATTTTATTTTTAAGTAATCTCTAAGCCTAACATGGGGCTCGAACCCACAACCCTGAGACCAAGAGTTTTAGGCTCCAATTACTAAGCCAGCCAGACGCCTCAGCAGGTTTCTCTTTTAAAATTAGAGATACTTTGTACAGCTGTGTCAAGAATCCTAGGGGCAGGGAGAATTACTTGCAGCTTCACAAAGGTAACCAAATGTTATCCCCTTGTGTCAAGATTTCCAGTCTTTTAACTACTGATCTAATTACTTCACAGAGTTTTAAGGTTTTTCCCTAGGGTATAAATTTACTACTAAAGGAGAGCAGAATTTGTCACCCCAAAATATGATTTTGTCTTGTGAGTTACGTTATTTAAAAAAAAAAAAAAGACAGCAAAGAAAGGAAAAGTTCTGAAAACCAAGGAGAAGTTATGCTTTTGTAAAAGACATTTACAAGGGAAATCCCCATTTGTAAGGGGATCTCTATATATACCAGCACTAAATCCCTAGAAACTTATGAATGGAGGAGGCACAGGCTTAGAACAACTTTACCCTTGTTTACTGTGCTTTTCCTGGTAACCTCCTATAACCCTGTTCCTCCACCCCCAAGGTCTTTCGTTTGTCTTTAGCTGAAAGTGGTATTTAATGTGATGGCTTGGGCCCTTTGGGGGTTACTCAGTTTTCCGGAGTACCTTGCAAGTACATGGGAAATAAACAAATTATTAAGCTTCAGGGCACCTGGCTGGCTCAGTCAGTGGAACGTGTGACTCTTGATCTTGAGGGTTAGGAGTTTGATCCCCATGTTGGTTGTAGAGATTACTTAAAAATAAAATCTTTAAAAAATTTTTTTTAAGCTTCTGGTTTTTTCCTGCTAACGTCTTCTATTACTAGTGAGTCTCAGCCAGGAACATAATAGGGTAGAGGGATATTCCCTTCCCCCCTCCTTGTATTTTTTTTTTAATGGGTTACATTTGTTTCTGTGCTCTGCCAAGCGTAATCAATGGTAATGTGACTAAATTCCACTGTACAAATCATACGTTTCTTCCATTCTGCTGTATATTTAACTTCTTTGCAAATAAGGTACTGCTTATGATATTGCTTCAAGCACATTTCCAAGAGCTCAGAGATCCAGGATACTTTAAGTACTGCAGAGCCATATAATGTTTTTTGCATCATTTTATAGCAGAGGTTCCCAATTTATTGAAATGCAGAGTTATTTTATTTTATTTTTGCAGAGTTACTTTTTATTTCCACAAACGCTGGTTTCCCCAAAGAAAGTGGGCTGAGAGAGGGGAGGTGGGGAAATTGCTGCTAAGTTTCTGGAGACAAGGGAGATCCCAGCTAAACCCTGAGCTCTCCCATGAAGAACTACGAAGAGCTGACCTTGTGAGGAGCTTCCAATAGATCAACTTCCACTAGTAGTTTTTCTTATAATCAGAGTTTTAAAATGGAACTGTAGGAGTTAATAGCTCAAAAATGAGGTATTGTATCATCATTCTCAGTTTAATAAGATGATCTAAGATTATAGAGAATGAATTAAAAAATTGTTTCTACTCCAACTTTTGCTTTATATAGTCAGGTTTTGTCTAGACCAGAACTGTGCTGCTGGTTTTGCTCACTGGCACAGGCTCTGAACTGAAGCCTAAGCACTGCTGCTTGGAAACTAACAGCCCAGATTTTAGATCCAGTTCAACTACAACTGTATCCTCACTTTATTAATCTCTAAGGATCTTTCATTTTCTGCAGAATGTAAAAACTGGGCTTGAGGATTTCTTAAGTTCCTTCCCCCATTTCAAATATGAAAATAAGAGTTACCAGTACTTCATTTTTACTATTTGAGATTCACAGAAACAAAACACCATAGATCTTGGAAACTGGTATAATTGATAGAAGTCTAAAGAGGAACTGGTTTCTAGCTTCGGTTTTGCTATTGATTAACTAGCTAAGTTTAATTGAAGAGTAGCTTAATAGATCAGAGAAGCATAGGCTTTGGAGTCAGACAACTGTGTACTTATGTAAAGTTTGCATCTCAGCTTCCTCATATGCTAAAATATATAAAATTAATTTTAACTATATCAAATGCCCACTTTTAAGTAACCTCTATGCCCAACATGGGCTTGAACTCACAATACTGAAATCAAGAGTTATAGCCAGGTGCCTGGTTGCCTACGGCACCAGACAGGTATCCCTCAAATGCTCACTTTTTTGACCAAAAATAAAATAAAATAAATTTTAAAAAAGCTGTTTTATGGGGTTCATAACAAGATAATGAAGGTAAAGAATTTAGTATATTGCTTGGCACATCATATAGGTGCTCAGTAAATGGAAACTATAATATTTTGATTACTATTTTTTAATAGATTTTATTTTTTAAACCAACTGAGCCAGCCAATCACCCTTGATTACTATTATTAACAATTGTCAAGAAACATTATAAAACTTAACCATGCCTTCTCCATAGCTGCACTATGTTGCATCTCAAATTCTGTTTAACCAAAGCTCTAAGTATGCATTCCTTGGGAAGACAGCATAAACTTGGGAACACTGCCACACAGGACACTATTATGTTTATTTAAATCTGGTAAACAGCTATACAAATAAATAAGTCTGATAATCAGCCATTGATGAGAACTAGTCCCCAACTAACTAGAGTAAGAGACAGCTAAGACAAGCTGCACTCACCTCTCTCCTTAGTCTTTTCCAAAACTTTCAGAAAAAAAAATTAAGAATAGGGAAAGGTAGGAAATTCCGTAACTTCCAAAGGAGAAACTCAGTGTTTTAACCCAAGTTCATGTAGAAACACGACCATCACATGATTTCTGCAATTACTCACATTCAAGAAGTTTTTAATATAATTTCCTTCATTGAGAGCAACTGGAGCCACAAATGAAATCTCAAGTACACTGCAGTATCATATATACATGTACTGCGGGTGAGCAGTCAAGACTGAAAATGGAAGCTTAGGTCATGTGTGTCAAAGCCTTGAAAACCTGAACAGCTGGAGTGAAGGTGTTCACAACACCACAGTCCCTCCAGAGCAGGCTAGCATCTTGTTCTTGACTTCCAAAGACATGTTGCAGGTGAGTCAGGTTTAAGCCAATGTAACATATACTTATTGACTTTACGTGCCTAACAAGGGTAATGGTCATTAACATGCTAGGGATTCTGTGGAAACAACCTAATGTGGAATGTAGGAACTCTGGTTTGACCGAGACCCAGACGCACCAACAGAGGAAACAAGAGCAGGTGAGACATACTTATTTCTAAAGATTTCTCCTCCCTTGGTGTAGGGAAGATTTTTTTTTTTTTTAAGACCACTGAGAAGACTTCAGGTCAGTTTTTTACATTTACAGAATGATAAATTCGTCACACGTGAAATGTTAATTGGTACTTTGTAAAGCATCATTAAAAACTCACTCCAGGGGCACCCCCGGTGGCGCAGCGGTTTAGAGCCGCCTGCAGCCCGGGGTCTGATCCTGGAGACCCAGGATCGAGTCCCACGTCAGGCTCCCTGCATGGAGCCCGCTTCTCCCTCTGCCTGTGTCTCTGCCTTTCAGTCTCTCTCTCTCTGAATAAATAAATTAAAAAAAAAAAAAAAAAAAAAACCTCACTCCAGGGACACCTGGGTGGCGGTTGAGCGTCTGACTTTGGCTCAGGAAGTGATCCTGGAGATCGAGATGAGTCCCACATCCGGCTCCCAGCACGGAGCCTGCCTCTCTTTATGTCTCTCGTGAATAAATAAGTAAAATCTTAAAAAAACTAAACAACTCACTTCAGTTCTGAATGTTCAATGACAAAACCTACTCCTGATGGGAAAAGAGGGGCTCCAGGAACTCGCAAACCAAAGTAAAGATGTGCTCTAGAAGTTGTTTGCTGCCCTCCAAATAAGTTTGGCATTATCGGGTAAAGTTAATGCATTCCCTGTAACTCAACGATTCTCCTCGGACTCCAAGGCATATATCCTAAGGAAGCCCCCTACACCTTTGCACTAGTATCCAGGTGTTTTTAGTAGCCTCAGCGGAACAACAAAAGTCCATGAACAGAATGGATACCCTATTATACAATGAAATACTAGACAGCAATGAAAATTACCTACAGATGTACACAAATTTACCATTAATTTAAAGCCACACAATACACTGATCCCACTCCTAAAAGTACAAAAGCAAAGTACTATATTGTTCAGGCATGCATACACAAGCAGGAAAATGAGCATCCTCGAAGTCAGCCTAGGGAGGGAATCGTTCTCAGGACGCAGAGTAGGTGTGGGTATGACTCCTGAGCTATGGACAGTGTCCTTCTGTTTTTACCTGGGTGTTAGTTACTATCTTCTCTAAGCATGTACGTTGTATGTACTTTTCTGCATGTTTTATCGCCTACAAATACACGGGGACCTCGCGCACACCCACCCTCCTCTGGACAGGTGGGCGCTGGCGGGCCACCCTGCAAACCCCGAGAAGGCCAACGCCTGGTCTGCACCAGGACACAGGCCCGAGGGCCGCCGAGGTCCTCGCGCACCAACACCTGGCGCACACCCCGCCCTGCTCAAGCAGCCCAAGTTTCCGGGGAGTCGAGGCTCCCCGCGACCCCGGGAGGACCGGCCGGCCGTCCTCCCCAGGCAAGCACCGAGCACCGCGAGCCGTGTGCCAACCGCGTCCGCCCCGCCCCGCCCCGCCCCTGCCCCCGGGACTCCGGGCTCAGCGCCGGGGTTCCCGGAGGAAGGCGGCGTCCCCGGCCCAGAAGCCCGGAGGCGCCCCCGGGGCAGCCCGCCCACGCCAGAGCCCGGCCGGCAGCTCCCGCGGGCCCGCATCCGGGTGGGCGTGGCCGGCCGCGACCCGGCGGCCGCGGAGGGGGAGGGGGAGGGGAGGGGGAGGGGAGGGGGAGGGGGCGCGTACCTCTCCAGCGCAGAGGATACCTCGCCAGTTCCCGGTGACAGAGAACAGAGGCTATTTCCGGGCACGGCCCCCGCCACCCCTCCCGGGCAACCACTAGCCGTCCCTTTTTTAATTTGGAGTGCGGACACAGGCGCACGCGCACTGCCGCGCTTCCGTGAGGCTGCGGGCGGACGGCGGAGGGGCACCCGCCGCCGCCTCAGCCGCCGCCAGGGCCCGGCGCGTGCGCGCGGGGACACGCAGGGGGCCG
This sequence comes from Canis aureus, assembly GCF_053574225.1. Classification (NCBI taxonomy): domain Eukaryota; kingdom Metazoa; phylum Chordata; class Mammalia; order Carnivora; family Canidae; genus Canis; species Canis aureus. Next base: position 43,875,426 of record NC_135625.1, read on the forward strand.
GCGTCGGGGCGCGCGCGGGGCGGGGAGGCGGGCCGGCCGGGCCGATTGTGCGCAGTGGCTCGGCGGCCGCGACTCCGGCCAGGGCCGGCGCTCTCCGGGGGCGGGGACGCGGGGCTGCGGGCGTGGCCGGGGGCGCGCGCGACGGGCGCGCGGTCCCGAGTGAGCGAGGAAGGAGGGGCGGCGGGGGTGACGGTGCTGGAGCCGCTGGCGGCGCCGGGGCGGTAGTCGGCGGCCCGGGCCTGCGGACGAGGTGGGCCGGAGGCCGGGTCAGCCGCCCGGACCCTCCGACGCAGCCCCGCACCGAGCGGCGGCGATTTCTGGCGAGGTGGGGAGGCGCTGCCAAGCCCCAGCCGGGGAAGATGTTCAACGTGGAGTCGGTGGAGCGGGTGGAGCTGTGCGAGAGCCTTCTCACTTGGGTATGTGATGCCTGGCGGGGACCCCCTCCCCCAGGCCTCCTTTCCGGGATCCCCCACGCCCGTCGCGGGGGGCGAGCGCCGAGGGCGGCGGTGCCGTCACATCCGGGGCCTGGGGCGGGCGGGGCCGGGGGACGCCGGTGCGGGCCGCGTCTACGCGGGCGGCGGGCAGGGCCCGGGTCCGAGGGAAACTTGCCGGGCTCGGTTGTCGGCTGCCCTCCGGATGGAGCCACCCCGGCGCAGGCGGCACCGGGTCCGGGTTGTTGGCGGCGGCGGCTCGCGCGGCGGGGACCCCGAGGCGCCCGCGGGCTCCGCGGCCGGGAGAGGCCCTCGGGAGCTTTGTTGTAGCGCCCCGGAGCTCGGAGGGCGAGCCGGGCCCGCCGCGGGAGGACGCTGCTCGGCAGGGAGGGCCGGAGGAACACGGAAGGGCGCCCACACCCGGCATTCAAGGTGCGAGATGCGCTGCCGAGGTACTTATTAGCGTAGTAGATAAACAAACCTGGAAGATACGTGCAAATCAGCAACGGAACTCGACATTTTGGGGCGACGCTCTGGACCCACGACCTTAAATTACTAAACACATTAACGTCGTCACGTTTTGAATGTGTGTTCAGTTCTGCTGCTAGGAATTGTGCCTCTCGCAGCCTCTTTGAGAGCCGGTGATGAAACCCAGGCTTCGTGTTTCACAGAACTTGGTGTCAGTTTTCGGGGCGGGGGGGCGGGGGTTGGGGGGTTGTAGAGGTCTGCAGAGTCACGGGATAAACCTAGTGCTTTTTCCAGGAGTTTTACTCATTGCTAAAAACGTTAAATGTAATTTCTAGGATAAGAGACGACTACATCTATGACTCCTGGGGTGACTACAGCGTTTGGGGTTCATGTTAAAGATGAGATATAGATGTCAAAGATGCTGTTCGGCGGTTCCTTGAGTTCAGATCCCTGAAGTATACATTTCGCCTTCCTGTGTGGGGGCACTTAGGTGAAAAGGTTGGAAAAGCTTTGCCTTAGGTAGGTTGCAACAAAGGTGGTGTAAATAAATACTCTTGAGACTTCCATAATGTGTCAAGAATCAAATCGTGCGCTTTGATACATGCTGTAACTTTGATGTTAGGCTATTCTTGGGAGTTGAGGGTGTTTTGTTTTTGGTTTTTTGCAATAATATATACTAACCATACAGCATGCAAATGTAATGGGGTCCATCTTCAGACGAGAAGATGGGTTTACCTACCTGCTCTATTTTAGGGAAAACTGATAAGCTGCATAATGTGGCCAAGGCAGGGAAGAGATAAAGGAAAAGAATGAATGACCACATTTTTTGATACTGTGGAAGGAATAGATTTGGCAGAGGTTGTAAACAGAAGATTGAGGATCTTAAGATGTGCCTTTTTGAGTCTGTACAAGCAAGTTCTTCCCTCAATGCTAGAAAAAGGCAACACGGCAACGATGAGGAAGTTAGCTAACTGAACCTGACGTAGGGCTTCATTGTTTAAAGTCTAGAAAGACAAGTCTTGAAAACAGGCTCATTTGAAGGGCATCTGCAAAAAGATGGTGATTCATTGCACTTACTTGGGTGACAAAGTTTGAAGGGATGCTAACAGAAGCACACAGTATGAGAGCATCTATGTAGAATCTGGCAAATATCAAGAAAACAAAATCCAGGTTATCAGAGAGGTCAGGGAATATGGCATTGTAGAAAAGGATTTTTGAAATGTCACTGGAAGGCTCATCGAGAAAAATTTTTGGAGAAAATTTTCAAGAACAACCGGAGGGCAGATTCTACACAAAGATGTACAGTTCTAAGATTTAGAAACATTTTAAAACCTTGTGCATTGAAATGTTTCAAAATAAAGTTGAGTTTAAATGTTGGATTCTCTTTAAGTTGTCATTATAAAAAGCAGAGTAAGTGTTTACGCAGAAAATGTTTGAGGTAGCTAAAAGTGTACGTTTGGTCTAGTAGTTCCCCTCATATCTGGAGGCCAGCCTGTGTTGAAAACAATTCCAAAACTGAGTGTAAGGGGGAAAAAACGTATGCAGTACGCTCCAAAGAAAGACTCCGTCGGTGTGCTTAGCTGGCTCAGTGAGTAAAGCATGTGATGGCATGGAGCCTACTTGGGAAGACTCCCATTTGGACTAATTTACTCTACATAAACTTTTAGCCACCTTGGCCATATGAATTCTGTGCACACCGAAGGTTAGGAAGTGACTGCTACACTCAGCAAGATACATATAGTTGCCAGTGTGACCTAGAAGATCTAAGAACTGAAAGCTCATTCTTGGAGCTGACAGCCTTACAGAATTCAAGAGCCTCCATGCTCATTATTGAAGATCATAATTAGATCTTGAATATCAAAAGTTTGTTTTCACTACATAGCATTTAGTACTAGATAGGAGGAATTCTTCCACTGGAAATTGTTAAAATAAGAAAGCCTCGGGACGCCTGGGTGGCTCAGTGGTTGAGTGTCTGCCCTTGACTCTGGGCATGATCTCCGAGTCTAGGGATCTAGTCCCGCGTCGGGCTCCCTACATGGAGCCTGCTTCTCCCTCTGCCTATGTCTCTGCCTCTCTCTCTGTGTGTCTCATGAATAAATAAATAAATATCTTTAAAAAAGAAAGCCTCAGGCACTTTAAAGGCATGACTATTAGTACCTATCCAGAATTAATTTCTGTGGACTTCGAATTGCCTTGAATGCTGCATAATATTTCTATTTATACTAGCCCAAGAATCAAATGTTCCAAATTTTTGTTGAAAGAGGAATGCTTAGGAAAAAAAAGTATCTTCCTACCAGTGGAAAACACCTTAAGTTTAAATTCCAAATCAGAGTTTATGCAGCAAGCAAGTTCAGCAGGATGTGCTTGAAAATTTACACTCTACCTCCTCTCCCCACCCTCTGAGTCAAATTATATTCTTACCTGTTAAAGAAAATCTACCTTGCATATTATACTTTCAGGCTTAATTTCCTGAACTTTACATGAAAAGATTGCTCTTTCCTAAGTTTTAGAGATTGAAAAACCAGAAAGAATCTGGAATGCTACCAGTTAATGGCAAGAAGCTAAGTGGGAAAAGAAACATCACATAGGCTCAGTACATTTCGTCTGAGAAGCCCAGCAACATTAGCGTATCCATGTAGTTTTCATATTAGTTAGCAGCCAATAAAATGCATTCTAGTTTATAGACTTGGGGAAGGTATGATTATTTGTGATGGTATCTCCCACATTCCATTCTGTCTGATCTACCTAATTCCATTCTATCAACAATTTTTTTTCTGTGATGGAGGAATAAATCAACGTATAGAAGTTAAAGTACAAAAAAAGCGTAATTTTTTCTTTTTTTTTTTTTTAAGATTTTATTTATTTATTCATGATAGATACAGAGAGGGGCAGAGACACAGGCAGAAGGAGAAGCAGGCTCCATTCAGGGAGCCCGACGCGGGACTCCATCCCGGGACTCCAGGATGACCCTGGGCTGACGGTGGCGCTAAATCGCTGAGCCACCCGGGCTGCCCAAAAGTGTAATTTTTCTTTTTTAAAAATTGAGGATCAATATAAAATGATAAGAGCATAGGTTCTGACATGGGCTATCGGTTCAAATCGTATTTTTGTTTCATACTAAATGTAGGTGACTTTGGATAGCATAACTTTATCTCTCTTTTTTTTTTTAAGATATTTATTCACTGATCCTCAATTTTTAAAAAAGAAAAATTACACCTCTGGCACAGAGAAAAGGCAGAAACAGACAGAGGAGGAAGGCCCCCCGCAGGGACCCCGTGTGTGGGAGTTGATCCCTGGTCGCTGAGCCACCCAGGTGTCCCTATCTCTGTTTCAATTGCATTCCTTCCAGTGGTTCTTTTTTTTTTTTTAAATAAATTTATTTTTTATTGGTGTTCAATTTGCCAACATACAGAATAACACCCAGTGCTCATCCCATCAAGTGCCCCCGTCACCCAGTCACCCCCACCCCTCGCCCACCTCCCCTTCTACCACCCCTAGTTCGTTTCCAAGAGTTAGAAGTCTCTTGTATTCTGTCTCCCTTTCTGATATTTCCCACTCATTTTTTCTCTTTTCCCCTCTATTCCCTTTCACTATTTTTTATATTCCCCAAATGAATGAGACCATATAATGTTTGTCTTTCTCCGATTGACTTATTTCACTCAGCATAATAGTCTCCAGTTCCATCCACGTCGAAGCAAATGGTGGGTATTTGTCATTTCTAAAGGCTGAGTAATATTACATTGTATACATAGACCACATCTTCTTTATCCATTCATCTTTCGATGGACACCGAGGCTCCTTCCACAGTTTGGCTATTGTGGCCATTGCTTCTATAAACATCGGGGTGCAGGTGTCCCGGCGTTTAACTGAGTCTGTATCTTTGAGGTAAATCCCCAGCAGTGCAATTGCTGGGTCGTAGGGCAGATCTATTTTTAACTCTTTGAGGAACCTCCACACAGTTTTCCAGAGTGGCTGCACCAGTTCACATTCCCTCCAACAGTGCAGGAGGGTCCTTCCAGTGGTTCTTATGCTTTAGTGTATTGATTAACATTGTTGGAGGGCTCATTAAAACACAAATGCTAGGCCCCATGTCCAGGGTTTATAATTTAGTAGGTCTGGGCTGGGGCCCGAGATTCTGATTTCTAACAAGTTTCCAGGTAATGCTCTTGTTAGTGGCCTGGGGACCATACCCTGAGAATCACAACTCTAGAGCAGGGATTTTTAATTTTAGCATTATTGACATTGGGGTTAGATGATTCTTTGTGGCAGTACTCTGCATTGTTGAACGTTTAAAAGTAACACCCCCCCATGAATGAATGAATGAATGAATGAATGAATGAATGAATGAATGAAGCATCCCTGGCCTCTACCTACTAGATGCCAATAGCACATGCCTATTTGTTAAAATCAAAAATGTGTCATAGGGTGCAAAATCACCTCTGGTTGAGAACTGCTCTAGAGATAGTAATTCCAGGTGATCTCATGCTTTACTTTTCTCATGCTTTTGTGGGGGAGGATGAGATGGAGGCTGGGTGATGTTAATAGAGCTTCTCAGAATTGAGAGGTTAGGATCTTTCAGGTAGAATATCACACCTTAATGCACTTAGGTATAATTATCTTTAAATTTTACCATGCTACTGTCGCAACACATCCTGTAGATGTTAACACAGTTTATGAGAACTGGTAGATGATAGATTTTTTTTTTTAATTCACATACCTAAAATCCATCCTTTAAAATAAGTGTGCAGTTCAATGATTTGTAGTATGATCACAAGGTTGTTGAACCATTACTACTACCTAATTCTAAAAACATTTTTATCATCCTGAAAGGAAACTCCATAAAGATAGATTTTCTTTGAGACCTGCTTTACTTTCATCTCAAAGCACAGGTGGATATCATAGCCTTCATCATCAACTATTTACCTTAAGAGCCAATACAGAGAAAGTAATTGTTTAGAAGTCATATTAATAATCATAATATAGTTTTTTCTAAGTCCCAAAGAGAAACAGAATTTTAGTACTAAATTATTTGCATTATTGAAGAATTACTTTATGTTTTTCTTCTAATTGGCCAGAGACACTTTTCTAATCTGCTTTGGATCAGAGGGTTACAAATGTCTAACCAGTGTCCCATTGCATAAGAATTATTTGATGACCTTGTTAAGTGTCAATTCTCAGCCTTTTGCAGCTTCCCAGATGATTCTGAGGTGCACCAGGTTTGGGAACTGCTACTTTAGACTTAGCACAGTACCTAATGTACATTCATTTTCTCATTTATTCCTTTACCAACACACCTCTCCATAAGGTATTTTTCCCAATTGCTAGATTTAAAAACTCACATTGAGAGAGGTAAAGTGGCACACTCAGGTTCACACAGCAAATTAGGAGCAAAGCTGGGGTAGAATAAGTTCATTACATTCAAATGCTCACTGAGGGCTTATTCTATGTCAGACATTGTGCTAAGATTAGAGGTGAAGAGATATTAAATGAGTTGTGGCCCTCACTGCTGCCTCTTTTTCATTCTAAACCTACAAGAAAGAGATTGATTTATCAACTGTAAAATGAAAGCAGGTGCTTATCTCTTTTTAAACTACATTGTTACCACATTACTATTGAGAAGGTAGCTGGAGATAATGTAGAATAAGATTTAATATCAGTTCCTACAGATGTTTATTTGTTCCGTTTATTCATTTACTAATTATTTATTAAAACTTTACCAGGAATGATGTTAGTGTTAGGGAATGGCTTCTTTTTATTGCCTCTCCCAAACGGAGTAAGAACCACTTGTTATGTGATCTTTAGGATAATTCCCTTAGTTTCCATCACCAAAACCATCACTACTCACAAGACTCTCCTGTATAGAATACATAAAGTAGGTACTGACTGCGTTTATCAGTAGCTTTTTTTTTTAAAGATTTATAAATGATACAATATAGAGAAGTAGGCACCTACTGTTACGAAGTGAGAAAATTACTAGAACCGAATTAATAGAATTGAGGACAGTTTGTCAGTATATATCAAAAACCTTAAAATGTGCATATACTTTGACCCAGTAATTTCATTTCTGAGTGTGTAACCCAATAAATAAAAATGTGTGAGAAGAATTGAGTATTTTTCCCAACATTTCCATTGTCTCTACTTGGTTTGACCTCAGCTATGTTAATACTGTAAACCTACTAAAATGGGTTTCTGTGCCTCTTTCCCTCCAATCCTTTCTTCATACCGCATCCAGGATCTTTATACAGTGCAAATCTCATTGCCTCAGTCTCCTGCTTGGATTCCTTTGCTTATTGCCTCCTCGGTCCCCGCCCCCCACAGTTGCTCTTAGGATAAAGTTCTGACATGGCTTATGAAGTTTTGCACAGTGATGCCCCATCTTTCACAATTATATTCTTTAATCTCTTCCATCTCTTCCTGTTCCCACCCCCATCCCATGCCAAGCTGTTTCTCATTCTTAGATTGCTTCTCGCTGTCACTTCTAACCTTTGTGTTGGTGTTTGCACATCCTGTCATTCTCTTTCATTTTGCTAAACTATAAACTGTGCAAGAGCATGGCCTGCATCTGTCTTTTCTCAATGATTTATTCCTTCTAAGTCTTGGTTGCACTACCGAGTAGAATCATTGTTGGCTCAGGTGTATTATCTTATGGAAATAATTTCTATTTCTCAACCATGTCATGCTGATCAGTGCAAATTTAGTTGGGTGTTTTGTTTTCTGCAAAGTTAGATCTAATTCAGAATACATTTAAAATCAGAATTGAATATCTAATTTCAACTGTAGTGAATGTGACTTCTACATCTGTATAGAGGTATTTTGGTTTTGGTTTTGAGTAAAAGAAGTCTCAACCTGGCCAGTCTTTTTTTTTTTTTTCTTTTAAGATTTTATTTATTTATTCATGAGAGAGACACAGAGAGAGGTAGAGGGAGAAGCAGGCCTCTCATGGGGAGCCCGATGTGGGACCTGATCCCATAACTCCGGGATCATGCCCTTAGCCAAATGCAGGTGCTCAACCACTGAGCCACCCAGGTGTCCCTCAACCTGGCTAGGTTTTTTTTTTTTTTTTTTTTTTTAAGATTTATTTATTCATGAAAGACACAAGCTGAGAGAAAAAGGCAGAGGCAGAGGCATAGACAGAGGGAGAAGCTGGCTTCTTGCAGGGAGCCCAATGTGGGACTAGATCCCAATCGCTGAGCCACCCAGATGTCCTGTCAACCTGGCCAGTCTTAAACGAGTTTATCTCACATAATAGGCTTTACGGTTTTTTGTAATTCAGTGGCTCAATTTTGGCCTCAAGGACCTAGTTCTTTGTATCCGTCTTTGTCATACACTGCATTGGCCTCATCCTAAAATGTATCCCATTTCCATTAAGAGCCCTAATATGACTGCTGGTGGCATTTGAGGTAACATACTTGTTCACATCAAGAGGAGATTGGCTTTTCTTTCCTAGAAACTCAAGTTTAAGCATCACTCTGCAGCTCTTTGGTTCAGATTGTCTTTGCCCTGTGAGTCCTAAGTCAATCACTAGTAGAGGGGATGAAGGTACCATGACTTGCTTAGATTGATTATCTGTGAGCAGAATGGATGCTGGGATGTCACTAAGTATCCACCACAATTTCTTTACTACCCAAAGGGAAAAATTACAATGAGAACCTGCAGGTGGGACGCCAAGATGGCTCAGTGGTTGAGTATCTGCCTTTGGCTCAGTGCATGATCCTGGGGTCCTGGGATCAGGTCCCCGTCAGGCCCCCTGCAGGGAGCCTGCTTCTCCCTGTGCCTGTGTCTCTCTGCCTCTCTCATGAATAAGTAAATAAAATCTTTAAAAAAAAAAAAAAAAAAAGAGAGAACCTGTAGGAAATTTCCCATAAGGGAAAACTTTTCCAACTTTTTTGCTTTTTAAAATTTATTCCATGGGACACCTGGGTGGCTCTGTGGTTGAGCGCCTGCCTTCAGCTAAGGGCGTGATCCTGGAGTCCCGGAATTGAGTCCCACATAAGGCTCCCTGCATGGAGCCTGCTTCTCCCTCTGCCTATGTCTCTGCCTCTCCCTCTCTGTGTCTCTCATGAATAAATAAAAATCTTAAAAAAAAATTTATTCCACTCCCAAGATGAGATCACAAAAAGAAACATATAAACTCTGTATGGTTAACCATGGAATCTCCCCTCTAACCCTCCCCGCTCTTTTTCTCCCCACCCAGATCCAGACATTTAACGTGGATGCACCATGCCAGACCGTAGAAGATTTAACGAATGGGGTTGTGATGGCCCAGGTTCTTCAAAAAATGTAAGAATAAATTGCTTTATCTTTTTGTATGTTCTTATATGTGAATATTTATTAGATTGAAAACGTGGACAAAAAATAAATTTACATGAAGTGTGTGTTATATGTAGAATAAGAACTGTAAATGTCAGTGATAATTTTGTTGGCATATCCTTTAGGTGCAGATTGACTGGCTGAAGGTTTAATTAAAGGTATAATTATTATAACATGCCATTGGTTTTGGCATAATTATTTGCTCTTGTGTTTCTCAGCATAAACTTGGCAGAAATTTTCATGTCCAGTGATGAGATTTTCTCATTGTAGAAGAATTTAGAGGCTTACTCCCTCTTTTTTAAGGATTTTGCTCAAATGTTATCAGTGAGGCCTTCCCTGACCACTCATAAAATAAGTGACTACCATTCATCTATGCTCCGTTTATATCCCTTTTAACCTTTTATGTTCTTCTCAAAGGTATGTAACACCATTTTATATGTTCATTTGTTTTGTGCTGCTTCCCTCCCCACCACCCATGTATATATACACACAGTGTAAGATTCACACAGGTGCAGAGAATTTGTTTTGTTCACCATTGTATCCTATCATAATGTTTTATTTTTAGTTGAATCAGATGATAATGTCCTTTGTAGATCACAAATGGCTAAATATGATCAGTTTTTCATGATTCAGCCTTCATTATGGTTACTCATGTCTACCAAATGAAAGAATGACATACTTATTTGAGATATATGAAACATACCTGATTCTTCTAAGTACTTGAAAAAATAGATGGTAAAGTTGATATTGTATGACTATTTCCAACTTTTGACTTAGGAAATTTTTAAATAAAACTTGTAAATTTAAGGAATCTTTAGGTTTGATGTGATTTGGGATATACTTTAGTCTTTTGAAGCACTGAGCTCTTAGTAGGCTTTGTGATTTGCATATGAGTAAAAAGATTTCCTGCAGTTTTGTTAAGAATCAATATGAACAGTAAATGAATTCTTGCTCTTGTTCACTTTGCAGTGGGCTACATAGAATTGTCCATCTGAAACACAGTTCAGATGCCTACATTTCAGAAAATCTGCATGTCTTTAGAACTAGGGACTCATGCTTGAAAACTACCTTGCTATTGCTTTTGTCTGTAAGTACATGGCACACCTCTCCAGATACATAGGTACACAGACTTTTTGGTGGAGCTTGAAGGCTCATTTGAAACCTGATCATTCTTAGTTCTAGCACCCTGAGAACAGTAATCTGCTGATTTTCATGGTCACTTCTGTGTGGTGCCCTAATAATTTTTAGCGTTTGAATGGTCTCGAGAGTTTCACTGAAGCTAAGTAAGCTTTCCAGGTATGTGTCAGTAAATGAATTTTTTATTTAAGTTAGGGTAGGATTTCTGTCATTTGCAGAAACCAGGAGAAGAAGGACCATACGTATATATTGTTTTACCAAATCAAGATTATAGCATACATGATGTTGTGCAAAGTGATTAATTTACCAAGGTCTTGTAGACCTATTTCTTATCAGTACTTAGTTTTTGACCTTTTTTCCTCCCAAAATGTTGCCTTTTTTTCCTTTTGTTACAGTAAAACATATACAGAAAAGTATACTTAAAAAATTATGAATTCGTGTGTGCATATGCGCATCTGTATAACCATCACCCAGGTTGAAATACATATCTAGCCCCAGATGGTTCCCCCATGACCCTCCCTAAATCCGTATCCCTTCCCCAAAGATAGCCATGACTCTGACTTCTACACCAGTAGTTACTTTGTTGACATCTTATAAAGAGAATCATACAGTATGTATTCTTTTGTGTCTGACTTCTTCCAGTCAACATAATGTCTGAGATTCATTCATATTGTTGCATATTATCTGTTTTTAATATCTGTATATGTACAGTTTCAAGGAAGTTCAGTTCCTTTTTGTCCCTTTGATATTTATTGAGGGTTACTTTGTGTCCAACACTGGTGATACAAGGGTAAGCCAAAACCTACAGGGCAGTTGCCTTCAGAGAGTTTAGAACCTTGGGAAAGACAGATTTTAAATAACTATGAAAACAAAATTGCTATTTAATTAGTGCTACAGAGCAGAAATACGTAATGTTATGAAAGTTTGTAAAGAGATGCATTTGACTTAACCAAAGATGTCACATTTTACCTGAAAAAATAAAAAAATTGAATCTGAAAGATGATTGGTAATAGATTTCTTAACATGCAGAAGACCATACACAGAAGAGGCCTTACAAGCTGATGGAGTATGGTGAACACCACCACCGAAAGAGAGAGGGTTTGAGTGACTAAAGCAGAGAGGGAGCATGTTACAAAATGAGAATGGAAAGAGAGATGTTGCCAGACCATGTAGAATCTTGTGTCTTTATTCCAAGCGATATGAGAGGCAGGGAAGGGTGGACAGGGTCAGATTTATATAATATTTTTTTAAGTTTTTATTTAAATTCCAGTTAGTTAACTTACGGTGTAATGTTAATTTCAGGTGTACAATATGGCAAGTCAACACTTCCTTTTTTTTAAGATTTTATTTATTCATTAGAGACACAGAGAAAGAGAGACATGGACAGAAAGAGAGTCAGAGACATAGGCAGAGGGAGAAGCAGGCTCCCTGCAGGGAGCTTGATGGGGGACTTGATCCTAGGACCCTAGGATCACAACCTGAGACCTGAGCCAAGACCTGAGCCGATGGCAGATGCTCAACCCCTGAGCACCCTGGTGCCTCCAGGTGCCCCAGTGAGTCAGCACTTCCGTACACCTAGTAGTGTTCATCACAAGTGCCCTCCTTAATCCCCATCACCTATTTAACTCTCTGGTAGCCATCAGTTTGTTCTCTGCAGTTAAGAGTGTTTCTTCCTTTGCGTCTCTCTCTCTTTTTTAAAAAAGATTTATTTATTCATGAGAGACACACAGAGAGAGGCAGAGACACAGGCAGAGGGAGAAGCAGGCCCCCCTCAGGAATCCGATGTGGGACTTGATCCAGGACCCCAGGGTCACGCCCTGAGCCGAAGGCAGACACTCAACCGCTGAGCCACCCAGGTATCCCTGTGTGTCTCTTTTTTGTCCCTTTGCTCGTTTAGTTTCTTAAATTCCGCATAAGAGTGAAATCATATGGTATTTGTCTTTTCTAACTTATTTTGCTTAGCATAATACTCTCTAGCTCCATCCATGTTGCAAATAGCATGACTTCATTCTTTTCTTGATGGCTGAGTAACATTCATTGTATATATATATATATATGTATATACACACACACACACCACATCTTCTTTATCCATTCATCTGTTGATAGACGTTTGGGATGTTTCCATAATTTGGCTATTGTAAATAACTTTTTGAGGAGCCTCCCTACTGTTTTCCACAGTGGCTGCACCAGTTTTCTTTCTTTCTTTCTTTCTTTTCTTTCTTTTCTTTCTTTTCTTTCTTTTCTTTCTTTTCTTTCTTTTCTTTCTTTTCTTTCTTTTCTTTCTTTTCTTTCTTTTCTTTTCTTTCTTTCTTTCTTTCTTTCTTTCTTTCTTTCTTTCGAGTTTTTATTTGATTAAATCCTAGTTTGGTTTACATTTTGAAAATATTCTGGCTGCAGATGTAAAATTAAGTAAAAGAGGCCATAAATAAATAAATAAAAGAGGCCATAAGGATGAGGGATGATCAATTAGAAAGAAATTTGTAGTAAAATCGGAAGGGAGATTACGGTATTTTGGATTAGGAGATAGTGAAGGAGAGACAAAATGGATAGACTCAAAATAGTAGAGAAAACCAAATGTTGGTGATTGATATGGGGTAGTGGAATAAAAAAGAGGTATCAAAATTGACTTTTAAGTTTCTAGCTTAAGCAAGTACACAGAAAGGGGTGCAAATGAGTGATGTGGGAATGCTTAAAGGGGATCTACTGTGGAGGAGTGCTGGATATATCATGGGTTTAGTTTGGGGGACATTGAACTTGAGTAGTATTGAGATATCAAGAGAAAATGCCAAGTTAGCATTTGATCATACAGGTCTAAAGTATGGAAGAGAAGTCCATACTTCCAGAATCAATTTGGGTATCTCTTAATCAAAGCCATTAGTGTAGATTAAGTCACTTAGGGAATAGTATAACATAAGAGGAAAATACATATATCCTGAGCCTTGTAGAGCTTTGAGATTTAATTCTGGTTGGAACCTCAAACAAAAGTACCAGAGAGGTATGAAGAAAGCCAAAAAGAATGTGGGTGCTGAGCAGAGTTTCACTGGAAATTGCAAATCTTTTCATTTTGTCTGAGCTGAGAAGTAAAAAAATTATCCTTCTGTGGTTTCAACAGAAATTTTATAAAATACGAATGAGCCTAAGTATGTTTCTTTTTAGTGTAATTTTTTAATCTGTCAAGCCTTTTAGTCATTTTTTTGTTCATCTATTTTCCAGCTTCTAAAATTTTGTTGCTGTTGTCTTCTTTCTCTATTTTTGTCCGTATAGTTTATGTCCCCCTCTTTTTTAAATTAATAGACTTTTTTTTTTTTCATTTATTTATGATAGTCACACAGAGAGAGAGAGAGAGAGAGAGAGAGGCAGAGACATAGGCAGAGGGAGAAGCAGGCTCCATGCACCGGGAGCCTGACGTGGGATTCAATCCCGGGTCTCCAGGATCGCGCCCTGGGCCAAAGGCAGGCGCTAAACCGCTGCGCCACCCAGGGATCCCTTTTTTTTTTTTTTTTTTTTTTAGGACAGATTTAGTTTCACAGCAAAATCGAAGTGGGAAAGAGTTGCAATATGGGATGACAGAAAAGTTCTAGGGGTGGATGATAGTGATGGTTGCAAACACTGTGAGTGCACTTAATGGCACTGAACTGCACACTTTAGTGTAAATGACAAATGTTATGCTGTGTATATTTTACTATTTTAAAAAACATTTTTAAAAATTGAGCATAAATATGGTAAATTCTCACACACTCCTTGCCCCACCACACACAGAGCTTCCCCCACTATCAAGATCCCATACCAGATGAACCTATGCTGAAACATCATTATCACCCAAAGTCCCGAATTTACATTAAAGTTCATTCTGTGTTGTACATTCTGTGTAGGGGTTTGACAAATATGTAATGACATGTATCATCTTTATAGTATCACACAGAGTAGTTTCACTGCCCTAAAAATCCCCTGTGCTCTACCAAGTCATCCTTCCCTCTGCTGTAGATTACCTAGCAACTCTTGATATTTTTTATTTTTTTATTTTTATTTTTTATTTTTAAAGATTTTATTCATTTATTCAAGAGAGACACACAGAGGGAGAGAGAAAGGCAAAGACACAGGCAGAGGGAAAAGCAGGCTCCATGCAGGGAGCCCGACGTGGGACTCGGTCCCGGGACTCCAGGATCACACCCTGGGCCTAAGGCAGGCGCTAAACCGCTGAGCCACCCAGGGATCCCCTCCTGATCCTTTTAATGTCTTCATAGTTTCGCCTTTCCCAGAATGTTATGTAATTGAATCATAACCGTATATAGTCTTATCAGATTGGCTTCTTTCACTTAGCAATATTCCATTTAAGATTTCTCCATATGGCTTGATAGTTCATTTGTTTTTAGTGCTTTCCTCTTTTTTGTAGCCTTCATGAGATGAAATCAACATATAGTAAATTATACATTTTTAAAATACAGTATTTGATAAATTTTTACCTATGTAGATGCCCGTGAGACTATCACCACAGCCAAGATAATGAACGTATCAGTCACTTCAAGAAGTGTTTCAGTCCCTGCCTTCTGCTAGCCCTTCCCATCCTCAGGCAACCACTGATTTACTTTTCATTACTGTAGACTAATTTGCACTTTCTAGAAATTTATATAAATGGACTCCCACAAAATGTTTTCTTATTTGAGGGAGAAGGTATGGCTTTTTTCATGCAACATAACTATTTTGAAATTCATTCATGTTGTTGACTGTAATAGTTCATACATATGCCATTGTATAGATATACTGTGATCTATTCATCTGCTGAGGAACAGCTGTGTTATTTTAGTTTGGGACTATTACAAATAAGGCAACTGAATATTAGCATACAAATTTTTGTATGGACATATGCTTTTCATTTCCCTCTAGTAAAATTGCACCCAGGAGTGGAATGGCTGGAACATATGGTTAGGTATATGTTTAATATTTAAGAAACTGCCAAAGTGTTTCCAAAGTGAATGTGCCATTTATGCTCCCATAAGCAGTGTATGAACATTCTCATTTCACCACAGTCTCACCATCACTTGCTAAGGTCAGTGTTTTTTTGTTTTTCAGGAATTTTTAAGGTTTTATATTTCAGTAATCTTTACACCTGGCATGGGACTTGAACTCACAACCCTGAGATCAAGGGTCACATGCTCTACCAACTAAGCAACCCAGGTGCCCCTCTTTTAATTGAAGTATAGTTGATACACAGTATTAAATTAATTTCATGTATATAAGGTTAGTCTTTTTTATTTTAGCCATTCTGGTGGCTGTCTAGTGGTAACTCAGTGTGGTTTTAGTTTGTATCCCTAGGATGACTAATGATGTCCAGAATCTTTTCATGTATATCTCTTTTGTGAATGGTTTCCCGTGATCTTTTGCCTGTTTTTTATTTAAATTGTTAGTGAATGTAGAGTTCCTTTATATATTCTAAATACAAGTCCCTTTTCAGATACATGTTTTAAAATATTTTCTCCCAATCTGTGGCTTCCCTTTTCATTTTCTTAATAGTATCTTTGCAAGGTGCAAGTTTCAAATTTTGATAAAATCTAATATATTTTTCTTTTTTTTAGATTTTATTTTTTTAAGATTTTATTTATTTATTTATAGACACAGAGAGAGAGAGAGAGAGAGAGAGAGAGAGAGACACAGGGAGAGGGAGAAGCAGGTTCCATGCAGGGAGCCTGATGTGGGACTCGATCCTGGGACTCCAGGATCACACCCCAGGCTGCAGGTGGCGCCAAACCGCTGTGCCACCGGGGCTGCCCTAATATATTTTTCTTTTATGTGTTTTTTTTTTTATTCTTTTTTTTTTTTAAGATTTTATTTTTTAAGTAATCTCTACACCCAGCATAGAGCTCGAACCCACAACCTCAGAGATCGAGAGTCGTACATTCCATTGCCTAAGCCAGCATTAAAAAATGTTTACCAAACCCAGGGTCACTAAGATTTTCTTCTGTTTTCCTCTAGAAGTTTTATAGTTACAGTACTTACATTTAGGTCTGTGGTGCAGTTTGAGTTACTTTTTTTATATAGGAGTTGATTTTTTTCATTTTTTGCTCTATTTATTAAAAGATTTATTTCCCATATTTTCAGGAATTTTAATTATGTTGATCTGCCTAGTGACTAGACAGACATCATCCATAGATGATTAGATACTTTTTTTTTTTAAGATTTTATTTATTCATGAGAGACAGGCAGAGACACAGGCCGAGGGAGAGACAGACTCCCTGCCTGGGAGCCCAATGCAGGACTTGATCCCCAGACTCTGGGATCATGACCTGAGCCAAAGGCAAACGCTCACTGAGCCACCCAGGTGTCCTGTGATAATTAGTTTTTTGTTTAAGTACTTTTTACTATAGAGCAGTTACTAAAAACATTAAGATGTACTCTATCCTTTCATATCTGTACATTAACAAATACAAAATGAAAACTTCTTTTCCCCTTAAGTCTTGAGGGAACTGTGATTGTTAAATGAATTTTCTATTTTCAACTCTTTGGTTTGAAGAAAATTAATATTGGTAAAAAAAAATCTACAAAGCAGAATCCACTTCAGAGAGCACAGAATGTTTTTATATGAGATAGCAAGAATTTGAATTGACTATGCTCTTAAGCCTGTGTTTCTTGGTTAACCTGCAGTATTTGTGCCAAAGAACGATCAGCGCGCCTGATCGAGCTTTGGCTCTAAAAGATATCTAGTTCTCCCCTGATGCTACTTCTGCAGGCTTCTCAAGTGATGGCTATTTTTTCTCCTACAGTCTTTAAGTACCACGTAGCCCAGAGGTGATGGTGCTCCTTAGTGCTGCTTCCAGACCATTCTCCAGCATCTTACCTAAAACCCTAGTTTTGAATCTTGTGACATCATTTACTACTCTTCATTGTTGTGATCATTCCTTCTCATTTTTTTTTTTAAAGATTTTATTTATTTATTCATGAGAGACACGGGGGGGGGGGAGAGAGAGAGAGGCAGAGACACAGGCAGAGGGAGAAGCAGGCTCCATGCAGGGAGCCTGACGTGGGACTTGATCCCGGGCCCTGGGCTGAAGGCGGCGCTAAACTGCTGAGCCACCCGGGCTGCCCTCATTCCTTCTCATTTCTCAACAATATGGGATCCTGGCACACTATTGGCTCCTTCTGGTACTATTCATATCTACGTTCTGTGATTTGAATATATACTTGGGTGATCTTCATATCCTTGCCTACCAATTTCTTGAACTCTTCTCCGTTGGTCTTCTACTAGATTTCAGCCACTCATTCCCATGGTCATACCCCATACTTTATAATTATTGATAGTGTGTAATCCATCCATAATCTCAGTTTTCTTATTATCAGTGGTTGTTTCCTGTCTATCTCACTTCCTCTGGTATCAAGCTTCCAATAATTCTTTAATTCTCTAGTGCCAGTAGGATCTTAATACTGTCCACCTTCACTGCCCACTCTCTCCTCTTATTTAACTAAAATTCCATGGTCAATCATAATTACTCCCTTATATACACTTTTAGCTTCTCTGCCCCTCTCATATTGTATTTGTTTAGCATAGCCGTAACTTTGGTTAAAGCTAATGTCCTACTAGTTAATGCTTCTTACCTATGCAGCTGAACCCAGCTGAAAAAATAATGCAAACATGCTGATGGATCTCATTTTAAATTTCTCACCACAAAACTGCAATGTTACCTTATGGGATCTCACAGTCATACTGTGTTTCCCTAGCTCTTTCATTCCCCCACTCTTCCAGATGACTATCTCACACTTTTCTCTTCTCAAACTTCCACTACCTCCTCTCTCATTTCTCTTATCTGATCACCTTACAAGGTGGGATACCTCCTACTTCTGAGGACGTTGAAACAAAACAATTTCTGTAGAATCCCATGACTACATGTACCCACCTACCAGCATTAGTTTGACTTTACCTTGCTGCCTGTTATGACACATATGTGTGGGTTGGTGGTGAAGGATCCTGTCTTAAAGTCAGTACCTATACTTTGTATATTGCATCCCATTGCCTCTCACCTACTCAAGATCATCACTTAACCAATTTGTTGGAACCAATTTGTTGGAACCAATTTGTTCCCTTTTTCTTACATCATCACTTTTCCCTTTTCTGCTGGATCATATCCACTAGTAGTGAGCAATGGTTACTTCTTTTCTCTTTAACAGTACTTCTGATCTCACTGCTGTCAGCCAATTTCTCCTCCCCTTTGTAGCAAAAACTTCTTTAAAGAATAGTTTGTACTCAGTTGTTTTCGGATTTCTCTCTTCTCTTTTAAATCCACTTTTTAGTTACCATTTTATTTTATTATAGTTAACCACCACCATTTTATTAAAACTGCACTTGTTAGCTCACCAATTCTCTACACATTGCTGATTCTAATGGCCCATTCTCAGTCTTTATCTGGACCTGGCAGCAGCATTCAAAGGACTTACGTCCTTGTAAGCTGTTAAAAATTAGGTTTCCAGGATATTGTTACCCTCCGGGTAACACCTTTCTCCTGTCTCACCTGATGATCTGTATTTCCTTTGCTTATTTTCCTCTTCTATCCTACTTCCAAATGTTGGAGTGCTTAAGGACTCAGGCCTTGCTCCTCTACTCTTTTCTGCATTCACTTCCTTGATGATTTCATCTAGTCTCATGGATTTAAATATCATCCATATCCTAATGACTCTTAAGTTTGTATCTCCAGCATGAATCTTTCCTTTGACCTCCAGACTTAATTCATCATCTATTCAATGTCTCCATTTAAGCCTAAAAGACATTTCAAAGTTATTATATCGAAAACTAAACTCCCTGTCTTCTACCCAAAACCCACTTAGAAATCTCATTTCAGGGGATCCCTGGGTTGCGCAGCGGTTTAGCGCCTGCCTTTGGCCCAGGGCGCGATCCTGAGACCCGGGATCGAATTCCACATCGGGCTCCCAGTGCATGGAGCCTGCTTCTCCCTCTGCCTGTGTCTCTGCCTCTCTCTCTCTCTCTCTCTCTCTCTCTCTCTGATGACTATCATAAATCAATCAATCAATCAATCAATCAATCTCATTTCAGTTGTTGGCCGTCAAGAAAGAGGGAAAGGAAAATAGATAAGACCAAAAGAGAGAAAATGAGGTCAAGCTGTGGACAGTTAGAAAGCCTCTTACATGGATACTTGTCTTTTTATAGTAACCTGTGTCCTTGGCTCAGAGCCTATCCCTTATGTGCCTTTATTGCTTATTTTGATTAGTGGAGGCTAAGAATACTTTGCTATATTTTTTGATGTCGTTATGGATGTGAAATTTAAATATTATAGCTAAGTCTTGAATACACATTTAACAGCAGGGAACCAAAATGATTGTTTTGGGTAATTAAAAGATAATTAGAAAATAGACCAAAGAATCAGCCTATCCAGAAAGTACTAATATTTGCCATACTAAGAGATGGAATCAAAATATAGTTTTGGTTTTGGGTCCATCTTAATTTGAGTTCAATAAGAATATTACAGTGCTTAAGTAATCTTAGCAGTACAAATGAAATTTAATGTTTGTTTTTGTGAAGGCAAGTGCAGCAGATAATATATTCTTGGAATAATATTACAGATTAAAGTTAAGTGCTTTTTTTGTATTTTTTAGCTTAGGCTAGGACTGGTTCATAAGTTATAGTCAAATATGTTATTGGAAAAATATAAGGAAATGGTCTTGTGTGTTTCATGGGTTCTTTTTGCTTGTTTGTTTTTCTTAGCAAGAGTCAGGACATAGTAAGAAGCTAAAGATAGCTTCTTACTCATGAAGAATACTCCAGTAAGCTAATCAGTTGTTATTTACACGTCTGTGTAGAACTATGATCTATTAAGATTTTGGAGAAAATTACCTTTATGTTGTTTGTTCACAGCCTGAGAGCATTAATTAGGGAGTATTTAGAAAACATTGCTGAAATTGTAAACTACTTATAGGAACAGAGTTATGGCTAGATGCTTGCATATTGAATCAAAGTTTATTACTTGGAAAAGTTACATTGGATGTAAGAAAACTGTAAGACTACAATTTTGGCTGTATTCTGTCCAAGTAGTAGGTTGGATAGCTTAAAAGTACTGTCACTTTCCAAATGTATTTTAGACTCCAGGTATTTTTTTGAGAACCTGTTAGGTGTCAGACATGAGGTATTGGGAATGAGTGAATAAGAACAAATACCTGCCCTTAATGAACACAGTGTCATGAATGATATTGGTCTTTCTTTCCTTGTGACCTAGTTTATTCAGCATGGAGATAATGAGGCAGAGGACCTTAATGTTGTTTGCTCGAACCAGTTTTATGTCGGACTCTACTGATCTGTTTTAACAAAAATGATTGTATTGCCAACTCTGCTACTTAATTATCTGATCGAACTTGGGAAAAATTACTTGATTTCTGAGTCTGATAGTCCTCAATGGTAACAGGTATAATAATATCTCTCTTGCAAAGTCCTTATGAATGTAAAGTGCCTGATTCAGTGCTTAATATATTACCATTGCTGCTTAGCAGTGGTTTTTGTTGTCTTCCTTTCCTAGCTCAGACATGATTCTCAGATTTTGATTTGGTAATTTATTTTTTAAGATTTTATTTATTTATTGTTGAGAGACACAGGGAGAGAGAGAGAGGCAGAGACACAGGCAGGGGGAGAAGCAGGCTCCATGCAGGGAGCCCGATGTGGGACTGGATCTGGGGACTGCAGGATCACGACCCAGGGCCAAAGGCAGACACTTTAACTGCTGAGCCACCCAGGCATCCCAGGTCTCTTTCTTGATATGGTAATCTTTTAAGGAGTAAGCAAACTGTTATTATAGCGTTTGATTTGCAATATTTTATTCAGATATTTATAAGTTCATTTACTTGTATTGCTCTAAATTGCAAATTAAGTATCTTAGAGTATATAATTTATTAGACATTTTAAAAAATTACTTTAAGTAAACTCTGCCCCCAACTTGGGCCTTGAACTTATGACCCCGAGATCGAGTCACATGCTCTATTGACTAAACCAGCCAGGTGCACCTTCTTAGACATTTTAAAGCATTATTTTTTTATAAGTTTATGAACTTACTGGTGAAGCTTAAGTATCCTGTAGTTGTGAGACCCTGAATTGCCACTCATCTAATAAATTCAGTGCTTTTGTCTTTGAGTAATCATGAGCCACTTAGCAGCAAACTCAGATTGCCAGCCTTATGAGTCTTTTTTGGTTGGAAAGACTAACACTTGATTTGCAATAATTATGCTTTTTTAGATTTCAAGTATCAAAAAATATTGAATTTTTTCTAATTTCTGAATTATTTTTATAATAATTCTTTAGTATTTTAGTAGAATTCACTCAATTGTTGCTTTTCTTTGTATTCTATTTTTATGAGGTTTTAAGGAAAAAGGACACTTTTTGGGGGTAGAATGCCCGTTTTTTTGTTTTTTTTTAAGATTTTGTTTATTTATTAATGAGAGACGCAGAGATACAGGCAGAGAGAGAAGCAGGCTCCATGCAGGGAGCTCAATGTGGGACTTGAAATAGTGAAATTTCAACCCAGGAAACCTAGTTTAATAATCACTAGATTATTTCAACCTAGTGAAATAATCCAACCCAGGATCATGTCCTGGGTCAAATGAAGGCCCTTAACTGCTGAGTCACCCAGGCATCCCTAGAATGCCCATTTTACAACAGTCACTTTCTCTGAAAACTCACCCTTATTCTGCCAAATGTGGTCAGTCTTCCCTCCTAAAGTTGTGTGTGACCTACTCGCAGCCCTCTGTCCTTTTGGTCACATATAAATTGGATTAGGGATGAAAAACAGATGCTAGCCGGATCCATGAGTCGCTTAATAAAGCTAATCAGATCTTCAAAAAAAGAATAACAGACTCTAGCTAGATTATTGGAATGATCTGAGAATTTAGAATTGTGATGGAATGATGGCTGGTCTTTAAATGATTTGCTTGATCTGAAGTGTTGAAGACTTGGAACGTGTATGCAGTAGTGTATATGGAGAAACAGAAAAAAGTCAGTCTGCAGAAAGAAATGGTATAGTTGGACAGAAAAAAAGACAGAAGGTGAGTACTGTCCAGATTCCTAACAGCTTTTCCTTATTCTACTACTTTGTGAGGCCCAGTTATCCTTCAATACCATAACATATCTCTGTGATCTTCCAGTAAGTTTCCCCTTTTTGTACAACGTTGCTCAAATTAGTTTCTCTTACTTAATTTTTTATTATTTTGTTGTTGAACTTCTAAAAAAGCTGGATTGTTTTAAAAATAAAGTGGGTATGAATATCCACATACAGAAGAATGAATTTAGACCCCTCCCTCTACTATACACAAATGGATCATAGATCTAAGTATAAGAACTAGTACTATAAAACTCTTAGAAAATGAAAGGACAACTCACTGATGTGAGAAATTATTTACATGTTTTATGTCTGAAAAAAATAAAAAATAAAAAAAATAAAAAAATAAAAAAACAAAAAAAAACATGTTTTATGTCTGAGAAGGGGCTTTTTGTCTTGAATACTAAGGGAAGAAAAAACCTCAAAACCCATAAGATATGAATATGCTCTTAAGAACTCAATAATAAAAGGTCAACCCAATTTTTTAAAATAAGCAGAGACTGAATAGACTTTTCTCCAAAGAGAATATATAAATGGCCAGTGCTCAACATGTTTAGTCATCAAGAAATGTAAATCAAAACTACAGTGACATACTACTTCACGTCTACTTAGGATGGCTGTAATTGAAAGGACAGAAAATAACAAGTGTTGGCAAGGCTATGGAGAAATTGGAACCAACATACATTGCTGGTGGGAATATAAAGTGGTGTAGCTACTTTGGAAAACAGTTTGGCCTTGCTTCAAATGTTAAACATAGAGTTATTATGGAACCTAGCAATTACACTTCTGGGCCACAAAGAAACATGTCCACACAAAACAGTGCACAAAAAAAACATCATTATTTATAATAGCTAAAAAGTGGAAACAACCCAAATGCACATCAGCTAATGCATGGATAACCAGAATGTATTATATCCATAAATGGAATATTGTTAAACTATAAAAAGAAATGAAGTGGTGATACATACTATAATATGAATGAATCCACCAGACACAAAAGACCACACAGTGTATGATTTCATTTATATGAAATGTCCATAATAGGCAAACCTATGGAGACAGAATGGCAATGAGTACTTCCCAGGGGCTGAGAGAGAGAGGGAAATGGGGAGTGATAGGTAATGGTTTCTTTTTGGGAAGATGGAAATGTCCTAACATTAGATCATGGTTATGGTTGTACAACTCTGTGAATGTACTGAAATTCATTGCATTGTATACTTTATTTTTTTTAAGATTTTATTTATTTATTCATGAGAGACCGAGAGGCAGAGACATAGCAGAGAGAGAAAGCAGGCTCCATGCAGGGAGCCTAATGTGGGACTCAACCCCAGGACTCCAGGATCGCGCCCTGGGCTGAAGGCAGGCGCTTAACTGCTGATCCACCTAGGTGTCCCCATTGCATTGTGTACTTTAAATGGATGAGTTCTACGGTATATGCATTATATCTCAATAAAACTATTTTTTAAAGATTTTTATTTATTCATGAAGGAGAGAGAGAGGGAGAGGGAGGGAACCAGGCTCCATGCAGGGCTTGATCCCGGATCTCCAGGATCAGGCCCTGGACTGAAGGCAGTGCTAAACTGCTGAGCTACCCGGGCTGCCCTCAATAAAACTATTTTTAAAAGCTATTTAAAAAAAAAAAAACTATTTAATACAAGCTTCAAAAACAATTATGAGATAATAAAAATAAGTAATAAAAAATTTTTAAAATAAGTAATAGATTTCTACAGTGGTAACTAAAAAACAGTTGTAATTGATTTTTCATAAATTTTATAACCAAGTACATTTTTCTTTAACAATAACATTAAAAATTATAAGTAGCATATTACTTTATTTAAAGATCTGAACAAAATTTAGTACTGATTGTATGTATCATTTTTGAGTGACCGTTTAAGTTGAAACGTAAATTTTTTTTTCCTAACATACTTCTCTCATTGCCATTATGTTTTTTGGGTGAATGGAGACTGTTGTGGCATTATGGAAAGATCATAGCACTTAGCACTTGCTAAAGCAGGACAGACATAGGTGTTCAGTATTGATCTTGAACAAATAATTTAATGTCTTAGAGCATTGGTTTCAAAAACCTTAAAATAAGGATCATGCTGGGCTAAAAAATTCTTTTTTTCTTTCTATTTATAGTAGTTTGGGTGGTTTTCCTAAGAAAAATAAGTATAAGTAGATTCATAGGTGTTTCAGTTTGGCCATACCAATGTTATCTTAGTTTTTGGGTTTCTTTGTAAGATTTTGTTTATTTGACAGAGAGAGTGGGCAACAGCACAAACAGGGAGAGCAGCACTAGGAAAGGGAGAAGCAGGCTCTCTGCTGGGCAGGGAACCCAACGCAGGGCTCCATCCCAGGACCCCAGGACCATGACCCGAGCCAAAGGCAGACACCCAACTGACTGAGCCACCCAGGTGCCCGTTATCTTAGATTTTAAGCATTTTGCAAACATGTTCCAACTTGTCTAATGCTTAGTATTATATGTGAGAAAATAGGTTCTTGGTCTATACTATTTAAAGAAACTGAAATTTTGGGGCACCTGGGTGGTGCAGTCAGTTAAGTATTAGACTCTTGATTTCAGCTCAGATTGTGAGATCATGCCCCAAGGTGGGCTCTGCACTGAGCCCAGAGTCTGCTTAAGACCCTCTCCTCCTACCTCTGTCCCTTACCCTTCCCCACATGCTCACACTTTCTCTCAAATCTTTTAAGAAAATAAAGAAATTGAAATTTTAATAACATTATTGGTGACTTTCAAAGTATTAGGTGATGGAGATTGTAATATTAACTGAGAGGCTTATGTTAACCTTTTTATTGATATATTTCTTTTGTCTAAAATTGTCATCAGTTTTGACTGGTTTTATATATTATTGTGTCTAAAAGTTATGTTAATTCAGGGGAACTTATCGATCTATAACTTGTTTTTAAAAATACAACAACCAGGGATCCCTGGGTGGCGCAGCGGTTTGGCGCCTGCCTTTGGCCCAGGGCGCGATCCTGGAGACCCGGGATCGAATCCCACGTCGGGCTCCTGGTGCATGGAGCCTGCTTCTCCCTCTGCCTGTGTCTCTGCCTCTCTCTCTCTCTCTCTCTCTGTATGTGACTATCATAAATAAATAAAAATTTAAAAAATATATTTAAAAAAATAAAAATAAAAATACAACCATATGTTATCATTTTTCACCTTTTAATTTTTGATAATATGTGTATTATTTTATGATGTGCTGATAACAGGTTGACTTTAGAGAAATCTATTGTAATTGCATTCGGTCTCCAGACTGAGTTATTTGGTGATAGATAAATGGCAAATACATTTTTATGTTGCAATTAAGTGATGTTATGGGATAAGTTTCAATTTTCTTTTTTTTTTTAAATCTTGATAACTGCATGATTAATATGCGAGTTTTTTCTTATTTGCAGAGATCCTGCATATTTTGATGAAAATTGGCTAAACAGAATCAAAACCGAAGTAGGAGATAATTGGAGGCTAAAGGTATTTTCTTTTTATTTTCCCATCTGTTAAATAGTTTTTTAGTAGCGTACATATAATATTTGTTGAACTTTCACCTGATGTGTTCAGTGAGCTTTGGAAACCTAGATTGCCTAGTGAAATAATCCAAAATTAAAGGTCGGAGGTAACCTGAAGTTGCTCACAAAGATATGTATAGTATGTCAGTGAAGTCAGTGACTACGGGCATGGACTCTAGAGCTAGAGTGCCTGGATTCATATCAACTGTCTGGGAAAGTCTTCTAACCATTCGGTACCTCAGATTCTCCATTTGTAAAATGAGGATTTTAATAGGATCTACCTCACAATAAATGAATTGTGAAATAATTCACAATAATAAATGAATTAGCATATGTAACAGACTTAGGATAGTGCACAGGTAATGCTAGTTGCTAGTGTTGTTATTATTAATAATGAGAAAATATTGGTCATTGTTAACTGAGTCCACTAAGAGAATGACGTATTTTTATTTCCTTCTTAGTAGCCTTAAGTTCCAGTATTTCTCAAGCTTCTTTGAGAAAGCCAAAACCCACAGTAAGAAATACAGTTTACATTGCAGCCTCCTGTCCACCTAAACATATGTCCATAGATAGTAAGTTTTTTTCCTTATTCTATTCATTGATGATTTAATTTTTAAAAATATTAGTTACAACCCACTACATTATTTTAACTTTAAATTTTGAAATAATTCTAGATTCACAAGGGGTTGCAAAAAATTGTACAGGGAAGTTCTGTGTACCTTTCGCCCAGTTTCCCCAGTGATTACATCCTGCATGACTATAATACGATATCAAAACTAAGGAACTGACATTGGTATGATCAAGTGCCCTTTTGCCCTTTTGTGTTTGTGTGTACAGTTCTGTGTAGCTCCAGCAATAATGTAGTTTCCTATAATGCTCACCACAATGAAGACAGAGATGTTCCATCTCTGCAAGATTTCCACGATGCTGCCTTTATGACCACCTCCACACCACACACTCCTCACCCTAATCCCTGGAAACCACTAGTTTTTTCTCCAACTCTATAATTTTGTTACACTAAATTGATTTTTATGACCAGTGATGATTATGACTGGCAGTTTGGAAAGCTTTAGAACCATTTCTTTTTGATACAGAGAGGAAGAGACTCAGAAATGCAAATCAGTAAGCGTGTGAAGACCCTAGACTTGAGATATGTTAAGCTTGGTTTGTCTTTATATTTCTTCCAAAAAACATATTTGATGAAAAATAGTCATTGATGGCTTAAATTTGGGTCTGCCAAAATTTAATTCCTTTTGTTTACTAAGCTAGAGTGAAGGGACACTGGTTTAAGCTACTGGCATTTGTTTTGTTTTGTTTTAAGATTTTATTCACTTATTTATTTGAGAGAGAGCAGAGATCATGAGCAGCGGGGAGGGGCAGAGGGAGAAGCAGACTCCCTGCTGAGCAGGGAGCATGATGTGAGGCTTGATCCCAGAACCCTGAGATCATGACCTGAGTCAAAGGCAGGGGCTTAACAGACTGAATCACCCAGGTGCCCCTTAAGCTACTGTTTTAATTTCTAAATAATTTTTCAAGAATAGGCAATTTAGGGACACCTGGGTAGCTCAGTGGTTGAGCATCTGCCTTCGGCTCAGGTCATGATCCTGGAGTCCCAGGATCGAGTCCCACATCAGGCTCCCTGCAGGAAACCTGCTTCCCCCTCTGCCTATGTCTCTGCCTATGTCTCTGCCTCTCTCTGTGTGTGTCTCATGAATAAATAAATAAAATAATAAAAAAAAAAGGAATAGGCAATTTAATGATTATATATTTATATAATTATTATTTAGAGAGAGAGAGAGTGGGGGAGGGGTGGAAGGAGAGGGAGAGACAGAATGCCAAGCAGGCTCCATGCCCAATGCAGAGCTCAGTGTGGGGATCTGAGCCGAAATCAAAGAGTCATTGACTCAACTGACTAAGCCAAATAGGTGTGCCTAATGATTACTTTTTAATGTTATAATGTGTAAAGCAGTTCTGGGTATTTAAAATAATGCTACTAATTAATTTGTGTTTGCTTGCTCTCTTGACTGAAGGAGGAGTTGTATATACCCCACCTTACATACACACAACATACATCTGTACACACATTGTCTTAATATCGTGTGGCAAAGACAGTAATATAGAGAAGGGGAAATACTGTATCATATTTTTTTTTCTTAAAGATTTTATTTATTTATTAATGAGAGACAGAGAGAGAGAGGCAGAGACACAGAGCGAGAAGCAGGCTCCATGCAGGGAGCCTGATGTGGGAATCGATCCTGGGACCCCAAGGACCCCAAGGCAAGCACTCAACCACTGAGCCACCCAGGGATCCCCCTGTATCATATTTTTTTTTAAGATTTTATTTATTTATTAGAGACACAGAGAAAGTGGGGGGTGGGGGCAGAGACACAGGCAGAGGGAGGAGCAGGCTCTGTACGGGGAGCCCGACGAGAGACTCGATCCTGGGTGTCCAGGATCACGCCCTGGGCTAAAGGCGGCGCTAAACCGCTGAGCCACCAGGGCTGCCTACTTTATCATATTCTTAATATTCAGAACTGGAAATGTCAGTTCTGATTTGTATTCCTGTTCTCCATATTTTATCCTATGTTGTATTTTTCCAATTTCAAGATACCATTAATTATAAAATATATAGCTCTTTTCAATGGGAAGGAAACTACCATTTTAAAGTAACACATTGATTTTTGAGACATTTTAATGTCAAATATTAAAATATGAAAAAATGAGCATTCTAGAATAAAGAAAGCAAAGTATATTATATATTTTCCATGTCTCCAAATTTTCTAGAAGTATAAACATGTTACTTTATGAGTTTTTTTTTTTTAAATAAGTTTTTAGGGCACCTGGGCGGCTCATTTTAGCATCTGACTCTTGGTTTCAGCTCAGGTCCTGATCTCATGAGATTGATCTGCACATAGGGCTCCATGCTCAGCAGGGAATCTGCTTCTCCCCCTTTCTGCTGGGCCCCCTTTCTCCCCACCACTCACACTGTCTCTTTCTCAAAAAAAAAAAAATAATAATGTTTTATAAAAGTTTTCAACTTATTTTTTCTCTTAAAAAGGTCTGAAAAAAATACGTCTGATTCACTGGATCACATGTATGATTAAGCCTCTTTTACCTGATAGTCACAGGTTCTTTCATCTTCTGTCCTAGCACATCTTTTGCTACTAACATTGAGTAGGTACAGTGAGGTAGATGGTCAACAGGATCATATTGTGTACACATTTAATTAATACAAACTTAACTATGAGTTGAGTCAAAAAAAAAAAAAGAAAAAATAACAGCTCAAATAAATAGTATAGGTGATTCTACTGGTCATTTCACTCAGATAACACATAGGCCAGTAAACCCTTGCTTTGGAGTGGTTGAGTGATAGAAAACATCACCTTGTTTCTAAGATGCCTTTTTTTTTTTTTTTTTAAGTAGGCTGCAGAGATGCCTGGTAGCTCAGCGGTTGAGCCTCTGCCTTTAGCTCAGGGCATGATCCTGGAGTCTTGGGATCAAGTCCCACATTGGCTCCCTGTATGGAGTCTGCCTCTCCTCTCTCTGCCTATGTCTCTTCCTCTCTCTCTGTGTGTCTCTCACGAATAAATACAATCTTTTTTTAAAAAAATAAATAAAGTAGGCTGCACACCCAGTGTGGAGCCGAATGTGGGGCCCAGACACACGACCCTGAGATCAAGACCTGAGCTAAGATCAAAAGTCAGACGCCCAACCGACTGAGCCACCCAGGCACCCCAGGATGCTGCAACAAATATCTTGCAATGCTGACAGTTACACTAGCATTTCAAGATATAATAGTATTTTTAATTGTATGGCTCCTAAATATTTACTTTGGCTAAAGAAACAGTAGTCTTTTCTGACAGTGGAGAGAATTTGGAGACATTATATGTTGTAGGTTACTTTAAGAGATTCCCAATTTTTGTCAGTGTGATCATAACATTGAAAATTTAACATGATCGGAAACAGTTTTTTTTAAATAAATCTCTTGAGATCACATAAATTAAGCCATTGATAGTCCTTTTTTGATTATTATGGTAATTCACATGTGCTGTTGAATTTTATTTTTTATATTTATGATTCGAATAATTCAGAAGGTTTTTTTTTTAAGATTTTATTTATTGATAGAGACACAGAGAGAAAGGGGGAGCAGAGGCACAGGCAGAGGGAGAAGCAGGCTCCATGCAGGGAGCCTGACGTGGGACTCGATCCAGGGTCCCCAGGATCACACTCTGGACTGCAGGCGGTGCTAAACCGCTGTGCCACTGGGGCTGCCCTCCAAGGTTTTTTAAAAGATTTTATTTATTTGAGCGAGCAAGTGAGCATGAACAAGCATGAGGAGGGGGGAACGGGCAGAGGGAGAGGGAGAGGAGGAGGAAGAGGAAAAGTCTCCTCACTGAGCAGGGAGCCTAACAGACAACTTGATCCCAGTACCCTGAGATATCATGACCTGAGTCTAAGGCAGATGCTTAACCGACTGAGCCACCCAGGTGCCCCCAGGAATTTTTTATGTTAAATTATAATTTGATCTGTGCTTGGCCTTTACCCAGTTTTATCTCTCTCTAAACAGATAAGCAATTTAAAGAAAATTTTAAAGGGAATCCTGGATTACAATCATGAGGTAAGGACTTTTTTCTCAACTGCTTAGAGGTAGAATTATAGGACAATTTAACTTTATCTTTTACAATAGTTCCAAGTAAAGGAAAATTTACCTCAAAATTAGTAATCTGTTAATCTTCCATTTTATAGTTTTTAGGATGTTGGTTTGAACAACTATTAGGTGGTTATTAGATAAATGCTCTTTTTCACTATAATATATGGATAGTTTATAGATGATTATTAATTTATGTTATACTTTCTTTTCTGCCATTTATTAAGCTCTCTTCTCCCCTTGCGAAGGTGGTTTAGAATCCAGGCATTATTATATTACAGCCAACTTCCTTGCTTACTTTAGTTTGATTCCTTGGCAAACCCCCGTCTCTAGATTATCTTAGTTTATCCTCTGAGTCTGCATCAGAACAGTCAAGGAATGGCTTGGGGGGAAAAATCATGAAGTAGAACTAGTTTTACTTCAAATTTTGTGGTCACAGATACCAGATGAACACAACATAGCCTGGAAACCTATGTTATGTTTTTACTATTCTTTCCCACAAGTTTACCTGCATATATACCTACATCTTATACTTATATCATTTATCTTCACAGCTCAGCAAGTGATCCTGTCATCCATCCTGTTACTCAAGCCCAAAACCTATAAACAATCCTATAGTCCGTCCTTCTTTTGATATCATCATAAGACCTACTAGTTAAATCTCCAAAATACAGCTTTTTCCATCTCTACTGCTACCAGTTTGTACCCAGCCATCATTAGCTCTCACTTAGAGTTATAGAGTAGTCTGGTTGGTAACCCTGATTTCACTCATTCCCTTCTATTGTCTGTTCTTATTCTTCACTCTAAAGCCAGAATGATTTTTAAAAATATAAATTTGATTATGTCATTCTTCTGTCTTTTATGGTTTCCCATTGTATTGATAATCAGATTCATACCTATTACCGTGAGCCACCAGACACTGCATGACCTCCTTACCCTGCTCACTGATAGCACTAGAGCCATATTCATCCTGCTTCTGTGCTTTAGGATTTTCTTTTTTCACTGTATGGTTATTAGACAGGGACTGACCCATTTGTCTGCATATATTTCATTTCATTTGGGGCCAATTTCCCCATAAAGGAATCCTCCATTCTCCTTCCTGATAATAAGTGTTTGGCTATCAGCATTTTCGAGTCAAATAGAGTGAATATGTCTAGGGAGCGTCTTACTGTTGGGGCATGAACCTATATTTAATCTCCCCTCTTTCTGGTACCCCATTCAGAATCTCTCTGGCTATGCTTTGAACTTTAGAGAATTTGTCTTTCTAGGGGCAGTTGAAGATATCAGAGTATTCAGTTTCTTTGCTCAGTGTATATACATACCAGATTGGGGTCTAAGTTATGGTGATGAATATTGTTATAACTTAGATATGGAAGGTAAAAATAGAAATTGGGAGTAGAATTGGGATTATAGCTCTATCCTTAGCAATGAGTTTCTGGTACTGACAAACTAATTTGTATCAAATATTTTATTTGGATACATAAATGTGAATGCAATTCTGATCCTTTTGTCCGCATTCAGATTTTAGGACAGCAAATTAATGACTTTACCCTTCCTGATGTGAACCTTATTGGAGAACATTCTGATGCGGCAGAGCTCGGAAGGATGCTTCAACTCATCTTAGGCTGTGCTGTAAACTGTGAACAGAAGCAAGGTAATTTATTTGATATTAGTGTATGCATTTAAAATAATTAAGGAAAGTAATACATATTATATATATTATTTATAAATCACCAGTGCAAACAATAACATCTTCATAAGGCCACCCTCAAACAATGCCTTTTTCTGTTTGTTTTTTAAGTTGGTTCCATACCCAACATGGGTCTCATGACTGAGAAATCAGAGTTGTGTGCTCTACCTCCTGAGCCAGCCAGGTGTCCTAAGCAATGCCATTTTCTACAATTTTGTTAGTACTTTGTTTGCAAGCATAAGAGTTTTGCAACTTAGAATACATTTAATTGTGATGATAGTCTTTCCTTTTAAGCAAGACTGCATAAGTTTTTTAGTATATTATTTTTAACTACACTGAATGTGATGAAACTTGCTATTGGACAAGGTCCTGCTAAAGTAATGTCAGTAATAATGAGAATGTTACACTACATCAGTGCAGCTCTAGGAACTTAAAGTTGGATACTTTAGATTGTGAGTATGAAGGATTTATTTCACAAATATTTACTGAATTCATGTATTATACTGGGGCTAGGAGCACAGTGCCAGACAGAACAGACACAGCACCTGCCCTTGTGGAACTGGTAGGTGAGTGAAGGGGGGAGGGCACACATACCTATGTGATCCGAGTGGTGACGAGTGCCATGAAGGTAAAGTGTAATGGGGGGGGGGGGGGGGCAGTCCAGGCGTGGGCCAGGGATGTTATTTAAGCAAAGATGTGGAGGAGGATGGATTAAGAGTAATCTGAAATGTAGAAACTGAATGTCAGAAAAACTTAAGTTACCTTTGAGAGATTTAAAAAAAAACCACAAGTATTATTAGAGAATAGTAAGGAAGGGATAAAGGGTGATGAAACAGATGAAAAGTAGACAGGGACTACTCTAAACAATGATGCAGTATTTTACTGTTATACTAGAAGACCTTCATAGAAGACAGATTTTTTTTTTTTTTTTTTAAGTCCAAAGGCTTTTTTCTTATTCCTTCTACCTCAGCCATGGTAATGCAAAACAGATTTTTATTTATCTGTACGTTTTCAGTGTTCTAGTAATAAGTTTAATAATGGTCAACATTGTTTTCTTGAAGCCATGACTGATAGTTGGTCTGTGATCTGGCTGTTTTTTCTAACAATGTATTTATTTCTCTTTGTCCCCATGCCTTTTAGATTTTAGTGTGTATTCTCTTATATTAAGTTTTAGATTATTTCTTCAATTCAACTGAAGAATTAAAATAGAGAATTTTCTACATTTGTGAGTTTTGTATATTAACTAAGCATTTTTTGTCAAAGATTAGAAGATTAGTGTAAATAAGATTCAAGACACATTAAATCTCTAAGTAGATGCTTTGATTTTAAAAGGTGTATGATAAATTATTTAATATGGTTACTGATTTCACATAATGACCTCTTCTCTGTTGATTCTGTTAAGAAATCCATCAACTCCTAGAAGCATTTAACTGTTAAGAGTTGGCTAATTTACCGTGGGGTGGAAATAGGAAAAGACAAGGGTGTTACCTCTATCCATACATAGCCCTATGGAAAAGCAGACAGTCATAATATTTATCCAGCTTCTCACACAGACCAAGTGTTGTGTAACACCTAAATTCGGTTTCTCCTCTGAAATTGTATTTAAATGATGAAAACTTTGAATAGGATTTTAGTATCATATTTATCCAGAGGGCATTCTGTATTTTCAGAAGCAGACTTGAGAACAAAGAATCAAAGTAAGTGAGTTTCTGAGTTCAGTATTACCTGTTACTGCACATTTATGATGTGTAATGTGAGGCTTACTAAAGCGGTTCTTCCATTTGCTATGTGACTGACATTTGGACTAGGCATTTAGCTTGTTTTCTCATCTACAGAATGAGGATATAAAACCTGATGGTTATGAGGAGTAAATGAAATTGTATATGCATATTTGCTTTGTAATACATAATGCACTATACAAATAGAAAAGGCCTTATGTTTAGATGAGTTTTTCAACTACAAAAATAAGGAGCAATAGCTCAGAACATTGACCTAGCATACATTTATGTTGGCCATCTGGCTTCTCAAATGGGGAAAATAACTAGTGCTAAAATTGAAAAAGCAAAGAGTAGTAGTAGAAGACACACTCATAGTAATTATTGAGTGTCTCTCTTCTGCCTGGTACTCCTTTAGGTAGTAACAGAACAAAAATAGTTTTTACACAGCAGGAAAACTAAGTATTATATGACTTGCCCCAAGATTTCTGTTTGAGAAAAGCTAGACAAGGACTACAATCCATGTGTCTCCGTGTTTAAACATCATATTCTTTATACTAAGCTGCTTGCTGTAAATTCTGGTGCTAAAAACTAAGTTTTCAATATAGTCTTATTGACATAGCACACCTCATTCTCTAGCCTCATAGATCTGCACCAGTAATCATACATACTTGTATTTTGGACACTAAAGATTCGTTATTTATTTATTTATTTATTTATTTATTTTATTTTTTTTTTTTTTTTCAAAAATTGTACATTAACATAGTTCTCATCATCATTTTATCATGTAGCATTTTACGGTGTTCGCGGGGAAGGGCCTTGACGTGGCAACACCGCTTCTTAACTAACGCTTCCCCTCTCACACCTAACTAACTTCCTAACCTCCCTGTTCCCACTGTTATTTTCTTCACTTCCAATAGGCTGTCATTAAATTTTCCTTCTCCATTATCAGTGCCACTACTTTTTCTTTTCCATGTTCACAGTTTTTTATTTTGAGGGCTATTTAGTCATCCTAGCTGTGCCATTTTCTCCAGACCCATAGGATTCTGCATTTGGCACCTTTGAACACAGTATCTAAAAGCACTTCCTTGGGACGCCTGGGTGGCTGAGTGGTTGAGCATCTGCCTTTGGCTCAGGCCGTGATCCTGGTCCAAGGATCGAGTCCTGCATCAGGCTCCCTGCCTGGAGCCTGCTTCTCCCTCTGCCTGTGCTTCTGCCTCTCTCCCTATGTCTCTCATGAATAACTAAATAAAATCCTTAAAAAAAAAAAAGAAAGAAAGAAAGTCTGTGATCCATTTAAAAATAAGCACTTCCCTTGCATTCCAAGACCTACAGGATGTTCCTTGTTAACAAAACAGAACAAAAAAATTGAGCTCAGAATAAAGGATTTCTTTTTCCCAAATAATGGTTCTGATACATTCCTACTGTTGTCCTAAGAAATCCTGTGATTTAAGGATGTTGTGTATATTTGTATGTGTCTCCACACATTTGATTGGGTACAAGTATCCTTAGAACAACACTTGCCTAAGAATATGCCTTTGATTAACAAAAAGCTTTGACTGTAATAACCAGAATGTCCGAATGTCACAGTTTAGTAGTGCTTTCAAAGTACTTTGTTTTTTTGGATTTTTTAATGAGTTATCTGTCACGTAAAGCATATACAGCTTGGCATTCCAAATACATGAGTCTCTTACCAAAAGATCATTTCAGCAGTTTCGCAGTAAGATTCCATCATGTAATACTTGAAGTGCTGAGAAGTTTCTGGTGTATGTGTGGGAGGTTTTTTTGGATGTATGGGGGAGAGAGGCAGGTTGAGCCTAAAATTCCCTTAATTACTCTTTTAAATGTTTATTAAAATGTATTTACTATATTTGTTAGAATCGAGCTGGCCTGTTGATTTTTTTTATGTTGAATTCCACTTTTTCCATTCATTGTTGGATTTGCAAATAAGGAAAACTACTTGTAGGGTTGTTTTTTTGTTTTTTTAATAGAAGACAAGAAATTATTTTTTCAGCTGGTCACTACTGACAGCCAAGAGATCTTCTCTTATTTGGTAGTGGTGAGGGTAAGATTGATGAAGTTATACTTTAGCTTGTTGGTGATGTATTTTAAAGCCGAGGGTTATACAATATTTGTTTAATTATGGTGTCACTTCTATCTTAACTTCATCTTAATTCTTTGTCCTAAGTAGCTCTCAGATTTATTAAGATTTTTCTCTTCTGTAGTAGAAAATATTAAGGTAGGAATTGAACATGATGCAATACGTTGATGTCACACAAGAATAAAGCACAGACATCAGTTTTTTTTAAACTGTAGCAAAGTAAATTTAAAATTTTAGGAATAGTAGTGAGTTCTTCCCATCCTGGCTTTAGGCTTTAACATTTCACTGTCTTCCTGAGATACTGTATTCCTGTGACTGTTAGCTGTAGCTTCAACTTTGTAAGTAATGGTGGTGGTAGGGAGTAGGGTGGGTTATCTTAAGGAAAGAGAAATAGTGTGATTTTCAGCTTTTACTTTACCTGTGGTACCTATATTTAACAATATATGAAGAATCCCTGGGAAGAATAAAAACAGAAAACTAGTTAAAAGAATTCATGAAGTGTGAGCCATTACTCCTTGAGTATCTTTAACTTGAACAGTGACATTCCAGATTGTTCTTGTTTTCAGAGTACATCCAAGCCATTATGATGATGGAGGAATCTGTTCAACATGTTGTCATGACAGCCATTCAAGAGGTAGGTTGGAGCTTTGTGATTACTGTTTGTGAGAAATTAAAAGATCAAACTAGAGCTTAAATAGTAGTAGAAATTTTGTTTTTATTTGTCTATCAAGATTTTATTTGTTCATGAGAGACACACAGAGGCAGAAGTAGGTTCCACGTAGGAAGCCCAATATGGGACTCAAATCTCGGGACTCTGGCATCACGTCCTGAGCCAAAGGCAGACGCTCAACTGCTGAGCCACCCAGGCGTCCCTAGAAGTAGAAATTAAAAAAAAAAAAAAAAAAAAAAAAAAAAGATTCTCCTACTCATTTTTCTTTAGAATTTTTTTCTTTGCACTTATGATATAGCTTGCCTCATTTTTATTTTAAAATCATATATTTGGGCACCTGGGTGGCTCAGCAGTTGAGTGTCTGCCTTTGGCTCAGGTCATTTTCCCAGGGACCCAAGATCGAGTCCCACATCAGGCTCTTCACAGGGACCCTGCTTCTCCCTCTGCCTAGGTCTCTGCCTCTCTCTCTCTCTGTGTGTCTCTCATGAATAAATAAATAAAACATTTAAAAAATTAAAAAATAAATCATACATTTAAATTTCTCATTTAAATCTTAAACATGGGCAGCCTGGGTGGCTCAGCGGTTTAGCGCCGCCTTCAGCCCAGGATGTGATCCTGGAGTCCAGGGATCGAGTCCCACAGCAGGCTCCCTGCATGGAGCCTGTTTCTCCCTCTGCCTGTGTCTCTGCCCCCCTCTCTCTCTGTCTCTCATGAATAAATAAATAAAATCTTAAAAAACTTAAATATTTGTCTTGTCGGTATAGATTATTTATTAACTACTGCTAATTATTAAAAATGTCCCAATGAACTAGGAATAGTAGACTAATTTCTAAAGCCATTAAAAATATGTATATTAGGGACACCTGGGTGGCTCAACGGTTGAGCGTCTGCCTTTGGCTCAGGGCATGATCCTGGAGTCCTGGGATTGAGTCCTGCATCAGGCTCCTTGCATAGAGCCTGCTTCTCCCTTTGCCTGTGTCTCTGCCTCTCTCTGTGTCTCATGAATAAAAAAAATCTTTAAAAAATAGATGTATATTAAACCAGCAGTCTACCTCACATTTATTCTTTTTTTTTTTTTTTTTTTTAAATTTTTATTTATTTATGATAGTTACAGAGAGAGAGAGAGAGGCAGAGACACAGGCAGAGGGAGAAGCAGGCTCCATGCACCGGGAGCCCGATGTGGGATTCGATCCCGGGTCTCCAGGATCGCGCCCTGGGCCAAAGGCAGGCGCCAAACCGCTGCGCCACCCAGGGATCCCTACCTCACATTTAATTATTGGTTTCTTGTTTGGCAGAAAATGAGCTTTCAACTCCAACCATACCCAAAGCTATTTCTAGATGAATATTTATACTGAAACTGTAGAGGAGGAAAAATATCGTTTTCCTCTACCCATCCAAGTTCTCAGCTGGAGATCTCTGTAACAAAAGATTAAAAAGAAAAAGGATACAGATGTTTTTGGGTTGTTTTTTAAGATTTTATTTATTTATTTGAGAAAGAGTGCAGAGCCAGAGAGAGAGGGGACACAAGCAGGGAGGAGGGCAGGGGGCAGAGGGAAAGGGAGAAGCAGACTCTCCACTGAACAGGGAGCTCAGTGAGGGGGCTCGATCTCAAGACTCTGGCATCATGACCTGAGCAGACACTCAACCGACTGAGCCACCCAGGCACCCCCATATAAGTTTTACATGACACACGGACCTTCTTAAGGAAACGAAGACCAAAGAAGTGTTTAAACCTGAGTGTTTTAGTGCTGGGTTTGATGAAGAGTGGAGAATCATGGAAAAATGTGATAGGGCAAAAAAGAGTTTGAGCTAAGGGGTAGTAATCTGGGGGAAACAGCAAGTCCTATTCATTGAGTCCTTTTAGAATCCCTGTATTTTTGGAGAAAAGGATGTTTTTCCTCTGAGTATAGGGAAAACACCTCTCACATGAGGCTTTTACCTGCTTCTGGAGAAGGTAAAAAAAATATCCTTCCTGTACCTGCTATTTTTCCAGTTCCTTTAGCTTGATGTATTCGGTATGCCAGGGTACCTACCATACTTTGGGGTAGCATGTCTTGAACTCCATTAAGTATAAGACATGAAACTAAAAATAAAATGTGGGTTAATAACCAGTTGGTCTCAGGATGAGAGAATGTTTTTAATCATAAAAGCAATAGAACAAACTGTTAGGGGTACTAGAAAACAAGGATTTGAACGTGCAACTGGCAGAGGAAAAAATACAACAGACAACATGAAGAATGCTAAGTGTAAATTAAAGTTGTGTTTTTTAAAATATCTGACCACCTGACTGTAAATCCAGGGGTTCTCACTACTCTCTCAGGGTTCTATTCACAGAACTCGGGAATATGATGTAAGTATTATTATTATAGTAAAAGAATACAAACCAGAACCAACTCCCCCTGTCCCAAAAACGCATAGAGTGAGGTCTAAGAGGTCCCAGATACAAGGCTTATGTTGTTCCCCCTCCGTGGAATCAAGACCTATAACTCTCCTAGCACATTATGTGTGGCAGTTCCCAAAGTACTGCCAACCAGGGAGGCTCACCTGAGTTTTCATGTCTAGAGTTTTTATTGGGGTTTTATTATGTGGATATGATTGATTGCATCCTTGACCATGGGATTGAACACAGTATCTAGCTCTCCTTCCCCACAGAAGTCATGCTGTCAGGTGGTTCAAAGACCCAGTCTTCTGACACATTGCTGATTTTTCTGGCATGGCCAGACTCCAGTTTGAGTCATCCAGTTTTTTAGCTTAAAGTACCCAGGGGCCCACAAATAACAAAGATACTCTTAAAAAAAAAACAAAAAAAAAAAACAAAGATACTCTTATCAGTAAGGAAATTCCAGAGATTGAGAGGCTGCTTGCCAATAAGGGGACGCAGGCCAGCCAAATTCCTTACTACACAGGACCTTTCAAAAAAGCAAAGCTTTTAAAAGACAGTTTATCATTCAGCTCTGATGGTAAGAAGATAAACTGGTACATCTTTTTAAAAATACACTCTTTGATATCATATAAGATACTAGGTCATAAGTGTTAAAATATCAAAATGACAATCTCTTAAGATAGAGGTTTATTTGCTCTTTTTTTTTTTTTTTTTTTTTTTGGTTTTTTTTTGGTTTATTTGTTCTTAAGTGGCCCTGGGTTCTGCTCTGTAGTCATCAGAGACCCAGCTTTCTTGTTTCTTTTTGTCTGCCATCCTTAATACGTGTTTCCCATTTAGTGGTTCAGCTCTGGCTTCTCAGATTCCACCTATCACATTCACATTTCCAGCCATCAGGAAGGAATGAAGTTCCAAGTTTCCCTCTAAATAAACTTTCAGCAATTCTCACTCCTGTTTGCCTGATATCACTCACATAACCACACAGGGAATCTGGGGGGGGGGATGTGGCCTTTATTCCAGGTAGTTGCAAAACCAGCCAAAACTCCAGTCTGTTAACTAAGCAAAAATAGGAAAAATAGTAAGGGGCCACTAAGAGTTCTGCCTTATTATAATTGACCCTGTAATTCTGTTTTTAGGAATTCATCCTATAAGGATATCTGAAATACAGAGATAGATAATAGTAATAGCACACATTTATTTTGTACCTACTATGTGCTAGTGCTGGTTACTTACTAAACACATTTATTAACACACTTAAAATTCACTACAATTATAATCAATGCTACTGGAGTGTAGACATAAAATTGTTAAAATGGCAAATTTCAGTTCTATATACTTTACCAAAATAAAAAAATGAAAAATTAATTGTAATATTTTGAGGTATATACTGTTATTGTAACCTGATTTTATAAAAAGGGGAAACTGAAGCATAGACTGTGAGTAACCACAAGTTTACGCAAGTATTGGCAGAGTTAGAACTCAGATCTAAGCAGTCTGAATTCAGAGCCCATGCCCAGAACCATTGTGCAATATTGCCTCAAGATTGTTTATTTCAACATTATTTTCTAATATTGAAACATTAGAAACATCCTGACTGCCCAGCAATAGGAGCACAGATAAATAAATTATGGCAGATTAATATATTGGCATACTAGGTAGCATTAAAGTATATTTTTAAAAAATATATGACAGCACGAGTAAGGCTTATATATAGAGAAACAGCACATGAGCAGTATAATCCCATTTCTGTTAGAAATTAAGATGAGGGCAGCCCTGGTGGCTCAGAGGTTTAGCACTGCCTTCAGCCCAGGGTGTGATCCTGGAGACCTGGGATCGAGTCCCATGTTGGGCTCCCTGCATGGAGCCTGCTTCTCCCTCTGCCTGTGTCTCTGCCTCTTTCTCTCTCTGTGTCTGTCATGAATAAATAAATAAAAAATCTTAAAAAAAAAAAAAAGAAATTAAGATGAGTGAAAATGACAGAACATTATCTCCAAATGATTGCTGTTCTAAGCTTTTTTCTCTATTTGCTGATTTTTTCTATAATTACAGGTTCGTATCTCTAATCAGAAATATTTTTAAAATTAAAATCTGTGACCAAATGTTTTTTAATTGTATGAATTTAGCCCAAAGAATTATTTAGAAATTCAGACCAAGATTGGGCACAACAGTGCTTATCAAACTATTTTATATAATTTTTTTTTTTTTTAAGTTTGTTTGGGACACCTGTGTGGCTCAGTGGTTGAGTGTCTGCCTTTGGCTCAGGTTGTGACACTGGAATCCTGGCATCAAGTCCCACATCAGGCTCCTATGAGGAGCCTGCTTCTGCCTCTACCTGTCTCTGCTGGTCTGTCTCTCATGAATGAATAAATAAAATTAAAAAAAAAATTAATTAAAAAAAAAGTTCAAGTTAATCTCTGCATCCAGTGTGGGGCTTGAATTCATAGCCCCAAGATCAAGAATAACATGTTCTTCTGACTGAGCCAGCTAGGCCCTCCCCAAACTATTTTATATTAATAGAAATACAACAATAATATTCATCCATTGGTAAGCAAGTGTTTAAATTAGGGTACCTCCATCTCATGGAATATTACATAGCTGATAAAAAATTTGTTTAAAAAAAAAATAGTATCTTCTGGGGCACCAGGCCCATAAGTCAGTTGAACTTCTGACTCTTGGTTTTGTCTCAGGTCATGATCTCAAGGTCATGAGATCTGCCCCTTGTGGGGGCTCTGTGCTCAGTGTGGAGTCTGCTTAAGACTCTCTCCCTCTCCCTTTGCTGCCCGCTGCCCACCTCCCACATCCACTCACTTTCAGTCCCTTAAATAAATCTTTAAAGAGATAAAATATCTTATGACAAGGGAAAACATTCAAAATGTCAAGTGAACAAAGTAATATTAAACTGTACCTACAAATAGGTTTTAAGAATAGATTATATGTCTTTTATGTGCATATTCCTTTTACTTAATTAGCACATACCATCAAGCACCTAATATGCACCAGGAGCTGTAGTAGGCATTCAGGTAACAATTATGAAAAAAAAAAAAAAAAAGACATGGTCTCTTGCCCCCACAGAGTCTAAATCTCATGGGAAAAATGGCTAACCAAGCAAATATAGTCAAAGCATTTCAAATGAAAAGTACCATGATGGGAAAAATATTAGGACCTCAAAGGAGTAGCTAACTCCATTTGAGGACTTAAGGGAAGGCTTCTCAAAGAAGGTGACATCTTGACTGAGCATGGAAGGATGAGATGAGGTAAGTAAGGGGCAAAAATTCTTCTAAAGCCCAGGAGGCAAGAGAAAGCAAGAAATGTTGGATGTACTGAAAAGAAGAACCCCTGTAGCAAACGTGGTGGGAAGTGCTTAGAAATGAAATGAGAGACCTAGATCATTAGAATACTAATCAGTTTCATGAGAGAGTTGGGATCGTGGAAATCAGTGAGTAGATTTTAAGGAGAAAATAGAATTAAAATATGTATTTAAGGGCAGCCTCCGGTGGCTCAGCGGTTTATTG
This sequence comes from Canis aureus, assembly GCF_053574225.1. Lineage (NCBI taxonomy): Eukaryota > Metazoa > Chordata > Mammalia > Carnivora > Canidae > Canis > Canis aureus. The sequence goes on from NC_135625.1 coordinate 43,918,096, forward strand.
CCATCTTCAGGCTAGGGTGTGATCCTGGAGACCTGGGATGGAGTCCCACATCAGGCTCCCTCCATGGAGCCTGCTTCTCCCTCTGCCTGTGTCTCTGCCTCTCTCTCTCTCTCTCTCTCTCTCTCTCTCTGTGTGTGTGTGTGTCTCATGAATAAATAAATAAAATCTTTAAAAATAAATAAAAATAAAATCTGTATTTAAGAAATCCATTTGATGGGAATGGTTTGAAGGGAAACTGGGCTAGAAAAAGGGAGAGCAGTTAGGAGACCTTGGTAGTTATCCAAGGTCTATCCAAGGAATTATCCATCTCCTTGGAAGAATGATGGAAGCTTGAACTAGGTTATGGGAGTCAGGGTGGAGACAGGTGGACAGATTAGAAAATTATAAGAGCTTGAATCAATAGGCTTGGTGACTGTTTGGACCTGGGGGGGGGGGGGGGGAAGGAGGGTAGCTGGATAGAATAATGGAAGTAAGAAAGGCTTCTGTAAAATGGTAGTGTCTCTCTCTCTCTCTCTCTTTTTAGGGCACATTCTATTTATATTTATTCAGATACTACGGACTTTTTTTTTACTGTGGTAAAGTACACATAACAAAAATCTGCCATTAGTGACATTTAATATATTCCTAATGTTGTGCAAACATTATCACTATCTTGTTCCAGAACTTTTTCCATCACCACAAAGGAAAATCCTGCGCACACATTACACAGGCAGTTCTCATTTCCTCCTTGCTTCAGCCCTTGTCAACCAGTAATCTACTTTCTATCTCTATGAATTTCTCTATTCTGGATATTTTATATAAATGGAATCATATGATATGTGGCCTTCTGTGTCTTTGTTCTTTTAGCATAGTATTTTCAAGGTTAGTCTGTAGCATGTATCAATACATGTTCCTTTTTACAGCTGAATAATCCATTGTATGGATGTGCAACATTTTGTTTATCTGTTCATCAGTTGAGAAACATTTGGGTTGTTCCTACCTTTTGGCTATTGTGAATAATTCTGTGGTGAATGTTAGTATATGTTTGTTCTTTTTAACACCTGTTATTAATTCTTCCGAGCATATTGAAATTGAATTTCTCTGTAATTCTGTGTTTAACTTTTTGAGGAAGTACCAGCTTGTTTTTCACAGATCCTGCAGCATTTTACATTCCTACCAACAGTGTATTAGGATTCTGTTTTTTCCACCTCTTTGTCAACCCTTGTTATTGTCCTTTAAAACAAAAATCTATTCATTTATTTTAGAAAGCTCATAGGCAGGAGGGGCATAGGGAGAGAGAGAAACTCAAGCAGACTGCTGAGTGTGGAGCCCAACCCAGGGCTCAATTCCATGTCCCTGACATCATGACTACAACTGACAACCAAGAGTTAGATATTCAGCTGACTGTGCCACGTAGGCACGTCTGTCCATATTTTTTATAACAGATATCTTATGAAGCTGGAGGAGACTCGATCAGGGAGCACATGTGGAGGGATTAGCCTTCAATGGGAAGAATAGCACTTGTGTTAGTTACAAGAAGATTGAAAAAAGAAAGGATGGGCATGAATGTTGCCAATTTTGTGGATTGAGACATAGGAAATTCTTATTTGGAGATAAGGTTTTCTGATGATGAATGTGGAGATTCGAGAAGTAAGTAAGAAAGCTTTCTTCATCCCTTTTAAAGTCAAGATGTCACCTTCTTTGAGAAGCCTTCCCTTAAGTTAGGTTTAGAATAGTCTTTAAAAGGGATGAAGAGACTGCTGACTGGGGAAGCATAACTGTACTTTCAGGGAAACTTTAAGGGCCCATTTGAAACTGGAAACTGGGGACGCCTGGGTGGCTTTGCGGTTGAGCCCAGGGTGTGAACCGGGTGTCCCGGGATCGAGTCCCACATCAGGCTCCCTGCATGGAGCCTGCTTCTCCCTCTGCCTGTGTCTCTGCCTCTCTCTCTCTCTTTGTCTCTCTCATGAAAAATAAATAAAAATCTTAAAAAAAAAAAAGTAAAAAAAAACTGGAAACTGTATTAATAATAGTGTTTTATGATTTAAATTTTTTGGTTTTTTACCCTCTCAGTACTTAGCAGTCAGGGTTTATAGCCACAAGAGGTAGATGGATTGATCTTAGACTGAGATTTTGCCAGGAAGAAGGAATGGAGGATAAGAAAATTGATGATGTTGGGACGCCTGGGTGGCTCAGCGGTTGAGCACCTGCCTTCCGCCCAAGTCATGATCCTGGAGTCCTGGGATCGAGTCCCACTTCAGGCTCCCTGCATGGAGCCTGCTTCTCCCTCTGCCTGTGTCTCTGCCTCTCTCTGTGTCTCTCATGAATAAATAAATAAAATCTTAAAAAGAAAGAAAATTGATGATGTTGACATAGGTCATCAACATAATAGACTGAAAAATCTAGGCTAGAAGGTGGTTGGTTAAATGAAGAACCATGGAAGCTAAAGCAGGAGAGGAGGATGAGTCCCAAAAAGATGATGATGTTAGCAGGAGGAGGAGGAGTAAATATGAGCAGGCAAGCCGTAATGTTTACTATGAAGTCTAAGCAGAGTAAAGAAAAAAGTAAGTATTAGAATGATGGGTTCTGACTAGAAGCCCAGGAGAAAGGAGGGTAATATAGGTCTTGGAAACCTCAAATTGAGGAGCACATAAACTAAACATAATTGCATCAGAGACCAGGGTTGGGAAGAGGTTGTATTCAGAGGGTAAGACACCTAGGTTTTTATTCAGAGTTGTTGCTGTGTTATGATGAGGACTTAACTGTAACAATGGGAGAAGAAAAAAGACTAGGAAAAAAAAAAACTAGTCCTTCTACGACCTGCCTCTGATTGGATACTGCCTCTCTGAGGATTCTAAAACAGCCTATATCACATTATGTTTGTCTTCTCACTTGTGCTACACCAATGGTTGGTAGCTGCTTAAATATTTCAGAATTATAAAGGTGATTGTTTCTAGATGGTAGAATAATGGATTTTTTCTTTATACTTTTTATGAGTTATGTTCTTTACAATGGGATTTTTTCAACTGGAAGAAGTCTTAAAAATCTTTCAATTAGCATTGTCACAAGAAAAGCATAAACATTGAAGCCAGTATTTTTTTTTTTTTTTTACTCTTCCTGAGAGTTTTTTTCCTAATTATACTAAGGGACTTTGAACTTTTCCTATTCCATTAATACAGAGCAGTGATTCTCAAACTTCAGTATGCATCAGAATCACCTGGAGGACTATTAAACACGTTGCTGAGCCCTAACCACAGAGTTTCTGAGTTAGTACATCTGGCCTCAGACCCAGTAATTTGCATTTCTGACGAGTTTCCAGACAATACTGATGATGTCATTGGTTTGAGAACTTCACTTTGAGAACCATTGATAATGAGAAAAAAGTACAGCTGAACATAACTTTTCAGAGTAGTACCGGAGGCTGAAATTACAAGATCTCTCAACAGTGCATCCCCACATTTCTGATTGTCCCCCTTTCTTTTGTCCTTTAGATAGAACATAAGGAAACAGTAGAAAAATGGGACCATTTGAGTCTGCCCCTGATATTTGTCACAATCAGAATTTTATCCCTTTCACCCCCAACCCCTCACACGTTATGGATCCTCTCTCTGCAACATAAGGGTGAGAGAGACTAAGACATAGATGTGTGTGTGTGTGTGTGTGTGTGTGTGTGTGTGTGTGTTAATAAACATTAGCCAGTTCGTTTTGGCTAATACTGATGTTGCCCATATTTATTCTTTAGATATAGTTACTTGAGTGTTGCTGGGTTTTTTGGTTTGGTTTTGTTTCATTTTGTTTTTTTGTCTGAACAGTCAGCTTTAAAATATTTAGCCACTTTTTAAACTTAAAGATTTGTCTTGATTCTTACGACTGGGTTTACAGTGAAAATGAGCACCAGAATTTAGACCTGTAATTTTGAACGAAGGCATTATCCTGGGATGAAAATTATTTCAAACAAGTTTCAATGTATAGGAAAATGTTCCTTTTACATTTGTGTTTTCATTTTAATTTTTATAATTCTGTGATGGCCAGGTGTTTGTGTTGTTGTCCAGGTATATTTTATATGATGTCTTTTTTGCCTCATAGTTATATCATTTAAATCTTAATTTCAGCTGATGAGTAAGGAATCGCCTGTCTCTGCTGGAAATGATGCCTATGTTGACCTTGATCGCCAGGTATCTAATTTTGCATTGTTTTTATCCATGCAGAGTTCATTGAAAGGGATAAACTTGAGATGTTAATGAAAAGAATGTTTCAGATGAAATTGCTTATAGAATATACTGGTTTAAGTCTTTTTGTTTTGTTTTGTTTTTTACATAAATTCAAGACTTTAGCTACTTTAGTAGTGGACATTACACATCTGTAATTGAATTTATAATTAAAATATTATTGCATGACCCACTTTAAATTTAAGTCCTTGTAATTCATATTCTCTAATCATGATTTTTCTTTCTCCATTGGTGATATCTTTCTGTATGCCCCATTAAGACAACAGATGCATTCCTGGAAAGTGGCATGCATTTAATCTTATGATTTACTTATAACACAAAATACCTTTTATTTCACATGAGTCTTCCATTGCAGATGTATCCTCCACCTTCATCTTTGTGAAAGATTGAACAATCAGTAGATATTTAAATGAACTAAGGAAACTACTGTATTTTTAAAGGAACTCTGCAGTTTATTCTTGCAGTTTTAACCAAAAAGTTATTTTGTAATTTTAATTACTGCTTATCAATAAAATACTGCAGCTTACCTTGTCAGTTTCTATGTTTCAGTTGTCTGGGACATCTGTTCCAAAGCATGAACAGAAATCTTCATGCTATCCTCATTTCTTCTCAATGGTTTCTTAATGTTTTTTTGTAGGAAAATCTTTGGGTATGATATAATTTTAACCCGAGTTGTAATTTGCTTCCTTTACTTTGTGATGTTAGATTTTAGAGTTGTTACTTTTTATGAATTTGTTTGTATCTTTATTACACAGAGGTTTGGTCACAGGAAAGGAAAAGCTAATATTTTTAAATTTTTTTCTTTTTTCTTTTTCTTAAAATTAACTAATCAATTTTAATTTGTTCATGCTTTGCTAACTTAGAGTTTATATAATAATGGGACACAACTCAAATGGTTTGTGTCGAGAATTAGTATAATAAAAATATTTTTAAAACTTATAAAATTAACATAAAAGTTTAATATGACTGAAGAACTTGTGTTGAAATACTTTAGCTATATAGTTCAACATTGAAACCCCTATTCTCTAGCACATATATTTTATCAAGGGAAAATTTCTCAGTTATTACAGAATCATTATTACTAAGAATCATGTAACCTAGATAGGAAAGTGTAAGAAAACTTGATGAGAGCAAAGAACCAGATACAGAGTACAGAAAAGACAAGACTTAGGACTAGAAGATATTCAAAGTTAGAAATGGCTGCTTTTGAATCTTCAGAAGAGTTCTCCATTTCTCCCAGCCCCTCAGAAAGAAATGGGAGGAAAGTGTTTTAATTCTTTATTGTGCCTATATAATTATTAATTGTTGCTTCTTCATATTGAAATGTTCATTGTATCTCTTTGTTTCTAACTAGTTGAAGAAGACTACAGAGGAACTGAATGAAGCTTTGTCAGCAAAGGAAGAAATTGCTCAAAGATGCCATGAGCTGGATATGCAGGTAAGAGATCATTTCTGTGTACCACCTATTTGAAATGTACCCTATAAGCAACACCAAATGGCTGTAATGCAACACAAATTAAAGAGTAAAGGGGGAGAGGGGGCAGATTTTTGGTTAGAGCTGGTAGACTCATCAAATATATTTTCTTTCCTCCCTGCAACCCCATTAAATTTATAATAAATGAATCAAAATAATACAAGAATACAAAAAGAGAAAGTAGGGATATCTGTGCTAGCTTTAGAGAGGGGTGGAGGAGATTTTTTAAAGCCCTGACTTATACTCTAATTTACTTAAAGGCCAGCTTTTTATAAATAAGCCCTAAGGGGAAGCTTTTGAATGCATAGTTTATGGTTACCCTTGCTTTGACTACCTCTTAAAGAAAATCTGCATTCCAAAAGAAAAGGATCAAGATAGGCTTGGAAAGTAGTCCTGGAGCAAGTGGAGAAATTTGGGATAGTAGCACATAGTAATCTTTTTTAAATCTGTTTAATACCCTCAGTGAAATTAGTAAAGAAATTCCATCTAGGACATGATGCTATTTAAAAAGTAAAAAAAAATCAGAAATCAGACACTTAAGTAATTTAAAAATAGAATTGTTAAAGTAAAAAATGTAACAGAATAAAGTTTAAGAAATCTCACAAATAAAAAGAAAATAAGTAAAAAATTATTTGAGATTTACCTCAAAATGAAGGAGGTTGGGCGCATGGACAGAGAGGTACAAATAAGATATAATTGGCCATGTTTTGATACTTGTTAAAGCTGGGTCATGAATACACAGAGTTCATAATATTTTATAAGAGAAGCATTTTACTTTGAAAGGCACAGGTGTTGGTCACTGCTTTGGATGCACATAGGAAGAAGTGTAATTGTAGCACACTTGCTGGGTCATATAGTAAATGATATTTATCTAGTTACAATGTTAAGTGCTGTTAATTTGTTTTTTGAAATTTTAGAACTTAACTATATACACAAACACTGGGGATCCCTGGGTGGCTCAGCAGTTAAGCGCCTGCCTTTTGGCCAGGGCATGATCCTGGAGTCATGAGATCGAGTCCCGCATCAGGCTCTCTGCATGGAGCCTGCTTCTCTCTCTGCCTGTGTCTCTCTCTCTCTCTGTGTCTCTCTGTCTCTCTCTCTCTCTCATGGATAAATAAATAAAACCTTAAAAAAAAAACTATACACAAACACTAAGATTAGTAATAATACTGAGTAAGAGCTGATTATTTTTTATAACTAGGATATAGATATTATCTTTGATAATGTATAAAGTTATACATTAGGATTGGCAAACCAGCTTGCCATCTGTTTTTGTAGGTAGGTTTTATTGGAACACAGCCCTGCTTTTTCACGTATTCTCTGTGACTGCTTTTATGCTATAGTGACAGAGTTAAGTACTTGCCAAAGAGACCTATTGCTCTCAAAGCCGAAAATATTCACTGTTCGATTCTTTACAGAAGAGTTTACCAATCCCTGGTATAGACAGATCGCAAAGTGAATGGCAGGGTTGCAAAGAAGTTACAAGAAGGGAAGGTGTTGCCTTATGATACACTTAGCTCTGCAGAAAACAGTAGTAACACAATTTAGAATTGTCCTACAGAGAAATGTAAAATTGCAAAAGTAAAGGTACAAATGATAGCAGTAGACTAGGCAAGAGACATGAGGGAAAGGTAGGGTCAGTCACTAATGTTATTGTCTTACCAGAAGGGAGTTAAGAACTACTTCTGTGGCACAACATCCATTACATGCTGGCTCTACCTAAGCCTCCAGTCTCAGCTCAGAATCACCTGATTTGTCATTTATTATGGTCATGTAGTCCATGGTCCATATAGCAGGCACACAATGAATATTTGAGAGAATGAATGAACTGGTGGGGCATTGTAAAGAGAGTCAATAGGTACCTGTTTAAGACGGCAGAAGTGACCAGTGAAGGTGACAAGAATAGTGATATAATCGCATTTATGGAAAGGAAGAATGGCACAAGTTGCTATAATTTAACCTATCAGAGGAGTCACTAGATAATGTCTGAGGTTGATAAATCAAGAATGGTGGTGTAAAACATTTAGAGATGTAAACTAACAACCAAAAACAGTAAAATTGGGAATAGTGAAAATTAGTTGTCTCTTGGAAGTAGAAAAACTCAACAGAATACTGTAACTTTTTATTATAAGCCCCTTTTTCTTGTCTGATTTTTTTTCTTATATTATTATTATTTTTTTCTTTGCATATTACTCTTCATTACAGGCATACCATAGACTTATTATGGATTTGGTTCCATACCACTGCAGTAAAACAAGTCAGATGAATTTTTAGGTTTCCCAGTGCATATAAAAGTTGTATTTACACTTCACAGTAGCCTGTTAACTATGCAATAGTATTATGTATAAAACAAATGTATATATATTTTTTCCTCAAATATGTACACCTTAATTTAAAAATAAATTACTAAAATAATTTAAAAATTGCTAACCATCATCTTAGCTTTCAGTGAGTCATCATCTTTTTGCTGGTGGAGGGTCTTGCCTCAGTGTCATTGGCTGTTGACTGATCAGAATGGTGGTTGCTGAAGGTTGGGATAGCTGTGCAATTTCTTAAAACAATAATGAAGTTCGCTGTACCTATCAACTCTTCCTTTTATGAATGGTCTCTCTACAGCATGTGGTGCTGTTTGATAGCATTTTAGCCACAGTAGAACTTCTTTCAAACTTGGAATCAGTCTTTTCAGACCCTGCTGCTGCTTTATCAACTATTTATCTGGTATTCCTAAATCCTTTATCATCATTTCAACAATGTTTACAGCATCTCCACCATGAGTAGATGCTGTCTCAAGAAACCACTTTCTTGGCTTATCCATAACAAGCAACTCCTCATTTATTGGAGTTTATCATGAGATTACAGCAATTCAGTCACATTTTCTGGCTCAGCTTCTAGTTTTCTTGCTATTTCCACCACACCTGCAGTTACTTCCTCCACTAAAGTTTTGAGCCCCTCAAAGTTCTTCATTAGGATTGGAATCAGTGTCTTTCAAACTTCTGTTAATGTTGATTTTTTTTAACTCTTCGCATGAATTGTGAATGTTCTTACTGCTATCTGGAATGGTGAACCCTGTCCAAAAGTTTTCAGTTTATTTTATCCAGATGCATCAGAAGAATCAATGTCTGATAGCTATAGCCTTACTAAATGTGTTTCTTAAATAATAAGACCTGAAAGTCAAAATTACTCCTTGACCCATTGGCTACAGAATGGATATTGTGTTAGCAGGCTTGAAAACATTAATCTCATTGTACATCTCCGTCAGAGCTCTTGGGTGACCAGGTGTATTGTCAATGAGCAATAATATCTTTAAAGTCCTCTTTTTTTCTGAGCAGTAAGTCTCAGCAGTGGGCTTAAAATATTTAGTAAACCATGTTGTAAACAGATGTGTTATCACCCAGAGTTTGTGGTTCCATTGAGAGAGCACAGGCAGGGTAGATTTAGCATAATTCTTAAGGGCCTAGGATTTTCAGAATGAGAAAGGAGCACTGGCTTCAACTTAAAATCACCAGGTTCATTAACCCCTAACAAGAGATTTGACCTGTCCTTTGAAGCTTTTTTTTTTTTAGATTTATTTATTTATTTATGATAGAGAGAGAGAGAGGCAGAGACACAGGAGGAGGGAGAAGCAGGCTCCATGCAGGGAGCCCGACGTGGGACTCGATGCTGGAACTCCAAGATCATGCCCTGGGCCAAAGGCAGGCGCTAAACCACCGAGCCACCCAGGGATCCCCTCCTTTGAAGCTTTGAAGACAAGCATTGACTTATCCTCTGTAGCTGTGAAAGTCCTAGACAGTATCTCTTCTTCCAGAATAAAGCTGTTTAATATACATTGAAAATCTGTTTAGTATAACCCTTCATAAATTATCTTAACTCCTTAATTTCCTGGATAACTTTATGTCTCTTTTATATCAGTATTTGCTTTATTCATCTTGCACTTCTCTGTTAGGAAGATTATTTCTTTCCTTTAACCTCTAGAACGAACCACTGCTAGCTTCAGACTTTTCTTCTGCAGCTTCCCCACCTGTCTCAGCCCTCAGAAAATTGAAGGGAGTTAGGGCCTTGCTTTAGATTAGGCTTTGGCTGACGAGAATGCTCTGGCTGCTTTGATTTTCTCCGTATTAGCGGTAAGGCCATATCACTCTCTTATCATTTGCATGTTCACTGGAGTAGCCTTAAACTTTTACTTTCCTTCAAGAACTTTTCCTTTGCATTCACAATTTGGCTAAACTAGTACAAGTAGCCTAGCTTTCAGCCTCTCTCAGCTTTCTACATGCCTTCCTCACTAAGCTTAATCATTTCTAGCTTTTGATTTAAAATGAGAGATAAATGACCATTCACTTGAACATTTACAGGGCATGGTAGGGTTATTAATTAGCCTAATAATCAATATTGTGTCTTAGGCAATAGGGAGGCCTGAGGAGAGAGACTAGGTAGTGGGGGAAGGAACAGCTGGTTGGTGGAACAGTCAGAACACATTCAAAAGTTACCAAATTGGGATGCCTGGGTGGCTGAGCAGTTTAGCGCCTGCCTTAGGCCTAGGGTATGATCCTGGAGTCCCGCATCGGGTTCCCTGCGTGGAGCCTGCTTCTCTTTCTGCCTCTGTCTCTGCCTCCCTCTCTCTCTGTCTCTCATGAATAAATAAATAAAATCTTAAAAAAAAAAAAAAAAGAATTTAGGGTTGATAAAAAGTCAAAATATGTGTGAAGGTAGAGCCAATGATATTTTCTGACAGATTGGATATGGATACCAGGTAAAGATGTTAAGGATTATGACTGAGCAACTGGAATGATAGAATTACTTTTCACTGAAATGGGAAAGACTGGAAGGACTGGGAAGTGAGCTGTAATTAAGAGCACCCCTTGGACAATTTAAATTTGAGATGCCTGTTAGACATCCAAGTGGAAATGATACCAGTGTAGGATTCCAGACTAGAAATAGAAATGTGCGAGCTGTTACTGAAAAAATGATATTTACAGCCATGAAACTGGAAGCCATCACTGTATGTAGAGAGGAAAAGCTGTACAGCACTCAAATGACAGAGAAATAAAAGGAACTAAGGAGAAAGAGAAGCCTGGTAGATTGGTACAGAAACCAGGAGAGTCATTTGTCATTCTTTGTCATTTGTCCTGGCAGCCAAATGAGAAACTGCTTCAAGGAGGAGTATGTGATCAGTTGTGTCAAAGGTTGATTGTTCACAGTGACATGAAAGTGTCAGTAGTGCTCCTGGTTAGCAGTTCTGTGGAATGATAGAGCCAATAGCCCAACTAGAATGAATTCAAGAAAAAGTGGGGCATTGGAATTAGAATTAGTGAGAATTAGAAATGGCAGTTAACTTTTGTTTTTACAGCTTTGAGATATAATTAACATATAATAAACTTCATATTTTAAGTATACAATTTTGATGCATGTTGACAGATGTATGAATGTGTGAAAACTTTACCACAATTAATATAATGAACCCATCACCCTCAAATTTTCTCATGATTCTTTAATGTATTCCCTCTCAGGTCCCCAGCTCTGTTCTGTCACTGTAGATTAGTTCGTATCTTCTAGAATTGCATATAAAAAGAATCATACACTATATATGTACTTTTTTTTTGTCTGACTTCTTTCATTATTTTGTGATTCATTTGTGTTGACAGTAGCAGTAGTTAATTCATTTTTTATTGCCAAATAGTATTCCATTGTGTGAATATTCTAGAATTTATCCATTCACCTGTTGATGAACATTTGTGTCGTTTATAGTTTTTCTCTATTACAAACAAAACTGCTGTTAACGTTGTTTATGGATGGGACACCTGGGTGGCTCAGCGGTTTAGCGCCTGCCTTCAGCCCAGGACGTTATCCTGGAGACCCGGGACTGAGTCCTGCATCAGGCTCCCTGCATGGAGCCTGCTTCACCCTCTACCTGTGTCTCTCTCTGCCTCTCCTCTCTCTCTCTCTCCGTGTGTGTGTGTGTGTGTGTGTGTGTGTGTTTCTCATGAATGAATAGATAAATCTTTAAAAAATTTTTGTTTATAAGTCTTTGGGCATGTGCTTTTATTTCTCTTGAGTAAGTAAATACTGGCTGGGTCATGTGGTAGTTACATGTTTAATTTTTTTGAAAAATGCAAAGCTGTTTTCCAAAGTGCTTGAAACATTTTATGTTCTCACCAGAGACGTCTGAGACTTCCATTTGTTCTACATCTTTGTCAACACTTGGTACATTGGTTTTTTTGTTTTGTTTTTTAAAGTGGGTATTTTTTATTTGAGCCATTCTAGTAGAAGTGTATTGGTGTAACATTGTGGCTTTAATTTGCATTGCTTTAATGATGAATCATGAGTATCTTTTGGTGTGCCTAGTTGCCATTTACATATCTTATTTGGCGAACTGTCTTTTTAAATATAAAGAAGGAATTTTGCTTACTCTTACATATTGCTTTGCTTGTGCAGTATTCCAAAGTAATGTACATGTTTTAAGTAGAAGTTGATTAAAACCAGATTTAATTCATAATGGTCACTTACAAGTGATTATGCTGATGCCAGTGTAATTGGAAGAAATAGTTGTTGTCTTCCTATACTCTTACAGGTTGCAGCATTGCAGGAAGAGAAAAGTAGTCTCTTGGCAGAGAATCAAGTATTAATGGAAAGACTTAATCAGTCTGATTCTATAGAAGATCCCAACAGTCCTGCAGGAAGAAGGCATCTGCAGCTCCAGACTCAACTGGAACAACTCCAAGAAGAAACATTCAGGTAAAAGACCATGCATCAAAGTCTAACTTTTAAAAATTCAGCAACTATCTTTTAATGGTAAAAAAAATGTAGTGTTAGGACTTGTGGGTACCTGTAGACCAAGGAGGATGTTTACATCTAGGAAAAATTCTATCAAAGTAACACCCTCAAGGCCGCCTGGGTGGGTGGCATGGTCAGTTTAGCCTCTGACTCTTGATTTCAGCTTAGGTCGTGATCTCAGGGTTGTGAGACTGAGACTCATGCCCAGCATGGAGCCTGCTTGGGATTCCCGTTCTCCCTTTCCCTCTGCCCCTCCTCCCCCCATAAAATAAAAAATAAAATATTAGACCACAAGCTGCAGGGGGAAAATTTCATAGTTAAGTACATCATCTTAAAGGACCAGACACCATAAAAACATAGAGGCACTGAATTTATAAGAGACTGGTGCCCTTTGCAGGAGATACAATATAAAGGCTAGGTACATAATTTATAGAGACAGACTTATTTAAAAGGCATACTGATTTAAAGGGACAGTGTAAACACATCTTCTGGAAGAGGAAAAGGACAAAAGGAAAGAAGAATGGCCCTTTGGCAATTGGATGGTGAAAGGGAAAAGAAGTAAAGGAAAAATTTGGTGTTCCGCCAGACAAAACAGAACCACAAAATTGAAGGACTTAACAGTAAGAAATATAACATCTTACTTAATAGGAAAAAATAAAAATGATTCTTAAGTCTTCCCTTGAACCTTAGAAATGGTCCATCCCTTACAGTCTACATCAGCATTTCAAGATGTGGTCTGAGGACCTCTTCAGGTTCTCTGAGACTCTTTCAGAGTCTTCCAGACCCTCTCTTTTCTAACTGCATATCTGTGTAAGAGTGGATTTCCATCATATATTTCAGCCAAAAAGGCATCACAGCAGATGAATACAGAAATAGCTATGACAACCCAGCTGTCTTCTAATAAACTGGACTATATATAAACAAAAGTTTTTTGAAATTTCAGTGACTTTAAGAGTGTGAAGGAGACCAAAAAGTTTGAGTACCCTTTGTCTGCATCTTGACTTTCTAAGACAGTAGGTAGTACAATTTAAGTATGACTATACTCTTTTGTTTCTAAATTGCGGCCAGTTTCTTAAAGTGTGGTTTGGGGAAATGGTATTTAGAATTGTCCCGAGTTTTCATTAAATATAAAGGAAATAGTATCTAATGCTTTTATTTTCTAGAATACATGTTGCAATATATGTTGCAATTTATATTTCGAAGCATTTAAATATTTTATCATATTTGAATGTTTATCATTTATATATCTCACTATTTCTTTTTGAGAGAGAGCTCACATGCAGATGGGGCAGCGGGGAAGAGAGAGAGAGCGCGAGCAAACATCCTAAGCAGACTCTATGATCTCACAACCCTGAGGTTATGACCTGGGCTGAAATCAAGAGTCACTTAACCGACTGAGCCACCCCAGGTGCCCATCAGTATTTATTATTCTTTATAGTCAGATATAATGCTTCTGGCTCATCTTTATTATGAACTTCTACCTTTAATTTTTGTTTTGAGCTTTTAAGATTTGAGTCTCATAGATTATTTTTTTAAGATTCTATTTATTGAGAGAGAGAGAGAGAGAGAGAGAGAGAAAGCAAGAGAGAATGAGCAGGGTGTTGTGCAGAGGGACAGAGAGAAGCAGACCCCTGCTGATCAGGGAGCCTGCCTTGGGGCTTGATCCTGGGACTTTAGGATGATGACTTGAGCCAAAGGCAGATGCTTAGCCAACAGAACCACCCAGGCCCCTGTTCATAAATTATTTTTAATTACAAAAGGGATAATACACCTTTTTAATGGCAAGATCTAGCAGTTACATTTTAACCAAGAGGAGAGAGGGTAGCTATAAGACATTTGTATAGGTCAGAAGACTTTCTAGCAATAACCGCAGTTAGTATCATAAGGAAAAACTTGCACTTTTAAGTATATAAATACCCAAAGAATAAAAAAAATTAAAAGATATATGAGGGACTTATATGATGAAAATTTCTGTTATACATAAAAATTATTTCAATATATGTAGAGTGATAACATGTTTACTTATTTTGTTTACATTGTAAGGAGGATTGTAAGAATGCCATTTTTTCCTAAATTATTACTTAATTTGAACTTGATTCCAATTCAGATTTTATTTTCAGCTAGAAGTATTGACGAGCAAGAGATTCTCAGAACATTTACACACAAAGTATAATAAGGGAGTGCTTGCTGTGTCCAGTGTTGAAATGTTATATTTCTCTACTAATTTTAAAACTAGTACTGGTGCAGCAAAATACAAACAAACTAGTAACACAAAGGAAGATCCAGAAAACAACGAAGTGTATGTTAAAATATGTAACATAATAAAAATGGCATTTTTTAAATCCATAGGTAATGGTTAAATTATTTATTAAATGGTTTTGGGGTAATGGGTACATATTTTGGCAGAAAAAGTTAGATATCATAATACAAAAATGAATTACAGGGGAAATTGAGAATTTCACTGTTAAAAATGCAACTATATAAATACTAACAAAATACAAGATAAAAGAAAAAAAGTTTCTAATCATACACTAAAAGTAGAAACTATAAAGTATAAAATTCATCAATAGAAGTACTAAAAATTAAGAATTTCTGCTAACATTAAATATTATAAATAAAATTAAAATAAATAATAAACATGAGAGACAGTCTTACAAAACAAAACAAAAAAGTAGTAGGAACAGTATTATCCAGATTTGGAGGGAAAAGATCTATGAATAGCAACCAGACTAGAGGATATACTCAAAAATGCTAACAGTATTATCTATTTAAGATCAATACATGATTTTTATCTTCTTAGCTTTTATGTATTTTGTAAATTTTCAACAAGGAACATATGTTAATTTCACAGTCAGAAATAAAACGTTAAATTAATTGTGCTGTATGTTGAAAAAATATTTCTTGACATCTAATTTTCTGAAAAGAGGAGTGGTAATCAGTTGTCAAGTTTCCATAAGCCTTGGACCAGTGGAATCCATTTTTAGGACCATTAAAACTTGGAGATACCACTTATGGTCACAAAAGATTCAAGAGTTTATTCTCATGTTTTTTATTTCCTTTTATGTTCTAAGGAGAATTGTTAAATAGTAAATAGTACTTTCTTGGTCCGTTTTATTTTGGTTACAGACTAGAAGCAGCCAAAGATGATTATCGTATACGCTGTGAAGAGTTAGAAAAGGAAATCTCTGAACTTCGGCAACAGAATGATGAACTAACCACTTTGGCAGATGAAGCTCAGTCTCTGAAAGATGAAATAGATGTTCTTAGGTAAACAGTCTTCCCATCTTGTTGGACTCTCAGGCCTGTCATCACCCAGAACAGCTCTACCAATGATGTTACAAACTCTAGGATCCCTGAGCATAGCAGGATGTTTAAAAGCTGGACTACCTGAGTTCAGAGTCCAATGCTACCATTTACTTATTAATCTCTGTGTAACCATTTTCTCATCTGTAAAATGGAGATGATACACATACCTATCTCAGATTTACATGCAGAACTGAGTTTATATTTGTGAACAGTTGAAACAGTATCTGGCAATTAAGTGTTATATAAATGTTTGTTAAATAGAAATTAATCTCTGACTATCACTTCATACTTGTATAGCTCTGGAGCTTTTCTTACTATGACTCCTTTTCTTTAATTAATTTCAAGTCGTCCTGGTCATTCAGTCTTCCTCTTGCTCGGATGCTGTCACACCCATGATGCGTCATTTCCTTGCTAGACTGTTTTATCTGCACTTGCCTTTCTCTCACTAAGTGCCTTCACTCCCTGCCACCTCGTTTTCTGACCATTACACTTGTATAATTTATCCTCTGTTGGGTCATTCCAGCCATTTTTACTTTTGCTCTTTGAATACTAAGAATGAGTAGAAAAAAATCACACAGTGATACAGTTTTGTCCTGCTACAAATTCATGATCTTCACTCTTCGTTGGGTTCTTCCCTGTGGTCCACCATTCTGCCGCTCATGACAGATATTTCTGTCTCCCATTTCTCTCATAGCTAGTACATATGTCCATAACTTCTCACCTGGACACCCACCCCCCACACCTCTCCATGCCTTAGTGTCAGTAAATGACATTGTCTCCAACTGCATCAAGGAAGAAGCTATGAGCTGTGGGACTCTCCATGTCCTATACTTCCTGTACCTCCTAACTGCTCCGCATTCCCACCCATCTTTTCATTTTTGCTTTTAGAATGTAGACTTGTTATTCTTTCTCTTTTTCAGGGCTTTGGGTTTCAACATTTCTTGCTCACACAAAGACTGTGTTACATCAGTCATCATTTCTCTTTGAATTTGGATCTCCCACTTTAGCATATATTTTTATGTTTAGGTCTCTCTCCTCTTAGGAGAAAAGACTTATTACTGTCTCCTTCCCTCCAGAACAAATTTAGATGACATAAGGTGAAATTTACATTGTCTCCTTAACTCTCTAAAATTTCCCACCTCCTGCTCCATTGTTCCATGAAATAGCTGTTCCTGTGGTCACGAATAACATTCTAATTGCCACATCACTTGGACTCTGCACGATTTATTTTGCTGTTGTGCTACATGTGACTCTGCTGGTTACCCCTCCCGCCACCAAACACTATCACCACCACTTGCTTTCCTTAAATTACATAACATTCTCCATTATACACTTTGCTATAATTTTGGTCATATTTTTTTGCCTGAACAAAAACAATCTAGAATCACCTTTGGTCTTATAATTTCATTAGAATGTGTTCTTTTCTGGCAGTCCCTCTTGGGTTAGCACTATTGAAACAGCTTTACAGCTCAGGATGTGTTTCTGATTTCTGATTTCCCATCTCATTCTAGACATTCTTCTGATAAAGTATCTAAACTAGAAGGCCAAGTGGAATCATATAAAAAGAAGCTAGAAGATCTTGGTGATTTGAGGCGTCAGGTTAAACTCTTAGAAGAAAAGAATACTATGTATATGCAGAACACTGTCAGTCTAGAGGAAGAGTTAAGAAAAGCCAATGCAGCTCGAAGTCAACTTGAGACATATAAGAGACAGGTAAAAAGAATAGTAACCGAGTTTCTTAATGATGTTTTCAAGCAGGTTCTCCATTATAACACTGTGGCTCACCAGAAATCCACTTATTTTGTTTTCACAGTATTGTTTTTTGTTTTTTAACCTATGAAACTTAGATTTGTTTGTTTTTTTCTAAGTTTTTAATTCCAGTATAGTTAACATTCAAACTTAGTTGTTATCCAGAGGTTATCGATTAGTGTCTCTAGCAGATCCTGTTGTTTATTTTTAAATTATTATGTTTTACGAAATACACAAAAGTAAAATAGTAATGCAAGTATCTATGCTTAAAAAATAAAAGACTCGTACCCTCCCCAATATAACCACTGTGCTGTTTTGTAGTTTTCATTCCTATGCATCTTTTTTTTTTCATCTGGTGCATATATTAGTTCATATATATATATATGTGTGTGTGTGTGTGTGTGTGTGTGTAATATATATATATATATACACATATATATATATATAAAATGTATAACATCTTTGCATGGTTCAAAGCTATATAAATGATATAAGGCCTCGTCTGTGATTTACTTTGTTCAGTATATTTGGGAAATTTTTTTATGATGATAAGTACAGCTTTATTCAGTTCATTTGTACCACTATGGTATCCTGTTTAGTCACCATACCACAATTTATCCATTTTCCTGTTGAAGGACACACAGGATGTTTCAGCCCTTTTTTTTTTTTTTTTTTTTTTTTAATTATAAGAAGTGCCACTTTGCATGTTATCGAACCTGTCCTCCTCTATACATGTGTGAAAGTTTTTCAGCTATAAGGAGTTTCTTCTTTAGAGTATCTTCATTTAATTAGATAAATTGTTCTTTGAAGTGATTGTATTACTAAACAAGATTTTATGAATTTCTGTCTTTCCACATTATCACCAACACATAGTATTGTCAAACTTGAAATTGTGCCAATTGGATGAGTATGAAATAGTGTCTCTTCATGATTATACTTTGCATTACCCTAATTACAAATATATTTTAATGATCACAATTCTTTTGTGAATGGCCCATTTTAAATCTTTTATTCATTTTAAAACTTGTATTTTTTTCTTACTGATTTCTGAAACTTCTTTATATGTTTTGCTATTAATATTTTGTCAATTACACTTACTGCATTTATTTCCTGCCAATCTGTAACCTTTTTACTTTTTTTGAGATTAATTTTAAGATTATGAACTTTAAATATCCTTTTATGACTTATGCCATTTATGTCTTAAGTCATTTCCTATATAAAGATGTAAGCTAATCTCTATTTTCTTAACAAAGATTTAGTTTGTTTTGCTCAATTAGGTCTTTTAGCCACATGGAATTAGTTTTTGTGTAGGATGCTAGATTATGGATCCATTTGATATTTTATTCTCTGTGTAGGCAACCAGTCACCCGATTGGCATTTATTTAATATAATAGTCTTTTCCACAAGGACCTGCAATTCTATTCTATCACACACCTAAAGATTCCATCTTAAATTTGTTTCTTGGCACTCTCTTCTCTTTCATTGGTTTGTCTACTCTTACATCAATATTCCACAATCTTATTATCTATATATTTTTAATAATTTTGATATTTGATAATATATACCCCCACATCTCATTCTTTTTCAAAACTGTCTATGAGACCTTTTCTTTCCCTTTTATACCCCAAACCTTTGGGAATTGGAATTAAATTGACTCTATCGATTATTTAGGGAGAATTGACATCTTATGGCAATGAATGTTTCTATTGGTGAATATATCTTTACATTTGTTTAGGTCTTCAATGTCTTTCAGCTAAGTTTTATAATTCTAACTGTCATGTACATATTTTGTTATATTTACTCTTAGGTACCTTCAGATTTTGTAACTGTGATTACCAAAAGAAATGATACCATTTTCCATTTTCCATTTGTTCCATTTTATATGATTGAAATTGATTGTTATGTTCATTTTACAACTATGCCAGCATTTCATATTATTCTGATGTCTGTAGGATCTCTCATCAGAAGTCATATACAAATAAAAGTAGTCTTTTTTCTTTCTACTCCATACCCTTTTTTTCCTTCTTAATCAGCATGTTCGACCTATAATACAAGTATGAATAGAAGTAATTGTAGTAGGCAATCATTTCTTGTCTATTTTGTACAGAATGCTTTAAATGTTTTACCAGTATATTATTAGCACATTTTACTCAGAGTGTCTATCTTAAATGGATGTTGAATATAATGAACTCCTTTTCCTGCACTATGGAGAGACTCCTATACTGCTTCCCCTTTCTATGAATGTGATGAGTTATATTAACTGATTATTGATGCTTAAACCATCTTTGTATTCCTGATTTAAACCTCGTAGAGTTACTGCAGATTATCGTTTTCACATTGCTAGATTTGCTTTGTTCATTTTACTTAGAATCTTTTTCCCCTATGATTCACTTGAAGTTTTCTATCTCATACTTTCCTGATCTGATTTTGGCATCAAAACTATATATTTGCTTAAAATGAGTTGAAGAAGTTTTAGTTGAACAGCTCTATACACCAAGTTTTTTTGCTGGATACATTTCTACTTAATATTTTATTATGAAATTTTCAACATACGATAAAGTTGAAAGAATTAGTGAACTTGAATGTGGACTGAGAAATTAACCAAAATAAATAAACCCTAGAGAAACTATATGTGAAATCTAAAAACATTAAAATGAGATGATATAGAGTTTCAGAAGAGAGAACAGCAAGAATTACAGAAAGACATTATTTGAAGAAAAGAATGCCTGAACTTTGGTTTGGAACTAAAGAAGGACACCAGAGATAGTATTAGCAATGAATTACAAACAAAATACATAGGAATCTACAACAAGAAATATTGCAGTACAATTCTATACATGAATTCTCTCTGCCCGTTTTGATCTGTGGCTTAATATACTTTGTTTTTCAGTGATAGTGTTTTTCTTTCCACAAGTTCTCTTTAAGTGTTCTTTCACACCTGCCCAATCATCTCCCTTTCATAATTTTGATTTGTCTTTATTTTCTTTACTTATTAAACCTCATATTTTGTAACTGATAATTCCAATCTAAAATCTTTATAGGTCTTATTCTGCTATTTTGTTGTTGTTGTTGCTGTTACTGGTTTTCTAGCTGGTGTTCATAGGGACTTCTTTATAGCCTTTGCTCTTTCATTTGGCTCGTCTTTATCTTCGGGAATACTTGGAGGGTTGGGGCTGATGTTGTGTTTCTCCAGACAATATATGTTCTGTTTTTGCTAGATATTTCACAGCACTGTTAACCAAGATTACTTTAAATTAATTGCTTGCGTTATGATTTGCCAGATAAGGCATGTGGTAGAAATGGAAACAAATTTACATAGTAGCAGGCCATAGTTAGAATTGAAATTTCAAGTTACTCTTCATTAAACCCAGAGCTCTCACTTTAAGACAGGCAAGCTTCCTTACTGATTTTTCCAGCTAATAGTTCTTTCATAGTTTTGTACCTTGCTATTCCGGATATTCTGGTTTTAGAACCTGTAATGTCTGAGCAGATTTTTGTTACTAGTTCTTTCTGTTAGGGTAGGCTGCTATATCATACTCATGTTTTTGAGTATTTGTGGGGGAGGAAGTTTTCATAGCTCTGCAGAAGAAAATAATGAACATTTTAATGTTTCAAATTACACAAATTAATGGTACCTTTCTGAATCAGGTAGTAGAACTACAAAATAGATTATCTGAAGAATCGAAGAAAGCAGATAAATTAGATTTTGAATATAAGCGGCTAAAAGAAAAGGTTGACAGTCTTCAAAAAGAAAAGGATGTGAGTATAAGACATTCTGGTTTTGAACACTGCTAAAATTAAAACAATGATATCTAATTCATGTTTTGACTACATTAATTCCTTCTGTTTGTAAATTTTAAAATGAGAATTCCTGTTTGTTTTTAAATTATACAAGATTTACATTTTTGTTTCAGGAATAAATCTAAAAGAGTAAAAGAATATTTTTACTTCCATTCTAATTTCTTTTGTATATTTTTATGTTTTCTACCACTGTTACTTCTTATACATTGTTCTACTCATGACTTTCTATAAATATGTGTTTTCTGTTTTCTGTAGAATTAATACAGAGGACCCAATTCTTTTTGTTTAGCATATTTTGAATCTTTTAAAAATATTTTTACTCTTTTTTTTTAAGATTTTATTTATTTATTCATGAATGACACAGAGAGAAAGGCACAGACACAGGCAGAGGGAGAAGCAGGCTCCATGCAGGGAGCCTGACGTGGGATTCAGTCCAGGGTGTCCAGGATCACACCCTGGACTGAAGATGGCACTAAACCACTGAGCCACCTGGGCCGCCCAAATATTTTTACTTTTAATGATTTATGAATATTTAAAGTCTTTGCTGTTTGATTGTTTTATGTCTATGAAGGGAATGTTATTTATGTAATGTACTTATGTTAATGACAGA
This sequence comes from Canis aureus, assembly GCF_053574225.1. Taxonomy (NCBI): domain Eukaryota; kingdom Metazoa; phylum Chordata; class Mammalia; order Carnivora; family Canidae; genus Canis; species Canis aureus. The sequence continues at coordinate 43,940,012 of NC_135625.1, forward strand.
GTAGACACTTATATTTCTTATGTTTAACTGTGGATAACATACTGCCTTGCACATTGTAGATATTCATTATTAAATGGGAAAAAGTTTGTTGTAATTTTTCCTTTTATGATTTTTTAATGGAAGATCAAAAGGTGAACCATGCCCATTTTCCCTGCTGTTCACCATTATCTTAGGTAAGGCAAAGACCCTGATGAATAAATTCATAAAACTTAAAGCTAATTTTCCTTCTTTTTAATATTCCCCCAGAGGTTAAGAACGGAAAGGGATTCTCTGAAGGAAACCATTGAAGAACTTCGTTGTGTACAGGCTCAAGAAGGACAGCTCACAACTCAAGGTGAAAATACTGCATTAACCTAAGCAAGATTACTAATTTCTTATGGTATCAGTAGAAATTTTAGATTCAGGGGCACCTGGGTGGCTCAGCTGGGTAAGTGGCCAATTCTTGATTTTGGTTCAGGTCATGATCTCAGTGTCCTGGGATCAAGCCCCACATTGGGCTCCACAGTCAGCAAGGATTCTGCTTAAGGTTTCTATCTCTCTGCCCTGCCCCTGTTTGCATGCTCTCTTTCTCTAAAATACATAAATTAAAAAAAAAAAAAGAGAGATTTTAGATTCATTTTAAGGTACTTGCACCAATGGATGAAAATGAAAAATTAGTGAACAGGCCATGAGGTTGATAGAAATTCTAAAGTCTTGCCATATTTTATGGCAAATAGGACAAGTTATGAGACCAGATTTACTTTCCTACTTTGTTTTAATTGTGTTTAAATATTTGAACTTTATTAGATCAAAAGCATAAACATTTGTTAAATCATCTGTGTTAATAATAAACCTGGAAAGTTTTATTATGGAAAGTTGGCTTTGTTTTGTTTTGTTTTTTAAGATTTTATTTATTTATTTAAGAGAGAGAGAGCATAAGCAGAAGGAGCAGCAGAGGCAGAGGGAGAGACAGGCTCCCCACTGAGCAGGAAGCCTGAGTGGGACTTGGTCTTAGGACCATGACCTAAGCCAAAGGCAGACGCTTAATTGAACCACTTAGGCATCCCTATTCTAGAAAGTTGCTTTTGACCTCTTTGACCTCTTTAAAGTGTTGTTGTTTTTTTTTCCACTTGAGATGTGGAGTGGCTATTAGTGCATTCTCAGGTAGAATTCTGCTCTTCTCACAGGAGAGAAGCAGCGCTTAGCTCAGAGTTAGTCCCTACCACTTCTGTCATCATGCTGGCAGATGTGGAGCGTGAACAGTGACTTGTTCAGCTTCACAGTTTGTTCATTCCTGCACTAATAACCAGCCCTTGACTTTTCGGTTACCCAAAACTGGGATTCTTCCTTTCCTCTGACTATACCCTCCTTTTTCTCCTCATTCCTTCTACCCACTGCATTTTGCCTTTAACCCCTCTCTGTTGTTTCTATTGATAATTGGACAGCTCTCTTGTGGCCCCATTTTCCAGCTTACTCAGCCTGCCCAGCAGCCATTTTAACTGTGTCCTCATCACCACCATTTTTCCTTATGCTGAAAGCTTGTCAGGCCCACTTCAGATACCCAAAAGTTTTTTTTTCTCTATTGCAAATTAACCAGGGCCAGCTAAAGACAGTTACATATCTTTCTCATTTTTTCTTTTTTTTAATGAAGGTATAATTGACATATATAACATTATGTTAGTTTCAGGTATACAACCTAATGATTTGATATTTGTATATACTGTGAAATCACCACACAAAGGTTAATTGACGTCAATCATGTATAGTTATGAAATTTGTTTCTCTTATGATGAGAACTTTTAAGATCTAGTCTCAGCAACTTTCGATATGCAGTACGGTATTATTAACTATAGTCACCATGCTGTACATTACATCCTTGTGACTTGCTTTGTATCTGGAAGTTTGTACCTTTCAACTCCACCCATTTTGCCTACCCCCCATATCCTACTTCTGGCAACTACCAATCAGTTCTCTGTATCTGTTAGCTGGGTGTTTTTGTGTTCTTATTTTTTTGTTTTGTTTTGTCTTTAGATTCCACATACAAGTCAGATCACACAATATTTGTCTTTCTATGTCTGAGTTATTTCAGCTAGCATAATGCTCTCTCAAGGTGTATAAAATATCAACAAATGGCAAGATTTCATTCTTTTAGTGGGTAAATAATAAATATATATATAATATATAAATATATATGTATATATGTTATACACACACTCCACAACTTGTTTATCCATTTATCAATTGATGGAAACTTAGGTTGTTTCCATGTCTTAACTATTGTAAATAATGAGGGCATAGTTATCTTTTCAAGGTAATATTTTCATTTTCTATGGATAAATTCCCAGAAGAGCAATTGCTGGATCATATGGCATTTCTGTTTTTAATTTTGTAAGGATCTTCATACTGTTTTCCATAGTGGCTGTACCAAATTACATTCCCACCAGCAGTGCACATGGGTTCCCTAGTCCATATCAGCACGACTTTTTAACTCTTGTCCTTTGGATAACAGCTGTTCTAACAGGTGTCAGGTGACATCTCATTGTCATCTCATTGTTTTGAGGCTATGGTTTTGATTTTCATCTCCCTTATAATGAGTGATGTTGAGCATCTTTTCATGTGTCTGTTGGCCATCTGTTTGTCTTCTTTATAAAAATGCCTATTCAGATCTTCTGCCCATTTCTTAATTGTTGCTTTTGCAGTTGAGTTGTATGAGTTCTCTGTTTTTGATATTAACCCCTTATCAGATGTATGGTTTGGAAATATTTTCTTCCATTTAGTACGTTGCCTTTTCCTCTTGTTCATAGTTTCCTTTTTTTTTTTTTTAAGATTTATTTATTTATTCATGAGAGACACAGAGATAGGTAGGCAGAGACATAGGCAGAGGGAGAAGTAGGCTCCTCACAGGGAGCCCGATGTGGGACTAAATCCTGGATCCCGGGATTAGGGCCTGAGCTGAAGACAGCCACCCAACTGCTGAGCCACCCAGCATCCCTTGTTCATAGTTTTCTTTGCTGTGTAAAGCCTTTTAGTTTAAAATAGTCAGTGCTAGAGTTGTTTATATATTATATATGTCTTCACACACACAAAATTATTTCTGAATGTAATTGTATTCTTTTTGCTGCTTGGTAATCCTTTCATTTATCTCTAATCAACTGTATGAGTTTTCCCAAAATTTTAAGAATCAGACTAAGCCTTAATTCTTTAACTCTCAGCTCCTTTGTTATCAAGAAAGACCATCTTATGTAGACTTACACATTTGTTTCTTTGCCACCTATAAACCTGTTTTAACCTTATTTTTGTGTATGTTGTTGACCTAGCAATTTTGCTCTAAAAATTTACCCTAATGAGTTAAAGCATTGTTTATAATAGTGAAATTTAGAAACAGCCTAAAAGTTAGCAGTCTTATTCAACTGTATACTGGAGGGCCATTGAAAAGAATGAAGTATATCTTATATATTTGACATGGAGAGTTGTGTATGTAGTATCATTAAGTTTAAGAAGTTAGTGACATTGGGCAGCCTGGGTGGCTCAGCGGTTTAGCGCCACCTTCAGCCTAGGATGTGATCCTGGAGACCCAGGATTGAGTCCCACGTCGGGCTCCCTGCATGGAGCCTGCTTCTCCCTCTGCCTGTGTCTCTGCCTCTCTCTGTGTCTTTCATGAGTAAATAAATAAAATCTTACAAAAAAAAAAAGTTAGTGACATTGTAATAAACACTCTTGGCAAGTTAAGAATAGGAGGAAACTTCCTCAACCTAATAAAGGATGGCTATGTAAAACCTATAGCTAACATCATACTTAGGATGAATACTAAATGCTTTTCCCCTAAGATCAGAAACAAGACAAGAATGATCACTCTTTTTTTTTTCTATCTTGTTGTTATTACTTACTAAATATAGTGAAATCAATAATTCTGTACATCAGTGCTCATCAAGATAAGTGTGTTTCTTAATCACCATTACTTATTTTTTCCATCACCCCCAACCCACCTTCCCTCTGGTAACCCATCTATTCTCTGGGGTTAAGTAAGAGTCTTTTTTTTTTGAGCAAGAGTGAGGGCAAGGAGGACAGAGGGAGAGAGAGAATCTTAGCATTATACTCTCTAGTTCCATCCACGTTGTTGCAAATGGCAATATTTTGTTCTTTTTTATGGCCAAATAACAGTCCATTGTGTATATATACCACCTCTTCTTTATCCATTTATCTATCAGTGACATGTGGGTTGCTTCCATAATTTGGCTGTTGTAAATAATGCTACAGTAAGTGTAACAGTGCATATAAGGACACCTTGCCATTTCTATTCACCATGATATCAGAGGTTCTAAGCAGTGCAGTCAGGCAAGAAAAAGAAATGCAGTCAAATTGGAAAGGAGGATGTAAAAAAAACAAAACAAAACCATAGAACTAGTAAATGAGTTCAGCAAAGTCTCAAGATACAAGGTCAGTATATAAATCCAGTTATAGGGGTGCCTGGGCGCTCAGTGGTTGAGCGCCTGCCTTTGGCTCAGGTGGTGATCCCAGGGTCCTGGGATCAAGTCCCATATCGGGCTTCCCGTGGTGAGCCTGCTTCTCCCTCTACCTATGTCTCTGCCTCTCTCTCTGTGTTTCTCATGAATAAATAAATAAAATATTTAAAAAAATAATAATAATAAATCCAGTTATATTTCTGTGTACTCCCAGTAAACAGAAAATGGAATTATAGTAGTATCATAAAGAATAAAATGCTTAGGAATAGGTTTAACAAAGAAGTGTTAAGACTTATACACCGAAAAGTATAAATCATTGCCAAGATAAAGATCTAGATATTTGGAGAAATAGTCCATGTTCAGGTATCAGAAAGTTCACTCTAGTTAAGATTGCAGTTCTCTTTATTAATTTAAAGATTCAGTATAATCCCAATCAAATTCTAAGCAGACCTCTTTTATAGAAATTGACAAGCTGATCCAACAATTTGTATGAAAATACCAAGGAGCTAAAAACCAAAAAAAAGTCTTGGAAAGCAAAAGGTTGAAGAACTCACACATTCTGATTTCAGAACTTACTATAGAGCTACAATAATTGAAAAGCATGGAATTCACATAAGGATAAACATCTAGAGATCAATATAGTATACCACATGAATAGAATGGAGGAAAAAAACACCTGATCAATTGATGCAGAAAAGGCATTTGACAAAATCTAACACCTTTCATCGTAAAACATACACACAAAAAAACATGAAAAGCCTCAATAAATTAGAAGGACAACTAGAAAGGAAATTTCCACAACACAGTAAAGGCCATATATGAAAAACCCATGGTGCACACCATACTCAGATATGGTGAGTATCATTCATAGCTGGTGAATGATACCAGCTACTACAACTTCTGTACTTCTATTCAACAGAGCACAGCATGTTCTAGCCAGAGCAATTAGACCAAAAAAATTTAAGTCAATTGGAAAGGAAGAGCTAAAACTATCTCTGCAGATGGCATGATCACAAAAGCAAAAAATACCTATTAGAACTAATCAAATGAATTCAGCCAAGTTTGAGGAGACAACTCAGTTATGTTAGCTGCAAAAATAATTCTGTGTGCGCACACTAATAATGAACAATACAAAAAAGGAAATTAAGAAAAGTTTATTTACAATAAGATCAAAAAGAATAAAATACTTGGGAATAAATTTAACCAAGGAGGCAAGCCTTGCACCCTGAAAACTATAAACCTATTGTTGAGATGATTCAGTGCAATCCTTATTAAAATATTATTGGCATTTTTTTTTTTTTTTTTTTTTTTTTTTTGCAGAAATAGAAAAACCTATCCTAGGAGCACCTGGGTGGTTCAGTGGTTGAGTGTCTGCCTTTGGCTCAGGTCGTGGTCCTGGGACTAAGTCCCATATTGGGCTCGCCAAAGGGAGCCTGCTTCTCCCTCTACCTATGTCTCTGTGTCTTGCATGAATAAATAAACAAAATCTTTAAAAATAAAAGAAAGAAAAACCCATCCTAAAATGCATATGGAATGTCAAGAGACTCTGGTTAGCCAAAATAGTCTTGAAAAAAAAAAAAGTTGGAGAATTCACCCTAATTATTTCAAAACTTAATAAAATGGTAGCAATCAAAGCAGTGGCTATGGGTATAAGGACAGACCTATAAACTAATGGAATAGAACAGAGAGCCCAGATAGTGAAAAGGCAACCCATAAAATGGGGAGAAAATATTTGTGAATCCTATATTTAATAAGTGATTGATATCCAGAATATATAAAGAATTTATACAACTCAACAACAGCAAAAAACAACTAAGCTCACAAATTGTCAAAGGACTTGAATAGATATTTCTCCAAAGAATATACACAAATGGCCAAAAAGCACATGAAAAGATGTTCAATATCAACATCGTTAGGGAAATGCAAATCAAAACCACAGTGAGATGGTTCATATCCATTTGGAATGGATTATTACCCAAAAAAGAGAAAGAAAAATAATTCTTGGGAGTCCATGGAGAAATTGGAACCCTCATGCATTGCTGTAAGGAATGTAAAATGGGGAGCCTCTGGTGGAAGAGTCCTGTTCTTTAATAAGTTAAACTTACTGTATGATCCAGCAATTCCATTTCAAAGTAAATATCCAAAAGAATTTAAAAATGAAAAAGGACTCAAGCAGATGCTATTTCACAATATCCAAAAGATGGAAACAACCTAAATGTTCCTCATCAGATGAATGGTTCAAGAAAATCAAAATGTTGTGTGTGTAATGGGTATTATTTGGTCATGAAAAGGAATGAAGTTCTGGTAAATTCTGCTACACGTTTGAGATTTGAAAACATTAAGCTGGCAGACGACGCCGCCCCGGAGCCGCCCTCACCGTCCAGCCATGGTCAACCCCACCATGTTCTTTGACATCGCCATGGATGGCGAGCCTTTGGGCCGCGTCTCCTTCGAGCTGTTTGCAGACAAAGTTCCAAAGACAGCAGAGAACTCTCGTGCTCTGAGTATGGAGGAGAAGGGATTCGGTTACGAAGGTTCCGGCTTTCACAGGATTATCCCAGGATTTATGTGCCAGGGTGGGGACTTCACACGCCACAATGGCACTGGCGGCAAGTCCATCTACGGGGAAAAGTTTGATGACAAGAACTTCATCCTGAAGCACACGGGGCCTGGCATCTTGTCCATGGCCAACGCTGGACCCAACACAAACCGTTCCCAGTTTTTCATCTGCACTGCCAAGACTGAGTGGTTAGACGGCAAGCATGTGGTTTTTGGCAAGGTCAAGGAGGGCATGAACATCGTGGAAGCCATGGAGCGCTTTGGGTCCAGGAATGGCAAGACCAGCAAGAAGATCACCATCGCCGACTGTGGACAGATCTGATGAATCTAACTCTTGTTTTATCTGAACTTCCAGACCATTCCTTTAGCTCAGGAGAGTGCCCCTCCACTCCCACCTGCTTGAAATAGCCCAGAGTCTCCGCACTCTCACCGCAGTTCTGCAGACTCCGTGGTTCCTTTCCCCAAGTCTAGCTGGGTTGCAGAGTTCAGTTTATGATGATGAAATAAAACCTAAACTACAAGAAAGAAAGAAAGAAAGAAAGAAAGAAAGAAAGAAAGAAAGAGAAAGAAAGAAAGAAAGAAAGAAAGAAAGAAAGAAGGAAGGAAGGAAGGAAGGAAGGAGAAGAAAGAAAGAAAGAAAGAAAGAAAGAAAGAAAGAAAGAAAGAAAGAAAGAAAGAGAAAGGAAGGAAGGAAGGAAGGAAGGAAGGGAAAGAAAGAAGAAAGAAAAGAAAGAAAGAAAGAAAGAAAGAAAGAAAGAAAGAAAGAAAGAAAAGAAAGAAAGAGAAAGAGAGAAAGAGAGAGAGAGAGAGAAAGAAAAAAAGGAAAGAAAGAAAGAAAGAAAGAAAGAAAGAAAGAAAGAAGAAAGAAAAAGAAAGAAAGAAAAGAAAGAAAGAGAAAGAGAGAAAGAGAGAGAAAGAGAGAGAGAGAGAGAAAGAAAAAAGGAAAGAAAGAAAGAAAGAAAGAAAGAAAGAAAGAAAGAAAGAAAGAAAAAGAAAAGAAAAGAAAAGAAAACATTACGCTAAGGAAAGTAACTCAGGCACTGAAGGATAAATACTGGTATTGTCGCACTTATATGAGGTATCTAGGCTGTTCAGGTTCATTGAGAGACAGAAAGTATAATAAAGGTTATGAGGGGCTAAGGAAGAACAGAGTAGGGAGTTATTTAATGGTTACAAAATTTATGTTTTGGGGTGAAGAGTTTGGAAATAGGTAGTGGTGATGGTTCCACAGCATAATGAATGTAGTTGCTACCACTCATTTGTACACTTCAAGATGGTTAAAATGATGATGATAACATAAGGCAACTTGTATGGTCTTTTACTTAACTAAAATGAAGATTCTAAATGTTAAAATTAATGCTTAAAGTAAGGTTTCATGTAAAACTAAAGGAAATCAATGTGCTTTCTCTTTATTTTACTTTTATATTTTTAAAATTTAAATTCAGTTAATTAACGTATAATATCGATTTCAGAGTCAGAGCCAGTGTCCCATCCGTCTTATATAACACCCGCTGCTCATTACATCACGTGCCCTCCTTCATGTCCAACACCCAGTTACCCCATCCCTTCACCCACCTCTACTCCAACAACCCTCAGTTTGTTTTCTATGATTAAGAGTCCTTTATGGTTTGTCTGATTTCATCTCTCTCTTAAACCTTGTATCAATGTTTGTATATTTATAGGCTTAATGCCTCTGGGAAGTCAAGAATCTTCAGATAGTCTGGCAGCAGAGATTGTTACACCTGAAATCAGGTAAGGAGATCATGAAATACAGTTGTATTGTGTAACATTCCTGGAGGAAACTTAACCCCTCTACAATATAAAGAGGATCAGGTTTTTCTAAATATTTTATTTATATATTTGAGAGAGAGAGCACAAGCAGGAGGAGCAGCTGAGGGAGAAGCAGACTCTCCACTGAGTAGGAAGCCTGACGTGGGGCTCCATCTCAGGACCCCAGGATCATGACCCGAGCCAAAGGCAGCCGTTTGAACTGGCTGAGCCATCCAGGCACCCCTCCAAGGATCACTTTCTTATTATTACTAACACTTTCAACATGAACTCCGTATTTAATGTCCATGTTTTCAGCATGTTAGAAGCTTTCTTAATTTGGCGCAAGAGACTTGATTGTCCCACTTCAGTAGGACAGTTTTTCACATATTCATAGCAAACCCATATATTCGTGGTTGGGTATCCTTAGCAGACATTTAGCAGTGAAAACATTTGGCTTAAAGACAAAGGTTATGGGCAGCCCCAGTGGCGCAGCAGTTTAGCGCTGCCTACAGCCTGGGGCATGATCCTGGAGACCCGGGATCGAGTCCTGCGTCAGGCTCCCTGCATGGAGCCTGCTTCTCCCTCTGCCTGTGTCTCTGCCTCTCTCTCTGTGTGTCTCTATGAATAAATAAGTAAATAAATAAATAAATCTTTAAAAAAATAAAAAGACAAAGGTTATGCCTAACCAACAGCCTGTGAAGTAATTAGTCATTAATATTTATCTTTTGGGACACCTGGGTGGCTCAGTGGTTGGGCGCCTGCCTTTGGCCTGGAGCATGATCCTGGAGTCCCGGGATTGAGTCCCACATTGGGCTCCTTGCGTGGAGCCTGCTTCTCTCTCTGCATGTATCTCAGCCTCTCTCTCTATATCTCTCATGAATAAATAAAAATCTTTAAAAAAATATTTTATCTATTAACTGCATGAAATGGTCTGGGAAAGCTATATTGGAGTAGACAGAAGTATATCCCCATCTCTACTACTCTTCCCTCAATATTACCTTACATTCTTATTTAGTCATAGTGTTTTTAAAATTCTGTTTATTTCAATATACCTGGCTTGATATGTAAGAATGAAAAGTTAGGGGGAGAAGCATCAAGTATCCAACAGAAGGAGAATGATTAACCCTGAATATTGGTTTACCTTCTTTGGGACTGTTTGCCCCCATTTAAAATAGACCGTGGTCTTGATTTTTTGTAACATTTTTGAGGGTATTAAATGAAATAATGGTTGTCTAAGAACTTTATGAACTCTGAAAGTTACCATAGGCATTCAGTATATATAAATGACATTATTTATATATATTGTAAATGAATAATAATGAATGAAAACTCTTATGTTGTTGGCATTTATTTAAGGAGGATAAACAAAAGGAGTATAATGCAACACCAACACTGGGAGCACCTTGTATATCTCACTTGTCTACCATCTGATGTGGTACTTTATTTTTGGAGGAATAATATTTGTAGAATGAATAAACATTTATTATTTATAAATGCTTCTAAGTACATGGCTATGCCAAAAAAATAAAAAACAATTTTTTTTTTTTTTGGGGGGGGGGACCTGGGTGGCTCAGTCAGATAAGTGTCTGACTCTAAATTTCCACTCAGCAAATCATGATCTTAGGGTCATGGGCTCAAGCCTTGTGTCAGGCTCTATGTTAGGTGTGGAATCTGGTTAAGATTCTCTCTCTCCCTGTCCCCCTCCTCGCACTCATACATGTATGCCTCCTCTATCTCATTAATAAAGAAATAAATAAAAATTAAAACAAGGAGGCTTTTAGGTTATGCAGTTGGATTTTTAACCTGAGGAAAAAGAAAATTGATAAAGATTCAACAAATAAAATGGCTTTTTTTGAGAATGACTCAGTACAAATTTAAATATACTGTTTCCCGAAAAGCTGTCAAGAAAAAGAAATGGTAAAAGAGATGAGATACAATATTGTTTTAGTTGAAGGTGTACAACATGATGATTTTTTTTTAAATTTTATTTATTTATTCATGAGAGACAACGGAGAGGCAGAGACAAAGGCAGAGGGAGAAGCAGGCTCCATGCAGGGAGCCCAATGTGGGACCTGATCCCGGACCTCCGGGATCATGCCTTGAGCCAAAGACAGACGTTCAACCACTGAGCCACCCAGGTGTCCGCATGATGATTTCATATATGTCTATAATGTGAAACGATCACCACAATAAGTTTAGTTAACATTCATCACCACACATAATTCTTTTTTTTTTTTTTTTTCCTCTTGTGGTGATACAACTTTTCCTTTGAGCAGTTTGGCAGAATGTGGATATTGTCTACAAAGGTGCCTATCTCTTCAGTGCTTGGGTGACTCGGTTAAGCATCTGCCTGCAGCTCACGTCATGATCTCAGGATCCTGGGATCAAGCCCCATGTCAGGCTCCCTGCTTAATGGGGAGTCTGCTTTTCTCTCTGCCCTTTTCTTTGTGTTCTCTCACTCTCGCTCTCTCTCTCTCCTCTCTCACACAAAAATAAATAAATAAATAAATCTTAAATGTGCCTGTGTCTCAACCCCTAAGTCACCTTTCTAGAAATTAATCCTAAGGAAATAACCAATAAAGCTGATTGTTACTAGCATGTTAAAGCTCAAAATTAGTAACAGTCAAATATGAAATAATTGGGTATTGATTAAATAAATAACAATTCATCTATATTGTTTAACTTGTCATTTAAAGTATTATCATTAACATATAATATTTAATGATATGAAAAGATTGTGAATAAGTGTAAATAGCAGATATAGCTCTGATAATAACAGCTTGTTAGCAAGAATACAATTTAACATTTTTATTGGAATGGGGGGACTGCATATCTTGAAGGCATTCTTCATTGAATATTATATCTTGACACCAAGTAATTGGCATTTCAAGAGCAAAGGATTAGAGATTGTATTTTTGGATACAAACCAAAGAACAAATACATCAATGAACTCCTAGCTTAAACATTTAAACCAAAAAGAAAAAAAATTTTGATATCATTCATTATAAATCATGGTATTTGGATGTTTGGATGCTGTTATCTTCAGATTATTCATTCTGAAAAGAAAGTACTCAAGACCTGAAATGTAATGTCTTAGCCAGTTACAAGAGCTAAATTCTTTGCAGGTATTTTGTTTTTCATTTCTGTCCTATGTATTAAATCTGTAATTGTGCATAGCTGGATTTTATAACGATATTGTTTTGATGTGCCACATAATCAGGCTTTTTTTTTTTGCTAATTTAGGGAGAAACTTATTCGTCTTCAACATGAGAATAAGATGTTAAAAATTAACCAAGAGGGTTCAGACAATGAAAAAATCGCCTTATTGCAGAGTCTTCTGGATGATGCAAATCTGCGCAAGAATGAGCTGGAGACAGAGAATAGGTAGGAATGTATATAGATGGCAGCATGTAAACACCGGTTTTCTCTGTTTTCTTTGATTTTGATTACCTTAAAGATTTGAATTATATTTTGAAAACTGATAATATGTTATTCCATTCCATTTTAAGAGGACTTTAATCCATTGTGGAAAAGTATTGTGCCTCTTTACAACAACATTTCCTCTTTATTTCCCCTTTTCTCTTTCTAATTAAAACTAGAGGACTAAAAAACCTGATCATTCAATCTTTCACAATTTCAGTTGTATATATTATCAGATTAATAAAGTTTATCCTGTTTTTATAAGCTAAGGTATTGAAGGATCAGTTAATATGAGAAAAATAGGATCCATCAAAACTGAATTGACAAGAGCTTCCCCCCCTCCTCCCCACAAACAAGAGCTTTTAAAAAAAAAAAAAAAAAAAAACAAGCTCTTATTTCTTGGGACCCTGAAAAAATGTCTTTCATCTTATAAACAATTATGAGAATTTAGAATCTGCAAATTATACAAGAAAACCACTTTTCTGCTTCTAAGTTTTCAGTGTATTGCATTAGGCAGTCATTCAAAGCTACTTTATAAAGCAGTAGCTTACTCTGGAAAGGACTAATTTTATATCCTGTTGTGACAATCTTTCTTTTCTTTTTTGGAAATGTTTCTTAGATACCAAACATATGTCTTTTCCTTTCCTTATGCTGTGATACACTGTTATTTTTGAGGGATTTGACATTTTTATTAATGGTTTCATAGTTTGCCTGATATTACAGATTCTTTATTATGTCTTATTGATTTGGCATTTCCCAGATATGAGTCATTCTTGTGAGTCAGTACTGTTAGGACAATTTTACATGTCCTGCCCTTCTTGGCACCTTAAGTTTTAAAGCTGCTGAGGTAGAATCAGCAAGCAGTATAAATACCAGGATGATTAGTAGAGCATAATTAAGTATAAATTAAAGGAAAATAGTTTTATATCAGTTGTAAGAGCATAGAAAATGAGTACTTTTAAAAAATACTTAGAAGAAGTTTTAAATGAAAAGAGGAGAAAGGGAATTGCAGAAATCAGCTGGCAATCATGCGGTCCCACACTGAGAACACCCTGTTGACCTCCATCATCCTTTGCCTCTGGGCTCTATTGTAGCCATCGTACAGGAAGCCCTTCTCTGTACCCTAATTTTTTTCCAGTAAATTGACACCCACAACTTCCTTTATAATGCTTTGCATTGTTTCTCACAGGCCTTACAGCTATCAGTCTTCTCTCATCAGAAACAAAACAACTACTTGTCATTGACACAGCACTCATGTTGTAGATGACAGATTACCTCCTAAATCCTGATGACATTTACAGCTGTTTACAACTTAGTATTGTGTTTGTTCTTTTTACTCATTTTATCTTACTTTATGTTTTCATCATGATCAGTGTACACTTTAATCCCAATCCTTTCTTTCCTGCATTCCCACATCCATTCTCCTTCTGATAACCATCAGTGTGTTCTTTATAGTTAAAAGTCTGTTTTTTTGGTTTGTCTCTTTTTTCTTTGCTCATTTGTTTTGTTTCTTAAATTCCACGTATGAATGAAATCATATAGTATTCGTCTTTCTCTATTTCACTTAACATTATTCTTTCTATCCATGTCATTGCAAATGGCAAGGTGTCATTCTTTTTTATGACAGTTATTCCATTTTATATATACCAACTTTTCATCCATTCAGCTATCAGTGGGCATTTGGCTATTTCCATAGTTTGGCTCTTGTAAATAATGCTGCAATAAACAGAAACCTGGCCGGCTCAGTCAGTTAGGCGTCTGCCTTCAGCTCAGGTCATGATCTCAGGGTCCTGGGATGGAGCCTCACATCTGGCTCCCTGCTCAGTGGGAAGTCTGCTGCTCCCTCAGCCCCTTCCCCTGCTCATGCACGTGCATGCATGCTCTCCTCTACCTCTCAAAAGAATAAATAAAATCTTAAAAAAAAAAAAACTCTTGGTTTCATTGATCTGTTCTAATGGTTTTTTTAGTTTGTATATCATTTAAAGCTGCTCTGATCTTTTTTATTTCATTCCATTTCCTGGGTTTGGGTTTTGTTCTTCTTTTTCTCTTATGTGAAAAGTGAGGTTATTTGAGATTTTTCTTCTTGACATAGACCTATATTAGTATAAACTTGTTCATAGAACCACTTTTGCTGCATCCCAAGGATTTGGGACCATTGTGTTTTCATTTTCATTTGTTTCCATGTAATTTTGATTTCTTGTTTGGCCCATTCGTTGTTTAGTAACATGATATTTAACCCTTACGTATGTATGCTCTTTCCAGATTTTTTCTTGTGGTTGATTTCTAGTTTCGTAGCATTGTGGTCAGAAAAGATTTGTGGTATGACTGATTTTTTTAATTTGTTGAGGGACCTGTTTTCTGGCCTAGTACGTGATCTGTTCTGGAGAATATTTCATATGCACTAGAAAAGAATGTGTATTCTGCTGTTTTGGATGGAATGTTCTGTCATTCAGCCACACTTTCCTTCTTGATTTTTTTTTTTTAATTTTCTAATGTTTTATTAAGATGTTTGCCAAACACACGAAAAAGTAGAATGAATAATGGAATATGCTTATGCACCAGGCACCCAGGGTTCACATAAATTAAAATTTTGCCATTTCGGATTCAGATATTTTTAAGGAAAACACACTTCAGAAACAGTTGGTAGCCCCTATGGTTTCCATTCCTAAAGCTCCTTCTCCTCTCTCCTTCCTCCTTCCTTCTTCCTTGCCTCCTAGAGGAGACTATCATCCTGTGGTTGGAGCCTTCTTGATTTTTTATTAGGATGTCATTCATGCCACTCTTCCCTTCTTGATTTTCTGTTTGGGTGATCTATCCATTAATGTAAGTGGGTGTTAAAGTCCCCTACTGTTATTGTATTACTAGAGATTAGTTCCTTTATGTTTGTTATTAAATGTTTTATGTATTTGGATGCTCCCATGTTGGGTGCATAAATTTTTTAAATTGTTATATCCTCTTGTTGGATTGTCTCCTTTATTATTAAATAGTGTCCTTATCTCTTGTTACAATCTTTGTTTTTGTTGTTATTGTTTAAAGATTTTATTTATTTGAAAGAGAGAGAAAGCACAAGTAAGGGAGAGGGAGAAGCATCCGCCCCACTAAGCAGGGAGCCCAGCACAGAGCTTCGTCCCAGAACACTAAGACCATGACTTGAGCCAAAGACAGATGCCCAGTTGACTGAGCCACCTAGGCACTCCCACAGTCTTTGTTTTAAAGCTACCTTTTCCATTATAAGTTAGCTACTCTGACTTTCTTTTGACATCCATTTGCATGATCAATGTTTCTCCATCCCCTCACTTTCAATGTGCATGTGACTTTAGGTCTGAAATGAGTCTTCTGTAGACAGCATCTAGATGGGTCCCCCCCTTTTTTTTTTTTTTAAGATTTTATTTATTCATGGGATCCCTGGGTGGCGCAGCGGTTTGGCACCTGCCTTTGGCCCAGGGCGCGATCCTGGAGACCCGGGATCGAATCCCACATCGGGCTCCCGGTGCATGGAGCCTGCTTCTCCCTCTGCCTATGTCTCTGCCTCTCTCTCTTTCTCGCTCTGTGACTATCATAAATAAAAAAATAAAAATAAAAAGATTTTATTTATTCATGAGAGACACAGAAAGAGAGGCAGAGACTTAGGCAGAGGGAGAAGCAGGCTCCCTGTAGGGAGGCTGATGCAGGACTCGATCCCAGGACCCCAGGATCACAACCTGAGCCAAAAGCAGACACTCAACCACTGAGCCACCCAGGCACCCCAGATGGGTCTTGTTTTTCTATCTACTCTGTCACCCTGTTTTGATTGGAGCATTTAGTCCATTTATACCAATGTAATTATTGATACATGTGTATTTATTGCTATTTTGTTACTTGTTTTGTGGCTGTTCTATAGTTTTTCTGTGATCTTTTCTTCCTTTGTTCTATTACATGGTTTGTTGGCTTCGTTAGTGATATATTTGGATTCTTTTCTCTTTATTCTTTGCATACCTATTACTGATTTTTGATTTGTGGTTATCATTAGGTTTGTATATAATATCTTCTGCATATAGCAGTTTATATTAAGTTTAAACCCATTTTCTTCCCCCCCACCCTATCTTTTAGGCATATGGTGTCATATTTTACATCCTTTCCTTTTATGAATCCTTTGACTGATTTTTACAGAAATATTTATTTTTACTACTTTTGTGTATTTTACTTTTCATGCTCCCTTATGGCCTTTCCTTTCCACTCAGAGTCCCCTTTCTGGGGACTTGTATTTGTTCTTGTATTTCTTGTATTCTTATATTTCTTGTAGGGTTGGTTTAGTGGTCATGAATTCCTTTAGCTTTTGTTTGTCTGAGAAACTCTTTATCTCTCCTTTTGTTCTGAATGACAGTCCTGCTGGATAGAGTATATTCTTGGCTAGAGATTTTTTCCCTTTCAACACTTTGAGTATATTATGCCACTCCTTATGTCCTGCGAGGTTTCTGCTGAAAAATCTGCTGATAGCCTTATGGGGTTTCCGTTGTATGTAACTGTTCTTTTCTCGCTGCTTTTAATTTTTTTTTTTCTTTATCCCTAACTCTTCCCATCGTATTATATGTGTTTGTATGGATCTTTCTGGGTTGGATTTTTGGCGGGATCTCTGTGCCGCCTGGATCTTGATATCTGTTTCCTCCCCCAGACTGGGCAAGTTTTCAGCTGTTATTTCTTCAGATGAGTTTTCTGCTCCCTCAGCTCTCTCTTCTTCTTCTGAGATCCCTATAATGCAGATGTTATTATGTTTGATGGAGTTGCTGAGTTTTCTAAGACTACTATCAATTTGCTTAATTTTCTTTCTTCTCCTTTGCTTAACTTGGTTACTTCCCATTGCTCTTTCAGGTCATTAATTCATTCCTCTACTTCATCTAGCCTCCTATTACATCAAGTGTATTTTTAATTTCATTTATTGTATACTTCATTTCTGATTGGTTCCTTTTTAATGCTGTGTAAGGGTCTCAATGATGTCCTCCATTCTTTTCTCAAATTCATTGAGTTTCCTTATTGTCATTATGTTATATTCCTTGTCAGGCATATTATTACATATGTCTCTCTTGCTTTGGTTTCTTGCTGTGGTTTGGTCCTGTTCTTGTATTTGGCAAATATCTCTGTGTCTCCTCATTTTGCCTTATTTTCTGTGTCTATTTCTGGTAGGAAAGTCAGCTACTTCTCTTGCTCATAATGATAATAGCCTTATGAAGAAGATGTCCTGTATTGCAGTATCCCCTGTTCCCCAGGGCCTGGCACTTCTTGGAGTTTCTCCTACATGTGTGCTCTGCTGTTGAGTTTTGACCTCTTTTTCCTTCATTCCCATTGTCTATAGATATTCTCTTTGCCTATTTGTGGGCAGTGTTTGGTCCCCAGCAGGGATGGGGAGTGTTTTAACAAGGGGTGTAGTGGTGTGCTTGTGAAATGAGATCTGCCTCACAAGTGAGACCAGAGGTCCCACAAAACACACAGGTTAGGAGATGTGGTGTTAGCAGGGCTTGTGCCAGTCTTCTGCGGGAGGGGGCCTGCAGCACTAGGACTAAGAGGAGCGTGACTGTGAGGGGTGGAAACATGAGGCAGTGCTTGGTGCAAGGAAGTTAAATAGGAGTGGTGGCTATGTGTTTGTGCTGGAAGACAAGCGAAGAGAAATGGTACTTGCCAGTTCCCTTATTCCTGGAAGGGTCTGTGCCTTTTTGGGACACATTCCAAGAGGAGCAAATCAGTGTCCCTTGAGTCTGCCCTTGGCATTTTTCAAGCTGGTTCTATACTGTATCTACACTGCTGTTGGTCATGCTATCTTTAAGGGTTGGGGCACTGCTTCCTATTGCAGTCAGGGCTCTACCAGAGCCAAGCTCACCAATAGCTTCACTTGTGTATTTATGTATACTTCACGCTTTAACAGTTATATTGCTTTGTTCATTTGTCTATTTGCCATTACTGGACATTGGAGTTGTTTTTAGATACTTACAAGGAACATCTTGATATGGACTTACTATATTTTATATTTTTATTATTATATATTTATATTTTGTTATCTTTTATGGTAATTACCAAGGCCTAATAGGTTTACAATATTTGTTGACTAAATAATTTCAAAAGTGGCTAAGTTGAACTACTCTAATAGCTTGAAATATATTTCCATATTACTTTCTGAAAAAATTGAACAAAGCTACAGTGTCACTAGTAATGTATTTGTGTATCTCCCCATATAGAATATAGGTTTTCAGATATTTCCTTCACTATTTAAAAAACACCCAAATTCCTCAATGTGAGAAATATCAGTTATTACTATAGATTTGATTGAATTTTTAGTGTGATTTTCACTAATTACAGAACTTGGAACATTTATAGTAAGAATTTCTTAGTTTATTTAGTAAAAAAATAATGGCTTATTGAATTTTCTGGCTGTTTCCATCCTAAGTACTCATTGTCCTGTTTTGTCATTAATTCAAGATGGTCAGGCTTCACTGACGTGTTTCCTATTAAAATAACCAGTCATCTCTTAAATGGCCAATCTAACGTGAGCATTTAAGACTTTATCTTTCTTGGGATACCTGGGTGGCTCAGCAGTTGAGCATCTGCCTTCGACTCAGGTCATGATCGCAGGTTCTGGGGATCCAGCTCCACATTAGGCTCCTTGATCTGCAGGAAGCCTGCTTCTCTCTCTCCCTCCTCTGTTCCCCCTGCTTGTGCTTTCTGTCAAATAAATGAATAAAATCTTTTTTAAAAAAATCTTTTTTTAAGTAGGCTCTAGATATGCCATTCTTGACCTCATTTATACCCTCTTATTTTTTTGTGGGCTTTGGACATGGTGAATTCTGTCTTAAATCCGCTTTCCACCCTTAATCACTTAAGTATTTTTATTTCTTATTCTGGTCTCAGTTCAGTCAAGCCTAACTCCTCCACACAATTAGGTAAGGTTCTTGCTGCTTCAAGCAGTCATTAGTCCTTTTTGGGACCTCTATGTACTATGTGGAAGTATTTATCTTGTATTTTAATATTTGGCTTCCTCACTAAATTCCTTGAGTACAGGGATCTTTTTTTTTTTTTTAAGATTTTATTTTATTTATTCATAGAGACAGAGAGAGAGAGAGAGAATGAGAGAGAGAGGCAGAGACACAGGCAGAGGGAGAAGCAGGCACCACACAGAGAACCTGATGTGGGACTCGATCCCGGGTCTCCAGGACCACGCCCCAGGCTGCAGGCGGCGCTAAACCGCTGCGCCACCGGGGCTGCCCAGGGATCTTTTAACATAGGGCTGAGCATAGTGCCTGATACATAGCTTGAATAAAAATGTATTGAAGTGAGCTTCAAATAATTCGATATGTGTAAACAAGTATACTTGTGCAACAAAATATGTCCACTAAACTACCATATTTGAAATCATCATAGAAATTTTAAGTAAACAAAATATAACCAACCAGAACAGTGAGCTCTACTATTTATCTTAACATGAGGGTTTGTTTTGCGAGTTATGCTCTCTCTCTAACCAATATGACGACCTAGGGAGAAGGTATAATTAAGTCTGGATTTGGAAAATTATTATTCATTTGATTTCTAGGCTGGTAAATCAAAGACTTCTGGAAGTACAGTCACAAGTTGAAGAATTGCAAAAGTCTTTACAAGATCAAGGCTCAAAAGCAGAAGATGTAAGTTTTAACGTGTGCCAACTATGGTGCAACAGTTTCACAATGTTATTTTTTAATTGTCTCTATCAAAATAATTTATAATTACATTGGTAATAGAAAAGAAGCAATATTTTCTTTTTACTAACATTCCTTATGAAAAAGACCAGACAGTACTTCATTGTCTGTTTTGGAATCACTCGGCTAGGAATTAGAAGTTTATTTGTAGTTAATAACTAAGGAATTAATTGGTGGTGGTTTTCATTTGTTTGCCTTAGAAAGTAGGGAAGCTACTTTTTTTTTTTTTTTTTAAGTTTTTACATACATTAACCTCTACACCCACTGTGGGCCTCAAACTCATGACCCTGAGATCAAGAGTCACATGGTCTTCTGACTGAGCCACTCAGGCTCCCCAAGGCTTTGTGTTATAAATGGACTCATCTCAGTATTCAGAATATAGGGTTTTTCCTTCAGGTCAACAACAGCAAAATGCTAGTAGAAATTAGCATGTTCAAGTAGAAATTTTTTATGTGTAATTTATATTTTTAAATATAATGCTATCCCTAAAAATAACCATCTCAGAATTTCTGAATCCTTCTTACTATCCTCAGCCCTGCCCCACTCAAATATAAGTTCAGTGAGCTTTTTTAATATTCCCTTATACTTTGCATATCTGTCATAGCCTTGCCTGCTTGACTGGCATGCTCACGTTAGAATGTACTAAATGTGTTGAACCAGAAGAACTAGATGGACTTTCATGTTTTCATACTCACTGTCTAAATTATCACAGTGCTTATGAAGCACATAGTCTGAGTATCTAATGAAGTGTCAATTAAATTTTGCAAATCCTTTACATTCAATAAGCAGTATACGGTGGAACTACAACTGTAGAGTGTTCAAAAATAGTGTAAAGAGGAGGAAAGAAAGCCTTAATTTTAGTGATCAATCTTTGCTTCAGACAGTTGGCTCTTGTTTAATTATTGCTGGTGTAATTTTCTATAAACTCTGGCTTTTGAGTATAAATCTACATAGTTGCTTTCACTGATAGTCTTTTTGGAGAATTGTCAGAACCATAGATATATCATTTCTATCCAGCCTTGTTAATGTAGGAGCGTATGAAAACAAAAGGAACCAATGAAGGGACCAGTCTATTACTCAAAACCTGTGAATATTAGATAAAAAAGCTCATCATTGACCTAATTTTATAAGTTTCATAAATATACATCTATCTTCTATTAGCAGTATGCTCTTCCTAAGATCACTGACTTTAGTTTGTTCTTCAATTAGTGTGTTGGTAGTCCTTCTTAGATCCCAAATTGATTCCTAGTTCCTAAAATTGTCACCAACATCTAAACTACCTTAATTCCCTTATTAAAATGGAACTAGTTTGAAATATCATGGTTTACTTTTAAACATGTTTTTAATCCAGAATGCTCAACCAGAAAGAGGTGAAGCAAAACAACATTAGTGTATTAAAATCTCAGTCTAAGTAAGAGGATATTAGAGATGAACCAAAGTGATTTCTTCAGTAAAATCACTAGATCCCTTAAACTAAGGTAAATATAAACTTTGTTTACAAAACTTTGAGGAGACTTTTTGTTGATTTGTTATGGGAGAGAGGGGAAGGGCATGTGGTCCGTAGGAATGACCGAAGAAGTCATATCAGCTCTACCTTAGTGTTACAGTCATAGCTATTATACATACTTGATTCACTTACTTGTAGCAGAACGTACAGAAGGAGTTTATTCTGTTAAAAAGTAATTTTGCATACCTGATTTAGGTATCACTGTGGTGGTAATGAAATCTAATTAAATATGCTGTGTGTCATTAAAGAGAATATATACTTCAGAAGTGAAATGCTAGCCCTGAAAGTACCCTTTGCATAAGTTAGTTTATTTAACTGCCCAGATGCTAAAGAAATGTGTTGCTCTAAATTCTTAGATATATCTCCTTAGAGTTCTTTTATATATATATAGAAAAGATTCAGATAGGAACTTCCTTTATTGTGATATACCTCAAAATGGTGAGAAGAAATAAATGGTGTGGTTCTTTCCCCCAGCAAATGTTTGATGTTTTTGTCTTCTCTTTCACTAACCTATAGTGCTGCATCTCAGGAATATGTAGTACGTAGGACAACCAACCAGATGGAACTGATCCTCTCTGAAGAACGGCATAATTTCTGCCTATTTCTGTTACCAAAAGCATAGTCCTTTCAGGTGACCCTAAGTCAGAGAGTAGGATGGTTTACACATTTTTATTATTATTTTTATGTCATTTATCTTTAGCATGGAAACAGAAAAAGCATTGTTATATCCAGTCATATGGATAATTTGAGCTAGCCACAGTGTATAAAACTCAAGAGAACAAGACAGGATGAGGAGACCATAGAAGAAAGAAAAATGTACATTTTTTTAAAAAAATGTATAACTTTTACCTCTGTTCATGAATTACTAAATCGTTCCTTCTATTGGCTGCTGTGTTTGCTTCATACTAATATGTCCTCTCTGTCTCTTGGCATGGTTTCTGCTCAAAAGGCTATTGTAAGTATGGCTTTCTATTCATTTCTATATATTGAGCAAATTTTTTATTTATGTACATTCTCTTCCATCATAATTTATGGTATTGAAATTTTTAATACAGGAATTTTATATGCAGTGAATATATTATTTGCCTTACAGGTTTATGCCCTTTACTCTTAAGATATTTAAAGGATATTGAAAACTTAACAAGTCAAACCAAAAAGACACCTGCTCTTATTTTTTCCCTCATCCCACTTCTGCTCTACCTCCATATTATAATTAGTACATTTATTTTAAAGATTTTATTTATTTATTCATGAGGGACACAGAGAAAGGCAGAGACATAGGCAGAGAGAGAAGCAGGCTCCATGCAGGGAGCCTGATGTGGGACTCAATCCCAATACTCTGGGATCACACCCTGAGCCGAAGGCAGACGCTCAACCACTGAGCCACCCTAATTAGTACATTTTTATAAATTATTTTGAGGCTTGCTATTGCAGTCTGGCCCCTCCTGCCCCCTCTATAGTAGTAACAGTCTTCAGTGGAGAGGTGGTGGAGTATAAGAAGCATGGAAGTAAAGACCATGCACAAACTTTGGAGTCTGGCATACCTGGATTGTTTTTTGTTTTGTTTTGTTTTGTTTTGTTTTGTTTTGTTTTTTGTTTTCAGACCTGGGTTATAATTCTGGGTCTGCCACTTGAAAGTTACGGAATGTCTCCCCAGTCTCACCTTTCTCACCTATAAGATGAGTCTAATATTGTTCACAGTTGTGAGATTAACATGAGACTGCATATGATATACTTTAGTGCAGTGCCTGGTATATTAACCATTCATGAGATAATTATTGTGTATTATCTCAGGTAAAACTAATTTTGCAGGGCACCTGGGTGGCTCAGTCAGTTAAGCATCTGCCTTCAGTTCAGGTCGTAATCCGGGGTTCTGGGATAGAGTCGCATCAGGCTTCCTGCTCAGCAGTTTTCTGTTTCTCCCTCTGCCTGCCGCTCGCCCTGCTTGTGTTCTCGTGTTCTCTCTTTCTCTCTCTCTCTCTCTCTGTCTCAAATAAATAAATCTTTTTAAAAAAAACTTTTTTAAACTAATTCTGCTAGAGCCCAGTCAAAATGTAAATGCAAAATTACAGGTATTTAGAAAGTATTTTCATTTTACTGCCTGTATTAAAGAAGGAACAAAGTAACAATTGAAAGGTAACAGGCGGGGATCCCTGGGTGGCGCAGCGGTTTGGCGCCTGCCTTTGGCCTAGGGCGCGATCCTGGAGACCCGGGATCGAATCCCACATCGGGCTCCCGGTGCATGGAGCCTGCTTCTCCCTCTGCCTGTGTCTCTGCCTCTCTCTCTCTCTGTGACTATCATAAATAAATTAAAAAAAAAAATTAATGAAAGGTAACAGGGGGGCAGCCCCAGTGGCCCAGCAGTTTAGGTGACTCAGCAGTTTAGCGCCGCCTTCAGCCCAGGGTGTGATCCTGGAGACCCAGGATCGAGTCCCACATCCGGCTCCCTGCATGGAGCCTGCTTCTCCCTCTGCTTGCGTCTCTGCCTCTCTCTGTGTGTCTCTCATGAATAAATAAATAAAATCTAAAAAAAAAAGTTAACAGGGTTTATTGCCCTTTTTTTATATTTGGGGGAAGCACTTGTAGGGGGCCTTGCAGTCCATTGATCTTGGTATAGTTGACATATTGAGCAAAGAAGTAAACTTGATAAACTCCAGAGCTCTGTTACAATGGGTGTGAATAAACAGTTACATAGTCATTTTTAAATCAGGTGACTGAGGAACGCCTAGGTGGCTCAGTGGTTGAGCATCTGCCTTCAGCCCAGGATGTGATCCTGGAGTCCCAGGATTGAGTCCCACATCCGGCTCCCTGCATGGAGCCTGCTTCTCCCTCTGCCTGTGTCTCTAACTCTCCCTCTCTGTGTCTCTCATGAATAAATAAAATCTTTAAAAATAAATAAATAAATAAATAAATCAGGTGACTGAAAATCCAAGAACTTGGTGTGAAGGTTTTACCCCCTTCACTGCTGCTTTTGACTGGGCAGGTTGTTTTATAAGCCTGTATTAATTGGGTTTGGCTGAATTTATCTCAAAGTGGAATGTTTCATAGAATTCATTTATAATATGTACCTTACAAATGTTAAGTTTAATTATTAAACCTAGTGGTCCTTTATCGAATGCTATTAGTTTTTATTTTTAGGCCAATCCTAATATCCTGCTTTTTAGGAGACCATGTGTGTGTTGTTGTTTTGAGAGAAAAACCACACATGTGAACTGGGGGGAAAGAGGGAGAGAGAGAATCTTTTTTTTTTTTTTTTTTTTTTGTTTATTAAATATTTTATTTCTCTGAGAGAATGAGTGACAGAGAGCACAAGCCAGGGGGCAGAGGCAGAGGGAGAAGCAGACTCCCCGCTGAACAGGGAGCCGGATGTGGGAATCAATCCCAGGACCCCGGGATCGTGACCTGACCTGAAGGCAGACACTTAACTCACTAAGCCACCCATGCATCCCAAGAGAGGGAGAATCCTAAGCAAGCTCCATGCCCAGTGCAAACCACCATAGGGCTCGATCTCACAATCCTGAGATCTTGACTTGAGCCAAAATCAAGTACCCCTAGGAGACTTTTTTTTTTTTTTTTTTAGATTATATTTCTTTTAGAGAGAGAAAGAATTCTCAAGCAGAGTCCCTATTGAGCCTGGAGCCCCAACAGGGCTCCATTCTAGGACACTGAGATCATGACCTGAGTTGAAATCAGGAGTCAGATGTTTAAGTAACTGAGCCACCCAGACACCTCCCCTAGGAGACATTTTTTAAAAACACCTAGTTTGGGATTCCTGGGTTGCTCACTGGTTAAGCGCCTGCCTTTGGCTCAAGGCGTGATCCTGGAGTCCTGGGATGGAGTCCCACATCAGGCTCCCTGTATGGGGCCTGCTTCTCCTTCTGCCTGTGTCTCTGCCTCTCTCTCTCTGTGTCTCTCATGAATAAATAAATAAATTTTTTTAAAAAATTAAAAAATAAAGAAATAAAAACACCCAGCCAAAACTGTGTTTTTCAGTAAATTAAATTCTATGCATACACCATCCTTCACATTCCCATATATAATCACAGAAATTATTTGTGTGCATATTCAGAAATCTCTGAGTAGGTCAGCATTCATGGAAATTGATCCCATTCTCTATCATGATGCAAGGAAAATAATATAGATAAAAAATGTGTTAGGGAAAAAATCTATTATTATTAGAATTCTACCTGCCTATTAAGTCCAGGAATGGTAGGTCTATATATAAGTGGCCTTTTTATTCAATTCTTCCTGACTATAAATAGATGATTCAGATATACAGTTTCTAGGTATTTTATGCCAAGAGAAATAGACTTAGGTACATTGTATGTTTTAAGCTCTTTGACCAGAGAATTTACTGAGGACCCATTCAGAGTTGATTACTATTGTGCTGTTTATTTTTACAAAGTAATTTATTAGTTAAAATGTTAAATAAATTTTTATTATTTTTCATTTTCAGTCAGTTCTTCTAAAAAAGAAGCTGGAAGAACATCTGTAAGTATGAAAGCTGTTGAATCTCTTCTGTTCTCTCGTGAAATAAAAGTATTTTGTTAGGTTATTACAGAGGATCTAGGCAATGGCACAGGTGGCCCTGAGGATAGGGGAAATTATAAGACACATTCATAGTGTCTGAAGGGTCATCTCCATCCAAGGTCCTTAAATTAAAAATAAGTACTGCTTTAGAACTGTTTTCTCAAATAGGATTCCAGAGTTTTATATCTTTGTGATAGTATGTCTAACCATAGTTAGGAGTTTGAGACGCTAGATCAGGAAGCAGAAACCTTTTTCTATAAAGGGCCAGCCAGCAGTTACCCTAGGCTTTGTAAGCCATGGTCTGTGTCACAACCACTTAGTTGTGTAGTTTGAAAGCAGCCATAGATTATATATAAACTGATGTGACTGTTCCAATAAAACTTTATACAAGAACAAGCAGCAGGCTGAATTTGGCACACAGACTATAGTTTGCCAGTGCTAGAGTATAACTAGCTGAATCTTCCTTCCTTCCTTCCTTCCTTCCTTCCTTCCTTCCTTCCTTCCTTCCTTCTTAGCTTCCTAGCTTCCTTCCTTCCTTCAGATTTATTTATTTATTTATTCATGAGAGACACACAGAGAGAGACAGAGGCAGAGGGAGAAGCAGGCTCCATGCAGGGAGCCTGATGTGGGACTCGATCCTGAGCCAAAGGCAGACGGTCAACCACTGAGCCACCCAGGCAACCCAGAATCTTCCTTTTTAAAGTACTACAGAGCTTAGCAGCAGCAGATTTTTCAAACATTTCCTTGAATTGCAAATATATGAAAGTGACTTTTTAATCTAAAAGTGAAATAAATTGTAAAACGTTGCATTTGTTTTCTCATGATGAAATCTTCATCCATTTTTATCTTTAGCTGAGGTTGACGTTGTTAGGAATGTTTCGTGATTTTTCTCACACCCAGTAACAATTTTAATGCTTCCTATCACTTTCTAGGAAAACTCTCCTAACAAACATTGAGCGGGGGTGGTCATGAACTGCTAGCCTATTGGGAATGTTACAGTCTTCCACTATAGTAAGCCCAACATCCTCAGTATCACAGAGAGAAAATGACTTGTTCTACAATGATGGGAAAAAAATTCTATTATCTGGTAATTTGCCTCATGCTATCCTTTTTTTTTTTTTAAGGTGGGAAAAGTGAGATAGTCCTAGCAACTGACACTTGATGGCAAATCTAATAATGTGCAGATTCTTTATGTACTAGTAGAAGAGAAATGTTACCTTCTAACCATTGTGAGGTTACCTAGAGTCAGGATTCAGTACTGAATTCTGTCCTTTTTTCTTTCCTATTTCTGTAATGCAAAAAAAAAAAAAAAAAATGGAATGCCTGTTGTTTCATAAAACTGACCATTATTCTGTGTTCATTTACATGGTAAATATCTTCATCAAAAAGAAGTGATGATGAGGCCTGTTAGTCTCCTGTGGCTACCATAACAAATTACAAAAACTGGGTGGCTAAACAAAGCAGAAATTTATCCTCTACCAGTCCTTGAGGCTTTAAGTTTATAATCAAGGAAGTCAGCAGAATTGGTTCCTTCTGGAGGGTCTAAGGGAGAATATGTTCCATGCCCATCTTCAGGTTGGCTGCTAGCAATCCTCAGTGTTCCCTGATTAATAAATAACACTCCAATCCCTAACACCCCATCTTCACATGGCATTTTTCTCTCTACTTTTTATCTTCACATGGCCTTTTTTTTAAAGACACTAGTCATTGGACGTAAGGCCCACCCTGATCCAGCATGATCTCATCTTAACTAATTATATCTGCAAAGACACTGTTTTCAAATGATGTCACATTCCTAGGTATAAGAGGTTAGGATTTCACCATATCTTTTGGGGGAGATAAAATTCAATCCAAAAGAAGGTCCATAGACATTTCAAAAGGTGATCATTCTCATGCAAATTAAAAACTACAGTGAAGACTATTTTACACACACAAAATGTAAAATTTGAAAATCAGACATACTAAATATTACCAAAGATGGTCAGCAGAGGTCATTCTAATCCATTCCACTGAGTATACATCAGTTAGCAAACTGAACATGCACATATTCTGTGACCTATCAGTTCCACTCCCTACATATACTCTAGCTTCCTAGAAGTGCTGTTACCATTTCTAGGTGTGTGTCAGGAGACATGTAGTAAGTGTGAAAAAATGTTGTTTGCAATCATAAAAAGGTAGAAGCAATACAAATACCACCGGTTTGTAAAATAGTAGCTAGAATGAGGTATGTTCAAACAACAGAACACTACAGTGCAGTAAAAAATATGTAACTTGGGGCTAACACATCAATATAAGTGAATCTTAAGAGCATGGTGTTAAGTAGAAAATGGAAGTCATAGAACAATACATATAGTATGATATAAAAAGCAAAATTTGGTAAAATGCACCAATATATTGGTTAGGAATACACACAGGCTCATCACAAAAGTCATGAGAAAGATTAAAATTCTGAGTTTGGGTTCCCTAAGGTTCTGGAATAATTTCTGTTTCATACCCTATTTCTTTACTGGGCTTAAATTTTCTTATTCTCTTAACTACTGTATATACTGATTTTTTTTTAAGATTTTATTTATTCAAATGACAGATGCAGAGAGAAAGAGGCAGAGACATAGGCAGAGGGAGAAGCAGGCTTCATGCAGGGAGCTCAATGTGGGACTCTATCCTGGGATCACACCCTGTGCCAAAGGCAGATGCTCAACCACTAAGCCACCTAGGCGTCCCTGTATATACTGATTTTATATCTAGATACATCACACTCTCAACAAATTTGTTGAAAAAGAAATAGGCTTATTAAATCTTCATTTTTTTTCTAGGAATAGGATATTATAAAAATTGATTAAAAACTTTATAAAGGTTTTATAATGTGAAAATCTTATTGCAAACATTTTCTAAAAATAAAAATAGAGTACTATCCACCAATAAAAAATTTGTTGAAGGGATCCCTGGGTGGCGCCGCGGTTTGGCGCCTGCCTTTGGCCCAGGGCGCGATCCTGGAGACCCCGGATCGAATCCCATGTCGGGCTCTCGGTGCATGGAGCCTGCTTCTCCCTCTGCCTGTGTCTCTGCCTCTCTCTCTCTCCCTCTGTTACTATCATAAATAAAAAAATAAAAAAAAAAAAAAAATTAAAAAAAAAATAAAAAAAAATTTGTTGAAAAAGAAATAGGTTTATTAAAGTATTATGCATTAAAAAGACCAGAAATAGACTTTAAAAAGTGATCTGGGGGATCCCTGGGTGGCTCAGCGGTTTAGCACCTGCCTTCAGCCCTGGGCATGATCCCGGAGTCCCAGGATCCCAGTCCCAGGATCAAGTCTCTGCCTCTCTCTCTCTCTCTCTCTCTCTCTCATGAAAGATAAATAAAATCTTTAAAAAATAAAAAGTGATCTGTTTTCTTCAGGTTTTTTTTTCTGTATTTTCTTCTGATTTATGCAGCCTTTTTTCCTCTTATATTACAAAGTGTCAAACTAAATACCATAGAGAGAATTGCACATATAGTAACTAACAGGAAGAAACATATTTTCTGTGCATTTTTTACTCTTGTATTAGGATATATAACTTAGATAAAGTATACAAACGCTAAGTTCTAAAAAAAAAAAAAAAAAAAAACAAACGCTAAGTTCTAAGTTTGTTGGATGTTTTTCTACATAAATAGGTATCAACCTATAGAATCAACAGATCAGAATACTTCCAGCAACCCCCCAGGAGTCTTCATTCTATTCTATTTTTAAAATATATATGAAATTCATGTCAGATTAGACTTTTTATCCCTTTTTTGTTCATAGCAGCTGCATGCTATGCAACTGTATCCCAGAATAAAGAACATAGATCTTTTCATTTCAAGTGAGGGGAAAAAAGCAGTAGTAGATGACAATGTGTTACATATTTTGTTACAGGGAGAAGCTTCATGAAGCCAATAATGAATTGCAGAAGAAGAGAGCCATTATTGAAGATCTTGAACCACGATTTAATAACAGCTGTGAGTTTTTCCTAATTAGCATAGTTATTTTTAATTGAAGTTGACATATTATGTTACTAATTATCACAGTTATTTTGTGTGTGTGTTTTGTTTGTTTGTTTGTTTGTTTTGTTTTTAAGATTTTAAAAGAGAGAGAGTATGTGTGCATGCAGGAGGGAGGGGCCCAGGCAGAGGAAGAGAGAGAATTCTAAGCTTATGCAACACTGGGCTCAATCTCATGACCCTGAGATCATGACCTGAGCTGAAACCAAGAGTTGGATGCTCAACAGATCAAGCCACCCAGATGCCTAGTGATGAGTTTATATAAAGTTGTTTCTTTCAGAAATAGGTTCTATTACATATTCTAGCAATTAAAGAATTTATCTTATTTACAGAAAGAGTGTATAATCATCTTTCCAGTATTTCTAATTATAGTTCTGAGTTTTTCCTTAGCTGTGGATGCTAATGAATATTTTATGAAATTAGCTGTTTTCATACTATGTTTAAGTCAACCAAACTTTTACTGCTTTTGATATTTATACATGTAAGTAGCCTGACTTTCTTAAAGCTTTTATGTAGAGCACAACGAAGATCTTCCTCCCCCCCCCCCTTTTTTTAACTGTGGTGAAATATACATCACATAAATATGACCATTTTAAGGTTGCCTGGGTGGCTCAGTCCATTGAGTGTCTGACTTCAGCTCTCTGGTCATGATTCCAAGGTCCCGGGATCAATTCCCCAAGACGAGCTCCATGTTCAGTGGGGAGTCTGTTTCTCCCTAGTCTTCTCCCTTACCCCCCACCCTCGCTCGTATGTGTGCGCTAACACATAAAATCTTTTTTAAAAATAACTATTTTAACCATTTTTAAGTATATAGTTCATTGACATTTAGTATATTCCCATTGTTGTACAAACACTATCCATTCCCAGAACTTTTTCGTCATCGCAAGCTGAAACTTTGTTTCTGTTAAACAATAACCTCCCATTGTTCCCTATCCTCCCAGCCCCTGGGAGCTACTGTTCTATTTTCCTTCTCTGAGAACTGTTCTAAGTAACTCATCTAAGTGGATTAATACATTTTCCTTTCAAGTCTGGCTTACTTCACCTAGCAGAACATCTTTCTTTTTCACTTCTATTATCTCCATGTTGTTGCATGTATCAGAATTGAGCTGAATAATAATTTGATTATATATATTGACCACATTTTGTTTATCCACTCATCTACTGATGGATACTCTTTAATTTATGCATTTCCAGGCTGAAGTTTTTATTAGAAAAACTTTCTATAAAAACAAAAAATTACAGGTTTTTAAAATATAATTATATATAGGAGTAGACCAAACACTTTCAGTGCTGTTAACTAATCATTTCATCATTTTGAAACATTTTTCAGGTTGTTACAATCTAAAAAAAATTTTTTTTTCACTCATCTGTAGCCTTAAAAATTGAAGAATTACAAGAAGCTTTACGAAAGAAAGAAGAGGAAATGAAGCAAATGGAGGAACGATATAAAAAGTACTTAGAGAAAGCCAAAAGTGTAAGTATGAGTTTCTAGGCTTCTCACTCCACTTTCCGATCCTGTTTCACTGGTCATCCAATTTAGGACAAGTACAGTGACTTCTTATATCAAGAGCTATCAGGAAAAGAACAAAAAATCTTTTGACAAAAAAAAAAAAAAAAAATGCTGAGGATGAAACAATGATCCAAATAGATCACCCCATACTGTAGTTACTAATTACAAAGAGGAAAATGGTCCTTTATGTAGAAAATAAGTGGCAGTCCCCTCTTTAGGGTAATAATCAAAATTAGCTACACAAATGATAGGATAACAAGCAGATGTAGTGTCATTATCAATAATATGTAACCTGAACCTAAGCCATCTTTTAGACCTAACTTTCAGTTTCCAGAGAAAATGAGATTATTGGAACAAGTTGAATAATACCTTCAGGAAATAATCAATTAAATCCAGAATTGGGGATAAAAGTCAGTGTTATGAAAAACAAAAAAAGCCATTGGAGTATGGGGGGAGCACAAGAAGCTCTTCTAATTTAAAAGATCCCAAAGGGATCAAAGTGCCAAATGTAACCTTAATCTTTGGATCC
Organism: Canis aureus; assembly: GCF_053574225.1. Classification (NCBI taxonomy): domain Eukaryota; kingdom Metazoa; phylum Chordata; class Mammalia; order Carnivora; family Canidae; genus Canis; species Canis aureus. The sequence goes on from NC_135625.1 coordinate 43,971,993, forward strand.
GGAATTGTGGGTAAAAGGAGGAGTGATTTATCAAAAACATTTTGGAGACACCTGTGGAAATGTATATTTGGACTGAATAGTGATGACTTACAGAATTGTTCATATTCTTACAGATGATACTGGTATCATGATTGTGTAAGAGAATGTCCTTAGTCTAAGGAGATGCATGTTGAAGTATTTGGGGGTTACATGTCACGAGATACACAGATTACTTTACAGTAGGCTCCCAGACAAGCGTGTGTGTGTGTGTGTGTGTCTGGAGAGAAGATGTGGCAGTGCAGCAAATGGTAAATTGGGATTAAAGGAAGTGGGTTTTTTCTTCCCCTCTTTCAGTTTTCTATAGCTTTGATCAGTTTTAATAGTAAAAGTATTGGTTCAAAAAGCAAAATGACGCTTCCCAGAAGACTGCTAGTTGGTCAGCTAGAATTGCATCACATGCCCATGCCTAAACCAACCCACTGGCAGAGGTGATGGGGTCACAGTGATGGGCTTTTTAACCATCAGGACCTGCTCTCCTAGAGTAGAGGGCTGGTCAAAGGCAGATGGTAGCTGAGCCACATCAGAGGGAAGGAAAGGGAAGGGGAAGACACCTGTCAGTAATGTCTACTGTAGTATTATTTGTTAATTTTAAGCCAGAATTGCTTGCCATAATTGATTCTTACATAGCTGGAAGTTTTATATAAATGAAAGTTTTAACAATTGAGTATTATTTCATACATTCAGATCTTAAAGTATCCTTGCAAGATAGCTTTATGATTCTTACAAGGTTTACCTTTAAGTTTGGGTTAATTTTTATTCATTCATGAGAGACACAGAGAGAGAGAGAGAGAGAGAGAGAGAGACTGGCAGAGGGAGAAGCAGGCTCCACGCAGGGAGCCCGACGTGGGACCCAATCCAGGGACTCCAGGATCACGCCCTAAGCCGAAGGCAGGCGCTAAACCGCTGAGCCACCCAGGGATCCCAAGTTTTTTTAAGTAACTGCTTCCTTAAATGTTATAGCCTTTAAATTGAAAGTTTAAAATTTTTTCTTTGTTCCTTTTTGCAGGTTATCCGGACTTTAGACCCTAAGCAGAATCAAGGAGCAGCACCAGAAATACAAGCTCTTAAAAATCAGCTCCAGGAACGGGACCGACTGTTCCATTCTTTAGAGGTAGTTTGCTATACTATACAATAAGATATTTGGTTTTTGGTTCTTTATTTTCTAGGACCCTTGCTATATACAACTGTGTCCATGAATTTAGATAATTTATTTTATTATTGAATTTTCATCTTTACATTTTACATGTGCTTGTTTTTTTTTTAGAGAGAATATGAGAAAACAAAGACTCAAAGAGAAATGGAGGAGAAATATATTGTTAGTGCCTGGTACAATATGGTAAGAAAATAATACTTCAAAATTCTCTGCAAAGTTCAATGAATATGTAATATTTATCATACTATCTGTGTTGTAGAAGTAGTTCTACCAAATGAATCTGAAAGTAATTGCTATCCTAACACACACTAACCAAACCTAATACTTATCATAGGATTGAAGAGCAGAAATAAGAACCATCATAATCAGGGTTAGGAAGAATTGAACACATCATTATCCCTAGAGGATAGATAAATGACAGTGTGATTTCTGGGCCTCAAAACCATTTTATTCTAGGAGAAGGGGACTTTAATAATACCAGAACATAGTTGCAGTAAGTGTTTATTGTGTGAGATTACTCCATTGCCTTTGCAGGAGTGGTACTTACAATGAGGATGGTTTGGAAAATGTTCATAGTTTTAAACCCTGAACAACTGGAGGTTTTGAAATTGAATTTTCTAACACAAAAAAGTGTTAAAAATATTGCAGGGGAAAATAAATGCTTGTTAACTTCCTGGGCTTCAGTAAGATTTTCTGGATATGAATAGCTGTGAATTTTGAAGAGTGCTGCTGTATGTACTTTTAGTTTTGTCCTAGACCTGTCTTTTTTTCTTCATTGTTTTTCTTCCAGCAAGACCACTTCTGCCTTGGCAAAATGTTTGTTGCCTAAGACAGGAAATTGAACCAGACTTTTTCCATCATCCCCTTCTCCCCATCCCCAACCCTACAGTTATGTTGCCATTGTTTCCTTTTTACAGTTGTAACTGATACTGTATCTTAAAGGGTGATGTCCCAGGTCTCCAATGATGGGATTTGACCTTTGTCAGAAATTCCTGTAATTTCATGATATGTCCACATTTATATTTGCCTTGGTTAAAACAACATATTTCATATTTTATCACAATTTAAAAAAACAAAGGAAATCAAATTGGGTTTAGAATACTATTATTGTTAACAAATATAGATTTCTTGAAAATTAAAAAATAGGGGAAAACTATTTAAGGAAGTTCTCTAAGTACTAGTTCTGACTCCACCTATTCTCTTAACCTCTTGAAGGGTTAGTGTTAGTGATCTTGGAACTCTACCCCTCAATCCTTATTAGTCATTTCATAGTTTTGATTGATTTGTATGACTTCACATATTATGCTTACAGAATTGAATTTATTTATTCTGTGACATAATAAAGAATAGCAGGTCTATAGAGAGTGAAGAAATAACTCCTAGTAGACTCACACAAGTTATGTTCTAGTAAAATTAGCCAGTAACAGCTTCATACGTACATTCAGAAAGTTCTACATCCCAAACTATTGAATGGAAGGGAAACGACAAGCACCGGGAAAAGGCATTAAGTATCTCAGAGTGGCCTGGTCATGGCTCCTGCAGTCTTAAAGGTATGTGAAGAATTGGAATAAGTTGGTTAGAATGTGAAAGTGAAAAAAAGTTAGTATATTTAATATAAAATATAATCGGCAATATATGTAGCCAAATTAATAAATTAAAGACTACCAGTAGCTATTTGTCAGTTTTCTTCAAATTCTTAAATGCTTTGATTTCAAATTGAGTAAAAAAACATGTTCTGGGGAAAAAAAAAAAAAAAAAAACATGTTCTGGATTTTCCCATTGGGAAAATGGAGAAATGTGAATTTGGGTGTATGCAATAGACCAAAATTCTGTTAAAGACAGAGAGCCCATGACCAATGTTTTCCCTAGATGCTAACTAACAAGTGCTAGGAAGATGAATGTTTGGTCTTCTGTCCTCTGTGCCGATCTGTCCAGTTCACTTTAGGAAAGCCCTGGGACTTTTCACATAACTTGGCTTATGCACCTGCTCTCCTTTTGGATCTCAGCTGCTTATTTCTTCCTTTCTTCCTTGTTGCAGTGCCCACTTCCTCCCATCAGTTTACTTGTAGCCAATCACTAGTAAGAATAGTCACATGCAGTTCTTTTTTTTTTTTTTTTAAGATTTATTTATTTATGGTAGACAGAGAGAGAGAGAGGCAGAGACACAGGAGGAGGGAGAAGCAGGCTCCATGCCAGGAGCCTGACGTGGGACTCGATCCGGGGACTCCAGGATCGCACCCTGGGCCAAAGGCAGGTGCTAAACCGCTGAGCCACCCAGGGATCCCCCTCACACGCAGTTCTTAATATTTCCCTGGTCAGGGTTCCTTACTGCTTATTAAATAAGTATCTAGACCACTTTTTCCCTGATCTCCTCACAGAACAACAGGTTAAAAGGCGCACTCCCAGAGCTCTCCTCCCTCCTGTTAAGGTGCTCTGGGTCCAGCAATTGTCTATCCTGTCCTTTCTGAGCTAGTAGGCCATCCTACTCCAGGCTTCAAGAAAGACCCCTGGCTCTCGGTTGGGCCTTCTGTTGTGGACTGTCAGGAACTTTTCTTAATTTGCTTGAGAATACAAGCCCGCCTGGAGTGAAGAAAAACACCTTGGTGGTATGTATTATACCTAGTGTGGCTTTCCTCCTCAAGAAACGACATGTGCATTTGTGTTTTCCACTCAAAATAAGCCATGTAATTTCCACAACCTCCTGTGAATCAGCTGCTACCAATTGATTGCACTTTTTGTCCTTCGAAAATCACTTTTTACATTTGATTTGAAAAGGAAATACAATGATTGAATATGGGTAACGTATTCTAAAATTCTATCTCTATTATCTGGTGTTTTGGTTATTGTAAATTCAGAAAATTAAGCCTTAATTTTTCCAAGAGAAGATTTGTACCTAATTTTGGAACTAATATGTCTCTATAAGATTTTAATCTATAATGAACAGAATTAACATTCCTAATTGTGCCTTATAATGCAATGTGACAAATTCTGCATGATGAAATTTTCTTTTGTGAGAGTATGTTCCATTTTTTTTCATTGATTACTTTTTTTTCCTATGTTATATAGGGAATGACCCTGCATGAAAAGGCGGCTGAAGATAGACTTGCTAGTACAGGTTCAGGGCAGTCATTTCTGGCTAGGCAAAGGCAAGCAACCAGCACAAGAAGATCTTATCCGGGCCATGTTCAACCAGCCACAGCAAGGTAGACAAGTCTTGCCATCAGAATTAAAAAACACCCTGCATTCAAAACATACTTCTGTTACATATGACAACATTTCAGGAAATTCAGCCAGCTTATTTTTTGTCTCTTTTATGTTGGTATTTAGTTGTTTCTCATTTGAGGACTTTCTCTCTCCTCTATCTATATTTTAGTTTCTTGGTTCTTTATTTTGTAGTCCTTTCAGTTCCTTTTAATGTGCCAAAAATTTTTAAATGCCCAATTAAAAGTGTTGTATAATAGTGTAGTACTTTTCTTTGTATGAAAATGTCCTTTCCCCAAAGGTGTAGGCTTTGTAATGAATTAGATTTTCTGCCAATAATTGATATACAATTTATATTCTTTATTGTGCCTCTGTGTTACCATGCTTTATAAGAATGTCTTTGTTTAAAGGGAATTAATCTTTTTATGATGTATTAATCTGTGTTTTCAATTGTTTTCCAAATGCACTTCAAATAACTTGCATATTTACTATATAAAATGATTGGCAAGTGCACTTTTTGCAAAGACATAAATACATTGGCAGAGGTGCTAATCAGATGTTACCTAAGGCACCTGATAGATTTATTTAGAGGGGAAAAAATGAGTTTTCCACATTGTTTTATAGGAAATTAAATTTGTCCGAAGATTTGGAAACTATTTTTAAAACATACATAAAATTTCATTATTTCTTGCTATCTTGTTTGCTGACAGAAGATAAATGCATTGGTTAAGTTATTTGGGGGGAAATTACGGAAGAAAAAAAATCAGGCAGTGCATTAATTTTTTTCTTGTTTTGGAATATCCTAGTAACTGAAGATCAAATTATAGCAATGTGGCTAACACAGTTTCAATAGCCCTCCACATCTAAAAGATTTATTTTCCATATACTTAGAAGTAATAGGTAGCCTTACCTTTTGGACAATTTCCTGTTGACTTGCATCTCATTTTACTTATTCTTTAATATAAATCCTTCTATTTCTCAGTAATTCCTAAACCTGACATCCTAATATGTCATTAAGATCAATAAGTGACTTCTTGTATGTGATGTTATGACAGTCTCTTAACATTTTTTCTTATTCTATGTACTAGTCCAAGAATTTGCTACTGAATAGATTCTCTTGGGTAGTTGGTTGCCTTGAAGTTCTGAGATTTGTTGACAGATTGTAAACCATGTTCATTTACGTTGATGAATGGCTGTCAAGTAATAATGATTATAAAGCACTTTGTATAAGGTGCTATGTAAATGTGAAATATCATCCATTTGAAAATGAAATGCCTCTGCCTGACTTTCCATATTGGCTTAAGAATTTGGTCCCAAATTATATTTAAGTTCCCCTTCAGCCTTTTTCTTGCATCATGGCCAATTTTTTTTTTAAAGCAAAAAATTATTGAAATTAGATTGGTTGGTTGGTTGGTTCTGGTTTTAGATAGGTCACCTAAAAGATTTTATTTCATGTACTTGCTATTTGGAAGTTCAGGTTTCATTTAGTCCTGTATATTACATACAAATGAATAACACTAAATCAAGCTACATGTAATTAAGAATTTTCAGAAACCATATTCAGGTGTCTGACTTCAAATTCTTTACTGATTTTTTTAAGTAAATTGACCTATAAGTTAGTAGTGTTTTCATTTGTCCTCAGAAACTGTACTTGAAGAAAAGTATTAGAGTGTACACAGAAATGATTCCATATTCGTGCTAATTTTTTACATTAAATACAGAAGTCTGAGTGCAGTGTGAATGCTTCTGCCTGATAAGACTGTAAAGCAGGAAGAATTAGTAATAGTGGAGAGAACCACATGAATAGAATGCATTGTGGGGTTTCAGGAGGCTAAGCAGACCTCATCAACATAATTTTAACAATAAAAGATTAAAAACCAGTTAAGAGGGTTCTACCCATGTCCCCTTATTTCACAAATACCATAAGGATTTAACTGTTTTAAAACAGGACATTAACACTAACCTTGGTAACATTAATATTATTTGGAAATTATACTATGTGCAGAATAAGATAGATGAAAATAAAAGAGTCTATGAGCTATTCATTAAATGGATTGTATCCTATGAGATGAGAAGTTTTCATTTTAGTTCTATATTTACTGTCCCAGTCCTGGTCTCCTACCTACGTACCTACCTATCCACCCACCCACTCAGATATATTTCTCTGAATGGGAGGGAGGAAAAGGTGCCAGGCTTTAAGAAGCAAGTTTATTTCTTATTTTGCTTTGGCATCTTTGGCATGCTGTTATTTTGGTGTTTACATTCACAACTTTCATTTCCCTTTACCTGTATAGTTTAGTATGTTACTTTGATTAGATAGAAGAAATTCTATTTCCAAACATTCTGATATTTTTTTAAAAAAGCAGGAATAAAACTTATCTGTAGCAGTAACAGCCCTGTTCCTCTTGCCCAGCTTTGGACAGGATTTATAAATCACTATGTCTCCAGTAATGGTTAATAATTTCTCAGGAGGTTTGTGAAAGTCTTAGCGTGCTTTATCTAGATGTGAGCTATACTGTGCTATATTTTTACAAATTCCTCGTATACAGTAGCTTCATACAGTGAAGCTAGCCCTGGCCTCAGCAGTGGAGTAAGTACAGTGTTACTGCATTAGGTTGGAATGATCCATCCCTGCAGTGTTGAATTCTTACAAAAAGCTTATTTTCTGTTTTCCTTCTAACCAGGGTAAAAGAATACAAAGTAAATAACTAAAGAATATTAAAGAATAACATTTATGTTCTGCAGTGTGTACTTAGAAAGTTTGTAATTGGAAAAAATCCAACAAATATCATAGTTCACCACATAGGAAAAGAGAATAATACAACTGTACATTTCTTAAAAGAGTTTCAAAAACTCAGTCATTTTATCATTTGTCTAATTATTTGATAATAACTGACAAAAGTCGCTAAATAAAGGACCAATGTTCCAAAATTGATTAAGATTGAATTATTTCTGTTTGATAGCCCTAGCCTGGTAAAGTTGGCTTGATGAGATATGAGATGATTAGATAATAATAGGATAATTTTGTTGAAGTTTTACTGTTTTTGTTTATATGATAAAAGCTCAGTGTACAAAATTAAGCTAGATGTTATGCAGTCATAAACCTTGGTCTTTATATCTCATTAGTCCCTGCACAGGCATGAGAATCCACACTGTGCAAGTAGATCCGCAATAAGTGATTGTTCAGTGAAAGATGAGTTAGGCTGAAGAAAAGGTGATTTTATTGGCTACTTTATTCAGATCTCCTTTTCAATAGCAGCTTTGTTTTTGTTAGCTAATGATAAGAAATATTTTTGAGTGTCCCTTGCTCCCAGACAAGCATTCATCTTTTCAAGATAACACCATGTTAAATTTCATTTTTTTTAAAATTTTATTTATTTATTCATAGAGACAGAGAGAGACAGACAGGCAGAGGGAGAAGCAGGCTCCATGCAGGGAGCCTGACATGGACTCGATCCCAGGTCTCCAGGATCACACCCTGGACTGGAGGCGGCACTAAACCGCTGAGCCACCCGGGCTGCCCAGATAACACCATGTTAAAAATATGAAAATCTCTATCCCAATATAAGAAGTATTTTGAAACAAAAATCTAAATTTTTAAAATTATCTTAACTTTCTACATTTAATTTCCAATTGTCTAGACCTTAGATTTTGGAATGTTACAATTATCCCCAGTGGGAACATGTGAGATTATCTGAAAAAGCATCCACAACCCACAGCCAATGTAAACCTAGCTAGTTTTACAGCCCCATGGATAAGAACAACCATGATCCTAAAATGAGAGAAAAATGCTTGGTTTCTTGCTTTTTGCTAACTGTAGAATAACATTAAGACAAAATGCTTTTTGTTGTCTATTCGTTAAACTATGGAAGGAAACTTTGACTTCTTAACCTTGTATTATGAAGGGACTCTTATCAAGCTGATGTAGCATTATATTTCTTCAAAGGCAAGCTGGTATGATACCCTGCAGTAGATGAAGGAGTGTACTAAACAAAAGAAATGGGGTATCAGAGTCTTTGAAAATTATTTTAGTGTGCTTTTTATTTTCCCTTTTTATAAGTTAAGAGGGTTTCCATTCAATATGATAATCTCTTTTTCTATAATCCCAAATGTCAAAATAGCAGTTTATTTTGGTAGTTGTACAACCCAGTTTCATTACATTTAGAAAGCAGTTTCAGAGCTTATTCTTTGTAACTATAATGATTCTAATATTTTTTATCATGAAGTTTTTATATGAGGAAGGGTATTCTCAGTGTATCTGTCATCCAATTTTTTACTTTCTGTAAAGCATATTTAAATAATAATTGGTGTATGTTCCTTTTATGAAAAATTTGAAAATGTTCTATTGTCCAATTTAAGCACAATAATTTTATTCTAAAGTTTTGTAGTAAAACTGTTCATTTTTCAGAAACCCAAAAAGCAAAATAATTTGCCACTGACACAGCTAATTTCTGCTTTTCCCCACCCCCCAAAAACCACAGAAGTATTACTTTAGCTTCCTCTTTACAAAATGAAGGACAATACAAATGTGATGATATACATCTCTTTTAAATCATTGATTATGTTCTTGGGAAGAATGAATGTATTGATTATGTTGTTAAATAGCCTTTTATCAATCCAATCCAACTCACAATTATCTATGACTTTAAAAACTTATGAAGTTTATGTAATGTTATCTTGAACTATACTTGGATCCTTCACATTGCACTTAAATTGATAAAAGGACATTAGTTTATTTGAGAAACTAGAGACCTGAACTTAATTATGGCAAGTATATGAGTTTTGACAGTTGTAGGGTGTCTATACATGTTCCCTAACAATTATTTATCAAAAATCATGTGATGTCTCTCTTCATTATTTTTCTATTTTCCAATATTTTCCAGTAATATTCTGTAAGATAGGTTTGTATGCCATATTTATAAGTAAACATAAAAATCTGAGAAAGTAACAGAAGGCTCTTAAGACAAATCCATTCCTAGAAATTAGAATGGATTATTGGGATAAGAAATGGCCTGATGATAAACAAGTATCTAGGTGGATAGACGTACTAATGCAATTCAAAATAACACTGTCTTAACAAATGTTCCTAAAGTGACAGTTTACATAAAATCTTCTGGCTTTCTTACATGATCATTAAATAAAAAGGAGTAGACAAAATTTATTTTCTAATTGTCCTTCCCTTTGGTGGGCATTTGATACAATATTAACTATATGGTTATCAGTGGGGGGGGGGGGGAGCATCTATTTTCATTTTAAAACTGTTCCCCATTACTAAATCTAAGATAATCACTTGAAGCCATTAAGGATACTATGGTTTGATCAGATGAGAAATCTGTGGTGGCTGAAAATTACTACCGATTTCTCTAGATCTGCTGCTTTGTCTAGTTTATAAACCTTAGGCTCAATGTTATGTTCCCCCCTAATTAGACATAGTAGCCCCCACAAAATTTTGTTTTAACTGAAGGCAAGAGTAGAGATTTTAAAATATATATTCAAGAGAGTCTTTTATGTAGCTGATATGTTACCCCTAGGCTCTGAATTAGATCTTTAGCGTCTGAAGATGAAATCATCAGAAGTGTCCATGGCCTCAAACTTTCAGGCCCATAGGACTATCAAATATCCCGAATTATATCTACTCAGAGCTTAAAGGAAGAATTAACTATCATGACAAGAGTAATCTCAAAGTGAGAAAAGGGAAACTACCAAAGCATGTGTGGCTTTAATGTGTGTGGGAGACTTCTGAACAGGTGTTATCACTTAAGAGATCTCTAAGTTGACAAAGGAAAATAATTAGTTTAGCAGTTATATTGTCAAAATTAATAAAAGGGACTCATGTTTATTCTTGCTGTATTTGTCAACCTATGGGCAGTGGTTACTGTATATATATTCTATAGTATGTTTATATATGTCACTATTAGAGATGAGTGTCTTAATATTATTTACTGTTACATCTATTCATTTATGTATTATTTATACTTTACCACAAGACTCACAGCACTTTACTAATATTAGATCATTATTTTTCTTCTACTTTTCTGTGGCATTTTCAACTTGTATCTTTTACACTAGGGTTTTTTTCCTTATGTTGGAGCACTCACTAAGAAAAGTGTAACAGATTACCCAGAGAAATGGGCTCTGTACTCTTCCTGAAATATTTAGAGTGGGATCTGAAAATATAAGTCTAGAGATCTATTTGAAGCTGCTTTGGGGCTACTAGGCATCAATTACATTTTATATTTCACATTAGTAAGACTCTTTTCAAGTCAATACTCATGAAGCCAAGTTCTCTCAAATGCCAATACACTTGAAACTTTCTGTTTTCTGGAGTTGCATTAATAAAAAATAAACAGTCTTCTAGTTAGTCAGAGGTTCTTACCTTTGGTTCGCCTGTCTCCTAAAATACAGACATATCAGTTGCCCTTCGCTTTCTTTCATAGTTCTTCATTATTGCCTAGCCCCAAAGACAGGAGAAAGCAAGCCAGGTTCCAGGAGCTCTAAAGTCAGAGAATCTAAGAAATGGTGGGGGTTAGCTGATGGGAAAAGGCAGTCAGTACAGATGGCAGAATGCTCCAGAAATATTCTTCATTCTGCTATAACAGATGAGCTTAATGAACTTGGCTATTCTTAAGTTCAAATATGGCAGTTTTCAGCTTGTTCTATTAAGATATGTCTCTAAGAGTCAGGACTCTTCCATTTGTAACTTGAATATATTAATATTTGAATCATAGTCCAAAAGTAATTGAAGTATTTGTTAGGTAACCATTGACACATGATTACCGCCAAAGAATGAGGAGGTTTGCGCATAAGAACTTTCTCTTAGAGTTTTGTTTTTGTGCTTTTACATGAGAGAAATGCTTTTGTAGTATGAAAAGTTTCTGGAGTATTTTCTTCTGCATTACCTCCTGTTCTACTGATGCTCTTTGCTTAAGTTACCTAGAAGAAAGCAACACAGAAATAGAGAAGTCTAGACCCTGACCTTTGAGGGAAGAGCTGCTTTTGTCCCCCCAAAGTAAAAAATTAAAAATGAAATATACTCATACAGAAGCAAAATACAATGTTTGGAATATCTACTAATTAGTTGGTGGATGGATAAGTTACCTTCTAAGTGTCTTTATCATCCAGTGTCTTTTTGCTAATTTAGATAAGACTAGATTCTATACCTACATTGTCTGATTTATTAGCCACTAGCATATGATGATTTAAATTTAATAAAATTCAAACTGTGGTTCTTCAGTCACCTAACCACACGTCCAGTGCTAAGTGCCACACATGGACAGTGGTTACCATTTTGGACACATAAATACAGAACATTTCCATCATTGCAGAAAATGTTTTTTTTACAATGCCCAAAGAGAAGAGAAAATAGGGACAAAATAAAAGTATTCAATTAACTTATAAACTCTTAGATTCTACTGCCATAGTTAAAGAAAATGGTTTTTCATATAAAAATTAATACAGCCCTTTTTAAAGTCACTGGAATAATCAGAACCCCATTCTTTGAAATTACTTTTCAATATATTTTTAAACAGATGCTCAGCACTTTACTTTTCAAGTAACATAATTAAATCATTTTATAAATCATAACAGTATCTTCAGGCTTTTTCCCCCTTTTTTGTAGTCTTTTCAAATTGATGATACATAGTTCATCTGCAGGTAGAACAGAAACCAGTGAATTCTTTATTTACAAATAAAAACTGTTAAACATTTATCCTTCTCTTCTGTTTTTTTAATTATATATAGATCTAATGAAAGTGGAAAAGTTTTTTTGTTTATCTCTCCCTTAAAGGTACATCAAGATCCAAATTATTTCTTGGGTTTTCTTTTTTGGGAGGCTTCTTCATAGTTTCTTGCTCTTAATAACTTGGATTATGAATCACATTCAGTTTCATGTATGAGGCAAGCATTTTATTCTGGTGACTTAATGAAACCTTTTAGTATTTACTTCTTAACATAATGAAAAGGATGTATATGGATGCATCTTTAAATTTTTAAATGAAAATAAAGAGACTAATAATTCTTTTGAGTCAGCTTGGTGCTTAGTTAAATACTAAAACTATCGTTAGGAAGTCAGGATGCTTTCCTCTCCCTTTTTAAATGTTTTAAATCAGGCAACAGACTCAACCCAGTAGTGTCAAATTCCAAGCAAATTATGAAATTCTTATTGTTCAGTACAGCTGGGTAAAAGGTGTGATTTGAGGGTTTTGGTGTGTTTTTTTTTTCTTGTTGGCCTAATTTAATGTGTGTACCACAGAGACTCATGTTAGTTAAGAGAAATTTTCATTATGCTTGAAATAAATAGTATTTTAATATAAATACAGGAAATGACTGTACACAAATGCCAATCAATGATTTAAGGCCTTCAAAATTGTTTTAATAGTAGCCTTTTGTGTTTTAATAACCTTAGTTATTTAAAATTTAGATGCACTAAAATGTCATTGCCGTTACTAACTTTGCTGTGTACAGGTTATGTATAATTCAGAATGCTTTGCACTTAGAGGAATAATTTGTGGGTTTATCTTGTTTTGCAAGTTTTCATGTTTTGACAATTGCCCCACCATTTATACACCCAATTTTTGGTTGTATAATAAATGGTAAAATTCAAACATACCTAATAATTTAATAATTTGCCTTATTTTGATTAATAAATTCTGTCAAAGACTTGAAGATAGAAAAAGGCTTTTTTTTCCTTAAGTATTTTTTACACTTTTCAGATGAGCTGGAAAACACCTTAGTACATTAGAGTTGGAGTTGTATTGATTACAGTCCCAGCTCTAAAGCCTTATACTCATGTCTTAAGTATTATTGATTGTTCTATGAATTGTTGTTAGTTTCCTATTTGGCATCATAGTTACCCACCTTGCAGCTTAGCTTTTACAAAAAGGATATTACTAGCTGTATTCTTATTTCTGGTTGACTATTGAATTTATAATTTAATGACTTCATTCTTTGTCAATGTAATCCAAAAATGAAATCCCCTTAGGACTCTAAATTTCTCACTTCACAAATGGAATCAATACAGAAATAGCAACATTGTACATAATACCATCCAAGGATTTTTCCATGTGTTTACCAAGTTTACCAACCATTTACTGTATATCAGATTGGTGGGTTTTCTTAACTGATTTTCCAAGGTGAATGACTTGTTAGCCTCAGTAAGAAATTTTCACTAAATCACAAAAACATAAGGTCCAATAACCACCAAAAGACAGATTTTTAATTTTTTTGAAATCTTATATTTCCTTTTGATATCACTTATTCATTTTAATTTTATGACTGCCAACTTGTTATGGTATTAATTATATGTGTATGTTTATATGTATGCATATAATATATGTATATGAAGAATAAAGTTAAGATTTGGTCAAACTATATTTTCCCATTCAAGTACAAAAATGTTTTCAAGGCTGCAAAAAGTGTACAGTTGTTAAACAAGTTGTAAATAAAGACTTGTATAAAAATTCAATGTAGTTTTTTTTTTTTTACTGCTCTTAAGCTGTGTCAAACACATATTTAATAATTGTCTAATCATGTTCATCCCCTTGCCTTTGGCACTTGCTATGGTGTCCTATCAATTGAGAGATCATGCCACTGATTTATTATAAATCAGGTATATTCTTTGAGGTTTTTTCCCCAGTACGTATCATAGATTTTGTTTTGATTTAGGCTGGTACTTAATAGTTGTAAGCTGATTATCCAAAGTTCTTAACGGATAAAAGCTAAACATGGCTTCTTCCCTCTTACAGTTACCATGGGAACACAGTCAGTCTCAGTACAGACTGTACAGCAAGAACCAATGGGAGAGAAGTTGCATTCTTTAACAATATAAAGCATTATTGTTGGAGCTTCCTATTTAGGTGATTAGGACTCCTTTTCCTCCCTTGCACACCCTTATAATTCACCCTTTTCCCCATCTCCACCCTAAACATTACTGAAATACGACATTTTCAGTGTTGAGTAAAATGGCAGTAGCACTGTGGAAATTGATTATATTTACATTAAAATAATCACCTAAGTAATTTCAAAATGAAGTTAGCACCAAGGTTAAATTAAAAAGAAAAAAAATTATGTAGAGACACCTGGGTGGCTCAGTCAGTTAAGCGGCTGCCTTAGGCTCAGGTCAAGATCCCAGAGCCCCAGGATCAAGTTCCAGGATGTCGGGCTCCCTGCTCAGAAGGGACCCTGCTTCTCCCTCTCCCTTTGCCACTCCCCCTGCTTGGGCACTCTGCAATAAATAAAATCTTTTTTTTTTTTTTAAGATTTTATTTATTTATTCATGAGAGCCACAGAGAGGCAGAGACACAGGCAGAGGGAAAAGCAGGCTCCATGCAGGGAGCCCAATATGGGATCTGGTCCCGGATCCTGGGTCACGCCCTGAGCCAAAGGCAGATGCTCAACCACTGAGTCACCCAGGCATCCCTCGAATAAATAAAATCTTAAAAAAAAAAAAAAAAAAGTCCGAAGAGTGCTTATTTTACTGTCAGAAAGATATATATAAGTTTTCTTCACTAATTATCATGAGATACCATATTAATTTCGCATTTATTGAGTGCCTCTCCTGGGTATTTAATATTGAAGCAAAGGAGAAAGATAGGTTGGATCACAAAAAATGTTTTTGCTTTCAAAGATTTGGTCAAATGAAGCACAACACTGAAAGGTCCCCAAAGAGAACTGTCACTCAGGTGAAAGCCTATCAGTTTGCCCTAAATACATGTATGTACTGTGGAGGTAATTGCTGCATCACAAACCACTCCAAACCTTAATGGTTTTAAACAATGTCATGTCTCTCTTGTATCTGAAGACACTCAGCTGCCCTCAGGAGGGACCCTTCAGTCACAGCTAAATGATGGCCGAGGCCAGACTCATCTGAAGGCTTTCTCTCATGCATCTCCTACCGACTGCCAAAAACCTTTTGGTATTTTCTAATCCCTGTGCCAAGCAGAGTCACAGTGGTACTGTGGGCAGATGGTACAGGTTAGTCAGGGAACTTGAGTGTAAGACCTGAAGTAGCTACCTGGAACTCCAGTAAGTTTGAAGCCACACATATGCTCGTGCTTCTTTTATCTAATTGTATATAAAATGGGCTACATGTTCCTACAATTTGATAGTTAATTTCTAGGACTATTTTTTAAGATAACTGTTGAGAGGGGATCCCTGGGTGGCGCAGTGGTTTGGCGCCTGCCTTTGGCCCAGGGCGCGATCCTGGAGACACAGGATCGAGTCCCACATCGGGTTCCCGGTGCATGGAGCCTGCTTCTCCCTCTGCCTGTGTCTCTGCCTCTCTCTCTCACTGTGTGCCTATCATAAATAAATAAAAATTTAAAAAAAAGATAACTGTTGAGAATATAAAGGTCTATGTCTGTATTCCTAGCCAACATCCTCAGCACAATAGATGCCTACTAAAAGACATGTTTCCAGAGTTACCAACACCTGCATTTTCAGTTTTTTCCCCTAAAATGAATCATTCCCATTAGTATACAAACATGCTATTTCTCACATACTCTATTAATGAATTACTTTTAACTATTTTTAAGTGTGCAATTTGATAATTTTTGACATATATATACTCATGATGATTCCATCACAATAACCAAAATAAGCAGGGTACCTGGATGGCTCAGTTAATCATCTTCCCTTGGCTTGGGTCATGGTTCCAGGGTTGTGGGATAAAGCCCCACGTGGGGCTCCCTGCTCAACAGAGAGCCTTCTCCCTCTGCCTCTCCCTGCTGCTCGTGCTCTCTCTCAAATAAAATCTATCACCTCAAAAAGTGTTTTTTCTTGGTAATCCCTCCAGGTCTTCCTAGGTACCCTGGACCCATTCCTGTCTCTAGACGACAATTTTTCTGCTTTTTGTCACTCTAGGTTATCTTGCATAGTCTATAATTCTATACAAATGGAATCCTACAAGGTATACTCATTTTTGTCTGGCTTTTACTCAGCATAACTTGAGATCTCCTTATATATTGTGTGTATCTGTAATTCATCCTTTTTTATTACTAAATCATATTCCATTGTATGAGTATTCCACAATTTGTTTATTCATTCACCTGCTGGTGGACATGTGAGTTGCTTCCAGTTTGGGACTATTTTGAATATTTGCTCAGAAGCCTTTGTGTGGGGCAGCCTGGGTGGCTCAGCGGTTTAGCACCGCCTTCAGTCCAGGGCCTGATCCTGGAGACCCGGGATCGAGTCCCACATCAGGCTCCCTGCATGGAGCCTGCTTCTCCCTCTGCCTTGTCTGTGCCTTTCTCTCTGTCTGTCATGAATAAATAAATAAAATCTTTTTTAAAAAAAAAGTCTTTGTTCGTGTGCTTTCATTTCTTTTTTGTAAACACCTCGAGTGGAATGGCTGGGTCATATGGTAGGTATGGTACTTAATTTTTAAAAATTACATAACTGGGCATCCCTGGTGGCACAGCAGTTTAGCGCCGTCTGCAGCCCAGGGCATGATCCTGGAGACCCTGGGATCGAGTCCCATGTCAGGCTCCCTTCAGGGAGCCTGCTTCTCCCTCTGCCTGTGTCTCTGCCTCTCTTTCTCTCTCTGTGTGTCTCTCATGAATAAATAAATAAATAATTACATAACTGTACTACAAAGGGATTGTGTCTTTTACATTTCCATTAGCAGTGTATGAGAGATCCACTTCCTCTACATCTTTGCCAATACTGAGTCTTTCTTTTTGATAGTAGTCATTAGTATCTCATTGTGGTTTTGTTTGAACAGTTATGGTTTTATTTTAATTTTAGCCATTCTAATAGTTGTATTTTATGGTGTTAATTTGTTTTTTCCTATGAGCTCTTAAGAACCATTTCATGTTCTTATTTGCCATACATATATCTTCTTTAGATAAAATATGTTCAAATTATTTTCCAAGTTTTTATTGGATTGTTTTCTTACTAAGTTTTGAAAATTCTTTATTCTAGATTTAAGTCCTTTATGGGATAATTGATGTGTAAATATTTTTTCTCACCCCGTTGCTGGGTTTTCCATTCTCTCGGCAGTATCTTTCAAAGTGCAGAATTTCTTATTTTCATGAAGTATAATTTTATCTTTTTTTCATTAAGGCATTATGTCTTTTGGTGTGTAAGAAATCCTTGTCCAATCTAAAGTTATGAAGATTTCCTCCTAGTTTTTTTAGAAGTTTCATAGTTTTAGGTACTACATGTTATGTTTATTACCCATTTTGATTTAATTTTTGTATACGCTGCAAGTGCAATGTATGATTTAAGTTCCCTGTCTTTGGAGGAAGTGCAGAGGCATATAGAATTGCTCAGGACCATTTGTTACAAAGACTATCCTTTCTCTATTGAATTGTATTTTGCACCTTTGTTGGAAATCAATTGTCTATATATATATGTGAGTTTTATTTCTGGATTTCAACTGTTACATTCATCTCCATCTTGATTCCAGTAATACCCTGTTTTGATCACTGTAGATTTTTTTTTAAATATGGTATTCAAAGTTTTGTTTTGTTTTGTTATTTTTTTATTTATGATAGTCACAGAAAGAGAGAGAGAGAGGCAGAGACACAGGCAGAGGGAGAAGCAGGCTCCATGCACTGGGAGCCCGACGTGGGATTCGATCCCGGGTCTCCAGGATCGCGCCCTGGGCCAAAGGCAGGCGCTAAACCGCTGCGCCACCCAGGGATCCCCACTGTAGATTTATAAGTGTTGAAGTCATACAGTATAAGCTTTCCATCTTTTTTCATTTTTTTAAAGATTTTATTTATTTATTCATGAGAGACACAGAGATAAGCAGAGACATAGGAACTGGGAGAAGTAGGGTCCTGGAGAGGAGCCTGATGTGGGACTCCATCCTAGGACTCTAGAAGCACACCGTGAGCTGAAAGCAGATGCTCAAACACTGAGCCACCCAGGTGTCCCTCCACCTTTTTTCTTTTACAAAGTTGTTTTGACTATTTAGGTCCTTTGCATTACCTGCCATATGAATTTTAGAATCAGCTCATTAATTTCTACAAAACAAAGCCTGGTGGCATTTTGACTGGCATTGCATTGAATCTATAGATCAGTTTGGGAGAATTGACATCTTTATATAAAGTTTTTGATCCACTTATTTAGGTCTTTCATTTCTTTCATCAATATTTTCTAGTTTTCAATGTACAGGTCTTTGGTACCTTTCGTCAGATTTATCCTACATATTTCCTAATTTTTTATGCCATTACAAAGGATATTGCTTTAAAATATTGACTTTCAGTTGTTCCATGCTAACACATAGAGATACAGTGGCACCAATTTCCGTCTTACTTAATTTTCTCTCTTTTTTTCTTTTCTTTGGCTTTTATTTCATTGGTTTCTGTTCTGATCTTTATTTCCTTTCTTCAACTTACTTTGATTTTTCATTTGCTCTTTTGTCTAATTTCCCAAGGTAGAAGCTGAGGTTATTGGTTTGAAACTTTTCTCATTTCCCAATATAGCCCTTTAATGTTAAAAATTTCTTTCTCCGGGATTGAGTCCCACGTCAGGCTCCCTGCGTGGAGCCTGCTTCTCCCTCTGCCTGTGTCTCTGCCTCTCTCTCTCTATCTCATGAATAAATAAAAATCTTTTTAAAAAATTTTCTTTCTCACTAGTACTTTAGCTGCATCCTACAGATTTTTATATACATGATTTCACTTTTCATCCAGTTCAGAATATTTTCTGATTTTCATTTTGATTTCAGCTTTGACCCATGGGTTATTTAAAAATGTGTTATTTAGTTTCCAAACATTTTGGGGTTTTCCGAGAATCTTTTTAGATTTTATTTATTGGGATCCCTGGGTGGCGCAGCGGTTTGGCGCCTGCCTTTGGCCCAGGGCGCGATCCTGGAGACCGGGGATCGAATCCCACGTCGGGCTCCCGGTGCATGGAGCCTGCTTCTCCCTCTGCCTGTGTCTCTGCCTCTCTCTCTCTCTCTCTCTCTCTGTGACTATCATAAAAATAAAAAAAAATAAAAAAGAAAAGAAAGATTTTATTTATTCATGAGAGACACAGAGAGAGAGAGGCTGAGACACAGGCAGAGGGAGAAGTAGGCTCTCCACAGGGAACCCGATGCAGGACTCGATCCCAGGACACCAGACTGGGATCATGAGCTGAAGGCAGATGCTCAGCGCTGAGCTACCCTGGCATCCCTCCAAGAATCTTTCTGTTAGTGATTTCTAACTTAATTCCATCATGGTTAGAGAACATGGTTTGCATGACAAGAATCTTTTTTAATTTATTGGGACTTGTTTTATGACCTAGAGTGTCTGTCTTGTTGGGATGTCTGGGTGGCTCAGTGGTTGAGCGTCTGCCTTTGGCTCAGGTCGTGATCCTGGAGTCCTGGGATCAAGTCCATCAGGCTCCCTGCATGGAGCCTGCTTCTCCCTCTGCCTGTGTCTCTGTCTGTCTCTCTCTCGAAAAAAAGTAAATAAAATCTTCAAAAAAAAAGAAAAGTCAAATATTAAAAAAAAAAAAAGAATGTCTGTCTTGGTAAGTTTTCTGTGTGTGCTTGAAAAGAATGTATATTCTGCTGTTAGGTGGAGTGTTCTAGAAATGTTGATTAGATGAAGCTAGTTGAGAGTGTTAAGTCTTCTATAGCATTACTGATTTTTCTTCTTACTTTTGTATGAGTTTTTGAGATAAAAGTGTTGAAATCCCACTATAATTATGGATATGTCTATTTCTGTTTATAGTTCTATCAGTTTTTGCTTTATTTTGAAGCTGTTAGTAAAATAAATACTTTGGATTGTTGTCTTTTTTAATTAACCAACCCATTTGTTCATTATGAAATGAACCTTCATTTCTACTAATTTCCTGTAATTTCAGGCTTATTTTGTTATTATAGACATTCCAACTTTCTCTTAATTAGTTTTAATATCGTTTATCTTTTTAAAAACATGTTTGAGTAAACTCTATGCCCAACATGGGGCTTGAGCTCACAACCTCAAGATCAAGTGAAACATGCTTTACCAACTGAGCCAGCCAGGTGCTCCAAATGTTATATCTTTATATTTTTTGTACTTTTTTTACTTTTCTACTTCTAACTCACTTGTGACTTCGTATTTAAAGTAGTTTCTGTGCAGCCCTGGTGGCTCAGAGGTTTAGTGCCTCCTTCAGCCCAGGGCCTGATACTTTAGACCCAGGATCGAGTCCCACATCAGGCTCCCTGCATGGAGCCTGCTTCTCCCTCTGTCTGGTCTCTGTGTCTCTCTCTGTCTCTGTCTCTGTCTCTCATTAATAAATAAATAAAATCTTTAAAAAAAATAAAGTAGTTTCTTGTAGGGTGTCAGGGTGGGTCAGTCAGTTGGGTGTCTGACTTCAGCTCAGGTCATGATTTTAAAGTCTTGAGGTCAAGCCCCGTTTCGGGCTTCCTGCTCAGTGGAGAGCCTTCAGCTCCCTCTCTCCTTCTCTCTCTACTGCTTCCCCTGTTTGTGCTCCCCTCTCTCTGTCAAATAAATAAAATCTTTAAAAAGGTAGTTTCTTCTAGAAAGCATATAGTTAGGTCTTTGTTTAAAAAAAAAAAGATTTGTTTATTTATTTTAGAAAGCATGCAAACGGGGAGAAATCTCAAGCTGACTCATGCTGAGTGCAGAGCCTGAGGCAGGGCTCGGTCTCACAACCTTGAGTTTATGACCTAAGCCAAAATCAAGAGTCAGACACTGAACCAACTGAGCCACCCAGGCACTCCTGAGTCTTCCTTTTATATCTAGTCTGACAATCTCTGCCTTTTGTGTATTTAAGCCATTTACATTTAATGTGACTATTTATATGATTAGGTTTAAATCTACCTTCTTGTATTTGTCTTCTATTCATTCTGTCTGTTCTTTGTTCCATTTCTTTTTCTGGCTTCTTCTGGAAAAATTGAGTATTTTTTATTCCATTTTATCTCCCTTGATGCCTTCTTGACAGATGTCTATCAACCTTTCTTGTACTGAAAGGCTACTGATAATGAATGCTTTCAGCTTTTGTATATCTGAAGAAATCTACCTTGCTGCCATTTTTTCATGAAATATTCAAGGGGTATTTTCTTTTGTTTAAAGAAGTTTCAAAAAAAAAAAAAAAGAAGTTGTTTCACTTTTCTCTGCTTTGCATTTTTTCTTTTTTTTTAAAATGTTATTGATTTACTCATGAGAGACATAGAAAAAGGAGCAGAGACATAGGCAGAGGGAGAAGCAGGCTCCCTGCAGGGAGCCCAATACGGGACTCCATCCCAGGACCCCGGGATCACGACCTGAGCCAAAGGCAGATGCTCAACTGCTGAGCCACCCAGGCATTCCCCCTTGCATTTTTTCTATATAGTAATCAATTGCTACCTAACAAAGTAACTCAAATTAATTAAAGTTGGTTGCATAAAACAACAGACATTTATTATCTGACAGTTTCTGTGGTTCAGGAATGCAGCAGGCACAGTTTAGTGGGTGCTTCTGGCCAAGGTCTCTCACCAGGCTGAATTCCAGGTAACTGCTGGGGCTGTAGTTATCTCAAAGCTGGACTGGGAGACAATCTGCTTTCCAGTTTACGCATATACTGTTAGCAAGTTTTAGGTCTTGCTTGCTATTGGCCAGAGATATAAAGTGTGGGGAAAGAGGTAAATGTGTTTGAAGTTACAGTCTTGTAATCTGATGGAACATCCATCCCATCCTTTTGTCATAATTACTCATAAGAAGCTAGTCACAAGGCCCAGCCCACATTCAAGGGGAGGGGATTATACAAAGGCCTGAACACCAGTTTGGGTCATTAGGGGCTGTCTTTAGAGGCTACTTGTAGTAGCTTCCAGTAAAAATCTGCCATCATCAGTGTTTGTATATTTTTACTCCACTCCGACAGATTTTTTTAAAGATTTTATTTATTAGAGAGAGCATGAGTGGGGGTAGGGGCAAGGAGTGAGGGAGAAGCAGACTCCCCATTGAACAGGGAGCCAGATGCCAGGCTCTATTTTAGCATGTGGGGCTCTATCTCACCACTTTCACTATTCCCACCCTCATCTAAGTCACTGCTTTCCTGGATTACTGCAGTAGCCTTGTCTCTGGCATTCCCTGCTTTTCCTTTGCCTTTCTATGCTACTGTATTTTTAATGGATGAAAGACCATCCATTCTCAACACAGAAGACAGTGACCTATAAAAGCATAAGTTATGTCACTCCACTACTCAAAATCCTTCAATAACTTCCCATCTCACTGGAGAGTAAAAGTCAAAATTATATAAGGCCCTATGTTATCTGCTCTGCCTTAACTCTCTGACCTCATCACCTACTCTTGAATCAGTATCCTACTCTTGAATCACTCCACTATGTGCACAATGGCCTCTGAGATCATGAACACTTTCCTCCATATCTTTGAATTTTTGCTAGGAATGGTCTTCCATGCAGATACTGATGCACTCTTTTATCACCCTCAAATCTGTATTCAAATATCACTTACAAAACAAAGGCTTCCCTATCAACATCAGCAGTAACCCACTTATATCTACACTTTCTACCTCTCTTTCCTGCCTAGTCTCATTAACATTTGTCATTATAGATATTCTATTAATTATACATGTTTATTTTCTTTATCTCCCTCACTAGAGTGAAAGTTCCATAGAGTAGAGGGTTTTTTGTTGTTGTTGATTTCACTGCTGTTGAGAACAGTAAAACTGGTCCACAATGGTCATAAAATGAATGCTTATTAGATGATGTTTATTAATATAAGATAGTTATTAAATGAAATACAAAAGTGAAAAATTATAAATGCTAAATATCCAACAATGGATAAATGATTGAGTACTGCATACAGTATCTAAAAGGAATATCATGCAGTCATTAAAAACTATCTTTTTCTATGGAGGAAAGCAGGCTACACATTATATTCACCAATATATTGTGATAGTTGCTTCCCTAGCGTTGAAGATAGAAGCAAGCTGCCTTGATAAAACTGAAGTTGTCTTTCTTCTTACAAAATTTCACAAAGCCCTTATATAAAGATGAATTACAGCTTTCCTTAGTCACAGAAAATTGGTTTCTACTTTTTTTTTGTGTAAACTCTACATCCAATGTGGGGCTTGAACTCATTCATGACTCCCAGACCAAGAGTCTCATGGTTTCCTGACTGAGCCAGGCAGGCACTCCCAGAAAATTGTGTTTAATGCAAATAGTTTTATGTAATTTTCTAGAAAGACATAGTTACAACAATACACATTGTATTCTTGCGGAGCATTTTGGTTGTTTTCAGTTTGTGGCTATTATAGACAATGTTATTGCTAACATTGTTCATGTGTTCTGATGAATGAGATACACATTTCTTTGAGGTATGTACCTAAGTAGAATTACTAGGTCATAAGAATATGTATCTTCAACTTCTCTATATAATACCAAACTATTTTCCAAATTAGAGTAATTTGGAATTGTTGAGTTTTTTCATTCTTACCAGTCTAGTGGGGGGTAGTGGTATATAAAAAAATTTTTTTAAAAATATTTTATTTATTTATTCATAGAGACACAACTAGAGAGAGAGAGGCAGAGACACAGGCAGAGGGAGGAGCAGGCTCCATGCAGGGAGCCTGATGTGGGACTTGATCCCGGGTCTCCAGGATCACGCCCCGGGCTGTAGGCGGCGCTAAACTGCTGCGCCACCGGGGCTGATCACCATATTACGTTTATTTGCCATTTTGGTTTCCTCTTTTGTGCAGAATCTCTTCAAATCAATGTTCTATTTAAGATTATTTGTATTTAGAAAAAAAGATTATTTGTATTTTTATTTATGGGAATCCAATACCTAAGAGGACTTAGATTTAAGTCCTCTGTGATTTCTTCTATTCTCTTAATGGTATATTTTGATGAAGAGGAAGTTCTTAATTTCAACATAATCAGATTTATTATTTTTCTTGTATTATTATAATGTTATATATTAAGAAATTTATCCTGACCCTAAAGCCTGAAGATTTCCTCCTGTTTGTCATCTAAGACCTTTATCTTTTGCATTTCACATTGAAGTCGATATAGTGTGAGGTGAGGATACATGGGTTTTTTTCTATATAGATGCTTAATTGTCCTAGCACCATGATTCAGAACAATCTCTTTTCTTTACTCCTTGCAATGAACGATTGTTAAATCTCAAGTATCTATCTATATATATATTATATATATATATATATATAATATATATATAATATATATATGATTGTGAGTCCCCTACTGTGTTCATTACTTTATTCATCTATTTCTGTGCCAATATCACACTCTTAATTGCTTCAGCTGAAGTCTTAGACTTAATAGAAGTTAGCAAAGTAACTAGATATAGAAGTTAATTTTACTTCTGTATACCAGAAACAGAAAAGACAACTCTATTTTTTTGTTAAGATTTTATTTATTTATTCATGAGAGACACACAGAGAGAGGCAGAGACACAGGCAGAGGGAGAAGCAGACTCCATGCAGGGAGCCTGATGGTGGACTCGATCCTGGGACTCCACGGTTACACTCTGGGCCAAAGGCAGGCACCAAACCGCTGAGCCACCCAGAGATCCCCCAGAAAAGACAACTCTAAATCCAACAAAGTACAGAGAAAAAATAAAACTTACAAAGAAGCAATAGAACTTCATGAGAGATCTAAAAACCTAAATAAACCAAGACATATCATGTTCAAGGACTGGAGATTTAATACAGTTGTCATTATCCCACAGTTGTTCTATAGATTTATTACAATCCCAATCAATGTGTCAATGAGGTCGTGATTTGCTTGTTTGCTCTTTTTAATATTAAAAAAAATATTTATTTGATGGAGCACCTGGGTGGCTCAGTCAGTTAAGCATCTGCCTTTGGCTCAGGTCATGATCCCAGGGTCCTGGGATCAAGCCCTGCATCGGGCTCTCTGATCAGCAGGAAACCTCTTCTCCCTCTCCCTCTGCCTCTCTCCCCACTGGTGTGCTCTCTCTCTCAAATAAATGTTAAAAAAAATTTTTTAAATAAATATTTATTTGAGAGAGAGCACATGAGAGCATCTGTCAGAGAAGGGGTCAAGGGAGAGACTCTCAAATGGGCTCCTCACTGATCCAATATGGGACTCCATCCCATGACCCATAAGATCACAACCTGAGCCAAAAGTAAGAGTCAGAGGCTTAACCGACTAAGCCACCCAGGTGCTCCACTTGTTTGCTTTTTAATTTGACAAACTGACAAATTGTCAGATGGAAAAAGATGCAGGAAGCAAATCCTCCCCCAGGGAAACTTGAAGACTTTAAGAGAGTCTACTGACCCCTTAACCAACTTTTATGCTACTACTTGCATACATTTTAATCCTAAACATTGCAAACTGCACAAGACATTAATACTATGGTTTTATATCACCAATTAGCATTTAGGTTTACCCAAATACTTACGTTTTCTTTGCTCTTCTTTCCTTCCTGCATCTCTGATTTTTCCATCTGGGAATATTTTCCCTCTGCCTAAAGTACATGCTTTAGAAGATTCTTCTTTTCAGAGTGTGCTAGCATCAAACCATTTAGTGTTTTTGAAAATGTTATTTTGCCTTCTTGAAGACTATTTATACTGAAAATAAATGCTATTTTAGCAGATGTTTTCTTTCAGCACTTTCAGGACATGATTCCACAGACTTGTTGCTGTGGCTCACTTAATAACTGGGCTCCACTTAATCATTTCCTTTCTGTCTCATATGATCATCTCTTGAGTAGGCTGGGTGCAGCCACAAGTGGTCCTTTCTTGGTGGTGGGGCAAAGCAGCCAAAAGACAAATACAGGCTCCAACTTCTGGCAACCAGGATTAACCAGTCATCATCTCCTTGACGCTTCTTATGCCTTCTTCCACCTTCCTCCCCTTCTCTCTAGCTCAGATACTAGATCTGGGAGTGCAATCAATGTCCTGAGGGTATCATCTTTCTGATTGTAGCCAAGGAAGAAAATGGTGAGGCCTAGAGAACACTGTGGGGAGTTGAAATCTCAGGCATTTAACACAATCCCTAGGCACCTAATAACTATCAAACATCTGCGGAAATCTCTGGAAGAGTGCAATCAAATTAGTAGCATGTAATTAATAACTGCTATATCAATGAAAAACTCCTATCAGTAATTCCTAAAAATAAAAAATTAATTGATGACGAATTATACTCATGAAAGATGTAAATTTTGTGATATTTAAAATTTACATCAATAAAGCTGTTAAAAATTGATGGACAATTTGCTCTACAATTTGTATCACTTGGTAAGTAGTTTTATTTATACACACATTGTGATTTATTTATATATATATTTGTGATTTATTTATATTTTTAAAAGTAATATATTTAAACATTTTTTGATTGCTTGATTTACATATTTAACATGACCACACTGGTTGCTAATCAACCCTGCCTTAAGCCTGTAGCACCTTAATATCCTCAGGAGACTTGATGACAAAGCAGAGGCTGCACCAGTGGACTGACTACAGCAGGTTCTCAACCCGGGCTGCATGTGAGAATTACACGGGGGAGCTCTTAAAATATCCTGTTGCCAAGGCCTCACTCTAAACCAGTCAAATTAGAATCTCTGGGGGGCATGGAGAAAGTTACTCAAACAATTAAACACTGAATTGCCATATGATCAAGCAATCCCACTTCTGGGTAAATACCCAAAAGAAGTAAAAGCAGGGACTCTTTACAGAGATTTGATGATTAACAACAGCCAAAAGGTGGAAATAACCCAAATGTTCATTAGCAGATGGATAACAAAATGTGATATATACATACAACGGAATATTATTCAGCCTTTAGAAAGAGTATTCTGACACATGCTACAACATGGATGAGCCTGGATGTCATGTGAAGCAAAATAAGCCAATTACAGGACAAACATGTCTGATTCTACTTCTATAAGGTACCTAGAGTAGTCAAATTCATAGAGACAGAAAGTAGAATCCGGTTACCAGAGGCTAAGGGGAAAAGTTGCTCAATGACAAATCTTCAAGTAAATTTTAAAAATATAATCGGCTTTATTAATTGAGTCATGAATTAGGCAGCATCCCATCTACCAAGTAAAGGGGAACTCGATCAAGCTGTAGAAAAGGAAAATAATTTGTAGCTATATGTGGTAACAGATATTAACTAAACTCGTGTGAGAATCATTTTGCAATTTATACATATATCAAATAAAATATTAAGAGTTAAAAAAAATAAAGGTAGAGGAGGAGCATAAAAGAGGAAATTAGCAAAGAATCCATTGTGTTAGGCATGGTCGCCCTCCTGAGGGGAACAGAGCGGGTCTGTCAGTGAATTTCCTTGTCCTGACCAGTAAATTCTATATTGACTAGTCAAAGTTACATTACTGGCAGGAATTGGGTTGGGTGCAGAGAGGCTAAGACTGCAGTTAGGTTAGGTATTAAGTCTTGTTCTGCTGACAATGGGGTTCTTTACATAACTGGTTCCATTTGAGGCCTGTGGTTTTCTTTTTCTTTAATTAAATAATTTATTTATTTATTTTAAAAAGATTTTATTTATTTATTCATAAGAGACAGAGAGAGAGAGAGAGGCAAAGACACAGGCAGAGGGAAAAGCAGGCCCCATACAGGGAGCCCAATGTGGTACTCGATCCTGGGTCTCCAGGATCACGCCCTGGGCTGAAGGCAGCGCTAAACAGCTGAGCCACCCAGGCTGCCCAAAGAATTTATTTTAAAGCGGTCTCTATACCCAGTGTAGGGTTCAAACTCACAACCCCAAGATCAAGAGTCACATACTTATTTACTGAGCCAGTCAGGCACCCTTGTGATTTTCTTTTTAATAGAGAGAATGAGTTATTTAATGGGTACAGGGTTTCAGTTTGGGAAGATGAAAAATTCTGGAGTTGGATGGTGGTGATGGTTGCACAACAATATGAATGTACTTAGTACCACTGAACAGTACACTTAATTATTAAAAAGATAAATTTGCTGACTATTTTACCATACACACACACATACATCTCAAATTCTTACCATGACCCCTTGGTTTTTCCTTAACCTTATCACGTACCAATTCACCTCATTTGCAGGACTTTAGTGATATTGGCATCCTTTGCTGAAACAAGAACACACTAAATATGCACTCACTATCTGCTCTACATGGCATGCATTTTCCTCCTTTAGGTCTTTGCTCAAACAGCCCCCAGAGGGGTGCCTGGGTAGCTCAGTCAGTTAAGCATCATACTTTTGATTTTGGCTCAAGTCATGATCTCAGGACTGTGAGATTCAGCCCCACATGGGGCTTGTGCTGGGCATGGAGCCTGCTTAAGGTTCTCTCCTTCTCCCTCTGCCCCTCCCTTCCCGCCCCCCCCCCTTAAAAAAAGTTTGAATATGTTCATTAATAAATCAATAGAAATGACTGTATAACTTTCAAACCAGTAGAGAAAAAGGAACAGACAAATTCAGTCAGGGCTGAAAAGGAGCACAGAAGAAGAGGAAAACATTAACAGAAAACACAAAATGGTATAAATGAGTAACCATATTGGTGGTAACAACACATGTGAAAGGCTTAAGCCCTGTGGCAGCTCTCCCTCTCTCCCTGACCCTCCCTGCCTCCCATCTCTGCACTTGCACTCTAAAAATAATAAAAACAAATAGCCCCCAGAAAAGCCTTCCTAACTGTTATAGATGGTGAAAAATAACTTTCCCTCTACCCTTCTGAGTTCTTGGCTGTGACTCTAGCAATAAAAGATTAATAAGAGGAAAAACAGAGTTTTTTAACACATATGACTCACATATACAAGGAAGATACTCAGGAAAAGTTAGTCATTCACTGAGGTTGCTTAGAATCCACGCTTAAATACCATCTTAACAGGGAGAGAGAAGTGGGAATGTAGGCCTCTCCAGAGAATGAATTTTAGGTAAGATGAAGGAGCCCTTAGAAGAGTAGATGCGAGGGACACCTGGGGGTCTCAGGGGTTGAGCATCTGCCTTTGGTTCAGGGTGTGATCCCGGGGTCCTGGAATCGAGTCCCACATCGGGCTCCCCGCAAGGAGCCTGCTTCTCCCTCTGCCTAGGTCTCTGCCTCTCTGTTTCTCTCTGTGTCTCTCATGAATAAATAAAATCTTTAGGGCAGCCCGGGTGGCTCAGCGCCGCCTTCAGCCCAGGGCATGATCCTGGAGTCCCGGGATCGAGTCCCACGTCGGGCTCCCTGCGTGGAGCCTGCTTCTCCCTCGGTCTGTGTCTCTGCCTCTCTCTCTCTGTTGCTCATGAATGAATGAATGAATGAATGAATGAATAAATAAATAAATAAATAAATAAATAATAAATATTTTTAAAAAATATCTTTGGGAGACAGGACAGTTGAGCAACATCTGTCTGGCTGTGGTCTCCGCTTCTGTAGAAGCCCCAGGGATGAGTTATGAGGAGTCTCTTCTGGAGGATCCGTCTTAGGCGGATAAAGGGAGCTCAGATAAAGCACCTTCCTCCAGTTGCTGTTTTTCAACCGCCTACAGCTCAAAACTAACCAGTGTACCAAGGCAGAGTATTTGGAGTACAGGTCCCGGGTCCCTACCCGCGCAGGGTGGCGGGCCCGTTGCCCTCACGAGATGTACACTTGGCGTCCACACTGCCGGGGACAAGCCACACACCGGTCCCTAGCGGCTAAGTGAAGGTTTGCCTTTTCCATACCATACACACAGTACTTGTTAGGATTTTAATTTCGGAAGACAAACCTCTGTATTACTTAAACTCTGCGGCATGAACTCATCATCCAAAAGAAAAATGTGCACAGGAAACACGAAGGGTCAACAGGCGGCAGTGGAGGCCAGCTCCCCGGACGGAGCGAACAGGGCAGGTGGGTCTGCGCGGAGGGCTGCCTGCCCTCACCCACCGCTCCGACGGCCCTCTGTGTGAAGGACAAGAACCATCACCCCAGCGAGGGGACCTCACAAACCCATACGGGCCCACACGGGGGACGACTGACACGCGGGAAGTCCGGAGTCCCACTCGCTCAGCCAGGCGCGAACCTAGGCCTCCACCGCGCCGCCCGGCCTCTCTGCTCCGCGTCTCTATGGCCGGAAGCGAGAACACCGGAAGTGGGCCGCCGCGGGGGGGAGGGGCGCGGTCGCGAGGGGCGGGGCCGCCACCACCTCCGCTGCGGGCCGAGGCGAGATGGCGGCCACGGAGGGGGTGGGAGAGGCTGCGCAGGGCAGCGAGTCCGCACAGCCGGAGCCACCGCCGCCCCAGCCGCACCCTCCGCCGCTCCAGCCGCAGCAGCAAGAGGAAGCCATGGCGGCAGAACTGGGAGAAGCGGTGGCGTCCCCCATGGACGACGGGTTCCTGAGCCTGGACTCGCCCACCTATGTCCTATACAGGTAACGCCCACAGCAGGGCCGCGGCTCCGAGGCCCTTCCCTCGGAGGCGGGTGCTCCGGCCGGCGGTTCCGGCCCGGCTCCTCTGGCCCCCGCAAGTCGGCCGAAGTTGTCGCCGGGGCGGGCGGGGTCGGGGAGGGGGGGCGCTCGGCGGGGTCCGGGGCTGGGCCCTCGGCGGGGTCAGGCCCGCGCGGCCCTAGCGCCCTCGCTGACGGGTTGCTGTTCCCGGGGCACCGCGGTCGGCGAGCGGCGGAGGGAGGCCGGATACCGGACGGGGCAGAGCCGGCAGCGCACGGGGCTGCATGTCTCAGGCTGCTTAGATGGGATTCAGGAATTTAACAAATCTCCCGCTTTCTCGCTCCCTCAGCGCCGTGCCTGATACAGTCTGAATACCGAAGGGCTTGGGTGCTGTTTAGTAACCTGGCAGGAAATAATGATTTAAATACAAATGAGGTCCACATTGGCTCACTTGAAGGACGAGGTGTAAGGGCTTCCCGTGCTTGGTTCTGCCAGAGCGGAGAGAGCTAGTACAAGGTCTTTAAGGACTGGGACATTTTCTTTAAGTATTTCGGCGCCGGCCGTCAGGCAGGCACCGACTTTAAGCTGTGAGACAGGGAAAGTATTTGTCCTTCCACTCCGTAATACATCCCTACGTCACCTGGAGTCTAATACGAGCGGTGTATATATAGTAGGCAGTGTTGGGTACTCTGTAACTTTCTTGCGTCTTCTCCCCAGTCCCACCTCTTTAAGTCCTTTGCTCTCTGGTAATGCCGGTTCCTTACCTCCAATTAAACTTGCAAGACAATTGAGAAGTCCTTTTATCTTATTTTTCTTTTATTTATCCTTATTGTAGTTCTAGGTAAAACCATTAGATAGCTTATTTGCCTTGACTTTATGAATGAGTGAAAGTCACTCCAGATTTTTTTGTTGGAGTAGTTGTACGCACATAATTTGGCTGTGGTGGCCCCATAATCCTCACACCTCTTCTCTGAGCGGTAAAATACTCAGCTGCTTCCCTTGGCCGCGTCTGATTTTTCACGGACTGAATGACAGCCTCACCTTTCTTCTGCTACACCCCCAGGCTCTAGATCACACACCTCAGGAATTTTTTCCCTCCTGTTTCCTCTGGTACAGCGGCCACAACTTCAGGATTGTCTGGATGCCACAGACTCTTTGCTGTCAGTAGTTGATCAGTATAGAGAACTAAAAGATGGGTGAAAGGAAAAGAATTTAAATAAAAGAGTGGTTAAAGTAAATTTGGTCATACTGGGCAGTTTGCAAAGAAATGTCTATAGGCACCTGTTGGTGCCACTATAGTTATTTTAGCATTGATGATGAGTACTATTCATTGACTGCTTACTATATGCATTTATTATATGCTGTATTTATGACATAGCATACACATTTAAGCATACGGTAATATTGTATGTTTCATATGTTGGTTATATACTAATATATTGGTATATATGTAACATATTTACTATCTTTGTGCTTACTATTACACACAGTTAAGTACTTGATATTACCTCACTTAATCCTCCAGCCTTCTAAGGTTGGTTAGTAATATCATCTCCACTTTATAAACGAAGAAACTGAGGCCCAGAGAGATTAAGTAACTTTCCTGAGGTCACACAACTGGTAAGTGGTAGAGCCTACATTTTAACCCAGTTATCAGATTCCAGAGCCTGCTCTGTAAAGACCACCTGGACCACCTCTCAGTATAGTAAATTAATAGTTCTTGCTTTGATTTTAAAATGTCAGTTCCTAGCTAATTGCTACTCAAATTTTTTTACAATGCTAACTTCAAAAAGTCTTATTAGACCAATTGTTTCCTAATTTAAACTGTTGTGTACTTACTGCATAACATGTTTTTCCACTTACATAGAAACTTTAAATTTGAGAATTACTGATTTATTAACTTTTAGTGGGCAGATTATTCAGTTTATTCTTATGTTCCTTTAAAAAACTTTATGTTAAAGCAAAATGGCAAAACCTGGTCATGAAGAATCCATCCATGATTACACTAAAATATTTATAAGGTACTAATTTTAATGGAAGTGTAGTTGTTGCTATTTTTAAAAACACCAGAATTCATTTTCTTATGTTTGAATACGTTCACTGAAAAAAATGTATATATTTCAGGGACAGAGCAGAATGGGCTGATATAGATCCAGTGCCGCAGAATGATGGCCCCAATCCAGTGGTCCAGATCATTTATAGTGAAAAATGTAAGTTTATTTTTTATTAGATAAAGGTCTATAAGTCAAGCTTAGTAGCAGACTTGAAATGGACAATTATATTGTTACATAGATGACAGATTTTTGTCTAATAAAGATCTAAGTGACTTAAGTTAATACTCTTCTTTTTTATAATTCATTTTCATGGTTAAAACTTTTATTTTGTCCAAAGAATGGACATATTTTAAGTAATGAATGCTACATTATATTATGTAATAGTTACTGTGATTGTGCTTTTCATTTACTGTTTGATCTGCACACAAGACACAACATAAATGAGTTGCTGTTTTATGTAGAATAAACTTTCCTGAAACTTGTGTATTTTGAAATATATTTCAGCAATGAAGTGTTAGGCTCAGTCAGAATACATTTACTGATATTAAAATGAGTGGATTATTTTCTTTGACAAAGTATCATTCTTTCATAATGAATGTGAATGAAAATGCATTGTAAATTGAAGGTCATGCAAATGTTAATTGTTTCTTCTAAGAAAGGGTGGATGAATAAAATGGAATGCTAGTTTTGTACTTTTTTTAAAAAAAAAGATTTTATTTATTCATGAGAGACACACAGAGGCTGAGACACAGGCAGAAGGAGAAGCAGGTTCCATGCAGGGAGCCCAAGGCGGGACTTGATCTCGGGTGTCCAGGATCATGCCCCAGGCTGAAGGCAGCGCCAAACCGCTGAGCCACCCAGGCTGCCCTAGTTTTGTACTTTTATGTGTGTGCATATATATTCTGATTTAAATTGGTTGTGGTGGCCCCATAATCCTCAGACCACCTCTCTGTGTGTGTTATGTGCACATTTCAGTTAAGGCTTTGTCATCCAGGATTATTCCTTTTTTACAAAAAAGCATTTATTGTATTTTTCTGATTATGAAGTAATGTCAAGAAATGTTTGAAAAGGAAGAATGATGATGTGAAGGTTTGACTTAAATATAAAAATGTACTACTAAAAATAATATGTGGAACTGGTGCAGAAATAAATAGATTAATCTAAAAATAGATCAGGATAGATGGGAACTTTAATATTTGATAAAAAGGACATCTTATACCTATATGAAAAGATGGATTAATCACATTGGTTTTGTAGTAGTTTTCTGTGCATTTGAATATGAGCATGTTATTCATGTTATTGAATGTTATGTTATTTCCTAACCATACATTAAATGAAAAAAATTAAAGCTATCTTATGATATCAGGTATTGGGACATATGAACAGATCAGTACATTTCAGATGGTAATTTTCATGTTTAGCCATTTTGGGGTTTGGTTTATCTGTTAAAACTGGAAAATGCTCCTATCTTATAACCTTGAAATACTGCTTCCAGTGATACAGTCTGGATACACTCTGGCATATGATATCAGAAGACATGTACATTCATTCTCATGAATAAATAAATAAAATCTTAAAAAAAAAACAAAAAACAAAAAATGTAATAGCCTACTCTTGCTGGAAGTCTTACTGTAATAACATAGTCAATTAACATATTTGGTATGTTAAATGTATTATATACTATATTCTTACAATAAGCTATGCTAGAGAAAAAGGAAATCTTTTTAAGAAAATCATGAGGGGCACCTGGTTGGTTCAGTCAGTAGAGCATGTGACTCTTGATCTTGGGGTCATGAGTTTAAGGCTCACATGGAGATAGAGTTTAGTTAAAAAATATTTATAACGGGATGCCTGGGTGGCTCAGCAGTTGATAGTCTGCCTTTGGCCCAGAGTGTGATCCTGGAGTTCCTGGATTGAGTCCTGCAATGGGCTTCCTGCATTGAGCCTGCTTCTCTTTCTGCCTGTGTCTCTGCCTCTCTCTCTTTCGGTCTCTCGAGGATAAATAAATAAAATCTTAAAAAAAAAATTTATAAGAGAAAATACAATACTGTACTATATTTATCAAAAAAAGCTGCCCATAAGTGAAGATGTGCAGTTCAAACCAATGTCATTTAAGGGCCAGTACGTTATAGAGTGAGCAAATCATATACATAAAATAAAGAACAGTGTCTGGCTCAGAGTAAGCACTATATGTGTTAACTATTATAATTTGCAGCATTTTTGAAAAAGCAAAATGTTGGAAGCCACTTACATATCTATGTTTTGGAAAATGGAAAAATAAAATGTATCATTATGATACAATTAAATATTAGGTAACCATTAAGAAGATCTAGATCTTTTATAACGTGGACAGATCTCAGAAACAAGTTGAGTGAAAAGGGCCCATAAGTTTTAGAAACTTTGAGTATCACAGTATATCAAATGTGTAATTTTCAGTTAAAAGAATATTTATTTATTTTTTAAAGATTTTATTTATTCATGAGAGACACAGAGAGAAAAAGGGGCAGAGACACAGAGAGAGAAGCACGTTCCTCCAGGGTAGCCTAATGTGGGACTCGATCCTGGAACTCTGGGAACACACCCTGGGCTGGAGGTAGACGCTCAACCACTGAGCCACCCAGGCATCCCTAAAATAATATTTAAATACTGAAAACTACGGAAAAAAATTTAATAATTATAAAATTCTACTTCTATAACCCCAGATTCATTTATGAGCATGTCAGCTTGACATATATAGCTGTGAAGCTGAGTATTTTATTCACACTTGAAGAATTCTATTCTGCAAAAAAACCATTCACATAAACATGCCATGTTCTTAATGTGGAATAGTGGAAAAAGAGTGATGTAGATAAGTATATTTTGGCATGGAAGAACATGTCATTGAGGAGGAAAATGCCAAAATGAAAAGCTGTTTGAAAAATAAACCAATTTCATTAAAAATAAACAACAGGGGCACCTGGCTGGCTCAATCAGTGGAGCACGCGACTCTTGATTTCAGAGTCATGAGTTCGAGCCCCCATATTGGGCAAAGAGATTACTTAATAAAGAATAAAGAAAAATGTTAAAAATAAACAGTGCCTGCTATTTTCAATTGCTGACCTTTACTATTCGCAAAAAATAAATTACTCTTTCTGGATAAAAATTTTTTAAGGAGTACAATATTAAATCTTGGTGACTTCCTGATGAAACAGAAAAGTTAAAATGGCTGGCCAGGACTTTTCAAGATACTCCCATCAACACCTTTTAATACGTTCCCCACATCCATCTTATTGCTCTGATGTCTTTTTCATCCAGACGCAGTACCATTCGTAAATGAACATATATTCCATCTCGTGTTGTGGTATTCCTAATATCTGCCGCAGGCTCACTTCAGAAATTGGTGCCCAGTACTTTCTAGATTTGTTGTAGAAAAACTGTTTCTCTGGAGGTTTTTTTTTTTTTTTTTAAGATTTTATTTATTCATGACACACAGAGGCAGAGACATAGGCAGAGGGAGAAGCAGGCTCCATGCAGGGAGCCTGATGTGTGGGACTCTATCCCAGGACTCCAGGATCATGCCCTGGGCCAAAGGCAGGCGCTCAACTACTGAGCCACCCAGGCATCCCTGGAGCTTATTTATAATGAAACAGAAGTAATCTTTCTAATCTCTCCTGTATGATTGCCACCATAAACTTATAAATACGTCAAAGTATTAAAAGTCATAGATCCTAGTAAAACTTTGTTTCATTTCCATTTCATTTCGTATTTCTTACCAAGGAAATATTCGAAGTAAACTTTAGGGGATCCCTGGGTGGCTCAGCAGTTGAGCGTCAGACTTCGGCCCAGGGCATGATATGGGAGTCCAGGGATCGAGTCCCACATCGGGCTCCCTGCATGGAGCCTGCCTCTCCCTCTGCCTGTGTCTCTGCCTCTCTCCTCTGTGTCTCTCATGAATAAATAAAATCTTAAAAAAAAAAGAGAGAGAAATAAACTTTAGAACAAAATATGACTTACAAGGCAAAAAATAAAACCCTGTGTGTGTGTGTGTGTGTGTGTGTGCGCGCGCGCGCGTGCGTGCGTGCTTAGAAAAATGCCTGGTAACTGCCATTACCTTTGATAGAAATCCAGTGCGTTAGGAAGTAGCATTGGAGTGAATGGAAACTTCATGTTCTTTTGTATTGTTTACAATGTTTGCATGGAATATATATTATTTTTAATTAAAAATACTTTTTTGAAGTAATACATCATAGAAAATTTTGAGGTTAAAATCAAAAGAAGATTCTCATCATCAAGAAATAACCACCGTTATCCTCAACAAAGTAGGTTTAGAAGGAGCTTATCTCAGTAAATAAAGGCCATATATGAAAAATCCATAGCTAATACTATCGCCAATGGGGGGAAAATGGAGAGCTTTTCTTTTATAGTCAAGAACAAAATGGGGATGTCCACTCTCACAGCTTTTATTCAACATAGTGTGGAAGTCCTAGTCCCAGTAATCGGACAAGAAAATGAAATAAAAAGCATTCAAATCAGTAAAGAAGAAGTAAAACTTTCACCATTTGCAGATAACATGATACTATATATTACTATGTATAGAAAACCTGAAAGACCACCAAAAAACTGCTAGAACTGATAAACTGCCTAGGTCTCTGCCTCTCTGTTTCTCTCTGTGTCTCTCATGAATAAATAAAATCTTTAGGGCAGCTCGGGTGGCTCAGCGCTGCCTTCAGCCCAGGGCCTGATCCTGGAGACCGAGGATCGAGTCCCACGTCCCCCTGCACATGGAGCCTGTTTCTCCCTCTGCCTGCATCTCTGCCCCCCTCCCTCTCTCTCTCTCTTTCTCTGTCTCTCATGAATAAATAAAATCTTAAAAAAAAAACTTTCTCCTCCTCCCTCCCCCCTCCCCACCCCTCCAAGCTTGCTGTCTCTCAAAGAAAACCACGCACAGACACACATACAAACAAACACTGATGAAAGAAATTGAAGATGACAAAGAAATGGAAAGACATTCCCTGCTCATGGATTGGAAGAACAAATATTGTTAAAATATCTATACTACCCAAGGTAATCTACACATTTAATACAATCCCTATCAAAATACCAACAGCAGACAGCCCGGGTGGCTCAGCAGTTTAGTGCTGCCTTTGGCCTAGGGCATGATCCTGAAGACCCAGGATCGAGTCCCATGTTGGGCACCCGGCGTGGAGCCTGCTTCTCCTTCTGCCTGTGTCTCTGCCTCTCTCTCTCTCTCTCTGTGTGTGTGTCTCATGACACATGTGTCATATGTCTCATGTGTATATGTCTCATGAATAAAATAAATAAAATCTTTAAAAATAAAAAGAAATTTATGTGTATATGTCTCATGAATAAAATAAATAAAATCTTTAAAAATAAAAAGAAAAGATATTTTTTTTTTAAAACAATTTTATTTATTTATTCATGAGAGAGGCAGAGAGAGGCAGAGACGTAGGCAGAGGGAGAGCAGGCTCCATGCAAGGAGCCCGATGTGGGACTCGATCCTGGGACTCCGGGACCATGCCCTGAGCCAAAGGCAGATGCTCAACCACTGAGCCATCCAGGTGTCCCAGAAAAGATATTTATAAAAAAAAATACCAACAGCATTTTTCACAGAGCTAAAACAATCCTAAAACTTGTATGGAATCACAAAAAACCCTGAATAGCCAAAGCAGTCTTGAAAAAGAAAAGCAAAGCTTGGAGGCATCATAATTCTGGACTTCAAGTTATATTAAAAACTGTAGTAATCAAAATAGTATGTTACTAGGGCACCTAGGTTGGCTCAGTTGGTTAAGTGTCTGACTCTTGATTTCAGCTGGGGTAATTATCTCAGGGTCGTGAAATGGAGCCTGCTTAAAGATTCTCCCTCTCCCTATGCCCTCCCCACCACAGGTCTCATGTGCATGCACATACACGTTCTCTCTAAAAAGAAAAGGACAAAATAGTATGGTACGGGGAAAAAATACGCATATAAATCAATGGAACAGAATACAAACCCAGAAATAAATCCACAATTATATGGTCAGTTAATCTTCAGTAAAATAGGAAAGAATACCCAATGGGAAAAAGTCTCTCAACAAATGATGTTGGGAAAACAGGACTACTGTCTTACACCCTTCACAAAAATAAATTCAAAATGGATTAAAGACCTGAATGTGAGACTTGAAACCATAAAAATCCTAGAAGAGAACACAGGCAATAACTTCTCTGACATTGACCCTAGCAAGTTCTTTCTAGATATGTTTCCTGAGGCCAGGGAAATAAAAGCTGCTGCACAGTGAAGGAAACAGTCAATAAAATTAAAAGGCAACCTATGGAATGGAGGAAGATATTTGCAAATGACATATCCGATAAAGGGTTAGTATCCAAAATACATGAAGAACTTAACCAAAAACTGGAATAATCCAATTAAAAAATAGGCAGAAGACATGAATAGACATTTTTCCAAAGACGACAGATGGCCAACAGATACATGAGAAGATGCTCAGCATCACTTATCATCAGGGAAGTGCAAACCGAAGTATAATGAGATAGAACCTCGCACCTGTCAGAATGACTAAAATCAACAGCACAAGAAACAAGTGTTGGTGAGGATGTGGAGCAAGAGGAACCCTCTTGCACCATTGGTGGGAACGTAAACTGGTGCAGCTACTCTGGAAAATAGCATAGAGGTTCCTCAAAAAGTTAAAAATAGTACTACCGTGTGATCCAGCACTTGAACTACTAAGTATTTGTCCAAGGAATACAAAAATACTAATCAAAGGGATATAGGCCCCCCAGTGTTTATAGCAGCATTATCTACAATAGTCAAAATATGGAAGCAGTCCACGGGCCCATTGACTGATGAATGGATCAAGAAGATGTGGTATATACTCAATGGAATATTACTGAGCCATAAAAAATAATGAAATTTGCCATTTGTAACAACATGGATGAAGCTAGAGAGTATAATACTAAAGTAAGTCAGGATGCCTAGGTGGCTCAGCGGTTGAGCCGCCTGCCGTTGGCCCAGGGTGTGATCCTGGAGTCCCAGGATCAAGTCCCACATCAGGCTCCCTGCATGGAGCCTGCTACTCCCTCTGCCTGTGTCTCTGCCTTTCTCACTCTGTCTCTCATGAATAAATAAATAAAATCTTTAAAAAAATAATAAATAAGTTAGAGAAAGACAAATACCATATGATTTCACTCATGTGGAATTTAAGAAACAAAACTGAGCAAAGGGAAAAAAAAAGCGGCAAACCAGGAAATTGATTCTTAATTATACAGAACAAAACCGATGGGTCGCCAGAGGGGGTGTTGGTGGGGAATTGGTAAAATAAGGCGGCTTTGATTAAGAAGTGTTCTTGGCATGATGTGCACCAGGGAATGTATAGAAATGTTAATCACTATGTTGTACACCTGAAACTAACATAACACAGTATGTTAAGTATACTAGAATTTAAGTTAAAACTTAAAAAAGTTCTTGATGGGACAGTAAAAGTTACCAGTTTTTTTTTAAAAAGGAGAACCACTACTAATATTTGGTATATAGCCTTCCACTCATATGCAAATGTTTCCACAGAGTTGGTTTCATGCTATGTTTATGTACATATGTGTACGTTTTTTCATATGTGTATGTTTTATATATGTAGATATATGTATATAAAATATATATACATTGCAGAGAGAATGTGTTCTAAGAATTTTGTTATAACTGTGTTATAACTTGGGAGCTTAGTTCTTAGCGACTGCATATTTCATAGTTATTTGCCATTTATGTTGTTTCTAAATTTTATTCTGATATGATTTAAATTCAATTTTTTTAAACATAATGTCTCAGAATTTGTAAAGAGCTATAATTGTTCATGTTCTCTGATAACTTCACTTTTAGGGTTGTTCTAAGGAAACAATATGTGCACATAAATACTTATGTATTATATATGTAATTTTTAAAAAAATTTAATGAAAAGTCAGTGGAAGCTTTTTTTTTTTAAGGATTTTATTTATTTATTATTCATGAGAGACAGAGACATAGGCAGAGGGAGAAGTAGGATCTCTGCAGGGGCCCAATGCAGGATCATGACCTGACCCAAAGGCCAAGTGCCCTCACTGGAAGTTTAAGGCAGCGATTTTTATAAAACAAAATTGAAAATCCACATTGCCAGTAGTACCAGAGTGGTTAGGCAAACATGGATATTTTGATGTTGTTTCCACAAATATTTTTTTTTCTTTTAAAATTTATTCATGAGAGACAGAGATAGGCAGAGACAGGCAGAGAGAGAGGCAGGCTCCATGCAGGGAGCCCGATGTGGGACTCAATCCTGGGACTCCAGGACCACACCCTGGGCCAAAGGCAGGCACTAAACTGCTGAGCCATCCAGGGATCCCCTTCCATAAATACTTGTTAAAGATTTTTAAACTATCAGTAGTTGGAAAATTGTATTTTATAAGAAAAATAGCATAGCATATCCACATACATTTTTAATTGTGGAAAAAGAGTGTTTAGGGGTGTTTAACACATTTTTTTTTTCATAAGTCTGTCTTGGACCATAAGCTGTTCTCTGCCTTAATCTGTACCGTGTTGCGAGGGTATTTCAGCTGCAATATTTACTAGTTCATGGTAGTGATTAGTGGCATGGACTTTGATGTCAGGCTAGATTTGGGTTTAACCTCTTTTTTTTTTTTTTTTTTTTTAGTTTTAGATTTTAAGCAATTTATATACCCAAGTTGGGGCTCAAACCCAACATCGAAAATCGCATGCTCTACTGACTCAGCCAGTCACCCACCCTTAGATTTGGGCCTAACTTCTTTTTTTTTTTTTTTAATTTATTCATAGAGACAGAGAGAGGGGGTGGGGGCAGAGGCACAGGCAGAGGGAGAAGCAGGCTCCATGCAGGGAGCCTGATGTGGGACTCGATCCAGGGTCCCCAGGATCACACCCCAGGCTGTAGGCGGCGCTAAACTGCTGCGCCACCGGGGCTACCCTTGGGTCTAACCTCTCTCTGCAAGGGACAGTGATCCATTGTGAACTTGTTGATCTCTCTGAGCCTGTTTGTCTTGTGGAAACTGGGAATACAGGTTAATATTTGCCAAAGTCTAAGTTTCTTCAGTTAAGAGATTGGCAAAGTTGAGAAATTTTGATGTATGTCAGTGAGGATGTGGAAAAAATAAGTTATTCATACATTCTTGGAGGGAATATATATATTGATCAGCTCTTTTTTGAGATCTTAATCTGGCAATATCTGTCAGCATCACCAGTGCACATCACTTTGATGCAGTAATTCTACTCATAAGAATTTATCTTATGGATATGCTGAAATGCACAGGTGCACAAAACCATACAGTGATACTCAGGACAGCAAAAGAATGAAACATTCATTTATAAGAGATGAATTAGATAAAATTTGAGTACCATACAGTGAAATGCTCTGCAGCTACTGGAAAAATATGTAAACTTTATAACAGGGAATACAGTTGAAAATTATGTCTTCTCATCTCCGTTCCTCAGTGTATTCATAAATAAGCATATATTTTTAACTAGATTAATAGCATGCTGTTCTACACCTTTTTTCACTTAACAATCTTAACAATAATTCTGTATCTGTATGTACCAGAGCATCTTCATTACTAATAACTGGGTAGTATGTCATTGTATGGGTGTGCCATAATAGACTTAGCTTATTCTTTATCATTTATTTCCAATTTTCATTTCCTTTTTTTTTTTAAGCCAGTCACATTTAGCAGTGGGGGGTTGTAAACCAACTTTAGTGATACTATTGTTAGTTAAGTTCTAATTAACCCATTACCATCAGACTAGCCTTTTAAAATTTTCTTATATAACCAAATACTCCAGTAAATTACCTTGGATGCTTTAGGTACACATGGGAGTATATTTGTATTCCTGAAACTGGAATTACTGAGTCAATGAGTATGTAAGTTTTGCACTACCTTTAATAATGTGTGAATGAAAAGGCAAGGCCCAGAATGTAGAGTGTGATGTGATCTCATTTGTTTTTTTATTCTTGTAAAGATTTTATTTTTAAGTAATCTCTGTACGCAGCGTGAGGGTTGAACTTAGACCCCCAAGATCAAGAGTTGCGTGCTTTACTGACTAAGACAGCCAAGCCCCCCAGTATGATCTCATTCATGTAAAAAATGGGAGGGTGGATTTAGAAAATATACTTGGAAGGATACAGTAGAATCAATTGATAGTGGCTGCTTCTTTGGAAGAGGACTGGGAATTTAGTTGAAAGAAAATTTAGTATGAACCTTTTACTGTTTGAATTTTCTATGATTGTGTACATTGCTTTTTCAGTTATAAAACTGATCAAAATAAAATGTGAGAAAACCAGGTAGTGGATAAATGTACTTTAATTTTACTTCAATAGTGGATAGATGTACTTTTAATTTTACTTCAATGCATAACGTCTTTCAGAGATTAGGAATTTGGTTATTAGGCTCTGTATGTACACATGAACGAGAAGTATAGTCACACATATATTGTGCCTTTTAAACTAAAGCATTCTCTGGCATTCATATAGTCATTTGACTTTCGTTTGCTTATTGTTGTGATATAAATTGAATATCTTTCCTTATAAAATGTAACAGCATTTTGTATTATAGTACTAAGTTTAAATAAGAAAGATAGTTCTAATGCAGTTGTATGCTCTGTCCCCAGTTAGAGATGTTTATGATTATTTCCGGGCTGTTCTGCAGCGTGATGAAAGAAGTGAA
Organism: Canis aureus; assembly: GCF_053574225.1. NCBI lineage: Eukaryota > Metazoa > Chordata > Mammalia > Carnivora > Canidae > Canis > Canis aureus. The sequence continues at coordinate 44,015,408 of NC_135625.1, forward strand.
CGAGCTTTTAAACTAACCAGAGATGCTATTGAGTTAAATGCAGCCAATTACACAGTGTGGTAAGTACCAGTCATCATTAAATGTCTTATGTTTTAGTTCAGATGGCTCTTTTTTTCCTTAACTTTGTTATCATCATAATAATTCACACTATGAGTTTTAAAGTCAGAGACTGAATAAAAAATGGCATTCTCTGCCCCCTTCCTTCTCACTACCAGGGTCCCACTCCCCAGAGATAAGAAATCTTAGCTGTTTTTCCTTAAGTTAACCTGCATATTAAATATGATGACCCCTATTTTATAGTATTTCAGAGTACATTCCTTTTAACAGATTGCCTTTTTTTTGTTTCATTTCGTTTTCTTTGTGCCACTAAGTAATTGTCTCCCAGGCTCTCTGATATGTGTAAAATGTGTCGTTACTACTGAACACAACAGGTAATCTTTCAGCTCCTTTTTTTTCTTTTTCACCAGTGTCAGCACTGCACATCTAGTCTCCAGCCCTTTCATGCGTTTGATCCCCTGTCTCCAGACCCGACCTCTTTCTCTTTCTTCATTTATTCTCTTGTTTTATTGACCACATCCTTGAGTAGAAGAGAAATTATACAAGGATATGTGGGAAATCATTTGTGAGATTTTATATATTGAAAAGTGTCTTTAGTTTCTTCTCAATTTTCTTAGTAGAATTCTATTAGAAATCATTTTCCTTCAGAATTTTAAACCTCATTTTCTGTTTCCTTTAGCTTCTCTTGAGAAGATTCCTGTTATTTCATTTAAACCTTTAAGTAGGTCCAGAGAATTTTTTAATGTTTTTTCAATAATTTTGTTTCTCTTTCCTGTGTTTTTTCTTTCTGGAATGCTTTTTTCTTTAGTTGCACGTGGTACCTTTTTTATTGTTTTTTCCTATTTTCATTTCTTTGTCTTTTCATTTATGTTTGAGATATTTCTTCTGATTTCTGTTGACACTCAAAAATTTCTAATTTCCAAAGTTCTTTTTTGTTTTCTGAATATTTTTTAATAGCATCTTGTCTTTTATTTCATAGATGTGTGATATATTTTCATTTTTCTGTGTTCATTTTGGTCTTTTTCTTTCACGTAAATATTTTTCTCAAGTCCTTGACTCTCCTTTCAAACTTATAATAGAGGCAGGAAAAATCCTGATTGGAAGCTCTGTATGTGGCAGGACTTGTCAACTGGCGAGCTTCACTGTGAGGTTAGTGAGTTCTGGAGATGTGGCTGTTTGTGCAAAATCTTCACATGTCAGCAATTCCAGATCTCTTCTTGTGGCTAGTTTGTTCCTCCAAAGAAGAGTCATCTGATTATTGCCTGAGGAGTATATGTTTGGCTGCCATAGTTGTTGGGGTCAGGCAGGGGGGGAGATTGGTTAGGGGTGGGGGTTCTCAGCTGTTTTTAGTATATTAATGTTTTAAATTTCCCAGTTTCCAGTCCTTTTCCTCACCCTGTATTCCTCTGTGTCTGATACTCCTTTCTGCTTCAGATTTTTCCAGAGAGTAAAGCCAGCTGTGTCTTGCCAGGTTTTTAGAAAGAACCACAGTTATCCTCCTGTGTGTCTCCTTTACTTTCACACAAAATGCTTCACTTCTGACATTCCTGGTCATCAAATGGCTCTGGTGTTTCTCCTACCAGGCAGTTCTCTCTCATACCAGCTGTGTGTCCTACAATTTAACTCAGTTCTGACATTGTCCACCAGACATTGTCTAACTACCTGACATTGAGATAATATCAGACTGCACTGGTTAAGGGCTCAGTCTTGTAAAACTGCCCCCATCTCAGATGCTAATTGCAAATCCAGTTGTCACCTAAGCTTCTAACTAGTGGGCTATAAGTCAGCCCCATGACCCTTTCCTAGGGTTCAGTTAATTTGCTGGAGTGGCTCACAGAACTCAGGAAAACCATTGCTTATGTTTACCAGTTATTAAAGGATGTGATAAAAGGATACAGATGAAGACATGTATAGGGCAAGGCCTGATGAGAGGGTCCCAAGTTCAGGATCTTTTGTCATTGAGGAGGGTATGTTCTCTCCTAGAACATGGATAGGTTCACCTACCTAGAAACTCCAAACCCCCTTGTATTGGGGTTCTCTGGAGGGTCCCTTAAGTAAGCATGATCAATTATTAACTGTTTCTAGTCTCTCTCCCCTGTCCAGACAGTGGGAGGTGGGACTGGTAATTCCAAGCTTCTGATAAGGTTTGGTCTTAGTGGTGACTAGGAGCCATCTAAGCAGCCACCCAGAGTAGCCTCAATAGAATAATTTTGTGCTCATTTTTTTTTTTTTTGAGATTTTATTCATTTGGGAGAGCACGTACAAACATGAGTAGGATAAGGGGTAGAGGGAAAGAGAGAAGCAGACTCCACGCTAAGCAGGAGCCCGATGTGGGCTGGATCTCAGGACCCCAGGATCATGACCTGAGCCAAAGGCAGACTTGGCAGGCTTAACCACTGAGCCACCCAGGTGCCCCGCTTTTAGTGCTCTTCTCACTTAGGAATTCCTGAGTGTTTCAGGAGTGCCAGGAATCAGGTGCAGAGACCTATATATATTTTTTCTGTTACCTCACACCAGACTAGTAGATTCCATCACCTCTCTGATTAAGTTAGGGGAGGGATCTTGGCTGCTAAGGGCTCTTGTAGATTTTACACTGTTTTTAACCCCATCTTTGATGCCCAATTTTGGGGATACCTAACACCTGATTTCTGAACCTTTCTTTCCTGTTGACAGGTTTTTAGCACTTTGTTTTTCAAAGTCCATTAAAACTTGTCTGTCAACTTACCATTTTCCATAATTTTGTTAACCTCTTCTAGTTGCTGTGGTATCCCTTGACTTATTACCCCCTAATTCTCTTTGTCTTTGTGCACTTATACTGTTCTTCATTTCTTTACTATCATTTTTGTGGGGTTTTATTAGGGTGTCAGGATAAACTCATCCAATTAATCTACCGTGTTTTACTGGAATTCTTAGTATGGTATTCTATTATCTTATATGTCTGATAAGCACTTTCTTATCTTTTAAGAGATTCCTGACTGTACGTAACACAAAGTAACTTAGGATGCATTTTAAAATTTCCTAAGTTTATGTGCTAGTTTTTTAAAGGCAGTTAGTTATACCTGATAACATTACTCATCTAAACCAAGCTGCTTATGTCCATGCTTTATGAAATCTAATTTTCCTTAAACTAATAAAATAGAAAAATACTGTTATCTGTCCTAGTTAGCATTTCATTTTAAAAGATAACTTTTAAAGCAGCTGTTTTTCTTTTGTTATACATTGAGTTGGAAATTTTGAAGTAAAAATAGACCAGAACTAATAATCATGTTTTTAGAGAAAAAGTTTTTTAATGATTTGATTCTACCTATGAAGACATTAAGAGAAACTTGTTTCATTTATAAATAGCGTATTTGTGGTGGCTCTAAAATTAAAATATTTGATAATGTTTGTAATGGAATTAATTTATTATATGAATATTAAATCTAAACAAGCTGTACCATATAGGGAAATATTATAAGGAAAGAGAGGTGTTTGATTCTCCTATAATAGAACACTGGTAATCAGAGTGTTACCTGAAAATAATCATTAGTTGTTTGTCTTTTTCTCCTCTCTCAACATTTGTTGCATTTCACTATTTTTACTTCAAATTGCTTGATTCTTCCAATCACAAGATAGTTGTATGAATTTGGACAACCATACACAGTTACATTACTAAATTATTGGTTATATAGAATACCTACCAACAAAAGAAGTGTGTCTGTTTTAGTTTTATCAAATATTGTGGTAGGCAGTTTATATGGATTAATGAGAAAATGCTTGATGCTTGCTATAGGCATTTTCGGAGAGTTCTCTTAAAGTCACTTCAAAAGGATCTGCATGAAGAAATGAACTACATCACTGCGATAATTGAGGAACAGCCTAAAAACTATCAAGTTTGGTAAGATGAAAATAGAAAGGAAATATGTCACTATGCAAATATTACCTGCCCATTGGGTGATGAGATTATAGGGAATTGTTTGTTTCTTTATAATTTTAGCACTTTGTATTGGAGTTAATGTTACCTGTCTCATAGGATTGTTATGAGGATTTTTTTTTTTTTAAAGAATGTATTTATTAATGAGAGACACACAGAGAGAGAGAGAGGCAGAGACACAGGCAGAGACACAGGCAGAGACAGAAGCAGGCTCCATGTAGGGAGCCCGACGTGGGACTCGATCCCAGGCCCTGGGCTGAAGGCGGCGCTACACCGCTGAGCCACCAGGCTGCCCTGTTATGAGGATTAAATGAGATTTTCTTTTAAGAGAGCGAGCGAGAGAGAGAGAGAGAGAGAGAGAGAGAGGTGGGTCCAGAGGTAGAAAGAGAGAGACAGAGACTCTTTTTTTTTTTTTTTTCTTTTTGGAGACAGAGACTCTTAAGCAGCCTTCACACCCACCCAGCAAGGAGCCCCTGGATTTCATGACCCTGAGATCATGACCTGAGCCGAAATCAAGAGTCAAACACTTAACCAACTGAGCCACCCAGGCACTCCTAAATGAGATAATTTTATGTTTAGTGCTTCAAGTGGTGCCTAACTTCTAGTTAACACTCAAATATGTGTGCTGCTATTGTTATTTAAAATTTTGACATTAGCATATAATACTGGTGGAAGATTTTTGAGTAAAGAATCTGAAAAATGTTTTCTTTCTTTTTTTTTTTTTTTAAATGTTTTCTATCCAGTATGTTATAAAAAGTGGTTTTCTGGTATTTGATCTTTCATTCGTTTATTCAAACTTTTTTTTATTGATGCTAGGGAGACAAAGATGAGCTACACAGTCCCAACAGGAAAAGCAGATAATAAAGCCAGTTATTTTACAGTGCAGTGTGAAAACTGCAATGGTGTAGAGTGTTTTACAGAGGTATTTGTTCTAGAAACTAAGCCTTAAATTACTATAGACAAAACCATAGGGATTATTATGGGTGAGGGGAAAAGAACACAGTGGGGAAAAAGGAGGCGTTATGGAGCAAGAGGACAGAGAACAAATAGGAAAGAAATAGAGTTTGAATGGTACCAGCATATAGTGAGCACTCCTTGAATGGAAGCCGCTGTAGTTGCTGTTATTTTGGATGTGGAGGAAGAGGTGGTGGTACTGGTGAAGGTCAACCTGACATGCCGAAGGACCTGATCCTGAGTTTTTCCTAAATTACAGAGTTTACCAGGAACCTAGAAAAATAAATTATTACTAATGTTCATTAACTTGGAAGATTTCTGAAATAAATTCAGAAGACTTTTCCTCTAGGATCTTCCTCTTGGTAGTATCTTGCTGTCTTTTTTTTTTTTTTGTTTTTTTAATTTTATTTATTCATGAGGGACACACAGAGAGAGAGAGAGAGGCAGAGACACAGGCAGAGGGAGAAGCAGGCTCCACACAGGGAGCCCGACGTGGAACTCGATCCTGGGTCTCCAGGATCACGCCCTGTGCCAAAGGCGGCGCTAAACCACTGAGCCACCCAGGCTGCCCTCTTGCCATCTTAATATTGTATAAGATGAATTTTTAAGTTTTCTGTGCATGTAGAATATGTCATTCATTAAACATGAAATCTTTCCCCTTTTCCCATCACTCCTACTCAATTTTAATATATTGAATACTAATGAAATTTTTTTGAATTTTTTTAAAGTCTTACTGAGATATAACTCACATATCACACCATTTACCTATTTATTTATTTAGTAAGCTCTACACCCAATGTGGGGCTTGATAAACTTATAACTTGTCATAGCTACTTGCCAAAGTAGAAGTGAATTCAGATTTGCCCATGAGTTGGTGGAATGAGCAGTTGCTTGTATGGTGATGCTGTGGACTTAAAAACTGAAAGCTTATTTATAATCAGAGGAGCTTTTATACTTGATTAAGTAGTATCACATTTCCTATAGTCTCATTATGCCATCTGGGAATGTTTCAGAATTCTTTGACAGGATTTTGTGGTTGTCAAAAGATTACTTCAGATTTAGCTTGAAATTAATCTTCCTTAAAACTAAGTATCTAATTTCATTTTATACACAAATCACTGTTTTATGTTTCTCAACTGTTCTTACTTAGCGTTCTGGAATTTTTCCCTCCTAATGTTTCTCCTTTGTACCTTTTCTCTCCAGTATGGAGAGAATTAGTGGTGAATTTCTGTTTTTTGAGTTTTCCTCCACATCGCAGAGTACAACACACGCAGTTGATACTTCAGTTCTTGGACGCATTAACACAAAAGTTCTTTCTTCTCCCTGCTTTAGGCATCATAGGCGAGTATTAGTGGAATGGCTAAAAGATCCATCTCAGGAGCTTGAGTTTATTGCTGATATTCTTAATCAGGATGCAAAGAATTATCATGCCTGGCAACATCGACAATGGGTTATCCAGGTATTGCCTTTCTTGTTACAATATTTTTCAGATTATGTTTTAACTGGATTAAATAATTAAAATTACTGTTGAATTATAAGTATACTCCTGAACTGAAATATACATATAGATCGTTACAAACAATATATAATGACTAAGAAATATTAAGACACTTATTTAAGACCTGACATCCTTCATGTTGATTAATCTTAGAATCTCTCATTGTAAGTATTGTAAGTAATTAAAGAATAATAGCAACTTTTGTATTTCTTTTTTTGTTTGTTTTTTTAACTTGTATTTCTTAGATTGAATTTGTATCACATCTTCTATTTACTAGCAAATTGAATAGGAAAGGTAGTTGTAATCTGTTAATACAGCTGTTATTTTAATTAACAAGGGCATGGTACCTATTGGGGTTTTTGCATACATAAGCTTTGGAATACAATTTTACAGTCATAATTTTATTTCTGCCCACTTGCTAAAATTTTAGGCTAAACCCTGAATAGAAGAGAATAGTTGTAACTCCCACTCTGGGCATTTTATGTATTCCAGCAAACAATTCTAGTGTTGTTTCCTATGAATTTTTTCCAGTGATTGCTACTTTGTATACTATTCTTTATATCAAGAGTAGTTCACAAATTTTTTTCTTACTTAAAAATTTAAACTTTTCTGGATTTCATTAAAGGCATACATTTTCTAAAGATACTTGGTATTTTTGTTTTTCATGAAATTCTTATTTATTTATATATATATATTTTTTTAAACGTTTTTTTTTTTTTTTTTTTAAGATTTTATTTATTTATTCATGAGAGACACAGAGAAAAAGGCAGAGACACAGGCAGAGGAAGAAGCCGGCTCCAGGCAGGGAGCCTGATGTGAGACTCGATCCCAGGTCTCCAGGATCAGGCCCTGGGCTGAATGCGGCACTAAACCACTGAGCCACCCGGGCTGCCCATATATTTATTTTCATATTTATGTAAGGGATCAAATGAAGAGATCAAATCAGTATATAAACATCTCTCCCATTCTCTAAAAGGCAGTTTTGCATATCTTGTGTAGCCTTTGTTTGCTTAATAAGCTGTTTCATTAAAGTTGAATAATAAAGAGATTTAAAACAATATATTTTTTAAAGATTTTATTTATTTATTCATGAAAGACACAGAGAGAGAGAGGCAGACACAGGCAAAGGGAGAAGCAGGCTCCATGCAGGGAGCCCGATGTGGGACTCGATCCCGGGTCTCCAGGATCAGGCCCTGGGCTGAAGGCGGCACTAAACCACTGAGCCACCCAGGCTGCCCTTTCCCATAGTTTTTAAATTAAAATAACCTTATAATGTAAAAATTTGTATTTAAATCAAGCTGTTTATATTTCTCCACATGTATTTTAATGTCACTTTATCATATATATGCATTCTTAATACTTCCTTTTTACTTAATATTATGTATTCCTATCAAATCCACTGAATTACTATACTATAATTAATCATTTTCTGAGTTTAATTTTTTTTCCCCCTCTAAATTTTCACCTTAAATAATGCATAAGCATTTAGTTACATAAGCCTGTGATTTAGTCTTTTAGAGTAATTCTTCGGTCTGTTTAAATAGTATAAACATGCCTCTTGGTATATAAATTGTTCATAAGAAGATGACACTGAGGAGGATCCCTGGGTGGCTCAGTGGTTTAACACCTGCCTTCGGCCCAGGGCATGATCCTGGAGTCCCAGAATTGAGTCCCGTGTTGGGCTCCCTGCATGGAGCCTGCTTCTCCCTCTGCCTGTGTCTCTGTCTCTGTCTCTGTGTGTTTCTCATGAATAAATAAATAAAATCTTTAAAAAAAAAAAAAAAAAGAAGATGGTACTGAATCATAGGCCACTTTGCTCACTCTTCCTTATTTTTTTCCTTCTTTGTGACCATCCCTTTGTCTTTGATGACTTCTTTTCCCCTTCATTTCCTTGACCTGCAATTGTCACTTTCCTCCAAATATGTGATAAGTTCTACATCTTCAGTTCTGGCTAGCTTAGCTGAAATTTTATTTATTTATATTTTTTATTAAAATGGGACATTTCTAGGGGCACCTGGCTGACTCAGAGGAGCATGTGTGACTCTTTCTTGGGGTTATGAGTTCGAATCCCACGTTGAGTATAGAGTTTATCTAAAAATAAAATATTAAAAAAAAAATGTGACATTTCTAATTGGGTATTTTTTATTTTCTCTTAGGAATTTAAACTTTGGGATAATGAGCTGCAGTATGTAGACCAACTTCTTAAAGAGGATGTGAGAAATAACTCTGTATGGAACCAAAGATACTTCGTAATTTCTAACACCACTGGCTACAATGATCGTGCTATATTGGAGAGAGAAGTCCAGTTAGTAATCTCCTTCACTTGTTCACTCATTAAATGAATATTTGTGTGCCTATTATGTCTAAGGCATTGGGGACCCAACAAAGATAAAGACTGGCCCTGATCCTGCCCTCCTTGAACTAAGAGGATAGAATGCTTAGATGAAATCTCTAACGCCAATTTATAGATACTATAATATACCTCTACATTGTAATGTCTTAAGTTTCTTGAAATATTGTTGTTACCACAGATTGAAAAGAAATCAGCTTTATTTTAAAACTATCGCACTAAATTCTGCTGCCCTTTAGATAATAGCCCCCAGGTGCCATGTTCTTCTGTGCAGGGTTTGGTGGGGGGATGTCCTGTACACTGTATGTAGAATGTTTAGCAGCATTCCTGGCCTTTACGTCCTGTCAGGATGTAACAGCAGGAATCCCCTCCCCTCAAGTTATGACAAACAAAAATGTCCCTATACATTGCCAAATGTCCCCTGTGGGGTAAAACCATCCCTATTTGAAAACTACTGCTTTAACATACAAAAAGCTGTTATAAGCGCTAGAATTCTTTGAATTAGAATGAATATTAATATCTATACACATTAATAGCCACTTCTTTTCTGACTTTGTTTTTTCTGTCTTATATTTGAGCATATTTATTGTTTTTATAGACTGATGACAACACAGTCATAATTTGAATTACAAAAGTAAAACAAGGGGCACCTGGCTGACTCAGTAGAGCATGCAACTCTTAATCTCAGGGTTGTGAGTTTTAAGCCCCACATTGGGCCTAGAACTTTTAAAAAGTTAAAAATAAATATTACAGCTCCTGGGAATAGCTGATTTTTACAACTGTCTGCCTTCATCACCCTTTTTATTACTTCTGCTTAGGTCAGGCCAGCTAGCTTATCTTTTAATCTGTTCTATATAGGGTTCTGGTGATTTACATTAAAAAGGAAGAAAGGTCATAATCCAGGGTCCTACATTAACTTTCTGCTCCATGCTTCTTTCAGAAGCAGCCAAATACCCCTCAAGCATGTTTCATGCTTTCTTTTTACTGCTCTGCTCTTCAAAGTTGCACTAATATGATAGTCACTAGCCACATATGGCTACTTAAATTCAAATTAATTAAAATCACATAATTCCATTCCTCAGTTGTATGAATCACTTCTCAGGGGTTCAGTACCCACGTGTGGCTAATGACTACTATATTGGGCAGCACAGATAACATTTTCATCATCCTAGCAAGTTCTGTTGAATAGTATTGATCTGAGGGATAACTGTGAACTTACTGAAATTATTTTATTCTTTTTTAAAAATATATTTATTTATTCATGAGAAACACGGCACAGAGACATAGGCAGAGGGAGAAGCAGGCTCCATGCAGGGAGCTGGACCTGGGACTTGATCCTGGGTCTCCAGGATCACGCCCTGGGCTGAAGGCTGCGCTAAACCGCTGAACCACCTGGGCTGCCCAATTTTATTATTATTAAACCTAAATACTGGGGCTTTAGTGGGGAAAATTCAGACTCATTATCCAGCCCTCTATAAATTACTTTTTTTTTTCATTTAGGATTGGTATTGTGTCATGAGGATTAGAACAAAAATATTCTGAAGGAAGTAAAGTGTCATCCTTAAAAGAATTCAATAGCTTTCTTGCCAAAAGATAGAATGCTTCAGGTTATTCCTTGAATTAACCCACTAATAATTAGGGATTTCAAATACCACATATTCTTTATTTACTATAGCATACTTCATTAGGTTAGGTTTAACAAGATACTTCAACGTTGAGTATGAAGAGTGAAACATGGAAACTTCTCATAGCCTTCAAAGGCAAAATCACTGGTTTTCTGTTACTAAATAGAAGCAGAAATAGGAATCTAAGAGTTTTACAGGGGTGCCTGCTGGCTCAGTTAGTGGGACATGAGACTCTCTTGGTCTGGGTGTCATGACTTCGAACCCCATATTCACTGTAGAGATTACTTAAAAATAAAATATTTTAAAAATTGTTTTAAAAAAGTCTAAGAGTTTTCCATAATTAAGGTTTGTCAGTACCACTAAGATAGGCAAAAAAAAAAAAAAAAGAAAATTTAAAATGCAAAGAGCGTGACGCCTGGTGGCTCAGCAGTTGAGTCTCTACCTTTGGTTCCAGTCATGATCCTGAGATCCTGGGATTGAGTCCCACATTGGGCTCCCAGGAGGGAGCCTACTTCTCCCTCTGCTTATGTCTCTGCCCCTCTCTCTATGTGTCTCTCATGAATAAATAAATAAAATATTTAAAATACAAAGAGTAGCTGTAGTTAACTAGAATTCAACTAAATTTTTTAACTCTAAAGAATATGGATATACCTGATTCTTTTTCCTTTTATTATAAAAGTAATGCAGTCTAGTTGTAGGGGGAAATTGTACTGAATTGCATAAATTTAAACATCAAAATCTCTTACTCTCTCTCTCTTCCCATACCCCATTCTTTAGAATGAGCTACATTAGTGTGGGTCCTTCCAAACCTTATTAAGTACGTTTGCGAACAGGTATGCACAGCAACCTAGGCAGTGGTATTATGCACATTGTTTTATTTTTTTCATTTAATATATCAGAGCCATATTTCCATGAGTACTACTGGTACTGTTAATAATAGTTACCATTTATTTATTTTTAAAAGATTTTATTTAGAGAGAGAGGGAGAGAATCTATAGCAGATTCTGCACTGATTGTGGAAACCAACACAGGGCTCAATTCCACGACCTTGAGATCATGACCTGAGCTGACATCAAGAGTTGGATGCTCAACCAACTGAGCCACCCAGGTGCCCCACCCATTACCACTTATTAAGCATTTACTACATGCCAGGAATTCTTATTTAATTTTTATAACAACACTGTAAGATATCAGATGAAGAATTTGAGGTTCAGTACCATTCTATAATGCACCTAAGAGCACAGAGATAATAATTGATAGGACTAAGATTAGAAGCTAAGCAGTCTGGAGCACCTGGAGGGCTCAGTTTATAGAGCATGCAACTCTTGATCTTGGCGTCGTGAGCCGATAGGGTTGTGACTTCAAGCCCCATGTTGAGTGTAGAGACAACTTAGAAAAACAAAACCAAAACAAGCTAGGCACTCTGACCTCAAAGTGTATATTTTAACCATTAAGATAGATCATGCCTTAGTGCATATGTATGTGGATAAAATTCTTTAGGTATTGCCAAAATGAGATTAAGAATCTCTACAGGGATGGCTGGCTGGGTCAGCTGTTGAACATCTGCCTTCAGCTCGGGGTGTGATCCCGGGGTCCTGGGATTGAGTCCCACATCGTCCCTTCATGGAGCCTGCTTCTATCTCTGCCTGTGTCTCTGCCTCTCTCCCTGTCTCTCATGAATAAATAAAATCTTAAAAAAAAAAAAGTCTTCTACAATGATTAATAAAGACATGCAGGGACATGGTTTGAAAAAATAACTGGAAACATTAGATCATGTAAAAATAGTCAGAAAAAACCTTTTCATAATGCTGAATGAGTTTATCATTATAGTAGTCCCCCCTTACCTGCAGCTTTGCTTTCTGAGGTTTCAGTTACTCACAGTCAAATGTGGTCCAGAAACATGTGATCCTCTGATGACCCTGTGTATGGTGAGACATTATTAGGTAGTATAACTTAAGGCTACATCACAATGCCTGTCATTCACCTCATTTCATCTTATTATTTAGGCATTTCATTATCTTAAATCATTACAAGAAGGATGAGTTACAGTCTCGTAAGATATTTTGAGGGGTGCCTGGGTGGCTCAAGCAGTTAAACATCTGCTTTCCAGCTCATCAGGTCATAATCCCAGATTGCTGGGATCAAGCCCCATGTTGTTGGGCTCCCTTCTCAGCAGGGAGCCTGCTTCTTCCTCTCCCACTCTCCCTGCTTGCACTCTCTTTCTCTCTCTCTCTCAAATAAAATCTTTTTTTAAAAAAAGGTATTTTGAGAGAGACTACATATAACTTTTATTACAGTGACTATATTATAATTGTTCTATTTTATTCTTAATCTCTTAGTGTGCCAATAAATTAAGCTTTATCATAAGTATGTGTATAGGAAAAAACATATATAGAATTTGATACTCTGTGATTTCAGGCATCTACTGGGCATTTGGGAACCTATCCTCTGTGGAGAAAGAGGGACTACTATACTCTGAAAAAAATGCTGTCCTAACAGCTCTGCAATAATATCAAGATTACTGAACTTTAGTCAGTGACTTACTCAGCTGAGCAAGTCTGTAGTAAAGCTAAATTCTGGTATTCCCTTGGAATTTGTTGTAATTAGATCTAAATTATACTTAATCTGGTTAAAGGGAAGAGAAAGGGAGTGTCCATTTTGACTGGTTATCACATCATAATTAGTAATCTTGTTTTAGAACATAAAAAGTACACATTTGTGTTGATTTCTCATTTTTATTCTTTGTCTATACAATTTCCATGCTATTTATTATTACAGCTCCTAAGATTATGTAGTTCTCCTTTTTTAATGACTCAGGATTTGTTGGGCATAAGTAGACCTTAGGCTCTTTGCCAAGATTGTTTTACCAATAAAAGTAAAACCTCTTGTTTTAGCTGCCATTTTCTTCAAAGAGAAAGCCTAAATTAAAGGAAATCTCCCACATCAGTTTATTTTCCTGTTGTAAATTGAGCCTTTGTGTTAGTTAGGTATCCTTTCCTGAATTGGTTACAAATTTACAGGAAGGAGGAACAATGTAACTATGAATTGAAAAACTGCAGACTTGAAGGATTCTCTCTAAATTAGATAGGACCTAGACCTAGTCACAGCCCACTAAGATAGATGAAAGCACATATCCAAGCTGTGCCACAGTCTTATTAAAACTATTTCTAATTATTGCACTGCTCTTAAGATTTATATACATATTTCTTTGTGGTCTTTTTCTTGTAGGTACACTCTGGAAATGATCAAACTAGTACCGCATAATGAAAGCGCATGGAACTATTTGAAAGGGTAAGCAATAGTTTTGGATTATTTTATATAAAACCCACCTATTGATGTGATGTATCATGGAATATGTTCTGTTAATTAGGTTCCAAAAGGATACTAAAGAATTTTCCATTTTTCTGGGTCTAAGAGAAGTAGACCAGTGTAAGATGATAACACCCAAGAACAGTGCCTTCTATCCTCTTCACCTCCCAAGCACATACCAGCACAGTTTTTAGAATAGTCCATGGCTAAACAGTAATACAATTAGAATTGTATTTATGAATCCTATAGTGTTTATGTCAAGGAATGGGATATACACAGCTTCTATTTAGCTCAGGAGCATAGTAAAGACAAAACAAACTATTTAAATTGCACAGATGCATAGCCAGCCTTTCTATTTTCAATTCTAGAGATCTCCTTTTACAAATTTCATTCCTTAAATTGACAAGGTTTCACTCGAATGGCTACTGATATAATCAGGCTCCTTTTTTAGCTTAGAGGTCTCCCTGGAAACCAGGCCCAAAAAGCATAAAGTTTGGAGCCCAGTCACATTTGGAGATGAATCCTATAAGATCTGGAGAGCTATAAGCTATAAAGAACCATCTCAAGAAGAAACAGAAATCTCTCCTGTTTTTTTCCTTTGTAATTTCAAGATGATGGTTTATTTTCTGATTTAATTGTGTGTGTTGCAGTTTGAGTTATAAATGATCACTTTTAAGTTTCATTATTTTTAACTAATTGTACTCAGCTGAAAATTATCCATAATAAAACTTACATAATTTAAAAAATTCATTTAGTTTTAACTTCATTTAAAATAAGTCTCCTCTGGGCAGCCCAGGTGGCTAAGCGGTTTAGTGCCACCTTCAGCCCAGGGCCTCATCCTGGAGACCCAGGACTGAGTCCCACGTTGGGCTCCCTGCATGGAGCCTGCTTCTCCCTCTGTGCCTCTGCATCTCTCTCTCTGTCTTTCATGAATAAATAAAAATTAAATCTTTAAAAAAAAAAAGTCTCCTTTTGTTCATGTTACAGAGGTCATCTTTCCTTAATCTATTATTTTTGTTCTTCCTTCTCAAAATTGAGAATAATCTTTTTTTAGGATTTTACAGGATCGTGGTCTTTCCAGATACCCCAATCTGTTAAGTCAGTTACTTGATTTACAACCAAGTCACAGTTCCCCCTACCTGATTGCCTTTCTCGTGGATATCTATGAAGACATGCTAGAAAACCAATGTGACAACAAGGAGGACATTCTTAATAAAGCATTAGAGGTAAGCCAGTAGAACTCTGCTCTCCTTGGTGTCTCAGAATTCAGCCTCCCCAGTGCCACTATATTCATGCCCTTTTCAGTGTGTTCACTCAGGAGTTCAGCTCAGGTCTATAAAACACACATCACCAGTGAGCATGATAAATAATTATAATGATATCTCTCATTTGAACATGATCTTAGTTTAACTGTTGACTCAAAAGCATTTGCCCTAGAGATTGATTTACATATGATCTTTAAAGAATTTTTGTTTTTCATTTTCAGTTGTGTGAAATTCTAGCTAAAGAAAAGGACACTATAAGAAAGGAATATTGGAGATATATTGGAAGATCCCTTCAAAGCAAACATAGCACAGAGAGTGACCCACCAACAAATGTACAGCAATAACACCATCTGGAAGAACTCGATGGAATGCTTTTATTTTTTTAAGAGACTCTAATGCAGGAGTTTAAAGCGATCATTCCCTTTGCCTGTGGTGCAAAACGTGCATTGCACAGGTATTGCTTTTTAACAGAACTAAGTGTGATGCTCTTTGGGTGCTGCTGCTATTCAGACTAGTAATTGATTCTTTTAAAGCAAAGTAATTTGAGGGGAGGGAAAAGAAAGTCCCATGAAGGAACTTTTGTAGTATTATCAACATTTACTCTAATCCCTTAGCATCAGCTCCTCCCTAAAGAGTATATGTGTCAGGATTTGCAGCATTAATGAAAGCAGATAACTTGTATGTAATGGATATAAGGTAACTTAAATTTGGGTTCAGGAAGCAGGGAATGTAACTGTTACATTAGAGCTGCTATGCCACACTCACAGTATCTTACTATCACTGTAACCAACTAATGCCAAAAGAATGGTTTTGTAATAAAATTATAGATGTATCCTAAAACTTGACATAGTAGTTTGTTTTTGTTTTTTTTTAATAGTATTTTTGTACGAAGGATGTTGTCTCAGCTTAGAAAAAGCCATTGAGAAAGAAAATATTGTCATAAAACTACAGAAACATGATCTCTCTCTCTCTTTTTTAAAAATTTTATTTATTTATTCATGAGAGAGACAGAGAGAGGCAGAGACACAGGCAGAGGGAGAACCAGGCTCCCCCAGGCAGCCTGATGTGGGACTTGATCCCGGGATTCCAGGAACATGCCCTGTGCTGAAGGCAGACGCTCAACCGCTGAGCCACCCAGGCATCCCAGAAACATGATCATGTTAAAGGAAATGTTATTAGAAGGCAAATTGGTCAGTTCCTGACTTCAACAAGGTCTACTCAAGGTAGTTTAGACCTACATGGTGAGATGAGCACTGGATGTTAGATGTTGGCAAATTGAATTTAAATAAAATTTTTTAAATTTTTTTTTTTTTTTTAATAGTCACACAGAGAGAGAGAGAGAGGCAGAGACATAGGCAGAGGGAGAAGCAGGCTCCATGCACCGGGAGCCTGACGTGGGATTCGATCCTGAGTCTCCAGGATCGCGCCCTGGGCCAAAGGCAGGCGCTAAACCGCTGCGCCACCCAGGGATCCCTAAATAAAATTTTTTAAAAGATAGTTTAGACCTATAGGATTTATTAAGGTATATAGATAACTCACAGAATAATTGCCTGATCATTCAGAAATATATCCCAAAACCACACTACAGAACTGGGACATCAAACTGCTGTTGCCTGTTCTAGGATCAGGAAACTGCTGAATGAGGCTACCAGTTCTAGGACATTCCACCTCCACCATATTGCATGTGAGTACATCTGCTTCCTTTCTCGCGTAATGCAGCTCCAAATTAAAGGCTCACCCACTTTAGTGCATTGGATTGGAAGTAACCTAAATGACATCTAAAACTAACTGCAAAGGAATCTGGAAAATACAGTTTATAGCTTTCTAAAATCCAGGAAGACATGCTCAAATGGAGTTAGTTCAGATGTTGAACAAGTTAGTTCTCTATACCTACATATAATCTCACTTTATCAGCAAAGAATTTTTCAATGTTTAAAGCATCAAACTATGATTAAAGAGCTCTATATAGGGTGGAATAGGCTTCTGAAGAATTTAGGAAATATTTTTCAGATTTTATAGGATTTTGCTGTTTTTAGACTCAAAAAATCTGATTTTCTATTTAAAATTGTCATACGAAGTATTCTTATGCAGATTATTTATTTATTTATTTTTAATTTATGATAGTCACACAGAGAGAGAGAGAGGGGCAGAGACAGGCAGAGGGAGAAGCAGGCTCCATGCACCGGGAGCCCAACGTGGGATTCGATCCCGGGTCTCCAGGATCGTGCCCTGGGCCAAAGGCAGGTGCTAAACCACTGCGCCACCCAGTGATCCCCTTATGCAGATAATTTAAAAGGTGTCCTAAGGAACAAAAACTGTACAGACAAGTTACAAGATAGCATTTACTCTCAGAAACTACCTCATCAGTGTCCCAGAATTGGTTGAATTCAAAGTTGCTGACTTAACAAAGCTCATCAAGACTGTTTAATAAAAAGCATAATATACATTGAGAAATGTAACTGAAGTAGACCAAACAGTTGCATCAGCCTCATCACTTAGCATTCTCTGCCTGAAGTGGCAATTAATTCATTTATCAAAAGATTGCTTAGTGGGTATGGAATCAGGTGAGGCGGCTCTAGGATTTAAGTATATAATGACTTTAGGCTCTGCTAATCCTGGTGAGGACCATCTACTGGGCAATGGACACATACACCTGGCAGCACAGTTTTCGCAGGACATGAAAGCATATGAGCTTCCCTTCCCATGTAACCCATGTTAATTAACAGGCAATCTGTGGAGGGGTCTGCGAGTTCAAACCTACTTGCCTAGTAACACTGCCACTGTGTTGCTGTTTGCATTGTTGGGGCAAAACAATGATGGGTAAAACTACTGGTGCCTTACACAAAAACAAGGCAGTGGTACTTGGCAGCTGTTGTATTCTTCATTGCTGTATAGTCACTGAAGAATATCTTTGATGAGTCAGTAATTATGTATTTTATTCACAATACTCTGTCTTTTCAATACTTTATGTGATTGAATTTGTGCATAAAGCATATCTTTTAAAAAAAAAAAAAGCATGTCTTTTTGGTTGTCTTGAGGAAAAGCATTTGTACAATTGTGATGTGGGCCACACAGGCCACTTTATGGAACACCACTTTTACTTGAAAGAACAATTGATGAACTGGTTATTCATCCTTGGATGGCTGGCATAGATTTTCTCTAAAATAAACGAAGAGTTTGTCACTTCAGTTTGTCATAGGAAACAACTGAAGTTTGTTGCCAGTGATAAAATTTGAGCTTTCAAGTGAAAATTTTAATCTACCATGGTAAGCCTGGCAGCTTTTAATACTACAGAGCTTGCTAATGAAATCAACGTATTAATTAAAGTGAATTTTAAGAAATTTAATAAGCCTTAAACTCAATTTTATGATTGGTTATATCCTAAATATTAACTTAGAAATTCGCAAGAGAGTCCAGAATGTTTCCCTCTGGAAGTTATGTTATAAAAATCTGTTTTCCAACTTGAGTTTTAACCCATTAATGGGCAATTACATCAAGTCAGTGGGTCTGACTTTAAGAAAAAAAAAAATTAAAATATTAAAAATATATAGTAGAAAATGTTTAATTTCATTGAATTTTCTTATATTTTATTATTTCTTTCTTCCTACTTGATGTGGTTTATTCTAATATTTTCCCCAGAAGTATCAGGATAATAAGTAATATTACATAAGCTTAAGATATACAACTTTATGATATGTTATATGTATATACTGCGAGATGACTTGCACATTTAAGGTTAGCAACACATTCATTACCTCACATAATTCACTTTTTTTGTGGTGAGAACTTTTAAGATCTATTCTCTTAGCAAATTTCTCTAGTTTTTAAGGAAAAAAGAGGATTGATATAAAACCGTTCTTTCATATTCTAACCCTTTAATACTATACATTTTCCTCAAGCAACTGCTTTAACTATTCTCAGAAATTTTGATATTTTGTATTTCCCTTTTCAATCAGCTCAAATATTTTCTTTTTCTTTTTTTTTTTTAAGGTTTTATTTATTCATGAGAGACAGAGAGACAGAGACAGAGACATAGGCAGAGAGAGAAGCAGGCTCCCTGCAGGGAGCCCAATGTGGAAACTTGATCCCTGGACTCCAGGATCACACCCTGAGCCAAAGTCAGATGCTCAATCACTGCAGCTCAAATATTTTCTGATTTCCCTTCTTGAGACAGCATCTTTGACCCATGAATTATTCAGAAGGGTATTGTTTAATTGCCAAGTGTTAGGACATTTTCCTGTTATTGATTGATTGACTTGTTTGGTTTTATTTTGTTTTTAGTGGTTACTCTAGGAACCTTATCACCGTATAGGTTTTCTTACCTTCTACTGTTTATGCTGCAGTTGTCTTATATTTTTTACCTTCTTCCGTTAAAAACCTCATCAGATACTTTTTGCATTCAACTACCAAATATATATTAAGGAACTCAAAAAAATTAGGGGCATCTGACTCTTGGTTTCAGCTCAGATCATGATCTTATGGGTAGTGAGATCAAGCCGTGCATCAAGTCCCACATGGGGCTCTGCACCCAATGGGGTGTCTGCTTGAAGGTTCCTCTGCCTTTCCCTCCTACTCTGTGTGTATTTTTTAAAAGATATTTATTTATTTTGAGAGAGTGAGTAAGCAGGAGGAGGGGCAGAAGCAGAGGGAGAGTTAGAATCTCTAGAAGACCCCACCCCCCACCCCCTAGCTGGGAGCCCCAGGTGGGGCTCCATCCCACAACCCTATAATCATGACTTGAGCCATAATGAAGAGACACACACCCAACCAACTGTGCCACCCAGGTACCCCTCAAATAAAGAAATCTTAAAAAAAAAAAAAAAAGCTCAAGAAAAGAGTCATCTATTATATTTACCCAGCTATTTACCATTTCTTTTACTCTTCTTTCACTCCTGATGTTTCCTTCTGCTATCATTTCCCTTCTGTATAAAATTTCCCATTTCTCTAAGCAATTCTTTTAGAGTAGGTCTTCTGGTTGCAGACTTTATTATTTTTTCTTAATCTGAGAATCTATTTCATCTTTATTCTCAAAGGACATTTTCAGTGAATATAGAATTCTGGGTGTATAATTCTTGGCAGCACTTGAAAAATGTGCCACTTCCTCTGGGCTTCATGATTTCCGATGAGAATCTGTCATTAAAATAGTTCTTTGCCCATAGGTTTCTCTCTGGCTGCTTTCAGAATTTTTTTTAAAGATTTTATTTATTTGAGGGATCCCTCGGTGGCGCAGCGGTTTGGCGCCTGCCTTTGGCCTGGGGCACGATCCTGGAGACCTGGGATCGAATCCCACGTCGGGCTCCCGGTGCATGGAGCCTGCTTCTCCCTCTGCCTGTGTCTCTGCCTCTCTGTCTCCCTCTGTGTGACTATCATGAATAAATAAATAAATAAATCTTTAAAAAAAAAAAGATTTTATTTATTTGAGAGAGAGAGAGAAAAAATGAGAGAAAGCATGAATGGGGTGGTGCAGAGGGAAAAGAGGGAGGGAAAGGCAGAGAGAGAAGGAGAAGAAGCAGGCTCCTCACTGAGCTGGGACCCAGAAGGGGGCTGGATGTCAGGACCCTGAGATCACGATCTGGACCCGAACCAGGAGTTGGATGCTCAACTAACTGATCCACACAGGCATCCCTGCTTTCAGTATTTTTAATTTGTCTTTAGTTTTCAGCAATTTGATTTTGATGTTTGTGGGCATGAGTGACTTTGGATTTATCTTTCTTGCTCAGCTTATTTAATCAGCCTCTTGAATCTTTAACTTTTCGCCAGACTTAGAACATTCTCAGCCATGATGTCTCCAGACATTTTTTCAACACTTTCTCTTTTCCTATGAGACTCTGATGACAGGAATGTTAGACCTTTTATTTTTGCCCCACAGATGCCTGAGTTTCTGCCCATTTTTTTCCTATCTTTTTCGCTCTATTAGATTAAACAATTTCTATTAATCTGTCTCCAAGTTCAATGACTCTCCTCTGTCATTCTGCCCTTGGATCTATAGTCAATTTGCTTATATATATATTTTAATTCTAAAATTTTTTTTTTTTAAAGATTTTTTATTTATTTATTCATGATAGTCATCAGAGAGAGAGAGAGAGGCAGAGACACAGGCAGAGGGAGAAGCAGGCTCCATGCACCGGGAGCCCGATGTGGGATTCGATCCCGGGTCTCCAGGATCGCGCCCTGGGCCAAAGGCAGGCGCCAAACCGCTGCGCCACCCAGGGATCCCTAATTCTAAAATGTTTAATTCTTAAGTTCTATTTGTTTAAAAGTTAAAACAGAAGGTATCAATACCTTCTATTTTTTTTGTCTTTTTAATACCTTCTATTTTAACTTTTGTTTCTAGAGTGTTCATGATTGAACATTTGTAGAACTGTTTTAATGTCTTTTTCAGATAATCCCAACATCTGCATCATCTCATCATTGGCCAATGGTCTCTTCCCATGCAAGTTGAGATTTTTGGATACTTCACATGCCTAGTAATTTTCTATTATATTTCTGGGCATTTTGAATGTTATGAGACTCTGATTCTTGTTTAAATCCTATGGAGGAAGTCAATATTTTTATTTTAACAAGGACTTGCAATTGTTAGTATAGGTCATGCATTCCAACACTCCTTCTATAGCTATATGCTAAAGTCAGTTCAGTTTTCAAATCTTTGACAGTGCTGTTTGGGTCTGTCTCATGAATGCATCACCCAGTGGCCAGTGTGGAACCGGGCAGAAAGCTATCCGTTAGCATAGCTAACATCTTTGGTGTTCCAGATCTACGATGTGCAGGTCAGAGGTAAGCCCTAGAGTTCATGAACAATTTTATGGGGTTGCTTTCCTGAATCTCTCCCTTTGCACTCTTTTCCCTTTACTTTCCAATTCCCTGGGGCTCCTCATTTAGGTTCTTTGACCCTAAATGCTCCACTTCTGGTGAGCAACTGCCCACTTTCACAATTGTGCCACAGCAGCAGAAAAGCAAATAAAAAACAGTGAGGTTTGTCTCTGCCCTGTTGAAGTTGGAGCTCCACTGAATTGGGAAGTAAGAGCACTCTGCTTCAGAGTTTGAGCTCCTATGGTTACCGGCTACTTGCCATTTGTGACTCTGCCATGGCTCCTGACACAGGATTGAGTGACTGGAGGCTGGGGTGCAAGGGAGTAAGGTAAGAAGAGAAGGGGAAAAAACCCAGAATTTTCTCCACTGTCTCTGAGCTTTTGGAGTTTCCTTTTCTGCTTTATGAGCCAGACCAGAGGGTTTCTCCAGGGTCTCTGCCCATCAGTGCTCACTCCCTGGTTTGAGCCAGGTCCGAGGATCCCAGAGGAAAGACAGTCACATCAAGACCAATCAGTGGTGCTTCAAATTCTGGCATTCTTTGATCTGGCTGGAGATACTTGTTTCTCAGAGACCCCAAACAGCTGTGCCATGATTTTCTGTTCAGGTTTTATAGTGGTGTTTGGGGGGAGAGAAAGGTTCTAATGTGTTTACTCCATCCATTTTACCAGGAATCAATACTTCCTTCCTGTCCTTGAAATCTCTCCTTAACTGTTCTCATAGCTTCTTTGTTCTTTACACTTTCTCTAATCCTGAAATCAAAATTTCCATTAGCTCAGATTTGGCTCTCTTCTTTTCTCTGTATGTTCTCTATTTTGGAGAGATCACCCATGTCTAAAGCATCACAGGATCCTTTGAGGCAGTTAATTCTTATAAATGGGGGATCTTTATTACTGGCCCCATCAAACTCAAAGTATCTTTTCCTTATGCTATCTGTTCTGTTAATGATGCTTTCTTCCACCTGAAACCCACCTAAAGCCCTTGTATAGTCAGTTCTGTTAGAACAGGGTACATATATTCCTATATTACCATGCCATGCAGAATCACGAATAAAAACCAGGGTCTTGGGACACCTGCGTAGCTCAGTTGTTTGAGCCTCCATCTCTTGGTTTTGGCTTAGGTCATGATGTTGAGGTCCTGGGATCAAGCTCCCAGCTCAGCAGGGAGTCTGCTTGAGGATTCTTTCCTTCACCCTCTGCCTCTTCCCCCTGCTCTGTGTGTGTGTGAGAGAGAGAGACAGAGACAGAGAGAGCTCTCTCAAATAAATAAATAAATAATAAATAAATTAATTAATTAAATAAATAAATAAATATTTTTTTAAACCCATAACAAAACCAGGGGCCTTATGGTAAAATTGAGGTTAGTGACACAACATTAAGAAAAAAGATAAGAACCTAATGAAAAGGGCGGCACCATCTTAAACATGACACTTTACCTTGAAAAAGACCCGAAGCTTGCTTGTGGCAGTGGGCATGAGAAGGGTGGCAGCCTGTGAGTTACTGTGAAGTGGTAGAGGTTTATCTGTAATTGTTTGAGAAGTTGTAATACTGGATATGGATGAGTGTGTCTCATAACACACAGGATGAACTGAAGATACCGGTAGATGGTGAAGGGTATGCAGGGGTGTTTTGTGCATTCCTGTACAGCATGGGTCAGCGGGGTGAAGTTTCCTGCATTTACCTAGTGTTTTTCCAGGATGAATCACACACAAATGGGAAAATTGTGTTCTGCTCAAATTGTGTTCTCCTCCCTTAATCATGGGAGGAGGGGCAAGACGGCGGAAGAGTAGGGTCTCCAAATCACCTGTCTCCACCAAATTACCTAGAAAACCTTCAAATTATCCTGAAAATCTATGAATTCGGCCTGAGAATTAAAGTGAGAACACCTGGAATGCTACAGTGAGAAGAGTTCGGCTTCTATCAAGGTAGGAAGACGGGAAAAAAGAAATAAAGAAACAAAAGGCATCCAAGGGGGAGGGGCCCGCGAGGAGCCGGGCTGAGGCCGGGGCGAGTGTCCCCAGGACAGGAGAGCCCCGTCCCGGAGAAGCAGGAGCTGCACCAACCTTCCCGGGCGGAAAGGGGCTCGCGGGGAGTTGGAGCAGGACCCCCGGAGGGCGGGGATGCCCTCTGGCTCCCTGGGACACTAACAGGCACCTGCGCCCCGGGAGAGTGCGCCGAGCTCCCTAAGGGCTGCAGCGGACGGCGGGACCCGGAGCAGCTGGAGGGGCTCGGGCGGCGGCTCCGCAGAGGGGGCTGCGCGGCCCCGGGAGCAGCTCGGAGGGGCTCGGGCAGAGGAAGAGGCCCCGTGCGGAGGGGGCTGCGCGGCTCCGGGGGCAGCTCGGGGTGCTCGGGTGGCCGCTCCGCGGAGGGGGCTGCGAGGCCCGGGAGCGCGAATCCACCAGCGCAGGCTCCGGAGCACAGGGCGCCAGGACACAGCCCAGGATCCAGCCTCCCCCGGGACAGGCAGAGGCCGGGAGGGCCCAGGACAGCAAGGACGCTCCTGCCCGAGCTGAGCAGATCTGCGGCCCCGCCCCGGAGCCTCCAGGCCCTGCGGACAGAGAGCTCGGGGGTTACTGCGGGGGCTGAATCCAGGGCTCCAGAGCTGGCCCCGCCACTGGGGTTGTTCCTCCTGGGGCCTCACGGGGTGAACAACCCCCACTGAGCCCTGCACCAGGCAGGGGGCAGAGCAGCTCCCCCAAGTGCTAACACCTGAAAATCAGCACAACAGGCCCCTCCCCCAGAAGACCAGCTAGACAGACAAGTTCCAGGGGAAGTCAAGGGACTTAAAGTACACAGAATCAGAAGATACTCCCCTGTGGTTCTTTTTTTCTTTCTTTCTTTTTTTTTTTTTTTTTTTTTGTTTTGTTTTGTTTTGTTTTGCTTTGCTTTTTGATTTGTTTCCTTCCTCCACCGCCTTTTTTTCCTTTCTTTCTTTTTCTTTTTTTTCTTCCTTTTTTTTTTCCTCTTTCTCTTTTCTTTCCTTATTTCTCTCCTCTCTTTTTCTCCTTTTCCCAATACAACTTGCTTTTGGCCACTCTGCACTGAGCAAAATGACTAGAAGGAAAACCTCACCTCAAAAGAAAGAATCAGAAACAGTCCTCTCTCCCACAGAGTTACAAAATCCGGATTACAATTCAATGTCAGAAAGCCAATTCAGAAGCACTATTATACAGCTACTGGTGGCTCTAGAAAAAAAGCATAAAGGACTCAAGAGACTTCATGACTGCAGAATTTAGAGCTAATCAGGCAGAAATTAAAAATCAATTGAATGAGATGCAATCCAAACTAGAAGTCCTAACGACGAGGGTTAACGAGGTGGAAGAACGAGTGAGTGACATGGAAGACAAGTTGATAGCAAAGAGGGAAACTGAGGAAAAAAGAGACAAACAATTAAAAGACCATGAAGATAGATTAAGGGAAATACATGACAGCCTGAGGAAGAAAAACCTACGTTTAATTGGTGTTCCCGAGGGCGCCAAAAGGGACAGAGGTCCAGAATATGTATTTGAACAAATTCTAGCTGAAAACTTTCCTAATCTGGGAAGGGAAACAGGCATTCAGATCCAGGAAATAGAGAGATTCCCCCCCTAAAATCAATAAAAACCGTTCAACACTTCGACATTTAATAGTGAAGCTTGCAAATTCCAAAGATAGAAGATCCTTAAAGCAGCAAGAGACAAGAAATCCCTGACTTTTATGGGGAGGAGTATTAGGGTAACAGCAGACCTCTCCACAGAGACCTGGAAGGCCAGAAAGGGCCGGCAGGATATATTCAGGGTCCTAAATGAGAAGAACATGCAACCAAGAATACTTTATCCAGCAAGGCTCTCATTCAAAATGGAAGGAGAGATAAAGAGCTTCCAAGACAGGCAGGAACTGAAAGAATATGTGACCTCCAAACCAGCTCTGCAAGAAATTTTAAGGGGGATTCTTAAAATTCTCCTTTAAGAAGAAGTTCAGTGGAACAATCCACAAAAACAAGGACTGAATAGATATCATGATGACACTAAACTCATATCTTTCAATAGTAACTCTGAACGTGAACGGGCTTAATGACCCCATCAAAAGGTGCAGGGTTTCAGACTGGATAAAAAAGCAGGACCCATCTATTTGCTGTCTACAAGAGACTCATTTTAGACAGCAGGACACCTACAGCCTGAAAATAAAAGGTTGGAGAACCATTTACCATTCGAATGGTCCTCAAAAGAAAGCAGGGGTAGCCATCCTTATATCAGATAAACTAAAATTTACCCCAAAGACTGTAGTGAGAGATGAAGAGGGACACTATATCATACTTAAAGGATCTATCCAACAAGAGGACTTAACAATCCTCAATATATATGCCCCGAATGTGGGAGCTGCCAAATATATAAATCAATTATTAACCAAAGTGAAGAAATACTTAGATAATAATACACTTATACTTGGTGACTTCAATCTAGCTCTTTTCTATACTTGAAAAGTGTGTTTCTAAGCACAACATCTCCAAAGACGAGAGCTTTAAATCATACACTGGACCAGATGGATTTCACAGATATCTACAGAACTTTACATCCAAACTCAACTGAATACACATTCTTCTCAAGTGCACATGGAACTTTCTCCAGAATAGACCACATACTGGGTCACAAATCGGGTCCGAACCGATACCAAAAGATTGGGATCGTCCCCTGCATATTCTCAGACCATAATGCCTTGAAATTAGAACTAAATCACAACGAGAAGTTGGGAAGGACCTCAAACACATGGAGGTTAAGGACCATCCTGCTAACAGATGAAAGGGTCAACCAGGAAGTTAAGGAAGAATTAAAAAGATTCATGGAAACTAATGAGAATGAAGATAAAACTGTTCAAAATCTTTGGGATGCAGCAAAAGCAGTCCTCAGGGGGAAATACATCGCAATACAAGCATCCATTCAAAAACTGGAAAGAACTCAAATACAAAAGCTAACCTTACACATAAAGGAGCTAGAGAAAAAACAGCAGATAGATCCTACACCCAGCAGAAGAAGAGAGTTAATTAAGATTCGAGCAGAACTCAACGAAATCGAGACCAGAAGAACTGTGGAACAGATCAACAAAACCAGGAGCTGGTTCTTTGAAAGAATTAATAAGATAGATAAACCATTAGCCAGCCTTGGTAAAAAGAAGAGAGAGAAGACTCAAATTAATAAAATCATGAATGAGAAGGGAGAGATCACTACCAACACCAAGGAAATACAAACGATTTTAAAAACATATTATGAACAGCTATACGCCAATAAATTAGGCAATCTAGAAGAAATGGATGCATTCCTGGAAAGCCACAAACTACCAAAACTGGAACAGGAAGAAATAGAAAACCTGAACAGGCCAATAACCAGGGAGGAAATTGAAGCAGTCATCAAAAACCTCCCAAGACACAAGAGTCCAGGGCCAGATGGCTTCCCAGGGGAATTCTATCAAACGTTTAAAGAAGAAACCATACCTATTCTACTAAAGCTGTTTGGAAAGATAGAAAGATATGGAGTACTTCCAAATTCGTTCTATGAGGCCAGCATCACCTTAATTCCAAAACCAGACAAAGACCCCACCAAAAAGGAGAATTACAGACTAATATCCCTGATGAACACGGATGCAAAATTTCTCAACAAGATACTAGCCAATAGGAATCCCTGGGTGGCGCAGCGGCTTGGCGCCTGCCTTTGGCCCAGGGCCTGATCCTGGAGACCCGGGATCGAATCCCACATCAGGCTCCCGGTGCATGGAGCCTGCTTCTCCCTCTGCCGGTGTCTCTGCCTCTCTCTCTCTCTCTGTGACTATCATAAAAAAAAAAAAAAAGATACTAGCCAATAGGATCCAACAGTACATTAAGAAAATTATTCACCACGACCAAGTAGGATTTATCCCCGGGACACAAGACTGGTTCAACACTCGTAAAACAATCAATGTGATTCATCATATCAGCAAGAGAAAAACCAAGAACCAAATGATCCTCTCATTAGATGCAGAGAAAGCATTTGACAAAATACAGCATCCATTTCTGATCAAAACTCTTCAGAGTGTAGGGATAGAGGGAACATTCCTCAACATCTTAAAAGCCATCTATGAAAAGCCCACAGCAAATATCATTCTCAATGGGGAAGCACTGGGAGCCTTTCCCCTAAGATCAGGAACAAGACAGGGATGTCCACTCTCACCACTGCTATTCAACATAGTACTGGAAGTCCTAGCCTCAGCAATCAGACAACAAAAAGACATTAAAGGCATTCAAATTGGCAAAGAAGAAGTCAGACTCTCCCTCTTCACCGATGACATGATACTCTACATAGAAAACCCAAAAGTCTCCACCCCAAGATTGCTAGAACTCATACAGCAATTCGGTAGCGTGGCAGGATACAAAATCAATGCCCAGAAATCAGTGGCATTTCTATACACTAACAATGAGACTGAGGAAAGAGAAATTAAGGAGTCAATCCCATTTACAATTGCACCCAAAAGCATAAGATACCTAGGAATAAACCTAACCAAAGAGGTAAAGGATCTATACTCTAAAAACTATAGAACACTTCTGAAAGAAATCGAGGAAGACACAAAGAGATGGAAAAATATCCCATGCTCATGGATTGGCAGAATTAATATTGTGAAAATATCAATGTTACCCAGGGCAATTTACACGTTTAATGCAATCCCTATCAAAATACCATGGACTTTCTTCAGAGAGTTAGAACAAATTATTTTAAGATTTGTGTGGAATCAGAAAAGACCCCGAATAGCCAGGGGAATTTTACAAAAGAAAACCATAGCTGGGGGCATCACAATGCCAGATTTCAGGTTGTACTACAAAGCTGTGGTCATCAAGACAGTGTGGTACTGGCACAAAAACAGACACATAGATCAGTGGAACAGAATAGAGAATCCAGAAGTGGACCCTGAACTTTATGGTCAACTAATATTCGATAAAGGAGGAAAGACTATCCATTGGAAGAAAGACAGTCTCTTCAATAAATGGTGCTGGGAAAATTGGACATCCACATGCAGAAGAATGAAACTAGACCACTCTCTTTCACCATGCACAAAGATAAACTCAAAATGGATGAAAGATCTAAATGTGACACAAGATTCCATCAAAATCCTAGAGAAGAACACAGGCAACACCCTTTTTGAACTCGGCCACAGTAACTTCTTGCAAGATACATCCACGAAGGCAAGAGAAACAAAAGCAAAAATGAACTATTGGGACTTCATCAAGATAAGAAGCTTTTGCACAGCAAAGGATACAGTCAACAAAACTAAAAGACAACCTACAGAATGGGAGAAAATATTTGCAAATGACCTATCAGGTAAAGGGCTAGTTTCCAAGATCTATAAAGAACTTATTAGACTCAACAGCAAAGAAACAAACAATCCAATCATGAAATGGGCAAAAGACATGAAGAGAAATCTCACAGAGGAAGACATAGACATGGCCAACATGCATATGAGAAAATGCTCTGCATCACTTGCCATCAGGGAAATACAAATCAAAACCACAATGAGATACCACCTCACACCAGTGAGAATGGGGAAAATTAACAAGGCAGGAAACCACAAATGTTGGAGAGGATGCGGAGAAGGGGGAACCCTCTCACACTGTTGGTGGGAATGTGAACTGGTGCAGCCACTCTGGAAAACTGTGTGGAGGTTCCTCAAAGAGTTAAAAATAGACCTGCCCTACGATCCAGCAATTGCACTGTTGGGGATTTACCCCAAAGATACAGATGCAATGAAACACCGGGACACCTGCACCCCGATGTTTATAGCAGCAATGGCCACAATAGCCAAACTGTGGAAGGAGCCTCGGTGTCCATCGAAAGATGAGTGGATAAAGAAGATGTGGTCTATGTATACAATGGAATATTCCTCAGCCATTAGAAACGACAAATACCCACCATTTGCTTCAACGTGGATGGAACTGGAGGGTATTATGCTGAGTGAAGTAAGTCAGTTGGAGAAGGACAAACATTATATGTTCTCATTCATGTGGGGAATATAAATAATAGTGAAAGGGAATATAAGGGAAGGGAGAAGAAATGTGTGGGAAATATCAGAAAGGGAGACAGAACGTAAAGACTGCTAACTCTGGGAAATGAACTAGGGGTGGTAGAAGGGGAGGAGGGCGGGGGGGTGGGAGTGAATGGGTGACGGGCACTGGGGGTTATTCTGTATGTTGGTAAATTTGAACACCAATAAAAAATAAATTTAAAAAAAATCATAAAACATAAAAATAAATAAATAAATACATAAAAAGAAAAATTATTGAAAGGGAATAAAGGGGAAAGGAGAAAAAAATGAGTGGGAAATATCAGAAAGGGAGACAGAACATGAGAGACTCCTAATTCTGGGAAAGGAACTAGAGGTGGTGGAAGGGGAGGTGGGCGGGGTGTGGGGGTGACTGGGTGACGGGCACTGAGGGGGGCACTTGATGGGATGAGCACTGAGTGTTATTCTATATGTTGGCAATTTGAACATCAATAAAAAATAAATTTCTAAAAAAATAAAAAAAATAAAAGCTAAAATGCAAAAAATAATAAAAGTAAATAAAGCCATGTTCTCCGTTTCATCAATATTAAAAAAAATAAAAAATAAAAAAATAAAAAAGAAGAACTGTTAAAAAAATAATAATACCTTAATCATATTGAAGCAAACATGCTTTTCAAAAATGCATTACAGCTGGTTGACTGCACTTTATTCCTTTCCTCAAGTTCCTGCATCAGGTTGAAACTTGATTATTTTCCCTTCAGAGTTTTCATGTTCAAAGTTTCCACATCTCACCTTTTATGCTCTTTAAAAAAATTATTAGCATTTAATACATTCATTTCATGATCCTCCTAAATGGTATCCCTCTAATACATGATACATATTGCTATCAGGCTTATCTTTCACATATATAACATACATGGAGTAATACATGTTAATTACGTATTAAGCTATACATATAAACAAAAAGGGAAATTTTGAATTATTATGGTGTCTATTTCCAACAAAATAGAATTTTATATATTTTATCTTTACATATCATATATATTAATAGTCATATAATTAGTATATAATACATAATTTTAAAAAAGATTTTATTGATTTATTTTAAAGAAAGAGAGAGAGCACAAGCATGAGCAGAGGGAGGACTAGAGGGAGAGGGACAAGCAGATTCCATGTTGAGCACAGAGCCTGATGCGGGGCTCAATCCCATGACTGTGAGGTCATGATCTGAGCTGAAACCAAACGTCAGACACTTAACCTACTGACACACCCAGGTACCCCATTATTAACTGTATGTAATGAATATATGTACATGTCAATACATATAGATCCACATCATTTTCTTGTGATCAAATTTCCATGATGTAAAATTTACCATTTTAACTGTTAAGTGGCATTATGTACATTCACCTTGTGCAACCATCACCATTCATCTGAACTTTTTCACTATCTCAAATTAAAACTCTGCACCTTATGATACAGTGTCTTTTAACAGCCACATGGATGTAACAATTTTTTCAGAAAACCCTATTTTTAAGTATTTGTTTATCCACAACAATTCTTACAGTACATCTCGCACATGCATTCAATTATTTCTGTGTCATAAACTCCTAGAAATGGGATTTGCTAGGGCTCTTTGTACAGAGGAGGAATTGGTACAGGTTTTACAAATTTACTCTTATATATGGCTGCGGGGAAACTTTTATACTCTACATCAACAGTGGCCATTACCATTCTCTTTGCTATCTGTCCATCTGATAAGCAGGTAGCTTCTAGTTATTTAAATTTTCATCGTTTCCAATACAGGCTCCGTTTTTAACCCGCATCGAATTATTCTCTTGATTCTCTTGGAAAATATGTCAGTGTAAAAGTAAATAACACTTTTTTTAAAAAGATTTTATTTATTCATGAGAGACACAGAGAGGGAGAGGCAGAGGGAGAAGCAGGCTCCCTGCGGGGAGCCCGATGTAGGACTCGATCAGGGGATCCCGGGATCACGACCTGAGCCAAAGGCAGATGCTCAACCGCCGAGCCACCCAGGCGTCCCCAGTAAATAACATTTCTGATTTAACCCCCAAAATTCTATAATCCTATGCCTAACTTGTAACGTTGAAGCTTTCCCAGCGGGTACAAATGTCAGTGGGATGTGGAGACCTTCCAGCTTCTTTCCCTGTCTCCAGAAGGTAC
Organism: Canis aureus; assembly: GCF_053574225.1. Taxonomy (NCBI): domain Eukaryota; kingdom Metazoa; phylum Chordata; class Mammalia; order Carnivora; family Canidae; genus Canis; species Canis aureus. The sequence goes on from NC_135625.1 coordinate 44,047,373, forward strand.
TGCACTCCCTTGGGGCCCACGTCCCTGCCCGCCCCTGGGGCGTGAAGCGCAGCTCTCTGGCTCTGGGGAAGCCCCACAGTTTCCCTCCAGCACTGGTTCTCCAGCAACAGCGCCTCGGCATCAGCCGGAGGGCTGGTTGAAGCACAAGGTGCAGGACCCCACTGGCCTCCGGGCCTGGATGAAGCCGACAATCTGCGCTCCTGACAGCTTCCCTGGGGGTGGGCAGCCTCGGCGTCTGGTCCCAGGACTACCCTTTGGGGACCACCGCCTGGCCATGAACGATGGGAGCTCTTTGCAAGGTCCAGACCCTGTAGCTCCGGTCCCCGGAAGCCACACCAGCTGGGCGCCCGGACTCCAACAACTACAGGCCAACCACACGGGGGCGCCCCGGGGCTGGGCGTGCGCGGTGGGCGGCGGACGCCGGGGGGAGGCCTTGAGCTCGCCTGCGGGGGGCGGGGGCGGATTTCCGGCCGCGCAGGCGCAGAGGCCGCGGGCCGGGCCGGGGGCCTCAGGTAGGCGGTGGCGGCGGCGGAGCCCGCGAGAGTGGGGGGCTGCGGGGGGCGCGGGGGTCCGGGGGGTTGGCGGGCTTCCTGCGGGCTCGCCCCTTGGCGGCGGCGGCGGCGGCGGTGGCGGGCTCGAGCGGCGCCCCCTCCCGGCCCCCCGCGGCCTCCTGCCCCGGGTCAGGGCGGCCACCAGCCCGGTCGGGGCTCGGGCGCGGGCGCGGGCTCGGGCGCGGGCGCGGCGGTGCCGGGGTCGTGGGAGGCTGGCCTAGACGTGGAGTTGGTAGTCTCGTCCCCTTGTGCCCTCCGCCCGTCGCCCTGACTCTAGCACCCTGCGGCCAAGTAAGCGTCCCGGTGATTTCATACAACTATTCTGCTGTATCTTGTGTCCTGTCGGCGACATGGGATTCTGCTCGAAACTGTACTGGGTGAGCCCAGCTCGCTTCTTCTCTGGTCGAATTCAATATTCTGTAAATCGGTAAAAACTGATTTTGTGCCATAGTTTTGCCTTTCCTTTTTTCTTTTTTTTTTTTTTTTTTTTTTTTTTTTGCCATTGCATCTCTTTCTTTTAAACCAGCCGTGAGTGTAGAGCAGTGGTTTCGTTTTCCCCATTACCAGCGTTTTCCTATCAATGTCAGAAGTACGTTGTGTCTGAACGGCGCCTGGATTTCTCCTCCCCAGCTGGCCCCACAGTCTTTATTTATTTATTATTTTTTTTATTTTATGATAGTCACAGAGAGAGAGAGAGAGAGAGGCAGAGACACAGGCAGAGGGAGAAGCAGGCTCCATGCACTGGGAGCCCGACGTGGGATTCGATCCCGGGTCTCCAGGATCGCGCCCTGGGCCAAAGGCAGGCGCCAAACCGCTGCGCCACCCAGGGATCCCCGCCACAGTCTTTATTCCTTAACTTGCAACAAAACCAGCAACTTGCACTGTCATTTTGCTTATTTCTGGACAACCAGGTTCTTTCAGGCATGCAGCCTACCCAGACCCTGGGCAGACAGCTCCAGAAACTTGCCTTTAAAAGAAAAAGGCCCATCAGGTGTTGGGATGCGCTAAAGATTGTTTTAAGAAACGAGCACTCTAGGGGCACCGGGGTGGCTCAGTTGGTTAAGTGTCTGCCTTTGGCTCAGGTAATAATCCCGGGGTCCTGGAATCCAGCCCCCAGCAGGGCTCCCTGCTCAGCGGAGAATTTGTTGCTCCCTCTACCCCTCCCCTGCTTGTGGTCTCTCACTGTCTCTCTCTCTCTCAAGTAAATAAAAATCTTTAAAAAAAGAAAAAAAAAGAAAGAAGTGGGCCGTCTCAAGTCTCCCCAGCCCTACAGTGACCATGCTTCAACTAGGTCCAACACCTGAGGGCTGCAGGATATAGAGGAAGAATGTGACTTGGAGGCCAGAAAACTTGGCTCCTCCGCATACAGTTTAGTGACCTTGGCTAAGTCACTTAACCCTGATTCAGTTCTTTTATCTGTGTTTTTTTTTTTTTTTTTTAAGATTTTATTTGTTTATTCATGAGAGACAGAGACACAGGCAGAGGAAGAAGCAGGCTCCATGCAGGGAGCTAGATGTGGGACTTGATCCTGGGACTCCATCTCCAGACTCCAGAATCACACCCTGGGCGGAAGGCAGGCCCTAAACCATGAGCCACCCAGGGATCCCCTCTTATCTGTTAAATGGGAGTAATAATAATTCTGTATGCCTCAGAATTGGTGTGAGGTTGACGCTACATAAAAGTTAGTTGGATTTTTGACTGGCTGTTTTTCTCTGAGGACTCAGAAGGGGATGCAAGGACTTAGGGAGAACTGAAAGATTATAGAGCCATATTAACTTCAGGGCACAAGAAATGAATTAAATGGGTAACAATCTACTGTGGATTATAAAATAAGGATTTCTAGAGTCCCATAGAATTTCCTACCTGATGTTGGCAGCCTTTGTGTGGAAATGAACATGGTATCTTTCCAGAAGAAAAACAGTTATATAAGCTTTGGGCCCTATCCATCAGTTCTAGTGCCTGTGGCAAGTGGGATAATGGAAGGTCATGGTCAGGGGGGTGAGAATTATAAAGCTGGTGAACTCAGATTGGAGAGGGTGCTGGGGCATCAGAGGACAGGTACACGAAAAGATGAAGAGCAGATTCAGTGTGTGAAAAGCAGGCCGCCTGTGAAGCTGTGAAGACAAGAAGGCCTGAGGGATTACGCAGACAGTGCGTTTTTCCTGAGTCCCTGCTCTGCGCTGGCTGCTGAGGACACAGGTGCACAAAGCGGGCAGGTAGTCCCCTGGGAACTCACACTTAGGGGGAGAAGGAGCACATGCCAGAGCCTGGGCATCTCAGATCATGAACAGAGGTGCCGTCATGAACAGAGGGCCTAGAGTGTGGGCTGCAAGGAGGTGTCAGTAGATGTGGACATAGGCTGGGTCTCAGGGCCTTACGGGACTTTGGACTTTGTCCTGAGGACAGAGGAGGATGGTTAGTTGGTTTTAAGCAAGGAGTGATCAGATTTGTGCTTTAGAAAGATCACCCTGTGTATGCCAGTGAAAAATTTCCACACATGCTGAGGGTGTGTATAGAACTCGCTTTGCAGGCTGTGGTATAGCTAAACAGTTGAAAATGGCAAACTAGACTTGCATGCATCTGTATGGATAAATCTCAGAAACCTAACTTTGGGTTTTTAAAAAAGCAAGTTGCAAAGGATGTATACAGTACAGTGCTACTTGTGTAAAGCTTGTAAACATCCGTATATTATGTGTTGTTATTTATAGGCACATACCAGTGGTGAAAATAAAAAGTATGGGGGAGGGACCCCTGGGTGGTTCCGTTGGTTAAGCATCTGCCTTTGGCTCAGGTCATGATCCTGGGGTCCTGGAATTGAGCCCCGAGTCCGGCTGAGTGGGGAGTCTGTTTCTCCCTTTGCCCCTCACCTCACTTGTGCTCTCTCTCTCTCTGGATCTCTCTCAAATAAATAAAATCTTTTTTTTTTTTTTTAATGTGGGATTTACATACACTTGTGGTTCTCAGATTTTAGCATGCATCTGAATCACCTGGAAGACTTGTTAAAACACACATTTCCGGGCCTCACTTCGGAGTTTCTGATTCAGGAGATCTGGAGTGAGGACTCAGGAACTCACATTTCTCACTAGGTCTTAGCTGCTGCTGCTGCAGGTCCTGAGACCGCAGTTTAAGAACCATTGATGTACATCAGCTTGTATACATGGGGGTTACTTCCTGGGAGCGAACAGAAGAGGACTGGGAGGAACCTAAGGGGGCTTCAATTATCTATGTAATATTTTATTTTTTTTAAAAAGAGCTTTAGGGGCAGCCCAGGTGGCTCAGTGGTTTAGCGCCGCCTTCAGCCCAAGGCCTGATCCTGGAGACCCGGGGTCGAGTCCCACGTTGGGCTCCCTGCATGGAGCCTGCTTCTCCCTCTGCCTGTGTCTCTCCCTCTCTCTCTGTCTCATGAATAAATAAAATCTTAAAAAAAAAATCTTAAAAAAATCTCACTTGCTGATGCACTGTTACTTGACAAAGCTGGATGGGTGTTCATGATCTTATTTTTTAGTTTTTTTCTATGCTTGAAACATTTCAGGAAAGAAACAAAACTCTATTTGTTGTGTGAAGAATGGCCTGGAAAAGAGAAAGAAGTGGGGGTCCATGCAGGAAACGGTTGCAGAAGCCCAGGTAAGAGGTGCTGGAGACTTAAAACAGGGAGTGGTAATAAGAAGGGAGAAGTGAGCAGATGTGAGAGAGGTTTGGGTGATCGAATTGACTGTACATGGTGATTGGCTGGTTTAGAGACTGGGGGAAGGGGAGCCTAGTCACCTGTTCTGTGACTTGAGCAAGTGGGTGGGTGGTCTCCCTGTCAAAGTGAGGGAGCCCTGGAGACTGGGCATGCTGGTCACGGAAAGAGCTCAGTTATGGATGTCCCAGGCTTTGATGTGCCACCTGAGGGAGGTGTAGGGGAGAGATCTGGCCACTACTGGTCTTTCTAGGTAAAGACCTAGAAACTACTAGAAAGACCTAGAAACTACTGCCATCGCCATGTGCCTGGTGAGATTACATAGAAGAAATGCGCAGGATGGAGGGATGGTTTGCAACAGACTCCAGGGAATAGCATCACACAGGGCTCAGCCAACTTTGGCCCACCACTTGTATTATTATGAATGCTTTTTACCTTTTCACATGTTGAGAGGAGAATCAAAAGAGGAATAGTCTTCTGTGACACATGAAAACTATATGAAATTCAAATTTCATTGTCCATAAATAAAGTTTTATTCAAACGCAGCCACACTCACTTGTTTATGTAATGTGGGGGCTGCTTTCACACCCTGGTGACAGAGTTGAGTGACAGTGACAGCTTGTGGCCATCATGGCTTTCCATGGCCATTTAGGTGCGCCACAAGTCATGTGATGCAGTTGTCACTGGATTTCAGCTTTTGGCCCATAAACCTAGATATTCACCATCTGGCCCTTTACGGAAAAAAAATTGCTGTTTCTGGACCCAAGGTCTAAGCTGAAGCACACTTGGTCATGTTGAATGTTCTAGAAGAGAGATGGCAGGTGTTTTATCCATTTCCTCAGGAGCACCTTCTAAGACTCAGGTACTGACAGAAGCAGCCCAAAAGGCTATGAGGGCCGTGTGGTCAAAGTCGTCAGAGTTTTAGTCCAAGTCCCTGAAGCCAGGGGGGAAGGGCCAGAGAGAAAGATGTGGGCCAGGGGTCTTTGTGGGAAAGGTGAGTGAACAAACGTCACAGCACTGACGGGTGTGGCTGGAAAGACCCAGGGGTGGGTGAGCAGATGCCACCCTGTCAAGAAAAGGGGGAGACTTGAGTGAGGCTGGAGCAGTTCAGGAGAGCCAGCATTTACTGAACACCTTGTCAGCACAACAGGGGTAGGCAAAGCAGCAGTTTTTAAAAATTAATTAGGAAGAACTATAGTGGGTTCTAGAAGAGTCCATCACTCCTAAACTGCATTGTTCCACAGAAGCGGTGTTGCCAAGCTGACCCTTTACATGCAGCCTCCCTGGAGCTGGGTCACTCACTGAGGTTCGGAACACAGAAGACAGCATGTTGGTGGGGAAAGAGCAAATGTGATGTTTGGGGAAGGATTTTTCTTATTTTTTTAAGTTGAGATATAACTCACATACCATTAAATTTGCTTTTTAAAGTGTACAGTTCAGTGAGTTTTAATATATTCACAAGGTTGTACAGTCGTCAACACTAATTCCAGAACATTTTCATCCTAAAGGAAACCCCATACCCATGAGCAGCCACCCCTCACTTCCCCTTTCACTCAGACCTGAACAAAACAATCACTGATGTGCTTGCTGTTCTGGACATTTGATATAATTAGAACCTTCTGTGTCTGCCTTACTTCACGTTGCATAAAGTTCTCGAGTTTTATCCCTATTCCAGCATGTATTTGCACTTTATTTCTTTTTATGAGCGATTAATATTCCATGTTTGGATATATCAGATTTTATTTGTCTGTGGATCAGTTGATGGACTTTGGGTTCTTTCCACTATTTGCTACTATGAATAATGCTGCTGTGAACTTCCATGTTCATATAAGTATATGTTTTCATTTCTTTGGGGCACATACCGAGCAATGGATTTGCATGGGTAACTCTGTGTTTAACCTTTCAAGGAACTTCCAGACTGTTTTCCACAGCGGCTGCATCATTTAATATTGCCATAAGCAATATATAAGTAAGTGTTCCTGTTTTCCTTCATCAACGCTCATTCTTGCCTGACTTCTTTGATGACAGCCATCCTAGTGATCCTAGTGGGTATGAGATGGGATCTCATTGTGGTTTGATTTTTTTTTTTTTTAGATTTTATTTATTTATTTGAAAGAGCGAGTGATAAAGCATGAGTGGAGGGAGGAGAGGGAGAGGGAGAAGCAGACTCCCTGCTTTGCAGAGAGCCCAACATGGGACTCAACCCCAGGACCCTGGGACTATGACCTGAGCCAAAGGTAGATGCTTAACCGGCTGAGCCTCCCAGGCGCCCCACGTGTGGTTTTGATTTGCATGTTCCTGATGACTAATAAAGTTGAGCATCCTTTCATGTGCCTGTTAGCTATCTGCATATCTTCTCTGGATAAATGTCTGTTCAAGTCTTTTGCCCATTTCTGGATTGAGTTATTTGTCTTTTTTATTGTTGAGGAGAAACTGTGTTTTGGAATTGTCAGTGGGACATCCAAGTAGAGATGTCAAGGAAGCAAGGGTGGTGTTGTGAGGAGGCTGGGACTGCGGCTTTCCACCGGGAGCTGTCAGCAGGTGGGGACAGAGAGCCTGAGTCTGGAGAAGATCACCCAGGGCATGAGTGCTGAGGGACAGCGGAGTGACAAGGTTGTTGTCATGGTGGAGAAGTTCAGGTGCACTGGTAGTGATTTGGGAGCAGAGCAGGGGCAGTGTCCTAAGCAGGCGAGGTTGGGGGGTTTCTTCTTTGCCCTGGCATAGGGCTGGGAACTCAGGTCAGTTTGTTGTCTTGTCACTGCAGCAGAGAAGGGATAGGAGCAGGGACCTGCAGTGAGGTGTTGGGGGCTGTGGCTTTCTGCTTGCCTCTGTGTTTGCAGGAAGATAGGAAACAAGCTGAGAGTAAGTTCTGGAAGAAGTGACACAAGTTTGAAGAGAGCGGGGCCTGGGCCACCAGGACGAGCCTACCAGGTTTAATGGTGCATTGCAACAAGTGAGACCATGGAGAGATGGAATATGGCCCCTCACTCAGAGGAGAAGAGAGTTACTGCAGAATCTAGGAGTGGGTGGAGTTTAGGCAGAATTTAAAGGAGGCGATGTTTTGTTGGACTCAAAGTCAAGCAGGGTGGCCTGTGAGGAGCTCAAGATCTGATCTGGACTGCAAAGTGGACCGTGGTCTGGTTCCCGGGAGACCGCAAGACTCACATGGATGGTGAATGTCATCTCCAGACTCTGCTCATCTGCAGCTCTGCACCCAGTGGGAAGTAGAGGCTTCCAGAGAGTCAGAGAAGACTTACTTCCCCCAGCAAGAACGGGGTGCTTTCCTCTTCTTGGTAGGACTTCAAAAGACAAAATTTCTGATAGTCTGACTTTAGAGAGCAGAGTTTCTCAGTGAGAAAGAAAGCAGCCATCATTCAGAGAAGGGAGGTGTGGGTACTTAGAGCTGCAGTGTGTCCTTAGGAGAAATGCCGTTTGCTATGAACTTTGCATCTGGCTCCATCAGTGTCCGTTGTCCCAGCTCTGAATGGCAGGTGGATTTACTGCCTCCAAGACAGGGTATGAAAGAGCTGTCTTCTGATTTTCTTCATGGCTCTTGCCTCTCTGGCTGCTGGTCTCTGTGTGAATCCTCAGAGCAATCTTCTGGGCCAGCTGCATCCAGGGCATTTCCTCCCTGTTACTCTTGCTCCTCGAAAGCTCATCACAATATATAAGGAGAAGCTTTTTGCTCACTTATTTATTAGCTCCTCCACTGGTTTCTCCCTAAGGTCTAAGAGGACAGGAACCATGTGTGTTTCATCTACTCACAGATCCCCAGTGCCTAGAGCAGGGGTGAGCCTGTGGAAACGGCGTAGTGCACATTGAGTGACCAGCATTTAGCGTTGGTGGTAGAGGGAGCAGATGGGAGCCAGAGAGGTGGGGGAGAGGTAGGACTCTGAGCCCCGGGCAGCTAGCAGGGCTTCACAGTGGCATCCAGGCTGTGGGAGGACTTCCTACTGCTGCCGCTCTAGAAGAGACACCTGAGGGACCTAGGAGGGCCCCTGGAGGAGACCATTTCAACTATTGCCATTTGTCTATGTGCAGAGTTGCGGTTTTCTTTCAGCAAACCTTTTTGGTACTTTGTGGCAGAATGTTTTCAAACCACTGCCCAGGGCCGACCAGAATGCTGAGTGACCCAGGTGTCTGGGTGGAGACCTGAGCTGGGAGAAGGAAGATGCTCCTGGAAGGTAACCCTGCCTGTCACAACCATGTCGGGCACAGGAAGCACGGGGTCAGTTCCATCACTTGAGCCCCCCATGTGTCCCAGTACGGATGTTACAGATGTTCAGCAAGCACACTGCTGTGACCATCTCCCCTGTCAAAGTATTGACACGCTTCCACTCTGCTTCATAAGTAGCTTCTGCCGCATGCACCCTGAGTGTCAGGCACCTGATGTCCACAGACCTTCCAGGCCCTTCCCTCCGGTCCCTCCGCTGCTCACAGCTAGGCCATAACACCTACCTCCCCCATGAGCCTCACGCCAGCTCCAGTCTAGAGCTGAACTGGTGAGTGTCCCGTCTTCTGAGGGGTCACTTGGTGCGAGGATCACCTTGCGGATCATCTCCGCTCTCACCACCGTTACTCTGGCTCATTTGCTCCTCAGCTCTCACCCCACACTCTTGCAGGGTCCTTCACCTAGTCTCCCCACCTCCATCTCTTCCACCCCAAACACATCTCTCACACCTGGTGAAGGGTAGCCTTGCTTCCTAAGGAGCTTCTGGTACCTTCCAGGGACTATCCAAACTTCCCAGCTGGGTTCAAGAGGCCATCAGCATCCTCACCGCCACGCCCCCCACCCCCATCCCGTCTGATCCCCGGCTGCTCTCCTTGTCCGTCTTCTGCCCTGGCCCCACTGGACCAACATGGGCAGCTTGTTTTTAATTTTGCTCTACTGCTGTGAGAGAGAGACAGACACAATCACATAACAAACACCTTCCTTCTAACAAAATCCGGAGGGGGTGAACCCAGACTAGCTCATAGTAAAAAGAAGTGATTATGGGACACTGACATTGAGGATTTAGAGTGAGCCTAGTATGCAGTACCTTCTCTAATCCTCACGAGGACACTACAGCATGCAGGGTCCTTGGGCCTAAGAGGCTGTGCCTTCTTTAATCCCTTGTCAGCCAAACATCGTACTGGACATAAGAGCTGATTGTTACTGCTTGTTTGGTTTTCCATGGCAGGAGCTTGCAGCTGATAGCAGCATGGACAAGAAAACCCAGGATGGCAGCAGAGGCCCCCGCCACAGATCACTGCCCCCAGCTGTGGGGCTGCTGCTGTCCATGGCACTCATGAACGCACTCCTCTATCTCTGCCTTGACTGGTTCTTCGTCGCCCCTCCGCGCTCTTCTCCAGTCTCCACCCACTGTCCCTATGGACACTTCAGAATGGCACAGATGAAAAACTGTTCACCGTGGCTGTCTTGTGAAGAGCTGAGGACCGAAGTGAGGCCACTGAAGCGCATTGGGGAAGGAGCTGTGAAGAGAGTGAGTTCTGGGTTACCTCTGAATGTTAATGGGGAAACCTTCCAGGATAGCACCTTGGCATTGTGTGTTAAGGGTCATCAAAATATTTCTACCCTGGAGCCCCATGATCTCACATCTGGGACTGATCCTAACCCATTGGAAGGAAGAAAGCTAAATGTACCAAGAAGTACGTTGCTTTGTTATTTATAGCAATAGAAAGCCAGTGATGATACCTGTAAGGGAATAGTTAATTATGGTCCAGCCACTTGATAGAATATTCTGCAGCCTAATGTGTGCTTAGGAGACCCGTATAGCAACATGGAAAGAATCTTATGAGGATGAGCGGAAACAAAATGCAAAATTGTCTGTTACGTGATTTTCAATTGCAAAATGAATGCATTCATGTAGAAAAATACACAAATGGTAGAGATTGTGTTATGGTGAAAGGTTATGGGTAGGTTTTTCTACTCTTACTTTTCAAGCCTTATCATGGTATTATATTGACTTTTTAAAAGCTTTTTATTTTAAAAAGAGAAACCAAAGTGGTGAGTTCAGATAGAAGCTTCAAGAGCACTTGTCTTGTAGGCAAGCAGTATATGCCAGCTGCACTTTGTCCACTATTGGTTCTGTGGTAGCTGAGGCCCACTGATGCAGCAGTGTCCCTAGAGGCCACTTAAGGATTGTTGCACAAAGTTCCTTTGTGAGGATGTATTCAGTGATGGGCAAGAGAGGAAGGGAACAGAATATAAATCCATGGGCCTGCAGCTTCATGGACTGCTGGCTTTTGTTTTGGTGGACTGGGGTACCATAAATGTGGAAAGTAGATACCTTGAAGAAGTCAGGGAGAAGGGAAAGCAATTTGTGTAAAGTAAAACAAGGTAACTGGTTCTTTTAAAGATTCATTCATTCATTGTGGTACCAGAGGTATGACAGTGAATTAAACAAAGACCCTTGAAGCTTTCTAGTTGTGGGGCGAGACAATGATTAAGAAACAGATATGCAATAAAATATGTTAATGACACATGCCATGAAGACAGCAGGGCAAGGAAAGAGAGCCACGGCTCGTTTGTTAGTCTAAGTGGTCAGAATGACCTGAGAGTGAGCCATCTGGATATTTGGGGAAAATATATTCCAGTAAGAAAGATGAGTCCCAGCAGAGGCCCTAAGATGGAACATGCCTGGTCATTGGGGGACCAGGAATGAGCCAGTGTGACCAGAGGGTAGGATGAGAAGAGAGATAGCATGTAAGGTTGAAAAAGGCCAAGTGGTGGCCAGGACATGTGGGCCTGCTGGGACCAGGAGAGCCATTGAAGTAATTTGAGTAGAGAGAGGAGGTATTGTGTTGGTGAGGGTGGAAGATTGGTTAGGCCTTGCAGGGGAGAGATGGTCACAGCTTGACAAGGGTGTCAGCAGTGAACGTAGTGAGAACTCATTGGATTCTGGTCATGTTTTAAAGACAGAGCCAGTAGGATTTCCCAATAGATCAGTTGTGGGGTGTAAGAGAGGGAGGAGGTAACCACCAGGTTCTTGATCCAGGCAACAAGAAGAATACAGTTGTGGTTACCTGAACGGGGAAGACGGGAAGACGGGGAAGACGGGAAGAACAGATTATGTGTGCATATGAGGTGAACATGTTAAGGCCCTGAACGTGAACTTGGTTACACTGCTGGTTGCATGGACGAGTCTAGCATTTGGGTCCGGGGCAGTGGGTGGGAACATACATCTGGGATGATCTTAAAAGCATTAGGATGAGAAGAAAACACCAGAGAGGGATGTGGGTAGAGAAGAGGGCTTGGCCTATACCTGGTTGATTTCTGTCTTTTTCAAAGAGATGACCTTGAGGGGCTGACCTCTTGTTTCTGTGTTACTTAGATCATTTTTGAATTTTTTTCAGAATTGCTTGAAGATATATTTTTGGGTAGGTAGCATTTTTTAAAAAATTTATTTATTTGAGAGATAGAGCAGGGGGAGGCGGCAGAGAGAGAGGGAGAGAGTCTGTTAAGCAGACTCCACACTGGGTGTGGAGCCTGACAGAGTGCTTGATCTCACGACCCTGAGATGATGACCTGAGCTGAAACCAAGAGTGTAATGCTTAATGAACGGCACCACCCAGGCGCCCCTTGGGTAGTAGCTTTGATGGTGGCAAATTGTAGTTTGAGGACAGATTGGCATTTGGGGAAGCTCTACCAATCATGCCCATGCAAATGTGGGGTTTTAAAATGTGGATAATACCTCTGAGTAATGTAGTTTTGTTTATTAAAGTGAAATAATACCTCTGAGTAATGTAGTTTTGTTTATTAAAGTGAAGTATGGCTGTAAGGCCATGACATTGATTTTCTTGTGTCTTTGGCTGAAATTTACCGTCAGGGCAGAAGTATTTTGCATCCTGGACCTTAGCACCACCAGTGGAGAGTCTTGCTTGTCTCTGCCCCTTGAGCCCCGAGGGCCCTTGAGCAGCACAGGGCAACCTCTCATTCTTCCACATGGGCACTTACTTGAACAGCTGCCCGTGGAACATGTTGCCCATCACTGATACCAGCTCCTCTCCACACCGGCACATTCCTCACTGGCACTGTAAGCCGGAAGGCATAACCTTCTCAGTAGGAGTTTCTGTGACCCAAGTTCTGGGCACTCTGCTATCTGACCTCCACCTCCTCTCCCAGTGCCCCTGCTGGAGTACTTCCTCCAGCTCATTGGGACCTCCAGTGTGCTGATCCTGTGGTGGTGTCACTTTCCCCCATTTGCCCAGCAGCGAGGTCTCAAAGTCAGTCCTGTGCAGACGCACGCAGCAGCTCCTCTGCGTCTCTCTCCATTGTGCCTGGCCGGAGAGGCCTGAGCCTGGGGGACCCCAGCTGTGCCTCTGCACTTGAGTGACTGCCCTGGAGGGAGGTCAAGAGAAGCCCCACAGCCCTGCGGTTTCATGCACGGCCACAGACCTTGCCACGTACTCAGCACAGCAGTCCTACTCTGTTCCCTCTGTGGTTTTTCCCCTGCCCTTGCCTTCGCTGATGGTCTTGTGGCAGAAGTTGTTATGGAAACACGAGCTGCCCAAATGGAGCTTCTTCATCCTCTGCCAGCAGACCTGTAAGCCCTCCTGCTCTGGTGTGGTGACGTCTCATGATGTCCTCCCTGAAGCTATGCACTTTTCTCTGCAGACTCAGTCGGCCCCTCTCCTGAGGGTCCTTCTGACTAGCACGCAAACACAGACTTGCACAACAGAAATCCCTTTCCCAAATCCCCTTCCCCAGAAGCTGTGTGCATGCTCTGCTTCCTCTTAATGAAGCTACCAGAGCTCCGTCCCTCCTTTTCTTCTCCATTCACTTCTTGTCTGCTGCCAGGATGGCTTCCAAGCACCCCTGCTCCAGAAAGACTGCTCCTACCCAGACCCCTGCAGACCCCGGGTCGGTCGTTTATCTGTCTTCCTCTCACTTAATCTGTTCTGCAACCTTTGATCCCATTGATTCTTCTGTCCTTGCAACCCTGGCTCTCCACACTACCACTCCCTTATAGTTTTCCTGCTCCCTCACTGGCCATTCTAATTACTACCCCTTGCTGGCTTCTGTTCCCTGACTTGCCCCTGAATCAGTGGCTCTCAACCAGAAGTGATTTTGCTCCTCGGGGGTGCATGTAACCAACCCCTTCTTTCCCCAGACTCTGTACTTTGGGGTTTGTGTTTGGGATTGGATCAGTGTGCGACTTTGCCCCGAAAGGCAGATTGACCCATGTATTTTCTTTGTTCTTTCATTTTCTTTCATTATAAAAGCAGTACATTCAATTCAAATATGCAGAAGGTGAAATACAAAGTAAAAGTTCCCTTCTACCTCTTGTACTCCCCAGTCTCTGATCTTATTCTCTGGTGATAACAGTGGGAGATTTATCCCTTTTAGATTTTTTTTGTTTTTGGTAAATTTTATTTCATGTGTATTTTTTAATTATGTTTTTATTTTAAATCTGATATTGTTAACCTATAACCCCTTTTAGATTTTTAAATCCAAGATTACATTAAAAGAACCAGGTACAGGGGCACCTAAGTGGTTCAGTTGGTTGAGCATGTAACTCTTGATTTTGGCTCAGGTCATGATCTCAGGGTCCTGGGACCGAGTACCACTTTGGGCTCCATGCTGGACATGGAACCTGCCTAAGATTGTCTCTCCCTCTCTCCTACTTGCACACACTCTCTCTCTCAGAAAAAAAAAAAAAAAAAGAAGAAGAAGAAGCAGGTACATATTCTGTCAGCCATCTCAAAGACAGAAATATCCACATCTCAAGGGGCTGCCCATTTTCTGAGACAGATTTGGGATAACAGCACTATTGAGGAAAAAGAAAGATTACATAGAACCAATTCTTCCAGAAGGCAGAAGGTCCAGCCATATTGCTGTGGACAACCAAAGCATGATTCAGGGCACACCCTTCATAGCCTCATGTGTGTGTCATCCCATGTCCTCAGTCTATGGTTATGACTTTAGGACATCACAAATCACTGTTAGAGTTTTTATAGCTGCATGTTTTTCTCTTTAAAATTAAAATATAAAAAAAATAAAAATAAAATAAAAATAAATAAAATTAAAATATAGAGGGGTACCTGGGTACCCCTCAGTACCTCAGTCAGTTGGGTATCTGCCTGTGGCTCAGGTCATAATCTCAGGGTCTGGGATCCCGCCCCATGTTGGGCTCCCTGCTCAGAGGGGAGCCTGCTTCTCCCTCTCCCTTTGCCCCTCCTCACTTGTGTTCTCTCTCTCATGCTCACTCTCTCTCTCTCACTTGTGTTCTCTCTCTCATGCTCACTCTCACTATAAAATTAAAATATAGTACATTTAAAAGCCATAAAATTTGGGTTTGAAGAAGAATGGATTTGATTGTTTCTCTTACATTACTCTGTAGCTTTCTAGTTTTGTGTAACATTTAGATGAATCTTATGTGATCTATTTTTAATGCTTCAGGCTGTCTGAAAAACAGATGTTACATGAATTGTATATTTATTTATTTTTAGAACTTGCGCGTGCATGCATGCAAATATGCCCGCAAGGAAGGTGGAGGGCAGGGCAGAGGGAGGTAGAAAATCTTAAGCAGTCTCCACACTGACCCACACAGGGTTCAATCCTATGACTCTGAGATCATGACCCCAGCCAAAGTTATGAGTCAGACGCTCAACCTATTAAGCTACCTAGGTGCCCCTATATTGTTTATTTAAAAGTATGAAATAACAGTGTCCACTTCTCGGTCCCTTTTGCAAGGTCCACTTCTTCATCCGTCTTGACTTGGGATCATTCTTCTTTGCTCACTTCCTAGATGTCTTTAGCCCCTTGTCTTTATCTGCAGCTAAGACCGCTGCCCTGAACTCTCTAGACTTTTCTATACAGCTGCCTACCCCACATCTCCTCTTGGATGTCAGAAAGGCTTCTCACATTGTGTCCCAGACCATCCCCTCAGCCTATTCTTCCTTTATTCTTCCCTATTGTGGTTAATGACAACTCTGTTGGCCCAATTGCTCAGGCCACCAACCTGGGAAGAAGCATCCTGTCTTCTCTCTCTTTCTCTCATCCATGTTGAATCCATCAGCAAGTTCTATTGTCTCTGCACTCAGAAGAGATCCAGAATTTGATCACTCCTCACACTTCTACCCATCTCCCCTCCTTCCATCCAAGCCACCATCATCTTGTACCTGGATTATTTCAAGTAGCCTTCCAAGTGGGCTCTCTGCTTCCACACTTGCCTCCCTCCCATCTCTTCTGTCTGTTCTTAACACAACAGCCAGAATACTGCTATCAAATTTTTTTTTTAATTTTTATTTATTTATGATAGTCACAGAGAGAGAGAGAGAGGCAGAGACACAGGCAGAGGGAGAAGCAGGCTCCATGCAGGGAGCCTGACGTGGGACTCGATCCTGGGTCTCCAGGATCACACCCTGGGCCGAAAGCGGCACCAAACCACTGGGCCATCGGGGCTGCCCTGCTATCAAATTCTAAGTCAAAAAGCATCTCTCCTCTGCTCAAAACCCTCCAGTGGCTCTGTGTCTCATTTGAGTAAAAGCCAGAGTCCTTGTACCAATCTAAAGGCTTTACAAGGTCTGCACTTATTCCTACTCCATTCCCCTTTGCTCATTCCACTCTAGCCATCCTGGCCTTACTGATGTGGCAGCCTATGGGCATGCTGTGACCTCAGGGCCATTGCCCTTGCTGTTCTTTCTGCGTGGGATGTAGTTCCCCCAGATAGCACATGGCTCATTCCTCCACCTCCTTCAGGTTCTTGCTCTGATGTCACCCCAGTGAGAGCTTCTCTAACCCTATTTATTATTTGTTTATTTTTAAAGATTTTATTTATTTATTTGACAGAGTGAGGGTACAAGCAGGAGGAGCTGCAGGCAGAGGGAGTGGGAGAAGCAGGCTTCCTGCTGAGCAAGGAGCTCAATGTAGGGCTCCATCCCATATCTATCCTGATATCACCACCTGAGCGGTAGGCAGATGCTTCACCGACTGAACCACCCAGACGCCCCATTCTCTAACTGTATTTAAAATTATAAACCCTTCCCTGCTTAATTTTTCTTTAAAGCACACTTATGTATGCTTTATACATATCCTATTTATTTTCTTTATTGTCTGCCTACTGCATTAGAATGTAAATTTCATAGTGGCAGGGATTTATTTGTGGTTTTTTTTTTTTTTAAGATTTTATATTGAAGTAATCTCTACACCCAGCATGGGACTTGAACCTACAACCCCGAGATCAAGAGCTGCACACTCCACCAGCTGAGTCAGCCACGTGCCCCAATTTCAGTTTTTTATTATCATAAATACTTGTTAAATTTATGAAGACAGATTTTACCTTTAAACAGTTAATATTTTTTACTACAAAAGACCACATAAACTAATTACTTTATAAAATTTATCCTTTATATTTGTAATAAAGGATCACATGGTTCATACATAAAGAGCTCCTATAAATTAATAAGTATAAACCCCATAGAAAATTGGATAAAGGGCAATGAACATACTTTCCACAAAAGCCTACAGAAATGCCAACAGAGATGGAAAACGTTCAGTGTCATGGAAATACAAATTGGTTGGAACAGTAAAATGCTTTTCATTCATCAGATTGGTAGAGTATAAAGATAGAGAACATGTAGCATGATTAAGGCTGTGGAACCTAAGATTCGCTCATACAAGACTGGTGAGACTACATGCTGGCACAAATGTGGAAGGGTGTGATAGCAGTCCATGTTCTTCAGTCATCCATGTACTTATTACCCAGTTACAGAAACACTTGCAGACATGTACAGAGTTGTGAATATATAGCTATTTATTGTAGCATTGCTGTTAATGAGAAAAAAATGGGAAATAATTTAAATGTCCATCAAGTCTTTAAAAATAAATCACAGAAAATCATAGGAAAGATTATAGAGCTGCATGGGAGAAAGAACCTGATCCATCTGACTGCATCCATTACAAATTTCGCCAATCTTTATATTATACTTTAGTCTTAAAGGAAGAAATGATCATCTGCAAAACCTCAATGGCATAGGTAGTAAACTCACACTGTGAAATGTTATGCAGCTTTAAAAAAATGACCTAAATCTTTTTATATATTTATACAGACAGGAAAGTCTGAGGTGTCAGTTAAATGAAAAAAGCAAGTTGCAGTATGACATGCACGTTATAATCTTATTTTATATCCTCACAATGTCAAATGCTGTTTGGAAAGCATACATTAACATATATGAGTGGACACAGAAACTGCTGGGCAGTTACCAACCATTTGACAGGTGTCCTTTGGGTTGGGGAGTAAAAGTAAGGGAAGGAAATCTCCTTCTGTATTTGAATTTTTGCCAGGAAGGGTATTCTTGATTAAATTCATAGTTAAAAAAAGAAGTAAAACTGCTTTAAGCAAGAGAGTTCTAGAAATTGTTACAAAGCAACTGAATCAGAGATTTCTGAGAAATGATTCTTAAGTGCTCCCTAAATATTTAACTTTGAAGGTTTTGGGTATTTGTGAGTGGTCCCAAAGACTAATACTATTTAATAATAAATAGTATTTAATAATCTTTGATTTATTTGAGGAACATAAATTCAACATAAAAAGAGGAGGAAGTCATGAGGCCTGTGGATGAGATTCTCTCACCATTTATTGTTGAATAAATATATGTATAAATAAATTGTAGCGGCTTCCCTGGAGTGATCACTGTTTTTATGTAAAAAATGAGTCTATGATACTGAAGGCATCTGCCAGTGCTGGTGGTCGCCATGAGGAGGTAGATCTAAGGAAGTGATAGCTGTCAACAAAAACTGCGATTCTTGTGTTGGAGTCAAGTGTCAAATTCAATGTTGACTCAGGTCTATGGATAGAATGTGTTCCACATAAAAATAAATGTATATATTCATGAAACTTTCAGTGAATGTAGCAGCCAGAGCAAAATGGCTTTTAAAAAATCTCAAATATAATTAATATACAGTGTTACATTAGTTTTAGGTATACAAGCAAATGGCTTTTTAATAGAAATTGCAGTCCATAGTAGAATTTGTCAACTTTGGGATTTTGAAAAGGTCTTAAAATATTTCTCTTTTAGGGATGCCTGGGTGGCTCAGCGGTTGAGTGTCTGCCTTTAGCTCAGGGCCTGATCCCAGGATCTGGGATCAAGTCCCACATCTGGCTCCCTGCATGGAGCCTGCTTCTCCCTCTGCCTGTCTCTGCCTCTCTCTCTCTCTCTCTCTCTCTCTGTCTCTCTGTCTCTCATGAATTAATAACTGTTAAAAAGAAGAAAAGATTTCTCTTTTAAATATTAAAGATCAGCTGTGGGTACCTGGGTTTTTCCATTAACAAACTTTCCCCTTTCAGATCCTAGGGAAATCTTCAAAGGTCTCTAACTTGCCTCCATTTGATATATTTTTGAGTTCTTTTACTTTTTTTTTTTTTAAGATTTTATTTATTTGAGAGAGAGCTAGAGTGCATGGCGGGGAGGGGCAGAGGGAGAAGCAGACCCCCCACTGAGCAGGGAGCCCCATGTGGGGCTCAATCCCAGGACCCCAGGATAATGACCTGAGCTGAAGGCAGACGCTTAACCCACTGAGCCACCCAGGTGCCCATTTTTGAGTTTGTTTGTTTGTTTGTTTGTTTGTTTATTTATTTATTTATTTATTTATTTATTTATTTATTTATTTATTTTAAAGATTTTATTTATTTATTCATGAGAGACACACACCACTGAGCCACCCAAGCTGCCTTTGAGTTCTTTTAAAAAATGTTTTTAGGGCAGCCCCGGTGGCGCAGCGGTTTAGCGCCACCTGCAGCCTGGGGTGTGATCCTGGAGACCCAGGATCGAGTCCCGCATCGGGCTCCCTGCATGGAGCCTGCTTCTCCCTCTGCCTGTGTCTCTGCCTCTCTCTCTGTGTGTGTCTCTCATGAATAAATAAATAAAATCTTTTAAAAAAAAGTTTTTAAATGTGAAAATCATATACATTGATTCCAGAAAAGTTGGAAAATACCAAAAGTCATAAAGGAAAAAAATCACCCAGAATCATACCATATGAAAAGAACAGAAACATTAGCCCATTTCCTTTGGTTTCCATGAATTTTGTCTTGTTTTATGCAGTTAGAACAATAATATAAAGGAAATTTTGTATCCTTTTTCATTTGTGACATTGCTATTATATGTGAAAACTGTTGATATATGCATTTTGCTGACTTTGAGTGATCCTGCCATTAATGAACTACTCCCCTTTTTTTGATGGATGGAAAAGTTCTAGTTTATGCTTTTAAAAGTAGTGCCAGATTTTGGGCAGCCCAGGTGGCTCAGCGGTTTAGCGCTGCCTTCAGCCCAGGGCATGATTCTGGAGACCCAGGATTGAGTCCCACATCAGATCTGCATGGAGCCTGCTTCCCCCTCTGCCTTTCTCTCTCTCTCTCTCTGTGTCTCTCATGAATTAAAAAAAAAAAAAAAAAAAAAACACTTCATAAAAGTAGTGTCAGATTTTTTTTCATGGAGCCTGCTTCCCCCTCTGCCTTTCTCTCTCTCTCTGTGTGTGTCTCTCATGAATTAAAAAAAAAAAAAAAAAAAAAAAAAACCACTTCATAAAAGTAGTGTCAGATTTTTTTTCTTAGAGTTTTTTTTTTTTTAAGATTTTATTTATTCATTCATAAGAGAGACAGAGAGGCAGAGACATAGGCAGAGGGAGAAGCAGGCTCCCTGCGGGGAGCCCGACGTGGGACTCGATCCTGGGACTCCAGGATCACGACCTGAGCCAAAGGCAGATTCTCAGCCACTGAGCCAACCAGGTGCCCCTAGAGTTTTTTATCTATTTCAGATTACTGCCTTGTTAGATTTTAGATTTGATTGTAAAAGCACTTGATAAATAATACTCCAAATTGGCTTCAAAAACCGTAACCTGTATTTTAACAGTAAGTAAGTAGAAGCACAGAGAAGCAGCCTGCTGGCGGCAGAAGCAGCCAAGGGCAGCTAGCTCCCCACATCTGAGCCTGTCTTCTCTTCTGCAGTCTCTGCTTTCTCTTTGGAGATTTAAGCAGAAGATCTGAAGTTCTTAATTACAGTACTTCCTGCAAGTCTTTCCTAGCTAGTAAACTTGGAGAATCCAAGGCAGTTCCTGTTCAGGTGCTCTGGTGTTGGCCAAGTACCAGGATGGGCAGGTCCAGTGTCTGTGGGACATTTATAGATGAAATAACAGAACCACACACCACATAAAACTGTTTTCCTTACATGAAGCTATTCCTATTTGTCGTTACTCTACTACCTTGAAAGATCCGCAGGTAATATTGTGATATGTGATGGGCTGGTTGGGCTTGACTCAAAACTTTTCCAGTCTTCTCCCCGCCCACTCATCCTCCTCATCCCTTTGTGCTTCAGGTGTTTGGAGCTGGTCTGTTTGCCACTCTGCGCCTTCATATGGCAGTGCCCCCTCCTGGGGATGAACTCCCATTCTCCACATCTGCCCTGCCCCAGTCATCCTTGAGACCAACTCCCAGGAGTCTTCCCACACCGTCTCCAGATGGCCCTCGGCCCCCTCATGAGTGCCCATCCTGGGCCCACCCTGAGCCTTCTGCACTCGGTGCCCGTGTTTGCTCAGCAGTGGCTCTTCATAACCAGACCTAGAGCCACTCTGGAACTTGGTCTGTGCCTTCTTACTTCCTGCACTCTCTCTGTACCACATCTGCCACTTGGGTGGTTTTCCAGGTCAGTAGCACAGGTGACGGTTTCAAGTTTAATGTTCTCTGTGGTGGTTTTGTTTCAGGTCTTTCTCTCTGAGTGGAAGGAGCGCAAAGTTGCGCTCTCACGGCTCACCAGCCTGGAGATGAAAGATGATTTCCTGCATGGGCTGCGGATGCTGAAGAGTCTACAGAGTAAACACGTTGTCACCCTGCTTGGCTACTGTGAAGATGACAGCACCATCCTCACTGAATATCACCCCTTAGGCTCCTTGAGCAATCTGGAAGAAACGCTGAACCTTTCCAAGTACCAGAACGTGAACACGTGGCAGCACAGGCTGCAGCTGGCTGTGGATTATGTCAGCATCATCGACTACTTGCACCACAGCCCCCTGGGCACACTGGTCATGTGCGACTCCAGCGACCTGTCCAAGACCCTGTCCCAGTATCTGCTGACGAGTAACTTCAGCCTTGTGGTGAACGACCTGGACGCCTTGCCCCTGGTGAACCGCAGCTCCGGGGCGCTTGTCAAGTGTGGCCACAGGGAACTGCATGGGGACTTCGTGGCTCCAGAGCAGCTGTGGCCGTATGGAGAAGACACACCTTTTGACGACGATCTCATGCCCCCCTATGATGAGAAGATTGACATCTGGAAGATTCCAGACGTCTCTAGTTTCCTCCTGGGGCACGTTGAAGGGAGTGATATGGTCCGATTTCATTTGTTTGATATTCATAAAGCATGTAAGAGCCAGACTCCTGCAGAAAGACCCACTGCTCAGGATATTTTAGACACTTACAAGAAGGTTTTGAATTTACTCAGAGATTCTGTGATGTCTCAGACAAGAGAAATGCTCTGAAAGCCAGTCCTAGCAGTGAAGGATGGCTTTTAAGGAACAGATAGAATAGTTCCAGCAATTCTTGCCCTGACAGTGAGGGTTTTGCTGTTCAGCCCTGTGGTTCTTCCTCTACATCTACACGCACATGTGAGCGTTGTTTATCCCCAGGGGACTTGGGCAGCAATTGCTGAGGCAAACTGGGTTTGGTTTGAGTCTGGCCTCACTCTCAATGGGGATCACGCCCAGCCAAAGATGGGCAAAGCAGTGAATCTAGCCAGATCCGAAGGAAATAACAAAACTAGCCACAAAGAGGCTTCACCTACCCTAATTACTGAATTTGTAAGCTTTATAAGAACTGGGTATGGAAAATATTTCTAAATGACAGGATATGAAAGAAACATGCAGTAGTTTGCCAAAGAATTTTTCTTCCTCATTTTTTTAGATGGTAATTGACATTACCAGGGTCATAGGAGTATTTGTGATCTGTTTCACATGGTATTGATGAAGCCATCTTTAGCATTTTAAATGATCGTTTAAATGTTTAATGAATGTGAAGCTCTTGTGCCATCCTCTTTCCAGAAATCTGAAGAACTATGATAGCGTGCCCTCTGAAGTTTTAAATGGATGAGGAATATTTAGAAAAGCAAATATGAGGGAAATTACATTGATGTTAACTGCCTTGGACGATGCTTATGAAATTCCTGCTGACCTTTCAGCTAGGTTTTCTGTGTCCAAAATCAACAATTTTTAAAAAAGATTTTATTTATTTATTCATGAGAAGCACAGAGAGAGGGAGAGAGGCAGAGACACAGGCAGAGGAAGAAGCAGGCTCCATGCAGGGAGCCTGATGTGGGACTCGATCCTGGGTCTCCAGAGTCACGTCCTGGGGCTGAAGGCGGTGCTAAACTGATGGGCCACCAGGGCTGCCCCAAAATCAACTATTATGAAAAATTTACATCAACAATATCACTCATTACTGGAAAGTGGCAAACCCTTCCACTTGAGTTGCATGATGGGATCCTTTAGAAAGTTATTTCTTGGTGGCTATGATCCTCATGTGCAGAGGATGGTGGATTTGGTGTGTATTAATCACCACTAATAAAGTGGTTAAAGTTGACATTGAGGGCTAAACATGCCCTGTAGCAGCTGCTGCCTCCCTTGAACTTGAGCAAGTGTCAGAATCACAAGGCGCTGGGTGCGCGCGCCCCCCCCCCCCCCCACGACTCCAACTCAGTGGGTCTGACGTAGAGTCTGAGACGTTGCATTTAACTGGTGCTGCTGGTCTTGGAACTCTATTTTCAGAGCCACTGTCCTAACCAGTTAGGGAGGGTACCACAAACAGTAGGATAGGGCAGTTTAATTAGTATTGTTAATATTCTAGTCTACCTCTTGGGCTGATGGAGTCATATGGTGGATCTGAGAATATGCTTGCCTGGAGTATTTTAACTGTAACTTTTTGTTACAAAAACTCTGCCACAGCCAGTCAGGATGGCTGTAATCAAGAGGATGGGTGATAACAAGTGTTGTTGAGAATGTGAAGAATTGGAACACTCTACATTGCTGGTAGAAATGTCATGGTGCAGCTACTTTGAAAAACAATCCAGTAGTCCCTCAGAATTTAAAAAGAGTTGCCATGACCCAGCAATTCCATTCCAGGTATTTACCCAAGACAATTGAAACATGTCTACAAAAAATCTTGTACACAAACATTTGTAGCAACATTCATAATAGACAAAAGATGGAAATAACCCAGATGTTCATCAGCTGGTGAATGGATAAAGAAAATATGGTATCCATACAATAAGATAAGATTCAGCTGTAAAAAGGAATGAAGTACTGACATACTCCAACATGGATGAGCCTTGGAAACATTCTAATTGAAAGAAGGCAGTCACAAAAGACTACATTTTGTATGCTTCCATTTATATGAAATGTCCAGAACAGACAAATACATACAAATAGAAAGTAGATTATTGGTTGCCAGGGGCTGGCAGGGGGGCCAGGCGTGATGAATGGGGGGTACTTGCTATTGAGTACAGAGTTTCTTTTTGGGGTGATGAAAATATTTGGAAATTATTTAGTGTTGGTTGTAAAACTCTGAATATATTAAGTAACTGAATTGTATAAAAGGACAAATTTTATGGTATGTGAATTACACCTCAATAAAGCTGAGGGAAAAAACCCACCTCTGTAACAAGGCTGTGTATCCCTATGACTCTTCACTTAATGTAGGTGGTTATTGTGTGGAGTTTTTGGTTGTATTACCCTATTCATGATATAATCCTTTATTTAAAAAAGATTATTTATTTGAGAGAGAGCAGGAATGGGAGGGGCAGAGAGGGAGAGAGAGAATCTCCAGCAGACTCCGTGCTGAGCATGGAGCCTCACAACCCTGAGACCATGACCTGAGTGGAAACCAAGAGTCGACCACCCAACCCGCTGCACCATCCAGGTGCCCCTCATGATATAATTCTCATTTGTGGGTTTTTCTTAGCTTTTGGACTTTGCATTGGTGCAAAACTACCAGTTTAAACAAATATATCTTGAAATGTTGACAGTAGAACTAAAATAAGCAGCGTGGTGTGGGGGAAGGGACACTATGCTAGGGCCAGAAGGCCCAAGTTCTAATCCTAGCTCTTCCTCTGAATCACTGTGTGGCCTCGGACTAACCCGTTTCTAAGATGAAAGAGCCGGTGGGAGCCATTTCCTGCACTGGCCTCTCGTAGGCTCTCTGGGATGTTTTATGACGCCAGTGCCAACCAGGACCTTGCGTGTCAAGGTTCAGTCTTTAGTTTGTACGCAGACATAATTCTGTACCCAAAGAACTGTGAAATCCTGGGAGCAGGATTCCTAGCTAAAGCCTAGACGGTGGTGGTGGGGGGGGGTTCACTGCCCAGCTAGCTTGCAGCCTAGCACTCCGCAGAAACGTAATCTGGAGAGGTGGCCGATGAGGCGAGCCATTCTCAAGCGCAGCCAAGGATTCACTGCTTTCTCCCTGCTTTCGTTAGTCCAAGTGCTAAAAATAAAAATCATCATCCTATGGTTGAGAATCGGCTTTTTCATTATCTCATGTGATGCTGCGAACACTCCAAGCCTCTGGGGGCGTCCAGTGATCATTAATGACTCCTCAGAGACAGGACACGGGGCTGTAGGCACAAGGAAACCCGTGTGGATGGGAGTGAGATGGAGAGCTGCCTCCCGCAGCTTCTGTAGGACTTCCTCTTTATATTCACTCCTCCCCCACACCCCGCTTCCTTTATTTTAAAAATAAACAATTTCAGGAATCACTATTCTCGCCTGGGTTTGGATAATTTAAGAGTCATTTAAAATGTGAAACCATGCTTTCCTCCCCCTTTGTAGTCTTTTGTGAGGATAAACCAAACGAAGGAAATAACTTGGATTCTTTGGAGCTTTATGTAGTTTGGAATCAGAACTCTGAAAGGAATTCAGCAAGAGTACTGCATCCAAGCGTAGTGTTTTCATTCATTTATTCATTTTAAAGATTTTAGCCATTCATTTGACAGAGAGAGCACGAGCAGGGGGGAGTGGCAGGCAGAGTGGGAGGGAAAAGCAAACTTCCTGCTCCATGGGACTCAATCCCAGGACCCCAGGATCACAACCCCAGCGGAAGACAGACGCCTAGCGGGCAGAGCCACCCAGGTGCCCCAGGGTTTTCATTTATACCTGAAGCACTAGTCAGAGTTTGGCTACCTGGCACTAACTCCCCTGGAAGGAAAATTTGATTTCATTCACGCCCAATTCCATGTGATTGATTACAGAGTATTTCACACAAATGAGGCACAGTACTTGTTTTTACCCCTGAAAAGGACCCAGTGACTATGAAAGCACAGCGTCTTCCAGAGTTTGTGTGTGTGTGTGGTTCTCGTCTATCATACATGGACAGAAGGACCAGTCTGTGACTGAGGAGGGCCCCCTAGAGTGCTCTTGGGCTCCAGGACGCCCTCTGACCCTCAAGGTTCTTAAAGGCAGCTGGGCCACGGCCGGGACCTTGAGTCTGATGGCCAGAAGTCCTCGCAGCCACGGGGTGGTGAAAGGCAGTGGCATCCAGAAGGTTGCAGGTGGGTGGATAGCTGAAGTCATCAGGAACTCTGGAACTCAACTCTGAGGCTCACTGGTACCCCCTTCACCTTGGGCTTATTTATTTCCCTAAAGGGTAAAAAACAGTTGTACTGTAATATGTAAACTATAGCTGATGCTGCACGATGCTTTTTTTTTCTTTAGCCTGGCAATTGTTATTAACCTTTTTTTTAAAATTTTTTATTTATTTATGATAGTCACAGAGAGAGAGAGAGAGAGAGAGGCAGAGAGAGAAGCAGGCTTCGTGCACCGGGAGCCCGACATGGGATTCGATCCCGGGTCTCCAGGATCGTGCCCTGGGCCAAAGGCAGGCGCGAAACCGCTGCGCCACCCAGGGATCCCCTGTTATTAACCTTTTTATTTTTAAAGTTTGTCTGTTTATTTATTTATTTATTTATTTATTTATTTATTTATTTATTTATTTATTTATTTATGAGAGACAGAGAGAGAGAGAGAAGCAGGCTCCATGCAGGGAACCTGATGTGGGACTCCATCCTGGGTCTCCAGGATCATGCCCAGGGCTGAAGGCGGCGCTAAAGTGCTGAGCTATCCAGGCTGCCCATAATTAATAAAATATTGAAGAAAAAAAAAAGCAGACCACTGGGGGTGCCTGGCTGGCTCAGTTGTTAGAGCATGAAACTCTTGATCTTGGGGTTGTGAGTTTGACCGTCACATTGGGTGTAGAGATTACTTAAAAATAAAATCTTAAAATGTATACCATTGGTTTTTAACATGTTTATCATGTGTTTGACCATAGATGGATCACAAACATTTATCTCTGCTTCTTTCTGAAACCAAGTTAGAATGACAGTAAAGAAATAAAGAGGTGTAAACCATATAAGACCAAACATAAAGCAAGACCATTTGTGCCTCAGAATTCTGGAAAGGCTCTAAAATTGGAGATGCTAAGTTCCTTGGAAGGTGAGAGTATGGAGTGGGCTGAAAGCCACAAGAATTGATTGAAAGTTCCTATGTTGCCTTCACAAATCACTTAGAGTCGGGATACCACCTCTCTATGCTGCACCAGGAAAAACGATTTCTAGGAAGAGTGAACTAAAGAGCTAAATGGGAACCCAGCTATAACACATGTTGGAGGTAAGATTCAATAATGAAGATGGTAGGATATCCTGAAACTCTACAGAAAAGACACATTTTTCACTCCACAAACTCCTCATCTGCCACGCTCGTAGAGAGGCTTATTACTGTGATACTAGGCAGGAGACTGGAAGATTTCTCTCTAGAGAAACTGTATCCCAAATAAGAGGTTTATCTCCCACTGAAATTTCTGAATCTGCCCCCCAAAACTCCACGAGTCAACAGAACACCTTCTTGCAACCACACCCACATTTTCCACTTTCACTTTCTGGCTTAGTTTGCTATTAGGTAGTATATTCTTCTAAATAATTCCCACAAACTTCAATGCAATGCTTCAGTATTCATTTTGGCATTCATTTCATTCTAACATATGCTATTTTGAAACTTATTATAAACAAACTCTGGATGAAAGTCATAATTATTCAAATATCATACACAATTTATACTGTGCATGTATAAACTTTGCCTATTATCTATAGGCTGTTCCAATTTCTTCAGGATTTAACAGTGTTGGGGTTTTTGTGTGGTTTTTGTTTTTTGAAAAACTCTTAAAGTCAAAAATTGGTCAGAATTTAATTTCTTTTTTTTTTTTATTTATGATAGTCACACACAGAGAGAGAGAGAGAGAGAGAGGCAGAGACACAGGCAGAGGGAGAAGCAGGCTCCATGCACCGGGAGCCCGATGTGGGATTCGATCCCGGGTCTCCAGGATCGCGCCCTGGGCCAAAGGCAGGCGCCAAACCGCTGCGCCACCCAGGGATCCCAGAATTTAATTTCTTAAATTGATTCTAATATAGCTATTAGTCCAGTTCATTGTCATCTTCAGTGTCATATAAATCAATTTCAAAATGTAAATCATCTTTTTCTTTTTTTTTTTTAAATCATCTTTTTCTTCTGCAGTTTCTTCTGTAGTTGCAATTTAGATTGTTTTCAATGGTCTGTCCTTCCTTCCTTCCTTCCTTCCTACCCCCCAACATGGGGCTTCAGCTCACATACCTGAGGTGGAGTCACATGCTCTGCCAACTGAGCCCGTCAGGTGCCCCTTTTGTGCTTCTTTATTAAACAGAATAACAATGTCTTTTTTTTTTTTTTTTACATATTTTGCACAAACTTTAGGTTCACAGAGGGCACGTGGTCTACACATTATAAGAATATTCACTGTCTTGTAAATATTTAACCCATTTTTAAGGCTTTGAAATGGTTTGTATTTGCTGTGTTTTGCAAGTTCTTGTAAGAGAACCTCTTTACAGTGTTGGCCTTCTCCGTTGTGAAGGTTTGCATTAATTTTCTTGGTCTGGTCACTCTTATGGCACTTGTCATTTTTGAAACTAAACATATCCTGGTGCCTCTGACCTGGAACAGAGATGCTCTCTTTGTGGGAGCTTATTGCAGAAACTCCAGTAACCTCAATGGAGGGCAGTAAAGATTCAGGGAAGACCGAGATGTCTGGGATCCAGGCCCACATTGGGCTTCCTGCTTCGCAGGAAGTCTGCTTCTCCCTCTGTGCCTCCCCCTGCTTGTGCTCTCTCTGTGTCTCTCAAATAAATAAATAAAATCTAAAAAATCACATATAAAACGGTACAGCACTGGTGTAAAAATAGGCATATAGGGGATCCCTGGGTGGCTCAATGGTTTAGCACCTGCCTTCAGCCCAGGGCATGATCCTGGAGTCCTGGTTTGAGTTCCACATCGGGCTCCCTGAATGTAGCCTGCTTCTCCCTCTGCCTGTGTCTCTGCCTCTCTCTCTCTCTCTCTCTCTGTGTGTCTCTCATGAATAAATAAATAAAATCTTAAAAAAAAATAGGCATATAGACCAGTGGAACAGAATAGAAAACGCAGATATAAACCAAGTCATATACAGTCAATTCATCTTTGACAAGGGTGCCAAGAACACACAGTGGGGAAAGGACAGTCTCTTCCATAAATGGTGTTGGGAAAACTGGACACCACATGCAGAAGAATGAAACTAGACCCCTGTCTTGCATCACTCATGAAAATGAACTCAAAGCCAATTTAAAACTTAAATTTAAGGCTTGAAATCTTAAGACTTCTAGAGTAAAACAGGAGAAAATCTCCTTGATGTTGGTTTTGGCGGTGATTTTTTTAATACAATGTCAAAAGCACAGGCAACACAAGCAAAAATAAACAAGTAGAACTACATCAAACTGAAAAGCTTCTGCACAACAAAGGAAATAATTAACAAGATGTAAAGACAACCTACAGAACAGGCAAAAATATTTACAAACTATATATCTGATAAAGGGTCAATATCTAAAAAATATAAACAAAAAGCCCCACAAATAATCAGATTTTAAAATGGGCGAAGGACTTGAATAGACATTTCTCCAAAGAAGACACAAAAATGGCCAACAGCTACATAAAAAGGTGCTCAATATCACTTGGCGTCAGGGAAGTGCAAATCAAAAAAAGACAATGAGATAATCCCTTCACATGGATAGGATGGTTTCTCTAGGACAGGCAACAGAAAAATGTGTTGGTGAGGATGTGGAGAAAAGGACTCTTCAACACTGTTGGTAGGGATGTAAATGGGTGTAGCCACTGTGGAAAACACTATGGAGATTCTTCAAAAAATTAAAAATAGAGGGGTACCTGGGTGGCTCATTCGGTTAAGGGTCTGACTCTTGATTTCTGCTCAGGTGCAGATCTCAGGGGTGTAAGATTGAGCTCTGCATTGGTCTCTGCGCTTAGCATAGAGTCTACTTAAGATCCTCTCTCTCCCTCTGCCCCTCCCCCCACCCTCGCCTTGCTCTCTCTAAAAAAATAAATAAATAGAAATTTTTAAAAATTCAAACCGAAAAAAAAAAATTCAAACCGAAATATCATATGATCCAGGGTATAGCTGAAGGAAACAAAAACAGTGTCTCAAATAGATATTTGCACTCCCATGTTTGTTGCAATGTTATTCACAGTAGTCAAGATATGGAAACAATCTAGCTGCCTATCCATGGGCTGATTAATGGATAAAAAAGATGTGTGTGTGTGTGTGTGTGTGTATGTGTGTACAAAGTACATAACTATGTATATTGTAACCATAACCCACTATATGTAATATATGTATTACATATAATGTAATATTATTCAACCATGAGAAAGAAGGAAATCCTGGTATTAGTAACAACATGGATGAAACTAGAGGACATTATGCCATGTGAATTAGCCAGCAGAGAAAGAGGGATACTGCATAATCTCACTTGTATGTGGAATGTTAAAAAATGTCTTAAAAAAAATCAAACTCATAGAGACAGAGTAGAGTGGTGGTTTCCAGGATCTGGGGGAGGAGTTTGGGGAGGAAGGAGATAGGGAGATGCTCGTCAAAGCCTTCGGTTACAAGATGAATAAGCTCTGGGGATGTGATATATGGCATGGTGACTGCAGTTAATACAGTGTGGTGCGCTTGAAGCTTTATGAGAGAAGGCCTTAAACGCTGTCACTACAAAGGAACAAAAAAGGTACCTATGTGAGGTGATGAATGTATTAATCAACCAGATTATGATATCACTTGACAAAGTATACATATGTCAAATTATCATGTTGTGCACTTTAAACATAGGCATTTTTATTTTCAATTATTTATCAATTTACCTCAATAAAGCTGAAAAAAATCAGAACATTTTCATCACCTCAAAAAGACACCCCATACCCATTAGCTATAATCCCCTACCCTCCATTCCTCCCAATCTCTACCTCTAAGTGACCAACTAATCTATTTTCTGTGTCTATACGTTATTCTGGACTTCATATGACTGAAATCATACACTATGTGGACTTTTATGCCTGGCATTTTTCACTCAGCATGTTTTCAAGATTTATCCAAATTGTGGCACGTATCATTATTTCATTCTTTTCTATGATCAAGTAATATTCTATGGCATGGGCAGACCACATTTTGTTTGCTTGTTTGTCTATTCCAATGATGGAAATTTGGGTTGTTTCCCCTTTGAGCTATTATGAACAATGCTGGTAAAGTATTTGCGTTCAAATTTTTTATTTCTCTGCTATATAACCAGGAGTGGAATTACCGGGTCACATGGTAATTTTATGTTTAATCCTCTGAGAAACTGTCACTATACAGACTATTTTCCAAAGAAGCTATGCCATTTTACATTCCCTTCAGCAACATTAGCCATCCTAATGTGTATGACATGGACATCTCATGGTGGTCTTTCTTTGGGGTGGGTTTAGTTTAATGTATTTTTGCATGTGGCCTCTGAAACGTGCAATTTGAATGTCCTTACCTGTGAAAATTATCTCACAAATCCTCATTTCTTGTATGTAAAATAGAAATGACAATAGCTTTCTTCCAGGATGGTTCACCCCTCCTTTTTTGTAGTAAAATATACATAATATTTATCATTTTAACTTTTTAAAAATGTGTAGTCTTATGGAACTAAATACATTCACATTCCTGTTCAACCATCACCACCATCCATCTTCAGAACTTTTTCATCTTCCTTAACTCTGCCTCAACAAAAACTAAGCCATTCGCCACCATGATTCCATGCACCAACATAATATTATTATAAATATGAGTGTACAGATATTTTTTGAGTCCCTGCTTTTATTTCTTTTGCATTTTATCCAAAAATGAAATTATGGATAGTATAGTAATTCTGTGTTTAGTTTATTTAGGACTGCCATACTATATTCCATAGAGCTATTCCATCTTACATCTCTACTAGCAATACACACAAGGATTTTAATCTCTTCACATTTTCATCAATACTTGTTATTTCCTGGGCTTTTTATTGTTCTTTTTTTAAATTTTTAAAAAAAGATTTTATTTACTTATTCATGAAAGACATAGAGAGAGAGGCAGAGACACAGGTAGAGGGAGAAGCAGGCTCCTCGCAAGGAGCCTGATGCGGGACTCAATCCCGGGACCCCGGGACCACGACTTGAGCCAAAGGCAGACACTCCACCATCGAGCCTCCCAGGTGTCCCTTTTTGTTGTTCTTCTTATTTGTTTTATTTTATTTTTTTTTTTAAATTTTTTTAAAATTTTTATTTATTTATGATAGTTACAGAGAGAGAGAAAGGCAGAGACACAGGCAGAAGGAGAAGCAGGCTCCATGCACCGGGAGCCCGATGTGGGATTCGATCCCGGGTCTCCAGGATCGCGCCCTGGGCCAAAGGCAGGCGCCAAACCGCTGCGCCACCCAGGGATCCCTCTTATTTGTTTTATTAGCCACCATAATGGATATGAAGTGATATCTTGTGGTTTTCATTTGCATTTCCCTAATGATTAGTGATGTTGAAGATCTTTTATGTGCTTATTGGCTATGTGTATGTCTTCTTTGGAGAAGTGCCTATTCGAGTTCTTAGCCCATTTTATTTTATTTCATTTTTTTCCTTTTTTAAAAATTTTTATTTATTTATGATAGTCACAGAGAGAAAGAGAGAGAGGCAGAGATATAGGCAGAGGGAGAAGCAGGCTCCATGCACCAGGAGCCCGACGTGGGATTCGATCCCGGGTCTCCAGGATCACGCCCTGGGCCAAAGGCAGGCACTAAACCGCTGCGCCACCCAGGGATCCCTTAGTCCATTTTAAAATTGGATTGCTTGTTTTGTTGTTGTTGAGTTGTAGGAGTTATTTATATATACTGGGTATCAATCCCTTATCAGACATATGATTTGCAAATATTTTCTTCTATTCCATGGTTGCCTTTTCACTACTGATCATGTCCTTTTGTGCACGAAAGTTTTTGATTTTTGATAAAGTCCAATTTATCTTTTTTTGTCGTTGTCTTTGTTCTTGGTGTCTTATCTAAGAACTCATTGCTAAATTTAATATCATGAAACTATTCCCCTATATTTTCTTCTAAGAATTTTAGTTTTAGCTCTTACATTTAGGTCTTGGATCCATTTTGAGTTAACTTTTGTAGAAAGCGTAAGACAGGTCTAATTGCTAGGTTTTTTTTTGCATGCAGATATCCCATTTTCCCAACATCATTCGTTGAAAATTTTGTTCTTTCTCATGTTGAAAATTATTTGACAATATATGTTAGTTGATTCTGGATTTCCTATTCCATTTGATTGGTCTATATCTCTGTCTTTATGCCAGTACCACACTGCTTTGATTACCACAGCTCTGTAGTTTTGAAATCCAGAAATGTGAAACTGCCAACTTTGTTCTTGTATTCAAGATTATTCTGGCTATTTGATGTCCCTTATGATTCCATCTAAAGTTTAGATGGCCTTTACTATTTCTGCAAAAAAATGCTATTGGGATTTTGATAGATATTGTGTTGAATCTGTAAATGGCTTTGGGTAGCATTGACACCTTAAAAATATTGCCTTCCAATCTATAAACAGGGCTCATTGTGGCTTTGGTTTGCATTTTCCGGATGATTAATGATATTGAGCATTTTTTTTCCTGTGCTTACTGGCTATTTGTGTACCTTTCCAGGAAAGGTGTCTAGTTAGACCCTTTCTCCCATTTTTTTTCTTTGCCCACTTTAAATTCAGGTTGTGTTGTTGTTGAGTTGTAGTTTCTTATATATTTGGACACAAGTCCCTTATCAGATATATTATTTGCAAATATTTTTTCACATTTGATGGGTCATCTTTTTACTTTCTTGAAAGCATCTTTTTTTTTTTTAAGATTTCATTTTTTTATTTGAGAGAGAGTGCAAGTAAGCATGAGCAGGGGAGGGGAGGGGGAAGAGGGAAGAGGAAGAAGCAGACTCCCTGCTGAGGAGGGAGCCTGCCGTGAGGCTGGATCCCAGGATCATGACCTGAGCTGAAGGCAGATGCTTCACTGACTGAGCCACCCAGGTGCCCTGAAAGTGTCTTTTGAAACACAAAAGCTTTAAATTTTGACGAAGTCCAAATTATCTGTATTTTTCTTTTGTTGCTCATGCTTTTGAATCCACTTAAGAATCAATTATCAAATCCAAGTTTATATTATCCTTATGTTTTCTTCTAAAAATTTTATAATATTTGGTCTATCAAGAACCTTGATCCATTTTTGTTTAATTTTTGTATATGGTGTACAGTAAGGATCCAACTCATTCTTTTGCATTTGGTTATCTAGTTGTCCCAGTTCCGTTTTATTGAAATGTCTATACTTCTTTATATTTCTTTGACACCTCTGCTCTTGTGGTCTGATCTTTGCTGCTACTACTCCCCTGATACTGCTTTTACTAGGTCACTAGTGACCTGGTAGCTAAACTGAGTAGATAATTTTCAGTCCTTTCCTTCCTTTTTTTTTTTTTAAAGATTTATTTATTCATGAGAGACAGAGAGAGAGAGAGAGAGAGAGAGAGAGAGATGCACAGACACAGGCAGAGGGAGAAGCAGGCCCCATTCCATTCAGGGAGCCTGACGCAAGACTCAATCCTGGGTCTCCAGAACCACACCTTGGGCCAAAGGCAGCCCTAAACTGCTGAGCCACCACGCTGCCCCCCTTGAAATATCTCTTGACTTCTGTGATATCACACCCTCCCAGACTTCTTCCTACCATTCTTCCTTTTTTTTCTTAGTCTCTGCCCATCCCAAGTGATCCCGAAGGCTCTATTCTTAGCCGAACACACATTATCTGGGTGATCTTATCCTCTTCCATGACTTCACTTGCCATCTCTGTACTGATTTTTTCTGAATACTTAATTCTTCTGATCTTTATATCGATTTCATTTGCAAATCATGTATCTGAAAAGGGAAGATTAATCCAGTATATATAAAGAACTCCTATAACTCAACAATAACAATACAACCATCCAATTTAAAAATGAGACATGGATATACATTTCTCCAAAGAACATCTCAAACTCAACATTTCTTAAATAACTTTTTTCTCCAAATCTGCTTCTTCAGTATTTCTTACGTCTATAAATGGCATACTATCCATCTGATTTCCCAAGACAGAAATCTGGTTTATATATAGTAAAATGTAACTCACTGTACATCTCAGTGAGTTTTTAAAAGATTTTATTTATTTATTTGAAAGTGAGCCCTCGCATGTGTGGGGTGGGGGAGAAGAGGGAGAAGGAGAAATAGACTCCCCACTGAGCAGGAAGCCCAATGCGGGGCTCAATCCCAGGACCCTGGGACCATGACCTGAGCCAAAGGCAGACATTTAACTGACTGAGCCACCCAGATGCCCCTTTTGCCCATTTTAAAATAGTCACTTGCTTATTACAGAATTATAAAAGTTCATTAATTAAGAATCTCTTATTCTCTTATTAAATATGTTTTCTAAATCTTTTCTCACAGTGACTTTCCTTTTTATTTTTTAAAAGATTTTATTTATTTATTTGAGAAGCAGAGAGAGACAGCACAAGCAGGGGGGAAGGGCAGAGGGAGAAAGTGAAACAGATTCCCTGCTGAGCAGGGAACCCAATGTGGGACTCGATGCAGGGGCTCCATCCCAGGACTTGAGCTGAAAGCAGACACGTAACCCACTGAACCACCCAGGTGCCCCCAAAGTCTTTAATTTTTAAAAAATGGTTTATGTACTATTTAAGAAATCTTTTTTTAAAGATTTTTAATTTATTTATTCATGAGAGACAGAGAGAGAGAGGCAGAGACACAGGCAGAGGGAGAAGCAGGCTCCATTCAGGGAGCCCGATGTGGGACTCGATCCCAGGTCTCTAGGATCACACCCCGGGCTGCAGGCAGCGCTAAACCGCTGTGCCACCGGGGCTGCCCTATTTAAGAAATCTTTTACCCAACACCTAATGGATTTTTTTTTTTTTAATAAACACTATCTAGAGGGGAGAAAAAGAAAAAAAAAAAAGAAATCTTTGCTCAATTCATGGTCATAAATATTTTCTCCTATATTTTCTTTCACAAGTTTTATAGTTTTAGCCTTTTTTAAAACAATCTTTTTAAATTTTATTTTATTTTCTTATTTGGGAGAAAGCATGTGAGAGAGAGATCATGAGGAGAGTGGGGGTAGAGGGAGAAGCAGATTCCCCACTGAGCAGGGAGCAAGATGCAGGACTCGATCCCAGGACTCTGGGTGACCTGCGCTAAAGGCAGACACTTAACTGACTGAGCCACCCAGGCACCCCTATAGTTTCAGATTTTATGTTTAGGTCTTTAATCTATTTTTTTGTCTGTTTGTTTTGTGGTTTTGTTTTGTCTTGTTGGGTATGTGGTATAAGGTAAGGGTCAAATTTCATTTTTTTCCCATGTGAATCATTTAATTGTGGCATCATTTGTTGAAAAGAATATCCTTTCCCCTATTAAATTCCTTTGGCAACATGGTGAAAACCCAGTTGCATGTGTTTATTTCTAAGTTCTCTATGCTACTCCACTGATCTGTATTATTCTTCTACCAAAAACACACTATCCTGATTGCTATAGCTTTATAATAAATCTTGAAATCAGATAATGCAATTCCTGCAACTTTGTTCTTTTTCAGAATAATTCTGGCAATTCTAGGCCCTTTAGAATTCCATATAAATTTTGGAATCATTTGTCAGTTTCTTCACACAGGCAAACAAAAAACAAAAAACAACAAAAAAAAGCAAAACCTGCTGGAATTTTTCACTTGAGAGAGAAAGAGTGAGAGTGAGCACAAGCAGGAGGGAGGAGCAGGCTCCCCACTGAGCAGAGCGTCTTATGTGGGGCTCGATCCTGGGATATGACCTGAGACCCTGAGACGAAGGCAGATGCTTAACTGAGCGAGCCACCCAGGCGCCCCACCTGCTGGAATTTTTTTTTTTAAGATTTTATTTATTTATTCATAGAGACACCGGCGGGGGTGGGGGGACAGAGGCACAGGCACAGGCAGAGGGAGAAACAGGCTTCATGCAGGGAGCCCGACATGGGACTCGATCCAGGGTCCCAAGGATCAAACCCCAGGCTTCAGGCGGCACTAAACCGCTGGGCCACCGGGGCTGCCCCCCCCCTGCTGGAATTTTTATTGGGATTGATCAATTTGGGGAGAATTGACATTTTAACAGTTGTGATTCTTTTAATGTATGAAGATGGTATTTCTCTCCAACTAGTTAGATCTTCTTTAACTTTCCTCATCAATGTTTTATAGTTTTCTTTTTTTTTTTTTAAAGATTTTATTTATTTATTCATGAGAGACACACAGAGAGAGAAGCAGAGACACAGGCAGAGAGAGAAGCAGGCTCCCTGAGGGAAGCCCGATGTGGGACTTGATCCCAGGACCTGGGATCACAACCTGAGCTAAAGGCAGACGTTCAGTCACTGAGCCATCCAGAGGTCCCTGTTTTGTAGTTTTTCAGTGTTCAAGTTTTGTTAAACTTATGCTACATGTTCATTTAAAAAACTCTATTGTTAATGCTATTTGAAAATATCAAATTCCAATTGTTTATGTCTCTGATATAAAAATAGTTTTGTATGTTGACCTTGAGTTCTGTGACCTTGCTAAATTCACTTAGGATTTCTAGTAGCTTTTTTTTGGTAGATTCCTTAAGATTTTCCACATATACAATCATGCCACCTCTGAATAAATACAACTTGTAAGCTTTTAATTTCTTTTTCTTGCCTTATTGCACTGATAAGGACCTCCAGTACAATGTCAAGGAGACATGGTGTGGGCAGATAATCTTGCCTTGTTCCTGATCCTAGGAGGAAAGCATTCAGTCCTCCAAGTGTCATGTTAGCTCTAAGTTTTTCAGAGATGCCCTTTATCAGATTGAGGAAATTCCCTTCTATTCCTAGTTGGCTGAGAGTTGAATAGGTATTGAATTTCATCCAGTGTTGTTATTGTTTTTTTTTTCTGTACATGTTCATTATGTGTGACCCTTGACTTGCTTTGGACTGTAAAATGTGAATGCAAGCCACAGGTATCTCTTTAGGGAAGGAGCTTTAAGAGCCAGCGTGGGATTTGCTACGTTATCTTCCCACTGCTACAGTCCTGGTGGAAGCTCCTGTTGGGATGAAGCATTGAGCATAAATGTGAGCAAGAAATGAACTTCTGTTGAGATAAGCCAAGAGATTTGGGGGGCTGTTCACTAGTGCATCATGGTTTAACAGAGAAGGCTCTTGCCCTCAGGACAAACTTATTGACCTCATGGAGCTTACATTCTAGCTTACATTCTTACATTTACATTCTTACATTCTAGCTTACATTTAACATTCTAGTGTAAAAGAAACAAATAAATATACATTATAATGTCAAGTAGAGATGAGCACCAGGAAGAAAACAAAGCAGATACAGTGAGATACAGGGATAGAGAAAGTTTTAGCTTTAGATAAGGGTAATGGGGAAGGCCTCCTTGAAAACATAACAGTTGGGCTAGGACCTGAATGACGTGAGGGTGGGAGCCGTGAGGGATCTGGTGGAAGGATGTTCAGGCAGACAGCCATACACTACTCTAGGACAGGAACTCTAGACTCTCCAGGCCATGGAGGATTAGGACAAAGCTGAAAGAGCTGTCCTCAAGGAAAGAAGAGAGAAGAGTACATCTACTCATGGCCTCTGTGGCCCATTCTGGGTCTGCAGGGACCAGAAGCAGCTGCCGGACAACGGAAAGCTTGTTGGCGGTGGTCTCACCAGACTGCTGACACACCACTGTCCCTTGAGTCTTGACATTTTGCCTAGTAGGGTAAAGAAGAAAAAGGGAGTAACTGACCTTTTTCCTGACATTCAGGCAAAGAGGCTTGTTTTATCTGAGAAAAATAAAGTGGGCTTCACGAGAGAGTTCATGACCATTATTTTCTTGAAAGTTATTCTCTACTTTGAAACTCATCAACAGCTTGCTACGGTCCTGAGGAAAGAGCCCAAACTCGACTCTATTGACTAGCTGTGTCACAGGATTCTGCTTCAGTCACACTGGGTTCCTGCATCAGGCCCTCCTTTCTGAGCCTTTGCAAAGGCTGTTCCTTCCTTTGGGAACACTCTTCCTCCCTTGTCGGGGCTAACCTCCCTCAAACTCGGTTTAAGTGTCAGTGGTCTCACTGGAAGTGTTCCCAGACTAGCTTAGGTTCTTCCATCAAAAGCTATCTTAGCATCTTGTTCTTCTTGTACCAACCTAGCATTCATCATAGTGTACTGTAGTCTTAAAGATTTGTCAAGTAATTCAGACATTCAAAGAAGTATAAAAAATAATATAGGGATCACCCATAGGCCTATCACCTCAGTTAAACAATGAAACATTGCAGCTGAAGCCCACTATGATGACATGTTGCTCCCAACCAATACCTGAGTTTGGTGTTCATCTTTCCATATACGTCTGTATACTAATTATTATATACGCATATATACCTAAACAACATATATTCTTGACTTCACATTTTACATCTCAGTTATTACAAAGGTATTTCTGCAACTTGCATTTTGCCCTTATTTTTGTGGTTCATCCATGTTGATACAAGTCACCCTAGATCATTTCTACAGCTGTATATATTATGCCACAATCTACCCCTTTTCTTCACTGATCGACTAAATTTAGAGTTCTGCAAGTTTTTGGAATTTCTAAGCGCTCTGCTCCCTGCATTCTGAACGTGTCGCCTGACACGCAGATGACGGTTTCTCCGGGTGTGCAGCTGGCAGTGCGACCGCGATTCCTCGTGCCCGCGCGCCTCTGACTTTGCATCCAACACTGACAGAGCTCTTCGGGGTGGTGGTACCCGCCGAGGCCCTGGAGGTGCGTGTCCCCGGCGGACGGTGGCCGCCCTGGGCGCTGGGACCCTGCGTGTCTCGCTCCCCACGGCCTTTGCAGAACTGTGGGCCGAGGACGCGAACACCCGTGTGCAAGGTGAACGACCGGACCCAGGAATGGGGCAGAATGCTGCTCAGGCAGTGGCCGGAGGCCGGGGAGCGGGGGTCGTGGCTGCGGGCGGCGTCTGTCCGCTGGACCGAGAGCTCGGCGGGCTGGGGGTGACGCTCCGCTCCTCTCCGGCCTCCCGCGCGCGGAGCTAGCGCCCGGGCACCCCCGCCCCCGTCCCGCCAGCCGCCCGGCCCCGCCCCCCGCCGCTGGCGGCCCCGCCCCCCGGCTCCGGCCCCGCCCCCCGCCCCTGCGCTAGCGGCCCCGCCCCGCCCCGCCCCGCCCCGCCCCCGCGGGTGAGTCAGGCTGCGGGGACGCCGCGGGAGGGAGGCGATGACGGGCGCGCGTCCGTGCGGCGCGGAGCAGCGCAGGGGCCGGGAGCGCGGCGGCGGCGGGGACGGGGACGGGGACGGCGGCGGGGACGGCGGCGGCGGAGGCGGAGGAGGACCGGCGGCGGCGGCGGGCGGCATGAGCGGGGCGCGGGGCGCGGGCCCGGCGCTGGTCGCGCTGCTGCTGGCGGCGTCGGTGCTGAGCGCCGCGCTGCTGGCCCCCGGCGAGTCCCCGGAGCGCGGTGCCGAGGCCGCCCCGCCGCGAGGTGAGTGCCGACCGCGCCCCCCGCCCGCTCCGCTGGGCCCGACTGCCCGCCTCTCCCCGCCGCGGTCGCGCCGCCCCCGGCCGGCCGGGCCTCGTTCGGGAGAAGCCCGTGTCCGGAACTAGTTGTGCGGGCGCCGCGCCAGAGCGAGCGGCGGCGGGGAGCGGGCGCGGGCGCGGGCGCTGGGCCCGGGGGCGAGGGCGGCGGCGGGCACGGCCTCTGGCGGCCGGACTCCAGGGTCCCGGGCCACTGTCCGAATGGAAGAACGTCTTGGACGGGAGACCCGTTACTCCCCGCGGACGCGCCAGCTGCACGGGGCGCTGCCCGGCCGAGGAAGGGCCGTGTGTGCCGGCGTCCCGCCCTCGCTGGCCGCCTGTGTGCCGGGGCGAGCGCACGAGGAGTCCGCGCGGCGAGCGGGACGGAGGGCCTGCGCGGGGCCTGCTGCGCGGGGAGGGGTGCGGGCCTGTCCCGGGGAGAAGCCGTCCGTCACTCGGAGCCCACGGCCGACCCGGAATGAACGCTCAGCTGGCGGCGGCGCGGGGAGGGCGCTGGCCGCGGGAGCCGGCGCTCTACGCTCCAAGCCCGTCTCGGCGCCCTTGGGCAGACGGCCCGGCCCGGCCCGGCGGCGGGAGGTGGGAGGTGGGAGGGCCGGCCGAGGCCTGGGTCAGCCCGGGCCCTGCGCGGGGCGGGGAGGCCGCAGAACCCGGCTCCTGGCCTGGAGGGGCGGGTGCTTTTGCTGGGGGCGAGTCTCCCGCGCGCCTGGCGCTGTCGGCACTCGGCCCTCCAGTGCTTTCCTAAGTCGCCTCGTCTCCGAACTCCCCGGGGAACGGGGACCCCTCCAGACCCCAGAAACGAGAGTCCCAGGGCCCTGGGAGAGGACAGTCCCCAGCTCCTTCCAAGGGACGCTTAGTTCAGGATCCTGGGATCGGTCCTGCTGGGTCAGGGCTTGGGGAAGTCAGCCCACCACCTGCCTCTTCCCCTCCTCCCAGCCCCTTTTCCTGTAGCAGAATAGGGGGGTTTGGAGTCAGTCCGCGTGGTCCAGACTGCCCCTCCTCCACAATCAGAATCCTTTTTTTTTTTTAAGATTTTATTTATTTATTTATTCATGAGAGACAGAGAGAGAGAGAGCAAGGCAGAAGAGACACAGGCAGAGGGAGAAGCAGGCTCCATGTAGGGGGCCTGATGTGGGACTCGATCCAGGGTCTCCAGGATCACGCCCTGGGCTGCAAGCGGCGGTAAACCGCTGCGCCACTGGGGCTGCCCCACAATCAGAATCCTATAGGGCAAAGACAGTGAATTTTGAAAAGCCATCTTGGCTGATTACATTTTGTACTACTGCCTCCCCCACCTCCTCCCTGACTCTGTGTCCTCCACCCCCCTTTTATTTTGGAGGAAACAGACCCTAAGAGGTTATGTGATCAGGCCAATCATAAATTGTCAGGGACAGATACCCTGCGATGTTATTTCTTTGTACTTTAGCACCAATTAATGGTGATAATTATTTTAGGAAAAAGGTGGTTTGTAAATATTAATACTGGGGGGTGAGGGAGAACATATTAATATTCCTCAGTGATCCACTCCAGAACCT
Source organism: Canis aureus (assembly GCF_053574225.1). Classification (NCBI taxonomy): domain Eukaryota; kingdom Metazoa; phylum Chordata; class Mammalia; order Carnivora; family Canidae; genus Canis; species Canis aureus. Next base: position 44,089,135 of record NC_135625.1, read on the forward strand.
TCATGAAACTGTGTTGAGAGGACACCAAGGCTTTTCGTGTCACCTTGGGTTAAGTTTGGGCTGGACAACTTCCTACTAAACTCCATTTTGTATGGTTAGAGGACTCAAGTTTAGTTAGGAACAAAACATAATAAATAGACTGTATCTTTAAAAATTTGCCTAGCAAAGATACTCATGAACAGAGAGCTAGAACCAGAAATTAAATATTTGGAAACAAAAGTCTAATATACAAACAGCACAGTTCCTTGGGCCCTATTGAGAGGTTTATCTTTATCTGGTTTACGTCCTCACGAAGACGGGGAGGAACTTGTTCTTTTGGCTATCATGCTCCTTGAGTGGTGTCATAGTATTTCTAAGTATTTCAGAAGTTGGCAGCTTTTTCTTGAAACTGAGCGTCCAATTCAACTTAGGTGTCATGGTGGATGGCTTGGGAGTTGAATCCCTATGATGACTATCAAGACTTGAATACATAAGGAAATTGAAGATAAAACAAGAGCCTAGCTCTACCCACTAGTAAAGGCTCAGGAATATGAATAAAAGCATTAGTTTTTCCAACTATGAAGGGATGATGATCTGTAAAACAATTACAAATGAAAAGGCCAATGGATAGTATAATTTTTAAAATGAAAACTATCAAAACTGAATAAAGGAAACTAAAAACTATTTGAAAATGGTATAACGTTTATTGATGACAGCTATGACAAAGGATTTAACATCTGTACTATGTAAAGAAATGACACAAATCCTAAGAAGAGCTCTAAGATGGAAGGGTGTTAAATAGCAAAAACTCAACTGGGTAAATTTAAAGATCACATTGGCTCTATTCAATAATTCATGAATTGGCCGGTATCCCATCTAGCAAATAGAAAGGAGCTCCTTTGAGCTGCAGAAAAGGAAAGGTTTTTAAAGGCAGAGAGGGAGAGGAGAAAAGGAAATTATTAGCAAATAATGCATTTTAGGCCAGGATGCCCCCCTAGCGGTAATGAAGGGTCTATCAGTAAGTAGATTACCTTCTGGTACTGGCCAGAAAGTCCCAGGTTGGCTGGTTAAAGGTCATTCTGGGACATGAAGGTGCGATTAGGTATTAAGTCTTGGTGGGGTGTAGCATAAGTGACTCAATTTTGGGCCTCCTGTCTCCTTTTTAACCATCTCCACCTTTTGATCAGATTCTCAGTGCAACTGAGAGGTGTGATCAAAGTATGAGGCTCTAACACCACTCTCAGCTCTGCAGTTCTCAGAACTTTGTATGAAATTTTGTTGATCATCTTTTGATCAGATTCTCAGTGCAACTGAGAGGTGTGATCAAAGTATGAGGCTCTAACACCACTCTCAGCTCTGCAGTTCTCAGAACTTTGTATGAAATTTTGTTGATCATCTGTGTGGAATCCATAGGTCATGTTGTTTTAAAGATTTTATTTATTTTTTCATGAAAGACACACAGAAGCAGAAGTGTTCCCTGTGGGGACACCGATGCAGGACTCAATCCCAGGACCCCAAGGATCACCACCTGAGGTGAAGGCAGATGCTCAACCACTGAGCCTCCCAGGTGCCCCAGTTTTGTTTTCATCTCTGAGATTCATGGGCTACAATTTCTAGGTTTATGGTCTTCAAGTTGGCCATCTCCTCGTTCCTTTCTGATGTTCCTGTATTAAGGGGATCATCTATGTGGTGGTTAGTGGCTGCAAACTAACCACCTTGAGCTCTTGAGAGACTATAACACACTGGGGAGATTACTATGATTGTTATAAGCAGGATAATTCCTAATGTCTGGAGTGCATTTCAGAGCCACTTTGGCCCTCAAGACCCAAACCAATCAAAATCACTTAAGTCCAAGAATAACCCTGTTGAAGGAATCACCTGTGGAAGCCATGTGGCCTGCTCAAGGATCTCGTGCATGAGTTTCAGCTTCCCCAGAGGTGTTAATTCAGGTGCCACAGGTGGTTTTGGTCATAGTGCAGACATCTCCTTTTTTGGCTAAAATATAACCAACCTGGGAGATAGATGTGATGGCATTATCTTTCTAGGCTGGTACCAGAGTAAAGGACAGAAGAGGTGGAAGAGAGTTTCATGATTAGTTCAAATATAAAGTTTTGATCTAGCATCTGAAGAAGCACCCTGCTTTGGTGTCAGCCCTTTCTCTTCCTATTGGATTTAGTTTGGAAGTCCCCAGTGCTTGTGTAGGACCGACCGCATGTCAGATGGAGTCTTCTTCAGGATTGAGATGCCTATCCAAGGCTTAAGTCCTCAAGTCCCCCTGCCTTCTGGATGGCGAAGAGGGAGATTCAAGGACAGTCTTTGTTCTTGGTGATTTCCAAATCAGAAGAGTGGGAGAAAATTGGAAACATTAGTTTGGAGAGTTGGAGCCATGTTTTTGAGGAAACTAGAGTAATTCAGGATCCAGTCCAATTTATAACAGAATATCAAAGACAATTAGCAGGATTAGAACCTAATATAGACAATATATCTAATATAGACAAAGATGTACACATTTCTTGTCTCAACAATTACCCTCATTTTTTATAGTAAAACTAATTTGTTGGCATTAACCTTTGCCTGATTATTTTCTTAAGTGCAGTAACAATAGTGATTGACCATATAAACTTTTTTTTTTTTAAAGTTGGTTATAGTTTTTTCTTTAAAAAAAAAAACTTATTTTTAAGTAAACACTGTGTCCAACGTGAGTCTTGAGCTCACAACACCAGGATCAAAAGTCCACATGCTCGGCCAGCTGAGCCAGCCAGGTGCTTTCCGTTTTTTTTTTTTTTTTTTTTTTTTTTAATGTTTTTTAAAGATTTAGTTATAAGGGGGGGAGGGGCAGAGAGAGTCCCAAGTAGACTCTGTGCTGATTGTGGAGCCCAGCAAGGGGCCTGATGCTCAGAGATCACAATCCAAGCTGAAACCAAGAGTCGGATGCTCAACTGACCGTGCCATCCAGGTACCTCTCCCTCTTTTAAAAAAATTTTATTTTTTGACCATATAGGCTGTTTTATAAAAAAATTAAAAAATTTATTTTTTAAGTAGGTTTCACACCCAGTATGGAGCCCACTGTGGGGCTTGAACTCAGGATCCTGAGATCAAGACCTGAGCTGAGATCATGGGTCCTATGCTTAACTCCCTGAGCCACTCAAGTGCCTCAATATAAGCTCTTTTTAATACTACTGTTCTGGAACCTTGTAAGCAAGGTGTTATGTCAGTTTTTCCAGGAGGCTTTATTGGCTCTGCAAAGTCAACCTTGATGTGGAGAACAAAGGCAAAAGAAATATAGGGAAAAAAATTAGACTTCCTTACCACTTACAGCCCATTAACAAGTACTTGGGGCAGCCAGAGTGACCTTACTCTAGGAACTCAACTGCCTTAATGTTAATACTTGGCTAGAGGCAAAAGGCAACCTTAGCTCCACCTTACCCATCCTACAGGATCCTTAAGTCTTTAACATATAGAAAATCCCTTTGGCAACTTCCTTTATCTCTACCTGTCCACCCGCCCCTAAATGTATGTTACCAATAGTCCTCCACCCATATGGCCCACTGATACAACTGAAGGGTCTCATGATTAAGGGTTTACTAGACAGTAGCAGATGACCTTATCCTACTAATAGCTAGCCTTTGAAGGTCCTGGAAACCTTGCTTCCAAACTCCATAGGGACTTGCATGGTTCCCTAACCCCCCTGAGCTTGAAAGGATATAATCGATCACTCCTCACAACCCCAGTGAAGCTCTTTCTACCCATGGGTCTTGTCCCCATGCTTTAATAAAAACCACTCTTTTTGCATGAAGATGTCTCGAGAATTCTTTCTTGACTGTTTAGTCCTGGATCCCAACATTTCCCATCAATCTTAGTTCTTTAATGCTGATCATATCTGAGTCTATGCATATTTCTCTCAAATAGGACATGCTGGTCAAAGCTTTAGGAGTACAGCCAAGGTTTCCAATGGTGTCTGGTTATAAGGATCAGACTCAATGAATCTCTGCAAATAACTATTGCCATGAAAAGAATACCCAAGAGCTTTCCAATCCTGGAGGAATTAAGTAGTGAGAAAAATTAACATTTCATCTTTGTTCACAAAGGTATATCTTATCAGTTTGTTGATACCTTAAGAGAACAGAAAAGGTTTCTTACAATCTGGAAAAGCAAAATGTTAGAGAACCAGTGGTATTTTAAACCAGAAGTCATAAAAATTATAATTATCCTCCTTGGTTCATTTAGTCCCATGTTATTCATGTCCTACTTGAATATTGTTTTTCTAGTTCTGAAAATTCTTTTTTTAGATTTATTTATTTATTTTAGAGAGAGTGTGCAAGAGTAGGGGGAGGGGCAGAGGGAGAGGGAGGGAATTCCAAATAGGTTCCCCACTGAGCATGGAGCCTGATGCAGGGTTTGATCTCATGACCCTGAGATCTTGAAAACCCTCAGACCTCAGACCCTGAGCCAAAACCAAGAGTTGAATGTTCAACCAACAGCCACCCAGGTGGTCCCCCTTTTTTTATTTTTTAAAGATTTATTGACTTATTCATGAGAAACAGAGGCAAAGACACAGGCAGAGGGAAAAGCAGGCTCTTTGCAGGAGCCCAATGTGGGACTCGATCCTAGATCCCAGGATCATGACCTGAGCCGAAGGTAGCTGCCCAACCGCTGAGCCACCTGGGTGTCCCAAGGCCCTTCCCCCCTTTTTTAAAGATTTATTTATTTTTTATTTTTTTAATTTTTATTTATTTATGATAGTCACAGAGAGAGAGAGAGAGGCAGAGACACAGGCAGAGGGAGAAGCAGGCTCCATGCACCGGGAGCCTGATGTGGGATTTGATCCCGGGTCTCCAGGATCGCGCCCTGGGCCAAAGGCAGGCGCCAAACCGCTGCACCACCCAGGGATCCCAAAGATTTTTTTATATATTTGAGAGAGAGTGAGAGTGCACTCATGTACAGGTGAGTTGGGCGAGGGGCAGAGGGAAGGACTCTCAAGCAGACTCCTTGCTTAGCGCAGAGCCAGAAAAGGGGCTTGCTTAGTCCCATGATCCGTGAAGTCATGACCTGAACTGAGCTGAAACCAAGAGTCTGACGCTCAACTGACTGAGCAACCCAGGTGCCCCATGGTTCTGGAAATTTTTACCCAGTTCAGTTGCATGATCTGAAAGTTATCAGAAACCTGTATTCTAGAGTACTTGTCAGATTCCTTTCCATGAATTTCTCTGAAGATGAAGCACATTTGGGAAGTTTTCATAAAAGCATCTGAATAAAATAACTCTGTAAATGACAAAAAATGCCTATTCTTAAAGATGTGATGAAAGGCCATTACAATGGAATTGACAAGGAAATTTGATTATTTTTGTGAGCGCATTCATTTTAAGATAATAACTAGAATTACAGCTGTTAAAAGTGTCAGTACCTATTCGATCTTCAGGAATTTCATACAGTTTCTGGAACACTTATATTAATAACACACATCCATGCAAATATAATCTAAGAAGGCTTAGCATCATCTGTTTGACTAGAGTCCCATGTAATTTAACATACCAGATAAGCCTATTTAGTATAACATCTTCCATTTTATAAAGAGAACAAATCCTTTGAGATGTTCCAGGGACTATCTGGAAAACCCAAAGTTAGTTCAAGGTCAGAAAGACTTCATTTAGAATTTGATTTTGGGCAAGTTTGTTAAAATATCAAAAGGTTTGGATACTTAAATAGGATCATATGTCATTATGAAACAATACTTCTCCATTTCACCAGGTAACAAAAACTTCATAGGCAGGTACAGAAAATCAAATAGTTGTACAGAGCCATAGCTATTTTAATATTGAAAGGACAAATTTTTTTTAACTAATCAAAGACCTGATAGAGATAAAACAATTTTTGTTTTTCTAGGCAGATTACATGAAAGATGAAGAAAAACTTTTGTTTATAATCTATTAAGAGCAGACCAATAACCTGAAAGAACTTTGTCCTTTTAATGGAGAGAAAAACCAAATTCTAATTTTGCACCAGTGTACTTTTGATATTTAAGCTCATTTTTAGGGGCCCCTGGCTGGCTTAGTGGAGCATGTGACTCTTGATATCAGGGTCACGAGCTGGGGCCCTATGTTGGACATAGAGATTACTTTAAAAAAAAAAAAAAACCTTTTAAAACAGATTCATTTTAATCTTAGCCACCCTGACTATACATTAAAAGTTCCTTTTCAAAGATTCCTTTTCCACAAATCTTCAACAACTTTCTTTTTTATTGTCAGAATTTGTCCTGTGTATTCCCTCTGTAACTAATCACTCTGATTTTAGGACAGAATTCCTTTTTTTTTTTTCCCCTTAAAGATACATTTCCATTCCTCATACCTTCTTTACCTGCAAGCGCACATCCTACTTTTCTTGCATATGGCGATATTTCCCTTATTATATCTTGTAGCTTTAATCCTGCCTACTAATTAGAATTTTTAACCCTTAGGAATTTTAAGAAGTAAATAATTGTGAACCATCTTTCATATTAGCAGCTGTGAGTTGGTGTATAACTGGGGTATCCCAGAGAGACCTGGCTTGGCCACTCGCTGCCAACAGAATCTGCAGGCAGAGATGAGTGGTGTTGAAACAAGAAAGGGATTTATGTCAGTGAGGCCGATGCTGGTGTCTCAAAGACTGTCTCCAAAGTGCCCAAGATACTTCCAGGTTTATATAAGGAAAATATGGGGGAAAGGTCAGTGGGTGCATGGGCTGTGCAGTGAAGGTCAGGTTGACCCTTGTCTTAGAGTCAGTCAGGGGTGGTGTCTTGCTGGGCCATCCTCACTGTTTGAGGGGGACGTTGCTGAGGATGCTTTGCCCTCAGGGTCTTCCCCCCTGAGCCAAGAGACAAGCTGGAAAGAAGAACCCAAAAGAAAGTTTGAGGTCAAAATGGAGGCAGCTGAGGTCCTCTTTCAGGCAGACTTACAGAGTTATGACTTCTAGAAATACATGCTTTTTTTATAGAAAATTTCTCAGGGTGGCACAATGCATGTTTACTAATAGACTCATATCTTCAGCTCTTCTGTAAAAGGAAGCAAAAAGTGGTTAAGCCTATTTTCAGCAATGAATGTTCCAGCATTTTATCTTATTTGGAAATAATCTGTATATTCATTGAATTCAAGTTAATTTAGCAAAATTTTAAGGTTTCAGGTTACCAAAAGGATTTAGGGAAACTATTTAAAAAATTCACATAAAAAACTTTTTACCCACTTATATCTATTGAATTTACTTGTTCTTAACAATTATTGGTTAGATTACCCACAAAAACATCATGACTCAAATATGATATTAGACAATCAGCCATTGTCTCTTATTGACAAATAAGTAACCAGTAATAGTAATATGTAATATTTAGTAACCAGTAATATGAACCTATTTGATTAGTAAATCTAGCTAGGATAAGAGCATTATATTTAATGTGACAACTTTAAAGACATATTAATTAAACCAACCAACAAACTATCTTTAATATCGAATGTCTTCCCAGGTCATATGAACCTGAAAAACATTTGAGTTAGTTTGTATTATATTTCTGAGATTTAGAAATGCCTAATTTATAAGCCAATTAAATAGACTTCTTTACAAGTTACTTTTAGCAGCTTAGCAATTTTCCAGAGGTAGAAAATGCCACCCTTCTACACATACACACATAGATAGATGTTAACAAATAAGCAGAAACCTGGTAGTTGTTATTTTAAATTTTTAACCGTAAGATAGATATGATAATACAGAACTCATTAGTTTACAAAATAACAGTTGGATTCTAACTATTTCTGGCAGATGAAATAAGTTAAGGTTACCGGCTCAGATGGCTATTTTTTCTACTAAAATTTGTGGAGAAGACACATGAATTTTCATTTATCCAAATTTCAGAAGACTTTTACTCCTTTCATTCTACTCATAAGAATTACCTCACTGAGGTTTGTACTTTTATTTTTTCACCTCAAAGTCACAGGGAAAGGATGTAAGTTCCTTCGAAAAGGACTTTGATTTTTCTAAGGACAATACTTTACAAGCCTTTGGAGATAAACAGGAGAGGTTTAGAGATGGGTGAAAGGGATAGGTTAACTTTGAATTGCCTATCCACATGCATTTCTAGTTTTGTAAAGATTTTTAAGATAAGGACAGTTGCTTTTAATTCCTCAAAGATTTGGGTTATATCCTAGATGAGCAATGACTGACCTATCCATCCACCTGTGTGGGAATGCTTCTCTGTCCCACATTCAGCTTAGAGAAGGACTTAGCTTCTCTCAGTTTTTTCAAGATCCCATCTGTAGGCTGTGAACCGGGTTTAAAGTAGAGTTCATAGCTCTGAAATTTACTGGAATTTGGGAAGGTTTTCTATTTTGTGGGTTTTTGTTTGTTTGTTTTTGAGAGAGTGAGCAAGTGAGTGTGGGTAAGAAAAAGAGGGAGAGGGAAAGAGAGAATCTTAAGCAGCCTCCACACCCACGAATAGCTCCATCCCAGGACCCTGGGGTCATGATCTGAGCCAAAGGCAGATGCTTAACTGACTGAGCCACCCAGGCACTCCTAGGCTTTGGTCTTAGGTACTTGTTCTGTCTTTAATTTTATGTTAGTCTTTTATTTATTTTTTTAAAGATTTTATTTGTTTATATGACCTGAGCTGAAGACACTGAGCCACCCAGGCCCCTACATTAGTCTTTTATAATAGATATTTCAATGCAGCTATTTTGTAGTTTAGAAACCTCTTGGAGGCTTATGCACACCAATTAAAATCACATATCCCATTCTGTTTAATTTGGTAATCCTTCTTTTTAACTGCGCTTCTTAAATGAGCTGATCTAATTGGAACATTACTCATAATGGCCACTGTAATTCTAGCTTGTCTTTGGTAAGATTTTGCCAGTTCTGTAGATATTTATAGCTTTTGAGACCACAGTTCTTAGGCATAAAATAAGCAAGTGTGCCAGATGGTGGCACACTTCACTCTTTAGAATTAAGGATCCTATCTTTACTATTATTTATTATTTATTTTGTAGCTTAGTCTGAGTTCCTCAGAGCCAGATTAACACCCAGGAGAGATGTGCTGTGGGGTTGGGGATGTGTGGTGTTTCATGGTGTGCCTCACTGCACAGAATTTTTCTTGAGGTTGGCAGGTGACCTAGTGACAGTCTAACTGGTTCTGTGCTCCCCCTCCCCCATCTTAACACAGGTGTCTTAGGGCTAAGTGGTGAGCACTATAACAGCTCTTAATGCTTGACTCATGCTTACCAATTTTTGTGGCTTTTTGGGCCCCCACGACTCCCATTAGCAGTTAACTTTTTTTTTCTTTTTTTTTCTTTTTTTTAATTTTTATTTATTTATGATAGTCACACAGAGAGAGAGAGAGAGAGAGAGAGAGAGGCAGAGACACAGGCAGAGGGAGGAGCAGGCTCCATGCACCGGGAGCCCGATGTGGGATTCGATCCCGGGTCTCCAGGATCGCGCCCTGGGCCAAAGACAGGCGCTAAACCGCTGCGCCACCTAGGGATCCCCCTTTTTTTTTTTTATTTAAGATTTTATTTATTTATTCATGAGAGTCGGGGAGAGAGAGAGAGAGAGAGAGAGGCAGAGACACAGGCAGAGGAAGAAGCAAACTCCATGCAGGGAGCCTGATGTGGGACTCGATCCCGGGACTCCAGGATCACGCCCTGGGCTGAAGGCAGGTGCTTAACCGTTGAGCCACCCAGGGATCCCCTAGCAGTTAACTTTTACATCATGTGCACATTCACAGAAACTAGTATCTGAGGAACTAGAGCTATGGACTTCAGCAGTGACTAAAGAACTGGGGAGAGGGGAAAGTGTTGATCCAGCAAACCTCAAAGAACAGAGACTGTGGACTGACTACAAACAAATGGGGAACTGCAGCTGCTCCCCACGTGGAATCTGGAGAAGGGTTCCAAACAGACTGAGAACTGCGGATGGAAATGCCAACAGTTCCCCCTGTGGAATCTGAGAATGGAACCAAAATCTGGGGTATGGAAGTTTCTGTGGAATGGCCAGTAGAAGGCCCTGTGTGCACCACCAGCAATCCTTGTGGAGCCTCGGCCTGGGGAGAGGGTTGGGCCAGCGGGCTGCAACACATGGAATGGCAGACAGGGGCTCCGCATGCTGTGGAACTTTGCATTGCTACCAGCAGTTCCCACGCAGATCTTGGGGCAGGATTAAGGGCTGTGGTTTTCCACTCAAAAAGCCAGTTAAATCAAGAGCTTGATGCAGAGGGCAGAACACAGAACCAAGAGAGAACTCACCTATGGCTCGGATGTGGTGGGAAAGATGGTGAACTCCCATGTGTTTGGGGCTACCATGCCTGTGTTCCTCATTTTCCCTGAAGCCCTCAGAAGTCTCCTTCAGTCCTACCGCTGCCACCAAATCTGCTAAATAACAATAAGACAATGGAGTAAATGTAAATATCAAGTTGGCTTTATTAATGAATTGGGCAGCATCCCATCTAGCAAATAATGTAGAAAGGAACCTCATTGAGCTGCAAAAAAAAAGGAAAGGGTTTTAAAGGCAGAGAGGGAGAGGAAAGGAAAAATATTCACAAAAAATGCTTTGTTTTAGGCAAAGTGACCCTCCAAAGGGGAATAGAAGGGGTCTATCAGCAGATTATCTCCTGATGCTCACTGGGAAGTTTCACATTGCCTGCTTGGAGGTCACATTTCTGGCAGAAGCTGAAGTTGCGCTGAGGCTAGGTATTAAGTCTGGGTGGGGTTTAACATAAGTGACTCCATTCTGAGCTGCTGCCTCCTTTTTAGCAAGCGTTCATTGGCTAAATAAATGAACATTCCAACAATTCATGTGAAAGGAAAGTACTGATGGTAAATATTTGGAAAATATTTTCAAACTTGCCAATCATTGTTTCAAAACTAAAATAATAAGGAAGTGAAAAAAATAAATAAATAAAATAATAAGGAAGTGCTATTTTCTATACATCAGGCTAAAAACTCAGGGGAAAAGAATGAAAAGACTAAAAACCACTGGCCCAGCTTCTAGGGAACAGATGTGTTTGCCCTCAGGAGACTGGTGACTGAGGTCAGGTGCTGGTCAGGCTGGCCACAGCTTATGTCCTGCTGGCTGGTGGGTGACTTGAGCAGCAGGCCTCCGACCCCCCCATCCAGAAACTGGAGACACCAGTAGCTACTTCCCAGGGCTGCTGGGGCCTGTGCGTGGTGAAGGGTATGCTTTGTATCCCCTGGAGCTCACGGTCACCTCAGTTGTCATTATAAATCAGCCCAACTAAATGGGAGAGGAATTTGGTAATCCATATCAAAAGCTATTTAAAAAGCTATAAAACTTCACTCCTAGAAGTGCAGGAACCATGTCAAAAGGAGAACATGTTCATTTTCAGACGTATTATAGCATCATTCTTATAATAGGAAGAAAGAGGAACTGAGAAGAAATTGGAAATGAAGTTACATGAAAACAGAGGAAACAACTGTGAAAAATACATAACCATATATCCCTAACCCTAAGGAAGCTCTGCTTTTGTTTGATGTGGCCTGGACATTATAATCATCACCAGCTCAATAGTTAACTTCGTTTCAGATTCTGTGCCAGACCCATTACGTGTATTATCAACTCTAGTCTTCCCAACAGTCCTATGAAGTACACACTGTTAAGACTTGTGATAACTGTGATTATATTAAGAAATAGGTATTTGGTCTTCATCCCCATTTCTTGCACAGGATTTACTAACCCCTTGGAATTTCCTCAGTGAGGGTTTTGTCTTTACCTTACTTATAAGGGTAAATTCAGATAAACTTTAAAATGAGGGATTTAGACTGCCTACAGGGAAGAATTTCCTGAATTAATGAACTGACTGTTCACACGGGTTTCCAGGGAGCCCTGAAGCAAGCTTTCATATTGCAAAATAAAAGTTTAGATCATTACCTTTCTCATTGTTTTATTAAATATTTGCTCGCTTGCTCTCTTTTTTGGCCTGGAGGCTAGAGGGCAAATTAATTTCTCATAATAGTATAAATGGGGAGATTGGTCTAAATGAAACATTTTGCTTTCACTTTAGCCAGTAGTAGGTCTCTTTGTCCACCAAATCGGCAGGTGTAAATTTAGAATGGTCGTGGTCATGGTCTTTAGGTCATCCTAAGAGCACTTAGTAACGTGGTGAGCGCTAAGCCTAGGGAATGTGGAGCAGCGGCTCTTTGTCCCTTTGGACTGCTGAGGCTCATCCTCTCTTCTTCACATCTGTTGTGGAAACCAGAAGGAGACTCAGAAGTCAAACCAAAGTGATGGAAGGCAGAGCTGCTCAACTGGAAAGGGTGTGCAGATCCCCACAGCGCCCTGCTGACTGGGCGTCCTGACATCTCCCGAGCTGCATTCAGAGTGGAGTAACACGGTCCAGGAAAATTCAGGCTCTGGTGTCACACAGACTGGGGTTCACACAGGGATTTGGCAGAAGAACTCTGGTCAGGTGCAATTCAAATCCTTGTGAGCCTTAATTTCATCATCTGCAAAATGGAGAAAATACCAGCTCATGACATCAGCATATTGTCAAATGATATGTGAAAAGATATGTGACACTAGTAAATTCAATGCCCGTCACACCTTAGCACGTGATGAATGGAAGGTCCTGCATGGTCTGTTTATACACAGGACGTGAATGGTGGTAACCGAAGCCTTGTTTGTAGTAGAGACATGCGTACAGAAGGGCACCTGTGTGTGTGCAAAGTGAAGCTTGAGAAATCTCAGGGACACATGGGTGGCTCAGTGATAGAGCGTCTGCCTTCAGCTCAGGGTGTGATCCCAGGGTCCTGGGATCCAGTCCCACATTGGGCTCCCTGCATGGAGCCTGCTTCTCCCTCTGCCTGTGTCTCTGCCTATCTCTCTCTCTCTGTATCTCTCATGAATAAATAAATTTAAAAAAAAATCTCAGAGCCCATGAGTGTAGGCATTCGAGAAGCACCCCTCTTTACACAGGTGCACTTTGTCTTTAACATGTCTTTCAGATGCTTTGTTTTTCCGTTTTCTTAACTTCTTTTTCTAATTCTTACCAGACTTAGATAAAAAAAAGCATGTAGAGCTGAAGATGGACCAGGCTTTGCTGCTCATCCATAATGAACTACACGGAACAAACATGACTGTCTACTGGAATTCTGAACGTTGTTATCATGTAGGTATTACATTCAGGCTCACAATTTTGTTTGCTTTGGGGCTGTGTGAGATGGTCCTTAATGCTCTCATACCTGAAGTCCTTCACATGTTCACTTCAGTTTTATAGGTAAGGAATCAGATAGGCTGTAGAAGGAATCAGAAGACATATAATCAGGGAGCATGCCTAGCAGTGAGCCACATCAATCTCTTTATCTTTTCCTCTACCCATCTTTTAAAAACTTATTTCTTGTTGATGAGCAAAAGCGACAGACCACATTTTATTTTACTTCTCTGCCTGCTGCGTAATCCCATTGCTGGACCAGAGAAGGAACGAGTGACACCTGGGTGTTCTCCAAGGGCAAAGGTACTGAGGACAATGGGAGGCTCAGGTTGAGGCATGGCACGTATTCTGGGGATCTGCCCTTCTGATAATAAAGGATTTATTTATTAAGTTTTAAATTTTAATTCCAGTACAGTTAGCATACAGTGTTATTATTAGCTTCAGGTGTACAGTGTGGTGATTTAACAATTCTATATGTTACTCAGGGCTCATTAAGTGTACTCTTAATCCCTATCACCTTTTCCTCCACCCCCATCCACCTCCCTTCTTATAACCAGCAGCGTGTTCTCTATAGTTAAGAGTCTGTTTCTTGGTTTGTCTCTCTCTCCTTCTTTTTTTTTTTTCCTTTGCTTGTTGCTGATAAAGGATTTGTTTTATCTGAAGGTGCAACACCTAGATCTTGTTGCTTTTTTTGTTTTTAAGATTTTATTTATTTATTCATGAGAGACACACAGAGAGAGGCAAAGACACAGGCAGAGGAAGAAGCAGGCTCCCTGTGGGGAGCCCGATGTGGGACTCGATCCTAGGACCCCGGGATCACAACTGAGCCGAAGGCAGACACTCAATCACTGAGCCACCCAGGTGCCCCTAGACCTTGTTGCTTTTTAAGTACAAGGCTACTGTTCTGTGTAAAAGAAAATTTTCTCTATTTCCAAATTGAGCATTTAAATGTACTGCTTTCAGAGGAGGAATTTTTATTTATTTTATTTATTTAAAAATTTTTATTCCTTTAATTTTTTTTTAGTTAGTGGGGAGAGGGGCAGAGAGAGAATCTTAAGCTGATTATGGAGCCAGAGGCAGGGCTTGACCTCACAACCCTGAGATTATGACCCAAGCCTAAGTCAAGAGTCTGACGTCAAACTGACTGCGCCACCTAGGTGCCCCCAGGGGAGGAATTTTAATATATAGATTTTCCTCCAGTGGGTTGTATCCCACTGTAAGTTGAAAATACTGTGAGATGAAAATGCATTTAATACACCTAACCTACTGAGCATCATAGCTTAGTCTAGCCTACCTTAAATGTGCTCAACATCTACACTAGCCTATGGCCTCTCAGTCATTAACCCTCAGAATTGCATGACTGACTGGGAGCTTTGGCTTACTGCTGCTGCCCACTGTCATGAAAGAGGATCCTACTGTGTATGTCAGCTCAGGAAAAGATGGAAATTCAAAATTCTAAGTATATTTCTACTGAATGCATATTCCTTCCCTACAGTCTAATCTGAAATGCATATCACTTTCATAGGGTCATAATGTTGAAAAACCATAAGCTGAATCCCTGTCAAGGACTCTCTGTATAGGGACCTGTTTACTGTAAATAGCTTTAAAAAGCAAACAAAGAATCCCCAGTATGGGTACCAACCGAAGAGGTGACAATACATGGTCCCTCCTCTATTTGATTGAACCTATTGAGAGCTCTACAAAGTAACATGAAGCAAAGAAAATCTATAATGTTAAGAAGAATAGCAAAGACAAGATTTACCAGCCTATGAGAAGGACCTAAAAGAAACCTGAAAAAAAAAAAAATCAACAATACCTGAATTTCAAAGCCACAGGTAATTCAGAGAATGAACAAAATGTCTTCTAAAATGACAGTATGGCCTAAAATTTATAGAAAAACAAGTTGAGGGGAAAAAAAAAAGTACATTGCCAGGCTATTAGCCAGAAGGCAAGTAAAGCATCTTCAGAATTAAAAAAAGTAGAATCATTGGTACAAAACAGTGATGCTGGTGACAAATCAGAGAATGAAAAAACAGAAGAATTAGCTACATGTGACTAGTACAGGAAAAATATTGCTAATTCATTTTTTAATTTTTAAAAATTTAAAAAAGATTTTACTTATTTATTCATGAGAGAGGTAGAGACACAGGCAGAGTGAGAAGCAGTCTTCCTGCAGGGAGCTTGATGCAGGACTCAATCCCAAGACCCTGGGATCACAACCTGAGCCAAAGGCAGAAGCTCAACCACTGAGCCACCCAGGATTCCCTATTGCTAATTTATTTAAAAGAGCATGTGGGTCCCTGGGTGGCTCTGTTGGGTAAGTGTTGGACTCTTGATTTTGACTCAAGTCATGATCTCAGGGTCATGAAATTGAGCCCCACGTTGGGCTTCCCACGTACTTGAGGCATCTGCTTGAAATTCTTTCCCTCTACCCTTCCTTACTGCATGCATGTACTCTCTCTCAAATTAAATCTTTACAAAAAAGTAAAAGGGCATGGAGATAATTATGTTTTAGGAAAATGTTTGCACTTAAACATAGTTGTAGGAGATGTCCCATAATTGCAGAAAAGACCTTAGCTGAAAATTGGAAAGACACTTGGAGCCTGTAAAGATTTAACAACCAGAAAATGCTATCAAGACATAACCTTTTAAAAATTCTGAACATTGGGACGCCTGGGTGGCTTATCAGTTGAGCATCTGCCTTTGGCTCGGCATGATCCCTGGATTCCAGGATCAAGTCCCACATCGGGCTTCCTGCATGGAGCCTGCTTCTCCCTCTGCCAATGTCTCTGTCTCTCTCTCTGTGTCTCTCAAGAATAAATAAATAAAATCTTTTTAAAAAAATTCTGAACATTATTGATATTTTTAAAACCTTTAAGCAAATATAGAGATAGACATTCAAGGGAATGCAAATTATAATAATTTATATTTGTAAACTAGATAATAAATACCTGGGAATGATGGATTTACAGGTGAAGGAAATCAGTTATCTGGTTGAGACTTTCTTTTCCTCTTTGCCTCTCTTCCCTTAAAGTAAAAGCACTTAAGAGACATACACATTGAAAAACAAATAAACATTGAATAAATGTGTACATTTCATAGCTCAAGGACAACTAAAGATACCTATAATGTGTCAGCAGGTGCTTTTGAAAAGAGAACAAAAACTGGAGGAAGGTTAGTGTTGTAATGTTAACTATGAGTTATTAGTATAACTGACTAAATAAAAGTAAGATGTAAATGAGAAAAAAAGAAAAGAAAAAGAAATGACTTTTTAGTATCCTAAACAATATTCCTCAGGGGAACCTGGAGGCGGTGAGAAGGTTGGAGAAGCAGTGAATGGGAGACAGAAATCCTGGGCTTTAATTGCATTGATGATATCTAAATGATGATCTGTTACTTTTGATTATTATTTTCAGACATAAATTAGAATAAACAAGGCCGTTTCTTTTTTTTAAGTAGACATGTTCTGAGTATAATAAATATAATAGTTAATGTTACTGTATCCTTAAAATATTAAAAAAGAGTATACAATATGGAAAATAGAAATGACAAAAGACAGTAAAAGTAGAGGAAAGAATTCAGGGTGAGCAAGTCTAGACTAATGGCAACAAATACAAATGGATTAACTTGTATAAAAATAACTCATTTATATTAAAATATTGTGAATAATTTCGAAGTTCTTTTGGAAAAAAGGAAGTTATACATAAATACATTGACTAATAACAAAGACTAAAATATAAGAGTGTTGTATTTAAAAAGAATACATCAAAAACAAAAAGACATTTGCACTGTACTTTCATGAGGTAGATGTGCAAATAAAGGGGGCCAGTCAGGCTTTAGCATTTGCATGAATGATAAAAGAAATGTTAATACTAAAATAGAAGCACACCACATAAAAAGCCTCGGAATTTAGATGGGCCCCCTACAACACATGGAAAATAACAGTAGGGGGTGCCTGCGTGGTGCAGCCCTTTGAGCATCTGACTCTGGGTTTGGACTCACGTCCGGATCTGAGGGTCTGAGATCATGACCTGCATGGGGCTCGCTGCTTAGCTGATGAGTTGGTTATAAGAGTCTCTCTCCCTTTTCCTTTGCCCTTCCCACTTATGCTCTCTCAAATAAATTAATAAAGGGTGACTGGGTGGCTCAGTTAAGTGGCCAGCTCTTGATTTTGGCTCAGGTCATGATCTCAGGGTTCTGAGATTGAGCCTCACATCGGGCTCCCTGCTCGGCTGGGGAGTCTGTTTGTAGATTGTCTCACTCCTCTCCTTCTGTCCCTCCCTGTGCATGCGCTCTCTCTCTCTCTCTGTGCCTAAAATAAATAAATAAATCTTTAAAATAAATCTTTTTTAAAAAAATGGTACAAATTATAGAATAGAACTGTGGTGAGAATTAAGCATTCACTGTTATCAGACTGTGATAGGTCAAGCTCTTAGAGTTTAAGAATTAAACTGGTGAACTTCTGAATCAGACCACAAAGTGGTAGAGTGGAGTAGTTTATTTTTTTTTTATTTTTTTATTTTTTAATTTTTTTATTTATTTATGATAGTCACACAGAGAGAGAGAGAGAGAGAGGCAGAGACACAGGCAGAGGGAGAAGCAGGCTCCATGCACCGGGAGCCCGACGTGGGATTCAATCCCGGGTCTCCAGGATCGCGCCCTGGGCCAAAGGCAGGCGCCAAACCGCTGCGCCACCCAGGGATCCCGAGTGGAGTAGTTTAGAGCATGGATTCTGCTGCCTGAGTGCCTGGTTTGAATCCTGCCACTGTCACTTACTGACTAAAAATGAGAGAAAAATTAAAATGAGTCAAGAATGATTTTGTTTGGTTTTCTTTTCCGAAGTGGGCTCCATGCCTAGTGTCGAGCCCAGTACAAGGGCTTGAACTCATGACCCTGAGATTAAGACCTGAGCTGAGATTGAGTTAAATACTTAACTGACTGAGCCGCCCACGTGCCCTGAGAGATGATTTTTTTTTTTTAAGAGAGGGAGAGAGTGCGAGTGGAGAAGCAGCAGAGGGGCAGAGGGAGAGAGAGAATCTTCAGCAGGCTCCACACCCAACACAGAGTCCAGTTCAGGGCTGTCTCACAACCCTAAGATCATGACCTGAGCAGAAATCAAAAAGAGTTGAATGCTTAACTGACTGAGCCACCCAGGCACCCCAAGAGATTTTTTTTTAATATTTTATTTATTTATTCATGAGAGACACAGAGAGAGAAGCAGAGACACAGGCAGAAGGAGAAGCAGGCTCCATTCAGGGAGCTGGATGTGGGACTCAATCCTGGAACTTCAGGATCACACCCTGGGCTGAGGGCAGACACTGTGCTACCCAGGCCCTCAAGAGATGATTAAAAAAAAAAAATAATAAAAGTTGCACGATTGATAAATTGATTAATAAAATTTAATAAAATTAGAAATTAAGATATGCATAACCCACTGTAATTAAAATAATTATGGTCAAATGAACAGTTTATAAGCTGATAAATTTGAAATTCAAAACTTGATTTCTAGGGTGCCTGGATGGTTCAGTTGGTTGAACATCTGCCTTCTTGTCGGGTCATGATCATGGGTCCTGGGATTGAGCCCCCACATCAGGCTCCCTGCTCAGTGGGGTGCTTGCATCTCCCTTTCTCTCTGCCTGTAGCTCCCCCGCTTGTGCTCTCTCTCTGTGTCAAATAAGGAAATAAAATCCTAAACAAAGTGCAGCCCCGGTGGTGCAGCGGTTTAGTGCTGCCTGCAGCCCAGGGTGTGATCCTGGAGACTCAGGATCGAGTCCCACATCGGGCTCCCTGTGTGGAGCCTGCTTCTCCCTCTGCCTGTGTCTCTGCCTCTTTCTGTATCTGTATATATCTCTCATGCATAAATAAATAAAATCTTTAAAAAAAAACTTAAAAAAAAAGAAAAATTGATTTTCTTTAAAAATATGATATGAAGATTGATTAAAGAAATTGAGAACATAAATAGATCAACAATTAAGAAATCCAGAAAGTTACAGTGAGTTTCTCCTCCTAGAAATATATAATTTTTTCTACATTTTCAAATAATAAAGAATTATCAGTTTATATAAAGTAACCTATATATAAGCTTCCCTCCCACAAAAATGATGGCTTGATATCTGATTTATTCTGCATTATAGATAGGGTGTTAATCTTAAAATCTGGCAAAGACAAGAAAAGACATTCAGGTCATACTTTTTTAATCAATGTAGGTGCAACAATCTTAAATTCTATCAAGTAGAGTAAGTTAGCATATTGAAAGATTTATTTATGATGACTTATGTTTTTATCCTTGAGGAATCAATAGAGTTCATACATAAAGACGATGATGAAATTTTAGGGTGAAAATACAGGTTAAATGGAGAGATAGCCAATACATTCCGATATGAAGACTAAACATAGAAAAAATGGCGGTATTTCTTAAATTAACACATACTTTTAACACAGTTACTTGTTAATATATCATGGCTCCTTTATAGAATCTATGTAAGTCATTCCCACATTAATAGGAAAAATGAAATGAACAAGAGGATCAAAGGATGGCCCAAGAGAACAGGTAAAATGGAGACGTGCTGTACCAGATAAGATGTATTAGCACGTCACAGCCACTTGTGTAGCTGAAAAGAGGAAGTAAGGCTCGTGGACCAAGTAAATATAAGAAGGAGAATCTAATTTACATGAGAATTTAACATAACATATTACAACTGAAACCATGGGGAAGGTATCTGGACTTATTATATATCATCTGTCAAAGACTCCAGGCAGATTCAAGTTAAAGTAACCTCTCCACAAATGTAAAAAAAATACTAAAAAAGATAATATATTTTTAAACTAATAAATAGAAGAAATGGCAACCCAGATTAGTATGACTGTACAAGGCATTAAAAACTTGTAATTAAAAATTAGAGAATATAACACGATGAAAAGGAAAGCACTAGAATGGGGAGATATTTGAGTTAGTTAAAAGTTTAATATTGCGGTATGTGAAGATGTAGTTCTAAGATGATGTTCAAGGAGATTTTAAGAGATGGTTCATAG
The DNA here is from genome assembly GCF_053574225.1 of Canis aureus. NCBI lineage: Eukaryota > Metazoa > Chordata > Mammalia > Carnivora > Canidae > Canis > Canis aureus. The sequence continues at coordinate 44,109,323 of NC_135625.1, forward strand.
CATAAGAAATATAAAAAAAAAAAAAGAAATATAAACAAAAGAATATTGTTTAATCTGATAATTTAAAATAATTACTCTTAAGATTACTCTTAAAGCTGTGATATCATAAATATTTAGCACATGAACAAAAAGAAGAATGATTTCTAAATCCTAGTAAGGCAAAGGAGAAATAAGTATACTGTAATTTTTCTTATTTGAATACTGTTTGGACATATAACAAGGACCATTAAAATGATTTTTTATAAAAGATTTATTTATTTATTTGGTGAGGGAAGAGACAGAGGGAGAGAGAGCCCCAACAGGGCTCCATCCCACCACCCTGAGATCATGACCTGACCCAAAACCAAGAGTCAGATGCTTCACTGACTGTGCTCCCCAGGCACCCTGAAAATGGTAATTTTTTATCCAGTAACCTCATTTTTGGAAATTTATTTTAGGGAAGAATTTAAAGGAATAAGAATGTCATGTGTAGATCTTTGAAAACCAGATAATTTATGTAAATTAATATAAATTATATATACTATATCTTTAAAAACATAACTTACATAAATTATACACAAAAAGATAAAAGCTTTGAAAGCAGCCTAAATACTAACAACTTTAGTATTTAATGAACTATAATGCAACCATTAAAAAATTTAAATATGCAGATTGTGGGGCATCATGGAAATTTACTTGTATGTGATATGTAAACAACGAAATGCAAAATAATATATGCTGTATTTGTTAATTATGTGAAAATTTTACCTATGAATAAAGATTGTACAGTTCCATGGGCACACATAGTTATATGGACAAATTTTATCTAAGTTTTTGGAATTTAAGTTTTTTTATAAGTATAAAGGAAAAGTCATCTCAGGATTTCAGGTGGATATTCATGTGCACCAAGAACCAGTGGCCTTTCAAATGCCTCTAAGAGTTGCTTGTGTTTCTGTTCTACAGTGCTTGTTTCAGATTCTGGTAAATGTTTCCTGGAGTGGGAAACCCGGGAAGCCTAGCATTGCCGCAGTGGCGTTGAGCACCCAGCATGGATCTCTCCTGCAACTCAATGACACCTTGGAAGAGAAAGAAATTTGTAGGTTTGTACCTGCTTTGATGTGACCTACTGACACCCAGGTTTTTTTTCTTTTCTTTTCTTTTTTTTTTTTAAGATTTTATTCATTTGAGAGGGTGTCTCTCCCTCCTTTCTCTCTCTTTCTTTTTCTCTTTCTCTCTCTCTTTTAAGATTTATTTATTTATTTATTTATTTTTGAGAGAGGGAGAGAGAACATATGAGCAGGAGGGGCAGAGAGAGAGGGAGAAGCAGACTCCCCGCTGAACAGGGAGTCCCAATGTGGAGCTCCATCCCAGGACCCTGAGATCATGACCCAGCTGAAGGCAGACACTTAACAGACAACCACCCAGGCGCCCCTGACACCTGCATTTCCTGTCTATTTTTTTTCACTGCATGGGTTTTAGTTTTTCATTCCTTCAAAAATTTTCTTTTGTCTTTCCTGATCTGTACTCAGGAATGCCTGTCACTCTGCCTTGATGACATTGCAATAATCTAACTCATTTCCTAATCTAACCATTTTTCTTTATTTTACCACATCTTTGTAGGCTGGAATACAAATTTGGAGAATTTGGAAACTATTCACTCTTAGTAAAGCATGTCCATAATGGAGTCAATGAAATTGCTTGTGACATAGTTGTCAACAAGAATCCAATTGATAGTAACCTTCGTACGTATGTGCTCTTTGTTGCTTTTTAAAAATGTGTGTTTTAAGGATTTTAGTTTTTAAGTACCATTTGCAACACTTTGTGTACTTTAAAACCTGGATTACTGGTTATCTAATTTAGTTATGGTATATATATTGATTGTGTCATTGGTGTGTAAATAAGAAAATTATGTGATACATAAGAAAATTATATGATCAACATATCCTCATAGATGTTGTTTAATTATGAAGCATAAATAAGCCAAAAAAAGTTAATGCAATAGCAAGAAACTAGAAATAGGGCAAATGACTGTCAAGTGTCTTTCCTTGATTTAGGGATATGGGCACAGTATTCCCTGTATGTGTCTTACATGGACAGTCCTGAAATTCTTAGATTAAGGAGGGACTGTGCATTCTCTCATAACTCCACTGAAGAAAATCTGTCAGTCCGAGCCCCCATTAGATAATATAATATATCCCTGTGGCATTACTAAGTCCTGTTCACAGTGAAGTTTTTGAAGACCATAGGTTCATGTCAGAAGAATGGAAGAGCCAACATGAAAGGGCCAACATGGGTCAGTTTAAGTATTGAAAAGAATAATGAACATAATTGATGGAAATACACTGAATATACAAAAATCAATGAGATCCTTATGAAACTAAAAGGAACAGAGCCCCTTCCCTAAGCAAAAATAGTACTTTGGCTGCCTTTGGAGGTAACAAGGACACCTGATGTTAACTGGAGTGACTTAGAATTGTCAATTGAAAAGAAGGATCTAAGCATTTTTCTTGCCTTTCCTGTTTTCTTGCCTCAGTAGTCTGAGATGATGAGAGTGAATTCTTTAAGGCTAATCCTGGCTGGTACGTGTGGCAGAATAGTTCGTAGCCCCCAGGGAAGGAGTGGGGATAGGCAGGAGTCAGAGTGGGTGGCCGGGGAGGGGCAGGCTGTCCCCCGCAGGACACGGGCGTTGGGCGCGGGGCCAGTCGCCAGCAGGTGCTCTTGGTCAACGCTGGGAGAGGACACAGCACCGGCTGTGAAGCATTCTTGCCAAAAAAAGCTAACCTTTTTTAGTGAAATCTCTATAGTTAATTGCCCATGTGCCGAACATTTGGAGGATAGGATGAGTTAGGTGCCAACATGAGGAAGCACAGTTACTGCTCTAGAACAGGAGGTGTCCTAATAGACAACTTGTTTTAAGCAAGTCAATGGCTGCTTACATCAGAATTGCCTAAAGAGACATGACGAACAAATACAAAATGTGAACCTTGTTTTTATCCTGATCTGAACAAGCTAACTACAAAAAACATTTCTGAGATAACTAGAAAAATTGGAATATGGACTCACTGTTAGCCAGGGGATTGTTAATGACATTGTGATTATTTACATTTTTAAGAAACTTTTAATTTTGAAATAATTTTGGATAATTTTGAAATAAGTTTAGACTTACAAGAAAATTTTGAAATGATTTTAAACTTACAAGAAACGTTGCAAGAAAAAGTTTCCATATACCCTTCTGCCAGCTTCCCCTAAACCCTTAAACTATATAATCATAGTATAGCTACTCCTATATGATGACCAAAACCAGGATGTTAACGTTAGTACGGTGCTGTTAACTGATGTTTAGGCTTTCCGGATTTCTCCTATTGTCCCTTCTAAGGCCTGTTCTTTGGTCCAGGATGCAGTTCCAGAGATCCCATAGCCCATTTAGCTGTCAGGTTTCTGCAGCCTTTCTTTGTCTTTCATGACCTTGATACTTTTGAAGAGAACTGGCCAGTTACTTTATTATTTGCACTTGCTGTCTGTTTTCTCATGGCTAGGTAGAGGGCATGCATTTTTGGTAGATGACATAGAAGCCTTCTCAGTGGGCCACATCAGGGATTACACGATGTCAACACATCTTTTGTGAGGCCTGTGCTTTAGAGATACATAATGAAGGTGGACAGAGGAAATGACATGATGTCTGGGATTTGCTTAAAAATGCTTCAGGCAAAAAAGCAGAGGCAGAGTAGCAATAGGTGAAGCAAGGGTGACACTATCTTGATAATTCTAGAATCTGGGTGATGACTATAAGTGGTTCATTATGCAAATCTCTGTTCTTTTGTGTATGTTTGGTATTTTTCATAATGAAAATTAGCACTCCCCAATGGTGAGTGTTCTCAGTTGTTTATATGGAAGTTAGCAGACGGATATAGGCTTTTCCCTCACTTGTTTTGTTTGCATTTTTCATTTACAGATTACATGTAGTGACATGACAGCTGTGCTGCTTATGACATTTTGGTGATACAGTGTTTTCTTTGATTTTTATAGCTGTGTGTATTGCGTTCCTTGTTGGTGTGGCGCTCATCATTGCAGTATCCCTTCTAAGGTTCTTGTTGAGGTAAGCAGATGTTAGGACACGATTGAGGTGAAGTAGAATATAGAAAAAATATATTCAGGAAGGCTAGTTTGACCCTTTCAATGACTGTTATTCTTTGATTAAATGAATACTTACTGCATCCACCATGCCCAGTCCAGCTTGCAGAATTAGGGATCCATATAGAATAAGAAATGGTCCCTGATTTCAGGGAAATGATAACCTAGTTCAGGTGATCTTTGCCTTCAATCCTCCCAAACCGCTGAAAACAGAGAAGAAGATGCTTGAGATGTCATTATTTCCTGAAAGGATCTCACAGCCTGCTTTTGTGGTGAGCAGGAGTGGCCTGGGCTGATCTCAGGAGGCAGCTGCTGCACTGTACTCCTCTCCCTCCTGTCTGGCTCTGAGCCCTGAGGCCACCCATACAGTCCAGCTTTCCAGGTCCTGCCAGGTGGCCCACCGGCGGCAGGGACAGAGGATGGGGTGTCAGACTTCTGGACCTCAGTGTGGACTTGCTTGTTCCTGGTTGGGACTGGCAGCTTGGCGAGGGGATTCCTTCTCCTCTGTCTGCCTGGGTAACAGCAAGTCTGGTGAGATTGAATGAGTAGATTGGAAAGAAAAAAAAAAAAAGTCACAAAGATCCAGGCCTGGCAGATCACCTTTCAAAGGAAAGTTCTTTCATGTTTTTAAAGAAGTAAAACTGATGGATTTTCACATGCTTGGCCTGTTAGGGTTGGGAAGGATCACAAGATTTTGTGAGTGAGCCACATCCAAACTGGAAGGAGTAAAACCTAGTTTTTAAGTCTGCCCCCTTGAGGAAACCTAGCAACTGTGGGGAGTTCTTGCACTCTGACTCCCTCCCTCTGTGCATCTTAAAAATACAAAGGTCTGTAAGGATAAAAAGGATTATTTCTTGTTCAGAAGCAGATTTTTAACCCAACTGTCTTTTAGGGGCAGAGTATAATTTCAGCAGAAGAGTTTGTTTGATTTTTTTTGTTTGTGTATTTATTATTGGAGTTCAATTTGCCAACACCCAGTGCTCATCCCGTCAAGTGCCCCCCTCAGTGCTCGTCACCCAGTCACCCCAACCCCCCCGCCCACCTCCCTTTCCACCACCCCTTGTTCACTTCCCAGAGTTTGGAGTCTCATGTTCTGTCACCCTCTCTGATATTTCCCACTCATTTTCTCTCCTTTCCCCTATAATCTCTTTCACTATTTTTTTTTAGAAGAGTTTGTTTGAATTAAGATATTACCTTGTCAATCTTTTGATAAGATGCAAATACTTCTCCAGTTTATTACAGTATTTTCACCTGGTCCTTTGACTGTGAATGGATCTGTGGCATCACTTCTTAAAGTAATTCATAGCTGATCTCCAGCTCTTGCAAAGGGAGGAAGCCCCACCTTATCCACTGGGGAACTGAAGCTCTTCATAACGTGTGGTTCTGCCTCTGTAGCCGTGGAGGCAGGATGCTGGTCCCTTGTCCCTCGCCCCATCACTCTCCAGTGTGCCCCAATGTCCAGGGATGTTCATGTATGTCAGAACCAGGAAAGAACCTGAGGCAGGAGTAAGAATACAGGATCTCTCTCTTTTTGCCAGGAGGACAAGCATATACAAGAAAATTAAAATTCTTTTTAAAATTTAAATTAAAATTCATTTTAAAAACTCTCATTTTTAAGTATCTTACCTTCTCCTTTTGCCCTGCCTTAGATCTTGATTTTAATATTTTTTATATAATGGTCATGTTACCAGTGCTGAATAAAGTAGAAATAGGATTTTTTAAAAAAGGAGATCTTTTATCTTTTAGAGCTACACACTACAGTGTTGATGGATTAAATGATACCATGTCTGGGATTCTTTAAAATAGTCTAACACAGGCAAGGGGTAGTGAGTGCAAGTGTTGGATGAACTAAGACCCACTACACTTAAAGACACTTTAAAATGTTTAACTCTTTGACTCATAGAGAATATGAACTTCAAATTAATTTTCTTTCAATGCAGTATCCAGGCATTTTGAAAATTTTGCCAAATAAAATAAATAAACTGAGCTTTTTATTTATTTACAGTTTGGATGACTTTCATAATTGGATTTCTAAAGCAATAAATTCTCGGGAAACTGATCGCCTCATCAATTCTGTAAGTTATTAAAATGCATCGTGTGGTCTGGGTGGTTTTCTAGATTTGGAATTTATAATTCCCTATTTAATCTTTATTATCTGATATAATTAATCTTATTGTGGAAGGCCAGGTTGGTCATGTGTTCTGTATCCTTAATAAAAAACAAGCAGCCTTGTCTTCAGGTCTGGTGAAGGACACTGTCCCCTTCTCTTTCCTGATGAGGTTGGAACTTTGGGTTGCAATATATGCATGGTGTAGAGACATTTTTCACTCTGCACTCAGCACTAGTTGAATTAATCCAGTTAAGTAGAGGATGTCAAGATAAAAACAAAAGAGTAAGAGCCATCAATATGAAATCTACAGCTCTATGGCTTCCTATGGTGATAAAACGTATTACTTGTGTTAATAAATTCATCATGGATATATGTATGTCCGTTTATGGACATATTTGCTTGTATCCTTGCACCAGATGCACTTATGGACTGCAAGCTCAGCAGATGGCACAAAAATCAAATAATGTGCAAAACTAAACCTTTGAGTGGGATCTTTACAAAAGCCAATTAAAGGATTGTTCAGGACAGCGATATGTAGTTCTCTATTAATTTCTCCCCTAAACCCAGAAAACTGAAATTTACTCATTAGCATTATCAACTGGTATATTTCTCTCCCCATTTTCCTGAAGGAGCTGGGGTCTCCAGGCCGGGCAGGCTCCATTGGTGGCGAGGCTCAACAAGAAGCATGGCATCCACCCAGCGCACTACCACGCCTCCGCTCTATAGACACATTTAGAGGGTATGTGTGGCTCTCTTGGTTCATTGAGGGCACAGGTAGTCTAGGTTTACATGTGTACACATGAACACGCTTTTAACTTAAGGAATTTTACATAGCTTTACTTTTAGTGTAGGCAGGACTTCTTTCTGTAAAAATAAATCAGTGGCCTCTCCTTACTCGAAAACTGTCACAATAGTAGATATAAAGTTGCTAGAGAGGAGTCAAGGGACGAGTTCAGAACCAGTTTCCACTGGTGTGTAGATTCCACTGAGCTGAGGTCATGTGGGCAGACAGCAGCTTGCGGGGCCTCCATGTCCATCCGCACCCCTGTACCGTCAGTAGTTTGACAGATGAAGCGCCAATGTGGGCCAGCCCTGGCCCTTCCCCACTGGAGCCCTCTAGGAAGCAGGTGCAGAGTCCTACGAGTTGTTATTTTAGAGTTCAGGTGGAAGACAGGGCCAGGACCCAACTCTGAAAATAAAGTATAAAACCACAGAGATGAAAATAAACGTCTAGGTGTTGAGCCTTCCATTTTTGCCCTCAGCGGGGCTTTTAAACTCCAGTGACAATTATAATTCTGTACCAGCCTCCCCAGAAGCCAAGGGTTCCTGGGGTGCGTATTTGAAGCCAGACAAGAATAATAACCATCGTTAATGATTTTTGAATTCTCACCCTGTGGAAGGCACTGTTCTCACTTGTAAGTTTATTCAGTCTCTTCATAATCCTATGAGGCATATACTTTTAATTTGCCTGTTGTACAGATGAAGAGACTGGGCTGCAGAGTAACTAGCCTGAGGTCACTCTGGGACAAAGTGGGATGGACAGCTGGGATTTGATTACAGGCCGTTGGGCTCCGTTTGGCTCCAGATAATTGCAGTGACACACTAAAGTCTTCATTCTTCAGTATCCTGCAGAATTAGTGTCAAATAGTAGCATATTCAGTCTCTTTCATCGTATTTCTCTTCCCCCCCCCCCTTTTTTTTTTCCAAGAAATGGAGGTGGGTAGGGATGGCAGGAGACAGTCTTAGGCAGGCTCCATGCTGCCAGTGGAGCCCCATGTGGGGCTCGATCCCACGACCCTGAGATCATGACCTGAGCCGAAATCAAGAGTCAGTTGCATAACTGACTGAGCCACCCAGGCACCCCATTCCTTTCTTTTTGATTCTCATTGCCACTTTTGGAGATTTGATGCTTGTAGGTAGAAAGGAACTAACATTTACCAAGTGCCTGAAGTGTGCCCAGGGCTGGTTGGGCACTATGATAGATAATCTGTTCCTCAGTGGTCCCAGGGGTCTCTGTGGGTGTGTCTGATTGTTTTACAGAGAAGCACACTGAGGTCACTGATGAGAGTTCTTCCCTAATAAGATCTGAGGGTCCATGATATGAGCCCTCAGCTCTTATGAATTTGTGCCTTCTACTCTAGTTATAAAGAACTATAACCCAAGACATCTAAGTAATTAGCACAGAACTGAGTGATGGGAAGTGTTTTGCTTTGTTTTCAAGTTAAACAGTTTATGTCAGTGTAAATTTCTCTTAATAAATCATGTTAGAGGGGCCCCTGGGTGGCTCTGTTGGGTGAATGTCTGACTCTTGATCTCCGCTCAAGTCTTGATCTCTGGGTGGTGAGTTCAAGCCCTACATGGGGCTCCTCATTGGGTTGGGGGGTCTACTTAAACAAAAAGAAATCATGTTGGAAATGTTGGCAACAGAAGGGCTTTGTGTAGGGCCCTGATTGTAGTGATTAGAGACCATCGTTTCCTGCTCTGTAAGTGACTGCTCTTGTGAGTGTAAGTGGGCCATCCCTCATCACATGTGCAAGTCCTGGAAGTGTGCTCTTTGCTACTTTACAGGCTAGCGCTCATCCTCATGGTCTTCGTAAATTATGGAGGAGGAAAATATTGGTACTTCAAACACTCAAGTTGGAATGGTAAGAGGTTTCCTAAAAACAGTATGGCTTGTGTAGGACCCCTCAGAGAAGTGTGGACCGGAGAGCCTCTCAGCATCCCCTCAGGAGCTCAGAGATGAGGCCCCACCAGCCTCCTTGGAGCGCTGAGTTCCTATCCCCACAGAATGACCTCTACTAACCCTTTTGCTATGTTCTTGTTTTTGTGTGCTGTGGCCTTGTAATGCTTCACTGTGATAACACATAGTAGATGCCCAGGTCTCTGTTGTGGGACTGTGGGACTCTGCAGAAGCTGTTAGGAATTTAGTTGTAAGTGACTCTTGCCGTATTCTAGATATGCCTTTTATTACAGCCACTTGGGGCTTCTGCCTTCTGAGACTCATGGTCCTCCTTGGGGTGCCATTGAGCTCAGATTGGTCTGAGTGGTGCTGAATCGTGGCCGTGAATCTGGCTCAGTAGTTGGTATAGGAATGGGGTTTGAATCATGCTGCTTGAAGACAACAGACTTGTCCACAGACTTCTACTTTGGCTCTCCCGTGCCCAGTTACATTCTTAGGAAAGGCCCCAGGCCTACCGACTGGTTGCAGAGTCCCCAGAGAGTGTCTGTGTGTATTACTTCAGAGTTTTCCCGAGAATTCTCTGTGTGAGTTAACTTTCCATATATATCAGTATATAATGGAGCCATTCTAGATTTAGGAAGTGTTTGTATTCTAGAGTCATTTACCTGACTCTTGTGTCTGTGTTATTCTCCAGGACTGACGGTGGCTGACCTTGTATTCCCATGGTGAGTTGCACTCTACCACCAGTATTGCCCTACAATCATCTATGGTTTTTTTTTAGCTGCTGCTGGAGCCTTTCTCCAAGACCATCCTTGACTTCTGAGCCACAGGCCTGTGTTGCTGACAGGTCTCTGGCATTATGAGCTCCTTCTAAAAATTGTGATACTGCATAGTTCTTATACTTGGTATGGGACTTATCTAAGACCTGAATATAAAAGATAAGTGATTGCACAGAGAACCTTTTGTTCATTTGTAGATATGGGATACAAGGTCCTGGGATCTTGTAGGAAATCATAAATTCGGAATATGTAGTTAAATCCCACTAATGCTGAAAATAAGTATAAAAGTCATTTCCTAAAAGAAATGTAGTATATTGGCATCAGGAAATTCCGATAAGTATGTAACAGGGTAATACACTAAAATTTAATGTAACAGAGGAGCAAACCACTCTGTCTCTGATCATCTGTGGGTTGTTCACCTTGTTACAGGACCCCAACTTCCGCTACAGTGTGGACCTTTTGTCTTTGCTGATGATGTGCTGAGTGACTTTGTCCCATCTTCAGGAGGTAGCATTAAGCTATTGGGTGTCATCCTTGCGCAGGGGCCATGCTAATCTTCTCTGTATCATTCCAGTTTTAGTATATGTACTGCTGAAGTGAGCACAGCACTAGCTATAGGTTTACTGCCCTGGTCCCTTGTGTTTCATCACTAGTATGAATTCAGGGTTTCTTGCAGGAGAGCTGGGGTTCTTTTTTGAGATGGTTTGGGTAGGAGGAAGTTTTATATGCCTGAAGACCTAGTAAGCCAGGTCTTCATGTACATGTACATGTACATTCTTTTTGAAAAAAATGATTTTATTTATTTGACAGAACACAAGCAGAATGAGTGGCAGGCAGAGGGAGAAGCAGGCTCCCCACAGAGCAGGGAGCCCCACGTGGGGCTCAATCCCAGGACCCTGGGATTATGACCTGAGCCAAAGGCAGATGCTTAACTAACTGAGCCAGCTAGGCATCCCATTTATGTACATTCTCTAGGAGGTTCCCTACAGGAAATGTGTTCCCGTTTTTGTTACTGGACACTTTTATCCAATTAGATGACCCCAAGAAAGGAAGCCAGGGGACACCAAGTAATGCAGTAAGAGCAAACTCTCATCTCTGATAACCTCACGCTCAATAACTGGAAAGATTGCTATTCTGACTTTTTTTCTTAAGAGTTAATTTAGTGTAGTAAAAGCAAAGGAAAGAGGTGTGTGGTTCAGACAAAATTAGAAAAAGAAATAAAGCTTTCATTTTTCTTTCTGGAGAAAGAGTGAATTTAGAAATGATTGACATCTGTTTGTTTCTCAAGGACTTTGAGGATGTGCTCATGAATGTCCTGTTGTTTTGATTGTAGCATCTTTATCATTGTTTCACTTTGATAATGAATGGGGAGACTTGTCCTTGGAAATTTCGCTCAGCCCTGAAGAATTTTCCTTCTAGGATGGGACTTGAAGTTGCACAAACCTTAGAGTCCACCAGCGCTACATTCTGATTCTTCCTCCGGTGTTATTTCACTAATTGGCTATATTAGAAAATCATGTGTTGCTTCTTTCATGTAGTAGATTATAAAATATTGATGATACACAGACAAAACGCCACCCTAGAAATGGCCACCTCTTAATAGCTGTCCTTTTTTTAGGTTTGTATTTATTATGGGATCTTCGATTTTTCTGTCGATGACTTCCATGCTGCAGCGAGGATGTTCAAAATTCAGATTGCTGGGGAAAATTGCATGGAGGAGTTTCCTGTTATTCTGTATAGGCGTGGTCATTGTGAATCCCAATTATTGCCTTGGCCCCTGTAAGTATTTTTCCCCTCTGTGAGTGTATATTCCGGTTGAAATATGGAAGCTACATGTCATAATTTAAAAGAAATATAATGTCTCCATCACAGGTGCCTGCAAAAAGAACAGATATTAGAAAAGCATATACATGTTTGTATAACTTGGGGCATTATTACTACTATCTTGGGACTTCAGACCTGGGAGGGGCTTCTATGACCACTCAGACCCTCCTGCTGTTCAAAGGAAGACTGAGTCCTGGAGAGATGAAGTGCTTTCTGTGGCTCTTCTAAGTGTAAGGGACAGAGAAGGGCCAGATCAGGTCACCTGGTTCTCGGCCCTGCCCCCTGCCACTTCGTATTCATCCACTTGCATAATAAGGTGATTGTATGATAGTTCAGGAATCAATCCACCTTTGTCAGCACCTGTATGCCCACTGGTTTGCGGGCAAGGAGTATCTTCATTGTTGTTTTTGTGGTGTGAGCAGGACAGGGAGGCCAAGGGAAGGACACACACCCATGCCTGGGACCTGCATTGGAGTCGAGGAAGGCAGTAGTTGCTGTACTTGAGGGGCTTCCAGTGTCATTAGCAAAACAGGACACAGTTATCTGGACAAGAGCCACAGGGTTCCCTCAGACAGGCTGACTGAGAGTCAGCATCAGGAGGAGGTACAGGTCACCTTCCAGATGGCATCAGGAGGAAAGGTGTCACATAGGGTTGATTGATGGATCTCCAAAAAGTGGGCCTCTACTCCCAGGAGAATACACCATAGGGTTCATCACATGGTCACACTCTTCCAGGGGTGGTCATGCAGCCTGTAGGACTGGGAGAGTCTGTTGGTGGCCTGTGCTAGCTCTGCAGGTTGGTGGTGGATTGAGAGCTGATTGAAACTGTACCCAGAAAGACAAAGTGCTGGGCGGGAGCCTCAGGGCCCAGGCAGCCCTTGCTTTGCCTCACACCCAGGGGACCCGTGTTCTTACCTCTGTGTCCCAGGCCAATTACTGTTGCGGGTTTGAGGCAAGTCCTATATGTGTCTCTATCTCCAAGAGCAGAGAAAGCCTACTTAAGGGCAGGAGAGGTTTGTTCCCCCACCCTTCCCCCACCGAGAGAACAGTAACGTTGTCTTGGGCAGGAGGAGGGATGCTGGCTAACGCTGCACCTAACCTGTGCCTTCTGCAGTGTCTTGGGATAAGGTGCGGATCCCTGGTGTGCTCCAGAGGCTGGGGGTCACCTACTTTGTGGTTGCTGTGTTAGAGCTCATCTTTGCCAAACCTGTGCCCGAAAGTTGTGCCTCGGTGAGAAATCCTGCTCTTAAACACGGGAGTGGGGGAGGTGGGGAGGGGGGTCACTGTATGTTGTTTTTTTTACAAGATTTTATTTATTCATGAGAGACAAAGAGAGAGGCAGAGACACAGGCACAGGGAGAAGCAGGCTTCATGCAGGGAGCCCGATGTGGGACTCAATCCCAGAACTCCGGGATCATAACCTCAGCCAAAGGCAAATGCTCAACCACTGAGCCCCCTTGGTGCCCTGACTCTGGGTTTTCTTGAAGTGAAGTGAGACTAGACCTGAACGTGGGCTTGGTCAGTCACGTGAGACCCAAGGTCCGTGGAGGCTCGTCCTGGGCCTCCATGATGGAGTGAGGGGGCTGGGTGGGACACCAAGCACTAGGTGGGTTCTACTCCTTCTTTCAATCAGGACAGCTCCAAAATATAAATTTTGTTTTCCTTTCTTAAAAATGTATTTTTAAAATTGCCTTTTCAATGCAGCTTTATAGAGATGTATTTCACATACCATAAAACTCACAAGCTGGAAGCCTGCCATTCAGTGATAGTTTATTCACAGAGTTGTGCAGTCATCACCACTACCTAACTCTAGAACATTTTCATCACCCCACAGGAGACCCTATACTCCTCACCAGCCACTTACTATTGTCCATTAACCCCCAGCACCAGGCAACCCCCTCATCTACTTCTATCTCTGTAGATTTCCCTGTTTGGGACATTTCGTATAAATGGAATGATACAGTATGTGTCCCTTTTTCTTAGTTTCTTTCACTTAGCATATTTTTCAAGGTTCATATGTGTTGTGCCATGTATTGGTGCTTCATCCCTTTTTACTGCTGAATAATATACTCCATTTTATGACTGCCATTTTTTTTGGATACATTCATCAGTTGATGGGCATTTGACTTATTTCCATTCTTTGGGTGGTATGAATAAAGATTCTATGTATATTTGTGCACAAGTTTTTGTGTGAACATCTGTTTTTAATTCCCGTGAGTATCAGAGTAGAATTGTCCAGTAATTTCTTTTTAACTAATATTTTACTATGATATTTCATGGAGAGGGGCAGCTAGACCTCATAATACATATAAAACAAAACAAGCATCTGTTTTTGTATTAGTATCATAAATCACCAGGAATTTCCCAAATACATTTACTGCCTATTTTTTCTTCTTCTGCTCACATGCAGTTTGTACATGTTTTTTTTTAATAACCTCACTCAGGAGAGAAGATGCTTTTCCCTTCGAGACATCATCCTCAGCTGGCCCCAGTGGCTCTTCATTCTGCTGCTGGAAAGCATCTGGCTGGGCTTGACATTCTTCTTGCCTGTTCCTGGATGTCCGACGTAAGTGAGCCCATGTAGGTAATCCATATTTGCCAAGTCAGAGCTTCTGGGGTGATAGCTTGCAAGTTTCCTGAGTGAGAGGAATTCTCTTTTGTTTTGTCTTCTCCTTGGAGGCATAGTGTGTATTGGGAGAGGAGCTTGCTTTACGTCCAGAGGAATGTCTCCGTGAGGCTTTTTCAGGGTCTGTGTGCAGGGCAGTTGGGCTGCCCACCTTCACATGTGGGGAGCAGTTAAGTCAAAAGGGCATCGGTGAAGAGTGCATAGCACCCCGGTGTCTCCGTGTGTGAGACACCTTGTTGGGCTGCAGCAATTGCCAGTGTAACCCTTAGTCCCACTGAAGTCCTATGAAGTACGTATTTTCACTTTTCCAGTGGTTATCTCGGCCCTGGCGGCATTGGAGATTTGGGGAAGTATCCAAATTGCACCGGAGGAGCTGCTGGCTACATTGACCGCCTGCTGCTGGGAGATGACCACATTTACCAGCATCCCTCTTCGGCCGTGAGTGAGCCTAGCTTGTACTTACAGCAGGGCACTTGGGAGCTCTGACGTGAAGGAAAACAGAAGGGGCTGGCTAACTGGAAACTCTGTCCATTTAACAAATTATGACAAGAACTAGTTTTTTTTGAGAAGTTGGCTGATTTAGGAAATTTAATGTTTAGTATGGGGCTGTGTGTATCCATTACTTTGAATTTGAAAGTGCAGATGCACGGAATCAAGCTGTGGCAGCATGCTGTCCTCTGGCTCAGGTCAGACTTCCTGGCAGCAAACTCTGAGGCTGAGACTCCTTATCCGGCCGTCCTTTGGGGATCAGCAGATGCTGATCCTGGGGGGATCCAAGGAAGCAGCAACAGGCAGAAGGGGTAGTTGGACTGCTTGGTAGTCACACAGGGCCTCACCTAATCCCCTGGGGGGCTGGACTGGTGTGTTGGAGTGAGGGGGTTGACCATTGGATGCAGGCTACCCCCAGCAGGGAAGTGTGACTCCTTCAGTCAAGGACCCATCCAGAAAAGGGACTTGGCTGAGAGCTTCTGGCCATTGGTGCTTCTACCTATTTGGGGGATGAAGGCTTTAGTCTGGAGAGGGCGGTGGGGGGGGGGTGCAATATCTGGGTGTTGTGCTGTGGCATCCACTATGCTCTGTGTTTCCAAATTTCTGCAGTTTCGACAATTACATTTGTTTTATAATTAGATAACAGATAGAGCTTTACATGTGATTCACCATAAAAGAAGTTAGGAAGGGGCATCTTTCTGATGTTACAATAGGGTTGACAGAGGGAATAAACCTGACAATTATGACGGTATTATGCGCAGTGTTGGAAGCAGTCAAGGATGCAGCCTGTGCCTAGGTCCCCAAGGTTGAAGTGGCTGCTCTGGACCATGGCTCATCTCTGGGCTCTGTGCTCCCTTCTGCGATCACACCCCCACACTTTGTTGATCAGAAGTATTCTGTCTGTAATCCCAGCAAGCTGGCTGTGAATTTCTGCGGCAAAAACAAAACACATTGAATTCTGGAGTGTATTCAGATTTGTATTTGATCTCTGAAGTTGTTTGTGTGCATTTCACGGTCAGTGAGTCTTGCCGCCTTTTTCTGTTTTGTTTAGGTGCTTTATCACACCAAGGTGCCCTACGATCCAGAGGGAATTTTAGGGACCATCAGCTCCATTGTGATGGCATTTTTAGGAATTCAGGTATTCGTTCATTTCATTAGGGTACATTTTTCTGACAGTTCGTGATTATTGATTCAACACTAATTCAAAAACTATTTCATTAAAACAAGTAACTGGAAACATATCTTCTATGGTCTAATAAGTTCTGTTTATATGTGACAGATTGTCAAAACTAGAAGTCATTAAAATGCAGCACAATGAAATAATTCCTCTATATAAGGTATAATTCCTGTGTCCCCCCCCCCCGGCCCCCCATCATTTATGTTTTATCTTAGCAGCGGAGGCACAGAGTTTCTGGGTAGTGGGTAGTTTCAGAAGTGTGCAGAATGTTTGGTGTTGGCAGTGTGGGGAAGCCCCTGTGTCACTTGTCACATTTTGTGTACACTCTGTATGGTTTCAGTTTATGCATATTTTATGCCAGAACCAATACAGGTTGTTCTTGGTTTATCTCACATGCAAAGTTTGTTTAAATTCTGAACAGTCTAGATTTTTTTCCCCCTTAAATTCTCCTTATTGGCGTTTGAAACTATTATTTGAGCAGAGAGAGCTAACTGGGGGAGGGCAAAGCATGTAAAGCAGCACTAATGGGATGCTCTGCGGTGATGAAAATATTCGTGTCCATATGGCTGTTGAGTACTAGAAATGTGGCTGGTATCACTGAAGAACTGAATTTTGAATTTCATTTCATTTTAATTAATTCAAATTTAATTTCAAATAGTCTCCTGTGGCTACTGGCTGCCATATTGGATAGTGCAGGTCTTCATGTTTTGATGATTTCATGTTTAGCAATACTGCTCTGTACTCACCTCTGTAGCACTTTATAGTTCACTGTGGGTGCTTTCACATATGTTCATTTAACCCCTGCATCTGCAGGGGTGAATCTGCGCCTCAGGAGCAGCCTAGGGTAGGGTTAAGAGCATGGACCTGGTGCCACAGTGGGATTGAACGCTGCCCTACCACTCTCTAGCCAGGTAGACTCAGGCATGTTCACCCTCTGTGCTCCAGCAGCACCTACTTCATGAAGGTGTTGAAAGGACTGAGGAAATTAATTCATGTAAAATTCTAAGAACTGACACCTAGAGAGCATTCATGAATTTTAACTTTAATTACAAATTATTATGAACATTTTCTTATCCCTTGCTATTTTCAGAAATCAAGTCCTAATTTCAGGGGATATTTAGTCAAAGTCCAGACTGTACTGTTTCTAAAACATTTCTCTACCTTTATGCCCACCTGCCCCTGTCCCTCTGTACTGCAGGCCAGTCTGAGCTGGCTCCTTGTTACTGGTTTTTGGGGTGGGGGAGACAGGACTTTGATCAGCTCCCCATCACATACGGGAGAAAAAAGCCCTGCCTCCCCAATGAGACTCGCAAGCCTACCTGCCTTCCACCTTCCCGCAACTTCCCAGCCCCCTGGCCTTTCTCTGTTACCCACAGTGGCTCAGGGCTGCAGGTTCTTTCATCATTTGATGAGCTCCTGTGCGGCTGTTCCAGCCCACACGCACTTCCTGCTCTGCACATGTAGCCTCAGCTGGACAGCATTTCCTCTCTGGCATCTCTCTCATCCTCCAGACAGTGATCCCTCCCCCTGCAGAGCCTCAGTGCCCAGTCAAGGGCAGAGTGACATCCCTTCCTCTTCTCTGTGATCCCCACTGCTAGCAGCGTGCCTGGCAGATGAGTCTGTGTGTTGAGTGATTAGGACGCTGGATGAACATGAAACACGATGGTATCTCAAGGAGTTTGCTAGGTCACCTGTGTTTTCTTCTCCAGGCAGGAAAAATACTCTTGTATTACAAGGATCAGACCAAAGACATTCTGATCAGATTCACTGCCTGGTGCTGTTTTCTGGTAAGTAGCTGACATTGCTCACTACAGTCCTGTCCATACATGTTTCAAAGAACTGGAATATTCAGCCCTGGAAAGCAGCTGTCCCCACATCACAGGAGTTGCATTCTTCTCTAGAACAGCAGAGAGGAACACATCTTTACACCTGAACTCTCAGGTTTACTTTCTTAGGCAAATGTCTTTATAAATGAGAGTGTTTGCTGTGGAACAGCCAACAGGAGTCTCGTGAAGAAATAGTGTGGGTCCCGGTCGGAGCCAGGCCGGGAAGAGCAGGGCAGCGGCTGCCAGAGGTCGGCTCCCAGATCTCCAGGTGACGGAGAGTTGAAAGTCGGGTTGTTCATTTTATCTCTCATGCTTCCTTTTATAATTTAGTTATTAGTTTACCGTCAACTCAGAACAATGCTCTAGAGATTTTGATTTTGGTTTTGAGAATATTTTTAGCTATGCATCCTGAAAATAGTTTTCTAGTTAAAAGAATAAAATAGAAGACATAATTTGCAACCCTTACTAAGTAATGAAGTAACATATTTTCCAGTTTTGAAACACAGTCGTTTTTTGAGATAACATAAAAAAACTAACATCTTTCTCCCCTATTGTAGGGGCTTATTTCTGTTGCTTTGACGAAAATTTCTGAAAATGAAGGCTTTATCCCAATAAACAAAAATCTGTGGTAGGTATAGAAAACAATGTCATTTTAATGCTGGGCTGATCTTGCTGATGCTGGATGTGCTCCACAGGAGCCCTGAAACACCTCATTTGCCTTGTAGGTCCATTTCATATGTCACCACACTGAGCTCCTTTGCCTTCTTCATCCTGCTTATTCTGTACCCCATTGTGGATGTGAAAGGACTGTGGACGGGAACCCCATTCTTCTACCCAGGTAAACCTCTAAGCCTGGAGTCGCTGGTGGTGACCAAGTGGGCCAGCCCAGAGACAGCTGAGCAGGCCTAGTACTGCGACCTCGGGCCATGCCCTGGTGGCAGGTTTCTAAGATGCTGGCTGAGGGAGAAAGCAGCTGGAACCACGCTGTCCCAGGCCACGTGCAGGACATGCCTGGCCTCTTCCAAAACAGTGCACCCATTTTGTCTGTTTAGATTGTGAGGTCACAACCAAGCTCTACTTTTTTCTTTAGGCAATCTTGAGTTGTGGAGCATCAGAAACGATCCAGGGCCTGGTATCTAGCCATATGGGGCCATGTCTTCTTTTTGAATATAAATGTCTGAATATAAATGTATAAACTGCCTTATAGATTATGTATAAGAAATATCAAGAGACAGTACCAAGAGATCAATGTAATGGTTTCAGCACAATTCTACCCAAAGACTGAGAGATAGACCTAATCCCTGGTCTTTTTTTTTTTTTTTTTTTTTTTTAAGATTTATGTATTTATTTTAGAGAAGGAAAGAGCATACATGCACAGGGTTGGGAGGGGCAGAGGGAGAGAGAGAGAGACTCAAGTAGAGTCCATGCTGAGCGCAGATCCTGCCGCGGGGCTCAGTCCTGGGACCCCGAGATCATGATCTTGGTTGAAACCAAGAGTCAAACACTTAACCGACTGAGCCACCCTGGTGCCCCAGACCTTATCATTTCCATGACTCACTTCAACCCTACGATTCTAATGACAGTTACATTTTCTGATCTCAAGTTTTCAATGTAAAAAATGTAAGTTCATGGTTTTGGCAACTCTTGCAGATTTAGTATTCAAGAATTATATTGTTACAGATATTATCTAATTTTTGTTCTAGCTTGCACTTAAGTATTTAAGATATGCATTACTTATTTTTGGCAGTAGCCAATAATATAAATGTGTGCTTTATTTTTTTTTCATTGAACTGAAATCAAATTTCACGAACTAAATAGATGATCAGATGTGACTCAGGTTTTCCTATTATTTTCTGTATCTCTCCTCCAGGAATGAATTCCATTCTGGTGTATGTTGGCCACGAGGTGTTTGAGAACTATTTCCCCTTTCAGTGGAAGCTGGAGGACAACCAGTCCCACAAGGAGCATCTAACTCAGAACATAGTCGCCACTGCTCTTTGGGTGCTCATTGCCTACATTCTCTATAAAAAGAAGGTTTTTTGGAAAATCTGACAGCTCCGACTGGGTCTGGGGGGAGTCTGGAAGCAGCCTTTATTAAAGGGAACCATTACTTATAAAACTGCTGGGATGTGTCTTTCCAGATGATTGGGGAAGATGCTGATGTGCTCTGGCTGGTTTACTGGGACATGGCTGTTCATCAGAACTCTGTATATTTGAGACTTGTATGTTTGGAATATAATTGTCTTTTTTCTCCATCTTCTATGTAAATGGATGTATTTAGAACTTCATTTTAAGGATTTCTCATTTAACTTTTCAAAAGGAAATTGCCAGGGCCATTTTGCTTCTGTGACGGATAAAACAATCTGAAGTCTACTTTTTATTGATGTTTTCCTGCAGTTGTGCACACGTGCCAGCCAGGAACACCATCATTTCTATTGCGGCTGACTATGAGACTTATGAACGTGATGTGTAGTACTACAGCCCCATATTTTTTGGTTAAGTGCAGTTTAATACTTCAAGAAAAAGTAATTTCCTTTTCAGATCTGCAGGGCGTTGGTAGGTCCAGAAAATGCCTTCTAGTAGGTGTTCCCTCCTTTTTCCTCGCTTGAAAAAGACAGTAATACAGGTGTGCCGTTCCCAGCCACTCCTGCTCATAGTTGTGATACTTACATACCTATTTGCTTCTCTGTCCACCCGCCTGTCTGTTGTTCTCACTGTGCGCTGGCGTGCTGGATGGCAGCTGGCGCCCAGGGCTGTCCTGTGGCAGAGAGGAAAGCACACTGTCCTCTCTGTGGTGCCAGCTCTGCCATTCTGGCCATATGAGATGCCAGCAGGTCCCTTGGCCTCCCTGGGCTTTGGTTCCCTCATCTGGGAAGTGTGGGAGACCGTGATGTTCCTTCCAGCTCTTAGGCTCCCTGAAGTGGGATACATGAGTGACTTCTCTGAAATCCTTAGGAAGATAATTTTATTACAGAAAACTCTTCAGCATAAATGATAATGAAAAGGTTAAAAAAAAAACTCTCATTGGAGTTAAATCTTTTTGGAACGACCCTCCACAGTGGAGGCGCCTTTTCTGTGTGGGATCCCAAAACCGAAGAGTTTCCTAGGAATGAAGTCAGGAGAACACGTGAGGAGAAACTGCGCTTTTCATATGATGCATCATCATGCTTACGAATTTTCTGTGAGAATTCCGTGCGGAAGAAAGTCGCTCTCCACCCTCCTGTGGTGGTGCACGGCCACCTCCGCAATGCTGCTGCTGTCACCACAGCACGGACGAGCTGGCCTGCGCCTGCTCCGAACTGCCCGCCGGACCCCTGCCTTCCCGCCCTCCTTCCCTGGTCAGACCCTCCCCGTGGGGCAGCCCAGGCCCGTGAAGGCCTCCTGTGCCTCCAGCCGCCCCCCAGCCGCCCGCCAGGTGCTGCCCTGGCAGGGCCCACACCTTGGCTTCCGACTCTGCCTGGGGCCTCCTGGTTTAATATTCTCCTGTGTACACCTGACCTTTGGAGCCCCTGCTTCTGAGGCACCTTCTTTGACCTCACGTTCTCCTCCCAAAGCCCTGTGTTCTTCCCCTGGTGACGCCGTGCTGGGGTCGGCCTGCTGTGACAGGTCCTGTGTCCACGCCTCATTCCACACACTAGCCGTGGGCTGGCCACGGGCAAGGATTATGCCTCTTCACCTGTACGTTACTCACCATGCAAACCTAGAGCCTCGTACTCAGCAGGTGTTAAATAAATGCATAGCAGAGCGAAGCAGTGGTGGCTTCTGTTTTCAGTACTGAAGTGCTGATGAGATGAGTATGTCTGGAGCACTCCACAGAGACGTCCCTGTCGCTAACATGTGCGGGCCACGCAGCACGGAGACTGCCGCCACCCTCCCCTTGCAGGGAGTGCTCGAGTGGTGGCGCCATGTCATCCCCTGAGTTGGGCGTCCCTGGAGGAGTTATCCAGAAGCATTTCTTGACCTGGGAAGTAAATGTGTATATCAGGTAGGTAGGGTGTACCGAACCCTAGGGACCAGGGCATCCTGATTCAGCTGCGTTTTAAGGAAAACGTGGCTTGTGTAAGAAGGCCCAAGGTGGGCCGACAGCCATGCACAGGGACCGTGGTACCCCCCCAGAAGGAGAGGCACCCCCTCTGTGCATCTCATGACTTAATGAGGCCGATCACCCTCCCAGAAACCTCTCAGCAGCCTTTGTCATGTGTCTCATGAGTGACCAGCCTCTTGTCCGACTCATGAAACCAGCAGTGATGGGCCCTGGTGCTACACAGAGGGCCTGCTTCTGGAGGGGACCAGTGTGTCCAACTGAGTGTCCCAGGCCAGAGAGGGGTTCCTAGAGTGACCAGGCCCAAAGTACTGTTCTATAGTGGGGATGTAATGGTTGCACGTTTATTTTTTGTGCTTATATCACTCATTCCTATTTATAATTATGTGAATAAATTGTTGCTCTGACACTTTTTTTACTCAGGCGACTATCACTGGGTGTCAGCGTAAATGAAATTGCAACATAATAGTTTTTATGTTTCCTTTAATGTGATTCTATTTTCCAAATAAATGGGGAGACAGGTGGACTTTTGAGAAGTTCCATCAAACTGCCTTTCAGATAGGGATCTCTGTCAGCAGTAGACCCTGACTGGGGGTTGATCTTTAAAAAACAGTAAGCAACACACGGTAGGATCCATGACCCTATTAAGGCTTGAGATTTTTTTTTTTTTAAGATTTTATTTATTTATGAGAGACATAGAGAGAGGCAGAGACACCGGCAGAGGGAGAGAAGCAGGCTCCCTGATGTGCATGCAGGGAGTCTGATGTGAGACTCGATCCCAGGACCCCGGGATCACGCCCTGGGCTGAAGGCAGGCACTAAACAGCCGAGTCACCCAGGCCAGGGATCCCTAGTGTTCAAGATTTTTAATACTCCTTTTGTTTGAACTTTGAACTGATGTGGGAAAACGCATTGCAGCGTTTGTCTTGTTGCCTACTTGTATAATCTGTTTTCACCAGGGTGTACTGAGCCAACATTTTTCTCTTGGTAATCAGTATTTGTTGGGCTTTAGGTTGAAAACATTGTTTTCATGCTACGTACATTGCCAGAGTTGCTGGAAATGCTAGATGCTTGCCTTAAGTCAAAAGGACTCATAAACCCTTCATCCACTTGTGTATATGTCAAAAGACAGCTATTGACAAAAGATGCCATCATCTCGCTGGCTTTCCTTTGCCCAATTCCATCCGAAGTGCCAGCGGTGAGGACAGCTAGGCCTTGCTGCCTGCAGGGCTGAGCACGTGACTTCCCCCATGTCTGTTACCATTTTGGGCTCTGGTGCAATTCTGTCCTGATGACTGCAGCTTTCTGCACAGAAAATCAGGTTTTTTGTGGCGGTTTGTTCTTGTATTTGATAGTTCATAGTCCCGTTCTTCTACTTCGATCCAGGGTAGTTTTCCCGCTAATGTTATACTCCAAGGGGGTTTAGGTTGTAAACTGGTACCTCCGTATAGCCAAATCCTGCCTGTGATGGCCTGCCCCCGGAGACAGCTTGTGTAACATCTTAGGTGACGCCTGTCCCATGTCAAAGAAACAAAGCCACACTGATGGCGTGCTGAGGGCAGACCTGACTGCACTAAGGGGTCCAATGTGAACTAAACCAGTTTCCTGGAAAAGAAGGCTGGAGACTTTAATTTTTTAAAAAATTTTGAGAGAGAACCTGAGCAGAAATGGGGGGGCAGAGGGAGAGGGAGCAGACTCCCTACTGAGCAGGGAGCCTAATGTGGGGGCTCAATCCTAGGACCCCAGGTCCATGACCTGAGCCGAAGGCAGACACTTAACCGACTGAGCCACCCAGGTGCCCCAGCTGGAGACTTTATTTAAAGGCTGGGTGTGATGGGATTGGTCTGTGTGACAGGCCCTGGATTTGAGTTGGCGCTTCTCCTATCTTTATGTCGGGAGGTCGTGGGGCAGGTTGAAGCAACCTAAATTAGGCCCTTACCCTCCTGGATATTTACATTTCAGAGGCAGCTCTGGTTCTTAGGTTCTGGTGGTAGTGTTACATCTCAAAGGGCAGTGGGAGGACTTGTAATTGCCAGCTTTCTAAAAATAACTGCTCTAAGGGGGTTCAGTGACCTACCTACTCATGCCCATGTTCTTGTTGGATTGAATAAATTTGTGATCATGTAGCTTTCTCTGATGGGTATTTTAAAGGGGTCCAGGGTCATCCTGGGTACACGGCCTTAAGCTGCTGGAAGCGGTGCTGGAGTTTGGTCACATCGCTGCAAGAGGTGAGGAGGGGGCCCTCCTGTGCCAGTCTGCAGGCCCTGCCCTGCCTCACCCTGTCCATGGACTTGGTTTGATTTCCCACTTTATTCTATGGCCTTTCCCCTGCAATTCTGCACACACAAGTGACACCACTCAGCTACAAAAAAATTAAAAAGAGGGACACCTGGGTGGCTTAGCCGTTGGGCATCTGTCTTCAGCTCAGGGCGATTCTGGAGGGATCGAGTCCCGTGTCAGGCTCCCTGCATGGAGCCTGCTTCTCCCTCTGCCTGTGTCTCTGCCTCTGTCTCTCATGAGTAAATAAATAAATAACATCTTTAAGAAAAAAATTAAAACAATGATTGGTTCTTTTTCATCTGGTGCCTACACATTTGGGTATCCAAATGTCTTGTTTTGAGGTATGCTGCCCCCACACACTGATCTGAAGAAGGTATAAAACCAAAAGGTGTTTAATTTGAAAGCGGTAAGGGACTAGCATGCTCCTCAGTCAAAACAATAGGATGGTTTATTTGGAATCAACTCATACTAAACATAGAAAATTGATAAAACACTAAAATGAACTAAGGTGGAATATTTTCTGACATGTCTATTACTTAAAGCACTTTATTGATTTTAATACCCTTGAACACCCTTGAACAGATTTGAAAGGAACGGGTCCATTTATACAGATTTTTCACAGTATGGTACTATATATGCATTTTTCTTAAGATTTTAACATTTTCTTTTCTCTAGCTTACTTTATATAGGGGCACCTGGGTGACTCAGTGGTTGAGTGTCTGCCTTCAGCTCAGGTCGTGATCCTGGAGCCCTGGGATCGAGTTCCACATTGGGCTCCCTGCGTGGAGCTGCTTCTCCCTCTGCCTGTGTCTCTGCCTGTGTGTCTCTCATGGATAAACAAATCTTTAAAAAAAAAAAAATTGTATATAAATCCTATAATATACAAAATACATGTTAAGGCTTCCATTTAACAGTAGGCTGTATTAGGTAAGATTTTGGGGAATCAAGTTATGTGGATTTTCAACTGTGCATTTGGTAGACTGGTGGGGGGCATGCTGGTGCCCCCCCAGGAACCCCCACATTCAAGGGTTGACTAGATCTGAAACTTTTCATGCAAAATGACTAACTTCTTAGCCTCATTTAATTTTTTTTTTTTTAATTTGAGAGGGAGAAAATGAGAGAGAAAGAGCACAAGCCGGGGGAGGAGGAGGCAGAGGGAGAAGCAAGCCCTCCGATGAGCAAGGAGTCCATGGAGTTCAATCCCAGGACCCTTGGGTCAGGATCTGAGCTGAAGGCAGACGACTTCACCCACTGAGCCACCCAGGCGCCCCAGCCGTCTTATTCTTAAGTAGCCCCTAGAAACAAATATTTGATGTTTACCTGATGTATTTCGGGACAAGAAAAGAAGAAAATAAACCTGAGAAAACAAACCAGCTAACACTGACCCAGCTGGACCCGCGAGGCATTTTTCCACAGACCTCAGGTGAGGGAACACTTAAGTCTTCACAGCCTGCAAGGGGAGTGCTGACGTCTCTGTGTTTCAAGGCCAAACCTGAGGCACTGGGAGCTAACCTGTCCCAGTCCAAGGCACTGAGGGGCCAGGGAGGCTGCGGCTGGAGCCAGGCCACAGGGCTGGGCAGGAGGGAGCGGGTGCCGGCTTCCCGCCCCTTCTACAGCCTCCCACCCACAGCTCCTTCCCTGCAGGTTCACGTCAGTTCATTTGCGTAAAGGTCTGTGCTATTAAAATTTCCTGAATGAAAAGGTCTGTAAGTATGTTGATATGTGATACCTAGCAAAGCCTAAGTATGGAAAATAACACCTTGAAATCATGAATAAGACTCCTGTTAAGTGAAAGCACACTCTTGTTCAGAAACTCACAAGAACTGAAATACATTTTAAAAGACCCAAACTTAGGATGATTTTTATTTACAAAAGAGATTGTTTTGTTTTACAAAAATTACAAAAAACAACTCTTAAAAATAGAAATAGCTTCTCAGACTCTTGGGAACTACTCTGAAGCCACTAAGGAATTAGAACTCAGAGGTTTTCTTCTAAGCATCATAAGGGCATCTATGGATGCTGTATGTCTTCATAAAGAGGTGCCAGGGCCCTGGGCCTTTCCTCTGGTGGCAAGGGCTCCGGTCAGGCCAGCGTCTGCAGGAGCAGGATCTTCTCGTTGATGCAGAACCTGTGCAGGACCACCATCAAGTTCTCACCACAGCGGGACACCTGGCGCTCCATGGCCAGGCGGAAGTCCTCCTTCACACCTTTGGTGATGCCCCGAGTGACTGTGTGGTGCCTGAGGGCAGCGACAGGGAAAGAGACGCATACCACACTGAGTGCCAGCATCACCGTTCGGTGTTTCTGGGGCAGAAGTAGTAACATGTGTCTGAGCATTAAGCACAAGTAAAAAAATTCAAAAAGGAAGAAAAGCCCTAGCCAAACAATCCCCCTGCTCATTCCTTCTCAGAGAGACATAGAACTAGAGCGACATTTCCCCTACTCAATAAAAGGCCAAACATCTAAACATCCGGTAAATGCCAGCCGCTCTGCTTCTGAACTCCTGCAGCCCTGACACCAGGCAGCCCTGTGCTGACCTGTGCACAGCTCTGTTCACTGTGGGCCAGCGGGGTCCAGGCCACAGGGCCACACAGGTCATGTCCAGACAGGCCAGCCGAGTGCAGAGGTGGGAGCAGGGAGGGGAACCAGGAGCCACCACACTGAGCTGGGGCCTGGGGCCTATGTGCAGCCTCTGGGGTTGCAAGTGCATCTGTCTCCTGGCAATACCAAGAACAGGACAGCTCTGCCAAGTGCTGAGCCCATCCAGACTCACGTCTGTTGGGGAAGCAGCAGGAGGAGTTGGCCGTCCCAAGACAAGAGCCTGGCAGGGGTGGGGGGAGAGAAGCAGACTCGCTGAAAAGCAGCCAGTGCCCTGCAAGAGCCTGCTAGAGACCAGATCTGGTTCACGTGATCAGGAGACGTGCACGTCTGTGGGAGGGTCAATGGGAGCCCAAGAAGAGGCTCTAGCTACACCTGAAAGCTGTGAAGAGGAGACCACAAAAGAAATCCCAGAAAACCAAAGACATCAAAATGAAGAAAAGAAAAATATAGCGAAACTCAGTGGGTCGTTAAAAGGAAAGGAGCTCTAACTACCAGGTCAGTACTTTAGATCAGTAGTAGACACCTCCATTCCCCATTTTGATTGCCTAACTTCCCTCAGACGCGGTAACAGAGATTTAAAATTAGATATTTACATGTTAGCCAAAACAAAACTGTTGAAACCACTCTAAAACGTTCCTGGTGTTGTTGTTTTAAACTTGTGTATCATCATATAAAACAAATACAACAGAAGTAAAAAAGTTGCAATGCAACAGAAGGAAAAACAAAAGGCTGTGTGAGGGTAGTAGAGATTACGGGACAGCCTAATGATGCCAACGGGCATTTGAAAGAACTGCGCGACCAAACAGCAGCAGACCTGCGCAGAAACACAGTTCCTTGTCAACATTCCGGTGTCAGTGAGGCTGAGGCCATGACTGGCAATAGGCACAGACCTATTTAAGCTGTCCTGAGACTCTGTTCTTCTGGGTCCTGGACGGCAACCCCATGGGAGCCAACCCTCAAGCACCCGAAAGTTACTGCTATTTGCAGGCAGCGAGCTAACAGGCTTTGAAAAGTCAAAGCAAACTCTCCCCTTCGTGCTAGTAAACCTAGAATACAATGTCTGTCCTATTGATCATGGTTCAATGGTACTGCTTCTATACATTAAGGCAGTACAATTCCACTGTACTTGTCTCATTCCTATCCAGTCTCTATGCCTCTGGGGAGTCTGGATGAAGAAGACTATGAATTATTCTGTCGTTCACAGGCAGGAGACATTGGCTGGCACATGCAAGATACCAAATATTTTCAGTTTCAGAAAACTCAGTGTCAGTGGTAGGAAAATGCTGTGCTAAGGCCTGGTTAGACCACAACATCAACACTGGTCCCTAATTAAAAAATCCATGATGAAAATTTACTTCAGATGGGCTTCGGCATTCTTCAGTCTGTAAGACTGAATGCCTTGTGTTTTACCAAATAAATCGAAGTCTAGGGGCCTGACCCTAATGGGCACTTCACCTAGCACAGTTTTAGATCTTTGTTTTCCAGATCCATAATGATTTTTAAATCGAACACAAAAAACACTGGCAACTTATGGAAAAAAAATAAGAAATGTGACAATATTACAACCAGATGGTTTTGCCAAGGAATGCAGAACAAATTAAAGAAATAAAAAAAGCATGAAAAAGAGCGCTGAGGAACGAAGAGCTGAAGACCATGGGCGGCACAACATGTTGACAAAACGGCACACTATGAGCAGGTGTGTTTCCACTTGGTACCTGTCAGCAGTCTGTATGCTGGGCTGAAGCACAGGTAAGAATTCCTGCTGCAGTAACCCCATGGGAGGGCTAGAAGGCCTTTAAAAAACAGCAAACAGCAGCATTCAAACACCCACACCGACTCACCCTGCACTGCAAAAACAACACGCCAGAGAAAATGCACAAGACCAAACAGACTATACAGAGTCCCTCGAACCTCCACGCCCCCGCCCCCCTGCCTCCCAGGCTACGGCAGAGTCTTTGCGGGGGGGGGGGGGGGGGGTTGAGGGTGGGTGGCTGAGGGAGAAGCCAGCGGCCCTCTCCCTGCACCTGCCACTGGGGAACATCCAGAGCATCTTGATCCTGGGCCCTGAGCTCAGCCCACTTGAGATCTGGTGTGAAAACAATCAGCTGTGCCCCTGCCAGTCCCAGAGATAAACCTGGGGACTTCTGGCATCCATCTCTGCCATGATGGAAGCCCCAAATTGAAGAGGCCCTTCTGAGAGGACTCAGAGGGGCTTGGCAATATTTTTGATAAAGAATGGTTGAGTTGGAAGTTCAAAAAGTATTGAGAAAAGGAGCAGATGGGGAAAAAAAGAGTCTGGGGCCCACAGCTTTGCAGAATTTGTAACAAAGATTTAGTGCACAGGACACGGTTTTTCCATTTTCATCCAGCCTAATGCAACTCAGGTACCGCAAATACCAGCAGAGAAATAGTTCTCTATTTTAAAACGTATGAGAAAACATCTCTGTTTCAGGGTCAGTCGGCGGGTGCGCTAGTAGTTGGTACTGACCCGCCAGCATCCGAACAGACCAGGACGCACTCACAAGCTGACCCAAGAGGAGGGCTGTACACTGCTCACAACACCCTGGCCTCTCAGCTGGAGGCACCACCCACAAGGGCTTCGATGGCTTCAAAGAATTTGTTTCGAGCCCAAAGGGAAAAGGAATATAGTTTTACTCAAGATTTGGATCCTAGTCCCCTCAGGAAAAGCTCTGTGGCTTATGCAGCTTGCTTCTCCTGCTGGTTTAGGCCTAAGTAATTTGAAATGCAGGTGTCAAAGGAACTTTGAGACTCGCATAGGGAAGAATGGGCAAATGTCTACAAGGCTAGCTCACTCACTAACTATCCCTATTATTGCTTCCAAATGGATGGGTTAGCAGGTTTCCCAAGGTGCCTACTGGTCTTCTACAGGCAGTCAGAAGCAATTAAAGTTTATATTGCCCAGGGTGGGAGAGCATGGAATTCTCCTTCGAAGCCCAGAAATGCATGCTACACATCCTCACCTCGCCCTAAACAACCCTTCAGAGTGACACTATCTGCGTGTCCAGGACAGTGCCTGCTTTCATTCCTTATCCTTGGGGTTGTCTGCATGTAACCAGGTCGTTGTTCAGCCCAGTACAAACTGGCTACACCTCTAGAGGAAAGGTTCCATATGATGAAGCCTGAGATGCAACTGTTGATTTTCTAACAGTCCACTCACTCACATTTTCACAGTTAAGCACTATCTGAAGTGAAGTATCATCTATAAGTTTAAAATGTGGTTGATTTTAAGGCTGTTCCTATGTTATGATAATTTGTAAAGTGAGTGTTAATGTGAATTAACTGAAAAGCTATTAATATTAGGTGTGTTTTATATATCCAGCCTCAAAACCTAGAAATCTTATTTTTAAGCCCACAAAAGGGGATACCTAAGCTCCCATATCAACAAGTCATCATTGTTCTCGAACACTGTCAGGAATATTTTAACCATGCAATTCTTCTCCCCAGAGTTCACTTGCAGTCTTAGGGAAGGGAATGGAGATGGGAGGATGAGCATGGCCACCCCATCTTGCCTAAGCAGCCTAATGCATAAGTCTCTCATGTTTCCAAAAAAGAGCATTTGCTCTTTTATTTTAGATGTTTAGAATATTTATAATATTTACAAGATGAAGAACTAAAAGCCCACTTAATCTCCCCATTCCTTAGAATAGATTCCATAAGACCCTCTTCTCAATAGCAGTAATGTTCACTTTGCCCCAAATTACTATGATTATAAATATCGAGAACGCACATCTCATACTTCCTTCTCAACATTTCTAAGGCTCTACAAAGACAGAAAAAGATGTGGATTTTTGCTCTCCACAATTGAAAACTCGTTCATTTCACAATTGAGAGAAAAAGGACAAGGTTTTCAGCTTTCACAACACTCCCTTCTCACTTGGGGCTCAGTCTCTTGCAGTGACTAACACTGACTCATAGCCATGCTGAGTCTGCAGGACGCAAAGGAGAAAGTATGAAAATAAAGCTACACGTGGCATTTACAGCACAGAGGATCTATTGCCCAAACTACAATGAGTATTGAAGGATAGAAGCAAGATTTATGAGCTATTTAAAAATCATAAATGGTCACTAACTTTGTCTAGGGTGTGGGAGGGCCTGCCTGAGACCAGGCACCCCACCACTATTTCTTGGGGCAGGCGTGTTTTTCTCAAGAGGCACCAGACCCTGCCAGTTTCCCGGGCGCTATGCAAGCAGTGACGACTGCTTGGGAAGGCTTCATATAAATACTGAAATCCAAGTACAGTTTATAAATAAATAAAGTCTGCAGTTTTTCCTAATCTACTACAACTCTAAGCATGGCTCTTCTTAATTAAAAACATTCTGTCTAACCGGAAATGTATAGGATTAATTTTGTAAATTTTGTAATTAATTACAAAATTAATTTAATTTAATTTAATTTAATTTAATAAAATTTAATTACAAAATTAATTTTGTAAATTTTGGAAAGGAAAAGATACTCTGAATGAGACTTCTGTTTAGTGAAAGGGTTTTAAAAGTGACAGAAGTACCCCAATTTAAAAAATGTTTTATCAGAAATGTAGTTAAGGAACCATCAGGTTTCAGAAGGACCTAGACTCCAATCTACTCAAAAACAGAGACCAGGTTTGGATTCCTTTCTAGGAAACTTCTCAAAGCTACAAAACTTACAGATATTTCTGACAAGCACATGAAAGGTGAGCACTGGAAGAGCAAGACAACATGCTTACTTGATCAGCATTCCTTGATTGGGTAGCAATTCCAGATGAATTTTCCCACCTTCCTGAGTTCTTAAGTAGGCGAATTCCTCCAGCATATCGATATCTGCAGGTCAGATTCAGGTTAACCACGTGCAGAGACAAGGTGCCCCCTCTCTTGGAGGGCCAGGCTGGCAGTGACTGACTTGCCCATGGCCACCCCACCAACTGGGTCCGTACCAGAACCCAGGTCGGTCTAAGCCCCAAACTAAAGATTCTTATACCAACTATAACACCTCATAAAGAAAAATAGGTTTCCATACAGATTCTAAATAAACAGATTCTATATGGTCCTAACAGCAAAATCTTTTGATTTCTGAATGCAAAATGAAAAAGGAAGTGGGGGTGCTGTATCCCCAGAAACCGTTTAAGAACTACCGCCCTAAAGCACATGGAAAGGATAGCATGCTCCTCACTGTTCAAATGTGGTCTTTCCCTACAAGGGTATGAAACACAATGCTCCCAGTTGTCCAAAGCAATGGCTGGGCTGGGCAGCATGCGTGGTGGGTTCTCAGTGGCAGCTGTTAACAGCTGGACATGGTGCTCTACCAGCTGACCCCAGGGGACAGTCAGTTCCCCCCGGGGAGGCCACTCTGGGCCTCTTAGGAACCGGAAGCCTTTAATGTAGGCATCTCAGTATCTTCCTAGAAGTTGCTAGAGGTGGAAAGTGGAACTGAGTTACCGGCTTTTCTGATTGCTTTTGTCACCGCTATGAGGCCTTTTACAACTCTCATAGACCAACTGCCACAGGCCCATTTTTAATGGTCATTCTTTCTCTCTTCCCCCCAAATAGTGAAAACCATTATTTCTACCTGGAATGATTGTTTCACTTTTGTACCATGCATTTATTCTAAAAAAAGAAAAAGAAAAGAAAAGAAAAAAGTCAGGATTTCTTATGCTTAAACAGGAAAAAGGATACTTGTAACATAATTGAAAAAATTCTCATATTGAAAATTTCCTTGTTGGCAAATCTTATTGACGGCTTTCAAGAAAAGATTCTCTCCCCGCGGCCACTCTTGCTGAAGCAAGACAATCACATGCCCCAGGGCCATGTCGTCCCTGCTGTCTGTGAAAGCTCGGAGCTGCAAGATAAGGATTGGCACAGACAAGAAAAGGAAGAGGAAATACAGGTTGCTCTTAAACATACCAAATGTTATTTCCTAAAACAAATGCTGCTCTAAGAAACTGTGAGACACGGAACAAAGTAGAACATATACCTGCTAGGCAAATATCACACTGCCTTCTGAAGGGTGGGTCCTATCCAAAGAGGCTGGAGTTCCCTCTGTGCTACAGACACGGGCCCTGGCAGCGGGTTCAGTGAGTGCCCTGACGGGAGTGGGGCGTGCACCCTGTGCCTGAAGCTCTGCCTTTGGGGCAAGGGCGAGAGAAGCTGAGGGGCTCTTCATGCCAGAGAGAGGAAGTCGGGGATTTCTGTGAAGGGGGCAGTTGTGGGGAGAGGGTGGGCAAGAAGGCTGGGAAGGGAGAGAACATGGCCTGGGGAGAAGGCAGCAAGCCACAAGGAAGGAAGCAAGCGGCCCACGGAGTACAGAGGTGGCCCAAGTCCCTCAAGCTCTACATGAGCTGCTAGGTCTCAAACCACACTTTGAATTGTTTGTTGCCTCCAGGGATTCTGAGGATGCATAAAGGCTGGGAGTTCTGGCCCTAAAGCAGAAACCCAATACTGCTGTTCTCTGGCTCACAAACCCGGTGCTCAGGTCCGCTGGCAGCCAGGGGCCTGGTATTCTTCCAACAGCCTGGAAACCTTCCCAGCAATGCTGCGCCTTTGCTGGTGTTTGTCCAAAGGCCTGGAACCTTTCACCTAACCCCATCTTTATGATCATAAACTCATCATCCTTCTAGGAACCCAATAGCAGGTGTATTCTCTTCTCCTAGCTAATAGATCCCAACATACATTAATTCATAAAATATTTACTGACCATCACGATGGGCCAGGTCATTTGCATAACTGTCCCACAACTACCTGTAAACTGCTCGAGAATGGGGATCATTTCCTACTCATTTGTGCCCAGTGCCATCCACAGTTAGTATTTGTTCACTCCTAGCCCATGTGCTCTCCCCACAACACCAAGACACTCCAATTCGTCAGAAGAGGGTTTCAGATGGCATTTTGTGCATGTCAATCAACTTTCAGCTTACCTTAAAACAAGCCAGCATTAAGTGCAGGCAGTACGGCATGATAGCCTTGCTGGTACAAGGCAGCAGCTTCAGATCTGAACCTGGGGACAAAAGTCCACAATACATCTGTTATCAAAGAAAACAGCTTTGTGAAGCGTATGTTTAAGAGGCTTTCCAGAAAAAAAGGTAAGCGACAGTCACCTGATTGCAAATACAGTTAAACCACAGTTATATTTAGTGATGGCGAAACTGGTTTTTGAGTGATCTCTGGATTTCATTTATCAATCCTCTTTTCTAACCTTTCTTAAATACTTTTTATGAAAAGACATTTCAAATGTAGAGAAAATTATATAGAGTGTTAGAAACACCACTGTGCTCCACACTTAGTGGTCTAAAATGTTAATGTTTTGATTTCAAGATTTTAACCTAAGGTCTCACAAATTTAGTGGAAACCTCTTGAGCCCCTTTTCAGATCACAGAAGCTTCCCTTCTCCCTAGAGTACCTATTTTTCTGAATGCTTCATATTCCTTTGCAACACCACTGAGGGAAGTTTTGCACGTTTTCAGTCTACTACATACCTGGTGTCATATTGTACACATCCTCCTGCAAACTGTTTTCCATACTAATACCTATAGATACCTATTTGATTTAGTTCATTGGCTTTCAATGTTTATTCAGTATTCTGCTATTTACATGTGGTGCAATTCATTCAGTCATTCTTTTACGGTGGACAGTGGATTTTCCAACTTTTCACTATTACGTACAGTGCTGAAATAAACATTCTCACGTATATTTTCTTGTGCACTTACAGGGAAAAAAACTTTAGGCAATAGTTTTCAAACCAAAACCTTAATCCTTTCATTTATGGCATGTGCTCTTTATATCCTAAATCCTTTGCTACCCTGAGCACAAAAGTAGCAAGAAGTAATGGAGATCCTGTATATATATATTTACAAATGTTTATGTACCTAAAACAAAAGGTTCATGAAATACAATTTAAATTTGCCCTTTTTACAGGAGATCCATTTTGATCACAGTAACTTATGTTGGTATTTTAACTTTAATGTGACTTAAATTTATTCACCTTTTCCTTTCTGCTATGTGCTTTTTGTGGCCTAAATCCTTTTCTACCTAAAGGCACAAATAATTTTTTCTGTATTTTCCTCAGAAAGCTTGGAAGTTTTACTTTTCGTTTTTATTTAAGATTTTTATTTTATTTTATTTTATTAGAGACAGAGAGAGAGGCAGAAACACAGGCAGAGGGAGAAGCAGGCTCCATGCACGGAGCCTGACGCAGGACTCGATCCTGGGACTCCAGGATCATGGCACGGGCTGAAGGTGGCTCTAAACTGCTAAGCCACCGGGGCTGCCCTACTTTTCATTTTTAAATCTTGAAATTTAAATAATTTTTGTGTAGTGTGAAGGAGGGACCACATTTTTGTTGTTTTTACATTTGGATCAATTGTCCTAGCACCACTTATTGGATAAAATCATTCTTCACCCACTGAACTGAACTATCACCTGTTTCTTGGTTCTCTGTTGTCTCATCTGCCAGTCTCTATGCCAACACTATACTATCTTTATTACTATAGCTTTAAAATCAGCTTTGAAGTCAGCTAGGCCCAGTCTTAACCCAGCTGATCTGTTTCTGTTTCACAGAGACACATACTTTTTGAAGGGGTCAGGGCTATCCTTTTTTTTTTTTTTTTTAACCTTCCATATAACCTTAAAGAACGTCAATAGTGATCAAGACTCATGCTTTTGGGCACCTGAGTGGCTCAGCGGTTGAGCATCTGTCTTCGGCCCAGGGTGTGATCCTGGGGTCTTGGGATCGAGTCCCACATCAGGCTCCCCACAGGGAGCTTGCTTCTCCCTCTACCTTCGTCTCTGCTTCTATCTCTCTGTCTCTCATGAATAAATAAATAAATCTTAAAATAAAATAACAAAATCTTAAAAAAAAAGAAAAAAGACTGTCATGTTTTCATCTTCTAGGAAATTTTATGTCCTTATGAATCTACCTACTAGTCACAAGACCTTTTCTTCTAAAATATGTTATCACTTTAGCTTTTCCATTTAGTCTTGGCTCCATTTCAAATTAGTTTTTGTGAATAATATGACATGCAGCTTCTTTTTATTTCTACACCTTAGGCCCTTTGTTCCAGTACCACCTGGTCGAGGATGCCTTCCTTTTTCCAAAGAATTACTCTGGTGCCTTCCCTGAAAACATCTGACCTTATTTGCGTGGGTCCTGGATTTTCCACTCTTATGCCAATATTGTCTGGATAACCGTAGCTTTATATTTAAACTCTTGTCATTAAGTAAGGTAAGTTGCCCAGTTTTTGTTATCTTTTTCAAAACTGTTTCAGCTAGTCTGGATTGCACTTCCCTATAGATTTTAGAATCAAATCTGTCAATTTCTACCAAAGTCTGCTAGGATTTTCACTGGAGCTACAGATATATTTGGGGAGAGAAGTAGAACCCTAACAAACATGATCTATGAAAATGATTTTGCACTTTTCAATAAATTTATCCTGAAGTATTTTATGTTTATGTTATCCTATTTGGAGATTCCTAAGGCTTTTCTAATGTAGCCACACACGTAGCTGCAAACAAAGGCAGTCATATCTGTGAATGAAGACAACTGTTTTCAACCTTCATGCCTTCCTTTTTCTTGCCTATTGTGTTTGCTACAGTTTCCAGAATGCTAAATTGAAGTGGTAAGAACAGACACTCTTGTACTGTGGCTGATCTTGGGGAAAGCTTTTGCTATTTCATAGTTAAGGATGATGCTGAGGAACAACTATGTCTAGTTTGCTAAGTTTTTTTTTTTTTAAATCATGAATGATAAATGCAAACATAATGGAATCTTATCTGCATTAAAAGATTCATATGAATTTTCTCCTTTACTGTGTTAAAGTGGTGATATTACAGTGATTGATTTTCCTATGTTAAACCACCTTTGCATTCCCAGTATATTTGGTCATATGTGTTATCCTTATTCAGTTTGCTTTAAGATTTTTTGAGGATTTTGGAATCTATGTTTATGATGGATATTGGCCTTTTACCGTTCTTTTCTGGTAATGCTCTTATTTCATTTTGCTATTAGGGTGACGCGGGCCTTAAAAACTGAATTCGGAAGTGTTCCCTCTTTCTCTCTTTTCTCAAAGACCATGTGTAGGATTGGTGTTATTTCTTCCTAAGTGCTTGACAGAATTCACCAGTGAAGCCATTTAGATCTGGAGTTTTGTGGGAAAATTTTTAAAAACAAATTTAGTATCTTTGAGAGATCTGTATCTATATGAAACATTCATATTTTCTATTGCATTTTGTGTCAATTTGCACAAGTTGTGTTTCTCAAGGAATTTTTTCCATTTCATCTAAATTGTGAATTTACTGGCATAAAGTTATTAATAATTTATTCTCTTAATGGCCTTTTGGTTTCAGTAGGATCTGTTGTGACATTCACCCTTTCATTTCTGCTCTCAGTAACTCATGTTCACTTGCTTCCTGGGTAATCCTGTTAAGAGCTTATCAATTTATTTTTTCAAAAAAGCAACTTTTAGCTTTGTTAATTTCCTCTATTTCATTTTCTATTGCACAGATTTCTGCTCTTATTATTTCTTGTCTTCTACTTTTCTTGGGTTTCACTTGCTTATCTTTTTCTAACTTCTAATGTGGAAACTTAGAACTCTGATAGTGAATCTCTCTTCCTTTCTTATATAAGCATTACAACTTACTGTATATAGTTTATTAAGCAATGTGCTACTTGAGGTGAAGCTCAAAATAGTCTGAGAGAGAAATGTCAGGAGACACTTCTTAACTAACCGTCTGCAAGTCTTCCGAAAATTGGTAAAGATAGGATAAGTAATTCACGGATATTATTCAGAGATAACAAACTTGAGAAGTGAAGAGAATCTTGGAAGAAAGACAAATTTACAGCTGCTTATGAAATCAATGCCAAGGACAAGCTTGGCAGGGATTAACTTTTTATATAATTTGTCAAACCCTGCAGATCATATAGTATTATTTCATCAGGAATCATAAAAAATTTCCCAGTCTTGGGTCCTAAAGCCGTATTTACAAAGTAAGAATAAAACTTGTCATGGTACCTTTTCTAAATTTGGGCTTTATTTTTGAGGGTTCTTCTTGTGATTTGCTTCCATCTTGAATGGGGAGTACCATGTAGCACATCAAATCAAGGACTTTTTCACATGTCATCTAAAGAAGATCAGGTGAGAAGGTACCAATTTGAAATTTTCTGATTGAAAGCAAATCAACATAACACTAACATACATGTAGCATACAACTGGGCAACCTGTGCACATGGAGGTTCGTAGCACTGCCTCAAGACTCTTTGTAAGATCATTACTGTTTGCTCAACAGCAAACAGAAAAAGTAACTGAGATCGAATTTAGGCACTAGACCTTTGAGGTAATAACAACTCATTCTTTCCTGTTAAAACAAAAGAACAGAAATTAAAAATTAATGAAATATTAACTAAACTACCAACATGTTTAACAATAGAGTGGCATCCAAAGGAAGTATATCCATCTTAAAGACATTTACTAACTCTCTGAAAAGAAAAATCAACAAAATGGGACATAAAGTAGAACTAAATGGAATGATATAGAATGTAATTTAAAATGAAGGAGAAATATACGCAGGCTAAACTAGCTGGAAACAGTTCAGGTCGGAAGGTTACCCTTATCTAAGCCTTAAGGGAAAAGATTTGGAATGTAGAAAAGAGAAAAAAGGGTTTTCAGAAGAAAGGACGATGTGAAAAAGGGCTGGGTATTTGTTAGGTGATTACGTGAGGGGAAGGAATGCATGGTTTAGGAAATAAACAGATAAAGTGGTCCACAGCAGTGGTGGAGGCTGAGGAAGGCCTCAAGTGCCACACAACACAAAGGTTGCTTTCGATCCACAGAGTGGATCACCTACGAGTCCACCTGTTCATATTCTAGTGAGAGCTAGATTTCATTTGGGAAGCATGTTCTATGGGTCACACAACCTTCTTATTATCCTCATTTTACAGATAAGAAAGTGCAGTCTTAAACTCATGCTTCCCAGTCTTAGCACACCCAGAAAATGTTTGTAAGGCTGCTCAGAGCCAGTAGCACTGACCTGGGGGCTCCAGCTGCCCCAAGCCACAGCCAGCTGAGAGCATCGGTATCTTGGTACATCTAGAACCCAGCTAAGGCCACAGGGTGGTGAGGCTCTAGCTTTAAAAGCCTGAAGGTTTGGTAGTTCAGGACTTGAACACTGGAGTTTGACAGCTCGCTGTGATAACTTGCCCCAGGTCACAGAGCTAGGAAGTGGTAGGGACACAATGTGTCCCCCAGAGTCACACACCACCATCCTTCAATGTACACCTCCAGCCAATCCTTTCCTTAGATCCTTCCTTGACTACCCGGACTCTGGTGAAAATGCTCTTCCCTGAATGCCTACTATGCCTATATCACGGACATACTGCTTAAGTATGTCATTTTTAACGTTCTCCTATAAATACTTGTACTTTTCTCTGTAACTCACATTATATGTTCTGATGCAGGGATCCCACATGCCCCAAACCCTGCTTATACCTCCACCCCCAGCACACAGTTCAACTCTAGGCACCTAGGTAGTCAGTATTTCGATTAAGTGGAAATAATGATAGCAATCTCATAGAAAGCAATGACTGTAACTTAAGAGATGGAAAAAGATTATACACAGAGCAACTCCATTTAGAGCCAGGGATTAGGGTCCTGGCAGAGGAAATAAAAGGCACTACACCAAAGATACTAAGCTTCATGCTGGAAGACTCAAAAATATTAGCCAGAGTAAGAGTTAAGAGTCAACCCACGACTCTACAGTTTTACATCCAAGGGCCAGAGAATGAAGGAAATTCTCATCTGGACATGCTGGGTCGGAGCTGGAGACAGCTGCAGAAGCTGAGAGTCAGGAAGCAGGTTAAGGTAGACACTAAGGATGCAGGCCTAACACCGATCAGCTTTAACACTAAGGATGCAGGCCTAACACCGATCAGCTTTAACCCCAAAGAGAATAAGTTCATCCAGCTTATTTAAATCTATTTATTTTATATTCCCCAATATGATGCTGAACAGCAGTGCCTTGTGTAGTCTTTAATTCTACGTGATATATGGGTATCTGGGTAGGTAATTATGTGTTCTCCTTCAAGTTCTCAGGAGGAATTCACTGGAATGAAGATTTAGGTACCTGATAATTACATAAAGAATGGCAGAAAAGTATTTTCAATGCCATACTTTATATACTGTTTCCTCCTAAATATCATCATGGCAAATTATAAAACGTATTTCAAAATTTAAGTTTAAAAACTTAATTCAGGGTGACTAATCACAAAATAATCAACTTATCATATAGAAAGATGAAGAAATCAGAGTTTGAGTGTTAAGTTGTGGTCCTGAATTTATGCTGTATAAAGAATACAGAATGTGCTTTTTAATTAATTTAATGTACATTTTAATTGAATTCAAACCTTAATATTAAGTATCAAAGCTGTGCAAACTTTGTGGTTTGTGGTAGGTGCTAAGAGAGATTCAAAGGTAGAGACATGGTCCCCACCCTGTGGTAGGAGGGGCTCATGACTGCCGGAAATAGACTTGTTTACATGTCTGCTCTAGCAACACCCAGTAGCAGGTGTCCTCATCATGTAAAAAGAGAATCTGAGGCTCAGATAAACTAATGGAAATCCTCCATTCCCACCTAGTAAATGTCTTTTCTGTCCAAGTACAATAGGATTGATTTCTCTCTAAATGGTTCCAGATAAGAAAGTAAAGAAAAAAGAAACCCTCCTCCAACAAAATGGAATGAGGACAGAAAATCTGAAAAGTACTGAAGCCTAATTTCAGGGAAGACATAAGTAAAGAGAAAACAAAGTAAAACAAAATCATCAACATTTTTACCAACAGATTAAGTGATAAAATCCAGGCAGCAAAATCCTCTTTCAAATAAACATGCAGAATTAAAAAGGCCCTTCCAGGGTAAAGAGGAGGCCCCAAGGTAGCTGAGCACATCTGAGGGCCCTCCCCACTTGCAAGGCACACATTACTCACTCTGTACTCCCCTAGAGCAAAGTGGCAAGTTGCTAGCTGGATGAGTGCCCTCTGATGCTCCAGTGTTCCCTGTCCTGTGATCTGTGGCTGAGGAAGTGATCCCTGGAGAGCTGCTAAATGATGCAGGCTGGCTATTGCTTTTTTATATTGACCCTAAGAAAGACATACCAGCAAAGAGGTGAAAACCACCACCATCTAAAAAAATCTCCAGAGTTGGGGTCCCTGGGTGGCTCCGTAATAAGTTAAGTGTCTGACTCTTGGTTTCGACTCAGGTTGTGATCTCAGGGTTGTGAGATCAAGCCGAGTAGGGCTCTGCACTCAGCATAGAGTCTATTTAAGACTCTCTCTCTTTCCCTCTGCCTCCTCTCTGGGCTTATTCTCTCCCAAATATATTTTTAAAAATCTCCAGTTAATTATGCAACTAGCAAGCAACTACAAATAAGGTAGCTCTGTTTGATCATCTGAGGAGGAAAAAGGAGATTTAGCAATAATTAAACCAACTTACTTCAAGCTAGATGAAGGGTTCTCTATGGAGGTACTTGATATGGACAAAGATTTTTTTCTCTCTGGTCTTAATTTTTTTTTTAAGTTTGTTTGTTTACTTATTTATTTATTATTTATTTATTCATGAGAGACACACACAGAGAGAGGCAGAGACACAGCCAGAGAGAGAAGCAGGCTCCATGCTGGGAGCCTGACGTGGGACTCAATCCCGGGACTCCAGGATCACGCCCTAGGCCGAAGGCAGGCACTAAACCACTGAGCCACCCAGGGATCCCTATTTATTTATTTTTTAATAATCTCTATTTCCAACATGGGGCTTGAACTCACGACCCCAAGATGAAGAGTCACATGCTCTACCGACTGAGCCAGCCAGGCTCCCTTGGTCTTAATCCTTAAGACTAAATAAAAATCACACAAACTTTTAGGTAAAATATGTCTTGGATATGCCATTTCTTAGAAATATTTTACTACTAATGCCATTTCTCTTTATGTAGAATGAAGACAATTTCAACAACACAGGTTGGAAGCTCTGCATTTTCTTGGGGAATTATTAGCTCTCTCCATTCCAGGCATATGTAGCCCACAGGAGAGCAAGGCAGAAGGACTCCATCAGAGTAGAGAGGAGGAGGCGTGAGAAGTATTCATCTTTTATTGAAAAGTAAAAACCTTACTTTTACAGAGAGGTGTAGCTGGACATAGCAAAAATAACACAGAAGATATGGGCTTGTCATTTTGGAGTTATTTTGAGATGAAAGTGGACCATAATCGCTCAGAGCATGACTAGTCTACAGAAGGAACATTCGCACCTTACATGTTACAGTTGCGTCCCAATAATAATCATCCTGTACAGACACAGGAACTTAAAATACATGACTCTACCTGATAGATGATCATATCGGTGAGGAAGATTCTT
The DNA here is from genome assembly GCF_053574225.1 of Canis aureus. NCBI lineage: Eukaryota > Metazoa > Chordata > Mammalia > Carnivora > Canidae > Canis > Canis aureus. The sequence goes on from NC_135625.1 coordinate 44,151,244, forward strand.
AACCAAAGCCAAGTATCTGTCTTCCATGCCAAACAAATTCTTGTAAATTCTGAGAATTCAAAAGCAAATTTACCAAAAGCATGTTAACACAGAAGCCGAAAACAAAACAAATGCACCACAACCACAAAATTCCAAAACATGGATTGTAACTATCAACTCTGATTTCTAAAACAATGGTCTAGAATCTCAATTAGTAAAGTTAGAATGTAATACCTACCAGTAATGCGCAGGCACTATTGTTATCAGGCCTCAATATTTACTAAGCACACACCATGGTCCCAAGGGCTGTTCAAAATGTTTTTCACATATTACCTCATTTATCTTGTAAATTACTTTGTTTTCCTTAGAACAAAAGTATCATTTTCCTTTCACCCAGCTTAGATAATAAAGATATAACGCTAAGAGTTTTACTCATTTTTTAAAAAGTCAAGTTATAAGTAAAGGAAAAATCCCCCAAAGGTCACATACATGTTTGCAATTCTAGATGTGACTGGGAGAGATGGAGGGGTGCTGTATTTACCTAGAAAAAATGACACAACACATCTGACCAAGGGTTCTGTAGAGGTATGTGACAGCAGGCCAAGGGATGAAGGGCCACTGGCCAGAAGGAAAGGAAAAATACACTGCTGAATTCCAAAGTATGGCAAAAATCCACTACTTTCCTTAGTCAGTTGAAATAGTCAATAGTTATAAAACTCCCCATAGTTTTAAGTCTATTCTCAAAGGAAAGTGGGCTTTCTGTAGGGTGAGTTTTTCAGGCAGATTAAAACAGCATTACCTTTTGTATGCTTAGCTACATGTGACTAAGGAAGATACTAAGTCGAACAACTAAAAACACAGAATAAACCCAGCAAGAAAAAGAAGAGGCCAGCAATACAAATGTTAAAAGACCAAAATCTCTCCCTCAAACTCCACCCTAATCCTAATTATAATAAACGTTCAGAATAGAAGCTAAGATGTAAATGGTTATTTGAATATTAATAATTATATAATACACACTGGTAACACTGATAACAAATTAAACAGCACCAATATGACAGGCATGTTCTTACCCTTGTCAAGGAATTCCAGAGAGTAGAGCAACTCCCAGCTCTCCCTGGCTAGCTTAAAGCTATCCAGCACTTCGATGGAGTTAGCAAGCTCAGCTTTATTGACTATGATGTGACGATTCCTGCCTTTTGCCGAACAGTCTTCGTCGTCTGAACTCTGCTTAGAGAGGGTGAAAGAAGCGGAATTACAGTCATACATGGATGACCCTTCAACAACACAGGTTTGAACTACACAGATCTGTTTGCACATGGATTTTTTACAGTCCAGCACTGTAAATGTATTTTCTCTTCTTTATAATTTTCTTAATAACATTTTCTTTTTCCAGCTTTATTATAAGAATATAGTATATAATACATAGAACATACAAAATATATGATGATCAACTATTAATGTTATAGATAAGGCTTCTGGTCAGCTATAGGCTACTAGTAGTTAAGTTCTGGGGGAGTCAGAAGTTATACAGATACATGACTGTGCAGGGCAGGGGCCGGTTGGCACCCCTCACCCCCATGTTATTTAAGGGTCAACCATCCTCAGACACTGTTATGTTTATTACCTCCAATTCTGATTACTATATGGATTTTATATCAAAGGATACTATAATGAGTATCATTTTTTGAACTTAACAATTTGGCTTTAAAATTAATATAAATTTTTCATCTTTTCACTCTCACACATTTAATTTTTTACCTTAAAAACTAAGCTTATATTTTTCTGATAAATTCTAAGCTGATGTTGACTTCTAAGTAAACCTATGGGGTTAAAACTTGCAATAGTTTAAGAACATATCGATGTTATTAAAGCCCCAAATAAGAGTTTTACATTCAGAGATACAGGTAAAGTAGCATATGTTTTATAGTTTATTTTTCCATGTGTGAAATCATTTAATTTGCTTCGAAAGAAGTTTATCACGTAGAGGAATAAAATTAATGCCCAAATGCCCTAAGAATCAGAGAAATGACTTTTACTTGTCTTTTGTTCCCTATACATAGCTTCTCTCACGGCCAGTCCTCTCTAGCTCTGCTCTCCCAATGCAAAGTGTCGGCCGGGAAGTAGGTTTGCCAGTACTCATCTATTAATGCTTTCTGTATTTTACAATAAAGAGTCCTACTTTCCTTGCTCTTCATCTCAAGAAATATAAAATCAAAGAAAAGAGAGCTCTCAGAGAATTACACCTATTATAAGCACCAGTAAGCATGGTCAGACAGCTTGCCAAAAAATAGTAAAGGTAAAACAGCTCCACTTAATTTTATTTTGCTGAGAAATTCTTGACTCTTATTCCATCTAGATTATTTTACTAACTTAATGACCCAAATTAAATTCTCCATCATATTTTTACACCACTATGCTCATTTAAATCTATGTACAAACATTTCAGCTGAAAGCTCCATTCCTCAAGCTAATCTCAGAAAAAATAAGCACCTCCCTCCCACTACCCACCTTTCTCCCCCACTTTCAGAGCCTAGTATTATCCTGCTTATCCTTGATGCTTGGGGACCCTCCCTACCCACTCTATTTAGCTGCCATATTCTTATCCTCCCTCAGTAATGACACATACTCAAAACCTGTTAGGTATCCTGCTTCATCAGGGTCCAGTTCCTTGCCACATGTTGCCAAACTGAGAGAATATACTAATATGGATGTGCAATTCATTGTTCCAACATACAGAAAATATTCCTGCCTCAAAACAAGATTGGAAGTTTATGGAAGGGACCTCAGATATGGTGGGAATTGTTTCCAAACAGTTTCTGAAATGGATTCTAAAGTGCAAACATACACTCTGAAGTTTTGGCCAGATGCTGTAAGCAAGAACCCTGACTACAGGGAACATACATAAGTATGTATGGGTAGAGAACACACAGTCCACAGGAGAGGCCAGCGCCCCCACCCTCCCAGCCACCTGACATGTCACACAAGCCAGGGACTTAGGCTGGGCGGAGAGTGTACGCCTGTCTGAAGAGGGCAGCCTCCATCTGGCCCAGTGTATCAGACATTCCAATTACTAAGGAGAAGTCAGACGTCTCAACTATTGTGAGAAATCTCCCAATTTTTACATGCTACATAATGGAAAGAAACAAAACACTATGTGTAAGACAAGACAAGTCTATAGGCTGAGCTTTATGTCCTCTGCTGTGATGGCACACATAGACATGACTGGACTTGGGGCAGGTCAGGGGCAGACTGTAGGATAGAGTGAAAACCAGGAAAGATCAGTTAAAAGAGTAAAAACAAAAACAGATGGAAACCCAAGTTGGTTGGAGGAGTAGAGTATGAGAGCAGGGCCTCCTAGATGACCCAGGAGAGGTAAAAACAGAAGGAACCAGAGGGCCAGAGGGTTTAAACAGCTATTCCATGGCTGGACGCTGAGTCAGAGAAGAAAGACTGGGAATCTCTCATTCACTAGCTGCAGCTCAAGCACTATCCTGATGTCCAGAATAGAAGATGGACAACGTCCTTGGCCCCACAGAACTTGTACAGAGCTTATGAGGAGACACAGACAGTAAACCAGCAAATGACTAAACCAGAAAGTAGGCAGCAATAGGGGGTATGCAGAATTGAAATAAGAGTAATAGAGAAAACTGGTTGGGCATCTCTAGGCCTCAGAGGGAGAAATGCCTGGGCTGACAACTCAGTGACAAGGACACAGGCTGGTAGAGAGCACAGCTCGGAGGCAGACATCCAGGGGCAGGAAGGGGCTCAGAGCACTACAGCTGCTCAGAGAGGCCAGTGTGTCTGCAGCATGCAAAGGCCTGCTCAATAACTGCTCTGGAGCCAAAGTGGAGAGTTTGAGTTTATTCTGAGCATGATGGGAAGCCACTAGAGGTGGTAAAGCAGGGGAATGATGTCTGACTTGTCTTTAAAAAAACATCACTAGAGCTGTTGGGACAAGAAGAGACTGTAAGGAGCTAGAGTGCAAGCAGGGAGACAAGATGACAGCTCTTGTGACATATGGATGGCTTGGACAGGGAGCAAGAGGTGGTGATGGAGAGAACAAACTGATGGAGTTGTGTTACTTATACTGATTTGTATAGGGCATGTCATTGCTTTCAGACAAAACTAGTACTAGACAACCTATCATCCACATGGCAGGAAGGGTGTCTATGGTCTTAACATGAGGTGCCTGGACAGACTACACATTCACGGAAACCAGAGGGAGAGCTGACGGCATCTGGAAAAGCCTAGTTAAGCAGAGTTCTCAACCTGGGGCTCGTGGCTGGAATTCAAAGCATCTCTGAACTTCTGAAATTACTGGTGAAATTGTGCATGTGTGCATTTTCTGTGGGAGGAAACAAATGAGTTTATCAGGTTTAATAACCTCACAAGCCTTCAGAAAGGCTTCACCTTCTCTGCTCCATTCTGTACTACACAGCCAACTAGGACCTACAGGCCAGATGGTGTTTTTAGCAATAAAGTTTTCCTAGAACATAGCCACCTCATCTGTTTCCTATTGTCTATGGCTATTTTTCGTACTGTCACAGCAGAGCTGAGCAGCTGCAACAGAGACAGTGGGGCCTGTAAACCCTAAACTGTTTGTTACCTGGCCCTTCGCAGAAGTTGTCTGCGGACTCCTGACCTCCACTATCCTCTTACACACTGCACCTCCACTAAGCTTTCATTGAAAGCATCACTCTGCTGTAAAATAAGCTGAAAGATCACTGTTCTGCCCAGCCTGCTGCCTGGCCCCATGATAAGATCAATGGCTCCTCACATTCTCTGGCGTCCCACATGTCTGTGCAAACTGTCTTATCTTCACAAAACCCACCTCCCCAATTCCAAATGACAAAACCCTCTATATCCTTCAAGGCTGATTTCAAATGCTGACCTCCTTCATGAAACCTTTCCAACACATCTCCTTAGGTTGTAATGACTTTCTAGCCAGAACACCTCGGCCCTTTCCATTCTGAGACCAGGACTCAGCACAGCACCCTGTCTACGTGTTCAAAGCAGCTCATTTGGCTTTGCTTTTTTTTTTTTTTTTTTTTTTTTTTTAATTTTTATTTATTTATGATAGTCACACAGAGAGAGAGAGAGAGAGGCAGAGACACAGGCAGAGGGAGAAGCAGGCTCTATGCACCGAGAGCCCGACGTGGGATTCGATCCCGGGTCTCCAGGATCGCGCCCTGGGCCAAAGGCAGGCGCCAAACCGCTGCGCCACCCAGGGATCCCTGGCTTTGCTTTTTACCTTTAATTGATGCCATACAGTCATGACAGGTAGAACTAACTTATACCAGGGTTTCTTTACATCGGCCTTTTGGGCTGGACAAATTTTTGCTGTGGGGCTGTCCTGTGCACTGTGGCACAGTTAGCAGCAAGGGATGCCAGGGAGGCCTCTACAAAGTAGATACTAATAGCAATTCCGTCCCACCAAGCCATGGAAATCAAATGTCCTCAGATACTGCCAAATGTCTCACCTCCAGTTAAGAACCACTGATTTACATAGTAATTATAATTAAAAGACCCAAGCTTTATCAATTTAGCTCCAAAGCTGTATTTTACATTCATTTTCAACAAACCATAAACATATAATCTGTTAATCATATCTGAAAGGATTACCATGGTTTTCTCTCTTCCCTCAGCTAGTTTCCTCTTTTTATGTATATGTTTGTTACGATCAATTTCTACATCACCATACACATTTGACACATCCTCAAGAAGAACCAGTGGCACTTGGCTTGGGGCATTAGGACCTACGGATAGGGGGAAAACACCAATACTTAAAAATGCAGCGAAGAAAAGAAAACTTAGTATTAAGTGGAAGTTTACTCAGCAGTCATTTAAAATAAAGGTCATGAAAAAGTATGTTCAGTTTGATCTCAGGTAGACAAACATGAATACGAAAAAAGACTGTACAGATATACACCAAATTATTAATAAAGGTTCTCTCTCAATGACAGACTACAGGTCAAAGTTCCCTCTCTGTATTTGTTCTTATGTATATACAAATTTTTTAGAGTGATCACGAATCAGAAAATTAGTGAGACACTTAAGACTGTGAAGTTATATGTTAATACCTTATAGCTACAAACTCCAAACAAAACCTAAATATGTGAAAGACTAAGGTCATACACAAAAATGAGAGCTGTGTTATAGTGGATGGGTAGGTGATTTCACTCTTACCTTTCTATTTTCACATTTTTAAGAATTTATATGCAAAAATATTATTTAAAAAAATCTTCGTCTATTGCAAAATCTTTGTAAAATCTACTTCAGTACTCTGCTACATCTGTTGCTTTTTCAAAATAGAGGCACTAAATATCTGTATATTTATTCATAGTACCACTACATCCTCTGATATAGAAATTTTATTACTTAATTAGTTACTTAATCAAGTGGGCTCCATGCCTGGCATTGAGCATGTGAGGCTCGAACTCACAAACCATGAAATCAAGACCTGAGCCGAGATCAAGACTTAGACACTTAACCGAGTCACCCAAATACTCCAATACAGAAATTTTAAATGAAAATACATAGAAACTACCAACAACTTAAAAAAAGCACTAGTGTCGCCCCACAATTATTTGGATTCAAGAACAATGTTAAGGTAAACATTTTTATCTTCATCATTCCAGCTGAAGCCAGTATTTTGGGAGACTCTAAAGTTCTTCGACCAACCTTGGAATAGAGATGGTTGTATGCTGTTGACATACTGGAATGCATTCTTAAAGAAGACCAACATAGTGGAATAAACCACTTGGTTTTTATACTTTGCATGAGCTTCGTTATCAAAATTGTTCATGTATCTGCAGAGATCCTTCATTCTGTGTAAAATATCACCATAGCTTCTGAAAGATGAAGGATGAGAAAGATTATTTAATTACCCTGGGCTTTTTGGCAAAAGGTCTAGAGAAAAGCCCCAATAGAAGCATGACATTTAGCAAATGTAGCTGGAGGTATGTGTAATTCCCCTTCCAAATTAGAGCAGTGATCAGACCACGATAAAGTAGCTACTCTTTGCTCTGAATGCCAAGGAGTGCTTCCAGCTCTTGAGAGTTCATATTTCCGTTGGGAAATATTTTAATAAAGTGCACCCTCTTTGCATAAATACCAAGGTTACAGAAGTAACCTTGACAATAACCAAGAAAAGCGTATCTACTTATTATATGCTTTTTAAGAGAGCGTTTTTGCCTTTAAAGATCCTGGGACTACGATATCAGAAGGCTAGCTAAGCAATTCTGGAAATGAACAATTTTCTTACCGTCTTCCTTTGTCCATCTGCCATTCACATCGCATTCCAACAACATTTAAAATCTTAAACAACCTCTCCCAAGGGTCCACAATCTGGGACGATTTTTCAGTCAGCCCTTCTATTATATACTTCTGAGAGCTCCGTTTGCTAGGTGACATTAAATCAGATGCTTCCTGGGTACCTGGGAAATGAGAACAAAGTAGCCTACAATTATTCTTACCACTTACTATGTATGTGGTACTTGACAGAAAATGACAAAGTCTGAATCCCTATTCCAAAGGCAAGAGCACAGAATCACAACACATTATGTGTTTTAAAGACCCACAATTGGCCATGAGTATAGCAAGAAATGCATTTTGAGCTGTGGTATGTGGAGGAAGCTCAGTACACTAACATTATGGTTCAGCAAGTTGACTGTTCCAAAGGGTAAAACTGGCTCCAAAAGTCTCATTTCTTACTTGTAGTATTTTTTCTAGGAAATCACCTTTAGAACACTATCAAACTAGTATGAGAAAAACCAGAACGATGAGGGATTTCTGAGTTTGTAATTTACTAGAGTCTGTAAAAATAAAATCACAGGATATTCTCACTTACCTTGATGCTGACTCTCTATTTGAGTAGACCTAGTGACATAATTGATATAAAATTCAGCTGCTTTGTTTAAGTACTTATATAATAAATTGGCAGGCAATCGAACATCATGGTTGTTAATTATTAGAGGAAGGACATCACAAACTGTTGAAGAGGAAAGATAAGGAAAAAAAATTTAAGTTGTCTGTCTGCCCTACAATTCTGATAGAAACAAAATTTATTTTAGAGTTCATTTACTGTGGTATCTAAAATATATAGAAAAAAAAACCCTTTATGGCATATTTATTTAAAAACTGCAGTGCACAGGGATACCAGTGGATGGAGTTAGCATGGAAATCCATAGGCAGATTTTACATTATGGAAAAGGGCCTAGTTCTTACACTGGGCGACAATTCAGATGTTTATTATTATTTTTCATACTTACATCTATGACTATACATATTCTTTCGGATACCAAATATTACATAATAAAAATCCAGAAGTTGTTTAAATGTTTTTCGGACTAAAATAAACAAGGACTTAAATTTCCTAATATGAAAAGTTCCTTTCCTTTCCACAAATGACCTCATCCCTTAAATGATATTTATTCCAGCATATTCTACTCACCACAAGGAACTAAAACAAAATAAAAATTTTCTTACCAAATAATTTTCTAAAGCAGTTAACAGGAGATTCTTGTTCTTCAATAGTTTCAGCCTCTAATAATGCTTCCCCAAGGCCCACCTGTTTCAAAATATAATCACTTAAATGTGTTACAGTTTAAGATGTCGGAATTACATACAGAAATGGCTTTTTAAATTTACCAGTTTGTGTATGCCAACTTCCCCAAGAAACAAATACTCTCATTTTAAAGATTAGGAAACAAAGAAATACATCAGCCACAAGGCCCAGAAGGAAACCCCAAATTCATCTGACCACTGACTGCTTTGTCTTGCTTATTATCTTCTGAACTAGCAATATTAAAATGCTAACAAAATGTTTACAGAAACTAAGAGGAAGCACTAGAACTAGTTAGAATGATAAAAGAGATATAGAGATTTTCTACAGAATGTAGAAACTGTGCTCTCTAGATCAAGATGTATTATGTCAACAAACCTTATCACTTTCAAGAGTTGTCAGGAGTAGCCAGTCATTCAGCCTGGGTTAGGCTGGACATACTTTTTGACTTTTAAGGCCACCTTTCCATTACTTTCTGCTATGCATTCCCTAGCAGAGTAGATAGGCTTATCAAAATCCACCCAGACATCTGCACTATCTTCCTTGGGATCACTTGGCAATACACGGGTAGGGGTAAAACAATGGAAAAGATAATATAACACAAAAAGCTAAAGGTTGAGTAATGATCAAGGAACATATTGGGTTGAATAGCATCCTCTCAAAATTCACGTCCACTCAAAGTCTCAGAATGTAACCTTACATATATTTTATCTTATAAAAAAAGGAAGGTCTTTGTAGATGCAATTACTTAAGATGAGGGCATACTGGGTTGGGGCAGGCCCTAAATCCAATGATTACAATCCTTACAGTCATGTAAAGACACAGGAACACAGACTCACAGGGAAGAAAGCCATATGATAACAGAGGCAGAAATCAGAATGATATAGGTGCAAAACAAAAAATGATAAAGATTGCTGGTGACCACCAGAAGCTAGGGAGAGGCAGGAAGGATTTCTCCCTAGAGCCTTTAGAGGGAGCATGGCTCTGCCCACACCTTGCTTTTGGACTTTTAACTTCCAGAATGGAGGGAGAATAAATTTCAGTTGTTTTAAGCCACTCGTTTTTCTGGGACTTTGTTATAGCAGCCCTAGAAGCTAATATAGGGAGGTATAGAAAAGGTTAACTAGGGCCAGAAACTTGAAAGATAGTGTGGGAAAGAATAAACAATAGAGTATGAATTTATAGAGTTCATTACTTGAACCCTGAATCTTCCACCAACTAGCTATGGGAACTAACATATTTAAGATTTAGTTTCCTCATCAGTAAAGTGGGATACTGCCTACCTCAAGGGGTTCAGAGAGTATGGAAGGAGATACTGAACACCAATGCCTGCCACTAGCACTCAATTATTATTACTTATACAAGGAACAGAGGGAAAAGCACATGAAAAACATGCCTATGAAGACAACAGACTACGGCTCTCAGTTAAATTCAAACACACTGTTGACTACAATGGAAGAGGATTTTTTAAAAAATATTTTATTTATTTATTCATGAGAGACACAGAGAGAGAGGCAGACGGAGAAGCAGGCTCCATGTAGGGAACCCGATATGGGACTTGATCCTGGGACTCCAGGATCACACCCTGAGCTGAAGGCAGACGCTTAACCGCTGAGCCACCCAAGCACCGTGGAATAGGATTTTTTAAAAAAGACTTATTTTAGAGAGAGAGAACATGCAACAGCAAGTGTACACGGGGTGGGGGTGGGCAGAGGGAGGGAGAGAGACTCTTAAGCAGACTCCATGCTGAGCTGGAGCTGACTTAGGGCTCAACCTCACAACCCTAAGATCAGGACCTGAGCTGAAACCAAGAGCTGTATGCTCAACTGACTATGCCACCAGGCATCCCTGGAATAGGATTTTTAAAAAAACTTTACTACACAGATTGCAAATAAACAGCAGTGTCAAAGCTTGGTGACTTTTTCCTTACACTGATTGCAATAAGGCAAATCAATCAGTGTAAGTGTTCCTTACACTTCTACTGGAAATTTATAAAGTTTGAAAACAGTGAAATCCCTTTAGCTTTACTGACAGATTCCTTGATTTAAGTTCAATCTTGCTTAGTGCTCTTTAGAATCTCTGCTTTAGAAGAATATACACTATAGCTTTTGACCCAACTAATGAATGTATTGATCGATTTCATTTTCTCTTAAGAAAGAGGAAAGGATCAAAATCATACCCCATGCTGCACCACTGTTTCAGGGAAGCGTCTCAAAAGTAGAAGCAACATTTCTGATCGTTCCAATGTGTTGAAGCATTGTTCCGTAACCTTTAGTAACATTTCGCACTGTACTCGACCAGGGAGAGTTTCAAATAAACCTGTACATAACACATTTAACTTTAAAAAATTTCTTTAAGAAAGAAGATCCTGAAGCTAAAGAGGAAATAAGGTATTTTCATGTACAAAACAGTAAATACTACATTTAGGATCATTGTTTGGTTTTATCTACAACCTAGAAGGCTTTTGGGTCAGATGGTATTGGACACAGGTTTGCTGCAAGACCCTAAAACATCTGGAAGCCTTATTGGATCCAGAAGACAAGAATGGTGCTTGTGAAGGGTCACAACAGTGCTTGCTGTTGGCTGAGACAAAGAGGATGTGCTTTGATTCCTCAAAGAGGAAATCTTTGATTGGCTAAAGCAACCAACACAGAGTGAAGGTTAACAAGAAAGGTCATAAATCACTAAAAGTCTCCTCCTGTTTTGTGGACATCTGCCTCATCTACAGATGCTTTCTGATCATTGCAAAACCTGTTAAAAACATCTTTAATTCCCTGGGCTGATACAACCACACACTTTAAGGAAGGTTAGAGGTTTCGAAGCAAATGCTCAAGGGACTAAATGACACCATTTGTAGACCTGAGTTGTCAAGAACAAAACACACATTTGTGTACCAATACCACAGATGTGAGTTTTTTTGCAATTATGGTATATAACTTAGTATTCTAGAAACAGAAATTTTACATCATTAAGTGTCACTCTGCTCTTACTTCTTAAAAATTGGGTTTGTTTATCCTGTGAATCGTTCCTCAGTGCTGATGTAATAATGCTGATTTCTCTCCATACCACTGGCTGGTCAGGGAAATTCACAAACCTATTTTAAAATGAATGTGTTAAATTAAAACGTCAGAATCTACATAGTATTAGAAGAAGAAAAGAACATTGGCACTAGAAGAGATAAACATTTTTCTTTATTCCAAGTAAATATGTGGATATACCAAATCAAATCAAAAAGCATATAAAAATAGAAACTAATTAAGGAAAATGAAGTTAATCCAAAAGTCTTTGGAGGTTCTTAGAAGTGAAAAAAGACAAATGTCCATAATACATAAAGCACTTCTCAATATCAACAAGAGAAAAGAACCCAAAGAAAAAAAACCAAAAAGTGGGCAAAGACAAATCACAGAAAGAATACAGACAGCAAAGAGAGAACACTTGAGAAGATACTCAGTCTTATTAGTAATACAATGAGCAGAAATTTTTAAAAATAACAAGATATAAAAATAAATAAATAAATAAATAAATAAATAAATAAATAAATAAATAAAAAGATATCACTTTCTATCACATTGGCAAAAAATAAAATCTGATAAGACTGATAATATCCATGTTTGCAAATGTGTGGGAAAATGGGCACTCTTATACATTGTTAGTAGAAAGGTAAACTGGAATAGCGTTTTTTTGGAGAGTAATTCGATAGTGTGTCAACATATAAAACGTGTACATACTTGACTGTGAAAATCAATGTTTAAGAATGGACTCTATAGAAAAACACCAAAATATGCATACAAAATTGCTTATTGACATGCAAATATGAAAAAGATATAATCCATATATCAAATACAGTATGCATACTGAAAAATAAAGGCGTCCCTCCATTCCACTGGGTGAAGAGAGTACGCTGCAGCAGATGATGAGTAGTTTTGTTGTGACCCTTCCCCACAAAACCCCACCTGTCTGTATGGTCCTGTGTCTACACGTGTATACAGACACACAGAACTTTGGTTGAGTCAGAGGGACCTTCATGTGTCACTCTCTATCCTTCAGTAGTGTTTGAACTGCAAAGAGCTTGTATTATTTCCAAAATAAAACGGATTATTGGAAAGAAAAATTTTGACAAGAATAAAACAGAGGAAGACTTCTTGCAGAGTAGGAATGCCGGCAGTTAACTGAAGGCCTGGCCTCAAGACCAGGGTTCAGAGCAGGGAGGTGATCTTAAAAGATCTCCTCTCCCTCACACACACAGCCTCCTGAGAGGTTCAGGGCAGGGCCGGCTGAGGTCACCACATACACTCACATGTCGTAGAGCAATCTCCCGGCGGTGGCAGTCCTCTCGGCGTTCCGCTCGATGGTGTACATCTCGTACTGCAATAGACAGACATCAGACCCACGGGTCACAGAGAGAACGGCCGACACGGGGGGGGGAGGGGGGCGGGTCACGACTCCGCCCGGGGCTGGTCCTGGCTCCGCGGTCCCAACCTGCACCCAGCACCCCGCACCCCCAGCCCGGGGGCCTGACCCCTGAGCATCACCTGGTTACGCAGGGCCCCGGGGCCTAGCATGCGACCCTCGGGCTCCCTCTCCACCCTTGGGGAAATCGGTCCCCAAGGCCGGCGGGATGACGTGCCCAAAGCAGCAAGCGCTGCACAAATGGCCGCCGCGCTGACAAACGAGGAGCGAGCGCCGTTCCCGGGGCGCCGCGGTGCCATCCGGCCACCGAGCCGGCAGCAGGGCACCCCTGCCTGCAGTCCCCCGCCCGGCCGGCCTCCAGCGGGGTCACGGTGCGGGTCTCGCGGGGGGAGGGCGGGCGCGGGGGGTCGGGGAGCGGGCAGGGGTGAGAGGAGAGGGACCCGAGGCTGGGGGCCTGCGAAGCGCCCGCCCCTCCACCGCGCGGCCGCCCGGACCTCACCTGGATGTTGAAGTCGGCGGGGTAGAGGCTGCGGGCCGTGATGAGCCACGCTTTGGCTGCCCACAGGTCCTGCTGCACCAGCTCCCGGGCTCGCTGCACCAGGAACTCGCAGTCACCCTGGGCCGACATGACCCCGGAGGCGCCCGGCCGCCGGCAGCACAGGCCGTTTACCTTCCGGCTCTAGAGACGCCGCCGCCGCCGCCGCCGCGGCCGCCGCGGGGGTACCTTCTGCGCATGTCGGGCTGGCCGATCCGGAACAGCTCTCCGGGTTTTGCGAGGAACCGCCCAGCCCCCGCCGCCTCCGGGGACCAGGATTTCTGTGCGGTCTTTTCCCGGTCACCTCCAAAATGTGGAGAAGGGAATCGCACTCTCGCGGGCTCCAGCGTGACTGTTCCAGCCAGGGAGCCTGCGCGCGAGCCTGTAGTCGCCGAGCTCCCTCCGCAGGCTCTCGTAGCCTAGGGGCGGTCCCGGGGGTCCCCGAGGGTCCCGGGCGGCCTAGGGAGCGGCGGGGGCGGGGCGCGGAGCTCCCTCGGCCCGGGAGGAGTGGAGGAACCTAACCTGGCCCGGGTCCTTGCCCGGGATTAGGTTTACGAGCCAACAGTCTGGGGCCGGCTGAGGGTGCAAGGCACAGAGGGCAGGGTCGTTCTTAGCGCTTGTTCTGGCACATTTTGTCTTTCCTGAATGTGTCCACAATCTGTTCTCGCGTCTTTATTCGCTGACTTTTGCCACAGGCACTGAGCTGTTGCAGTACCGAGCACTTGGGAAGTGCTCTGCTGCATGCAGTGGGAGCTGCAAAGATGATTCCTGTCCCAGCAGAGGGTTGACGATGAGGTGGCCTAAGGAAAAACAGGCCATTTTAATGATCTCTTTCCCATCAGATCAGTGTCATTTTCACCCAAACGCCAGATTTGTTTTCCATCTCAGAGGAGGAAAACAAAATCGTCTCCCTGCTCTGGTGAAGGAGAGGCCGCATTTAAGAGCTAGAGAAGCAATACTTACCTGTCTACTAGGAAAAATGTACCAAGATGCGGATTCATTTGTTTTCAATCCAAGTTCTATATGCAAAAAGTTTTAGCAAGTTCTATTTACGACTGATATCTTTGATTTATTTGATTTAAAGCCAAGAGATTAAGGATTCAAAGCTGGTATGTTTTAAAGATAGAAATTACTGGGTATTTATATACATGACAAATTATATTTTAAATAAATTATGAATATATACATTACTATTCATGGGTATATATAAGGTCTAATACATTCTTATAAATTGTGATAATTTATAAATAAATGATCTTAGGGACGCCTGGGTGGCTCAGTGGTTGAGTGTCTGCCTTCTGCTCAGGTTGTGATCTGGAAAACTAGGGATGGAATCCTTCATCTGGCTCCTCTCAAGGACCCTGCTTCTCCCTCTGTCTGTGTCTCTGCCTCTCTCTCTCTCTCTCTCTCTCTCTCTCTCTCTCTCTCTCTCTCTCGTGTCTCTCATGAATAAGTAAATAAAATCTTAAAAATAAATAAATAAACAATCTTAAAGTGAGTGGTGAGTTAGTATGCTAATATTAGAGAGAAGTACCAGAAAGGGCAGGCACAAAGCAGCAGTATTAAAAAAAAAAAAGTGCTATCAAATTTATTAAAGTCACAGCTCTTTTATTTTGCTATTTTGCTTATGATACCATTGTAAAAACAGCACTTTTAAATATCTTCTCCTTTACTCAAAATGGTCAGGTGACAATCTTGCTTCCAATTCAGTGGAATCCTGAACACATTCCCTGGTGGTTACCCTCTTCTCTTCAGAATTAGGACTTCCAAATTTGCAGGGCACAAGATTTAATAGAGACAGAAAAAATTCCATTAGTGGGTTATTGGGCATATTTTGAGGAGCCACTGTCTCCTCCCACCCCTGCTTGGTTTAAAGCATATCCTGTGTCGGAGAGAACAGTTCCCCGACCTCATGGGATGTGATTTAGTTGACACCTTTATTAAGCTTCTAGTAGACCATACTCTACCATTTTATCAGGCCACCTGCTTCTGGGTGTTGAGAACAGAGTAAGACCAGTGAATGTGTTGTGCCTGTTCCCTCTGCCACATTTCTTTTGCCATAAAAATGAGTTCTTGGGCCTTGAAGTGATATTGTATGGGATACGATGGTGATGAATAAGGTGTCTGTAAGTGCATGAATGGTGGAACACGCAGAATGTTATGGGGGCAAATCTGAGTAGTATGAATTCCCGTAAAGACAAATCACTCCCTTCTCCCTGAAGAACAGGTCCAGTGTAAAGTAATCAGCTTTTCACTACCTAGCTGACTGCTCCCTACTGAGGAAATGGTGCCATTTTGGGGGTCTGGTTTTGGCTCCTGCCATTGGCCTTTTGGACACTCAGTGGTAGCTCCAGTCATACCATCCTTGGTGAGGGGAAGTTCATGTTGAGCTCACACATAGCATCCCTGCTGTACACATAGCATTTCTGCTGTCATGCCACTTTTTCCATGGATCCACTGAGCAAACACTGAATGGCTGAGGAAAGAGATAGACTGACATCCACGGGATGAGTCATCTTATTACCACCTGATTAGTGAGCATCTTCTTTGCTGTGGATGTCCTCTGGGAAGCAATTATGTAAAATACAACTGCCTTTTACATTTTGTACCCATTCTGAGAGTCCATATTAGTCCCAAGTCTCTTTTTCACCAATCTTCCAATTTTGCTCTAAGTCCTTGATCTGTCAGACAATCTGCCAGTGACTTCTCATGTCAGTAGAGATTAATACCTCAGACTGTCTTTCCAGAGTGGATCATTGGATGAGCTACCCAAAGTTCTACCTGCTGGAGATATTTCCTTTTTTAAAAAAAATTTTACTTATTCATGAGAGACACAGAGAGAGGCAGAGACATAGGCAGAGGGAGAAACAGGCTCCATGCAGGGAGCCCGACATGGGACTCGATCCCGGGTCTCCAGGATCATGCCCTGGGCTGAAGGTGCGCTAAACTGCTGAGCCACCTGGGTTGCCCGAGATATTTTCTTTTATTGTGTTTTTAGGGCTAACTCTGAGTGTGGCTGCCATTTGGTGGTCACCCACTTCCAGATGCAAGCACACTGTACACACCCTTGTGTATACCAGGTACTCTCATGAGGCCACAATGTGAGCTCATGGAGAGGTGGTAAAGCAATAGACGTATCTACATGGGACTCTGAGCCATGCTTATGAACATTTCTTGTGATTTTCAGACCTGCTCAGGCTCTCTCTTATTTACTGTATTTCCACTAAATAGTAGAATGATAGTATACACTCCCATCTTTATTATGGGACTATAAATAATATTTTAGATAATAGCAAGTTCATGATGGGCACCTCAGATCACAGGTCAGTTGATATCCCTTAGGTCAGGGGTCAATGTTGACCAGGATCCAGTAGCAATCTAGGAGCTGCTTTTCTTTTCTTTTCTTTTTTCTTTTCTTTTATTTTTTTAAGATTTTATTTATTTATTCATGAGAGAGAGACAGAGAGAGAGAGAGAGGCAGAGACATAGGCAGAGGGAGAAGCAGGCTCCATGCAGGGAGCCCAACGTGAGACTTGATCCCGGGTCTCCAGGATCACACCCTGGGCTGAAGGCAGCGCTAAACCACCCGGGCTGCCTAAGGAGCCGCTTCTCAAATGGGCTTCCTTTGGGCTTGCACTGTAGTTCTCCTTTTGGCCCCTGTCAGAAGCTCCACACAATATACCTATGTCACAGGCATAGGATTCTATGGACCCCATACAACTTATCATTTGCTTACCACATATCGGGAGTGTGCTAATTTGCTTTACTACAAAGTAAAGATATACATCTGGAACAGTACCTGCAGTTAACACGAATACCTCGTTAAGTTCATGATAACTCATAGTCATTCTCCAAGATCCATCTGCTTTTTCAAGGAAGAACCAGCAGTTGAATTAAGTGGGATGTAATGGGAATCACCTACCATGCATCTTTCAATAACAGAGACTTTTTTTTTAAAGACTTTATTTATTTATTTATTAATGAGAGACATACACAGAGAGAGAGATGCACAGACACAGGCAGAGGGAGAAGCAGGCCCCATGCAGGGAGCCCGATATGGGACTTGATCCCAGGTCTCCAGGATCATACCCCCAGCCAAAGGCGGCGCTAAACCTCTGAGCCACCCAGGCTGCCCAATAACAGAGACTTTCTTATTCTACCCTCCCTACACAATGGGTCTTACTTTGTTAGGAAAAGAATCAGAGGATTCTTTCTTTAGTTGCTAAGTATGTTTGTGGAGAAATAATTATAGGATCATTTTCTGTGAGATTTGTTGGACATACTGTGAGATAGCCATGGACCAAGACACCACTTATGACCTGACTGGTAGGCCAAGATAGTGCTGTGGGCCCTTGGCAGCCTCTGAATGATATTCAGACTTAATTAACTAACTCAGAATTAATTAATCCACATTAATTCATTATCTAATTACCTTGAGGAACCCAGGTTTTCTCTTCCTCAGTGCCTATCACCCCAATTAATGGTTGCACATCCTCTGTGGAAGGCTTTAAGGAAGATTCATGATATGAAATTCTGGCAAAGTTGCAAAGTCTTTTTCTTTCTCTTTGTTTTTAAAGATTTATTTATTTATTTGAGAGAGAGAGAGAGAGAGAGAGTGTGTGTGTATGCATTCGTGTGCATGCACATGTGGCAGGGGAGGAGCACAGGGAGAGTCCTAAGCAGATTCCATGCTGGGCGTGGAGCCTGACTCACGGTTAAATCCCATGACCCTGAGCCAAAATCCAAGAATTGGATGCTTAATTGACTGTACCATCCAGATGTCTTTTGCAAAGTGCTTGCCCTTCCTTCGTTCTTTCCTTCGTTCCTTCCTTTGTTCCTTCCTTCGTTCCTTCTTTTTTTTTTTTTTTAAGATTTTATTTATTTATTCATGAGAGACACACAGGGAGAGGCAGGGACACAGGAAGAGGGAGAGGCAGGCTCCCTGTGGGGAGCCTGGCGTGAGACTCAATCCCAGGACTCTGGGATCATGACCTGAGCCAAAAGCAGACGCTCAACCAACTGAGCCACTCAGGTGTCCACAAAGTGCTTTTTCAAAGGGATGTAGCCTCTACCTTGGGTACAGAACCCTGAATCTGAACTGACTTGAGTCTAGGAATTGGGTACTTTACATAAACAGTCACTAAAGTCAAATTGCTGCTCACTTGGTTTAGAGTTTCTCTGATTTTATGAATCAGTAGGCTGCCCATCTATCTTATTCTGAGGAACTTCATGATCAATTAACCACTGCCACACACCTCTGAGGGCCATAATGCTCTGATTGCCACTGTGTCCCTGAAGCTTATTATGGTCATTGTCTCCACTTTCTCTCTAATGGTCAAGTGTTGCCACCTGATCCCTACTACACAGGGATCCCATTATTCCTATTGGAATCAGGAAACCCAATTCTTGCATTATTTTTTTTCCCTGAGGTATAATTGACATATAACATTATGTTAGTTTTAGGTATACAACATAGTGTTTGAACATTTGTATGTATTGTGAAATGATCACCACAATAAGTCTAGTTAACATCCATCCATATAGTTACCATTCACTGTTAACAAAAAACATTTTTTCTTGTGGTAAAGCCTTTTAAAATTACTGTCTTGGCAACTTTCAGATATTCAAAACAGTATTATTAACTATGGTCAACACGCTGTATATTATATCCCCATGGTTTACTTATTCAGTAACTAAAATTTTGTACCTTTTGACCCTCTCCCCCATTTTGCATCCCCCTCACCATCCTCCCCTCTGGCAACCACCAGTCTGTTCTCTGTATCTACAAGCTTGACTTTTTTGGTTTTAGGTTTTTGTTTGTTTTGGTTTTTAGATTCCACATATAAGTAAGATCATATGGTATTTGTCTTTTTCTGACATATTTCACTTAGCATAATGCTCTCAAGGTCAATCCATGTTGTCACAAATGTCAAAATTCCATTCTTTTTTATGGCTGAGTAGTATTCCATTGTATATTCATACTACATCTTTTTTATCCATTCATCTATCAATGATTAGGTGGTTTCCACATCTTTGCTATTGTAAATAATGCCTCTGTGAATAATGTTCGCTGTGAACATGGGGGTGCATATATATTTTTAGAAATAGTGCTTTCATTTTCTTTAGATAAATACCTAGAAGTGAAATTGCTGGATCATATGGTAGTCCTACAAATGATTTTTTGAGGAATCTCCATACTGTTTCCTATAGTGGCTGCACCAATTTGCATTCCCACTGACAGTGCACAAGGGTCCCCTTTTTTCCACATATTCACCAACACATGTTATTTCTTACCTTTTTGGTGTTAACCATTTTAAACAGGGATAAGGTGGTATCTCATTGTGGTTTTGATTTGCATTTCTCTGATGATTAATGATGTTAAGTATCTTTTTATGTGCCTGTTGGTCATCTGTATGTTTTCTTTGGAAAAATTCTATTCAGATCATCTGCCCCTTTTTAAATAAAATTGTTTGTTTGCTAATAAGATATGTGTTCTTTGTATATTTTGGATATTAGCCCTTGTCAGATATATGATTGCAAATATTTTCTTCCATTCAGTAAGGTGCCCTTTCATTTTGTTGATAATTTCCTTTGCTGTGCAGGAAACACAATTCTATGACAACATCTCCCACCAGCATCTCTGGCCTACAGAGAACAGTTAACATAAAGATTTTTATGGCTGAGGGTACTCTCTTCATTAATGCATTTCTGGACCATCCTGGGTTGTATGGTAGGGGTTGGCTAAGCAGGCTGCACATTATGAATTAACTCTAATATTCCCATTTCATTAAATCATCAGACTCCTTTCTCTAAAGTATGCTAGGAAAATTGCAGCATCTCAATCTAGGCTGCCTCTGAACCAGACTGAACAAGCAAACTCTTAGAACCATTGGTACTCTCACAGCCACTTCAGGACCAAGGTGGAAGACAGATCTGAAACTACTGGAACAAATCCAATAGGATTAAAAATGTGATAGATAGCGATGCTGTATGGATCCTCTGGCAAGGCCCTATTGGGGCAAAAACATGCACATTTGAGTAGCAGCTCCTAGATTTTTGTTGCTGGTCATATGGAATCTAGAGTTCTTGGCGCGCACACGCATATGGATACATTTGGCCCTACCTAATTTTACAACTTGTCCTTTCTGGACAATGCCCTTATTACCCATTCCAAAGGTCTTACGAATGCACACTGGTTGAATCTAATGATTCCTTTGGGACATATTCCTTTATTTATTCCTGGAATAGGTTTTGTAATTCACTCTCTGGGTCAAACAGAAATATCTCTTCCTTTTTTCTTCTTTCTTTAAGATTTTATTTATTTATTTGAGAGAGTGAGCATGAGTGGGGGAGAGGCAGAGGAAGAGGGAGAAGCAGACTCCCTGAGCAGCAGGGAGCCTGACGTGGGGCTTGGTCCCAGGACTTCAACATCATCACTTGAGTTGAAAGCTGCTGCTTAACTGCCTGAGCCACTCAGGCACCCCAGGAATTTCTTTTTTTTTTTTTTTTTTTTTTTTAAAGATTTTATTTATTTATTCATGATAGTCACAGAGAGAGAGAGAGAGAGAGAGAGACACAGGTAGAGGGAGAAGCAGGCTCCATGCACCGGGAGCCCGATGTGGGATTCGATCCCGGGTCTCCAGGATCGCGCCCTGGGCCAAAGTCAGGCGCCAAACCGCTGCGCCACCCAGGGATCCCACCCCAGGAATTTCTTTTCCTTAAAAAAAAATTTTTTTTTTTACTTGGGAATAATTTCAAACCTACAGAAAAGTTACAAAATAAAAATACTATAAAAATTATTTGTATATCTGTAACAGGTTGAATTATGTCCCCCCAAAATGGATATGTGGAAGTCCAAGACCCTAGTACTGTAGAAGGTAATCTTACTTAGAAACAAGGTCTTGGGTCGCCCCAGTGGCTCAGCGGTTTAGCTCCGCCTTCAGCCCAGGGTGTGATCCTGGAGACCCGGAATCCAGTCCCGCGTCAGGCTCCTTGCATGGAGTCTGCTTCTCCCTTTGCCTGTGTCTCTGCCTCTCTCTCTCTGTGTCTCTCACGAATAAATGGATAAAATCTTTAAATAGAATGAGTAAAGCAGAGTTAAGAAAAGAAAAGAAACAAGGTTTTTACAGAAGTCATCGAGCTTTAAACTTGAGGTCATTGCATTGGTGTAGGCCCTAATCCAGTAAGACTGGTGTCCTTATACAAAAAGGGGAAATATAGACATAGAGACATATGTGCATACAGGGAGAATGCCACGTGAACATGAAGCCAGAGATCAAAGTGTTGTAAGTATAAGCCAGGGAATGCCAAAGATTGTGAGCAAACCTCCAGAAGTCAGGAGACAGGCCTGAAGCAATTTATCACTCTTAGCCCTTAGAAGGAACCAACACCAGCTGACACGTTGTTCTTGGACTGCTAGCCTCCAGAACTGTAAGACAATATATTCTGTCATTTAAGCCAATGGTAATACTACTAGTGTGTAGTGTTTTTTTTTTTTTTTTTTTTTTAAGATTTTATTTGTTTCTTTGAGAGAGAACACAAGCAGGAAGAGGGGCAAAGGGAGAAGCAGACCCCCTGCTTAGGAAACTCAACACGGGGCTCGATCCCAGGATCCTGAGATCATGACCTGTGCTGAAGGCAGACTCTTAACCAACTGAGCCACCCAGGCGCCCCTGTATGGCAGCTCTAGCAAACTAATATGTACCCTTCATCCAGTTTCACTTACTGTTCATATTTTACTTCATTTGCTGTGTCATATGCATGATATTCTCTTTCTTTGCTCACTCTCTGCATATATATGTATGTATACATAATATATATTTTTACCAAACAATTTGAAACTAGATTGCATTGTCATGGTCCTTTATTCCTAAATATTTCAGTATGTGTTTTCTAAGAATATGGATATTCTCTTACATTAGCCACAGTAAATTTGTTTTATCCAAACTACCATCTCTATGCCAATTTTCATAGCATTTCCCCCCTTGAGTGAAGAATCCAGTCATGGCTCAGATATCGCATTTACTTTTCACTTAGTGTTCTTCAGTCTAAAATATTTCCACAGTCTGTCTTTGTTTTTTATGGCTTTGATATTTTTGAAGAATATATCTCCCCTCTATTTTCTTTTAAATGGAAAGTTCCTCATTCTGTGCTCATCTGATCCTTCTTTAGATTCAGGTATGCATTCCCAGGTTAATGAATACTACATACGTGGTTTTTATCCTTCTCAAGGATCACATCTGGAAGCATACGATGCAGGTCTGCCCCTCACTGGTGATGACACATTCAAGGTGTTGTCTGATTTCTTCATTGTTATTGTTTTTCCCCCTGGCAGCAATGAGTAAACTATAGAGAGACACTTCAAGGCCATGCAAATACTCTGTCATTTTGAAATTTAACTCTTTCTGTCCCTGGAGACAATGAGAGATAATGGGGCGACTCTTGCAGAATAGGCACCCCATACCCAGTCATTGCAGCCCAGCAGGAAAGAGATAACAAACTCCTTGGAGGTCATTACAAGCCATCTCATTTCAACCCATGCCTTGAATTGAAAGTTCAAGATACCAAGCTTCCCTTTTTCAAAGCTGCCAACCTGCTTATCATCACCACAGCAATCCAGCGATGTTCCAAGTCTTTTCTCCTCCCTGCATGCCATCCCGTGCCCACAGCACCATAATTTAAGTGTAATGCCACAACGTGCCATTGTTTTTCCAGTATTCCATATCCCTGTGTGCACTTAATGAAGGAGTCATTTACGGCAGCGTGCATGGAGTTAAGAGAAACAACGGGGGATGTTGTGTGACCAGGAACTAGTGGTAACAAGATTGCAAACTTTCTATCTGAAGGATGAATGCTGAGGTCATGGAGGAGGGGCACCCTAGCAGAAGCTGCTATTATAGAGGGATATAGCCACTGCCAAACTCCTTGTGCTCATACAGGAAGAGAGAGTGGACAAGCAATACTCTACTTCTCTTTCTTTCTGCCCTCCAAGATCCCATGCTACTCTAGTGGATGAACCTAACAAGAAGATAGAGGGAACTCAGCTAACAGTTTCTAGGTTTCCGCCATTTGGAGACTAGAGGGCAGAAGAGAGTATAGAATAGGAAAAAAGCAGCCCTCAGCCCTTCACTATATGCTGTGCAGAACTGACAATCCTTTGTTTTGCTCCTGCTTCATGCAAATCCATTCTCATAATGCTTCTCTTGTCACTGCATTTTCTTCTTTGTTTTACCAGTTCTTGAAGAAGAACAAAACAGCAAGATCCATTTACCCCTCTCCTACCCTTTGTGCTGTTATTGTCACATATATTATACTTCTGTGCATATTATAAATGGTAAAATGTAAACAATTGTTAATTAATTGTAGACTATATGATACTCTCCCACAGGTCATTCTGTTTAAATGATTTTTCTATAACTGTTTGACCTTTAAAAAATTTAAGGAACTAAGAAACTGCTTTTGTCTTTACCAATATCTTTAATATTTCCAGTGCTCCTTTTTCCTTCATATAAATCGAATTTCTATCATATTCCTGCAGCCTAAAGAAGTTTCCTTCATATTTCTTGCAGTATAGATTTGTAGGCAACAAATTATTTAAATGTTCATTTACATGAATATGTCTCTATTTTGCATTTATTTTTGCAGGATATTTTCATTCAATGTAGAATTTTAGATTGACAGTGGACAGTTTTGATTCTGTTTGACACTTGAAGATGCTCTTTCTTTGTCTTCTGCCCTTTGCTTGTTCTAATGAGAAGTTAGCTTCATTTTTTAATCACTTTTCCTTTGTATTTAATATCACATTTTTGTTCTCTTTTCTGAATTTTTCAAAAAATTTTGCTGTAAAATATCCATAACATAGCATTTACCATTTTAACAACTTTTAAGTGGACAGTTCATTAGTGTTAAGTATATTCACATTGTGTATAAATAGACTCCAAAACTTTAATCTTGCAAAATTACGCCATTAAACAATTCCCCATCTCTCATCCCCCAGCCTTTGACAACCAGCATGCTACTTTTTGTTGTTATGAATTTGACTACTCTAGATAACTTTTATAAGTGGAATCATATAGTATTTATTTTTTCATGACTGGATTATTTCACTTAGTGTAATGTCCTCAAGGTTCATCCATGTTGTAGCATATGTCATAATGTTCTTCCTGAATAGTACATTCCATTGTGTAAATATACATATTTACAAATGATGGACACTTGTGTTGTTTCCACCTTTTGGTTATTATAAATAATGCTGCTATGAACATGGGTGTGCAAATACCTCCTCAAGATTCTGTATCTACTTGCTTTTAAGATTTTATCTTTATCTTTGGTTTCCAGCAATTTGACTATGATGGGCTTAGATGTAATTTTTCTTTCTAGGTGGATTTCTTTCTAGTGTAATTTCTTTTCTGGCTGGGGTTCAATGCTTTTTCCTGTCTGTGGGTTTCTTTTTTGATCAAATTTGGAATTTTGACAAAAATTCCTTTGAATATTATTCTTGCTTTATTTCTGTCTCATTTACACTTATGTTAGATCATACGATATTTTCCACAGGTTATTGAGGCTTCATTCTTTTTTCTGATCTAATATTGTACTCTTTGTGTTTCAGTTTAAATGATTTGAGCTATCTTCAAATTCACTAATCCTTTCTTTTCTGTGTCTAATTTTTAGTTAATCCCATCCAATGAATTTGATTCCAAATATTGTTTTTTCTTTTTCAGTTTTGGTGTTTCCATTTAGTTCTTTTTCCAGATATCCAGATTTTTTAGACTGATCCTAAAATTCCTTATCTCTTTACCCATTATATTTAACTTTGCCTCTGGATTCTTTTACATATTTTTATAGTTTTTTTTTTCAAAAGATTTATTTATTTATTTATTTATTTTGTAGAGAGGAAAGGGCAGACAGAGTGGGGAGAGAGAATCTCAAGCAAACTTCTTGCTGAATGTGGGGCCCAATGCGGGCTCAATCTCACAACCCCAAGATCGTGAACTGAGCTGAAATTGAGAGTTGGAGGCTTAAATGATTGAGCCACCCAGGCATCCCTATAGTTCTTTTGATGTCTTCATTCCTGCAATTTTCAACATCTGAGGTTATCTGTATGTCTATTTCTTTTTTCTTTTAAGATTTAATTTATTTATTCATGACAGACACAGGGAGAGAGAGGCAGAGACACAGGCAGAGAGAAGCAAGCTCCATGCAGGGAGTCTGACATGGGACTTGATCCCGGATCTCCAGGATCACACCCTAGGCTGAAGGCAGCACTAAACCGCTGGGCTACTGGGGCTGCCCTGTATGTCTATTTCTGTGACTGATTTTCCTTTTACTCTTGATCACACTTTCTTTCTTTGACTTTCTAGTAATTTCTGACTATACTAGACAGTTGATGACTTATTTTAGAGGCTCTGGACTATTTTGTTTTCTATAAAAGAGTGTTGAACTTTATTTTTATAGGTAGCTAACCTAATGTGGACCACCTTGATCTTATTAAGGCTTAGTTTTAGGCTTTTAAATGTTGGTTATTTGAATTTTGCCCTCAAGTCTAGGGCATGATCTTTTCTTCTAAGAAATGAGCATTCTGATGTCAAAACTGAATTGCAAAGATATTGACCAATGCATCTCCTTTCTTTCTGGGTCAGTGTCTCCCTGACACTGTGAAATTCCTGATATTTCTCTGCAGTTTTCAATCCCTTAACAGCTTTTCTCTGGTAGGCTTTTCAGAACCTCATCCTTCACATACATATCTTAGGATCTGTAAAAACAAAACAAAACAAAAACTTCCAGGGGAAATCCTAGGCAGATTTTGGAGATTCTTTCTCTGCAGCTCCTTCCTTTCTGATAACCTGGCCCTCAAATTTCACGTGCCTTAGCAACTCTGAATTCCAACTTCTGTTTCTTTGCTCAGTGATGGTTCTGTGCTTGGATTCCATTTTCCTATACTGTTTTTGGAAAATGCCTTCACTAAGTCCAGGTGGATTTGAAGCTCACCCACTGTGCCTCCTTTCTTGCAGGATTGTAGCCCTATGCTGAATATTGCCCCATGGTTGAACACAGTTGTTATACGTTTTCTAGTTTTTTTAGTTGTTTATAGAAGGAATATAAGTGCGCTTTAAACTAATCCTTCAAGGCCAGAACCAGAACTTACTCTAGAAAATTGCTATGACTCTTTTGTCATTATAACTTTTTTTTCGGTTAGAAATAAATCCCACCTCTTATATCAGGTTTTCTTCAGGGATAGTTTCTGTTTATTTTTATTATTTTTTAATGTGCCACACTTTCCTGTTTCTTTGTATTCCTTGTGATCTTTTTTTAAGATTTTTTATTTATTTATTCATGAGAGACACACAGAGAGAGGCAGAGATATAGGCAGAGGGAGACGTAGGCTCCCCTCAGGGAGCTTGATGTGCGACTGAATCCGTGAACCCCAGGATCACGCCCTGAGACAAAAGCAGAGCTTAACTGCTGAGCTACCCTGGCTGCCCTCCTTGTGATTTTTAATTGAAAATGGACATTTAAATCTTATCATATGGTACTTCTGGAAGTCAGATTTTCCTCTTTCCCCAGGGTTTGCTGTTTTGTTTTCTTTCTTTCTTTCTTTCTTTCTTTCTTTCTTTCTTTCTTTCTTTCTTTCTTTCTTTCTTTCTTCCTTCCTTCCTTCCTTCCTTCCTTCCTTCCTTCCTTCCTTCCTTCCTTCCTTTTTTTCTTTCTTTCTTTCTTTTTTTTTTGTGTGTGTGTGTGTGTGTGTCTATGTCAGGATCTGCCTGAGGTGTAACTTAAGGTCTTACCAGATCTCTTCTGAGCCTGCTTCTTGGTCTTTTATGGTGACTTTCTACCTTTTCCTGTGTATGTAACTAATCTTTAAATGTCTGGCTTCCAAAAGGGGCAAAAGAGAAAAAGGAAGAAAATAAGATAACCATTGTCCCTTTAAATTTCCTGGAAGCTGCTTCAGTTGGAGGAACATGAAATGATGGTGGGGGGAGTTGCCAACAGTGGCTGCATACCTCTGTGTCTATGTTTTCATGATCAGGTGCAGCAACTGCTGATCAGAACATAGATCTCTGTTTTTTTGGTGGACAATGTCTTTTTGCTCACTGTGGCTCCTGCAAGCTACTCCCGAATGGATGGAAGTGGGAGGATGTGCAGCTATTGCTGTATTGGGTGAAATTGATCAGAACTAACCACAATTTACCCTGCCTGTTGTCCCCTAGAAGCTGCAAGTCTTTAAATAGACTATAGAATTCTTTTTTTTTCAAGACTTTATTTATTTATTTATGAGAGAGAGAGAGAGAGAGAGGCAGAGACACAGGCAGAGAGAGACGGCAGGCTCCCCACAGGGAGCTGGATGTGGAATTCGATCCTGGCACTCCAGGATCACGTCCTGAGCCAAACCGCTGAGTCACTCAGGCATCCCATAGACTATAGAATTCTAAAATGATTACACAAGACAGATTTTGTCAAAACAATGTTGTCCAGCTCAAGAGACAAATTTCTGGAACTTCTTCCATTACCATCTTCCTTGCCAGCCCAGGCTTATTTAGTCTTACATTCTGGAACAGTTCATTTTAAATTCTCAGTGTCAAAATTCCACTTTAACAGTTATGAAAACTGAAAATTTCTGTGTGGAATTTAGAATTATTGAAAATAATAGCTGGAAATTAATTTTTAAAACAATTTTATTTCCTTTTAGAGAGAGAGTGAGCATGTGCAAGTGGGAGGGAAGAGGGAGAAGGAGAAGCAGACTCCCCTCTGAGCAAGGAGCCCGACATGGAGCTCAATCTCTGGAACCCGAGATCATAATCTGAGCCAAAGTTATATGCTAAACCAACTGAGCCACCCAGTGCCCCTGGAAACTAATTTTTAATAACATTTTAAGGATTGTATCAAATTATATTCCAGGTTATGCAAGGGCACACTTGATACCTTGGCTAAAAGAAAGCACATTTGCTTATATAAATAAGATGTAGACCATAACGAATCAACAGAGATAGGCTTGGGATCCTGGGGAGTTGTAGCTTAGAGACCATCATAAAACCATGGATTTGCCACAATAATAACAGTAAGAAGGTAGCATAAATTTAAATAAAAATTCTTATGTTGTTACGTGGTAGTATCTATTGTGAGACAAAGTGCTCAGATAGAGTCCTAATAATAAGGAAAGAATACTTACTCAAAGCTGATATTCTTCTTGTATTAGGCATTCTCTTAAGACTTTGTCCTACCTTTAAATCTGTTTTCCTTGACTCCCTATATCATTCATATATTATCATGCATTTTGTTACTTTCATAAGGGCTTGATTTATTTCTCCAATGAAATGGCAAGCTTTTTGAGGTTATGCATCATGTTTTAATTCTTTTTTTATATTTCACACTATTGGGAACAGTATTCTTTTAAAGATTTTATTTTTAAGTGCTCTCTATACCCAATGCGGGGCTTGAACTCACAACCCCGAGACTAAGAGTCTCCACCAAATTAGCGAGCCAGTTGCTCGGGAAATAGTTTTATTCAATCAATATTTGCTACTTAATTTTACAAAGTATGAGAAACCTAAAACCTTTTAATTTGTGATTTGTCAGGATGAAAATATTTTTATTTTATTTTATTTTTTAAATTTTATTATTTTTTATTTATTCATGATAGACATAGAGAGAGAGAGAGAGGCAGAGACACAGGCAGAAAGAGAAGCAGGCTCCATGCCGGGAGCCCGACGCAGGACTCGATCCAGGGACTCCAGGATCGCGCCCTGGGCCAAAGGCAGACTCCAAACCACTGAGCCACCCAGGGATCCCCGAAAATATTTTTATTTTAGAAGCTGCTGCATTAATAGAGTTTTGATGGGAGTGAAAGCAGAAATTCTTCTTGATATAGGAATATGATTGTCCTAACTATGGTTCATACTCCCATAATTTTTTGTCTCTGCTGAATCCTATTTGACATTTTAATAACTCACTGATGTATGTATAGTTTGGAAACTTAATGTATTAAATTTGGTTCTAAGGCATTAAACAACATAAAAGAAACCACTGAAAACTGGAAAAGGGCACTATTATTCAATTTTAGCTATAGAACATTTTGGAATCATTTGAAAATCACTACCATAAATCATCCAAATATCTCATAAATTTACCAGTTCAGCATTCAATCTTTATTCCCTAGATGGTAACTTTTGCAAAATCCCATTGTTTTTATTCATTAAAATGGTACAACACTTAATGTTCTGAAAATAATACATAATCAGTATAGGAAATTAGAAAAGTGCAGAAAAGCACAAGGAAGAAAATATAAATCACTCAAAATGCCATCACTCAGAAATAACTATTATTACCATGATTGAATACCTATGCAGTTGTTTTTTTAAAAAATATTTTACCCTCTTGTATTCTATACTTTTAAAGAAAAAGAGAAGCAATCCAACAGAAAAAAAGTAGGCAAGAGATTAGAATAGGCTTATGTCTAAATGACCAATAAAAGATTATGTCTAGGGATCCCTGGGTGGCGCAGCGGTTTGGCACCTGCCTTTGGCCCAGGGCGTGATCCTGGAGACCTGGGATCCAATCCCACATCGGGCTCCCGGTGCATGGAGCCTGCTTCTCCCTCTGCCTGTGTCTCTGCCTCTCTCTCTCTCTCTCTCTGTGACTATCATAAATAAATAAAAATTTTAAAAAAAGATTATGTCTAAATGACCAATAAATCCATCAGAAATAAGGAAGATACAAATTATAATTTTAAGATACTGCTACATAACCACATGACTATTAAAATTATGAAAGACTGACAATAACCAGCATTATGAAGGATGTGGGTACTCTGCTCATGAGAGTATCATTTGGTTATAGGCAATTTGGAAAACTGACATATCTACTAAAACTGAAGATCCATGTATCATTTTATCTAGCAATTCCACTCCTAAATATTTACTCAACACAATATGTTCTTCTATGCAATAAAGACATATAGAAGAATGTTCATAGTAGCATTATCCATAATAGCTCCAAGTGTCCTTCAAGAGCAGAATAAATAAATAAGTCACGGTATATACATGCAACCATTTAGAAAGGCTTTCCCCACTTTGATATTTAACAAGGAAGAATGACTGCTATGTGCAACAAGAAGGAGTGGAAGAGGCCAAGTATAACAAAACCAGACATATAGATCAAGGGAACAGAATAGAAAATCTGTAAATACACCCACAAGTATATGGGCAAAGTATCTTTGAAAAAGCAGGAAAGAATATCCAATGGAAAAAAGTCTCTTAAACAAATGGTGTTGGGAAAACTGGACAGTAGCATGCAGAAGAATGGAACTCCACCATTTTCTTATGCCATACATTTAAAAAAATTCAAAATGAATGAAAGACCTAAATGTGAGACAGGAATCCATCAAAATCCTAGAGAAGAACACAGATAGCAACCTCTGTAACCTTGGCACAGCAGCTTCTTGCTGGACACATCTCCAAAGGCAAGGGAAACAAAAGCAAATATGAACTATTGGGACTTTATCAGGATAAAAATCTTCTGCACAGCAGAGGAAACAGTCAACAAAATTAAAAGGTACCCTACAGAATGGGAGAAGATATTTGCCAATGTCTCATCAGGTAAAGGGCTAGTATCCAAAATCTATAAAGAACTCATCAAACTTCACACCTGTAAAACAAAACAAAACAAAAGTCAAG
Organism: Canis aureus; assembly: GCF_053574225.1. NCBI lineage: Eukaryota > Metazoa > Chordata > Mammalia > Carnivora > Canidae > Canis > Canis aureus. Next base: position 44,182,403 of record NC_135625.1, read on the forward strand.
AAATGGGCAGATGTGAACAGACATTGCTCCAAAGAAGACCTACACATGGCCAACAGACACATGAAAAAATGCTCCACATCACTCAGCATCAGGGAAATACAAATCAAAACCACAATGAGGTATTACCTCACACCTGTCAGAATGGCTAAAATTAATGAGTCAGGAAACAATAGATGTTGGCAAAGATGTGGAGAAAGGGGAACCCTCTTATACTGTGGGTGGGAATGCAAAGTGGTGCAGCCACTCTGGAAAATAATATAGAGGTTCCTCAAAAAATGTAAAAATAGAGCTACCTTATGGCCCAGCAATTGCACTACTAGATATTTATCCAAAGGATACAAACACAGTGATTTGAAGGGACACCTGCACCCAATGTTTATAGCAGCAATGTCCACAATATTTCCAAACTATAGAAAGAGCCCAGATGTCTATCAATAGATGAATGGATAAAGAAGTGGTATATATATATATATATCACTCAGCCTTCAAAAAGAATGAAATCTTGCCATTTGCAATGACATGGATGGAACTAGTGGGTATTATGCTAAGTGAAATAAGTCAGAGAAAGACAAGTACCATAGGATTTCACTTATGTGGAATTTAAGAAACAAAACAGATGAACATAGAGGAAAGGAAGGAAACAGAAGATGAAAATAGGGAAGAAGGCAAACCACAAGAGACAGTGAACTCTAGAAAATGAACTGAAGGTTGCTGGAGGGGAGGTAAGTGGAGGGGGGTGGGGTAATTGGGTGATGGGCATTAATGAAGACACTTCATATAATGAGTACTGAGAGCTATGCTACTAAATTCTACCTCTGAAACTAATAAAAAAAGTGTACATATGCAGTTGACTCTTGAACAATATGGAAGTTAGGGTGCTAACATCCTTCACAGTTGAAAAGCCAACATAACTTTTGGCTCTCTCTGAACTTTACTACTAGCCTACTGTTGAATGGAAGCCTTACTAATAACATAAATAGTTGATTAACACCTATTTTGTATATATTATATACTGTGTTATCATAATAAAATAAGCTAAAAATATTAAGAAATCATAAGGAAGAGAAAATATATATACAGTACTGTACAGTATTTATCAAAAAAATTTGCATGTAAGCAGACCTTCACAGTTCAAACCTATGTTGTTCAAGGGTCAACTGTACATTGTAAAAGGAATCCTCATAACTAGTTAATACATCCATCACTCTTCTCTCATCTTAATTGGAATTCTCTGTGCTTCTTGGATCTGGGTGTCTGTTTTTCCTCTGAGGTCAGAGAAGTTTTAGCCATTATTTCTTTCAATGAATATTTCTTCCGCTGCCCTTCTCTTTCTCCTCTTTTTCTGGGGCCCCTATAGTACAAAGTTGGTCTACTTGATGGTGTCCTATGAGTCCCTTAAGCTATTTTTTTCATTCTTTTTTTAACTTTTTAAAAAATTGGGGTATAGTTGACACACATTACGCTAATTTCAGGTGAACATCCTAGTGATCCAACATCTCTATATGTTCTGCTATGCTTACTACAAATGTAGCTACCATTTGTCACCATACAATGCTATTATAATACCATTGATTATATTCCTTATGTTGTGCCTTTTATTCCCATTACTTATTCATTCCATTTTGTCAGCCTGTATCTCCCATTCCCCCTCATCTATTTTGCCCTGTCTTTTTCATTCTTCTTTTCTTTTTGTTCTTCTGATTGGATGAGTTCTCCTACTGTTTTCCAGGTTGCTGATCCTTTCTTTCACTTCATCTAATCTGCAGTTGAACCCCACTGTGGAATCTGTCAGTTCAGTTATGGTATTCTTCAGCCCAGTGACTTCTATTTGATACTTTCTTATATTTTCTCTTTGTTGAACTTCTTTTTGTTCATGCATTGTTCTCCTGACTTTGATGAGCATCTTTATGACCATTATTTTGAACTCTTCATTAGGTGAGTCACTTATTTCCATTTCATTAAGTTTTATTTCCCTGAGGTTTATCCTGTTCTTTCCTTTGGAACATATTCCTCTGTTTCTTCATTTTCCTTGATTCTGTGTATTGGTTTCTATGCATTAGATAGGCAGCCCCAACAGTCTTGAATGAGTTGTCTTGTGTAGGAGATGAACCTTATCATTCAGCTTGGCCCTACCTTTTGGTCATCTCTTAAACTTTTGTAATTGTCTAAACCACTTTCTTTGTTTTAGGGCTCCCAGTAGTTGAGGGTGAGCCTAGAACTGTCAGTGTCTCATGGGGAGGATCCTGGTCAATCCCTAAAAGCCGGCTAAATGGAAGCCCTCAGGTGGCAGCTCTTGAAGAATGCAAATAGATCTCTTTCAGGGAAAGATTGGGAGATGAACATTTCTCTCTGCTCCTTTTGCTCTAACTCTGCAGGCATAGCCAGTTAAGAACTGTTTCTTTGTTGGCTACAGCCCCATTGAGCCACTGGACACAAGTCCTCCTGGTCACCAAAGCCAGGTTATCAAGGCATGTGTCCTCTGGAGCCACAAAAACAGCCACAAAAGCTGGAGTATCAGATGTATGCCTAAGCTTCTTTCACAGAGACACTGGTGACTTGAAAGGGGCAGAGGAAGAATATGAATACTGCTCCTGCTGGCCTCCTTGGTCCATGGAGAGCAATAAAGTCATCCCCTAGATATGTATTAAATTAGAAGCCTGACTCCCAGGTTGCTGCTTTTAAGATGAGCAAGTAAACGTCTTTCAGGGAAAGACTGGGAGTTGGGTATTTTTGACTGCTGTCTTTGCACTCAGCCTTGGGGTGATAGCTGGTTAAGAATATTTTCTCTGTTACAGTCCTATGGGACCTAGGACCATAAGCCCTGCTGGCTATCAGGGCCAAGCTATCAAGATGTAGGTCCTCTGGGCAACAGCCACAAAGCCAGGTCACCAGATATGTGCACAAGCTCCTTTCAAGGAGGTACCTACAAAAAAAAAAAAAAAAAAAAAAAAAAAAAAAGGAGGTACCTACCTGTAACCTGGAGTAACAACCTACCTATGACAAAGATGGCATTCACCAGCCTCTGTGGTCTCTGGGGACAACTCCACTCAGTTGCTACTTTTGTGTTAAATTAGATGCCTGACTCTCAGGCTGCAAAGAGGCCTCTTTCAGGGAAAGGCTAGGTGTTTCAGCATGCTGACTCCGTTCTCAAGCCAGGGAGGATAACCACTGTGAATCCTCACAAGCCCTCTAAGAACTGTGTCTTTATTATAATCTTCTGCACCCCATTGGCTTTCAGAGCTAGATGTTTTGGGAGCCCATCTTCTAGCGGAAGTCTTAAAAGTAAGGGCATTAGGTGTTGGGTCCAAACCCTTCACTTTTCAGGGAGTAGCTGGGATTTGTGATTTTCCTCCTGACTTTATATCATTGTGCAGGGGATGGGGTTTATCATTTCCCAGTCAAGATCATTTTTCAGTCTCTCCTACCTGTTTTGATGTGGGTATTTTCTCATTCACCCAATAAGTAAGAGTCAGTTAGCTTCTGGTCAGAAGGGAATTCTTCCATATGTAGCCTAACTTAATGTGTCTGTGGGAAGACACAGTTGAGTTGTGTTTAGGAACTTGCTATGGTGCCATCTTGTGAGGCGGACGTGATAACCACTACACTATGGAAATGCTATGTTGTCATCTTGAACTAGTATCTCATGAAAAATATCTTGTGTTAACAGATTCCCTTTTACTTGGCGTGACAAGATATTCCAGGTTTATCTTCTACATCTTCTATTTAGACCTGTTATCAGTCATCACTTCAAGAACCCTTGTTTTTTATTAATTTGTTTTATTTTATTTCATGACTTAGTGAGAAATGGTATTTTAAGATCACTGTTTGGGTTTGTTGAATGCCCATTGATACTTGGATGGTTATTATTTATAAGCCTTCTCAGTGGACGTATCTAGTAATGACATCTATCTGTCTATTCGGCTATCTATCTACATTATATATTCCACTTGAAATTTAGTATTTACAAAATTAGAATTTTAAGTCTCTTCTATGTTACTGTATTTTTTTTCCTTCCACACTGACTATTCTGATTCTCAAGGACACAGAGAATGATAGAATTAGAATATCTGATATTGCACATTTGCTTTATACACAACTATCTGAGAATAACAATACTAATACTTTTATCACTAAAATGGCTACTGAAAATATATTTAAAATTTTTTGCTTGTGCTCTCCCCAGTCTTCCTCCCATTTTTTAATGGTTAATGTTAGTGTTATACAGTGTATATAGACATTAAACCCTGTAACCTTTGTCTTTATCCTCATTTAGATTTAGTTTTAAGTAACATATATTTAATGCTCATGACTAATATTTACATCAATGTCTTTCTAGTAATTTTGGTTGTCTGAAGCTTCTAGAAGATATTTTTGGGAGGGTTCATGGGGGAATTATTTCCTGAGTACTGTTTTGATAATACTACTCTTTTTAGCTCTTTGTACTTAAAAATTAGTTTTCTAGGTATAAAGTCTGACTAACATTTTCTTTCTTTCTGTATCCTAAATTTACTTCTAGTATATAGCATTGCTTTCAAAAAGCTTGATGATAATCTAACTTTCTTACTGTCATAAGTCAGATGCTCAATTGGCTATATTTCTAAAGAGTCTAAAAAAATTGGGGGTTATGAAATAATAAGTAAAAGTATGTTTTGTGGGCATATCTTTCTAGAGTGCTTTCATTGATCACAGGGATCTTTTTCTGCTCCTTATTTTCATTTGGGATTTTTCACGGGCTTTAACTCAGATCATTGTCAGCTGCTCATATTTGTATGAAATTAGTTTTCCTGGATTTTTTTGAAGGAAGAGTGGTTCAGTCATGCTTTTCTAACTTCACAGATCTTCCTCTTCTGTTATTTTTTGTGTAGGCTGAAAAATATGGCAGCATGTCTTCTGGAATGTCCTGGCTCTCAGTTCTCCCTCCCATTTTATGTTTTTTCCTTTGCCTCTATGGTCTCCATCCTGCTCAGTTCTGACTTCATTTTCAATAATTTCTCATTAGTGTAAAGTCTAGTCCTGGAAGGCAATGCTAGCTGGTCAGTTTTGAGAGGGTCTGGATGGTTCAATCCCTATCAGGTATAAGCATGGGTTCTTGCTCTCACTTGCTACAGGATTACAGTTTCAGTTTTTGCTCTCAACATGATCTACTGTGCTTAACAGGGAACATTTATTTGCTATTTCACGATGTTACTATTCTCAGGTCCGCTAAATGCCTTGTTCTTACTTCTTACTTCTTTCTGCTCCCTTCTGCAAAGATGTTAATACACTGTAGAAACCGTGGCTTGCCCCATCTGTTTATATTTGGGATTTTGGGATAGGATAGGATAGGATAGGATAGGATAGGATAGGATTTGTTATCCTCTCACTCTGATTTATTGTTGACATTGGCTATATCATCTAGTTTATTACTATATTATTAGTTTATTACTATATGGGGATTCAGGAAGTCCCCAAAAGTACTTCATCTCTCCCACTACAATCTTCCCACAACCTTTTCTAGAGTTTTTTGACTTGCAGAAGTTTTGAATTTTGGCATAGTCAAATTTGTCAATCTTTAATGTTATGGTTTTTGACTCTTCTTGTATGCTTAATGAGCTTTCTTCATTCTAAACTCAGATAAGTAACTTCTCATATATATTTTAATGTTTTATTATTCTTTTTTGGGTACATTAAAAAACATAAACAATCTATAATTTATTTTGGGGTTTGGTGACATTTAGAGACCTGCTTTTATTTCTTCGAATAGCCATCTTCAAAACCATCTAAGTCATTTATATCAGCGCTGATTTAAAAGGCCCCATTCATCACAGACTAAATACTCTTTGCATTTAGATCTGTTGCTAAGCACCCTAATAATTTCCACATGTTTGTCTATTTCCATGACCACCATCACATTATTTTAATGACTAAATTTTATAATTTTCCCTATCTGGTAAGTGTAAAACCTTTCTTTACTATCCATTTTTCTTCAACATTTTCTTAACTATTCCTTCCTCTTTATGCATTAAGAGAAATATTAGAACAGGTTCATCAATTTTATGAGTATTTTGATTGGAATGGCAAATTATTTGGAAGAAATGATATTTTCATAACATAAAAACTTTTCCATTTGGAAAAAAAGTATATTTCTTCATTTTTTCTAGTCTTCTTCCATGGTCCTCCACAAAGTTCTGTCAATTTCTTCCTGTAAGTCCTCTAAATATTTTCCTGATTAGAAAAATAGAATTCCTTATCTCCTTCTCCCAAGAGATAGAATTAGTTCTGGAGTATGAGCTGCTGACTCCCATCCCCAATTGGGGTTAAATGTTGTCCTTCTCCCAGCTGGAAACATCCAGGCACAGGATAAGAGAGGTGTGGTGGCTACTGGCATGTGCCTTGTCACCCTCTAGCTTTAGGGAACATAAATACACTAGGGCCAGAGCTGTGCTCTGACATCCATTGCTGCTCCAGGCCAATGACTCAGTGTGGCTGGGTGAAGTGTTTTGCACCTAATTCCAACATAGGTGTGGGGTGGGGTGGGATTCCTCACACCAACCAGCAAGTCTCCAACACCAGCTGGGTCTCCTATAATTAATCAATTCTGACACTATTTAGCCAGGATAACATCGTATTCTATAGGTTAAGCACCCAGTCCCACAAGACTACCTTTCACTTCAGATGCTGATTGCAAGCCCAGGTTGTTACTTGTGCTTCTGACTAACTGGCTATAAATCAGAGGTTTCTAGAACCCTCTAATTGGGCACAGTTAATTTTCTAGGGCAGCTGACAGAACTCAGGAAACTCATTTACTGACTAGATTACCAGTTTGTGACAAAGGGTATTAAAGGATGTGAATCAACAGTCAGATGAAGAGATACATAGGGTGAGGTCCTGAACAAAGAGCTGCTATCTTTCTGGACATTGGGTCCCAGTATGGTGGTGTGTGGAAGCCTTCTGGCTCACCAACCTGGAAGCTCTCCAAACCCTCTCCTTTTGGGTTTTTACGGAGTCTTCATTACAAAGGCATATTTGATTAAATCATTGGCTATTGGTGATTGACTCAACCTGCAGCCTGCAGCCTCTCTCCTCTCCCCAAAAATCAGAAGATGGGATGAAAAGTTCCAACCCCCTCTTTGTAGTTGGATCCCCTGGCAAACAGCCCCCAGCTTTTGGGGATGTCCAAAAGAAAGTCACTTCTTTAACATAAACATGGTAGTGTTGGAAAGGGCCTTGTTTTGAATAACAAGACACCCATCTTACTTTTATGATTCTGAAGCATTTTTCAGGAATTAAGGACAAGAGACCAAATACTATTACACAAAACGCTTCCATTGCTAGTATCATTCAGGAAAGATCCAAGGGTTTTGGGAGCTGTGAGCCAGCATCCATGGATGAAGACCAAATATACGTTTCCTAGAAATCACAATATTTCATTGGGACACTGAGATATCCTATTCTGAGGAAACAGTGGCGCCCCTGCCAACTGACTTTGGACTGGAGATCCCTCAAAGACCTTGCTGCACAGCCACCGACAATGCTCTAAGATATTTGCATACCACTCTCCTTCCTTTTTCCTTCTCTTGTGTTCTCCTCCTTGCATCCCAGTCTGATGGATCTTTCAGCCTTTCTGGCTCCCTCCCCATCTTCCCCACAGGTGCTTTCTTCACATATTAATATTTTGGTATTTACTTCTCAGAAGACCTGGACTAACACATAGGGCTTTGCAATCTCATATTTTAAAATTATTTTGATATTAGACTTTTTAAAAAAAGATTTTATTTATTTATTCATGAGAGACGCAGAGAGAGGCATAGGCAGAGGGAGAAGCAGGTGCCCTGCGGGGAGCCCGATGTGGGACTCCATCCCAGAACCCCAGGATCACACCCTGAACGGAAGGCAGCTGCTCAACCACTGAGACCCCAATCAGGTTTTTAAGATTATCCTAGTAATGGTCCTTTTCTGGCAAAAGGATCCAATTCAGAACAATGTGTTGCATGTAGTTGTCATGTCTTTTGAGCCTCCTTCAATAAAGAATAGTCCCTCAGGAAAAAAAAAAAAAAGTCCCTCAATCTTTCTTTGACCTCGTGACGCCTTTGCTGATGTTTTATAGAATCTTCCTTATTTGGGATTTGTTTGATTAAAGTAATATGTCTTTGTCACGAAGATCTCAGAAAGTGATGCTTCTCATTGTATTGTGTATCAAGTGGTATGACATACAGCTTCAATTTGCCTCATTACTGGGATGTTTCCTTATGGTAGAGTCTGGCAGCTTTCTTCACTGTAAGGCTTTTTTTTTTTTCACCTTGTAATTAGTAAATATTTTCTGGGAAGATACATTGACACTATGTAAATTTTCATTCTTTTTTTTAATAAATTTATTTTTTATTGGTGTTCAATTTGCCAACATACAGAATAACACCCAGTGCTCATCCCGTCAAGTGCCCCCCTCAGTGTCGGTCACCCATTCACCCCCACCTTTCGCCCTCCTCCCCTTCCACCACCCCTAGTTCGTTTCCCAGAGTTAGGAGTCTTTATGTTCTGTCTCCCTTTCTGATATTTCCCACACATTTCTTCTCCCTTCCCTTATATTCCCTTTCACTATTATTTATATTCCCCAAATGAATGAGAACATATAATGTTTGTCCTTCTCCGACTGACTTACTTCACTCAGCATAATACCCTCCAGTTCCATCCACGTTGAAGCAAATGGTGGGTATTTGTCATTTCTAATAGCTGAGGAATATTCCATTGTATACATAGACCACATCTTCTTTATCCATTCATCCTTTGATGGACACCGAGGCTCCTTCCACAGTTTGGCTATTGTGGACATTGCTGCTATAAACATCGGGGTGCAGGTGTCCCGGCGTTTCATTGCATCTGAATCTTTGGGGTAAATCCCCAACAGTGCAATTGCTGGGTCGTAGGGCAGGTCTATTTTTAACTCTTTGAGGAACCTCCACACAGTTTTCCAGAGTGGCTGCACCAGTTCACATTCCCACCAACAGTGCAAGAGGGTTCCCTTTTCTCCGCATCCTCTCCAACATTTGTGGTTTCCTGCCTTGTTAATGTTCCCCATTCTCACTGGTGTGAGGTGGTATCTCATTGTGGTTTTGATTTGTATTTCCCTGATGGCAAATGATGTACAGCATTTTCTCATGTGCATGTTGGCCATGTCTATGTCTTCCTCTGTGAGATTTCTGTTCATGTCTTTTGCCCATTTCATGATTGGATTGTTTGTTTCTTTGCTGTTGAGTTTAATAAGTTCTTTATAGATCTTGGATACTAGCCCTTTATCTGATACGTCATTTGCAAATATCTTCTCCCATTCTGTAGGTTGTCTTTTAGTTTTGTTGAATGTATCCTTAGCTGTGCAAAAGCTTCTTATCTTGATGAAGTCCCAATAGTCATTTTTGCTTTTCTTTTGCCTTTGTGGATGTATCTTGCAAGAAGTTACTGTGGCTGAGTTCAAAAAGGGTGTTGCCTGTGTTCTCCTCTAGGATTTTGATGGACTCTTGTCTCACATTTAGATCTTTCATCCATTTTGAGTTTATCTTTGTGTATGGTGAAAGAGAGTGGTCTAGTTTCATTCTTCTGCATGTGGATGTCCAATTTTCCCAGCACCATCTATTGAAGAGACTGTCTTTCTTCCAGTGGATAGTCTTTCCTCCTTTATCGAATATTAGTTGAACATAAAGTTCAGGGTCCACTTCTGGGTTCTCTATTCTGTTCCATTGATCTATGTGTCTGTTTTTGTGCCAGTACCACACTGTCTTGATGACCACAGCTTTGAAGTACAACCTGAAATCTGGCATTGTGATGCCCCCAGCTATGGTTTTCTTTTGTAAAATTCCCCTGGCTATTCGGGGTCTTTTCTGATTCCACAAAAATCTTAAAATAATTTGTTCTAACTCTCTGAAGAAAGTCCATGGTATTTTGATAGGGATTGCATTAAACGTGTAAATTGCCCTGGGTAACATTGACATATTCACAATATTAATTCTTTTTTTTTTTAATTTTTATTTATTTATGATAGTCACAGAGAGAGAAAGAGAGAGAGGCAGAGACATAGGCAGAGGGAGAAGCAGGCTCCATGCACCGGGAGCCTGATGTGGGATTCGATCCCGGGTCTCCAGGATCGCGCCCTGGGCCAAAGGCAGGCGCCAAACCGCTGCGCCACCCAGGGATCCCCACAATATTAATTCTGCCAATCCATGAGCATGGGATATTTTTCCATCTCTTTGTGTCTTCCTCAATTTCTTTCAGAAGTGTTCTATAGTTTTTAGGGTATAGATCCTTTACCTCTTTGGTTAGGTTTATTCCTAGGTATCTTATGCTTTTGGGTGCAATTGTAAATGGGATTGACTCCTTAATTTCTCTTTCTTCAGTCTCATTATTAGTGTATAGAAATGCCACTGATTTCTGGGCATTGACTTTGTATCATGCCACGCTACCAAATTGCTGTATGAGTTCTAGCAATCTTGGGGTGGAGGCTTTTGGGTTTTCTATGTAGAGTATCACGTCTACAGTATCCGCGAAGAGGGAGAGTTTGACTTCTTCTTTGCCAATTTGAATGCCTTTAATGTCTTTTTGTTGTCTGATTGCTGAGGCTAGGACTTCCAGTACTATGTTGAATAGCAGTGGTGAGAGTGGACATCCCTGTCTTGTTCCTGATCTTAGGGGAAAGGCTCCCAGTGTTTCCCCATTGAGAATGATATTTGCTGTGGGCTTTTCGTAGATGGCTTATAAGATGTCGAGGAATGTTCCCTCCATCCCTACACTCTGAAGAGTTTTGATGAGGAATGGATGCTGTATTTTGTCAAATGCTTTCTCTGCATCTAATGAGAGGATCATATGGTTCTTGGTTTTTCTCTTGCTGATATGATGAATCACATTGATTGTTTTATGAGTGTTGAACCAGCCTTGTGTCCCAGGGATAAATCCTACGTGGTCATGGTGAATAATTTTCTTAATGTATTGTTGGATCCTATTGGCTAGTATCTTGTTGGGAATTTTTGCATCCATGTTCATCAGGGAAATTGGTCTGTAATTCTCCTTTTTGGTGGGGTCTTTGTCTGGTTTTGGAATTAAGGTGATGCTGGCCTCATAGAACGAATTTGGAAGTACTCCATCTCTTTCTATCTTTCCAAACAGCTTTAGTAGAATAGGTATGGTTTCTTCTTTAAACGTTTGATAGAATTCCCCTGGGAAGCCATCTGGCCCTGGACTTTTGTGTCTTGGGAGGTTTTTGATGACTGCTTCAATTTCCTCCCTGGTTATTGGCCTGTTCAGGTTTTCTATTTCTTCCTGTTCCAGTTTTGGTAGTTTGTGGTTTTCCCAGTATGCGTCCATTTCTTCTAGATTGCCTAATCTATTGGCGTATAGCTGTTCATAATATATTTTTAAAATCGTTTGTATTTCCTGGGTGTTGGTAGTGATCTCTCCTTTCTCATTCATGATTTTATTAATTTGAGTCTTCTCTCTCTTCTTTTTAATAAGGCTGGCTAATGGTTTATCTATCTTCTTAATTCTTTCAAAGAACCAACTCCTGGTTTTGTTGATCTGTTCCACAGTTCTTCTGGTCTCGATTTCGTTGAGTTCTGCTCGAATCTTTATTAACTCTCTTCTTCTGCTGGGTGTAGGTTCTATTTGCTGTTTTTCCTCTAGCTCCTTTATGTGTAAGGTTAGCTTTTGTATTTGAGTTCTTTCCAGTTTTTGAATGGATGCTTGTATTGTGATGTATTTCCCCCTTAGGACTGTTTTTGCTGCATCCCAAAGATTTTGAACGGTTGTATCTTCATTCTCATTAGTTTCCGTGAATCTTTTTAATTCTTCCTTAATTTCCTGGTTGACCCTTTCATCTGTTAGCAGGATGGTCCTTAACCTCCACGTGTTTGAGGTCCCTCCAAACTTCTTGTTGTGATTTAGTTCTAATTTCAAGGCATTATGGTCTGAGAATATGCAGGGGACGATCCCAATCTTTTGGTATCGGTTCAGACCCGATTTGTGACCCAGTATGTGGTCTATTCTGGAGAAGGTTCCATGTGCATTTGAGAAGAATGTGTATTCAGTTGAGTTTGGATGTAAAGTTCTGTAGATATCTGTGAAATCCATCTGGCCCAGTGTATCATTTAAAGCTCTAGTTTCTTTGGAGATGTTGTGCTTAGAAGACCTATCTAGTATAGAAAGAGCTAGATTGAAGTCACCAAGTATAAGTGTATTATTATCTAAGTATTTCTTCACTTTGGTTATTAATTGATTTAAATATTTGGTAGTTCCCACATTCGGGGCATATATATTGAGGATTGTTAAGTCCTCTTGTTGGATAGATCCTTTAAGTATGAGATAGTGTCCCTCTTCATCTCTCACTACAGTCTTCGGGGTAAATTTTAGTTTATCTGGTATAAGGATGGCTACCTCTGCTTTCTTTTGAGGACCATTTGAATGGTAAATGGTTCTCCAACCTTTTATTTTCAGGCTGTAGGTGTCCTTCTGTCTAAAATGAGTCTCTTGTAGACAGCAAATAGATGGGTCCTGCTTTTTTATCCAGTCTGAAACCCTGCGCCTTTTGATGGGGTCATTAAGCCCATTCACGTTCAGAGTTACTATTGAAAGATATGAGTTTAGTGTCATCATGATATCTATTCAGTCCTTGTTTTTGTGGATTGTTCCACTGAACTTCTTCTTAAAGGGGAATTTTAAGAATCCCCCTTAAAATCTCTTGCAGAGCTGGTTTGGAGGTCACATATTCTTTCAGTTCCTGCCTGTCTTGGAAGCTCTTTATCTCTCCTTCCATTTTGAATGAGAGCCTTGCTGGATAAAGTATTCTTGGTTGCATGTTCTTCTCATTTGGGACCCTGAATATATCCTGCCAGCCCTTTCTGGCCTGCCAGGTCTCTGTGGAGAGGTCTGCTGTTACCCTAATACTCCTCCCCATAAAGGTCAGGGATTTCTTGTCTCTTGCTGCTTTAAGGATCTTCTCTTTATCTTTGGAATTTGCAAGCTTCACTATTAGATGTCGAGGTGTTGAACGTTTTTTATTGATTTTAGGGGGGGATCTCTCTATTTCCTGGATCTGAATGCCTGTTTCCCTTCCCAGATTAGGAAAGCTTTCAGCTATGATTTGTTCAAATACATATTCTGGCCCTCTGTCCCTTTCGGCGCCCTGGGGAACTCCAATTAAACGTAGGCTTTTCTTCCTCAGGCTGTCGTTTATTTCTCTTAATCTATCTTCATGGTCTTTTAACTGTTTGTCTCTTTTTTCCTCAGTTTCCCTCTTTGCTATCAACTTGTCTTCTGTGTCACTCACTCGTTCTTCCACCTTGTTAACCCTCATCGCTAGGACTTCTAGTTTGGATTGCATCTCATTCAATTGATTTTTAATTTCTGCCTCATTGGATCTAAATTCTGCAGTCATGAAGTCTCTCGAGTCCTTTATGCTTTTTTCTAGAGCCACCAGTAGCTGTATAATAGTGCTTCTGAATTGGCTTTCAGACATTGAATTGTAATCCAGATTTTGTAACTCTGTGGGAGAGAGGACTGTTTCTGATTCTTTCTTTTGAGGTGAGGTTTTCCTTCTAGTCATTTTGTTCAGTGCAGAGTGGACAAAAACAAGTTGTATTGGGAAAAGGAGAAAAAGAGAGGAGAGCAAGAAGGAAAGAAAAGAGAAAAAGAAAAAAGAAAAAAGGAAGAAAAAAAGAAAAAAGAGAAGAAAAAGAGAAAGAAAAAGAAAGAAAGGAAAAAAGGGTGGGGGAAGCAAACAGAAATCAAAAATCAAAAAACAAAACGAAACAAAACCAAACAAAAAAACAAAAACAAACAAAAAAAACCACGGGGATGTATCTTCTGATTCTGTGTACTTTAAGTCCCTTGACTTCCCATGGAACTTGTCCTTCTAGCTGGTCGTCTGGGGGAGGGGCCTGTTGTGCTGATTTTCAGGTGTTAGCACTTGGGGAGCTGCTCTGCCCCCTGCCTGGTGCAGGGCTCAGTGGGGGTTGTTTACCTCGTGAGGCCCCAGGAGGAACAACCGCAGTGGCGGGGCCAGCTCTGGAGCCCTGGATTCAGCCCCCGCAGGAACTACAGAGCTCTCTGTCTGCAGGGCCTGGAGGCTCCGGGGCGGGGCCGCTGATCTGCTCAGCTGGGGCAGGAGCGTCCTTGCTGTCCTGGGCCCTCCCGGCCTCTGCCTGTCCCCGGGGGAGGCCGGATCCTGAGCTGTGTCCCGGCGCCCTGTGCTCTGGGACCTGCGCTGTTGGATTCGCGCTCCCGCCCGGCAGCCCCCTCCGCGGAGCCGCCCCCGAGCCCCTCCGAGCTGCTCCGGGTCCCGCCGGGTCCCGCCGTGCACGCTGCAGCCCTTAGGGAGCTCGGCGCACTCTCCTGGGCGCGCAGGTGTCTGTTAGTGTCCCAGGGAGCCCGAGGGCATCCTCGCCCTCCTGGGGTCCTGCCCAAGCTCCCTGCGAGCGCCTTTCCGCCGGGAAGGTTGGTGCAGCTCCTGCTTCTCCGGGACGGGGCTCTCCTGTCGTGGGGACACCCGCCCCAGCCTTAGCCTGGCTCCTCATGGGCCTTTTGTTTCTTTATTTCTTTTTCCCCGTGTTCCTACCTTGATAGAAGCGTGAACTCTTCTCACTGTAGCAGTCCAGCTGTTCTCTCTTTAAATCTCAGGCCGAATTCGTAGATTTTCAGGATGATTTGAAGGTTATCTAGGTAATTTGGTGGAGACAGGTGACTCGGGGACCCTACTCTTCTGCCGTCTTGCCCCTCCCTCTCTCTAAATTTTCATTCTTCATCAAACTCTCCATTTGCTTATTTGTTTATTTGTTTATTTGTTTACATGGACACATTTTATTCTTTGGGTTTTAATTTGCCACTGTTATCATTTGTGTCCGGTTTAATCCAATTGGTAGTGAAATGAAATAGAGAGGCCAGACAAAAGTTGGTCGAGGCAAGCTTTTAATGGGACGGGTTCTCAAGTGAGAGGTTCCACGTCCTGCAGGGGAGGGAGAGAGCGGGAAGTCACAGACAGGGAAGTTGTGCCCAAAGGGAGTATATGTAAGCTTTCTAAGGGAGGAGGGGTAAGGGGTTGTGTCTGTGTGGGGTGATAACTGCTTATGCCCTTATATGGGGTTTGGGTAAGGTGCGGTTCAGGTTTCCTGCATGCTTCCTTTCTCCCCCTGGTGATGTGTCCTTGGGCAGTCTGCTAGTGATAGGAAAGGTCTCAGGCGAGTATAGCAAGATGGAGGGTCCATGGCCATTTTATTGGTGCCTCCTGATCCCCCTTGATCCCACTGGCCCAACAATTTTATGCTCAAATTGTTCTATATTTGGCCAGTAGGAACCCTTTCAAGATGTCTTCTATGTTCTTTTGACACGTCCCCATCATTTTTTGAGCTCTTCCTTACTTCTGGCCCAACAAAGTATTTTAGAATCATTGTGCCTAGAGCAAGTCGAGTGGTAACCCCCTGAAAAATATGCCTGTGTCCAAATCCCCAGAACTGGTGAATGTTAACTTATTTGGAAAAAGAGTCTTTGCGGATGAAATCAAGTTAAAGATCTTGAGATAAGGAGACTATCCTGGGCCCTCAATCTAATGACAGGTATCCTTGTATGAGACAGAAGGGGAGAAAACAGAGACACAGGAGGCTATGTGAAGACGGAGGCAGAGACTGGAGGGATGTGTCACAAGGAATACTGAAGTCACCAGAGTTGGAAGAGGCAAGGAAGGATTCTTTCCTTAAGCCTCTAGGGGGAGAACAGCCCTACCAACACTCTGATTTTGGGCTTCTGAACACCAGAACTATGAGAGGATAGATTTCTGCTTCAAACCACAAAGGGCATGGTCATATGTCACAGCGGTCTCAGACATGAACAGAGCACTTTTCCCTTGCTCTAGTCCCGGAATGAACCATTTCTCAAGGAGCCCTGGTTCTTTTAGCATATAGAATGGTTTTTGGAAATCAAGATCCAAGTGGTAGGAATGCTCATTATTTTTGGGAACCCCTGTTCCCAGAGCGAGGGAGTATACATGGATCAATTCACACACACACACACACACACACACACACACACACTCATAAAGAAGCATATATATTAAAAACCTTGAATTCACGCTGATATCTCCAATTTCAATTTACAACTGCAAGCTTCATCCTACTCTTCTTGCTGGCTGGATTAGTACCTGTCTTCTCTAACTGTGAGAAAACTGGTTTCCATCATCCTCAGTCTAATCCCCTGTATGTATGTGGGCAACCTCCCACCACTGCTTCACACAGTGGTCACAGACGCTGTCCTCACCGTGAGTCAGGCTGTCCCTCATGCCAATGTCCTGTTCACCTGCTTGGCTGCTGACACTTCCCACCGGACTGTAGTCACCTCCTATGTCCCTATGGTCTGGCTGCTCCCCCAGGATTCTCACATCCTGCCATCTGGGTGGTCCTCGCCTGCCACACCCCTCACATTCCACCACACCCATACCCATGCCTGTCGGCTGGGCCTCACATAATGATCTCATGACTCATGGACCAAACTGCTTGACAAGAGAATGAAGAGGAAAATACGATATTCATTTTTAAGTTAAAAAAAATCATAAAATAATATATTTGGGGGGGTGGACATTTGTATAGGCAAGGAAGAGGATCTGGAAATGCATATGTCAGGATGGTCCACAGTAGCTGTCTCTGGGAGACCAGCTTTCACTATGTTCATTTTCTTTTCTCCTTTTACTTATCCCTATTTTTTCCCCTCCTCCTCTTCCTCCAAGTCTTCCTCCTCCCTCTTTATGGGGGAAGACCAATGAGCATGATTTATTTTTGTAATAAGAAAAATAACGAGAAACGTTATTTTTAAATATTAAAAAAAGGTCTATAATTCAACTCATTCAAAGGTGTTTCTTCCCTGGTAAAGGGTAACTCAACATGTAGGGTTCTTGGGATGCCCCGATGTTTTTTTTTTTTTAACTTAAAAAATTATTTTGAAGCTAGCCTATCCAGATAATAATGCTGCTTATTTTATGTATCAATTGCTTGAATCTGAAGATATCTCTTTTTGAATTGCTAACCAATATCTTTGACATTTTTTCAGCTGCTTTATCCTTGCTAGGCAATGCACAGAGGGGAAAAAAAGAAGGTAGAAAACAAGATCCCTGATCTATCCTACTCTTTCAAAGCCTAGTAAAGTTAACATTTCCAATTGCATCAAGTTTGGCTGACTTGAAACTAACCAAGGAGCAATCTAAGAGCAATCTGTCTCTGTCTATGGTTCTCCCTCACAGACCCTGCTGCTTGACCTGCTGGAGAGAAATGTGTATGGAAATGCAGATGACACATCCTCACACTAACACAACCCTGTATGGCCGTTGCATACAACAGTTTGTTTTCTTGATGGAGTAACTTCTGGTAGAATTATTTTCTCCTTTTACACACAGCTGTTGAAAACAGGCTCCGTTTAGAAGGACTTATCCCATGAAGTCATACTTTTTCCTCTCTGGAGCTTTTCACCAGTGGGAGTTTTATTTCTTTGTATTACTGATTTTGGCCCCAGGAAGCTTTTTCCCACTCTGTTTTCTGGGTAAGCTTGCCTGGGCCTTCCTAGATTCCAGCCTTAGAGATTTGGGGGCTGTTGCAAAATCTTCCTTATTACTGTATAAAGGGAACCGAATGTGTAACACTCAATGGCTTCGGCCTTGTATTTTTCCAGTTCCTTAGTTTGGATTCATTTTCATACTATGTCCACTGACATTATTTTAATGGGCCATTTGCAGGGAGATTAATTATACCCTTGGCACATCTGCTTTCCCATTTGAAGATTTTCTTTCTGTGACAGAATTGGAAAATAATAGAAAACAGTTCATACAGCTGCCTCAGTTACCAAGACAACAAAATGAAGAAATAGCTGGCTACTTGGCTTTTTTCTTTTTCTGAGCTACCTTCCAAACACAGTAATCTCTATCCTAAAGCTATGTTATCTGTTTGAGACTACTAGTTTGAGTTGACTAGTTTAGTTACTGAATTACTTTTTTAGCAAGAATATTGTGTACCCCGATTATAGTCTGAGAAAAAAGCAGGTTTTTTTTTTCTTCAGGTTTTCTTTTAAATTATTTAAAAAATTACACAGGTAATATATTTACACACATTCCGTGTACAAATGTAAAACTTGACAGGGTGTGTAGGATAAAAAGTGTATGTCTTGATTTCCAGGACACTTACCTTGAGCAATATCAACCTACTGTAGTGAATATAGTTTAGTAAATTGGTTCAGGGTGATTTTAAGAACAGCAATGTTTTCAGATCAGTAAAAACCACATGTTAAATATATGTGTTAAAAATTTTAAAACTTTAAAATCCTTTAAAGCTTATAGGAGCAATACAAGTTTCTTGTATGAAATTCAGAAAAAACAGATAAGCAAAAAAGAAAAAAAAGTGTATGAATTACCCACAATTCTACTACCCAGAAGTCACCACCATTAATATTTAGTTGTGTTTCTTTAAAAATATTTTATTAACTTATCTGAGATAGAGAAAGAAAACGAGCATTGGGGAGGGACAGAGGGAGAGAGAAGCAGACTACCCACTGAGCAGGGAGCCCAAGTGGGGATCGATCCCAAGACCCTGAGATCATGATCTGAGCCAAAGGCAGATGCTTAACTGACTGAGCCACCCAGGTACCCCCCTCCCCAGTATCTAGTTTTTGATGCTTTTTGAAATGATTAGTTTTTATTTTAAAGTAATAAAAATAAAAACAAACAGTAGTCCCATCAACAATGATAATCAGAACAGTACTAATGGCTATTCTATTGAATACTGCCTACATGCTTGCCCTGTGGTTAAGAGCTTACTTACATGAAGACACAATCTTCTTTGGGTAACATTCATATTTATTTCTGTTCCTTTCCTTCTATGTATAAGTATTTAAATATATATAATTATATATATATATTTATTTATGTATTGTATATATTGTATTGAAGTTTGATTTGCCAATATATAACACCCAGTGCTCATCCCATCAAGTGTATGAAGCCCCCTTCATGCTCGTCACCCAACCACCCTATCCCCCTGCCCACCTCTCCTTCCACTACCCTTTGTTCACTTGCCAGAGTTAGGAGTCTCTCATTTTTGATTCCCTCTCTAATTTATCCCACTCATTTTCTCTCCTTTCCCCTATAATCCTTTTCACTATTTTTTATATTCCCCATATGAGTGAAACCATATAATGATTGTCCTTCTCCGATTGACTTACTTCACTCTCCATAATACCCTCCAGTTCCATCCACGTTGAAGCAAATGGTGGATATTCGGTGTTTTTGATGGCTGAGTAATATTCCATTGTATATATATACCACATCTTCTTTATCCATTCATCTGTCGAAGGACATCGAGGCTCCTTCCACAGTTTGGCTATTGTGGACATTACTACTCATAAACATTGGGGTGCAGGTGTCTCAGCTTTTCCTGCATCTCTATCTTTCGGGTAAATCCCCAGTAGTGCAATTGCTGGGTTGGAGGGTAACTATTTTTAACTCTTTGAGAAACCTCCACACAGTATTCCGGAGTTGCTGCACCAATTCACATTCCCACCAACAGTGCAAGAGTGTTCCCCCTTCTCCACATCCTCTCCAACATTTGTTGTTTCCTGTCTTGTTAATTTTCACCATTCTCACTGGTGTGAGGTGGTATGTCATTGGGGTTTTGATTTGTATTTCCCTGATGGCAAGTGATGAAGAGCATTTTCTCATGTGCTTGTTGGCCATGTGTAGGTCTTCTTTGGTGAAATGTCTGTTCATGTCTTTTGCCCATTTCATGATTGGGTTTTTTGTTTTTTGAGTGTTGAGTTTAATAAGTTCTTTATAGATCTTGGATACTAGCCCTTTATCTGATAGGTCATTTGTAAATATCTTCTCCCATTCTGTAGGTTGTCTTTTAGTTTGTTGACTGTTTCCTTTGCTGTGCAGAAGCTTTTTATCTTGCTTAAGTCCTAATAGTTCATTTTTGCTTTTGTTTCCTTTGCCTTCATAGATGTGTCTTGCAAGAAGTTGCTGTGGCCAAGTTCAAAAAGGGTGTTGCCTGTGTTCTTCTCTAGGATTTTGAAGGATTCTTGTTTCACATTTAGATCTTTCATCCATTTTGGATTTATCTTTATGTCTGGTGTAAGAGAATGGTCCAGTTTCATTCTGCACGTGGCTGTCCAATTTTCCCAGCACCATTTATTGAAGAGACTGTCCTTTTTCCAGTGGATAGTCATTCCTCCTTTGTCGAATATGAGTTGACCATAGAGTTGAGGGTCCATTTCTGGGTTCTCTATTCTCTTCCATTGATCTATGTGTCTGTTTTTGTGCCAATACCACACTATCTTGATCACAGCTTTGTAGTACAGCTTGAAATCGGCAGTAATTTTTAAAAGCATGTAACTATAATTATAGTGTATAAACAGTTTTGAATTCTGATTTTTCATAAAAAATTTTTCTGTGATGCTACATATTTTTGGGTGTATTTTTATAGTCCACTAGACATCTTTTTGAAGTCTTTGTCCTTTTACTGATTGTTTAATATTATACTGCATTCAATTTTACTGATTGTTTACTATTTCATTGCATGTATACAGAATCCATTTAATTATTTCCATATTGTTGGATATTTTTTATTTCTAGTTTTTAATATAAAGCTCTTAATATATTATTTCTTAGAGTGGATTTATTCTGAATGGATTATTTCTTAGACTAGATTTGTCAGAAAGGAAATTATTTGCTCAAGGTAATGAATAGTTTTAGAGCACTTGAATGTATTTTCAAATTGCCTTACCAAAGGGTTGTGGCAAATCATACTGCTGACATAGGTGCATGACAGCACTGGAAATTATGTTTCATACTCTTTCCTAATTTGTTTGTTTGTTTATTTATTTATTTATTTATTTATTTATTTATTTATTATTGGAGTTCAGTTTGCCAACATATAGCATAACACCCAGTGCTCATCCCATCAAGTGCTCCCCTCAGTGCCCAGTCACCCCCACCCCCCCGCCCATTTTCCCTAATTTGATAGAAGCAAAATCACTGTGTGTGTATTTCATTGGTTTCTTTTTGATTATGACTCAGTTTAATCATTTACCAATGTTTACTACTATTATTTCCTTTTATAATGAATTTTTTATCTGTTGTGATGTTGCATTTTTTCCTCAAAAATGTATGTCTTTTTAAATTACAAGAGGAATGCATACTTATCGTGAAATTACAACAATATAAAGCATCTCCTTAATCTCACTCCCCAGAGCTTGTTTGATATGTACATCTCCAGACTATTCTCTAAGATTTAGGAGTTAGGCTTTTTACATTTTTTTGTTTTTTATTTTTTTGGTGGTGGTAGTAGTGGTAGTGAGGGAGGAATGAGTTTGTTATTAGTCCTTTATGAAGAAAAGGTATTTACCTCTGTCTTTTATGCTTGCTAGAAATGTATATATATTTTTTTCTGCTTGTTGTAAGGCTTTAATTTTGCCTTTGTTGTGTTTGCAGTCAAATTTGCTGATATTTTCCTTTGTGATTTAAAAAAAAGTTCTTTTCAGTTTAAAAAGGCCTTTTCATTTAAAGGCAATAAATACTAAGTTCTTTATCTTGCTGGTTTTTACTATAGTTTTTATTCTGGCATATATTATAAGGTGATGATCTAAATGTAATTTAATTTTTCAAGAAATTAATTTTGGTTTGTATATTGTGAGATGATGATCTAAATGCAATTTTTTTCCCCACATGGTGAGCCCAGTGCCCCTCAAACCACAGGCTGCATCATCCCAGTCTTCCCCCAATGATTTACAGTGCCTCTGTTATCATGTCTTAAATCCTGAAGTATAAGAGGACCTCCTTTTGGTGTTCTTGGTTTATTGATTTATGTGTAATTTAATGCCATTTTAAAAGAGTGTTACATAAAAATAGGTTTTAAACTTTGGTAAGACTAGATTTCTCTTCATACAAAACACAAAAAGGTTTATGTGTGCATCCCTGTGAAAAGATTCCCCCCCGGAATTTGCTTAATGAAAACAAAAAAGTACTATATACCTTTTTGTTGTTTGTTTTTTAAACAGATTATTTATTTATTCATTTATTTATTTGAGAGGGAGAGAGAGAACGCGAGCAGGGGAAGGGGTAGAGGGAGAAAATCTCAAGCATTGACTCCCTGCTGAGCACAGAGCCCCAGTGGGACTCAATACCAAGACCCCCAAGACCATGACCTGAGTCAGAAGCCTAACCAAATGGGGCACTCAGGTGCCGTTGTTTGTTTTTTCTTTCTTTCTTTCTTTTTTTTTTTTTTTTTGAGTAGACTCCATGCCCAGCATGGAGCCCAATGGGAGACTTGAACTCATGACCCTGAGATCAATGCCTGAGGTGAAATCAAGAGTCTGATGTTTTGGTGCCTGGATGGCTCAGTTGGTTAAGAATCCAACTCTTGATCCCGGCTGAGGACATGATCTCAGGATTGTGGGATAGTGTGCTTGAGTCAGGTTCTGCTCTGAGTGCGGAACCTGCTTAAGATTCTCCCGCTACCCCTCCCCCCACTTGTGCACTTGCACTCTCACTCTTTCTCCCTTAGATAGGTAGATAAATAAATAAATAAATAAATAAATCTTTTTTTTTTTTTTTTTTTAAAGAAAGGGCCAGATGGTCCTGACTGAGACACCTGGGTGTCCTGAAAGTACTTTATATATTTTAAGATGTATTTTAAACATGAAGTAAAATAAAAAAAAATAAGATTACCCATTTTCTTGCATTCCATTTAGAGCCTAAATTTTGCTCAGATGTTTACCTTTCGGTGTTGGTTGAAGGGAAGAGCAGGGCAGATAAAGTGGTGCATAACAAGTAATGCTAACCCCATTTTATAGATGAACAAAGTAAGGACTTGCCTGCTGTTTCCTATACATGGCTGAATACTACTATGAAAAAAGTTGTATCTTGTTTTGTTTTTTTTTACCCGATTTTTGTAAATGCCTCTTTTTAAGTATCAGAATTAGGTCCTCTTATTTTCTAATTTAAGAACCACATTTTTTGTTTCAAAAATTGGTAAGTGCCTAAATTTTGCCACGTAAAGATATTAAAAGAATATAGGATGATGATGGGACACCTGGGTGGCTCAGTGGTTGGGCAGCTGCCTTCAGCAGATCCTGGGATCCAGGATTGAGTCCCACATCGGGCTCCTGTGAAGAGCCTGCTTCTCCCTCTGCCTGTGTCTCTGCCTCTCTCTCTCTGTGTCTCTCATGAGTAAATAAATAAATCTCAAAAAAAAAAAAAAAGAATGTAGCATGATGGAGTATCTAGCTAAAGCATGTATGACTAGGGTTTAACTATAGTCAACTGAACTATGGGTGAGTAGATTGTCAAATCATGGTTTATCAATTAAAAATTTGATTTCACCTTGATTCCAATTTTACCTACTTGTGCAATTGATATCTCAAAATATCTATTTTTGTGTATGTGTAAATATACATAAAATTTATAATTTTAACCATTTTAAGTGTGTAATTCAGTGGCATTAAGTACATTTACAATGCTGTACAACCATTGCTACAGCCAGTTCCAGAATATCATTCCAAACAGATGCTCTGGACCCATTAAACAGTAGCTCCTCTCCCCCTTAACCCTAGCCCCTATTACTTCTGTTCTACTCTATGTCTCTGTGAATCCCTCTATTCTACAAATTTCATATAAGTAGAATCATAATATTTGCTCTGTAGTGTCTGGCATAGCATTATTTTCAAGGTTCATCCATGTATTCACATGCATCACAATTTCATTATTTTTATAGCTGAATAATATACCATCGTATGTATAGAATACATTTCATTTACCTTTCAATTGACAGACAAAAGGTGTTTCTACCTTTTGGCTGTTGTGAGGAGTGCTGCAATGAGCATTGATGTACAGGTGTCTGTATCTGTTTGAATCTTTGGCTTCAATTCTTTGGGGTATATATCTGAGAGTGGGATTCCTAAATCATATGATTATTTTGTTTCAATTTTTGAGAAACTGCTAAAATGTTTTCCATAGCAACTGCACCATTTAAAATTCCCACCAGCAATGCACAAAGGTTCCAGTCTCTTCATATTCTGGCAGATATGTGTTCTTTTCTTTTCTTTTTTATAATAGCCACTGTAATGGGTATGAAGTGGTAATCTCATTGATTACAGATTTTGATCTGTGTTTCCCTAATGACTAATGATGTTGAGCATCCTTTCATGTGTTTATTGGCCATTGTATATCTTCCTTAGTGAAGTATCTATTCAAGTCATTGCCCATTTGTGAATCAAATTGTTTGTGTTTTTTGTTGTTGTTGAGTTGTAGGAGTTCTTTACATAATCTGGATATTAATATCAGATATATGATTTGCAAATATACTGTCTTTGTCTTTTTACCTTTCCAAGTGTCCTTTTATGGACAAAAGTTTTACATATTGATGATGTCTAATTTATTTTTTCTTTTGGTGCCTGTGCTTTTGGTGTCATATCCAAGAAATTATCCCTAGACCCAAAGTCATAAAGATTTATCTTCTATGTTTTCTTCTTTTTTTCCCCTATGTTTTCTTCTAACAGTTTTATAGTTTTTGCCTTTAAGTTTAGGTCTTTGATTAAATTTTTGTTAATTTTTGAGTTACTTTTTGTATATAGTATGAGGATATCCAGTTTTTCCAGCATGATTTGTTGAAGATTCCTCAACAAATTTGTTGAGTAGTCTTTGACCATCCTTGTCAAAAATCATTTGATCAGGGGTGTCTGGCTGGCTCAGTTGGTTAAGCAGTCAACTCTTGATTGGCTCAGGTCATGATCTCAGGGTTGTGAGATTGAGCTCTGTGTTGGGCTCCATGCTCAGCATGGAATCTGCTGGAGATTCTCTCTCTCTCTCCCTTCCCCCACACATGCATGCACAGCCTCCCTCTAAATTTTTTTTTTTTTAAAAATCAATTGACCATATATATGAAGATTTATTTTGGGGCTCTATGTCATATTCCACTGGTTTACGTCTGTCCTTATGTCAGAATCACATTGTTTTGATTGCTGAAGCTTTATAGTAAGTTTTGACATTAGGAAATGTCAGAACTTCCAACTTTGTTCTTATCTTACAGATTGTTTTGGCTATTTGAGGTCCCTTAAAATGTCATTTGAATTTTAAATTGGATTTTTCTATTTTTGCAAAAAAAAAAAATCATTGGGATTTTGATAGAGATTACACCGAATCTGTAGACCACTTTGGATGGTATTGCCATCTTATCAATATTAAATTTTCCATGCCATGACCACAGGATCTCTTTTGCCTCCTTAGTTAAATTTATTCATAAATGTTTATTCTTTGGGTGCTATTGTAAATGGAATTGTTTTCTTTTATTTTTTAAAGATTTTATTTATTTCAAAGAAGAGAGAGAGACAGAGACAGAGAGAGTACAAGCTTGAGCAGGAGGAGTGCCAGAGGGAGAAACAGACTCCCTACTGAGTAGGGAGACCAATGCAAGATTCAATCCCAGGACGCTGGGATCATGACCTGAGATGAAGGCAGATGCTTAACCAATTGAGCCACCCAGGTGCCTGTGGAATTGTTTTCTTAATTTTGTTTTTGGAATGTTCATTGTTTGTATACAGAAATTGAACTGACTTTTGTATATCTATTTTGTATCCTGTAACTTCATTGAATTCATTTATAAGTTCTTTTTTTTTAAGATTTTATGTATTTATTCATGAGAGATACAGAGAGAGAGAGAGGCAGAGACATAGGCAGAAGAAGAAGCAGCCTCCATGCAGGGAGCCTGATGTGGGACTGGATCCCAGGATCCTGGGATCATGCCCTGAGCCAAAGGCAGACAGATGCTCAACTACTGAGCCACCCAGGCATCCCTCATTTATTAGAACTAACAGGTTTTTTTTGTGTTGAAACTTTAGAGTTTTTTTAACATATAAAAACCATGTCATCTGAAAACAGATGATTTCTTCCTTTCCAATTTAGATGCCTTTATTTCTTTTTCTTGCCTAATTGCTTTGGTGAGAACTGCTAGTACTATGTGGAGTAGAAATGGCAAAAGTGGATATGTCTTGTTCCTGAATGGGAGAAGAGCTTTCACTATTGAGTGCAATGTTAGCCCTAGGTTGTTTGTTTTGTTTTGTTTTTGTATATTGCCTTTATCATGTTGAAGAAATTTCCTTTTAAAAATTGGATTTCTAGAATTGAGTTTTTAGAAACTGGAAAGCATTTCAAAGAACTGAGAAAGCCAGTATCTTCAAGGTGAGTAGAAAAAGTCTTATTGTTTTAGTTGTGTTCTCTAATAAGCAGTATTATTTCAAATCAGAGACGGTAGATGGTGCAACTCTTTGGTATAGCAGTTTGGCAACACACTTAAGAGCTCCAAAACTGTTCATAACTTTGAAGCAATAATTTTGTTTCTGATAAATTCACTCTATTAAATATTCTTAAATACATAAGGAGGCTTATATGAAAAAGTAGAAAGAAAAATTTCTGTCTGGTATTTTATAGTTCCATGACATAATTGGGAAAGTTTAAGTAAAAGCATGGATTTATTCACAGCTGTCAAAGATTGAAATTTAAGGTTTTTTGGCCAGGACAACACAGTTGTTCAGGTGCCTTCACTCTACATGCACTATTTTGTGAAATGAAATATTTTTTAAAAATCGCGTTATTTATCATTAGTGTTTTGATGTCACAATGTGGTCAACACTGTTTTGGTGGCTAAGATCTTACATTAAGAAACAAAATAGGGATTTACTTAGCAAGATAGGAAAGTAGAGTAAGATGGGGAAAAATGTAATTCCAGCATGTGGTATTCTAGTTTCATTTGTATCAGGAATGGTCTAGAACATTGGTTTTGAAACTGGTAATTTTATTCCAAGGGACATTTGGCAACTGCGGGACACATTTTTTGATTGTCATGACTGGGGGTTAGGGGCAGGGATGTGCTACTGACATCTAGTGGTAAAGGCCAGGGATGCTGCTGAACATTTACACCGGAGGATGATTTTCCACAATACAAAATTATTTAGTCCAAATTGTCAATAGTGCTGAGGTTGAAAAACAGCTCTAAAGAAAGTTGTCAGTATGATTATATTATTACAATAATTAATTTTCAAGGACAAGAGATGAAAAGAAATAGGTAGATTTTGACTGCGCTATTGCTGTGATTACCACTGTGCTGTATTTGAACCACAGAAGGGAAGAGAGTGTAATATATGGACAATCATGCTAGAGTCATGTTCTATTCTCTACAAAGACATTATAATTTTACACCCTCTGCTAAGTTATTCTAAGTATATAAGAAATTAAGGCAGGCATCCATTCCCAAATAGGTCTATGTGAAAATATGTTATCATAAGAGGAATTTTTAATATCTAACGTTATTGAGCAATAGTTGATGCATACAAAACAATGTGTATTAGTAACTATATACATGTATATATTTTATGCCTGTATACATGTATATAAAATGTATTAAATAAATATTCCTAAGCCTACCATTCAGCTTGTGAGTTAGAACATTATTAATACTGTGAGCTCCTCCAGAGTTCCATCCTCCTCCTTCTCCCCAAGACATTAACCCCTGTACTGGCTTTTATCTTTATCATTCCTTGGCTTTTTCAAATAGTGAATCATATATATAAATCCTTAAATTATACGCCTTTTAGTTTTGCTTTTCTTTTTTATACAAAAAGGTATCATAATGGAGGTAGTCTTTTGTGACTTTCTTCTCCATTCAACATTATCCATCTTCTCCCATACAATTGTTACTTGTTACGTTACTGTAGTATGATACTACTTTGAGTAATTATTATAGAATATATCTATCCTCCTGTTGATATACATTTTGGTATGTTATGGGTTGAACTGTGTTCTCCCAAACTCATATTTTGAAGCTCTAACCCCCAGTGCCTCAGAATGTGACTGTATTTGGAGATGGGATATTTGAAGAGATGATTAAGTTAAAATGAGACTGTAGGATGGGCTCTGGTCCAATCTGACTGGTGTCCTAATAAGAGGATTTCAGGAAGGTACACGTACAGAGGAAGGACCATTTGAGGACACAGCAAGAGGCAGCTATCTGCAAATCAAGAAGAGAGGCCTCAATAGAAACCTAACCCACTGACACCTTGATTTCTGATGTCTAGACTCTAAAACTGTGAAAAAATAAATTTCTGATGTTTAAGGTTTCCGTTAGTATTTTGTTATGACAGCCCTAGCCCTCTTTTCTAGTTTTTAATATTATAAATGTATCTCTAAAAATATTGTCATTTCTATACACATGTATGTGAGTTTTTCTACTGTACACATTGGAGTGGAACTGCTGGGTTGTGCCATACACATATCTCATGTGGGTTAAAATGATGTCAAATTATTAGACTTCTTAATTGTTGCTATTGTTTTTTTAATTGAATTTTTTCATTTTTTTCACTCCATGTTACCTCTTACACTAGTTTGGAAATTATATACTTTGTTTCTTTTATTTTAGTGGTAATCCTTAGAATTTTACCATACAAATTTATCTTTGTTGTTTGTTTGTTTTTTCATACAATTTATCTAAAGTCAATCAGCATCTTTCTCTCCTAGGGTCATATAAGAGCTTTAGGACAATTTGCTTGTGATGACTTTCCCAATTTAATTAATTTATTTTTCCTTTTTAAGATTTTATTTATTTACTCATGAGAGACACACAGGAGAGGCAGAGACATAGGCAGAGGGAGAAGCAGGCTTCATGCAGGGAGTCCGATGTGGGGCTTGATCCCAGGACTCCAGGATCACAACCTAAGCCGAAGGCAGACACTCAACCGCTGAGCCGCCCAGGGGTCCCTATTTTATTTTATTTAAAGATTTTATTTATTTACTTGAGAAAGAGTGAGAGTGAGAGAGGGAAAGGGAGAAGCAGACTCACTGCTGAGCAGGGAGCCCAATGCTGGGCTTCATCCCAGGGCCCTGAGATTGTGACCCGAGCTGCAGGTGGATCTTCACAGACTGAGTCACTCAGTCACCCCAGATTCTTTCCCAATTTGTGTGCTACTGCTGTCCAGCATTTCATTCTCTTTTTTTTTTAACCCATCAAATTAGACATTTTTATTTTATACGATAATACCTGCTTTAGGTACATACATACCTTCACACTTCATCATTTCTTTATTTCTTCCTGCATCTCATACTTTGCCTCCTGCAGTAGATTTTCATTTTTGTTTTTCTTTCCCCCCTAAAGTTCTTGTAGAAGTTCCTTCAGTGAAGACGAACTGGAAATAAACTTGCAATTTTTGTTTATCTAAAAAAGGTCTTTATTTCAGCTTTATTCCAGAAACCTAGTTGTTCTGAGTTCATATGTCGAGGTCCCGACTTTGTTCTCGGTAATTCTCAGACAGTGTTTGGCAGTCCTCTGGCTCTGTTGTGGAGGGTGAGCAGTGTGTGGTCTCATCACTGTGCTGCGGAGATGATCTTGTTTCACCAGCTGCTCTAACGTGGTGACCTTGCGTCCAGTTTGTCCAGTAAGGCCCTGCTTACGTCTGTTGTTTGAAGATAATGACGAAGAATGCCCTTTTCGACTCTAAATGTATGTCCCAGTTTAGACAATAACTAATAGGGTTATCATTTTCATTCATGCCACTTGGTACATGACACCTTCTTTACTTGCTTATCTCTTTCTGCCTTATCTCTTACCTCCTAATCTATCCTCAAATTCACTTCCACCTACTTCTAATCTGCCGTTTTATTCACCCACCAAGCCTTTAGCATCAACGATTACATTTAAAAAATCTATTTGGTTCTTTTAAAAAAAAATTCTTGGCTCCTTATTGGCTCTATGTTTTGTTGGTTTCTCCTTGCTCATTTTGGTCCCTCTTCTATTTTTATTTTTAAAAAGATTTTATTTATTTATTCATGAGAGATGCACAGGGAGAGGCAGACACACAGGCAGAGGGAGAAGCAGGTTCCCTGCGGGGAGCCTGTGTGGGACTCCATCCTAGGACCCCAGGATCATGTCCTAAGCAAAAGGCTCAACCTCTGAGCCACCCAGGCGTCCCCAGCAGGGTGTATTTTGAATACCAGATTGAAGCCTAACCTGGAAGGTCTGAGTCAGCTTACCCATCTCAGCCTCCTTCTCATCTCCATGTTCCCATTTGATGCTGTGGAGCCACAGCCACAAACCCTTAGGTGTTTGTTCTAACTGAATTAGGCACGTGAGCTTTGGAGCCCAGATGGCTGGAGTTAGAGTCCTGACTCAGCCATTGATCTGCTCTGAGACTCCTGACTAGATTCGAATTCCTAAGCATCAAATATGTAATAGATGCTAGTCTGTGACCCTTGTCATATTAAATAATTTAGAATACCTAGGATGATGTGAAACATTTTTAAAGACAAAAATGATCTTGGGAAGTTACTAGTGACTTTCCAAGAAATTTTTATTGCGGAAAATTTCAAACAGATTCAAAAGCAGAACTGTATAATAAATCCTCATGTTCTCTCCACCCAGTTTACCAGTCTTATTTTACCTACCTCCCAGCTCAACCTTTTTTCTTTGTTTCCAGAAGCATTTCAAAACAAATCATAGATATCAGATTATATAGCCCATAAATACTACAGTATGCAAGTAAACCTTTTTTTCTTAAAGACTTTATTTACTTGTCCATTTTGACACAGAGAGAGAGGGGCAGAGACACAGGCAGAGGGAGAAGCAGACTCCACGCAGGGAGCGGGAGGTGGGACTCGACCCCAGATCTCCAGGATCACACCCTGGGCTGCAGGCGGCGCCAAACCGCTGTGCCACCAGGGCTGCCCGCAAGTAAACCTTTTTAAAATTACATCTACCAATCCTTTTTTTTGTCCCACTCCCTCCTTATTAGATTAGGAAACTTTACAGGGTTAGTGATTTGCCCAAGGCCATATCATTGGTGATAGAACTAGAGCTAGAACTTCAGTTCTCCCAGTACTAAATCCTGTGTTCTTTCCCCATAACATATTGATTGCCTCTGAAAATTATCTACTTACTAGTTAAAAAGAAAAAAAAATGCAATTAGATTATCTATCCACCTCGTATCAGAATCACTTGGGACATATTAAAAATGCAAATTCCTGACCCCCCAGTCCCAGAAGATATAGTTCCTTAGGACTGAAATGCAGCTCAGTGGTTTGCTGGAGCCAATTTATACTGGATCTTTAGAACCAACTATTACATTTTAAGGGGTTTTATAAACCAGTTACTAAAGATCATTAAAAATTAAATTATATAAGCTTGCAATCAAGTGAATTATATTAAAAACACAGGTAATAAATACTCAAAACTCATTGTTTTCTATAGACTTTGCTACACGTTCCCATTATCTATGCTTTTGAGGTTATGTCCATTGTGTATCTGTCTGGTGCAAATACTGTGTAATGGTGTGCCACAGACATCTCTCCTCAACTGCACATTCAGCAGTAGCTTGAAATTAGCCATGTAGGACATTTCTACCAAGGAAATTGGCAAATTTCATTCAGCAACCAGAATGTCTTTTTATTTAGTGTTTTATTTAGTGTCTAGACTTTAGAAAGTACTGGAGTGGGGTCCCTGGGTGGCTCAGTGGTTGAGCATCTGCTTTTGGTTCAGGTCGTGATCCTGGGGTCTTGGGACTGAGTCTTGAGTCAGGCTCCTCGTAGGGAGCCTGCTTCTCCCTCTGCCTGTGTCTCCCTCTCTCTCTGTGTCTCTCATGAATAAATAAATAAAATCTTTAAAAAAAAAATAGAAAGTGCTGGAGAAAATGTTAATGCAGATTAAATTTAAGTGTGTCATGTCTATAGCCATTGATGGTACAAAATATGAGGAAATATTTAAAAACTGTTATAAAATTCAGCAAAGACATCTTTCACATTATTAATAAATGATATTTCACTTCTGTTTTATTCATTCACATAAATGGAAATATTAACATTCATGTCACTTGTTCATCAACTGCAATCATGGGCAGGCCATAGATAGAGTTTGGCAAAAATCAAAGCACTCTTGAAGAATGAATTAGATTATGAAATTAGCAAAAACAACATTTAAATACATTGAATGTATTATTATCTGTAAATTATGTACTACGCATCTACTTTATCGGCAAAATATATCATGATGTATGCATAAAATGACTACACTGTTTTGTTTTTTGGTGTTTTGGAGAGCTGGTTGTTAAACACGTTTAGCACACCTCTGAAACATAAGAATCTGCATTTAAAGGAATAGCTCATGTATTCTATGTCTACTAAACTTGGAGAACCAACATTTTAGCCATTGAACATAAAAGGTCAGGATCATTTAATTCATTTCCAAAAGTTCTTCCTGATTCTTAACTGAATGCAAGATACAAAATGTGTTCTTTCAAATACAAAGGCCTATTTAAACTTTTTAAAAATTAATTAAAAATCGTTTTATAGAAGTATAATTAACATCCAATGAACAACACATATGGAATGTGCAATTTGCTAAGTTTTGACATTACTAAGTTTTGACAAAACTATTACTATAATCAAAATTGTGAAAATATCACCCCCATTTTCTCATGTCCTTATAATTCTCCTCTCTATACCTTTCTGCCCTCCCCATACTCAAGCAACCACCAGTCTTCTTCCTGGCACTGCAGATTAGTTTGCATTTTCTAGAATTATAAATTAAATTGTACAATATGTACTTTTCTTTGTTCTGGCTTTTTTCACTTGGCATAACTGTTTTGAGATTTATCTGTGTTGTTGAGTGAATCGTTCATTCATCTTTATTCTGAGTAGTATTCTGTTGTATGGATATACCACATCTTTTTCTTTCTTTCCTTTTTTTTTAAGAAATAGGAATGAATTTTTTTTATAAACTGAGAGTAGGGAAAAATCATAATTTTTATTCATTCAACTCTTGGTAGACATTTGGGTCGTTTCTGGCTTTTGCCCATTACAAATAATGCTGCTATGAATATTTGTGTATTAATCTTTGTTTGGGCAGGCACTTCCTTTTCTTTTTTTTTCTTTTTCCTTTTCTAATACACAAGTGGATTTGACATTTTATTTATTTTTATTTTTTAAGAGAGGAAGAGAGCATGCACGAGTGGGGAGAGGGGTAGAAAAGCTCAAGCAGACTCTCCACTGACTGCAGAGCCAACTTTGGGGCTCAGTCTCACAACCCTGAGATCATGACCTGAGCTGAAATCAAAAGTCAGATGTTTAACTGACTGAGCCATCCAGGTGCCCCACACTTCCCTTTCTTCTGGGTAAGTACCTAAGAATGCAATGGTTGTATTGTGTGGGTATTACGTGTGTAACTTTTAAAGAAATTGCCTATTTTCTTTGTTTTCTGTTTTCTGAAGTGTCAGAGGCCATTTTTTTTTTCCTTGTTTGATGGTGAAAAAATATGAGTGGTTCTGACATTGGGTCAAGATTTTTATGTGAGCACTCCAAGTGAGCCAGTAATGCAACACAGCTCAGATTACATTCTTTAAATAATTACTTAGCCTTTAGTAAGTGGGAATGGGAAGAAACTAGCGTATAGTAATGAACTTTGTATTGTGTTAGAGTTATTTGATTTATGTCATTGGTTGTTGATAAATTTTTTTAAATTTATTTTCCATTTTTGTATAGTTCTTGTTTGCACTTCTGTTTCCTTTTGTGATTTTTCTGAGCCAGAGAATATCTTAGGAGGTGTATTAAAAGGTTTAACATTTTAGATAAAGAACTTATTCACTTCATTATACGTTATGCCATATATTATTTGATTTCAGGAAATCAGCTGAAGGCAAGTAGTTACTATTTAACATG
Organism: Canis aureus; assembly: GCF_053574225.1. NCBI lineage: Eukaryota > Metazoa > Chordata > Mammalia > Carnivora > Canidae > Canis > Canis aureus. The sequence continues at coordinate 44,216,133 of NC_135625.1, forward strand.
TATACATTAATAAAATATTCAACAGAGATAAATGCATGTGTGTCTGTGTGTGCACAGGTGTGCATGGTGTTCATTTTCCCATTCCAGAATGTTGTCTATTTCAAAACTAGTGAGAACAATTACATTTTACTCAGGCTAACTAGGCTATGGTTCTGATTTATTCTGGTGATAAGTTTGTCTCCTCTTATGGATTGTTACTGCCTGGCTGGCTCCTTGATTTATCTGTCTCTGAGTGGTCCCTTTGGAGAAAGACAATCTAAAAACTAAGACTAGGTACGTTATTATTATACCAGTAGACTTTACAAACCCCCACATCTAAAATGGCAGGGTCATAGTTGACGTTCAGTGCAGCATAACTAGAAATTCAGAACTGCATCAGGCTTCTGCGAGGCAGTGACCACAGAGAGCCCTGACTAGGAAGCACTTGCCTGTGTAAGTGTGGCAGCTTCTTAATCACCTCAAAATGAGGTGTTATTTCCCATTTTTTCCCAGAGTGGGTTGGTTGGTGGTAGGCTTGGAAGAGGATGAGCCTTGCCTGTGATGATGCTAGCTCCAGCCGTAGAGAGACTCAGGAAATTGGCTCTAGCAGCCTCTTCCTTCCCCAGAGAAAGAGGAGACATGTACAAATCATCCAAGAGTTAATGGACAAATGTCCACTGCTCTTTTGATGAAATTCAACTCCAATGTGCTATTGTCAAATTACTTGTTTTCTTAATTTACCTGGGATCACTGTATGACTTAAAAAAAAAAAAAAAGAATAGAACTGCACATACAACAATAAGCAATATTCCCCCTCATTCCTGGGCATTGTTCTCCAGCACATAGCAGAATTTATATACAGTAAATGTCTTCAAAAAGCTCTTTATCAGCGAGGGAGTGGTTTATCTCTCTCTGCCCAATCAAGATAAAAGCTCTATCTGGAGGGAAGCACTGTTTATAAATCCTGGGACTGGTAGTCTTCTAAGATGCTAGTAAAAAAATTAGGAACAAGAAGTATCTGTTCTGTGACAAGGAGAAGGAACAAAAAGGCTCCTTATTTTGTTAGGTAAACATTTTCAGGCTGACTCCATTTGTTGGCTCAATGAGGTGTGAATACGTCAATGATGTTGATTATTACCTCCGAATACAAAACGTGGTATCATGTGACTAAAGAATAAAGCAAATGATTGAAGAAGCAGGTCCATGAGTTCAAATCTTGTTTAACTTTCCACTGCAGCACTTTCTCACACTTGCTGATAACTCTAATCAGTTATTATTTAGGACATTAGGAGAACACATGGAGCATAGCAGAGGAGCACTGGACTCAGAGTCAGGTGGGCTAGATCCCAATTCTGGACTTGCCATGTTCTCAGAGGGGAGTACTGAGGAGAGACGTGGTTCCCTACTTTTCCACCACATAGAATCTATTTTATTATTTTTGCCCTGTTTATGACATTTTGAGAGATTCTGTTAGTTTCCTAGACATGAGCCAGGGGTGTGTCATGGGGAAAAGAAGATGGTCTGGGTGTGAATCCTGGACCCTGGCTTAGGAGCGATATGACCTTGGGAAAACCATATAACCTTTGTAAGTTTCAGGTTCTTCATAGGGTGTGGCCAGCATATATTTATAGCTCAGAGCAGTGCCTGGAGATTGATAAAAAACAATATCTTAATAGTAGTAACGTTGTTGTTACTGTTGTCATTACTTGAACTAACCAGACAGAAGAGCTGGTCCTCCTGAATTGACTAACGATCCTGCATGCAGTATCCAAAGGCATCCAGCAGACGTTGGTCTGAGTGATGTTGCTGCACCTTCAAGAGGGTGTGAGAGTGGACAACAGAAATTTGGGCTCAGAGATGGTACAATTTTTCAGGGGTAGATATCTAAGCTAAATTTTGCTGGAATTGTTGTCAAGGTGGGAATAGGATTCAGTTAGGGAATGGTATTGCAAATGGAGTAAGTGAAACCGAGAAAAGAAACCCACATATAACCAAAGCAAGAAGAGATCAGCTTGGATAGACAGGCTTCAGAGCAGAGGTTGTTCACAGAAAAGGACTTCAGTCTCCAGAAAACCAAGACCAACCCTTAATACTGCCTGTAAGAGGGAAGTGCTAAGGGGACAGGGTGCAGCTGATGGTAGGCAGATGCCTGCAGCAGACACAGGCTGAGGGCAGCAAGACCAATGGTACCCCCTGCTGCACACTGGGACTGCGGACCCTAAATATGATGAGGCCGTGTTTACTGGGGACAGACTCGGTATTAAACAGGGCTGGCTCTGCGGACCAAAGGTTTTGAGATCCTATAACAAAAATGATTTTTCTATTTTAGTCACATCATTTTTTAAAATTTCATCTCTGATCCATCCCTGTTTGAACCAAACATTCACCATTATTGAACGAATATAATAAATTTGCCTTATTGCTTGAATTACTGATATGGTTGTAATGCTAAAACCAATCAGGACAAGTGAACATGTAGGCATTTATGCACTGCTCATAGTTTCTGGCTATTGTTTTCTAGGGCAAGATTGACAATATGCTGGATACTCTGTGCACAGTGACAGGGTCACCATTCACATCCCAGAAAGTTCTAGAAGGTCATCGACTGCAAAATGACTTGGGTCCATTGTAAAATGTTGGTGCAACTGCACAGAGTTTATATGATTCTAGCAGAAAACAGATTTAGTTAGTTGATGCCATCCCATTATGAGTAAATAGGTCTTTTCTGTTCGGTTTTTGAAATCATTACCATGGCTTATATACAGCTATAGTGACTTCTTAACAAACCTAGTAGTGCTATAGGACTTATGCTCGTGACCGTCAGCGGCCTCTTGAAGCTCTTTGGCTCCTAAGACACCTGCTGGTTCTCCTGTCCTTGTCACCCTTCCTTCCCAGTTTTCTTTATAGAACATCCTGTCTTGGCACATTAATTCTAATGTTTCCCTAAATTGTGCTCTGGACATCTTCCTTCATTTTATGTACTTTCACTAGTTGTTCTTTTCATTTTCATGTAGATGATTATATTTTGTGTGTGGAAGATTCCCTATTCTATTATCTCTGGTCTTAGCCTCTCCTGAATTCTAGATCGCTGTTACTGATTGATAGCCAGACCTCTCTTCTGGGATATCCCACAGATGCCATAAGCTTGGCCGTTTTTCACACTGATTTTCCCGTTGGCTTAAACCAACCATAATTCATCCTCACATCCCAGAGCAGCGGGTATATTGACCTCCCTTTAGGGCCTCACTCAGGACTTCTCAGACGTGGGCTTTGAATAATTAGAGTTCTTCCAGTAGGCAGGAGAGCCTGTTGATTAGGTAACTAACAGTATCTGCTCACATATACACATTCCCATCTCACTAAAATTTATATGATAAATGTCTTATCTGGCATTGAAAGTCCCCCATAATCTAGACTCAGGCCACTTTTAGACTTTTACGTTTCTCCCTAAATGTCCCTTATGCTCTGACCATTGTGGGCCACCAATTTCAGGACACGTGCAGTGCTTTCCCATCTCTGCTTCACTGGTCAGGCATTACTTCTTGGGTAGTCTCTTATTTTCTCTGCCCATCAAAATCCCACTTATCTTTAAAGATCTATTTGAAAAGCTACTTCTAACATAAAGCCATCTGTGGGTACCTCAGGGGTCTCTCTCGTTTTCCCTCCTTCAAATTCCTATAATATTGTGTTTGGTCTTTCCTACTAGATATTGGGTTCTTTGAGGTTAAGGACTATGCTTAATCACTTTTGTAGTTTCCATGGTTCCTGGCACACACTAACTGCCTAACTTACTGTTATTGGAGGAGTAATGACTTGATAAAACCATTTTCTGGCTGTGTTTACAATAAAGCCACACATGTCTCATATAGCAAGGGAAGTGACAGTGGTATCATCTGGTTTGAAGACAAAGTGTGCCCTTAGATGCACATGTATGTGGTCATAGAAAATGAGTCCCATGTGCCCAGGTTTTAGATACATATGAGAAAAAAAAGAAAAGGAAATACTCTTGTTTTTGAGGTTGGTACAGCTTGTCTTCCACATCATCATTGCCACTTTTCTATGTCTTTTTCACTTTTGATGGGTATTCTACTTGTTGATTCTCCTTTAGGCATTTCTTATGTCTGGACCTATTGATTTAACTCTACTTTGCCCTTCCTGTGGCCAGGCCATATTCCTGTTCAGAATTAATATTTCACACAGTAACTCTGCTGCGCTAATATCCTTGAGTACATCTTTATACACCCTATTTCTACTGTCTGCAATAGAGATTCTTACAACAGTGTGTATTGTTGAAACATGTGCTCTTATTAATGGGATGTATTGTCCCCATGTGTGTTTGAAGCAGTGAAAGGGCACATAGTGAGGCCTGGAAGTAGGACAGGACTGTGCAGATTCTGACTTAAATGATAAATGGTCTATTTTTAAAAAAGATTTTATTTTTTTTAAGTAATATGTACACCCAAGTGTGAGGCTCGAACTTACTACCCTGACCTGAGGTCAAGAGTTGCATATTCCACTGAATGAGCCAGCCGGGTGCCCCATAAATAATCTTTTTTTTTTTTTTAATTTAAAGGTGCTAATAATGCTTGGAAAGAAACACAATAATAATTGAAAGTAATCTATCCATCAGGGTTGAAAAAAGAAGCTGTAGTGAAAGCCACAGAAATCTGAGTCGTCCAAGGGACATGTTGGGGGTATTCCTGGTTTTCAAAAAGAAGGGCCTGCATGAGCTTGATCTGCACATGGGTGATAGTGCAACTACTGTAGGAATAAAGGACTTGGTTTTGAGCTGCTCCATATTTAGATATCTGGATTTTGTCAGGTGGATGTAGACCAGATATGGCTGACTTTCTGGTGCTTCCCTGTTTGTGTTTCTCTGCAGTTCCCCTTGTAACTCTTTGGTTTTCTTCTAGAGATAGGGGAGTGGCAATGCTGGGTGCACAGAAGGAGCATGGAAAAGCCAACCTGGGAAGCACCTGGTGCATTAGCCAGCTTTCCTGGGAGATCTGTTACACTGTGGACAGCATCACCCCGAGAACTGCCCTGCTTGTCTGCCATTTGGAGGAGGCAGCTTGGTAGGGGTGCCTTGAGGAGAGCTGGTCTTTTTCCAGCTCTGCTCCTGCATAGACCCTGAGGATAATGGAGCATGTGAGATTGAAAATATTATCAACCAACTCATTGATTTTGATGTGTATCTAAGATGTGAGTGTTAAACATGCAAAAGAAATGAAAATCATCTCTTATTCAGTCAACAGATTTTAATTGAACTCTACTGTTTGAGTAACTGGGTTTCTGGAATGAGGTCTTCAACACGTATGTTATGTTTGTTTTTCCTAGAAAAACCAAATTTGCCTTTTTGGGTCACACATTATTTATTTTACTCATTTTAAATGAAAATGTATTTGGAAATATATTGCATATTTTCAAGGTTTCTGAAGTAGACTCTAGAATATAATTAGATCCTGTCTCAATGACTCACCACTCACAGTAGTGCCATCTGGCCAGTCTTTAGGCTTTGAGTACAACACACCTTTCCCATCTAATGAGCTACCTCTGACTACAGCACATTTGCTGTGATCTAAGAAATCAGATAACCCTGACTATTAGAGCTATTTAAAATAAGAGTCAACATGGCTTCAGGGACGACCTGAGAGCTTCTCTTAGAAAGCAAAGTAGTTGAGTTTTATTTTTTTTTAATTTTTATTTATTTAAAATATTTTATTTATTTATTCATGAGAGACACAGGCAGAGGGAGAAGCAGGCTCCATGCAGGGAGCCCAGTGTGGGACTCGATCCCAGGTCTCCAGGATCAGGCCCTAGGCTGAAGGCAGCACTAAACTGCTGAGCCACCCACGCTGCCCCTAGTAGTTGAGTTTTAATGAATAAGCTTTACAACTGCTCTTTCAGCTGCTGGTTGGCTCTGGGTCAAGATTCTCAAGGATCCTGGTGAGGTTAAGTCTGACTTTGAACTGTGAAATATTTTTGTACTTAAAATTTAGTATTTATGCAGCATATATTTTAAACAGAGGACATATTATTATGTATATATTTTGCATTTTATAAATGTAAAAGTTTGACATCTTATATATTATTTTAGAATATATTTTTATATGGACTAGTTTTTCCCTCAAGGGGATAAATCAGCCTAGCATCACAATCTTACTTATTTACAGAACTTTCTACACATTTCTGTATTGCTACCACATTACTGGCATGATATGAAGGTGGAAGTGCCTTTGTATGCTTGGAAATTCCAATAATATATTCTGAGTCCTAAATCGTTATGCTATGAATATGTGTACATAAGAACACAGCAACTAAAAGTTAAAATCCATATAGAAAACTTTTTAAAAAAAGATTTTATTTATCGATTTTACAGAGAGAGAGAGCGAATGAGCGAGAGAAAGCACAAGCAGGGAGAGAGGCAGGCAGAAGGAGAGGGAGAGGCAGGTTCCCCACTGAGCAGGGAGCCTGATGCAGGGCTCAATCTCAGGACCCTGGGATCATGACCCGAACCAAAGACAGATGCTTAACTCACTGAGCCACCCAGGCATCCCTAGGAAACTTCTTTTAATTTAGTCTTAAAAATTGTTTTTTAATATCTAGGTTTGTCATCCAACCTATTTATTCTGGTCTTTCATTCTTTGAAGTCTACAAGAACCCATCTTTCTACTAGTAACACTGTAGGTTCTGCAAGGTGTCATTTCAGAACGGAAGCTGCGGAGGCAAGTTGGTAGGCCCAAAGTTCGGCCTTTCCCTCATTCATCACTGTTTCTGCTAATGATGAAGACTAAGGATGACTGACCCTGCTTCATAGCAGTGGTCTCCAAAAGGATAATACAAATCGTATCTACTACATAATAATTAAAATAATGCTTATTTTTCTAGTACCTCCAGAAAAAATGTATTCTTTTATTTTTTAAAGATTTATATATTTATTTGACAGAGAGAGAGCATGCAAGGGGGGAGGGGCAGATGGAGAAGGAGAATCCCAAGCAGACTCCCCTCTGAGTACAGACCCTGATTCAGGGCTCCACCCCATGATCCTGAGACCACCACCTTGTCCAAAGTCAAGAGCTGGACACCCAACTGACTGAGCCACCCAGGTGCCCCCAAAGAAATGTATCTTTCTCATATTTTATTGCTTTTTCAACTACTTTATTTTTTTATGTACTAATTATTGTCAAAATGTACCTATAAGCACCAAAACTTAGCTAGCCTTGGCTTTATGACTTTTGATATATAGACATATACTGATACATATTAATATGTACACTGTTGTGCTGATATATTTGGGAAACCTAAAGGAGATGTAATTAATCCTGAAGTGATTTCTTTTTTTCTAGATGACAAGAATAGAGATGGTTGCAGCCATGGGGTTGCCTCTTCCACCCTCCCCAAGCCAGTCCATGCGAACTTAGAATCTGAATCCATGAGCGTCCAGCATAGCAGCCCTTACTCAAGTCCTTGGTCCATTTTCCAAACCAGATTCCCCCCTTAAGCCCGATTACATAGAAATTCTGGGGACGTCACTGAGCAGAGATATGGAAGAAAAGGAGGAAAGAAAATCGATGCTTTAATAATCCACCTATCAATCCGTGAAGGTGTGGGAATGTTTTCATAACATCTGGAAAAGCTCTAAAGGGGTTACTTGATTACCTAGAGTGCTTGATTCAGCAGGGTCTGATCTTTACACAACTCACCACTAACTGAAACCTCCATGTGGCAACTCCATCTACACAATGGGGATTGGCTTATGATTTGCCTCACTCAGTCGCTGTGAGATAATGTATGGAGGAGGCTTGGTCAGTGACTTGTACCTATGTATAGATGCTAAGTTCACTATTTATTTATGAATTCCATAACCTTGCAGCATTTTGGGGGCAGTAACAGAACAGGCACTGTCTTTTTCACTTATTTGATAAACACCTGCTTCTTCCCTCTTTCTGAAATCCCAGTTGAATTACTGTGGGGGCCTTATGTCCTAAGGTGGATGAATTCAATCACAGGGATGGGGTGGGTACAGAGCCACCTGAGTCCCAGGGCAGCATGGGATGAAAGAAGGTTGAACCCAGTGTGTCAGGGAGTCCTGGTAGGAAGCAAGGCTTGCTTCACGGATGCTTCCTGCAGGTCAGTAAGTGCTCGCTGGTTGCATGAGGACCGCCTATTGCCTCCAGGACTACTACCCTGTGCCCACACAGAGTCTGGTGCCTGGAAACCTCCACATGGGGGCTGTGAGCATTCTGCTGGTCAGGTAGTAGTAGAAGGAGCACTGCACCAGGAATCCCGCCACTGGTTTCCGGCTCTGTTTCTTCTATGGCTCAGCCATGGGGACTCTGCACGGTGTACCCGTACCCGTAAGGGGAGAGACGACCTCTTCCAACTGATTCCTCCTGAGCCTCCTTCATCGTCCTGATAACTGGGGAAAGCAATGCCCCCCAACTCTCTCCCCTCAGAGCAGAGGGTGCGCCGTGCGTGAGGGGCTTTTATTACTCAACAGCCCGCCTGCCGACTTCCACCCTCGTCCCCCGCCCCCGCCCGCCCCCAGGCCACTCAGTGGCCACAGGGGGTCCCTACAGACGTCACTTCTCCACGCGGTGGGGTCGCAGAGCCACAGTTTCTGGCCTTCGCTGTGAGTAAAGGTTCTCCAGGGGAGACGTCATAACTGACCCGGGCCGCAGACACAGGCCAACTACAGGATTCCTTCCCCGAAGTCCCGTCTACAGAGTTTTGTGCCTCAGCTGGCCCGAGGCGGGGAGGGCCAGGCGGGGGGGGCGAGGGAATCCGAGGGGCCGTGTGGGGGTGCCGTCCGGGGAACGCGTCCGGAAGGAGGGAGCCCCCCCCGCGTGTCCAGGACGGCGGCCCGGCCCCTCCCCCGGCCTCTCGCGACCTCGGTGTCGGTCACCTGTCGGGGGACGCCTGGGCTCGGGACGGCCCCCCTGGGCGGGCCGGCGGGGCGGCGGGGCGGCGGGGCGGCGGCGGGGCGCGGGGGCCGGGCGGAGGCTCAGCCCGCCCCCCGGGTCCCTGGAGGCTCCGCGGCTGCCGAGCGGGAGGTGGAGCCGGGGCCGCGGCGGCCGCGCAGGAGGGAAAGTTCGGCGGCGGCGGCGGCGGCGGGCGCGGCGGGCGGCCCCTGGGCGCCTCGGGGTGAGTCGGGGCGCCGCGCGGAGGCGTCGGTGGGCTCCCGGGTGCGCGCAGCCCCGCGCCGCCGCCTGGCGCTGCCCCGGGGTGGCGGGTGCGGCGGGGAGACCGTGCGGCGCGGGCCTGCGGCCGAGCTGACGGCGGGGGCTGCTGGGGCGCCGCGGGGGGCGGCGGGGCCGGGCGAGGGGGCGGGAGGCGCCTTCGCGTGGACGTGCGGGGCGCGGGCGCGCGGGCGGGCGCGGGGGGGGTCACCGCGGCGGGGCCGGCGCCCCGGGGGCCTTCGGCTGTTGCCCCGCTCCCCGGCACCCGCTGAACAAGTGTCCTCCCACGTGCGCGCGCGACCGCTCTGCCGGCCCCGGGGCAGGATTTCCGCGGCCACGGAGAGAACCCGGAGGCCGGAGGGGGCGTGCCGGGGGCGGGGGCAGGTGCCCGCCGTGGAGCCCGGCCGCGGGCGTGAGTGCGAGGGTCACTGCGACCCGCACGGAGCCTCGAGCGTGTGCCCTGCGCGGTCCGCGGGGGGAAGCCTTCGGAGGGCAAGGTCTGGCGCCGAGGGTGTGAAGGGCGGCAGCAGGGGCACGGCGGTGCGAGCCAAGGCCAAGTGGTTTCCGGGGCACTTCCTGCACCTGCGCTGCCGTCAGGGATGCTGAAGTTACCTTCCTACCGATGTGCAGAGAGCGGAGGCAGAGGAAGAGACTCGCACAGCCTTGTGCCTGCTGCCACAGTGAGGCTGGGGGACACCCATGAAGACGAGAGAGCTTATTCGCAAACGCCCCTGTTAGTCTGATTTCCAAGCCTTGGAGTAGTTTTTACCCAGATGTCGTTAGAGAGATCCAGCTGCTAAAGACAGCTCTCTCACATCTTTTTTTTACTACAAATTTAAATTTAATTCTACTGGATTTCTTGGGGTTTGTTAACATTGTTTATACAGGAAAGTCATAACTATTGCAGTATCATTTAGCGCTATGAGCTTTAATAAGCCGTGTGCAATGCTGTCAAGTTGCTAATGGGAAGGAGAAAAGTCTTTCAAACTTGGAAATAGAAGCATAAAGGAAAGGAAAAAGCCTTAGTCATAAACAGTGACTCCGACACGTGCAGTTGTGCATAATGGGATATGGGATCCTGTGTAGCCTTCCCAGAGGATGTCAGTTCCTGCAAAGTAAGAGATGGGCCATAAATATTTGAAAATTCCTCTGCATTGAATGACCATACTAAACGTTCTGTAAATTATACAGCATTGAAATGCTTTAACTTTGTTCATCTTTGTGTTCCAAATCTCATATGTCTGTGAGCTGTATTAATGCAAAGGAAAATCTCAAACTTTGGGATTCACCAGTTTTCAATGAAGTGAACTTTTGCTTTGCCATCCCAGGGACCTGGGTTCCAAGCAGCCTTTCTTGTTCACTAAATGTATAACCTTGGGCAAGTCCCTTACCCTTTCCCAGCTACGGTTTCCTATTTCAATTTTCAATATCATTTCTTCAATGATATTCCTCACCTTATGGAAGTGTTAGGCAGAATGAACTTATACCAGTGCTTGGAGCACAGTAAGGACTTTGCAAACGTTGTCTCTTGTCTTTGTCTTCCTTTACTTTCAGTAATCCTCAACTCTGGTATATCTCAACATTTTTTTTTTCAATTTAAAATTCCTTCTGTGCCATTTTATTTTCCATTCATTCATTTATCCAAACTCATTTTTTTGAAGAACCTCAGATGCTGCCCTATATATACTGAAAGTGAGGAGCTGACACTTTGAGGGTAGGGGTGGGCAATACTTTAGATTTTCAGGTTTTTCCTGTTGGCAAGAACCCATCACAAGGTCATATGATGGTGAATTGTACTTCCCAGTCGTCATATCATTCTAGCTCTGTCCTTAACGTAACGTGATTACATTGGAAAGAAATAACAGGAAGCTCTGTGAGGGTGCTTATCTCCCCTGTTTTCCCTGTGTCCTTGGCCAGCTAGTGCCTAACAGGGTGTAAGGGCTTAATAGATATTTGTTGATTTAAATATAGAATGTAATGAAGTTATTCTTCAGGTCACATCCTTTATATATATTCCTGATGAAAGAACCTTGAGATTCTAAATGATGGCCCTACTACATATTAGGACTAATAGAGGTTATTAAAAAAGCAAAGCTCAGGTACACTTTATTACCTATTGATTTTGCCCTCATGATAAAGCAGTCTTAGAAAATGTATAAAGCCAAGTCCAAGCAGCAGCTTCACCACTAGGGGCCTCCTCTGCATAGTGTATCATTCTGGGCTGGCAGTTATTGCCATTATTCTATCCTTTAAGGTAGCAAAGGAATTAAACTTCTTCGGTTCTTGACATGGAATACTTTATTACAGGGCAACCCTGTGTGAAAGCATTACCAAAGGCCTAAAAATAAATGAAAGCCATCTTAAATGGTGGATTCGGTACCATTTTAGAATAGCTAAAGATTTAAAAGAGATTTAAGTATGTGCTTTTTACTCTGCATATCCTCATATTCAAATATATGATTTTTTGTGTGTGTTTTTTTTAGATTTTATTTATTTATTCATGAGACACACACACAGAGGCAGAGACGTAGGCAGAGGGAGAAGCAGGCTCCATGCAGGGAGCCCGATGTGGGACTTGATCCCCGGACCGCAGGATCACGCCCTGAGCTGAAGGCGGTACTAAACCGCTGAGCCACCTGGGCTGCCCTCAAATATATGATTTTTAAAAAACTTTCTCAATAAAGCAAATATATGACTTGGTTATAGTATTTTTAAGTTTTTTTTAGGTATGTCTTTTGTGAAACTTTTTATCTTTTAATGTGTTTAGAATTGCTTTATTTCCTAAATAGGTACTCGTAACACTAACTATAATACAAGTTGTTTCTCAAGGAATGTTATCATGTTAGTAGGAGCTTCTGGTGTCTATTTTTCTGTCTTTCTTTCAAAGAGGGCCACGTTAAATTCCAGCTTTAAGAAATATGTTTCATTACATTCCAAGATGCATCATTGAAAGGCATTTTTCTTCTGTGAGTTTTTGAAAGGGCCTCTTATTTCAGAATTCTAATTTGAATGAAGTTAGTCATTGAGACTATTGAACAACCCAAAGGTGTGTTGGTGTTTTTGTCAAATGTAATTTGCTATTTGGTAGGAAAAATACTGACAGTTCTGTAAGTACACATTATAATGAAAATATTGCCATATTGTTTGCAAATGAATAAGGGAATATTATATTCCAGGTTTTCTGTGGAATTTAATCATGGTGGCAAACTAAGTACCATCAGTCTTTAAAGTAAAATTAACAACAGTAAGAGAAGAGTTCAAAGCATTGCATTGTAGGTCCGAACTCTTATCAAGGGGTGTCTTCTCTCAGCAGAACACTTCTGAGTTCAAAAAATGATCAGACATCCAATTCTGATTTTCACATAGTCAGATTTTAAAACAAGGCAATTTAGTTTTCACTGTTTTTCTTCTAAGGTCTAGATTTGGACTCTTTAGGGAACCATGTGAGAGGAATAAGTTTTGTGTAAAGGTCATAGATAATTTTTATTATCATTTTTCTTTGATTACGTGAAAGATGTTTAGAGTATTCTTAGGATTCTGAGCATATCAAAAAGTTACACAGATCTGTCTACATAAATTGATGCTTCTCAGAACTGGAAGAGTATTGTTTTCATCCTCACACATCTACCCTGTGAAGGTGTGGCATCCCCCTGTCTGTCCTTCCCAGGCAGATGCTGAGTCTAAGCCACAATGATAGGTATAGAGCTATATCCAGGACGAGGGGTTTTAGTTTGGGCAAGACTTCTGAATTGACCAAAATTATAGATGCTTGAGGAGGCAGGAAATGAATGTCTTTATACCTGGGAGTTATTTTTAGGAGCCTACACTGGGGTGGTGCCTCCTGGAGAGACAGAAATGATAATTGTGTTCTAGAGTGCGCAGTGGAGTGTTTGGAACCTATCACTTAGTGGAATATTACCTTGCCACGCGGATAATTTTTGTTGTTGTTTTTAGACAATGCAAAACATAGCATTTGGTTTTCTGGTGGTCGAATATGATACTTTGTTTCATTATCACACTCAGGGACATCTGAGTTGATGGAAGAAGAAGGAAGCAAGAAGCAGGGAGGGGGTAGATGGGAACTGTCTAGTTATACCCAACAGGAGGGCTTGCCTTATTTTCATGTTCCCACGAGGTACTCGGCTGTGCAGCTTAATAGTAAGTGTTGTTCACTGGTGACTTTGGGGTTTACTTATCTACTCTGTTGATGCAATTATTGAAATGATGGTCTTTGACTTACGTTCTGGGTACCCTCCAAACTGACTTTCTACTTCTGTCTCCCATTTGTGAGAGACTTGTTAAAGTTAATGCATCAGTTAATAGATGTAAACAGAGCTGCTGCCGGCCCACAAGGTGCCCCTTTGTGGTGGACCATCCCTGCCAGGGCACATGCCCTGGTAAACAGAGAGGATTGGACTTCTGCCCCACTCACCTCCTGCTGGGCACTCTTGTGTGGCACAATCTATGCAACTGTGTGTGATGCTCTTTTCTGGAGAAGTGGTTAGAACAGTCCCTGGCACATGGTAAATATCACTGTTGGGGGTTATTGTTATTATTTTGGTATGATTGATGGTATTGCTTTCAGGGCAGATCATTTTAGTACCACAATAATCTGGAAATGATGATCCAGTGAATTTAGTGCTTGTAGTAACATTTGCAAAGGTAAGTGATTCATTTCAGGTTTCTTGTCGCACTTCCATTGTAGTTCTCAGGTGATAAAAATGGCCAACACTTAGGGGCACTTACCCACATAGCAGCTGCTCTGCTAAGTGTGGGCCATGAGTCATTCATTTAATCAGCGCAACCTAGGAAGGTTGGAAGGAAGCACACACTATTAGTATCTGCAGTTTACAGAAGAGAAAACTCAGGTTTAGAAGGGTGTTATTTGCCCCAGGTCGGTTTGTAAGTTCTGTGCCTCGGCCTTGAGTTCACATTGGCCATGTCTGGCTCTAGGACTTCAGCTCTTAACCTCTGTGCCATCTTCAAGGATGCGGAGAAAGGGGAGCCCTCTTGCACTATTGGTGGGAATGCGAACTGGTGCAGCCACTCTGGAAAACAGTGTAGAAGTTTCTCAAACAGTTAAAAATAGAGCTACCCTTTGACCCGGCAATCATGCTATAGGTATTTATCCAAAGGTTACAAAAATACAAATTCAAAGGGATACAGGCAACCCAATGTTTATAGCAGCATTATTCACAACAGCCAAATTATGGAAACAGCCCAAGTGTCCCATTGATTGATGAACGGATAAAGAAGATTGTGTGTGTGTGTGTGTGTGTGTGTATATAAAAATGGAATATCACTCAACCAAAAAAAGAATGAAATCTTACCATTTGCATTTGCTACGACATGGAATGGATGGATCTAAAGGGTATTATGCTAAGTGAAATAAGTCAGAGAGACAAATGTTATATGATTTCACTCATGTGGAATTTAAGAAACAAAAGAAATGAGCAAAGGAAACAAAAGAGGCAAACCAAGAACTGGACTCTGAACTCTAGAGAACACACTGATGGTCACCAGAGGAGGTGAGTGGAGGGATGGGGAAAATAGGTGATGGGGATTAAGGAGGGCACTTGTTATGATGAGCACTGAGTGTTGTATCAAAGTGTTGAGTCACTATGTTGTACACCTGAAAGTAATATTATTCTGTATGTTATCTGGAATTTAAAGAAAAACTAAAAAAAAAAAAAAAAAAACAAACCCTCTGTGCTGTCTTTTCTGGCATGAGTACTCACTGCCTTGGCAGTCTGGAAAAATCTTAAGTGTTCCAAGGGTTAACAAAATATGAAAACTTTGATTTTCCTTAGATTGTTGTATTTATATCCATTTCTGGACACGATGGAGCAAGATGACAAATGAATTTTTATCAGGAAGTCTGCTTCAGCATTTTTTATTTATAGATTTTTATGTGTAGCTTTTTCTAGTAGCTCAAAATACAATACAGCATAGTACAACTTATTTCTGTACAACATTTGACTTCTTATCAAGGCACTTTGCAGGCATGTTATAAGCAGAATATATGAATAAAATCAAGTGTTTGGGTTGCAGAATACTTAGGTGTGAAGGCTGAAATCAACCATTCATGCATTCATTCAACACATATTTATTATTCACCCCTTAGATAAAGGCACTCTGCTGGACACTACAAGAATGGCAAGTTGTGGAAGACAACTTCAAAGTGGAGAGGAAAGCATTGGAGCTGGGCAGTCCTGGGGCTTGAATCCCAGCTCCACCACTGGCTCCTGGTCCCATCATTGAACATCTGTAAGGGCTTAGTTTCTTTGTGTGCATAGTGGGGGTAGTAATACCTTATAGACCGTAGCAAGAATTAAAGGAGCCGTAAAGGGAAAGAACCAAGCTACCAGAGGTAGTAGGTGCTATGGATAGCGGTGCTTTTCTCCTTTTTCCTTCTTTAAAGATTATTTATTTGAAGGGGGTCGGGGGAGAGAGAGAAAAAGAGAGAGAGAGAGGAAGGATAACTCTGAGTCCATGAGCAGGAGGACAGGCAGAGAGAGAGGAAGAGATTCTTCAAGCCTACTCCCCCGCTGAGTGTGGAGCCCGATGTAGAGCTCATCTCATAACCCTGAGATCATGACCTGAAATCAAGAGTCAGACACTTAACTGACTGAGCCACCCAGGCACCCCATTCTCCTCTTTCCTTCTTATCTGTGTCTTCTCATTCTTTTCCTTTCCTCTCCTCTTGTCCATCCCACCCCCACCCTTAGAGGGGGCCATGGTAGACATAAAAATATCTAAAAAGAAAAAAATATCTAAATTTAAGGCAGACTGTGCTGAACTCATTTAAAATGTTACTTTCTGGTTTTCCCTCTTGGGGCCTGGAACAGACCTGGGGTTGGGTGATATGTGAGCTGGTGCCAGTGTAGGGTTCCTATCACATTGGGTTGCTACCCGGGCTGGCCAGAAGAGAATGGATTCCAGGAGACAAAGGTGGCTTGGTGCCCAGGATTGGTGCCTGTACTGTAGAGGTCCAAGGGATGAGCGTGAGGCTCTGTTGGGGAGTAGCTGAGAACTCAGGTCTCCCGAAAATTGGAACAAGCCAGAAATGAAATTGGAGGTGGGCTGAGTAGAAAGGGTTTGGGATCTAGATTGAGAGCAAGGCAAGAACGTGAACAACTTGTTCCTGAGGGGCACAAGTTTGAGTCACGTGGCCCAGGTGTGCTGCTCTAGGCTGGGGTGGTGGGTGGGCTCTGCTGAAGAGCTAGGAGGAGGTCTACAGCCCTGCTGCATCCCCAGGTCGGCACATTCCCTGTTATGTGCTTGTAGTATTTTGGTCTCCTACTGCAGGGTTTTTCCAAAAGCAGTGTATCGTCCTTTAGCAAGGAGCTAAGTCAAAATTAGTAGTTGTTGCCAGTTCCCTGTAGGTCTTCAAAAGGTAGCTGGAATCACAGGATAATAAACCCCCCCCCCCTTTTTTTTTTTTTGGTTTCAGTTGGAGGTATGGTTCTACACACCCAGATCTGTTTTCCAGGGAGGCGGGGAGCCAGGTCGTCAGGGCCCAGTATGAAGTCCTGCTGGCATTTTTGTCAGGGGGCTGTGTTGTCAGATCAAGGAATGGTTTTGGAGAGCGTTCCTAGTTTTTATGATAATGAGCCACCTTGTTTGGTGTCCAGGGTAGGTGCTGTGTGCGGTAGGGAGGGAATGCGGATTTTACAAAATCATTACAGTTTGGGATGGTCTACTTCAGCCAGGGAGCAGGAGGCCTGGACTCATTATTTATTATGCATTGGCACACAGGCATAAGCCAGCCCTTCTGTGAATAAGCAAACAGAACCTGACCAGGTGCAAGAGAAGCTTGATTCAGGGTTTTTAAAAAATGCAAAGCATTTAAAAACAGTATCGAATTGGGGAACAGTTTGCTCAAAGCAAGTTACTGCAATTTTCAAAAGCCCATTTTATAGAATTAGCAGAGTGTATTGAAACGAACAAGCCGACTAGAAAAACAAGAGCTTAGTGGGAAGAAGAGGAGTCCTTGAAATGAAGTCCAAGTTAGTTCAAATGGTTCTTGGGAAGATTAGGGGAATGAAGGTGTGCACTGAGCACTGTAAATGAGAAAGTACAGGGAACAGTGAACTGAATGAAGAAGCAGCACCTGGGTGAATGGGGTTGGCAGTTGGAGTCCTTTACCCAGATTCACAGCCCCACTCTTTCTTCACTGCGTGATCTTGGGCAAGTTCCTTAATTCCTTAGATGCCTATCTTCTCATTTATAAAATGAGGGTAATAGTTCTTGTAGTATCGGACATCTGGTGATTGATTCAGATAACCTATGTACACTGCTTAGTGCATGGTAAATAATGTGTATCAGCTGTTATTACTACAAAGGCACACAGGAAGGAAGCATGGAAGAGAAAACAAGGACCAATGGGCATTTGAAAGACTAGGAGGAGCATTCAGTATTCACCCTGGACCTTGAATTTTCTAATTCTATTCTTGGATAGTTTTAATGTCTTAAGTTCTAGATGATTATAACCATATAGGTCTTGAATACCCACTGTGTATATGTCACTATGATACGAATCTTGGGTATGGACACTAATCCCAGAAAACCTCCTTTGGTATGCTCATGTAACTCACAGTTGTTTTTTTTTTTTTTTTAAGATTCTATTTATTTATTCATAAGAGACACACAGAGAGAGGCAGAGACACAGGCAGAGAGAGGAGCAGGTTCCCTGCGGGGAGTCTGATGTGGGACTCGATCCCAGGACCCTGGGATCATGCCCTGAGCTGAAGGCAGAGGCTCAACCACTGAGCCCCCAGGTGTCCCATAACTAAAAGTTTTAGACCAACAGGAGCAAGGTGGTGATTGAGACTTTCTATTAAATAATGAATTCCTACTATCCCTTGGCTACTTTGATTAGCTGTCCAAAGGAGAGTAGCTATCCTTTTCTTATTTTCCATCTATTCTATATACACATGGATAGGAAATGAGTACTACTTCTTGAGCCACCAAAGATGAAAGTAACACAAAATACCCAGGGTATTGTGGATATCTTATTTGCATAGAAGTAAGACTTATTTAAATACACTTGTGGCTACATAATAAAGAACCTAGGGAGGAGACTTGTGGTTTTTTTTTTTTTTGGGTGGGGGAAATTTCTTTTTTTTGGGGGGGGGCGATTTCTTTGGATATACCTATGACCTGCAAGCTGTGGCTTCCATATAAAGCATGTTCTTTGGTGGGGGTTCCTTTGTTTTTTCACTAAACTCATGGCATAGATTACTGGGCCTGAATAACAGGAGTGAGGTCAGTTTGAAGAGTGTGTGTGCATGTTTATGTATCTGTCCTCCAAATGGAGGTGTTGACAAGTTGCTACAGAAGGAGACTAGATTGGTGGAGAAAGGATTCCAGAGCTGACTCGTCTTGGCTATGAACACATCTTAATCCTTAAAGTAAGAATTTAATCATTGAATCTCAGGGGCCATTTGAATGCAAGGCAATGAAATTTATGGACTGTAAATGGATTCATCAATCCAAATGGTGGTCGAAGTGAGAATCTGAGCATAAAACCAGTAACTCTGTTGGATCAAGTAAGCTGATTCAATATCTTGGGTCTTGAGTTGTCTCAAAAGTGGTTTTTCTTTGTAGAGTATATTGTTCACTTAAGTAATTAAAAATCTTGAGGACGTTTTCCGTGAGTATCCTTGGGAATACAGGAAAATTTATTCAGCTTCACTGGAATTATCTTTTTGTCTTCCTCTGAGAATGAGTCTGGGCTAATACCTGAGTCATTATTAGTGTGGATAACAGGCCCTGAGAATACTTCTTTTGACCCTTTATGCAAGGCAGGTGTCTTCAGGTTCATGTTCTGGGGGAAATAAAGTAGGAGTAGTTGTAGGAACTATAACCTTTTTGGATTCTCTCCCATTCAAGACAGTGGCCTCAGGGACTGACTGTAGAAATGATTTGCTCACTGACTACCTGGACTGTGCTTTCTTTTCCATTCTTTCAAGATGGTGAATTTTATTGATGGCCAAAAGGTGACCAGTGAGTACTTCTACTTTTCACTGGGATGAGGCAGGTGGAAAGTGGTTGTTGCTCCTTTATGGAACTTTCTGTTTTCTGGAAAACATGAGGAGATGTTTTTTGGCTTGTGAAGATGATTTGGCTTAGGGTGAAGATGCATGGGAGGCACTTTGCTTCTCTAGATTCCTTTTCCTGGTCTTCATAAGTGACTGTTTGATTTTTCTTGGGGCAAAAGTCATGCCAGTGGGAAATGGACAGTATTCCTGCTGCTCCTAATCAGTTAGGAATGAGGCTCAGAGAATGAATGGAGAAGCTTTGAATAAAGCTGGCCATGTTCATTTAATTTATCCAGGTGAACTAGAAATATTTCAAATGGCAATACGGCATACCTGAAAGGGACATGTGCACCCTGGAGGATTTGTAGATTTCATTTAATAGTCTTGTTCATGACTTGCTGGAGTTAGAAGTCATTGGTTGACAAAAATACATCAACAGAAACAATGCCATCTCTGAGATCATTTGGTCTAACATCAGTATTTTGTAGAAATAATAGCATGTTGGAGATCATTTAGACTACAGGGACCAGGCATTACATAGTGGTGAGCATGGTAGTTGCTTCTGTGCCCTCCTTGGATGAGTCTGTAGACTCCTGCAACATAGGGATAGTAGTTTACAGTTTTTCAATATATTCCAAGGAGTATGTAGCTTAGTGTGTAGGCACAGTAGGTTCTCTGTGACTATACATGAAATGAACAGATGCAGCAATTTAGAAGTTAACAGAGTTCGTAAGTAATGGTTTCACAAATGGGCAAGTTGCCTTCTAGGATCTCTATATTTGCATGCAAAGCTGACCTTGGAGAAACCAATAGATAACCCACCCTTGGAAATCTCTTACTGTAATTTGCAGTTTGAGGCACCTGGGTGGCTCGGTGGTTGAGCGTCTACCTTTGGCTTAGGTTGTGATCCTGGGGTCCTGGGATCAAGAGCTGCATTAGGCATCCTGCAGGGAGCCTGCTTCTCTCTCTGCCTATGTCTCTGCCCCTCTCTCTGTGACTCTCATGAATAAATAAATAAAATTAAAAAAATAAATATAATCTGCAGTTCATAAGTATGCCTGTTTTTTTTTTTTTTTTAGTATGCCTGTTTTTAACTGTATTCCTGCATACTGTTTGCTTACTGTTTTCTTAAAAACCACCTACTAACAAATTATGTATTCATAATCTTGCAGCAGGCTGGGAGGATTTAATAGTCAGGAAAGCTTCCAACACATTAAGTGTTCTTGAATGTAATAAAAAGGAGGACTAATTATCTAACTGAAAAGATTATAACAGAGATGTTGGACATCTTGACTCAGTGGGATTTTTGATGGCAGCAGGAGTGGTTAGGAAAAGACAGCTTTGAGAAACAGCAAAGATATGAGTTTTTTGAACCGAGTTATTTTATTAAATTTATGGTGTGGGTGTACCTATGAGCAAGAGGACAGGACTAAATAATGCATAGAGTGTCAGGGGTTAGAGTGGTAATTTGAAAGTACGTGGCTGGTGTTCACAGTTGGAGCCTGTGAGATTTTACATTTAATGATTATACCTTTCCTGGAGCCATCTGTCTCTCTTTAATAAGCAATATTCCTTATCAGACCTGATTTGTGTACATTGATTACACCATTATACTTGTTAAATATTAAAGCATTTTCCCCCTTGTGTGAAGTCTAATTAGGCAAAATGTTCAGTGCAAGCCTGGCATTATCATTCAGAATCACAGCCTGGTCATTACCTATAACATATCTCAGATTCCTGATCATTTGTCTTTTCCCCCCCGTTCTATCAGAGTCCAGTGTACCAAATATAGTGCCTAAAAGTTTGATGAGGGCTTCAGCACTGTTGGGGTCTTAAGAAGAGTCATGCAACAAAGATTATGAAACCATTTAAAAATGAGTGGAAAAATTTATTATCTGTAGTTTGCATTTTGCATGAATCAGGCTTCTGAACACATATATCTGATAAAATTAATTTTACTAGATTAAAGAATCTTAAAATAGCTCTAAAGAATAAAAATGCAAGTTACAACAATGTTTGGAAGAAGGGAAAGCCAGTTAGTAAGTAGTTGCATTTTATACACACTACTGATAAAAAGAATTTTAGATATCAAGCCACTATCACCTGAAGGTCCATGTTGTGATCCATTTATCATCTTTTTCAACTTGTTTCTTCTGTACAGCCTATTTCAAAAATTTATTTGCATCATTCATTTAATAGCAAGCATTTAATTAGTTTGGGTCCCAAAATAAGATTATTAATCACTCTGATATCTTTAATAAGGTATCTCATATCATTTTGTAGGCAACAACTGTAATGGATGCTATCTTTTTTTTCCCCAAGGTATTCATAGTACTTTCTCATTTATTTAAATTTCTAAAAAAATCTGCAGTCTACTATGAGTATGCACAAAAACACAGGAACACACTTATTCACAGGTGTGATCTGGGGCTGATGGGCATCCCAGTTAGGATGGATCCACCAGTTTATTGCTTGTTTTTCTTAGGGAAAAAAACCTTTCAAACCATAAGTTTAATGTGATGTATGTTATCAGGCTAATAGGTTTTTCCCTTTCAGTAGTCCCAGAAGCTCATGTTGGGGATTTTGAAAGTACCTTTATCCCTTTACAATCATAAATAGCAGGGGCATTGCTTTCTATTGATGCATTGTGGAAAGCAGTCTGAATACCTCAATTCATTTTGAGTGGTTTTTGAATATAGTCAAATCAAAATGACATTTGGCTCTGGATTAGAATATGGATATAAAGATCAAAGGATGGAAAGAACTTAGAGATTTTCTGGTCTAATTTCTCTACTCCCTGATTGGGGAAGCTGGAGCTTCAAGAGGCCAAGTGGCTCAGCCAAGTTCACACGGGTGTTAGCAGCAAGACCTGGAGCTCTGGTGTTCCACTAGGCTTTCTCTTTGGGAGGGTTGGAGACCCTTGGCAGATGATGGCCCGTGGACCATTTCCTATTTGCCAGGCCCTTTGCAGGTGTAGGTTCCCTTGCCTGGATAGGTTAGAGAAGGTCTGAAGGAGAGATTGCTGCTTTACAACCAGCTGAAGACAGGGAGACTGTAATCTGAATCTCTCTGGGGTACAGAAGAACTTACATTGTACATTTGCTAATTGGCATATTGCTAGAAACTGAGAACTCAGGGCCAATGCGTGCCTTTGAGAATTCCCAGCCTCAGCAGGGAATCAGGCAGGATGGCAGACAGCTGTCACAGCTGTCCCGGGATAGCCAGGGGAAGGTTGGCTGCCACTGGGCAGACTGGGGCTCAGCCGGAGAGTCACATCCTCTGCTTCCAACGCCCAGAGCCTGCATTGGCCACTGTCAGGCCCTGAGTAGGTCATCTAACCACTGTGCCCCAAAGTAGAGGTGGACCCAGCAGGCACACACAGAGGTTAATTTACCTTGACAAATAATTATGGTGATGGTTTTTTTTTAAATTTTTATTTATTTATGATAGTCACACACAGAGAGAGAGAGAGAGAGAGAGAGGCAGAGACATAGGCAGAGGGAGAAGTAGGCTCCATGCACCGGGAGCCCAACGTGGGATTCGATCTGGGGTCTCCAGGATCGCGCCCTGGGCCAAAGGCAGGTGCTAAACCACTGCGCCACCCAGGGATCCCTATGGTGATGGTTAATGACAAGCATGGAGGTTAAGCCTATGCATGTTTGGGTTAGACTAGCTGCCACACACTAGTGGTGATTAAGAAAGTTACTTTACCACACTGCCTCACTTGTTTTGTCTGTAACAGAGGAGTGATAGCGAACATTTGTATTGTACTCACTATGTGACAGCTGCTGTCTCAGGGCTTTGGGAATATTAACTCCTGTAATCCTCAGAACAATGCCACAAGGTGGGAACTACCCTTACTCCCACTTTACAGATGAGGAGACTGAGGCCTAAAGAAGTTCAGTGTACTGCTCAACGTTACACAGCTCTTAAGGGTTAGAGCTGGGGTTTGAATCCTGGTGTCTGTTGCTTTTTATCACTTTCTTATGCTGCCCCTCTGGGGTGAAGGTTATTGTGAGGATCAAGTAGAGTAAGCATACAAGAAATATTGTTAGTTATAATAAAGCTAATGTTGTCTTAATAACAACAACAATAAAATCTGCATGATCAGCACCTTCTTTTCCCATAGACCAGCTCCAGAGAAGCCAGGTCATAATCAGGAAAGTTGCTTCGGCTATTATGAAGGTGATGTGGATGGAGAATCCAGAAGACTTTATAAAATGTCACTGCTCAATGTCAGTGTAGCCGAGGTGGAGTCTGCCAGTGGGGTTAACTTGCTTGAATTTCTGGCCAGTACTCTGTCTCAGCTTCGAGGGCTTGCAGACTTCTGCCACATATAGCTCTGAGGTGCCGGTGAGCAACTCTGTAATATTGCTCCCTTCCTGTCATCGAGACAATGAAGTAGATTAGATACCCTAAGGGCCTTGTCTATGCTGCAGAACTGACCACCCTCCTAGAAGTCACTAAGAACAGCACCCTGATCCTCGGAGGAAATCCTTCACCCACTTGTAGAAGTCATTTTTTGACCAGCTTCCTCTCTTTTGTGTTGAGATTACAGCCTGCCTCTCAGAGTGTAGTCTTACTTCCAAATTACTTTGCTATGGATTTTAGATATTATTTTGTTTATGTTCTTTTGTTTACTTTTTTACATTCACTAGTTATAAATAAATATATGTATATGTGATGTGTGTGTACATTTTAACTTACAATAGTAAAGTGAATAACTACCTGGATAAGCATCTAGAACATTTCCTTTGAAGCCCCTGACATGTGCTTGCTGGTCATATTTCCTTCCTTCATCCTGCTCCCACACCCACTCCATGGGTAACTGCTCTTCCAAATGTTGTATTGTTTCCTTGCTTTTCTTTAGTTTTACCACAAATGTGCATCCCCATGTAATGTATCAGTTTTGTCATAGGCAGTTGAGTTGGAAAGTTTGACTAAGGCCTCAAGGTATACTAGATAGAAGTTACTAAAATAAGTTGTGAGAAAGAGCAAAATAGGCATTTTCAAAGGAAATATCTGAACACCAGGTTCACAGCTCTTGAAAATCTTCTTCACTCCGAGGGTATAAAAAGCATCGATAAAGGATTCGTAAGGGGATTTATTTGGAGAAGCTGCTGCTGTGAGTTTGCCTCATTCCTTTTCCTGGAAGAAGTATGAGGTGGGGGTGCTGCCTGGAGAGAGGTCACCTGGGGCTCCAGGAGCACAGTGGACTGGCTCCGACTCTGGTGAGATGTTTTCCTGTTGTGACTGAGTGGGGAGCAGCTGCGACAGGGCTGCTCCCACTGCCAAGTTTGTTGGAGCAATTGTGCATGGCTTCCCATGGACCAGATGTGGCCCCTGCAGGGATGGAGAGCCAGCCTGGAACAGTCCCACCTCTGCCCAAGTGGCACAGTCAGCAGAAAGATTATAAAGTGAATTTCAGTGGCTGTGTGGAGGTGGCAAACGGACTTGAATGCACCACTCACACGGATTTTGAGGGGAGCCCCTGGAGAACTCACAAAATACCCACAAGGGACAGGGAGTTGGGTTTAAGTACCTACTGGTTCAGAGAACGTGAAGCCCTCTGTCCTGGTGAGGAGTACCTTTGCCTGCACATAAGTGAAAGAACAATGTTAACACAAAATAGAAGTTTATTTCTCTCTTACATAGAATAAGTCAGGAAATAGGCATTTCACGGATGGGATGGTGGCTCCACACAGTTATCAGGAACAAGCTGCCTATGGCCCTGAATGTGGTCCTCATGCTCACAGTCAGGGAGAGCTGCTCAAGCTCCAGGCATCATGTCATGTTCCAGGCAGGTGGAGGAAAGGAAGGACAGAGGAAAGGTCTGCCTCATCTCTTTTAAGGATTCTTTCAAGAGTACACCACCACCATTTTTGCTTGTCTCATTAGCCTGAATTCTGAGTGAAGCCAGGGAATCCACGTTTGTTGTGGGGCAGCGGTGGGGCAGCTTGAGGCTGGGATTCTTGTTGTAAAGAGGAAGGGGCTACTGGATGCTGGGAGGCAGCCTCTTTTACTCCATTTCATCCAGTCAAGTGATCTTCCTCCTCATATTCCAGGCCTGGAGGGGAGAGTTACAGCAGCTAGCAAGTGGGGCAGCAAGTGGGTAGAAAAGATAGAGGCTGGCAGCTGCCGATAGATTCTGAGTGTATGGGGTGGAGCAAGAAGTCTTTTTTTTTTTTTTTTTTTAGGACTTTGTTACCTGTAAGTGGCAGAGGATTATGGGGACTTCTAGAATTTTCCTTGAGTAGCAAAGGGAAAATATACCTTCAAATACTATGTATTTCAACTTGGTGAAGTCTTCATTTTTTAAAGAGGTTTTATTTATTTATTTATTTTTAAATATTTTATTTATTCATGAGAGACACAGAGACATAGGCAGAAGGAGAAGCAGGCTCTGTGCAGGGAGCCCGATATGGGACTCGATCCCAGAACCTTGGGATCACGCCCTGAGCCGAAGGCAGACACTCAACCGCTGAACCACCCAGGTGTCCCAGGTGATGTCTTTATTGTACATAACCACTATGCCATTTCCTAAAAAGTTAAGAATCAGCCTTTAAAAATCACTTAATAGGGGATCCCTGGGTGGCGCAGCGGTTTAGCGCCTGCCTTTGGCCCAGGGCGCGATCCTGGAGACCGGGGATCGAATCCCACGTTGGGCTCCCAGCATGGAGCCTGCTTGTGTCTCTGCCTCTCTCTCTCTCTCTCTCTCTGTGTGACTATCATAAATAAATAAAAAAAAATCACTTAATACCCAGACCATGTTTAAATTTTTCTTATTTTGTAACTGTGTGTGGTGATAGATGTTAACCGGGCTTTTGTGGTGATCATTTTGCGATATATACAAATATAGAATTAATTACATTATACAACTGAAACTAATATAATGTTATATGTCAATTATACCTTAAAATGTGTACTCTAACCTAGTAAGTCTTTTTGTGAGGATTTATTCTAAGGAAAGCATCAGACTAGTATCTAAAGATATAGGTGAAGGAGGGGAGGTGATGGGGATTAAGGAGGGCACTTGTGATGAGCACGAGGTGTGGTATAGAAGTGTTGAATCACAATATTGTCCACCTGAAGCTAATATTACACTGCATGGTCACTAACTGGAATTTAAATAAGTCAAAAAATATATATGTAGGCAAATCATGTTCATTGAAACTGTATCCATAGGAAAAAATTCTAAATATCATAGTACCATGATATGGTACCATGGTTAAAACATGGACCTCCAGGGGATCTCTGGGTGGCTAGGCGGTTTAGCGCCTGCCTTTGGCCCAGGGCGCAATCCTGGAGTCCCGGGATCGAGTCCTACGTCGGGCTCCCGGCATGAAGCCTGCTTCTCCCTCCTTCTGTGTCTCTGCCTCTCTCTCTATTTCTCTCTCTGTGTATCATAAATAAATAAATCTTTAAAAAAAAAAACATGGACCTCCAGATAAAGGAATTATTATAAGCCTTTAAAAATGATGATTTAGATGGTTAGTGATGTGAAAACATGATTAAAGTATATTGATGACTGAAAAAAATGAATTTTCCTTATCTCAAAAAATATCTTTTTGTTTGTTTGAATCTCAGTTGCAAAAGCTGAGCATGTGTGTAGGTGTATTTCAGGTGTGTGGGAAAGCACACACAGATTGGTGTGAGGTGTCCATCTGTCAGCAGAAGGACCTAAACCTCTCAGCACACACAGTTGTTTGGGCATTGTTTCTTTTACCGTTAGATGAAAATTATTTTTTAGGAATTGTGGAGAAAGGAGGCTAGTGATAATCCATATTGATATAAAACTTCATGTGTCACCCAGCTGCTGAGTCCTAAATCAGAAAGCTTGAGACAGTAGAGTTTGACTTGGTCGTTATCCCAGGCAGGGAACTGATTTGTTCTTAATAATGAAAAGTACAGGTCTTTGAAGTGAGAAATAATAGAATCTATTTTATGCTTAAATAGAATTTCACATTGATCATTTGTGGGCTTCGGATGTGATCTTATAATGGTAATGTACCATAAGGAGTGTGTTCCAAGTTGATGAGTGCTTTATAAAATTGTGTATTTAGAATACATGGATGGGATTTGTTTTAATTTAAGTCAAATTTACTGGACACTTTCCACATAAAGCACTGCCCCATAAAACAAAAGAAATAGAAAACGATGGGTTTGATAGGATCGTACTGCCTGTTCTTCCCAATTCTGTCCAGATGTTCTACTTTTTGTTGAATTCTGTGGTTGATCCTCAGAATCTCTTTCACTGCTATCCCATTTCCCAATATGTCAAAGGTGGTTAAGAAGTATAATCGTTTTAAAATACAGGTACTTCACTTTTTAGTTATTTATATTTTATCCTGTTAATACTTCCAAAATGAATTTGAGATGTTTACATGTTCTACTTTTGGAAAGAGCATGTTAACAACAACAAATCCAGTATCATCAAAGTTACGTCACGAAACTTTTCTTCGTAGGATGCAGTAATGCAGGGGTTGTGTAGTAGCATTCCATACAGCCAGGTAGTGTATTTGGAAGTGACATAATTTATAAAGAGCCACATATGTAACTTTTATGCCACTTGACCTATTGCCAAAAGTAAAGTGTCTGTGAATACTTGTTATTTGGTATCTATTGTAAGCTCTTGAACCTTGACATTATTTGTGTTGTTTATTCTTTTAACACATGCTCATTGGGCCTTTGCTTTGTGCCCTGCATGGTACTAACCCCGGGGGAAAGCCACAGGAAGACACAGCTGCTTTTTATTATAATTTCAGGGTTGGGGAAATTTAATATCTAAATGAAAGGTCAATTACTAGCAAGTCAGAATTTGTATTCATGCTCTGGTTTTCAAGAGATGGTACTTGAACACAGCAACTAATTCTGGTAGGTGTTTTATGGCAGCTGATAAATAGAGTTAACTATAATAGACAATTATTGATATTAAACTGGTGTATCCTGTAAAAACTCTTAAAAACTTTCTACATTTTATTTCAGGAAATTAAAAATAGTGTTTTTAAGTGCAGATTTTTCTTGTTAGCTCATATCCCTCAGAGACAGCAGGAGGAATACAATTAGCCATTGTATTAGTTTATTTGAAAACATGCCATTTTTAGCACATTTTTGGAAAAAAGGGAGATCTCATTAAAGCTAGATTGGTCCAGATTGCAATGTTAGCTTACATTACCTGATTCTCTTAACTTGGAAGATTTAGAATTGATTGTAAGAAAGAGTTGGCAAATGACACTTTTTAGAAGAAACCACCTTGTTTTCTGCGTTCAATCAATGCCTTATGGAGATCAAAACTCTAATGCCATACAGAACTGAAATGCCAAAGGTAGAGCTGCAGCATGTCTTGACAACTTGGTTATTATTTGATTCAACCTTTTAATTTATTTTCTAAACTATTCACCATGGCAGCAATTTAAAAGAGATTCTTTTTTTTTTTTTTTTAAAGATTTTATTTATTTATTCATGAGAGAAACAGAGAGAGAGAGGCAGAGACACAGGCAGAGGGAGAAGCAGGCTCCATGCAGGGAGCCCAACGTGGGACTCCATCCTGGGACTCCAGGATCATGCCCTGGGTGGAAGACGGTGCTAAACCGCTGTGCCACCCGGGGCTGCCCAAAAAAGAGATTCTTTTTTTTTTTTTTTTCCAAAAAGAGATTATTAATATGAAATTGCAGAGGATGCTGACAAGTAAATATCTGTTGTGTGTTGATCAAGAATTAAAGCCTAAGCAGGAGCTTTTTTTTTTTTAAACTGGTAAAATATACATAAAAATTTACCATCATAACCATTAAGCTTATTTTCATTACAGGTTATTTTGAGGCCCTGTGTTCTAGCTAGCCTGATGGAATTTCTTTTCTTTTTTTTTTTAAGATAGATTGATTATTTATTTATTTATTTATTTATTTATTTATTTATTTATTTATTTATGATAGACATAGAGGGAGAGGCAGAGACACACAGGAGGAGGGAGAAGCAGGCTCCATGCCGAGAGCCCAACGCGGGACTCGATCCCAGGACTCCAGGATTGCGCCCTGGGCCAAAGGTAGGCGCTAAACCGCTCAGCCACCCAGGGATCTCCCGCCTGATGGAATTTCTGACAGAAAGGTGGCATCACAGATTCCCTGGCCTTACATTGTAAAATGGTGTGTCACAAACCGTCATCTTTAGAGAGCTGACAGTTCCCTTTCTTTAAGGGAGGTCTTCTCTTTCCCCACACACCAGTCCCAGAGTGAACCTGTGGCAAGGCTAGTTCCCTGATGTTTCCGCGTGCTCTCTGCTCCTCCTCCCAGGGGTATCTGTTCAAATTTCCCCCAAGCTCCAGAGCATGCCTGGTGTCATGAATATGCAGGAGGTCAGGCTCTGGTCTGCGTGTGATGCATGAGGGCTGCTTTCATCTGGCTTGAGGACTGAGGTTCCTGGTTAGCAAGGAAATTCTGGCAAGTGGCAGTTGGGTCTGATTTGCAGGTTGATTACAGAATGATGGAACATAAGAATTTCCGCTTATAAATACATACCAGCAATTCAAAGGACACACTGCTGTAGGAATACAGTCAGAGGGATGATCAGAGACTGAGTGCTCTGCAACCATGTGAACAGTCACCCTTCCTCAGGAGTCACTGGATGGGTCAGGGAGGGACAGCTGCCAGGTGGACGCATGTCCAGGGCTCTGCACACAAGGACAGACAGGCAGTCGGCTTAGAGCACTGACCTAGTTATTCCCTCCTGTGGGTCCTTGTGCATTTTACTTTTTGCTCATCCCCATCCCCCTCATTTTTTATTGGGTAACGTCCATTCAGAATAGCAACCCACTTCAACATTGTGATTCTAGTCTCAGCGTGGATATAATATGAGGTTAACAATGCAGGATGTTTCCAGTCATCTGGTATAAGCAGTTTCTCTATTAGCGATTTGATTGAAGTCCTCTGCTTTGCAAATTCTCCTTGTGCCCGTGTTTTCAGACCACTGTGCAGCCTGGCGGGGCTGTGCTGGGGGCCACATGGACTGGTAGCTCTGTCCGGGCTTCCTCATAATCCTTTGCTTGGTTTGGAGCATTCAGCTCTGGGAATGGTGACAGTGTAGGTCTAAAGAGGGGAGTGTGGTGAGCTTCAGTGTGATCTTGACTTTGCATTCCTCAAGGAAGGGGCTTTCTGCTCTTCTGTGGCTGATGCACATGAGAGGCATGATTACAGGCCGGGGGTGGGGGGGAGGTCTCTGCATATTCGTGGTCTCCCTCAGGAGGGTTTGGAAGGGTGCACCTAGATGGTGTCCAGGCTGGTAGGCTTCACTGGCACCCCCACACAAGGATCCCTCCTCTACACACAGGGGATGGCAGTGACGTCAGCACCCCACTCTGCTCGTGTCATCTGAGCTCCCCCCAGGGAGCTGAAGGGTGTCAGGGGGGTGGAAATGACACCTCCTCCCAGAATGGGGGTGCTTTTCTGGTACAGAACATTGGGGACTTTTTTGTGGGACGTGGGCAGCTCTTTCTCTTCACTGCTATGGTGTGCCTCTCAGAAGGCGGCCCAGGAGACCCTCCAGGCCCTGGGCACTGTGGGATCACCTTTCTCTTTGTGGTCAAGGCATGAGGCAAGGAAGGGGGAAGGTGTTCCTGTCACATTCTTGGGTGTGTGTCCTGGCCTCCTGCAGCAGGCTGTTCCGGGCTAGGTGGCTGTGAAGAAACAGTGCTAGCTTGAAGAGAAAGGAAACGAGAACCCATCAGTTTGGCTTGGTAAGGCCCTATGCTCTCCAAGGTGAAAGGAACCTGTATCTCGTGCAGCTAGCTGGCCCTGTGGGACCACCACCCTCAGCCACCCTGGGTTGTCTGGTCTGTTTGAATACTTCTGGGAACAGCAAGCCCCTGCTCTGCAGGGCAGTCCATTCTGAATGTGGGTGGCACAACTAGAAAGTTTTCCATGTGTTTTCTACAGTTTCTACCCTATGGTCCTAAATTCTGCCCCTTAGAGGCATGAAGAACAATGGATAGGAATGGGTGCCAGTTTGCACATAAGCATGGTCTGGAAATATGCACCCAATGACAAGTGACAAGCCAGCAAGCTGTTGACACACATGAATCAATGAGCAGAGACTCCTGTTCACC
This sequence comes from Canis aureus, assembly GCF_053574225.1. Taxonomy (NCBI): domain Eukaryota; kingdom Metazoa; phylum Chordata; class Mammalia; order Carnivora; family Canidae; genus Canis; species Canis aureus. The sequence goes on from NC_135625.1 coordinate 44,247,431, forward strand.
TCCATGTGTTATTTTGTGTTGTTATGGGTTTAACATGCCCAAAGGCTTCTGGGTGTGTGCATTCATTTTCAAAAGATATAACTTTTCTTCATTGTGCCAGTGGTACATTTCAGCTCACACTTAGTTGAGTCCCATAGGTCAAATTTAACTGGCTTGTACGGTGATGGAAACAGACATTGGGATATTTTGTGAAAAGGAATAGAGGAAACTTGTGTTAATTGCCTTGGGGAAATATACTCCATTTAAAAAAGCAAAGGAGCAGTTAAAAATGTTTCCTTGGTAAACTCATGTAGTAACACGACATTTGTAACCCATCAGTCCTTCGAAGACTGGCAACTTGTTTAAAGGACAATTTTATGTTAATCTTTTATTTCACCTTCTTGAAAGGCCCAGGCTACAGGTCAGTCATGTCTCCTGGGATCAAGGAGAGGGTTAATTTTTTCCACAGTGCCGTAATACACACCTAAAAACATTCCAGGATTTTTGGTAGAAATTGTAAGAAAGTATTAAAACTTGAGAAATGAATTAACAAGCCAGCTTTTTATGCAGCGGCAGTGTGGCCCTTCGTTGCATGAATAGCACTTTATTCTATGACTGCATAATCGTGGGCTGAAATGTGGAGCAAGCATGTGGCCTCGAAATCAATGAGGGTGTGTGCGTGTGTGTGCTCAGATCAGAGCGAGCCTGTGCAAATAAGATGACAAATTCGACCTAAACTCCCAGAACCCCGAAGCAGCAGAATTTCGAATAAGTCTCTATCTTCAGCCCACACCGATGTGTTCAGGCCTTTCTTTGAGTTAAAGAGATCATTCTCACTATAGCACTGATGATTCTTGCTATACAGAGAAAGAACGCTTGGTATTTTATAAGCCTTTGTCCTTGTTCACTTTTTATTTTTGGAGCCGACTTGTAGATAGGTTCATTTTTTTCTAAGTCAAATACCTGCGGTACACCTGCAAAAAATGAAACTACTTTTTTTTGGGGGGGGGGAGGGGAGATGATGTTGAAATTGTTCATAGTCCTAGTCATTCCTTTGTGCCAGTCACTGTCATGTTTTACACAGACCAGTCCCAGAATGGTCATGCCATCCTCTGAGGTCAGCACCATGTTCGCTCCGTTTTATGGAGGAGGATGTGGAGGCACCGAATGGCTGAATAATTTGCCCCAGCAGTGTCTCTAGTTCATAGTGGGGCCCAGGTTTGAGCTCTGGCAGCCTGTCCTGAGCATAGACTTCTTCTTCTTTTTAAAAATATTTTATTTATTTATTCATGAGAGACAGAGAGAGAGGCAGAGACACAGGCAGAGTGAGAAGCAGGCTCCATGCAGGGAACTTGATGCAGGACTCGCTCCCAGGACTTGGGATCATGCCCTGAGCCGAAGGCAGACGCTCAACTGCTGAGCTCCCCAGGTGCCCTCTGAGTGTAGACTTTAATCACTATTGCTGCAGCCTCTCAGAGCATAGCTGGTGGAATTGCTGTCACCCTTGTAGTGACATCTTGCTTCCACTGTATTAGTTAGGAGGAGGCCAGGAGGTTACAACAAAGAGACTCAACAATAATTTTGGTGGCTTAAGGGAATATAGGTCTTTATTTCCCTCTCAATATGGTCTGAGGGGAGCATTCCAGGTAGGCAGGGCAGTTTTGCTGCATGGAGTCTTTCAACAACCAAGATTTTTCTTCATCATTGCTCCATCATCTGAGGGACCTGGTCATGTGTAGGATGGGAACTGGGTGGTGGCCATGCCCAGATTCTACCCACTGGGAAGAGGAGGAAAGTGTGGAGGTGGCTGGCATGCCTTCTGCCCTAAGGGCCCCCTAAGTCCAAGTGTGACAGGCAGTACTTCCTCTCAAAGAGAACTTAGTCACACCTACCTTGGTCATGAGGTCACACCCCCCTTCAGGGAAATATGGGAAATACAATCTAGCCACGGTTTTAGGAAAAAAGGGAGAGCAGAGTTTGATGGGCATCCAGCAGTCTCCACCATGTGTGTAAAAAAAAGAACATAATTATGTTCTTTATGGATGTTTGGTCTTTCAATTGTCTCATATTTTACATATTGTTTATATGATTTTATACCCATTATAAAATAAGTACTTTTTCCATTTAACAAAAGAAGCTGGATATTAGATTGCATGGATGTTCCATATTTATTAAGGCAGCTAACAGTTTTTTGAGTCTTTAAATACCTTTCTTTTTTATTGTGTATCATTTTATGACCATTAGAGGTATTTTCATTTATTAAATGTCCTGAATATTGTTGCATTGAAATTTTCATTTTACTTATCTGAAAATTTGTAACCATTTATAATACTTTTTAAAATCCAAATATGTTGAGTTCATATGCTTTTTGTTTTTGGGGGGTGGGAGTAGGGGAGGGAGGGAGAGAATCTTAAGCAGGCTCTATGCCCAGCATGAAGCCTGATGTGGGGCTTGATCTCACCACTTAGGATCATGTCTTGAGCTGAAATTGAGAGTTGGATGCTTAACTGACTGAGCCACTCAGGTGCCTCCATATGCTTTCTAACCTAAAGGCAATTCAGGCAGGATTGCCAATATTTTGTTAAGAAATTTGTGCCCCCATGTCTTTTCCCCATTGGCCACAGAGTCTTTGCAAATATTCAGGTTTATTGGTGGCTTGCCTTGGGCTCTACCTTATTTATTGACCTGCCATCTGGAGCCATGCTGGGGACTCTTGTAGCTGAAAGGCAATGATTCTGATGGCTGTGCTTTCAAGAACTCACCCAGCTCTCTAATTAGTATGGAGGGTGTGCTGCACTGGTGACATGCTTGCCCAAAGCATTAGTGCCTTGGAATTCTCCACCCTCTTGAAAATGGACAGTTACTCATATTGTGAAAACTCTGCTTGATCTGAATCTGATGTAGCTTATGGGGTAAAAATGAAATCAGTGTCAAATTAAACATGAATGGTGGTGAGTAGGTGGAGGGATAGGCAAAAGCAAGGTTGGAGTTTATATGTCAGAGGAGCAGGATAAAGTTGATCATCAGGGGCAGCTGGGACCAGAGAGGGGCTATGGGTAACGCTCCCTGCTTATATAGGGTGGGCCTGGAGATCTGAAAAAGGGAACATGGGGCACCTTCCACCCACTTGACCTCCCCCATGCCAGCCCTCTAACCCCCCTGAAAGGTCATGACACTTAGATACCACACACAGAGCATATAATGTGTCCACATGTCCAGCTCATGGTGGAACCTGTGACATCTAAGCAGAATAATTCATATTTGTGCCTTGTTTTGAACTCCCTGCACTTCATTGTGTGGTATCCGTTCTTGTTTATTAGTTGAGAGCGTTGTGGTGGGCAGAACAATGGCTTCCCAAATATGGCCACATTATGGGAACTGTGAGTATGTTACCTGCAAAAAGAGTTTTGCAGATGTGATTAGGATTAAGGACCTTGAGATGGCGACATTACTCTGTATTATCTGGGTGAGGCCAATGTAATCACTAGTCTTAAAAGAGTCAGAAAAGAAGATGTGAAGACAACAGAACTGGATTGGCACAATGTCAGAAAAACTCAGCCAGCTCTTGTTGACTTTGACGATGGCGGAGGGAACCACTAGCCAAAGAATGAAGGTGGCTTCTGGAAACGGAAAGAGAAAGCAGTGGATTGCCCCTAGAAGATTCTCCCCTGTGTTCCAGAAGGAATGCGGCTCTGCGGACACATTGATTTAGCCCAGTGAGACCTGTTTTAGACTTCTGACCCACAGAACTGTAGGAGAGTAAATTTGTGTTGTTTCAAGCCACCAAGCTGGTGGTGATTTGTCACAGCAGCCCCAGGAGATGAAAACAAGTATGCTGCTGGATCCATCTTGGTTCTTGGTTCCTTGAGTGAGCCTGGCTCAGGTTACTGGAAACTGGGAAGCCAACAGGGAGGTTTTATGCAGAAAGTCCACCTCCTGGGGGGAAATTAGGCACAAACACACTCACTCCAAAGCCAGAACCTCCTAGGGTTTTACAAATGGGAGATCTGAAGCCCTCTCCTCAAAAGAAATGTTAGTATATTACTACTTCTATCGATAGAAAAAAGCCTCTATTAAAGATAAGCTCTTTGGTTAAGAGTGGAATTATATAGGTCAGAGCTCTATTTTAAACCAACTGTCTTTATTATCATTAGAGTTTGAGAACTTTATTTTCATTTCATTTGAGGACTATTTACAGATCATAATATAGCCACTTGAATTTTCCAAAATATTAAACAATTTTTTTATGTTGAGTACCATTACATGGTCAAGGGCCATCATTAAGCTTAATTATAAGCTTCTCAAAAGAGGCACTTTTTCTAAAAAGAGAGTCACATACTGTGGGAGGAGCTAATCCTGACCTTTGTACCCTTGAAGCAGAAAATCACTGGGCTGACTTACTTCCTGTCCCTGTATTCACTTTCTCTTGTATCTCAGCAGCATCTATTTGTTAATGGGTAGTTTTTATAAATCCCGTTTCCTTCTTTTTCACTCTTGCTAACTTGAGAACCAACGAAGTCAGCTATCCTTGAGGTTTGAGGTAAACATTTATTTTTTAGAATTTTAGCTGGTATTTGGGTAGCATGAAAATACTGTGATGTTTTCACTGTTATAATCATACCATATTGCAAACACAGGGTGCTAACGGTCAGGGTTTTTTTTTTTTTGTTGTTGTTATTGGCAAATTTATCTCTTGGTAGCATGTTAAAAATACTAAACACATACACTTATGCTATTGTTTCCAATTTTATAGGCTTATGCCAAAGTCCTCCCAAATATAAGAACATGAAAATACGGGAAATAAGAATTGGTCTTAAATTTTGATATCAATTTGTTGGGCCTTCTGGATGGAGCCCAGAATGCTGTGTCTCTTTAAAGAGGTGAAGAGTCTTTGGCTAAAGTGTAGCCTAGGTGAATTAGCCCATGTGAATAGAAGAGGCTTGCTCTTAAGTGGAGAGCTTGAGAAGGGAGACTGTTGAGACAGACATTGGAATTGCCTCTCCATGGTCTGTCCCCAGAGCACGGGTTTGTGGCAGGTAATGATAGCCAATGAAATATATAGTCCAATTGCTCTGGAAAGACAGGTTAAGTGACTGTACTGCATCTTCTCCTGGTTTCCCCAGCAGCATTCTGAACATTACTTAGCTCCCCCTGTCACAGATCTTGCTGTTCAGGAAAATATGCCAGTCCCAGTGATGATGTTTCCCCTTGCAGAAGAATTGGTACTCTAGTCATGCCCAACACTGTGGGCTGGACGGTTCTGCCCTCGCTGGTTTCATCAGATTTCTGGGTGGGCAAAGTGGTGTCCCACCATGCCTCTGGACTGTGTTGAATCCCAGGAGCAGAGCAGCTTCCTGTGGGAAGGCTGGCCAGGTTGTACCTGGTGGCCACATGCTCAGATTGGCATACTTCCCCACTACCTGCCCCCGGGCACTAGGATAGGGAAGCAATGTACAGGTGGTGGTGAGTTTTTGTGGCCTGCATTTGGCTCTGTCACCTAACAGCTACTTGACCTTGAGCATATTACTCAAGCTAGCTGGGCCTCAATTTTTCTTTATGTGAATTAAGGAGACCACCTCCATTTTAGGGTATTTGGTGTAGAGTGTTTAAGGAATTTTAGCTCTTACTGTTATGTTAATTAGCTAAAGGCCTCCTGAAGTGCTCATCCCGTCAAGTGCCCCTCCCAGTGCCCATCACCCATTCACCCCACCCCCTGCCCTCCTCCCCTTCCACCACCCCTAGTTCTTTTCCCAGAGTTAGGAGTCTTTGTTCTGTCTCCCTTTCTGATATTTCCCACACATTTCTTCTCCCTTCCCTTTTATTCCCTTTCACTATTATTTATATTCCCCAGATGAATGAGAACATATACTGTTTGTCCTTCTCTGATTGACTTACTTCACTCAGCATAATACCCTCCAGTTCTATCCACATTGAAGCAAATGGTGGGTATTTGTCATTTCTAATGGCTGAGGAATATTCCATTGTATACATAAACCACATCTTCTTTATCCATTCATCTTTCGATGGACACCGAGGCTCCTTCCACAGTTTGGCTATTGTGGACATTGCTGCTAGAAACATTGGGGTGCAGGTGTCCCGGTGTTTCATTGCATCTGTATCTTTGGGGTAAATCCCCAACAGTGCAATTGCTGGGTCGTAGGGCAGGTCTATTTTTAACTGTTTGAGGAACCTCCACACAGTTTTCCAGAGTGGCTGCACCAGTTCACATTCCCACCAACAGTGTGAGAGGGTTCCCTTTTCTCCGCATCCTCTCCAACATTTGTGGTTTCCTGCCTTGTTAATGTTCCCCATTCTCACTGGTGTGAGGTGGTATCTCATTGTGGTTTTGATTTGTATTTCCCTGATGGCAAGTGATATAGAGCATTTTCTCATGTGCGTGTTGGCCATGTCTATGTCTTCCTCTGTGAGATTTCTGTTCATGTCTTTTGCCCATTTCATGATTGGATTGTTTCTTTGGTGTTGAGTTCAATAAGTTCTTTATAGATCTTGGAAACTAGCCCTTTATCTGATACGTCATTTGCAAATATCTTCTCCCATTCTGTAGGTTGTCTTTTAGTTTTGTTGACTGTATCCTTAGCTGTGCAAAAGCTTCTTATCTTGATGAAGTCCCAATAGTTCATTTTTGCTTTTGTTTCTTTTGCCTTCGTGGATGTATCTTGCAAGAAGTTACTGTGGCTGAGTTCAAAAAGGGTGTTGCCTGTGTTTTCCTCTAGGATTTTGATGGACTCTTGTCTCATATTTAGATCTTTCATCCATTTTGAGTTTATCTTTGTGTATGGTGAAAGAGAGTGGTCTAGTTTCATTCTTCTGCATGTGGATGTCCAATTTTCCCAGCACCATCTATTGAAGAGACTGTCTTTCTTCCAGTGCATAGTCTTTCCTCCTTTATCGAATATTAGTTGACCATAAAGTTCAGGGTCCACTTCTGGGTTCTCTGTTCTGTTTCATTGATCTATGTGTCTGTTTTTGTGCTAGTACCACACTGTCTTGATGACCACAGCTTTGTAGTACAACCTGAAATCTGGCACTGTGATGCCCCCAGCTATGGTTTTCTTTTTTAAAATTCCCCTGGCTATTCGGGGTCTTTTCTGATTCCACACAAATCTTAAAATAATTTTTTCTAACTCTCTGAAGAAAGTCCATGGTATTTAGATAGGGATTGCATAAAATGTGTAAATCGCCCTGGGTAACATGGACATTTTCACAATATTACTTCTGCCAATCCATGAGCATGGGATATTTTTCCATCTCTTTGTGTCTTCCTCAATTTCTTTCAGAAGTGTTCTATAGTTTTTAGGGTATAGATCCTTTACCTCTTTGGTTAGGTTTATTCCTAGGTATCTTATGCTTTTGGGTGCAATTGTAAATGGCATTGACTCCTTAATTTCTCTTTCTTCAGTCTCATTGTTAGTGTATAGAAATGCCACTGATTTCTGGGCATTGATTTTGTATCCTGCCACGCTGCCAAATTGCTATATGAGTTCTAGCAATCTTGGGGTGGAGGCTTTTGGGTTTTCTGTGTAGAGTATCATGTCATCGGCGAAGAGGGAGAGTTTGACTTCTTTGCCAATTTGAATGCCTTTAATGTCTTTTTGTTGTCTGATTGCTGAGGCTAGAACTTCCAGTACTATGTTGAATAGCAGTGGTGAGAGTGGACATCCCTATCTTGTTCCTGATCTTAGGGGAAAGGCTCCCAGTGTTTCCCCATTGAGAATGATATTTGCTGTGGGCTTTTCGTAGATGGCTTTTAAGATGTCGAGGAATGTTCCCTCCATCCCTACACTCTGAAGAGTTTTGATCAGGAATGGATGCTGTATTTTGTCAAATGCTTTCTCTGCATCTAATGAGAGGATCATATCGTTCTTGGTTTTTCTCTTGCTGATATGATGAATCACATTGATTGTTTTATGAGTGTTGAACCAGCCTTGTGTCCTCCCGGGGATAAATCCTACTTGGTCATGGTGAATAATTTTCTTAATGTATTGTTGGATCCTATTGGCTAGTATCTTGTTGGGAATTTTCGCATCCATGTTCATCAGGGAAATTGGTCTGTAATTCTCCTTTTTGGTGGGGTCTTTGTCTGGTTTTGGAATTAAGGTGATGCTGGCCTCATAGAACGAATTTGGAAGTACTCCATCTCTTTCTATCTTTCCAAACAGCTTTAGGAAAATAGGTATGGTTTCTTCTTTAAACATTTGATAGAATTCCCCTGGGAAGCCATCTGGCCCTGGACTCTTGTGTCTTGGGAGGTTTTTGATGACTGCTTCAATCTCCTCTCTGGTTATTGGCCTGTTCAGGTTTTCTATTTCTTCCTGTTCCAGTTTTGGTAGTTGTGGCTTTCCAGGAATGCATCCATTTCTTCTAGATTGCCTAATTTATTGGCGTGTAGCTGTTCATAATATGTTTTTAAAATCGTTTGTATTTTCTTGGTGTTGGTAGTGATCTCTCCTTTCTCATTCATGATTTTATTAATTTGAGTCTCCTCTCTCTTCTTTTTACTAAGGCTGGCTAATGGTTTATCTATCTTATTAATTCTTTCAAAGAACCAACTCCTGGTTCTGTTGATCTGTTCCACAGTTCTGGTCTCGATTTCGTTGAGTTCTGCTCAAATCTTAATTAACTCTCTTCTTCTGCTGGGTGTAGGATCTATCTGCTGTTTTTTCTCTAGCTCCTTTATGTGTAAGGTTAGCTTTTGTATTTGAGTTCTTTCCAGTTTTTGAATGGATGCTTGTATTGCGATGTATTTCCCCTTTAGGACTGCTTTTGCTGCATCCCAAAGATTTTGAACAGTTGTATCTTCATTCTCATTAGTTTCCATGAATCTTTTTAATTCTTCCTTAATTTCCTGGTTGACCCTTTCATCTTTTAGCAGGATGGTCCTTAACCTCCACGTGTTTGAGGTCCTTCCAAACTTCTTGTTGTGATTTAGTTCTAATTTCAAGGCATTATGGTCTGAGAATATGCAGGGGATGATCCCAATCTTTTGGTATCGGTTCGGACCCGATTTGTGACCCAGTATGTGGTCTATTCTGGAGAAAGTTCCATGTGCACTTGAGAAGAATGTGTATTCAGTTGAGTTTGGATGTAAAGTCTGTAGATACCTGTGAAATATATCTGGTACAGTGTATCACTTAAAGCTCTCGTTTCTTTGGATATGTTGTGCTTAGAAGACCTATCTAGTATAGAAAGAGCTAGATTGAAGTCACCAAGTATAAGTGTATTATTATCTAAGTATTTCTTCACTTTGGTTATTAATTGGTTTAAATATTTGGCAGCTCCCACATTCGGGGCATATATATTAAGGTTTGTTAAGTCCTCTTGTTGGATAGATCCTTTAAGTATGATATAGTGTCCCTCTTCATCTCTCACTACAGTCTTCGGGGTAAATTTTAGTTTATCTGATATAAGGGTGGCTACCCCTGCTTTCTTTTGAGGACCATTTGAATGGTAAATGGTTCTCCAACCTTTTATTTTCAGGTTGTAGGTGTCTTCTGTCTAAAATGAGTCTCTTGTAGACAGCAAATAGATGGGTCCTGCTTTTTTTATCCAATCTGAAACCCTGCGCCTTTTGATGGTCACCCAGCTTTAAATCATACCCAGAGAAAAATATGATACAAACTATCTTTTCTTGGAGACTTACTATGTGTTGGGAGCCAACATGTAGAGACATTATTATAGCTAACATTTTTAGTTTTAAATCTTTATATTGGTCGTGCCAGGGAATTTTTTTTTAGCTATTAATTTTTCTTTTGAAATTGATATACTAAGGGATACATTTAATGATCCATAAAAATATTGACTTTATTTAAAAGAAGCAGCTAAAGCCAATTAGCATATCTTAATTTGCATATGTAGTCCAGCTCATTAGATATAAATGTGTTTTCAATGTAGTGCATGATGTTTTTTGACTATGTGATACAGTAAGAAGACATTGCTCTTTTCAAATTTAACCTTTTGAGTGATAAACAGAGTTCTGTTGACTTGTTAACAGTCTATGTGTTTAAGGTAAGATATTTTTGTAGTTACTGATTTCATAGTGAAAACAGTGCTTTTCATAGTTTTCGGATTAGAATCCTTTTATGTGTGTGGGTGGAGTAGGCAGGAGCAGAGGGCTTGGGAAACTCACCCTTGTTCAGAGCATCTGGAGGACCAGTTTTGTGGTCTCCAGGGTGTTGTTTATAAGGAAGACCAAAGGGCCTCCCGAGAAAGGGTACAGACCAAGGAAGATGGTCCCGAGAGTCAGCAACTGTCCCCAGCTTTGAGGGGGAGGTGGGATTTATGCCTAGCATATTGACCTCTGTTAGGCCTGACCTGGTGAACTTGTGGCCCGGTCCCAGAGGGCAGTAATGCTTTTTATATTTTATTTTGTTTTGTTTTGTTTTATTTTATTTTATTTTATTATTTTATTATCTATCATCTATCTATCTTTTAAGATTTTATTTATTTATTCATGAGAGAGGCAGAGAGAGAGGCAGGCTCCCTGTGGGAAGCCCGATACGGGCTTCATCTAGGACCCCGGGATCATGACCTGAGCTGAAGGCAGATGCTTAACCACTGAACCACCCAGGCGTCCCCCAGTGATGCTTTTTCAAATAGTGTGTGAACACTAAATGGTATATAGGGTGTGGGGTGGGGGTGGTATGTAGAAAGTAGAGAGCAGCCCTGCTTATGGCCTGCATGGAGCACAGTGTGGGAAGGAAAGGTGGCTCCCTCATTTGGAATTATGAAAAAGAGACTTGAGGTGGAAGAAAGAGAGAGAGAGAGAGAGAGAGAGAGACAGACAGACCAGCATGCTCTGGTGGGGGGTGCAGGTGTGGAGTGACAGTCCTCGGCAGTGACAGAGGACTCATTGGTGATCCTGCAAAGGAGACATGGCAGGTATCTCTCTTGTGGTTCATGGCCACCAGCCTTATCTAGAACCCAGTGGGGAGCATGTCAGTGTGGCCGAGTTCCAGCAGGGAAAGAGAGGGCCAGCTGCAGATTTTGGTTACTATTTCTCCCGATCCCTAATTTTACTGCCCAGGTCATACGGTATCTGAAAAACAGTGCTGCAGACCCCTTGGCATGTTTTTGTGGATGTCCTGGCTGTCTAGCTCCTACAGGAGATGAGCTCAGATAGCCTCAGGCCTCTGCACAGTACAGGCATTAGGCTCAGATTGCTCATCAAGACTTTTGTTGTAATGGTTTAAAACATGCAATCCAAATCCTTCCCTAAGGAGCTGCTCTGCTAGGGCATTCTTGGGCACGAGCCAGCAGCACCAGAGTCAGACAGAGAGGGATGGAGGAAAGTTTTTCCCCTTTAGGCTCTGAAAACACATCTTTAGGACTCAGAAAAAGTGGGTGGATGGACGGGAGAAGGGGAGGGAGTGGAGAGAGGATCAGAGTGACACATTCCCATGCTGTCCTCAACCCTGCCTGTGGAAAGGGAGTCACCACTTGAAAATACTCCTAAGAAGCTCAGATACATACAGTTCCATCAGTAGAGATTTATTCTCTTGGACTGAACAATATCTCTGCAGATGAGATAAATGAGATATTTTAGTGTGGAGTGGCCCAATTTCAGTGCTTTTAGCTGGAAGCCATTTCTCTCCACTCTGAACTCTCATTAGCACCCAGTGATGGCTCATGTGCTTGTCACAGTATGTCTGGTATTAGGATGATCCCTCTTGTTTCTTATCCCTCCTTGATAGATTATAACCATCTGAGGGCTGGGATCCGGTCTTATTTATCTCTCTATTATCAAGCATACCACTTCCCTGCATCACTTAGGGATTGAGATTGGCTCTGTGTAACAGACGACCTAAAACGCTGGCTTGAAATGTGGGGGTTCATTTCCCTCATGCAGCAACAAGTGCAGAGGCAGGGGCATTAGGTGGCTCAGTGGTTGAGCATCTCCCTTTTGGCTCAGGTCGTGATCCTGGGGTCCTGGGATTGAGTCCCACATTGGGCTCCCTGAAGGGAGCCTGCTTCTCCCTCTGCCTGTGTCTCTGCCTCTCTCTCTGTGTCTCTTGTGAATAAATAAATAACAATATTAAAAAAAAAAAAAAAGAATTGCAGAGGCAGTGGTCCATGACTGGTGTAGCTCCTCAAAGTCCCAGGATCCTTGAGCTTTCTGCTCTCTTAGTCCATCATTTGCAGGTTTACAAAATAGCTCTGGTCCTTCTGCCATTATATCTGCATCCCCACAGGGTAGTAGGAACGGGAATGAGCTCCAAAGGTATAAGCCGGCTGAGTGTGTTCCTCTTAGTACTAGGAAAGGGGCAGCTTTTCTGGAAGGCCTCAACCAGTACACTTCTATGCACATCTCACTGGCAGAACTAGGCCATCTTTAGCTGCAGGAGTGAGTGTGAAATGAAGTTGTTTGTTTAGAAGGATCCATTGCTGCCTGGAGCTGAGTTGGGGTTCTGTTGTTCAGGAGGAGAATGTAGGCAGCTAGCTTTGCCAGGCATACTCCCAGAGAGAAATGACTCAAACATGTGTGGAATGAGCAGCTTTGACTGTAGACCAGAAGCTACGAAGCCAGAGGGAGGATCAAGGTTGAGACCTGGTAACAACATGGGGATTTCTGCTGAAGCCTGCCCCTACCAGTATCAGTGGGGATTTTGAGCATTTAACTTTGACATTCATTGTCCTATAGTTTTTCTCTTTTTGACCTCACCTTTACTGAGGTATAGTTGATATGTGAAATTGTAATACATTTGAAGTGTATAGCGTGATAATTTGATATCTCTATACATTATGAAAGGATTACTACAGTCAGATGAATTCACACCTATCACCTCACATGATTACCTTTCTGTATGTGTGAGAATACCTAAGATCTATTCCTCTGGCAGGTTTCAGGTATATGCTACAGTATTATTAACTGTAGTCATCATGCTGTAGCCTCAGAACTTACTCCTTTGGTAACTGGAAGTTTGTTCTGTTTGGCCAACCCTTCCCCGTTTCTACCCCTCCCAGCTCCCAGAAATCACTATTCTACTCTGTTTCTGTGATTGAAGGTTCCAATGATTTTTTGTTTTATTTTGTTTTATTTATTGATTTTTTAATGGTTTTGCATGTAAGTGGTACCAGATAGTATTTGTCTTTCTCTGTTTGGCTTATTTCACTTAGTATGATGGCCTCCAGTTTCATCCATGTTGCTGAAATGGTAGGATTTCTTCTTTATGGCTGAATAATATTCCTTTCTTTGTGTATTTCACATATTTACATATGTTCTTATATATATAAATATATTTTTAGATATAAAATTGTGTATATATGTAAATATATAAAATACACACCACATTTTATTTGTCTATTCATCCATCAGTGGACATTAGATCATTCCCACAACTTGACTATTGTGAATAAAACTGCAATGCAGATATCTTTTTGAGATAGTGATCTCATTTTCTCTGGTTATATACCAACATGTGGAATTGCTGAATCACATGGCTTTTTAACTTTTTGAGAAACCTCCATTGTGTTTTTCATAGAGTTCTCTTTTCTGTAACATCCTCGCCAAAATTTGTTATCTCTTGTTTTTTTTTTTTTTTTTTCATAATGGACATCTTAACAGATGAAACAGATATCTTGTTGGTTTCTATTTACATCTCTCTGATGATGAGTGATACTGAGCATCTTTTCATATACCTGTTGGCCATTTGTATGTTCTTTGGAAAAATGTTTATTCTGAGTCAACCTGAATAAGCCTCATTTTTAAATCAGGTTACTTATATTTTTGCTATTGTGTTTTAAGAGTTCCTTATATATTTTGAATACTAACTCTTTATCAGATACATAGTCTGCGAATATTTTCTCCCATTCTGCACATTCCCTTTTCATTTTGTTGATTGTTTTCTTTGCTGTACAGAAACTTTTTAGTTTGATATAATTCCACTTGTTCATTTTTGCTTTTGTTGCCTTTTCTTTTTGTGCCTTTGGGAATTGCTGCCAAGACCAATGTCAAGAAGCTTTTTCTTCTGGGTTTTCTTCTAGGAGTTTTATGGTTTCAGGTCTTAGACTTAAGTCTTTAATCCATTTCAAGTTGGTTTTTGTAAATGGTGTAAGATAGGGATACAATCTAATTCCTGTGGCTATCCAGTTTTCCTAGTACCATTTATCAGAGAGACTACCCTTTCTCCGTGAATATTTATCTCTCATTTGATAATTAATTGAGTGTATATATGTGGCTTTATTTCTAGGCTCTCTATACTGTTCCATTGGTCCATTTTATGTCAGTATTGCACTGTTTTGATCACAGTAACTTCATGATATAGTTTGAAATCAGAAAGTGTCATGCCTTTGTTTTTCTTGCTCAAGATTTCTTTAGCTATTTGGAGTTTTTCAGGTTCTGCATGAATTTTAGAATTATTTTTTCTGCTTAAGTGAAAAATGACATTAGAGTTTTAATAGGGGTTGCCTTGAATCTGTAGATAGCTTTGGCAAGTGTGGATATTTATTTTATGTTATTTAAAATTTTTAATTTAAATTCAATTTAGTTAGCATATATTGTATTATTAGTTTCAGGGATAGAATTTGGTGATTCCGTTGCATATAACACTTGGTGCTCATTCCATCCCGTGCCCTCCTGAATGTCTATCACCCAGTTACCCCCCAGCCACCTTGCCTCCAGCAACCCTCAGTTTGTTTCCTAGAGTTAAGGTGTCTTATGGTTTGTCTCCCTCTCTAATTTCATCTTATTTTTCCTTCCCTTCCTCTATGTTCATCTGTTTTGTTTCTTAAATTCCACATATAAATCATATGGCATTTGTCTTTCTCAGACTTATTTCACTTAGCATGATACCCTTTAGTTCCAACCATGTGGTTGCAAATGGCAAGATTTCATTCTTTTTGAAGGCTGAGTTTCATACATTATATATATGTATGTATATTATTTTTAATATATATTCCATATATATTACCCATATATATATATATGACACATCTTCTTTTTCTACTCATCTGTCACTGGACATTGCTGCTATAAACATTGTGCAGATGCCTCTTTTTTTTTAAGATTTTATTTATTTATTTATGAGAGACATACAGAGAGAAAGAGGCAGAGACACAGGCGGAGGGAAAAGCAGGCTTCATGCAGGGAACCCAACGTGGGACTTGATCTGGGGACTCCAGGATCACACCCTGGGCTAAAGGCAGTGCTAAACTGCTGAGTCACTTGGGCTGCCCCTTGCAGGTGCCTCTTTGAATAACTATTTTTGTATCCTTTGGGGTAAATACCCTGTAATGTAATTGCTGGGTCATGGGCTAGTTCTGTTTTTAGCAAGTATGGATATTCTTGCAGTTTTTCTGAAAATACTGTAAGGGAATGGGAAATTTCTTTTTTTTTTTTTTTTTTTCCAGAATCCCATAAAGCAGGATAGTTCAAGTTCACTATTGAGAGCACACAAGCCTTCCTTCCGTGGAAAACTCAGTGATGGTAAAAATGCCTCCCACAGCGCACCGCACTGCAACAGACATCGGCATAAATTAATAATTTACAAGTACCTGAGCAAGTATACAGAGCACCATAGCACAGCACAGCACTGACGGCAGTAGCTCAAAATTCTTAAAATAATGGTGTTTTAAACATTAAAAAAAAATTCTAAAAGTTGGTACAAAAAACTAACTCCGACTGGAGTTGAAAGATAGTGCAAACTTCTGTCTTCACTGTTGAAAAAAGGTGTCAACTTGCTTCTCACTTAGTACAGGTGGTGTGGGGGGGCCTGGGCCCTTGAGGCGGGTGTCTCGGAACAGGTCTGAGGGGCACCAGGCGGAGCCCGGACTCCTGCTGTCCCGGGGCCCTGGCTGAGGCGCGGTGAGCCGGGTTGTCTTGCTCAAAGGATCTGCAGGCAGAGGCTTCTGAGGAGGGTTTGGCTTACGAGTTCCCTGGATCTGGCCAGATTAGGGCTTTGGTGTTGTTCTAATGCAACAGGGTTAAGTACTTTATGAATCCTGGTCAGTCATAACAGCAGCAGCCAGAAGAAGTTGTGCTCACTTCCAGATGTACCTTCATATACTGATAAATATCAGCATAACTGCCTCTTGCCAACTTTGTGTCATGGGGATTGCAGGATGTCTGTCCCAGGCATGGTCAGGAATGAATTTCACTTTGTCTCACACATTCTCATCCTTCCTCCAAAAACATACATGCACATAGCAAGGGAAAATAAATACAAGTCAGACAAATGAGTCAAAGAAAAAAAAAATAAGGGTAAGGACCTATGGTGTGAACCAGGGCGGAAGTTTAAGTTACTCTGCAAAATATACACCATAATGTCCTGTGTATTGTGCTAGAAGTAGGAGACACACTTAGCTCTTGCCTTTTTAGCAGTCAGCAGGTAAGACGACAAGAATTCCTTACCTCCCTCACAGTGTCCCTAAGGCAAGGACTCAGGAGAAGCACAGCTCTTTCTGATCCTGGGAGATCTTGTGGGACAGAGAGACCTGTCAACAGTCATAGCAGCTCAAGGTGGCTGAGGCTGATGAAGAGTTTGGGTTCTAGAAATCCCAATGAGGGAGGAAGTGTGTTCCTATTCTTGGCCTGAGAGGGTTTTGGGGGTGGTGACCCTTGCAAAAGGGGCAAGGGGAGTTTGGAAAAAGTAAGTCCTATTTAATCAGAGTGGAGCTTTGTGTGGAGGCATCTGAGGGGCAATGTGGGCAAATTTAGGGATGGCTAAATGGTTTGGACTTTACCAGGTAAACAGTGGCAAACTGTTAAGTGTTTGGGGGCAGGGAAGTGACATGATCAAAGTAGTATTTTTGAAAATTTCTAAGTGCTCATGATGGGAAAACATTGCATATACTAATTATCAGTTAATATAAAATAAAAACAATACACTGATGGCAAGAAAAAAGAAAACGTATTCAATTAGATCGTTTTAAAAACACAGATGCATTTCCAGTGATCATGCATTTCTGAAGGATAGGAATTATGCACAGAGCATAGGAATTGTGCAAATTTGTTGTAGCTTCAGTCTTTGGTTTCCACTGTGTAAACAGGAAAATGGATAAGAAATGAAAGCCTTTTATGTTTTGAACCTTTCAGGCATCCAAAGAGGGGATTGTCGGCACGGAGTTCTAGATTTCTGGGGAGAGAGTTTGCTGAGGCCCCTGCCCCATCATGCTCCAGTCTGTGACTGGCTAGACAGGCGGGGCCTGTGGAGAGCTTCCTGGCCATAGGGATATTTGGTGCCTGCCATGGAGCAGTGCCCAAGGCTAGATTAGGCAACACTTTGGGGGCAAAGGATGAGAAACTAGAAATGGTCTTTTGTCTTAAAGAAAATAGCCTTCAGGAACGTGGTATGGGTTTGTGCTTCCTGGATGACCAAGCTGGGGTGTTGCTAACTGTTCCCCAGGAACTCAGGGAATTGGGTCCTGGGAACCAGGGCACACTAGCTGGTGTGGTCCTTGGTGTTACCCTAATTCCCAAATGACACAAAGAGGAGGCACGAGAGGCTTTTTGGAGTAGTGGAACTGTTTTTTACTGTGATGATTATACAATTTATTACATTTGTCAGAATCCATGTACTGTATACAGAGTCTGGGGACTTGGCAGTGAACTCAGAGCCTCGAGGCTTGAAAGGTCACTGTGCTGCCACATTGTCCACAACCTCCTCTTATATTGTTTGATGTCTCTGTGACCCCCTAGGAGAGGTATTCTGTCATAAGAAGAAAAGTAACAATCCATTTTACATAGGCCATGGCAGCAGGGACATAGTAAACTTGGCCCTTGCTTCTGTCACATGAGGTAACTTGCCCTTGAACCTGTATTGAATGAGATACAATGGTAGTGGCTTCCTCCAAGGAAATCGGAATTGCTCATTAGCTACAGGCAATATGAGGAGAGGTAAGGGGCAGCTCGATGCCACACAGACTCCTCTGTGGTTGTGTTCGGGGCCAGGGGCAGGCATCCTCTCTCTGCCTACTGCCCGCAGGGGCTTGGCAGCCACGATGCATCCCAGGGGATGGGACTGCATGTTGTATTTCTGTAGTGGCCTTTCCTAAAGGAGTCTGGGACTTCCAGCAGGCAGCTCCCAACCCCACCCAGGGCCTAGGAGACTCTGTCATTATGGTCACGGAAGTTAGTGTCAAGTGGCCAGTGCCATGTGGTTCTGTGAGGCTTCATGTTGGCTGTGAAGGGATCTGCCCTGTAGCCACTGCAGGAGCTGCCAGGCCCCGTAGAGCTGCAGGGCCAGTGCTGGGTGATGGGAACAGCTTTGGAGGCTGGACTTGCATCGTGACTTTGCTGCTCAGCAGGTATGTGACCTTCAGCAGGTTAGGAACTGAGAGACTCAGTTACCCCACATCACAAACTCAGTTCCCAGCATATATACATTGTAAGTTATGAGGTTTAAATGAGGAAATACAAAGGCACTGAGCCCTGCGTTTGGGACTCAGTAAAAGCTCCTTCTGTTCCTCTTCTTTGTCAAAAGCATTTATTTCTTAAGAGGTTAATTATACAAAAATCCCAACATCTGCATAGTGCAGATACACATATCGGTGAGTAGGAAGGTCATTCTTGGGGAGAAATAGGTTGAAAATGCAAACAGGGATTTTGTTTTCCAATTGAAGATGAAGAAGAATGGAAAGATCTGGAAAGCACTTTGTTCTCAACTTTACAGTGAAAAAAAGCTGGACAAAGAGCAAGTTAACAACTGTTCTTGAACCAAAGAGAGGGTCAAAGGTGTAAGATCCAGAACATAGTGAGAAGCAGGCCTCTGCAGGGAGAGATGAGACACTAGCACTAAGTACTGTGTGAGCAGCTGCCGGATACTGGTAAGAAGAGGCTCCTCAAGAAGTTGAAAATAGAGCTACCCTGCAACCCAGCAATTGCACTGCTGGGGATTTACCCCAACCATACAGATGTATTGAAACACCAGGACGCGGGCACCCCAATGTTCACAGCAGCAATGTCCACAATAGCCAAACTGCAGAAGGAGCCTCAGTGTCCATCAACAGATGAATGGATAAAGCAGATGTGATCTATATATACAATGGAATATTACTCAGCCATCAGAAAGGACGAATACCCACCGTTTGCTTCGATGTGGATAGAACTGGAGGGTATTACGCTGAGTGGAGTAAGTCAATTGGAGAAGGAAAATCATCATATGGTTTCACTCATATGAGGAATATAAGAAATAGTGAAGGAGACTATTGGGGAAAGGAAAGAAAATGAGTGGGAAGAATTAGAGAGGGAGACAAAAATGAGAGACTCCTAACTCTGGAAAACAAACAAGGGGTAGTGGAAGGGAGGTGGGCGGGGGCAGGGGGTGAATGGGTGACGGGCACTGAGGGGGGCACTTGACAGGATGAGCACTGGGTGTTATACTATACGTTGGCAAATTGAGTTTAAATAAAAAATAAAATAAAATAAAATGAAAGAAAAAAAATTCTGTCAGAGCACCTGGAGAATGATGAAGGCTGGCTGCGTGTGCCCTGGTGAAAGTGAGTGAAGCCCTTGGGGTTGCAAATATGAGGTGGTGTCTGTACCTGCTTGGAAGTTTTTTCACCATGAGCTGAGCTATCTTGGTCACTCACAGGAAAGATTGGCAAAGTGTTCTCTGTGGGGTAGAACCAGGGAGGAAATAGCAGCTGCTCTGGGAAGGGCAAGAAACTGCCGGAATTTCTTTTGTATCTCCCCTACAGAACAGAAGCTTTGCTTTGGAAGAGAGGCAAAAAACACCATCATCTTTTGAGCACTACTGAAATCTTTCTGTAGCTGAGGAAGAAAACAGGAAAAAAAACCCTCAACCCTGGGTTGAGGTGGGGGTAAAATTACAAGCTGGGTTCAGGACAATGAATTTGGGAGAGGGCAGGATTACTGAAGGCTGGGCAGGATCACCAGGTAGACCATCCTCCCCAAGATCCAGGAATATAGTACCTGCCTAACACTGAGAGTTAATCAGAACAACACAGGAGGCCCTCTATACCCACTCCACCACGAGACTAATTTGTAAGAGACTATCTGGGGCAAGATGAAAACCAAAGACTGAAGGCCGAGTGTACAGGAATCATAGGAAAACAAATAGACTCTGGCATTCACCCTCACCCTGAACATAGATCGTCACTAGTCTGTGGGTCATTGAGGATTACCATAGCAACAACAAACTTCAAAGCTAGCCCAGCTCCTGATTAGATGAGTTCAAACCCTTACACTAAAGGCTTGGCAGAAGGAAAGGCGTATCCATTTCCAGGCATTAAAAAATATTTACCTAAGTCTCTACTCTCTTATCTAAGATGTCCAACTCTCAAAAAAAAAAAAAAAAAAAAAAAAAGACCAGGCATATGAAAAAAAGGCAAGAAAACTTCCCCCAAAGAAACAAAAACTAGGAGACAAAGCAATCATTAGAATTAGATTGAAATTGAATAATGTTCTAGGTGTTGGAACTGACAGGGAGTTTTTATTTTATTTTTTATCTAAAGATTTATTTATTTGAGAGAGAGATAGAGAGTGCATGCATGTGTGAGTGTGGGGAGGTTCAGAAGAATCTTCAAAGAGACTTGCCTGTCCCCCCACTCTCCCCACCCCAAACCTGATGCGGGGCTCGATCTCATGACCGATTAGATCATGACTGGAGCTAAAACCAAGAGTTGGACACTCAAGCCGCTGAGCCACCCAGGCACCCCTGGGAGGGAGTTTAAAGTAACTATGATTAAGAAGAAATGCTCTAACAAAAGAGGTGAAAAATGGGCAGTATCAGATGGGGCAATAAAAATTAACCAAACTGAAACACAAAGAAAAAAAAAGTAAAACCAACAACAGAAGAAAACTAAGAATGAACCATCTGAGGGCTGTGGGATGGTGTCAGACAGTCTAACAAATACTTTATTGGGATGCCAGGAGATGTGAAAGCAAGAATGGGAAAGGCAAAAAATGTTTGAAAAAATAATGGCTGAGAAGTTTGCAAAGTCAGTGACACGAAATCATAGACCCAAGAAGCTCAGATTATACCAGGCAGGATAAATACACCAAAACAAAACACACTGAGGCAAATAATATTTGTCAAGTTATAAACAACAACAACAACAACAACAACAACAACAACAACAAGATCTTAAAGACAGCCAGGGAAAAAAAAGGACACATGACAGAGGAACAAAAATAAGAATTATAGCAGGCCCCTGTTCAGAAACTATGCAAGTTAGAATATAATGAAGTGACGTTTTTAAAGTGCTAAAAGCAAAGAGCTGTCAACCAGAATTCTATGCCTAATGAAAATTTATTTCAAAAATGAAAGAATGAAAAATTTCCTCAAACAAAAACTGGAAATTCATTGCCAGCATACTAACTCTATAAGAAATATTAAGTAAAGGTCTTTAAGCTATAGGTTTATGATACCAGACAGAATTTGGGATCTATACAGAGAAATGAAGAACACTGTATATGAAATAAATTAAGGTAAAATAAAATTCAATTTTTCTTATTTCTAACTCCAAAGGAACATTGTCCAAAGCAAAATAGTTGCACTGTGTTGTATATTTCTAAAATACTTAAAATTTTTAGATCTATTTATTTATTTGAGAAAGAAAGAGAGAGAGAGAGAGAGAGTGTGTGTGTGTGTGTGTGCGCAAATGCATGGGGAGAGGAAGGGGCAGAGGGAGAGGGAAATAGAGAATATCAAGCTGACTCCCTGCTGAGTGCAGAGCCCAGCATGGGACTCCATTCCACAGCCCTGAGATCATGACCTGAGCTGAAATCAAGGGTCGGATTCTTAACCAACTGAGCTGCCCTAGTGCCCATAACCTATTTTTTAATGTGTATAATGATAATAGCACAAGTTATGGGAGTGAGGAATTAGGAATATACCATGGTAAGGCCCCTACCCTGCATGTGGAACAGAGTAATGGTATTTAAATGTAAGCTCTGATTCACTGAAGGTAACCCAAGGGCAAATACTAAGAATTGCTATAACAGATCAGTCAAACGCACAATGGTACTTTCCTATGTAGGAAAGGAGCACCAAGAGGATGTTGACCAAGGAAGAAAATAGAAGAGGAGTGGTCGGGGAGGTGAGTGGAGAACTAGGGGGGTGAGTTCTTCCAGGAGCCAGAAGAAAAGAGCATTTCATGCAAGGAGAAGTTGGGCGCTTGTGTGAAGCAATACAAAGAATTTGTGGAGCATGAAAATGATAGTGTCTGTAAGCGTCAGTGATCAGGCAGGCTAATTACCATGCTTCCATAATAGTTTCCATAGGCAGGTCCGGAGAGGTCATCATAGAGTTGAGTTGTGAATGGGTGATGAGGAAGTAGAGAAATCTATCCTAGGCTTCTTTTATTTATTTATTTTTTTAAGATTTATTTATTTATTTGAGAGAGAGAGCGTGAGTGCATGCATGCTCAAGTAGGGGGAGTGGCAGAGGGATAGGGAGAGAGAAGAAGATTCCTTACTGAGCATAAAGCCCAAGGCAGAGCTTGATCTTGGGACCCTAAGATCCTGACCTGAGCTGAAATCAAGAGTCAGACAGATGCCCAATTGACCAAGCCACCCAGGTGCCCCCTACAGATGGGAGGTCAGCAGGTGGGGAGCAGAAGGGGGGAAGTGGAATTGCAGGAAGTATTTGTGGTTTACCCAGTAGATGATAGAAGTGTGAAATAATTGGAGTAAGATATAGAAATGATGAAGGAGAAGTCCTTGGATTAAAGTAATTAAAACAGGTGGCAGATCCAGTCTTTGAATGGAGAAACAGCTCCTTTATTTAAAGACAAGCTAAAAATAAGGGAGGTGAAGGCAGAGAGCCCTTTGGATGCAGAGGGGAGGATGTTAAGGTAGACTCATTCTAAGCAAAGTAAAGTAGGGCATAGGTCTTCTACAAGTTTAAATGACTCTCTACAGAGAGTCATTTTTAAAAATATCTTCTGTGGTCTTTTACTACATCTTCTGTGGTCTTTTACTACATCATCTTGTTTTTTTCTCTTGCTTCCAGTCGCCTACTGTATTAGTTTCTTAGGGCTGCCATAACTGAGTACCACACACTGGGTGACTTAAAAAGCAGAAATGTATTGTCCCTGTTCTGAAGGCTGAAAGTCAAAATCAAGGTGTGGGCAGGGCCACATTCCTCCGAAACCTATAGGGGAGAACCCTTCCTTGCCTCTTCCCAGGGGCTGACATTTCACCAGCACTCCTTGGTGTTCTTGGTTTGCAGCTTTGGCTCTCCAATGCCTGACTGTTGTCCTAGGCTTTCTCCCATGTGTTCTTGCCTTCACGTGGTAGTCTGAAGGGCACCAGTTACATTGAAGTAAGGGCCAACCTGTGTATGATCTCATCTTATCTAATTATTATCTGCAACGACCCTGTTTCCCAATAAGGTCACATCGTGAGATAGAGAATATCAGGCAGACTTCCGGCTGAGTGTAGAGCCCAACGTGGGACTGCATCCCATAGCCCTGAGATCATGACCTGAGCTGAAATCAAGGGGATTAGGGCTTCAACATATCTTTTTTGGGGTCCACAGTTCAATTCATGTATCTACTAAATCTTCATCCCTCTTTACAAAATTTTCTTTGAGGGAAGTCCAACTCAGTATCTAAAGCCCACCAAAATGTTACTACCTCCTGCCCACGGCCTTTCATGAACTTCCCTCCCTGCCACTCTCTTTTCTGTGCTCCCCAAATCTCTTATGGGCTCATGATGTGGCTCATCATCCCTCTCTATTCACCCCAGCTTGCCTTCCTGAGAGTGGAAATCATCCAGTGGCTCTGTGTACCCTTGACAGAGTCCAGAAGCACTTCCTTGTGAAATGGCTTGGGATCTCACAAACCAGCACACACTGGGAATTCGGTGATGAAGGGAGAATCTGGGCATTCAGGATCAGGGAGCTAGCTATTAGAGTAGATGGGGATGGATCAGGTGAGCTTTACTGGAAGTGATGGTGTAGCTCGTTGGGAGATGGGAAGAACATTCTAGGCTGTTTCTCAAATGTATTTTTTGTTGTGAGGGAAGATCATGATGGTGCTTCCTTATGATGACATGTTTGAATATTCTGCACAGGGTCCACCTAGTGGCTCATATGGCAGTCAGGTATGGTTACCAGGTTCATTGTTCACAGCCGCAGCTGGGATGCTCCCTGTCAAACTCTGCCCTCTGCACAGTACTGAATATCCTACCTGTGCTGCTATCTGTGTATTTAGGGAGCTCAGTGAGATGGTCACCCATCTTTAGTAAGGTAACAGAGATTGTGCATCCATGCAATTTTTTTTCTTTCTTGGTACTATTTTGGCCAGGGAGGCAATTTAAAAAAATGCAGTGGTTGGCACTTCTGTTTTTTGATGGTGGTAGTTGGAGTGCAGAGACTTGGTGGAGCTAAGGAAGAGCTCTGTGGGCACATCTTTAGGATGTGCTCAGTTTGGTAGTTTGGTAGAAGCACTCCAAGGCCATTTGGGCCCTTAGAGAACAGATGAATGAATTTTCAGGAACAGAGTGTTCAGTGATAGAGGGAGGCAAAGTGAACTGACAAAGTGCCATTACAAGCTTTCCATGGTCCCCTAGTACAGGCAGCTAAAGTCTTCCTCAGCACATCCATCTTACAGTTCCCATGAAGTTGGCTGGTGTATAAAGGAAGGAGTTTGAGTCTTGAAGTTGAATAGCTCTGAATTCTAACCTGGCTTTACCACTTTATTACTTCTGTGATCTGGGGCACGTGGCTTCCTTGGTGATAAAATGGAGATGATATCAATATTTGGGGTTCTTGGGAAGAGTCAATGAGTTAAGAATTGAAAGTGGCTGGCCCACTGGTGCCAGGCACATCAAAGGTGCCACATGCTGTCAGTTTATCCTTTCATAGTTTTAAAAAATATTCATTCATTCATTCATTCATTCATGAGAGATGCAGAAAGAGAGATAGGCAGAGACACAGGCAGAGGATCCCAGGACTTTAGAATCACGCCCTGGGCCAAAGACAGGTGCCAAACCGCTGAGCCACCCAAGGATCCCTATCCTTTCATAGTTTTGAAGAGTGTGGGACATTACAGCAGAGAGGCGGGAAGTGGCTGCCTGTGAAACAAGGCACTTGTCAGCTGGAAAGAAGTAGATTAGGGGATGCTCAGTGTTCTTTTTTAAATTGCCTGAGATACATTGGGCTGTATGTACTCAAGCTTCTGTAAAATACTAATTTTTAAGTGTAGTAATGTTGATTTAGGAGTTTGTGCTATAAAAGTTTCCATGTAAGTTTTATTTGTGCGGTCCCTTTAAAGACATACAAGGTTGGAACACGTTACTTCCTGCCATTCAGCACACAAGATGAGATCCATTATATTTTATCACCAAAGTCCTCTTAGTATTTATTGTTGGACTTGTTAGAATCTCTTCCTTTGTGTCTTTTTCTGCTTCCTGCCCACCGTCCCGCAGGAGGGAGATGTTTTCTGCTGCCATAAAATTGATTGATAAACATTTCAGGATGAAAATAGCAGTTTTAAAACTTTCAGCTTTTGTCTTTTCTCCCCTCAGCCTGCTCAACTATCACTTTTAATGATTACTTACTTTTTATTGGGCCTGTCTTGGCACAAGGACTATGAATTATCCTTTAAAGACACGTAAGAACCTAAAGTTAAATTGCCCCCCCCAAAATATATTTATATTGGAAGTATAAATTAAGAAAGAAAAAAAAGGATGTATAAAGATTGACCAAAACCCTCTAAGGTGGCAGCAGGGTTCTGGTGAAGTGATGGACCAGAGTCAGTCCTCCTTGGAGAATACAGGGGCTATCTAATTAATCCTTTCTGCGGTTCTTTTGGATAAATGTCAGAGAGGAGCTTAAGGGGTGATTCAGTTGAATAAAAGCAGAGAATGTGAAGTAGACAATCTATGAAGTATTTCACGGCTCTCAAGTGTTAAGAGGAGCACAAATGCTGGTGATGAATTCAGGAGCATTGTCTCTGAAACTGGCAAACAGTAAGTAAGACATAATTACAGGGCTTCAGCCCAATTTAACACATTATACAAGAAGTGTTACATGAAGAACTTTTACTGTTTAAACATGCTCTCTTTTATTTTTCACACAGAAAAGTATGGACAGCAATACCACAAGCACTCATGGACCACTCCCTAGAATTAATGAATATTTATAACATTGAGCTATGTTTGCCTCAGATCTTTTGAAATGAAAGAAATAAAACACTTCTCCTCCTTCGCTCCATGGAGGAAACCACTATGGTGACTCTGGTGTGCTTCCTGTCACCAAGAATCCAATCATTACAATGATGTCTTTTACAGGAACCATCCTTTAGTAGATGATTTTACTGCCTTATGATACGTGCCATAAAATCAGGCAGATGACAGCAGCAGCCTTGCCCAGCTGACCCTTGGCTGGTCATTGTTTCTCCACATATGGGCTACAGACCCTGTTCTCTCCTCTTACATAGTCACGCCATGGTAATTTTTAATTACTTATTTTATGGGATGGCAGAGATAATTTATGCCTTTGTTTTTGGTATTTTTTAACACTTTACTTCAGAAATCGCATACATTTGCAAGGATGTGGATTAAGCTGATTCAGTTGCAAATGTTTTCCTAGAAGTATTCTTTCAGGAGGAAAAGTCAGGCCTCCAGGGAATAATAGTGCCTCCTTCCATGCTGTGAAGGGAAAATAAAAAGTAATGAGTCGTTTGCACCCAGTGTGGACATACCCTCCAACCTGGCCTGAATCCATATTTGGTGTTGGTTGTTGGTGTCTAATGGGGACGAAGGTTCTGAGGGGGCCTTTAGAGGAGGAAGGCTGCAATCACCAGGTGCCCCAGGACTCTGTCTTAGACCTATCTGTAGTCTTACCTGCTGTGGGTCTCTCAGGCTGGGCTGTGGTCAGAAACATCTGGGGAGCCTGGCAAGCTCCACGTGCCCGGGCTGTGCTGCGACAGTCACATGTGAACCTGGGAGCGGACTTGAGCCTCAGTGCCTCCTCAGGCTCTGCCAGGGATCCCACTGCTTGCCAAGTTGAGAAGCATTGAGTTAGAGCATTCAGCCATCCTGGCCTTCTCCTAGACTCTTGAACTTACCCAGGGCTTCCTAGCCTCAGGAGCACTCACTATTACCTCTACTGGAACCACTTTATTCTTAGTTTAGATTGTACCTCTTAGGTAGGCTTTCTTTGGCCAGCCTGTCTGGAATTGTTCCCCCTGCCCATCACCAGTTAGATGGAAGCATTGTACCCTATTTATTTCCTTTTTAGTATTACAGTCATCAGAAGTGTCTGTTGATTTGTTTGCTTGCTTATTGTCTCCCCTCCCCCAGCTAGAGTATGAACCCCTTATGGGCAGGACCTTGCTTTCTTGTTTATCACTGTATTCCTGGTGTGTAGTATGGTGCTTGGTGTAATACATACCTATACAATGTTTGTTAAATGAGAATGAATTCTAATATCAAGAGGTATCAACAGATCACTGAATAACTTTGAGGTTCTCTAAGATCTCAAGAAGGGTTAATCTCTTTCCTGAAAAGATGTACCTGTCTCATTGTAAACATTTAATCAGAATGTAGGGCGACATACCCTTTAATCTAGCCCTGGCCTTGTTTTCTGGTCTTGCCCTCAATATCTCCTAATGAATAATAATAATGATAATACTAATAATACAACCAACAATACATGAACGTGTATACAGTAATAATCAGCTTAAAGGAGGCTTCACATACTTTATCTGATGTGATCCTTTTCTGTGGGATGGGTGTGATTATGCACAGATGATGAAACAGGCATAGAGTAGTAAAATGCCATGTCCAAGTCCACATATGTCTAAGAAACAGAACTGGGATGTTTATTGGGTGTCCTATGAAAGGGATGTGTGGGTATGAGACTTCTCCAGGATTAGCAGGCATTTGCCAACCCTCCATGCGATACTGAGGGCCATGCCCTTTCCCTCTGAAAATCTGGGCTTTCTTGTTTTAAGAATTCATAGGGAGTGAACAGTGGATAGAATTAGAGAAAAAATGGAGAGGTGAGGAAGAGGAAGTCTTTCTCATCTTTTGCCTTTCATATGGCTCCCTGTCTTTGGGTGCAGTGCCAAGTCTTGGGCTCCAATGTAGCGGAGTACCTTTAATATAGTGGTTTGTGCACATCTTGTAGAGGTGAACTTCCTAACTCATTGTTAATATTGCGTAGCATGGTTAGGTGAGGACTTGGAGGGGCTCAACTGTATTTGACTCAGTTGGCTTGTAAAGGAAACCTGTCTTCCTCAGTGTATTCCTGGGAATGCCTTAAGCATGGTAGACCAAGAGTTTTAGGAAAAGATCCTAAAATCTGGAGTAGTCATCCATCTGTGGATCAGATTCAAAGAGCCTGCCTAATAGAATTTAAACAGGACTCCCTTGTGATAGCTGTACCCTGCACCCTGTGATGATGGGTGCTGAATTACCGGTATGCTCTATAATTTAGATGCATGTGCTATACATGTTGCTTTGCATGTAGGAAACATTGCATTGTTCTGCCATTAAAACATAAGAAATAAAACATGGCAATGGGATCAGATACTTGACCTCAGAGCCAAACTAAACCACTTTGCTTGGTGTCACCTCACTTTAATGACTCTAAATAAAAATCGTCTCCATCTCTGATACCGTGTTACTTATTTGCCATGCTGGGGGAGGTAGTATTCTTCCTGCTGCTGACCTAGCCCACGTGAAGGTCCTTATCTTAAATCCTGCAGCCGTAAAGGAAATAATTGGTAAACAGGCTAGTGACGGAGGTATGATTGAGTCCCTTAATTCACAGAGCGATTAATGGGGATTTAAATGTTTTAATTGGTTATGCTTCATTGTAAGTGCTTTTGGACACAGAACTGCTTGATTTGTCAACCAACCAAGTGTTTCCTGGCATTTCCATCCATACTGCTGGGGTTCCCAAATCCTGTTTAACTTTGTGCTACTTTTTTCTTGAGCTACCTTCTGGCTCTCTCTGACCTGTGTGAATCTGGTCAGTGGATCAGAAGGGCAGGCCTCCTGCTGACTGGACGGCTGGGCAGCGGGTGGAGCTTCCCCAGAGCCCCCTCCTGTCCCTTTCTACACATCCTTAGGGCTGGTTCCCCCTTTGTGAAATATTTTTAGCTTGAGGGCTGTCTGTTATGTTGATTTTGCTCTGATAAGGGAAGTGAAGGCCGGCTGCACAGGGTCTGTGCTTGGAGTCACGTCCTGGGGGAGCCTGACCTCTAGAGTCACCTGGGATAGGCCACCACAGACATTTATTACTGGGATTTATACTTTCCCCATTAAAATGATTCCTCTTCTTTCCTTGTGGTCACAGACAGAAAAGAGATTCTTCTAGATGCTTTGTGGACTTCAGGCTGGGGACAGGTACTCCTTTAAACCTGATTCACTGTCTTCCAGTGTCTCATTTTACAGCTAGCATGTTTCACATTCTTGATTGCCCACATGACAGTGCCCTGCTGCTCCCGGAGGTGACCATCAGTCTCTGCTGCAGTTTTCCTTTGAGGAAGTAATGCTTCCTTTGAGGATGTTGAGGAAGCTGTGTTGCCCACAACATAGATAGGGATTGAACTGGACTTCAGTGTACACACCATACAGACAATGACTCTGCCCTTTTATGAAATCCTTTTAAAGCTGTAAATGGAATTTTCCCTAATTTCAATGAATTAAATGTTAAATTGGGGAGGAGTTGGTGGGTTCACTGACAGACAAAGAAGAGGATATAAACAACTCTCTTCGATGCTGTGGCTTCCTTTGTAAGGGCCATGTGTGATGTGGGGAGAGATTAGAAATCTATTTTTAAATTAAAAAGAGAGTATTAGTGGTGCTTTGGAAAAATTCATCTAACCCCCCAGTGTAATGGGAGTCCAGAAGGGTGTGTGACTCAAACGCCCCATTCCTTTTCTTGTCTCCTCTTTGGCAACACATTCATATACTGCCCTGTTTTTCCAGGGCTGAGGGAGGCAGGGGCAGAGGAGTGGAGGGGCACGAGAGTGTGAGAGGGCCCAAATGATTTGCCTGATTAACCACTAAATGTGGCTGATTTGGGGAATTCTTAGTCTTTCGTTCCTCCAAAGCTTAAAGAAAAATCTCCCACGTGCGGTGTGGTGGAGCCACAGTGAAGCCTCCACTGTTCTGGAGGCTGGAAAAACAAGTCTGACATTGGGGGTGCTCGTGGGAGTGGATGAGTGTTGGGGGAGATGGAACAGTCTGACTGCCACCACACACTGCCCCCCCTGTTCGCCCCCGCCCCCCGCCCCATGGGTCCACATGCTGTGCGTGAGGTGAGGGAAGAAAAGCCAGAATCATCCTGGGAAGGAGCAGTCGCCTAGAGAACATTGCCATGTGTAGCTTCCTTTGAGGAGAACTGAAATTAGCCCTACTGAGTAGCTTTAGGTTTGGGTATTGTGCATGACTTGGTTTAGAATATGTTTTTGAATAAATGAATCTGGTGACTTTGTATCAACTGGTGAGCCTTGCAAGCGGTAAGAGGATTCCTTGTATTTGGTTAAACTTTGGTTTCCTATGCAAGATGCTAGGCAGACAAGAGTAATCAATCCTCCAGTTACCTGAGGGTCTTAGGAGAAGTAAGCCCTTTCTTATGATGTAGCAACCTTGAGCAAGCTTCTTCTGGGTGTCCCTGCCTTGGATGATTTTGGTCAGTAGATCAGAAGGGCAGTGGCATCATGTTGGCTGGACCCCTTGGCACTGGTCAGAGCTCTTCCATGGTTTCCTCCTGCCCCTTTCTACATATCCTTAGGGTTATAACCTAAGCTTATAAGCTTCCCTTTGGGAATGATTTTTAGCTTGAAGATTGTTCATGGTGTTGATTGATCAGAGAAAATATGGAAGGAAGTGAGAACAAACTAGGAAGGGGGCTGAGGAGGATGAGCGTTGCAGGAGACGGATGCCATCCCTTGGCTCTAGTCTCAGTGGGGACTGTTGCAGGACTGGGCTTCATTTACTGTCTTTACAGGAGACCCTGAAACCCAGTGCTTTTCCTCCTAGGCTAGATTTGTGACAGATCAATCCTTGTCCAGAAGGAGCCATTAATGTGGCACACAAGGCTTTGACTTGGGTCTTGAGGATCCAATCTGGTGGGGACACATGGGGTTGGGGGAGGGATGAGATGGATGTGCATCCAAGTGGCCTGAGTAGTATATGCCAAGGTGTAAGATGGGAAATCCCAGGTTAATTCAGGGCACAACCAAGGGCTAGTTCGGCTGGACGGTTTGGAGTGTGAAGGAGAGAGGTGGGAAGGTGGGAAAGGAGCCGGAAACAGATCCGGGCTAAAGAGTTTGGACTTTATTTGGGTAACATACATCCACTGAAGACTTTGGCGAAGGGTTTGATGTGATCAAAGCTCTACTTTTGAGAGATTAATCTTGTAGTAGTGGATGGTGGTGAGGAGGAATTTCTGTCAGGACACCATGGTGATGGCCTAAGCAGTGTTTATGGTGACACGTAAAGCAGCTATGAAACCAGTCAGATGTTTGACCAGAGTTACAAGAATCTCAGTTCCTACAAGAAATAATTTCTCAAATAGAGGAGCAATTTAAGGGATGACATACAATAAGAATTTTCATTAATGAATTGACAAGGCTTCTTTAAGATTAGTGTGTTTGGGGGGATCCCTGGGTGGCTCAGTGGTTTAGTGCCTGCCTTTGGCCCAGGGCGCAATCCTGGGGTCCTGGGATCCAGTCCCGCGTTGGGCTCCTGGCATGGAGCCTGCTTCTCCCTCCTCCTGTGTCTCTGCCTCTCTCTCTCTCTCTCTCTCTCTATCATGAATAAATAAATAAATAAATAAATAAATAAATCTTAAAAAGAAAAAAGATTAGAAAAAAAAAGATTGTTTGTGGAGATTGGTTTGTGCCGTGTCTATTAGTTTGCTGTGTTTGATAGTGTAGTTAGACGCATGTTCTCTGGGGCCAGACCACCTGGATTTAAAGCCCAATCTCACTGTTTGTTAGCCGTGAGACCTTGGGTAAATTACCAACCTCTCTGCCTCTGTGCTGGCCACCTATGATGTGCTTCATAAGGGTTAATGCCATTGTCATCATTGTCATTAGCATCATTTATTTTTAACAAATTGTTTTACTTCACAGAGATAGAAGATCTTTTCAGTATCCTAAGTATACCTCCTTAGGAGTTGCATTTGGGTGAAAGCACAGACCCCTCCGGCACCAGTGCATGATTTTAGACTCTGAAGGGCTTCTTTTATTACCAAGAAGACTGAAAGAGTTGCTGGCATTGCCTTGGTGTCTTAAGGAGGTTGAATAATTGGGATTCTCTTGGTCTCCTTCCTTCATGGGTTCAAGAGGGCTGCTGCAGCTCCAGCCATCCTGTCTGTCAGGCTGAAGGAAAAAGAATAAAGGTTAGAAGGTCAAAAGAGTACCTGCCCGTTGAATAAGCTATCTTTTAAGTTCCTTCCTAGAAACCCAGCCTAAGGACTTCTGTTAATATCTTATTGGCCATTTCTATCTTCCAGGGATGTGGAAAAAGTAATTTTCTCCATGTATTTTGCGTCTCTCAAAAATACAGATGTTCTGTTACAAAGAAAAGAAGAGAAGGATGGATATTGTGTGAGTGGCTAGCAGTCTCAGCCACAGGGGGAGCTCACTGCAGGAAAGCTACCTCAAGGGTTTCAAAGAATTTTGTCTGTTTCTAAGTTAGCAATTGGTCTGCCTTCTCTCAGATTGACAGCTTCTGGTAGTCTGATCATTTAAGTTTTTAGCATGTGTTCAGTTTTTGCCATTAGCAAGTTTGTTCAAGAAAGAAAATATGATTACAGGAAGATAGGGGAACATACCATGTTTTAGCTCAATTATTAGTATAGGTGTAGGAGGGAAGTCTTAAATTATATCTAAAGATACGTCCTGTGGGTCACAGGATTCTCCCGGAGGTATGGTGGTGAGGAAGGCTTTGTCATACATCCACATCCAGCGTATGGTTGTCTGTAGACAGGCTGATGGTAGTATACAAACACCGTAGACAGCAATCATCCAGAGATGCAGAGAAGGAAGGCAATTAGTCTGATTCTATAGGAAAAAAAAGAGTCAGGTAAGGTATAAACATAAGGAAGGACCAGGGCACCATGTGGTAATGATTTGCTTAACCTCAGGTCAGAGTCAAAGTTGAAGGCAAACCCATGAGCACTATCTAATAAGATCTCACAAGTAAGAGGTTTAGGATCTAGGTCCAGATTTGTAGGAAATAATTCATATTACTAAAAAATATGACCTAACCTTTCTGTGCCTTATTTCTTATTTTAAAATCAGAAGTAATACCTACCTAAGTTTTTGTTTTAATTGTGGTAAAATACACACAACATAAAATTTGCCATCTTGACCAGTTTTAAGTATATAGCTCAAAGGCAATAAAAGTACATTCACATTGTGAGACCATCACAATTTCCAGAATCCTTCACCTTGCAAAATTGAAACTCTGACCTATTAAACAATAGCCTCTCATTCCCCCTTCTCTGGCAATACCCAGCAACCATCATTCTACTTTATTTCTTTGAATTTGACTAGTTTAGGTACTTTATATAAATAGAATCATGCAGTATTTGTTCATTTGCAACTGGCTGACTTTAGTTAGCAATGTCTTCAGGGTTCATCCATACTGTAGCATGCTAACTCTTTTTAAGGATTAAAGGAGTTTCCTTTAAAGGCTGAGTAATACTCCATTCTAATGTCTGTACCACATTTTGTTTATCTACTCACTGTTGATGGATAGTTGGGGTGCTTCCACCTTTCAGCTATTACAAATAATGCTACTGTGAATATGAGTATACACATATTTCTTTGAGTCTTTGCTTTCAATTTTTTTGGGTATATGTCCAAAAGTGGAATTGCTGGAGCATATGGTAATTAAAAAAATGTTTTTTGAGGAACAGCCACACTTTTCCAGAGCAGCTGCATCATCTTACATTCCCACCAGCAATGCTTGATGGTTCCAGTTTCTCCATATCCTCCCCAATACATGCTGTTTCTTGGGGTTTTGTCTTGTTTTGTTTTTTATTTCTTTACTGTTTTGTTTTTTTGTATAGTAGTCATCCTGATAGGTATGAGGTACCTAAGTTTTTTTTTTTTTTTTTTTTTTGACCTCTGAACTTTTTATTGGCCTCCTGCTCCTCCCTGTTTCTGCTGCCTCTACGCCTCAGAATTTTGGTCTCGTTGGTCTCAGACACCACCTTGCTGTCCACCATCTTGTAGGTGGTGGTCTTCTGGATTGTCTGCAAGAAGTTACTGTTGTCCAGGGCATCAGTAAGACTGAAGTCCTCCCTGTCTTCCAACAGGCGACAGTAGGTGGCATCTCAGCCTCCAGCTTGACCTTGACATTCAGCAGGGCCTCATACTCCTGGGCCTGGTGCTGCCCCTCTGCCCAGGTCTGGTACAGCTCTGACTCCAGGTGTAGCAGGACCCCGTTGAGCTGCTCCATATATGACCTCCCTCAGGCTGTTCTCCAAGCTGGCCTTCAGGTTTCTCCTTGAGTCCAGGTTGATCTCCAAGGACTTGGCGGTACGTCTTAGCTCCGTGAGGGTCATCTCAGCTTCTCCTATCTCAGCAGTCTGTGTGGTGACCACTGTGGTCGATCTTCTGGGACCAATACTTGTCC
The DNA here is from genome assembly GCF_053574225.1 of Canis aureus. Classification (NCBI taxonomy): domain Eukaryota; kingdom Metazoa; phylum Chordata; class Mammalia; order Carnivora; family Canidae; genus Canis; species Canis aureus. The sequence continues at coordinate 44,281,944 of NC_135625.1, forward strand.
TTCCGGTTCTTCTGAGCCAGTTTGTCATACTGGGCCCGGATATCTGCCATGATCTTGCCAAGGTCCTGAGATTTGGGGGCATCAAACACCACCATCAACCCAGAGTTGGAGATTTGGTTTTGTAGACCCTTTACTTCCTCCTCATGGTTCTTCTTCATGAAGAGCAGCTCCTCCTTGAGAGCCTCGATCTCTGTCTTTAGCTGCAGGCAAGTGACATTGGTGGTATCAGTGACCTTGTGGAACCCATGGATGTCACTCTCCACAGACTGGCCCATGGCCAGCTCTGTCTCATATTTGATTCAGAAGTTGTCAGCCGCAAGACGGGCATTGTCACTCTGTAGAACGATGCGGGCATCGTCCACAGCACTTGCAAAGATCTGAGCCCTCAGGTCCTCCATGGTCTTGAATTAATATCCTCAGTCTCTGACTTGGGGTCCCTTCTTCTCTAGGTGTTCCCGGATTTTCATCTCCTGATCGAATCAGGATAATCAGATAATCTCTCTGATTATCAGCCTCCAGGCTCCTCACTCTCTCTAAGTAGGAGGCCAGGCAGTCATTCAGGTCTCTCATGGTCTCCTCACCCTGGATGCCCTCTATGCCCGCCAGACCCCTGGCCACCCCCGCAGCCGGGCCCCTGGACCACCAGCCACCCCAGAAGCTGGTGGAGCAGGATACAGAGATCCAGGAGCCTGAGCCCCTGTGCCTACATAGACACTGGCCATGTTGCTGCTGATCAGCCAGACACAGTGGCTGGGCGACTGCACAGAGCCCAGGGACCAGTAGTTGGAAGAGAAGGTGGAGCGGGTGGTGAAACTCGTGCTGTTTGGAGAGTAAGAGGGTGACACAGGAGGCCAGGGCTCAGGCTCGAGCCAGGCCTACCTAAGTTTTGTTTTTTTATTTTTTATTTTTTAATAATAAATTTATTTTTTATTGGTGTTCAATTTACCATAAAGAATAACACCCAGTGTTCATCCCGTCAAGTGCCCCCCTCAGTGCCCGTCACCCATTCACCCCCACCCCCCGCCCTCCTCCCCTTCCACCACCCTTAGTTCGTTTCCCAGAGTTAGGAGTCTTTATGTTCTGTCTCCCTTTCTGTTATTTCCCACACATTTCTTCTCCCTTCCCTTCTATTCCATTTCACTATTATTTATATTCCCCAAAGAATGAGAACATACAACGTTTGTCCTTCTACGATTGACTTACTTCACTCAGTATAATATCCTCCAGTTCCATCCACATTGAAGCAAATGGTGGGTATTTGTCGATTCTAATGGATGAGTAACATTCCATTGTATACATAAACCACATCTTCTTTCTCCATTCATCTTTCCATGGACACCGAGGCTCCTTCCATGGTTTGGCTATTGTGGACATTGCTGCTAGAAACATTGGGGTAGAGGTGTCCCGGCGTTTCATTGCATCTGTATCTTTGGGGTAAATCCCCGACAGTGCAATTGCTGGGTCGTAGGGCAGGCCTATTTTTAATTCTTTGAGGAACCTCCACACAGTTTTCCAGAGTGGCTGCACCAGTTCACATTCCCACCAACAGTGTGAGAGGGTTCCCTTTTCTCCGCATCCTCTCCAACATTTGTGGTTTCCTGCCTTGTTAACGTTCCCCATTCTCACTGGTGTGAGGTGGTATCTCATTGTGGTTTTGATTTGTATTTCCCTGATGGCAAGTGATGCAGAGCATTTTCTCATGTGCATGTTGGCCGTGTCTATGTCTTCCTCTGTGAGATTTCTGTTCATATCTTTTGCCCATTTCATGATTGGATTGTTTGTTTCTTTGGTGTTGAGTTCAATAAGTTCTTTATAGATCTTGGAAACTAGCCCTTTATCTGATAGGTCATTTGCAAGTATCTTCTCCCATTCTCTAGGTTGTCTTTTAGTTTTGTTGACTGTATCCTTTGCTGTGCAAAACTTCTTATCTTGATGAAGTCCCAATAGTTCATTTTTGCTTCTGTTTCTCTTGCCTTCGTGGATGTATCTTGCAAGAAGTTACTGTGGCCGAGTTCAAAAAGGGTGTTGCCTGTGTTCTCCTCTAGGATTTTGATGGAATCTTGTCTCACATTTAGATCTTTCATCCATTTTGAGTTTATCTTTGTGTATGGTGAAAGAGAGTGGTCTAGTTTCATTCTTCTGCTTGGATGCCCAAATTTCCCAGCACCATCTATTGAAGAGACGGTCTTTCTTCCAGTGGATAGTCTTTCCTCCTTTATCGAATATTAGTTGACCATAAAGTTCAGGGTCCACTTCTGGGTTCTCTATTCTGTTCCATTGATCTATGTGTCTGTTTTTGTGCCAGTACCACACTGTCTTGATGACCACAGCTTTGTAGTACAACCTGAAATCTGGCATTGTGATGCCCCCAGCTATGGTTTTCTTTTGTAAAATTCCCCTGGCTATTCGGGGTCTTTTCTGATTCCACACAAATCTTAAGATGATTTGTTCCAACTCTCTAAAGAAAGTCCATGGTATTTAGATAGGGATTGCATAAAATGTGTAAATCGCCCTGGGTAACATGGACATTTTCACAATATTACTTCTGCCAATCCATGAGCATGGGATGTTTTTCCATCTCTTTGTGTCTTCCTCAATTTCTTTCAGAAGTGTTCTATAGTTTTTAGGGTATAGATCCTTTACCTCTTTGGTTAGGTTTATTCCTAGGTATCTTATGCTTTTGGGTGCAATTGTAAATGGGATTGACTCCTTAATTTCTCTTTCTTCAGTCTCTTTGTTAGTGTATAGAAATGCCACTGATTTCTGGGCATTGATTTTGTATCCTGCCACGCTGCCAAATTGCTGTATGAGTTCTAGCAATCTTGGGGTGGAAGCTTTTGGGTTTTCTATGTACAGTATCACGTCATCAGCGAAGAGGGAGAGTTTGACTTCTTCTTTGCCAATTTGAATGCCTTTAATGTCTTTTTGTTGTCTGATTGCTGAGGCTAGAACTTCCAGTACTATGTTGAATAGCAGTGGTGAGAGTGGACATCCCTGTCTTGTTCCTGATCTTAGGGGAAAGGCTCCCAGTGTTTCCCCATTGAGAATGATATTTGCTCTGGGCTTTTCGTAGATGGCTTTTAAGATGTCGAGGAATGTTCCCTCCATCCCTATACTCTGAAGAGTTTTGATCAGGAATGGATGCTGTATTTTGTCAAATGCTTTCTCTGCATCTAATGAGAGGATCATATGGTTCTTGGTTTTTCTCTTGGTGATATGATGAATCACAGTGATTGTTTTACGAGTGTTGAACCAGCCTTGTGTCCCGGGGATAAATCCTACTTGGTCGTGGTGAATAATTTTCTTAATGTACTGTTGGATCCTATTGGCTAGTATCTTTTTTTTTTTTTATGATAGTCACAGAGAGAGAGAGAGAGGCAGAGACACAGGCAGAGGGAGAAGCAGGCTCCATGCACCGGGAGCCTGATGTGGGATTCGATCCCGGGTCTCCAGGATCATGTCCTGGGCCAAAGGCAGGCGCCAAGCCGCTGCGCCACCCAGGGATTCCTATTGGCTAGTATCTTGTTGAGAATTTTTGCATCCGTGTTCATCAGGGATATTGGTCTGTAATTCTCCTTTTTGGTGGGGTCTTTGTCTGGTTTTGGAATTAAGGTGATGCTGGCCTCATAGAATGAATTTGGAAGTACTCCATCTCTTTCTATCTTTCCAAACAGCTTTAGTAGAATAGGTATGGTTTCTTCTTTAAACGTTTGATAGAATTCCCCTGGGAAGCCATCTGGCCCTGGACTCTTGTGTCTTGGGAGGTTTTTGATGACTGCTTCAATTTCCTCCCTGGTTATTGGCCTGTTCAGGTTTTCTATTTCTTCCTGTTCCAGTTTTGGTAGTTTGTGGCTTTCCAGGAATGCATCCATTTCTTCTAGATTGCCTAATTTATTGGCGTGTAGCTGTTCATAATATGTTTTTAAAATCGTTTGTATTTTCTTGGTGTTGGTAGTGATCTCTCCCTTCTCATTCATGATTTTATTAATTTGAGTCTTCTCTCTCTTCTTTTTACCAAGGCTGGCGAATGGTTTATCTATCTTATTAATTCTTTCAAAGAACCAACTCCTGGTTTTGTTGATCTGTTCCAGAGTTCTTCTGGTCTCGATTTCGTTGAGTTCTGCTCGAATCTTAATTAACTCTCTTCTTCTGCTGGGTGTAGGATCTATCTGCTGTTTTTTCTCTAGCTCCTTTATGTGTAAGGTTAGCTTTTGTATTTGAGTTCTTTCCAGTTTTTGAATGGATGCTTGTATTGCGATGTATTTCCCCCTTAGGACTGCTTTTGCTGCATCCCAAAGATTTTGAACAGTTGTATCTTCATGCTCATTAGTTTCCATGAATCTTTTTAATTCTTCCTTAATTTCCTGGTTGACCCTTTCATCTTTTAGCAGGATGGTCCTTAACCTCCACGTGTTTGAGGTCCTTCCCAACTTCTTGTTGTGATTTAGTTCTAATTTCAAGGCATTATGTTCTGAGAATATGCAGGGGACGATCCCAATCTTTTGGTATCGGTTCGGACCCGATTTGTGACCCAGTATGTGGTCTATTCTGGAGAAAGTTCCATGTGCACTTGAGAAGAATGTGTATTCAGTTGAGTTTGGATGTAAAGTTCTGTAGATATCTGTGAAATCCATCTGGTCCAGTGTATCATTTAAAGCTCTCGTTTCTTTGGAGATGTTGTGCTTAGAAGACCTATCTAGTATAGAAAGAGCTAGATTGAAGTCACCAAGTATAAGTGTATTATTATCTAAGTACTTCTTCACTTTGGTTATTAATTGATTTAAATATTTGGCAGCTCCCACATTCGGGGCATATATATTGAGGATTGTTAAGTCCTCTTGTTGGATAGATCCTTTAAGTATGATATAGTGTCCCTTTTCATCTCTCACTACAGTCTTCGGGGTAAATTTTAGTTTATCTGATATAAGGATGGCTACCCCTGCTTTCTTTTGAGGACCATTTGAATGGTAAATGGTTCTCCAACCTTTTATTTTCAGGCTGTAGGTGTCCTTCTGTCTAAAATGAGTCTCTTGTAGACAGCAAATAGATGGGTCCTGCTTTTTTATCCAGTCTGAAACCCTGCGCCTTTTGATGGGGTCATTAAGCCCGTTCACGTTCAGAGTTACTATTGAGAGATATGAGTTTAGTGTCATCATGATATCTATTCAGTCCTTGTTTTTGTGGATTGTTCCACTGAACTTCTTCTTAAAGGGGAATTTTAAGAGTCCCCCTTAAAATTTCTTGCAGATATGGTTTGGAGGTCACATATTCTTTCAGTTCCTCCCTGTCTTGGAAGCTCTTTATCTCTCCTTCCATTCTGAATGAGAACCTTGCTGGATAAAGTATTCTTGGTTGCATGTTCTTCTCATTTAGGACCCCGAATATATCCTGCCAGCCCTTTCTGGCCTGCCAGGTCTCTGTGGAGAGGTCTGCTGTTACCCTAATACTCCTCCCCATAAAAGTCAGGGATTTCTTGTCTCTTGCTGCTTTAAGGATCTTCTCTTTATCTTGGAATTTGCAAGCTTCACTATTAGATGTTGAGGTGTTGAACGGTTTTTATTGATTTTAGGGGGGGATCTCTCTATTTCTTGGATCTGAATGCCTGTTTCCCTTCCCAGATTAGGAAAGCTTTCAGCTATGATTTGTTCAAATACATATTCTGGCCCTCTGTCCCTTTCGGCGCCCTGGGGAACCCCAATTAAACATAGGTTTTTCTTCCTCAGGCTGTCGTTTATTTCCCGTAATCTATCTTCATGGTCTTTTAATTGTTTGTCTCTCTTTTCCTCAGTTTCCCTCTTTGCCATCAACTTGTCTTCTATGTCACTCACCCATTCTTCCACCTGGTTAACCCTCGTCATTAGGACTTCTAGTTTGGATTGCATCTCATTCAATTGATTTTTAATTTCTGCCTGATTAGATCTAAATTCTGCAGTCATGAAGTCCCTTGAATCCTTTATGCTTTTTTCTAGAGCCACCAGTAGCTGTATAATAGTGCTTCTGAATTGGCTTTCTGACATTGAATTGTAATCCAGATTTTGTAACTCTGTGGGAGAGAGGACTGTTTCTGATTCTTTCTTTTGAGGTGAGGTTTTCCTTCTAGTCATGTTGCTCAGTGCTGAGTGGTCAAAAACAAGTTGTATTGGGAAAAGGAGAAAAAGAGAGGAGAGAAAGAAGGAAAGAAAAGAGAAAAAAAAGAAAAAAGCAAGAAAGAGAAGAAAAGAGAAAGAAAAAGAAAGAATGGAAAAAAAGGTTGGGGGAAGCAAACAGAAATCCAAAGCAAAAAAAAAAAAAACAAAAAAAAAGAACACGGGGGAGTATCTTCTGATTCTGTATACTTTAAGTCCCTTTACTTCCCCTGGAACTTGTCCGTCTAGCTGGTCTTCTGGGGGAGGGGCCTGTTTTGCTGATTTTCAGGTGTTAGCACTTGGGGGAGCTGCTCTGCCCCTGCCTGGTGCAGGGCTCAGTGGGGGTTGTTTACCCCGTGAGGCACCAGGAGGAACAGCCCCAGTGGCGGGGCTAGGTATGGAAACCTGGATTCAGCTCCCGCAGTAACTCCGGAGCTCTCCGTCTGCAGGGCCTGGAGGCTCCGGGGCGGGGGCGCTGATCTGCTCAGCTCGGGGCAGGAGCGTCCTTGCTGTCCTGGGCCCTCCCGGCCTCTGCCTGTCCCGGGGGAGGCCGGATCCTGGGCTGTGTTCCGGCGCCCTGTGCTGGGGCCTGCGCTGTTGGATTCGTGCTCCCGCCCCATAGCCCCCTCCGCGGAGCCGCCGCCCGAGCCCCTCCGAGCTGCTCCGGGTCCCGCCGTGCGCGCTGCAGCCCTTAGGGAGCTCGGCGCACTGTCCTGGGGCGCAGGTGTCTGTTAGTGTCCCAGGGAGCCCGAGGGCATCCCCGCCCTCCTGGGGTCCTGCTCTAACTCCCTTCGAGGCCTTTCCGCCCGGGAAGGTTGGTGCAGCTCCTGCTCCTCCGGGACGGGGCTCTCCTGTCCTGGGGACACTGCCCCAGCCTTAGCCCGGCTCCTCGCGGGGCCCCTCCCCCTTGGATACCTTTTGTTTATTTCTTTTTCCCCGTCTTCCTACCTTGATAGAAGCGTGAACTCTTCTCACTGTAGCATTCCAGCTGTTCTCTCTTTAAATCTCAGGCCGAATTCGTAGATTTTCAGGATGATTTGAAGGTTATCTAGGTAATTTGGTGGGCACAGGTGATTTGGGGACCCTACTCTTCCGCCGTCTTGCCCCTCCTGGGTACCTAAGTTTTAAAGGAGTATGAACAATGTGTCCTGATTAACTCCTTCTGGAATCACTGCTCCTTTGCTCAATCAATTCGTGTTTCTCCTTGGGCAAGCAAGTTCCATAGCCTGTGTGCCTCAATTTCATTTTCTTCTCAGTGTAAATGTCTGTGTGGAAGGGTGGTATGGATGTTGTTGAGATTATATCCCATCCTCTGTGCCCATTCCAGCATTTTAATTGCCCTGGAAAAGCTAAAAGCAGAGTATGTTACTGTTTATATTCCCATTATTCCTAGCTGTTGGTTTTCTCTTGCATCCTAATCAAAAACATGATGTTTCCAAAATATTATGGGAGAGAGAGCCCTGGTCTTAGAACCAGAAGGCATGGAACTGAATTCCCATTTTCCCACTTTTTAGTTGAAGGAAGTTGGTTTTATCTGGAAAAAAAAAATGGCATGACAGTGGGCACCTCGTGATCCTGCTCTTTCAAATCTACCTCTTCCTGTCCCCATCCAACAACTTAGAAGCTCCCCCCACCCCGCCGCTTTATTGAGATTTTACTGACATCTAATGCATGTTATTTTAAGGTGTACAGTGTGCAAGATGATTACCACAATAAGGTCAGTGAACACTACCATCCCCTCAGATAATTACCTTTTTTTATGTGTATGGTAATATTTAAGGTCTAATTTGGTAGCAGCCTCCAAGCATATGATACAGTATTGTTAATTATACTCACCATGTTGCACATTGGAACCCCAGAATTTATTCATTGTGTAGCTGGGAGTTTGTACCATTTGAGCAGTGTCTCCCCATTTCACACCACCTCTAGCCCCAGCAACCACCATTTCTGGAAGTTCAGCTCTTTTAGATTCCACATATGTGTGGGAACATATGGTATCTCTCTTTCTCTGTCTGGCTTATCTCACTTGGCACAGTGACTTCATGGTTCAACCAAGTTGAACCTCAGAGGGCAAGATTTCCTTCTTTTTTTTAATGGCTGAGTGGTATTCCATTGTAATTATACACCAGGTTTTCTTTACTCATTCATCTGTTGATGGTCACTTGGGTCATTTCTGTGTCTTGGCTATGGTGAGGAATGCTGCGATGAACATGAGAGTGCACATGTCTTTGAGACGATGTCCTCTTTTCCTTTGGGATTCTGATAGCCTTTGTGTTGCTGCCACTTACAACTTCCCAGTCATCATTCACCCACTGAAGCTCAAGCTTTCCTGAGAGCTGCTCTAATCCTCTCAGCATGGGTTACTAACTGCAAAGTCTGGAGATGTGCTGGGCCACCAGCTTCCTTGACTCTTCTGCTGTGTTTGACGATCTGTGCTAGACCACTTCGTTCTTGACCTTCCTCTTTGGTTCCTGGGACACCACTTCCCTTTGATTTTCCTTTCCCTTTAGATAGTTCTCTCTCAGTATCCTCCTTCTGATTCTCTTGACTCTCTCTGGGGTGGGGCATCACCCTCCACATATTTACTGACGACCCTTGAATCTGTATTGCCAGACCTTCTTTCCTGAATTCCAGACTCCTAGAAACATCCCCCTCTTGAGCTCCTTACCTCCCACTCTACTCAGCCCTAGCATACTCCTCAAAGTGGCTGGGCCCACAGTGTGGTGCTTCTTGGTACCCTGTCCAGGACTGCTGGTGGCCCTCACTCTCTGATCCGCAGCCCCCCCACCCTGCTGCACTTGGCTTAGTCTCCAGATTGTCCTATCACTCTTGCTCTTCCTTCTGTCTCGCTTCTGTCTTGCCCCAGTACTCCATGCTTGGTTGTCTTGCAAGGATATGGCCAGATGCCCCCCCACCCCCACTCCCACCTGAGGATCTGTTTCATGTTCTGTCTGGACCTCCCCGCCCCCACCCCCACCCAGCCGCTGCCATTACTATTCCTCCAACTGAATTCTGCACTGGTGATCAGTCCCACCTTGTACCAAGGCCAGAGATCTAGGTGTCATTCTGCACTGCTCCTCATTCCTTTCCTGTGGGACCCCCAGCTAAGGGCTGCTAAGACTGAAATTACTTCTGCATGGCTCCCAAGTCCTCCCCTCCTCCATGCCTTCACTGTCAGTTTTCTTGTTCAGCTGTGGTCATCTCTCTTGGCTGCTATTGCCTTCACCTCATATATAGTTGCTTTCTCTCCATCCTTGCCTCCTCCTGGCCACCCTTCACTCTGCTGCTAGTTCCTGCAATGCTGATTCTCTGAGCTGCTTAAAACTTGCACATCCCCCTGCTGGGGAATCAAGGACCAGTTCCCATGAATCATGCACATAAGCACATCTCCTGCCTCTTGACCCCCTTCACTTTTGAGCTACACCAAACCACGTGGGGTTGCTTTTCATGTTTGTATTCATTTGCGTACTCTGTCTTGGCCTCTCTCTCTACTTGGTCTTCCTAGGAAAGTCCCACTCATCATTTGAGACTCAGCCCCATCATAGCCCTCTCTGTCATGATGAGAGCAGCTGACATGTGCATGTGCTTGCTGTGTGCCAGTCACTGCTCTAAATGGTCTACATGAATTTATGGAGTGCTCACAACAACCCTCTTGTGGCATTTGCAGAGTGGGTACCATTATGATCATCCTCCTTTCATAGTTGGGAAATGGAGGCACAGAGAGATTAGATGTCTCATGCAGAGTGACTCAACCAGCATCTGAAGCTGGATCTGAAAGCAGGCAGTCTCATTCTGGACTTAGGGCCCTTAGCCCCTGGAGCAGCCCTGGCTATGTGAGGCAGAGGTGGCCATCTCCTCCTTCTGGCCTGCCCTCACCTGACTCAAATGCATCTCTAGCATGGCATTTAGTATACTGTCTTTCAAGTACACATTGGGCCTCTGGGGCTGGGGGGCAGACCTGCCTTTGAGTCATGCTCAGATTCCTTGTGTGGGGACCCCAATTCACCCCTTTATGTACCCCCATCACCCGGTGGTACATACTCATCAAAATTCTTTTGAAGAGTAACTGAAGGAGTATAACGAACATTAGTCGAATGCATGATTAGTGAGAGCTTTTTGTAAGGTGTTAAACGGGTTGGGCAACTATGGGCAAACCTGGCCTGCTTCCTGTTTTTGCACTGCCCACAAGCTAAGAATGGTTTTTTACAGATGCATATTTGCAATCAATCTGATGATGGGGAGCACTAATTCTAAACCTCAGTTAAGGGGTAACATCCCTCCCCAAAGAATTCTGTTCTTCCTCATTGGATCTATGTTGTAGTCCACTGTTGTTACTGTCTTTTGAATTTTGTCAATGAATATGAGGAAATATGTGTGTTCTCTTATTTTGTAAGTACTTACAGAACATCTCAGTTGTGCCCCTTGGTTCACAAACCCTAAAATATTTACTCGCTTACTAAGAAAATGTGCCCCCTGCTCAAAGGGCTACTTATATAACAGTGTTACTGTTGTACTGTGACGAGGGGGATTAAAAAATGTAAAATCTGGGCAAACATGTCTGATTAGATGGGTTAAAGCTTGTGAACCCTTGGGCAGTAAGGGCTGAACAAATGTTCTCTTTCTCTTTTCTATTCCTGACCTAATCTGAGGGAACACATGGTTGGTTGGTTTGAGGGTAGATGACTTAAAAAACATGACACAAAAAAATATCTTGCTTTGCTGGGTAATCCTGGGGGGTTTGAGGGTAGGTGACTTTAAAAAACAATTCTTGGTTGGTTGGAGGGTAGGTGACTTAAAAAACATAACACAAAAAAATATCTTGCTTTGCTGGGTAATCCTGGGGGTTAGTCAGTGGTGTGCAGGGCAGACTGTATAACATTTAAGTTGGAGACAGAGTCTTTCTTACATTTTAGGGCCCCACATTCCTGATGACAGTTACCTGGACTGCAGGACATCTATTTATGAGGCCTTGGAGAAAGGTAAAACTCAGCAGGAGCCATAAGCAATCTTTTCCACACTTTTTTTTAAAAAAGACTATTTATAGGCTTATGTCTACATATATTTTTGCTACTGGTCTTAAATCTTTAAAGTCTTTAAAAATTTATATTCAAAGTGTTTTTCTGTTCATTTTTCATTTTATTAAGAAGAAACTATAAATAAAACTTAACAATGCCATCATTTTTCATTAGCTCTAATGGCTTTGTGACAAGATGAAAGCTCACATAGTGTAATGTTTGATTTTTTTCTTCCTCAAATGCTGTCAGGCTAGATCATTTAGAAATATTACAAAATCTTCTGTACTGAAGGAGAAAGCTTTTGACACCAAATTAAAAAGAACAACAACAAAACAAGGCATGTGCATTACATCATTTGAAACCTTTGTAGCTTTTGGAAGCTCTTCTAAATCACACATATTCCTTTGTCTTCCCATTGTTGTTTCTCTTATATTCACAGTCTCTGCCTCAAGCTGCATTGTAGCCTTCAAAATAATTTTAGAAATCTAAGACCCAGTGTTCTTGTTTCATCACGCTTCAAATTTACCTTGAATTAAAATCTTCATTTCTTAGGTTATTATTCTGGAGCCAGTTGTACGGTTATTTAATAGGAACATTTTGGGCCTTTGTGGGTCCAACCACATTGTTCACAAGGAAGAAAGTGAGGCCAGGAGAGAGATTAACAAATACACTCATGGTCACACGACTAGGTAGTGGCAGAGCAAAGACAAGAGCCTGGACAAGCCCCACTTGCTAAAATTTCCTACCTGAATTTTTCCCTTTTGTAAGTTTTCAGGGATGAAATCTGCCAGCAACTTGAGTGGGGAGAAATAACAAAAGTTCCAAGTTCTTTTTTCTTTTTTTTAATATATTTATTTTTTATTGGTGTTCAATTTACCAACATACAGAATAACACCCAGTGCTCATCCCGTCAAGTGCCCCCCTCAGTGCCCATCACCCATTCACCCCCACCCCCCACCCTCCTCCCCTTCCACCACCCCTAGTTTGTTTCCCAGAGTTAGGAGTCTTTATGTTCTGTCTCCCTTTCTGATATTTCCCACACATTTCTTCTCCCTTCCCTTATATTCCCTTTCACTATTATTTATATTCCCCAAATGAATGAGAACATACACTGTTTGTTCTTCTCTGATTGACTTATTTCACTCAGCATAATACCCTCCAGTTCCATCCACATTGAAGCAAATGGTGGGTATTTGTCGTTTCTAATGGCTGAGTAACAATCCATTGTATACATAAACCACATCTTCTTTCTCCATTCATCTTTCCATGGACACCGAGGCTCCTTCCACAGTTTGGCTATTGTGGCCATTGCTGCTATAAACATCGGGGTGCAGGTGTCCCGGCGTTTCATTGCATCTGTATCTTTGGGGTAAATCCCCGACAGTGCAATTCCTGGGTCGTAGGGGAGGTCTATTTTTAACTCTTTGAGGAACCTCCACACAGTTTTCCAGAGTGGCTGCACCAGTTCACATTCCCACCAACAGTGTAAGAGGGTTCCCTTTTCTCCACATGCTCTCCAACATTTGTGGTTTTCTGCCTTGTTAACGTTCCCCATTCTCACTGGTGTGAGGTGGTATCTCATTGTGGTTTTGATTTGTATTTCCCTGATGGCAAGTGATGCAGAGCATTTTCTCATGTGCATGTTGGCCGTGTCTATGTCTTCCTCTGTGAGATTTCTGTTCATATCTTTTGCCCATTTCATGATTGGATTGTTTGTTTCTTTGGTGTTGAGTTCAATAAGTTCTTTATAGATCTTGGAAACTAGCCCTTTATCTGATAGGTCATTTGCAAGTATCTTCTCCCATTCTCTAGGTTGTCTTTTAGTTTTGTTGACTGTATCCTTTGCTGTGCAAAACTTCTTATCTTGATGAAGTCCCAATAGTTCATTTTTGCTTCTGTTTCTCTTGCCTTCGTGGATGTATCTTGCAAGAAGTTACTGTGGCCGAGTTCAAAAAGGGTGTTGCCTGTGTTCTCCTCTAGGATTTTGATGGAATCTTGTCTCACATTTAGATCTTTCATCCATTTTGAGTTTATCTTTGTGTATGGTGAAAGAGAGTGGTCTAGTTTCATTCTTCTGCTTGGATGCCCAAATTTCCCAGCACCATCTATTGAAGAGACGGTCTTTCTTCCAGTGGATAGTCTTTCCTCCTTTATCGAATATTAGTTGACCATAAAGTTCAGGGTCCACTTCTGGGTTCTCTGTTCTGTTCCATTGATCTATGTGTCTGTTTTTGTGCTAGTACCACACTGTCTTGATGACCACAGCTTTGAAGTACAACCTGAAATCTGGCATTGTGATGCCCCCAGCTATGGTTTTCTTTTGTAAAATTCCCCTGGCTATTCGGGGTCTTTTCTGATTCCACACAAATCTTAAGATGATTTGTTCCAACTCTCTGAAGAAAGTCCATGGTATTTAGATAGGGATTGCATAAAATGTGTAAATCGCCCTGGGTAACATGGACATATTCACAATATTAATTCTTCCAATCCATGAACATGGAATATTTTTCCATCTCTTTGTGTCTTCCTCAATGTCTTTCAGAAGTGTTCTGTAGTTTTTAGCGTATAGATCCTTTACCTCTTTGGTTAGGTTTATTCCTAGGTATCTTATGCTTTTGGGTGCAATTGTAAATGGGATTGACTCCTTAATTTCTCTTTCTTCAGTCTCTTTGTTAGTGTATAGAAATGCCACTGATTTCTGGGCATTGATTTTGTATCCTGCCATACTGCCGAATTGCTGTATGAGTTCTAGCAATCTTAGGATGGAGTCTTTTGGGTTTTCTAGGTACAGTATCATGTCATCTGCGAAGAGGGAGAGTTTGGCTTCTTCTTTGCCAATTTGAATGCCTTTTATTTCTTTTTGTTGCCTGATTGCTGAGGCTGGGACTTCTAATACTATGTTGAATAGCAGTGGTGAGAGTGGACATCCCTATCTTGTTCCTGATCTTAGGGGGAAGGCTCCCAGTGTTTCTCCATTAAGAATGATATTTGCTGTAAAAGTTCCAAGTTCTTATTTTTTTTAAAGATTTATTTATTTATGACAGACATAGAAAGAGAGACAGAGAGAGGCAGAGACACAGGAGGAGGGAGAAGCAGGCTCCATGCCGGGAGACCGATGTGGGACTCGATCCCGGGACTCCAGGATTGCGCCCTGGACCAAAGGCAGGCGCCAAACCGCTGAGCCACCCAGGGATCCCCCAAGTTCTTATTTTTTAAATTAAGCTATTATGAGTTAAATTATTTCCAATTCTGTAGACACTTAAAAATTGAGTCACTGGTTTCAGGAAAATAATAACAAGGTACTTTGCAAATGTACTGAATTTCACATCAATGTGACTAAAGACAGATTTTCTTGGGATTTGACATCACTGTTTGCAGTGGTAGGTGATGTTGAAGGACTAGACCCTTGGCATCTAAATTCTGAGTGCGATTGGGAATCTGAGTATGCCAGCGCTCCTCCGCCTTGGCCTCCCAGTCGTCAGATGGGAGGGCCCGTGGCTATTTGGCAGATGCCTCTGTGTGTCAGCTTGGCTGCACAAATTCTCAGGGACTTTTTGCATTTGTGCAGTGGATTATTTTAGAAACTAACCTGTAATTCTGTGCCTGTGTCTTCTGTTTTATTAATGGGTTTTTTCTTAAGACAGCTGCCTGCATTTGCCTAAGGGCAAAGTAGAAAGGAGTTGAGTGACTGCAGAACTCAGAATATACATGAGGGCTGTCATCACTTCCAGCCGGTTACTTAACATTTAAGGAAAGCCCTACCTTTTCTCTTTCTAGAAGATGTCAAGGACACTAACTGATTATTCCCAAAAGCCCTGGTGTAGTATGCCATACGTATGAATCCAGTGCCTGTCCCTCCAGGAAAGCCATCATGTTTGCCAGTTCGGGCTGTAATCCCGGGTCCACCACCATGATCTTCGTTATATATGGTTATATAGGTTATCTCTGTTTTTTTTTTTTAACTTTTTAATTTTCTGAAAAATTAATTATGAGAGTTGTGCTTTCTAAGATTTGCTATTATTAAGGATGATTCAGTTGATTTCATTTGGAATGTAAGACCTGAAATGGGGGCAGATCTCTCTACAAAACAAGAACTTATTGAGCGAGTATAGGCATTAATACTGTACTTACTCCACATATGTGGGTAGTTGCCAAAAGCATAATCATTTTCTGGAACACTGTGTTCTGACTCTAGTTTGTACATCTGTTGTATCTTTCTAGCCAAAAGGAAGTAGAGAGTTGTGAAAATATCAGAGGAGTTTGGGGCCAGTTAGATAGTTATTTCAAGTCACAAGTTTGCTTTCACCTGATTAACCTACTCCCTTAATGGTATATGGTTGCTCCTGGAAAAAAAATTAAAATATAAATATTTATTGAGAACCTCAATGTGTGTGTTAACTTTGTTACTGAGTACAAGGAGGGACAGGTGGTAAATGCCAGTAGAGACTGCCTGGCCCCTATGAGACCTGGGGTCAGATGAAGGTGAAGTCTGGGTGATCAGGGCTGGGGCTGGCATCTGGGGAGTTGCATGGGCTGGTGTCAACACTGGTTATTTATTTATTTTTTTAACACAGGTTAATTACACATAGGTAAGAACTAAAGACCTAGACGTAAGTGAACAGGGATTCCCATGGGTAAAGGTAGTCCCAAAGAAATTCTCAGGAAGGGACCTGAGTCATTTGGGCAGACATCAGGTAAGGCATAATCCAGGCTGAAACTGTGAGAGCAGGCTGCATTCGTCACAGCCCACTCAGTCAAACAGAAGCCCTTTAATGCCAGGACTTACTTACAAAAGTCTTTGGAAGACCTGAAAGCCAAGTAGGGAATGATGGGGTTACCCAGAGATTAGCAATAGGAGGAAACCACTGTCATCCCTGAGGCTGGTGGTTGTTATCAGAGGCCAAGAGCTGGATCTACATGGAGGCTCCCAGAAGCAGCAGGGACTGTGGAGGAAGGGCCTATCTGGTGGGAGCTGGAGTGTGGAGAAGATGAAGCCACTGCCAGAGATGCCATCCAAAGCAGAGAGAGGAAAGGGAAGAAACACTCTGGCTTCTTCCTCTCTCCCATCCTCCAATCTGCTATTTAAACCTTGCTGGAGCCAGCTGGCAAGTGAGTGTGGAAAAGATAGTTTGCAGAGGAAGGGCAGGGAATGGATCAAATTACAAACAGGCACGTGAGCAGCCTGGGTCAGAGTTGGAGGGAGACTCACTGCTGGCAAGTTTTGAGCTGACAAGAGACCGTAGCCTGATAGATGCTGTTGGAGCAGCAGATCAAGTCTTCCACGAAGGCTCAGAGGGTCCAGTGTCAGGCTTGTCTGATTTTTCCAGGTTTGAGCCTGTGAGTGCTTCTTGCATGAGGTGACTGTGCTCCCTCTCTGGCCCATGGCAAGCTCGACCAGATGTGGGGCAGGTGGCCACTTTTCAGGATGCAGGCTTTCTTTGCTGGATTCTGGTGGCCATGTGCTCAGTGGCTGGCCTTTGGCCAGGGATCCCCAAACCTCTCTTTAAGTGGCTGAAGCTCTCTGGATGAGCGGTGAGGAATCATGACAGTGAGTACTAAAAGAACAAACAGTTCTGTATGAAGAGGTCCGTTCAGGTCTCTGTCCCAGATGGCCTCAGAGGCACCACTTTTCTGAGGTAGTCATATAAATCCTCAGCCATGACTTTAGGCATCTTCTGGTCTCTGTCCCCCTTCCATTCAATCATTCTTATCATCATTGTCACCATCTCCAGTGTTTTCATCACAGACTTCGAATTCCCATTGTGCTGTCCACACTGTAGTGAAGCGGTGAGTTCGTCTATTTGTAACCAGGGTTAATTATCACTTAGTGAACTATGGACGTACACCAGGCACCATGCAAAGTGCAGCAAGAACAGTTGCGTGGTGGTGCTCAAACTTCAGTGTGACTCAGAATCACCAATAGGGCTTGTTAAAATAAAATAGTTCGCCCTCCTTATGGCTTCCCATCTGTTCCTGGTATAGTGGGCCTCATGGGGTCCTGAGGATTTGCATGTCCCACTGGTTTCCAGATGCTGCCGATGCTGCTCATCCAGGAACGCACTTTGAGAATCACTGCGTCAAGGCCTTGGCTCTTCACAGAGTTATGGGCAGTCCTTGTATTCTCCATCCCACAGCCGAGGAAACGCTCATGAGGTCACATCATTAGCTGGGGCCCATGTGGCTGGGTCAGCTCTTGGTGTTCCCACTAGGCCCGATGATGCAGGCCTGGCCCATCATTAGGGCTTTCCCTGAGGCTGGTGGAACAGGGTGGGTGAGGGGGGCAGGGGGGTGGTTCCAGTAGGGGTTTGGAGCAGCAAGCCCAGATGGCTGCCACCCTCAGTGGACCAGGCCATTGACAACCTGTGAAATTTGTAATTTGGTAAGAAAGAAAGCCCTAGTGGATTTCTTTCTTAAATTTTATTCCATGCTGAAAGTGGGTTACACCTTTTTTAAAAAAAAATGGGCCCAGTTTGGGTTGGTTGGTGGACTTTTACCTTTTGGTACAAAATGCCCCTCCTCACTGAGACTGGCAGGGTTGTCTGAGGCCGTGAGACCTGGAAGCCCCAGGCGGTGGCATTCAGGGAGGAATCCCCCTGCAGGACCAGCTGCCCTCTCTACCAGAGTGTCCAGCCACCAGTGGGACACCTGGACTCACCACCTGCAGTAGGGGGCATTTGCTACCATGCTCAGACCTCTTACCCTTATCTCAGAGTACGGCCCATTGCCTGGCACTTTGTTTCACAGTTAAACCAAGCATCTTTTTAATAAACTCAGTCTTCCGTGTTGATGAGTACTGTGGTTGTCCCCAGTGACTTTCACAGAGTGGTTAGCTCAGATACTTCACTAGCAAACTCTGCCTAACTTCTTGAGTCGCCATTGAACAAAGTAGGCCACAGGAAAGCCTGAGGTTTGAAGGATAAAAAGGGTGAGATGGTGAGCATAACACACCACCTCCTTTCCTACTGGATTTGAATAACATATTAATTATTAATTCAGAGTATCTTTATTGTTCCATCTGCAAACTGCAAATGTGAATTCCAGCCATGTATTTTTAAACAGCTCTATTATGATCAAACAAATTAGAATATCTCAGGCACTTTATTACAAGTGGGCTTTGTTTATAAGGAAGAAGCTGTTTTATATATGGTTTCTATTTCTTCATTTCGGTAAACTGTAGCCAAAGTCTGAGTTAGGAGAAATGTGAGCTGTTTACTATTTAAGAGTTCTATATATCATACTTGCAGTAGCTTCCATCATGTTTCCTTTGTAGAAATAGTGAATTAAGACCCACAGTAGAGAAATCTATGCCCTGGGACCTGGACTAAAATAGAGGAATTGATGAATTTATAACAATATAGATAACTAATCTGGATAAAAAAGATTCAAAAACAGCTTCAGTTAGCTATATATGCAGTTAATGTTGCCTTCTGGAAAGAAAGGATGTACAAGGATATTTTCAGTTACTTTAGAAATAGATTCTGAAAGTATTCATGTATTAATTGCCTATGAATATTGAGCCATCTATTAGACAATGACTGCTTGTGACCTTTTTTTTTGAAACATGGTTTTATTCAGAATTCTGAATTCACAAATTCAGATTTAAATTTGTACCTGCAGATCTCTGGTTGTCTCTAAAGTATAATATTGTGTTTTTTATAGTGGGTTTAATACATAGAAAATTCTTAACATCTTTCTTGTAGAATTTTTAAGTAGAAGCCAGAGTCTTCTGTATCCTGTATCATCCATTATTTATTGCTGCATAGCAAACCTTCCCCCAAACATGGTGGCTCAACACAACAACAATCATTTATTGAGTCCACAAATAGGCACTTTGGGCAGAGCTTGGCATGGAAAACTTTCACAGCTGGGGCAGTTCAAGGGCAGGGGGCAGTTGGGATATGTGGGGTGGAGTGGGGAGGGGTCACAAATCCTCTTCCAAGATGGCCACTCACCTGGCTGGTGAGTTGGTGCTGGCTGTAGCCTAGGAGCTGAGCTGGGGCTGAGGGCCTGGGACCTTGGTTCCTCTTCATGGAATCACAGTGGAACCATAGTAGCTAGGTTCTAAACACGATCATCCCAAGAGAACCAGGTAGGAAGCTATGATGTCATATTTTTGGCAGCCTTGGAAGGCTCATGGCATTACTTCTGCTATGCACTACTAAGTTATCCCAAGTTGAAGGGCAGGGGACTCCTGGCTCTGCCTGTTGGAGGGTAGAATGCCAGAGGTTTGACTATGTGTCAAAACTGTCAGACTCTGTTAGGAAACTCTGATAGACATTTAACTGTGACTTGTCAATGGAAGATCTTGATCACTTGTTGATAGGGCGAGGATGCACTGCTACCCATAATTACATGACCTTACATGTCTGGGTCTGTTAGGTACGTGCCAAACAGTGCTCTCAGGTTTGCACGGAGGTTTTGTTGGTGGCAGACCCAGGTTTGGTTGGAGTAGTAGGGATGGAAGTCAGAGTGCAGCACCCCTGGAACAATTGGGGGAGATGACAGAGTGGACACAGGGGTGTGTATGGTGATTTCAAAGATGCTTAGCCGAGACAAAAAGAAGAGAAGGGGCCCAATAATATGAAGGTGATAGAGGTCTGAGAGAGCTTTTCTTTTCTCTTTTTCTTTTTTCAAGGTTGGAAGAATTTGTAGGGTGAAGGGAAGGAACCAATATAAAATATAAGGTGGTATTGTCTCCATTCACCAACGTGACTTAATTTGTCTTCCAGTTTTTCTTAAATGCAGGGATCCTGGTCTATGGCCGTATACAACAGACACTTGGTAAACATTTGCCATCGAAAAAAGGAATTTCAGTTGTAGAGAAACATTGTTTATGGAGTGGCTCAGCCCCTGCAGTGACCTCTTTCCTTCCCTTTCAAGATGTGGCCCTTTGCCTGTCATTTTGTTTCACAACAGACCATGGAGATTTGAAATAGAAGTCAGTTCCCCACCTTGCTGGGTGTTGTGGCCATCCCAGGGGCCTCCAAGAGAATTCATAACTATGTCTTCTCCTCACTCCTGCCTAAAAGACCTCACTAACAAACTTTGCCTATTTTCTGGAATCACCCATTGAAGCAGAAGAGCCTATAGGAAGACCTAGGCTTCAGGAAGGCCACACTGATGACCCTAGGGGCTCAGTACAGACCTAGTCACAGTCACAGACTCATTTTCTGTCGGAGCATCCTCTGGTCCCCTGTGTTACAGGGTATGAACACCTACTTCAGAGGGATGTTGGAGTAATATCTCAAGATTGATCACGTTTGTAGAAGTGCTTCCTAAACTGTAAAAATTAACTGCAGAGCACTATATAAATGTAAGAAACTGATTATTTGTAGTCCTGTAGGCCAGTATGGGTGTTTATATTTTATTAGAAACCTGACTTTTTTTCTATAAGGGTTGTATAGTATCTGCTTCAGCCACTTCTCCATTTTTTTTTTTTTTTGACTTAGGTAAGAAATTGGTCTGGAAGTGTCACCAATTGAAGAATTGCAATGATTTTTTGCTCACAATCTACAATTGCAATAGACGCAGTAATAAGAGTACTCTCTGTAGTTTTTTTTTCTGCCTTTCTAAGGAGTACAAACCACTGACTACTGTAAATAATGGGAAAGTGGCATTTTGCCTCTGGCCCTGCGTGTCTTTAGAGGCTGCATTTTCTCTGACACATGAGAAATAGTTGAAGACACTTCAAGAATTAGTCATATTAGTGTGCTAATGATCCAAGACATACAACATGGAGAGAATAGTATAATTCAATTTATAATTCATGCTAATTAACAGCTATTATGAAAAGAACTTCAGCTTTAACTTCATTTTTTAATAATTGGCACATCTGTGTAGCACCATACATTTGATAATTGTTGTGACATGCACATATGTAACATTTCTTTAGGACAGCATCTCTTTCAGAATCACTGCACTCTTTTTTAAACTAAAATTTCTAATGAGGACAGGGAATGGGACATGAGTGTTTGTTTCCCAAGGTTTTCTAAGTAGGAGAAGCGAGTGGGTTTTAGTGGATGCTTGAATGTTTTGCTGAGGAATTTGTTGTTGGGGATGCCAACTGGACAAAAACTCACTGGTGGTTTTTTGAAGCTTCATTCTGGTAGAGCAAAAGTCACAAATATTGTCACACTGTGCACATTGTGTAGTTCTTAATGAAAGCAGAGGCCCTGAGACCATGAATATATGCCAACTGCAATAATAAACATTTAAATAATCAAGATGACTTTTGAAAGACCTATCTTTGGTGTTTGCATTTTTTTAGGGCACATGCTTCTGTGTTCTGTTTCATGTTGTCCCTGACAGAAATTTCCGTGGGAAATTTCATGTGTGAGAGATAGACATATGGGACCAAGTTGGACATGGAGTCAGATCAGGGGACAGGTCACTGGCCCTGTCTCCAGTCCCGCAACCATGGTGACTCCAGTCCCTGTTATTTCCCCAGGGTGTTTCCGGGGTTGCTACCTTCCTCAGTGCTCCTGCCCTGGCCCGCTGTCTTCTTTTGTCGTCACTGGGGGTGCGGGGAGGAGCCTGAGTTTCATGTGGCCCATATTTGCACATTTAGGAAATTCCAGAGAGCACATTTGTTTGGGTTTTTGCCATCACTTCCACTTTGGGGACTTCCCTTCTGTGTGTAGCCAGTGTCGGCGCTGGCTGGGCACAGGCGCACCTCCTCGAACAGCCTGGATGCTCCTCCCTGGAGCTTTGCATCCCGAGTGAGGCGTGGGAGGAGGAGAGATGGTTGGATCTGTGTGTGGCAGAGGCACAGCACTCCTGTGGGCCACCTCCGCCCTCCTGAGCATGCCTCCTGTGGGAAAAGTGAGACTAAGCTTTCTTGAGTTTTCTGATTCCATCCTAACCTGCAGGGTGTTGGTTTCATCCCTGTTTGCAAGAGGCTCGGCTGACAAGGAGAGCCCGGGGCAGCCCCTGGGTGGCCGTTTGTTTCCCACTTACCCTGGGGCCCTGTGGTCCTGGCCTCCCTGCAGCTGGGCGGGGTGTGACGCACAGCACCCATGTGTCCCTTCCCCCAGTAGCGAGGTTGGCCTTCTGGAGGAAGGGAGCTCATCTGCTTGCCGTCGCAGTGTGTGGTGAACTAGCGTCCCTGTGCCTTCTCCCTCTGTGGGACACGTCCTGCTTTAGTGAAGTGTCTATGCACTTGATTACTGTGATGTGCATGTGTAGGTACCTCCTGCTACCAAGTACTACAGGGGATCAGAGGGCCTCAGTGAGGTTAAGTGATCTGCCCAAGGCAGGTTGTCTGGCCGGTAACTAACAGAAACCGAACTCTCGCCTGGGGCCTCCTGAACCCTGAGCCTCCTATTTCTGACCATTCAGATACTTCGGGTCAGCCTGGCCATCAGACGTCCTCCAAGGACCAGCTGTGCATCCCAGATTCAGGAGAGCACAGCAGCTGATAATCACAGAGGAGCATTTGAGCAAGAGCGGTGCCCAGCCGGCATGGGGTGCACAGGCAGTCCTGTTTGCAGTTCCCCTGGACCTGTGGCCCACGCTCTGTCTCCTACCTGGGAGGGTCCAGGGCTGGAGGCTGAGCAGCCACCCAGTCACTTCTCTGTGTGCGACAGCAGCAAGCCCTGCAGTGGGGATATCCAAGGAGCAGGATCCCCGTGAGGGTCCTCCCTGCTTTGAACTCGGCAGTGGCTCGCTCATGTGACAGCATGACAGGCCAGCTCCCAGGACTGTGTGGGTTATTTTGGAACCGCTCCTTTTACAGGGCCACATCACACAGATTTAAGAACTAGTTAATACTCATTAATTAGGACCATTTCTGGATAGTTTTGCTTTTTCCCTTTGTTTTTTTCTCAAGTTGTATGTGCTTATTGCTGACAGTTTAGAAATCACAAAATAAAAAGAAGTAAAAAAATTGGAAATAAAACAAAAAAGACATAAAAAACTCTCATGTTCTTGCCCCCCAGAAATAACCATCTTAACATACATTCTTCCAGACCTTCTTTCTGTTAAATTTTTATCACCATGTATTAGGTACTCTGTTCTTAGCATTTTTATAAACCTGATCTCTATAGGTTTCCTGACATGTGAGGCCTTATAACCCCCATTTTAGAGAAAAGGGAACTGTAGCCTCTAAGGGGCCTCAGCAGGACCCATAAACGCACATATGCATGCGTACTTAGTGAATACATGTGGAGCGTCTCCTCCAAAGCGGTCTGCGCTGCAGCGCAGTGGGCCAGCTGGAAAGTGTCAGCGCTAGTGCCGCAGCACAAGGTGCGGACGCACGCGGAGTCAGGTTTTGGGGGGCCCCACAGTTAGGCCGTTTGGGTTTGTCTTTAAGAAGAAGAATATAAGCGGCACTTGGGTGGCTCTGTGGGTTAAGCATCTGCCTTGGGTTCAGGTCATGATCCCAGGGTGCTGGGATCCAGCCCAGAGTCAGCATCCAGCTCCCTGCTTAGTGGGGAACCTGCTTCTCCCTCACCCTCTGCCATCCCTGCTTGTGCGCGTGCTCTCTCTCTCTTTCTGTGTCAAATAAATAAAAATCTTTTATTTTTTATTATTTTTTAAGATTTTATTTATTTATTCATGAGAGACACACACAGAGAGAGGCAGAGACACAGGCAGAGGGAGAAGGAGGCTCCATGTAGGAGCCCAACGTGGGACTCGATCCCTGATCTCCAGGATCACACCTGGGCCGATGAGGGCACTAAACCGCTGAGCCACCTAGGCTGCCCCAATAAAAATATTTTAAAAAGAAAGAGTCTAAAATTTTGAATACAGTACTAGATATTTACTTAGAATGAGAAGAGGAATAGCAACAAATCACTGAAGCTTTAGAAAGTCAGCTCCTCTGTGTGACTATCATTTAAAAAAAAAAAAAAAAAAAAGAAAGTCAGCTCCTTTCGTCCTCCTGAGCTCTTTTGAGGCGTGGTTCAGAAAAGCGTACATGAAAGGCTTCCTCATCGGAGCCTGGTGTTTCCTGCCGCCCTGCACACTCCACCCTGTGGGGCCCTGCTGCTTCAGCTTCCGCTGCCTGGGCTTCCCCTGGTGGAACACAGACCATGTGCAAGGGAAGACCCTGGATCGAAGGGCGAGGGGAGGGGAGCTGAATGCCAGGGTGGGCTGGAGTCATCCCAGCGAGTATGAGGCAGGACTCCTGTCCCACTCTAGGAGAATATAAATATTTGCTGGCATTCTCATAATTTTTTATGGTGTCATGATTTGTCGTTTTTAGATCTACAGTTTCATTTGGTGAATATTATGGAGTAGGAGTCTAATAATTTTTTCCTCAGATTTTAACCAGTGGCTTCAATAGCACTTGTTAACTAATTCACCTAACAGCCTTGATTTGAAATGCCACCTTTATGATATATTAAGTTATTGTTTATACTTGGATCTGTGTCTGGATTTTCTATTGTGTTGCAATGATAGGCTTGTTTTTTAATTATTTTAATTTTTTGATAGGCTTGTTTATTGCTGGGCTATTAATCAATCACTGAACTTTAGAATATGTTTTTGTATTTGAGAGAGTGGGGTCTTGCCCTATCCCCTTGATAGCTTTTCCTTTAAAATTTTTTTCTTGTATCTTCTTATCTAGTTGTTACTCTAGGTGATATAGTTAGAACCATTTTGCCATGCTCCAGAAAATAAATTTGTTGGGATTTGATTGGGTTAGTATTAATTTTGATTAATTTCTAAAGATTTGAAATCTACATACCATTAAATTATGTTTTCCAGAATGTGGTATATCTATTTATTCTGTTTTCCCTTTATGTCATTAGTGCCCCTTTTTTTGTCTTTTCGGCAAGTTTTTAATGTTCAGGTCTACGTAGTTAATTTTTGTTATGAAAGGGATATTATATCCATCTCCCATAACTTTTCTAACTGGCCATTTTTGGTATATAGAAAGACTTTTCAGAAAGAAACGTGGCCCTTACCAAACTTAGTAATTTTAATAATTTTTGCATTGTCAGGTCTTTTGATCTTGTTTCCACTTTTTGAAAACCATATTTGGAGTGGTGTCTGATGCATCAAATGCTGTCATGACTGGCCCTTCAGCTGTGGAAGGGATTCAGGGCATGGTGACCTGATAAGGCAGGATTACTATGATAATAATTGCGATTGAGCAAATTAGGGAAAAGGTTAGGACACACAGAACTTGTAGAATTTATTATAAATCGTTGAAAGTCTGACAATGTGCAAGTCACATAGCACAGATTCAGCTACAGCACACATCAAATCACATATCCTGATCAGACATTTAACTCGACGGTGGCCCTGTGAGAGTACACACCCTGTCTGTGCTATCTGATAATGGCAAATCAGTTTCCCCAGGATTGTTCAAAGGGATCTGTGTTCAGGGTAACTTGTTTTACCTGCTCCTCAATGTATAAAGGACACCAAACTGAATACCCATAGATAAACACAGCTAATAGGAATTTCCTAAAGTTTGGGCATTTGCTGATGGTGATGTGCTGTTGGATTTGTGGGGGGCCCTGGCTGCAGCACCCTGCTTCTCAAGGCAGAATGGGACTATATTATTCCTCATCTGTGCTTACTGGAGAGACTGCTTAGAACCAGACCTCAAACGTGGGCAGACAGGCTCATTCCAGGCTGTGCCATGGCGTGGCTTGGGAGGTGAGTAACCGGAGACTTGTATCGATGACTTACCTGTGGTTTAGACCGATTTTACTTGAACCTTGTTTCACATTGAAGCAACATAATTTGTGGGCTTCTACCCTAGGGTGTGTCAATGACTGTTCTACTTTGAGAGAACCAGAAGGGGAAAGACCACAAGTCCCAGGGGTGGTGATGACACGGGTCATCTTTGTGATCTCGTGTGTGTGGGTGTGTGGCAGAGGGAAGTACACCCATGGGAGTGAAATTTAGGGAACCTGTTTGGAGAATGCTGGGAACCATTTTACTTCTAATTCAGAAGAGCCCCTAGGAAGGGAAATAATTTAGTTTGCCATATCATTAGCAGACATTCTGATTAGACCTTCATGGCACATTGCCTGGTGGCTGGAAGCAGGGGCAGGAGGGACAGCCCCACCCCTAACACTTGTCAGGCCTAGGGCAGGAGTGTCCCTGGAGGCTCATGTACCATGTGTCCAAATAAATATTTCAAAGTTACATGTCTATCTATAAATCAGGTTCTGTCTTCCTCTCTTGATAAATATACCTTCACAAGAACCTGGACAGCCAGAGTCATTGGTTGCTCATTGGTGTTGTGGTTTCTGTTCTTCTTGTCATCTTTGTCACTGTCACCAGGGATTTCCTGTCACTGCTGGGAGGTGTTTCCTATCTATTCCTTAATGGTGCTTTCTGGCACCTCCTCCTTAGTTTGAAGATATTGCCTATTCAGCAAGAGGTATTTCATATTCTGAAGAGTCCTCCTTCATGAGTAAGAGGTACAGAATTTCTTTCTTTTTATGTGTTTAAGACTTTGGATTTGTTCCATTCCGGGAACTCCTTTCGATTCCTTTCTGCTGTCTCTAAGTTCTTTCAGTTATGGCTTTTCTCTTGACTTCTGTGCACTCTTTGTCCGGATTTTCTTTTCTCTTCTCTTCTTTTCTTTTTTTTTTTTTTAAGATTTTATTTTTTTATTCATGAGAGACACAAAGAGAGAGGCAGAGACAGGCAGAGGGAGAAGCAGGCTCCATGCGGGGAGCCCAATGTGGGACTCCATCCCAGGTCTCCAGGATCAGGCCCTGGGCTGAAGGTGGCGCTAAACTGCTGAGCCATCAGGGCTACCCTGGACTTTCTTTTCTTAATAAGCTAGTAGGGATATTCCTTAAGCCTATTTACCTTTTCACTTGGGTGCCTGATTTGTGTTTATGTCAAACACCATCAGTAACTGCTCAGCTATGAGGACAAAAATGAGACGAAACTTTCTAAAGTGGAGCGATCTTTCTTTGTGGCTTCTCCCAATAATTCTTATGTTCTGCCACTTATTATTTGATGGGTGTGGAGCTTCCCTCCCCCTCTCCTGACTTTTGTCTGCTTGCTAGATTTCAGTCTTCTACACTAATTCCCACCATCTGATCTGATGTGGTATATTTGTCACAAAGCAAACATCCAGAGACCTCTTTCCACTTCCTATCCAGCCCTTTGCCCCCAGTGCTGGGGGCTCAGGCTTAATTAACGTCTAACATTTGGATTAGTTCCTGAGGGAATGGATTGGTTACAATGTGGCTGACTAGCATTTAGTAGGATATAATGTTTTTTGGACAATTTGAAAATTCCAGTTGTTGTGACCTTTAACCTTGTCTACAAAGGAATCCTATAGCCTTGCTGAATGTGCACTTCTCCCCTGTCTAGATACTCACTTTTCAAAATGACTTTTCCACACCCTTTCTTTTCTCCTTAAACCTCCTGCATCTCCTTACCCTTCCTTAATATTGGCTGGTGACCTTGCTTCTTATTTGACTGATAAAGTAAAAACACTTTGAAGACAGTATCACCTTTTGGTGCTGAAACTACACGCCCACCACATCAGTGCTTACATACTCTTAATTTCCCTCCTGTTTACATCTCCATACTGTTGTCTGTACCTACCCAAGACCTGCCTGCCTCGTGGACTGCATTATGTCCCTTTCCACTTACTCAAGGACTCTGAAGTTAATCTATGCTCCCTGCATCCTTAATTTTCCCTCTCTCCTTGATTAGCCCTATCAGCCTACAGAGATCTCTTTCATCTTAAAAAATGCACTGTGGAACCCACTCCTGGTTTTCAATTCTATCCCATTTGGTTCCTTTTTTTATAGTTTCTGTCTCTCTGCTGGGAACACCCAGCTCTCCACTGATTTGAAGATAGTTTTCCTCATGGAATAGCACTATATCAGCTACTGTAAAGTCTTTACTTGATATTTCTAACATCTGGGTCATGTGGGGGTCAGCATCTATTGATTGTTTATTCCCTTGAGCATTGGTCACATTTCCCTGGCTCTTTGTGCATTGAGTCACTTTGCATTGTCCTGAACACTGTGAATGTTATGTTGTATAAACCCTGGGTCCTTTTGTAATCTTGGAGGAGTTTATCTATATATTTTTTTAAGCAGGCAGTCACGATGATTAGGTTCAGGCCACTAGTCCTACGTCACCCTCTTTGAGTACTAGTTCCCATGTGGTTCAGTTTTCCAAAGCTTCTGTGCTCTGTTTTGGGTCTTCCCTGCACCCCTATGCAACTCAGGGGTGACTCTGAGACTGGAGTGGGCTCACGCAGAACTGGGGGATCCCCTTCTTTAGTTGTCTCCTCTCTGTAGTTCCACTCACACTTCTTGGCACATAGGAGCCAGACAGATGGGGTTTCTGTTTGAGATTTGTATGATTGTGGACCTCTATGACTGGAGCCCATCCTCTGAGCAAGGCCTCAAGAGAAAAGAAGAGAGACCGAGAAAGAGGGTTGGGGGAGAAGGTGAGGGGAAAGGTGAGGTTGGGGATTGTAATTCTTTTGTGTATATACTGAGAAGCCGAATTGCTGGGTCAGATGGTAATTCTATTTTTAATTTTTTGAGGAGGTGACATACTGTTTTCCATAGCTGAAAACATTTTACATTCCTGTCAACAGTGTACCAGGGCTCCAATTTCTCCGCATCCTCACCAACACTTTCCATTTTTTGTTTTATTTTTGTTTTTTGATAGTGGCCATCCTAATGGGTGTGACATGGTACCTCGTTGTAGTTTTGGTTTGCATTTCCCTAATGATCATTGACTTTGATACAGTCAAGACACAGCCCAAAATAGTTCATGGTGCCCTCATGGAGGGACACTCCATTCCCGTCCTTCTTCCTCTTCCATTGGTGACTACTAATCTGCTCTCCATTTTTGTAATTTTATCATTTTAAGAATGTGATAGAAATGAGATGAAACTGTATGCAACCTATTGGGGTTGGTGTTTTTTACTTGGCATCATTCCTCGGAGGTTCACTCACATGGATAGCTTGCTCAGCACCTCCTCATAGTACCATAGTGGTGTTGAGCATCTTTTCAATTCCATTTTCCATTTGTACATCTTTGGAGAAATATCTATTCAGATCCTTTGCCCATTTTTGAATTGGTTTGGCTTTTTTGTTGTTGAGTTTTAGATGTTTTCTGGATACATTCTGGATATTCTTTATCAGATATATAATTTGAAAATCTTTTCTCCAATTTTGTGGTTTGCCTTTTAACTCTATATTATCTTTTGATGCACAAAATTTTAAAATTTTCATGAAGTCCAGTTTGACATTTTTTCTTTTTTTTGCTTGTGCCTTTGGTGTCATATTCATGAAATCGTTGCC
Organism: Canis aureus; assembly: GCF_053574225.1. Classification (NCBI taxonomy): domain Eukaryota; kingdom Metazoa; phylum Chordata; class Mammalia; order Carnivora; family Canidae; genus Canis; species Canis aureus. The sequence continues at coordinate 44,311,335 of NC_135625.1, forward strand.
AAATCCAATGTTATAAAGCATTTGCTTTATGTTTTCTTCTAAGGGTTTTATAGTTTTAGGTATTGGATCCATTTTTGTACTAATTTTTGTATAGGGTGAAAGGTAAGGGTCCCCCTTTATTCTTTTGCATGTGGCTATCCAGTTTTCCCTACATAATTTGTTGAAAAGACTATCATTTCCCCCATTGAATTAGTGTTGGCACTCTTGTCGAAATTCATTCTATTCCTTTGTTCTGTATGTCTGTCTTTATGCTAGTATGTTTCCATTAATAAAGCCACAGTCTGCCTGCTTTTTTTCCTTTTCATAGTTCTGGGTACCTGCTTTTTGTATTTTGTCCAGAGTTTCTGGTTGTGATCAGAGGAAGGGTGACTATTGTGGGCATTCACCCCTATGACAGTGCCATGATTTTAAATGCTGTATTTGCAACATCAAGGTAAACCTCGTGCCTGAAAGTCTTGCCTGAACTGTACTTCTTCTGGATATCAAACAGGCATCTCAACCTCATGAGTCTAAGGCTGAATTCTCCATCTTCCCACCTACCTCTCTTCCCACAGCCTTCCCCACTCCAACAATGACTACAGCCTTCAGTTGCTCAGGCCAGATACCTGGAGATGTCCATGGCCCCTCTCCATTGCTCGTACCGCACATCCAAGTCTTTGCTAATCTTGACAGCATTGTTCAAAGTATAGCTAAAATCAGACAGCTTCTTACCATTTCCATGTTGTCATCATTGCTCACCTATAGAACTGTAGGAATCTCATAACTGCTCTCTTTGCTTCCATACTTTAGCCCCAGGCTGTTCTTCACCCTAGTGAGTCAGAGGGTATGTTAAGCTTTTGCTCAGCCCCCTCACCCCTATAGATGACTATCTCACTGTGCATAAAAGCTCAAGTCCTTCCAGTGACTTAAGGTACTAGGTAACCTCTAACCATCCTTCATTCCTGCTTTTTCCCATTGCTCTCCTTACTCATCTGGCTTCAGTTACACAGCTTATAGCTGTTCTTCAACCCTTTTACTATACTCCCACATCAGGGCCTTTGTACTTGCTATTCCTCACCTGGAATGCTTCTCTCTCCCAATATCTGCAGGGCTCTCTGGTTCACTCACCTTTTAATCTCTGTTCAGCTATCACTTCCTCAGAGAGCCTTGCCCCCATGACTCTCTGTCCCCTCTTAGCCTGCATTAGCCATAGCACTCATCAAACCTGACATGTTAGCATAAGCTCTTTGATGACAAGTCCTTTGTATTTATTTTTCCAGTATTGTATCTGAGATGCCTAGGACAGTGCCTAGCACACAATAAGCACTCAATAAATATTTATTGAATGAACAAATTAAAAGGTAAACGATATAATTAAAGTATTTCTTCACAAAAAGGAATTCAGTACAGTTGTCCTCCAATATTTTTTCAAATGTTCTGCATTAAAAGAAGGATGAAGAATTGTTATGATATGTTTGAAGATATTGGCATCCACAAGCCCACATTTGGAGTACAGAATATTAGTGCCTTGGTAGAAACAGCTGAATTAATTTCTAACTCTTACCTACTTGGATTCAGTTCTTGGTCCTCACTGGGCTATTTTATTCTAAGGATAGCTATTGTAATCAAAGATGGAAATATATGGGGCAGCCTGGGTGGCTCAGTGGTTTAGCGCCGCCTTCAGCCTGGGGCGTGATCATGGAGACCCGGAATCGAGTCCCACATCAGGCTTCCTGCATAGAACCTGCTTTTCCCTCTGCCTGTGTCTCTACCTCTCTGTCTCTGTCTCTGTCTCTCTCTGTGTGTGGGTCTCTCATGAATAAATAAATAAAATCTTAAAAAAAAGATGGAAATATTGAGCTTTCATTCTAGTATCACATAGTGCATCTTAAAGACCAACAAGGTGGAACACAACAGTGTGGAAACCAGCACGGCCAACATTGTATGTAGCCACTTTGGCTGCATTATCTCTGCAATCTTGTTCTGCTGTGAACAGGTCCATGATCATGAATGACAGAGTGAAGAGTTATTATGCAGATGTTTAGCCCTGGATGTGAGCAAACTTTAAAGTCATCTTCTGTGGCTAGAATCCTTATCTCCTCTACTTTCAGCACCTCCGAGGCACAGGCAGGTTGGTTGTGAAGATGCAGTAGTTATGTAGCTCAGATATTGAACCTAGAAAGCCAGTGAACACTCAAAAATTCGTATCATTTTTGTTCTTTGCATCAGAGTCCATTTTTTAGTGCAGTGGCCTTGTGGGTTCAAAGAGAGGACAGTTGTCACCCTAAGGTGTGTTCTCACTGCTGGTGAGTATGAGGACATCTGCCTCTTGTTTTTTCTAAGGCTACATTATAAATTAGGACGTGTTTTGAGATGGCTTTCTGGATTTACTTCTGACTTCTGAAAGTGGGTGTTAGGAAGGAGGATTTTGAGGATGTAATTCTAACAGTCATGTAGTGCTTACAACTCAGAGTTTTCCATTGCCTTAACAATGGAGCTATTATTGCTCAGTAGATGGTCCCATAATGAACCAGCTTGGGTGGTAAATAACTGATGTGTCCTGTTCTGTTTTTGCTTTTTCAAGTGCAGTATTTTCTTGTTTGTCAAATTTTATGTACATTGTTTTAAGGCTTTTTTCCTCCTTCTGTATGTGATAGTATAAGTGCTTTGTTTTGATGGGAGTTGCTGCTTTAATGCTATGGTTGGAATTTAGGGTGAATACTGGCTTATGATCTATTAAAAGATATACTTCTCACTTCTGTTTCAAGGGTAAGCTGTTACATAATTGTCATCTTTAACTAGAAGGAGGGAAAATAATGGAAATGTGTTCTGCAGTCTCTGTATGCTATTTAGCATTTAATTTGGGTATTTAATCATATTCTCTAGTTGTCCAGGGCATATGGCAGTTTCCAGCATCTTAAAGGCATGAAGGGAAATACTTTGCAGCCCTGTTAGGAGGTTGCTGAATATGTCTGAGAAATGACTCATTCCTTTTGGTGAAGAGAGCTTTAGTGGGAGGAAGAATTTCTAGCATCTTTTTGGCTGTATGAAAGCCTGAGTGTTTTTACAGTACTCATTCATTTTTTTGTTCATTTATTAATCCAGTGGATATTTATTGCATGTTCTGCTCTATACCAGTCACTGTGCTAGGTAGGTGTCTAGGGAAGAGTCCCTCTCTGATGAACAGAATAGCTGATAGTGGAGGGATGGGGAAGCTAGAGCACTTCTGTGAATCTGATGAAAAGATTGTCAGGTGTGGGTGGCAGGAACCTTGCCAGAAACGGAGGGAGGAGTCTGAGCACATGGCTTCCAAGATATTTCTGCTCTGTGCAATTAAAGTATACCACGAGCCTTAACACTGTTTGTGCTCTATTCTATGTAATTCCATTTCTTTACATTTCTCTTGACGAAATAGAAGTGTTATTTATAATTTAAAAAAAAAAGAGGAAGAAAATCTAATTGCCCCATAGTGCAGACTGATGAAATTAATTATGGTGCATTCATGAGATGGAGTTTTCTGCAGTCATTAAAACTCATATTGCAAAAGAATGTTTAATGGCATGGGGAAATACCATTTAATAAGTGGAGAGAAAAGCCTGTAAACAGTACAATCTCAATTTGGTACTGCTGTGCCCTCAATCTGGCCCACCTGGGTTGCGATGTTGAAATTGCGGCCACCCTGCCCCCACGGGCACTCACCTTGCCCTTGCCCTGCTATTCCCCTTTCCTTACACTTGCTAACATACTCTATAGTTTACTTGTGCCTCTTATTGCTGTTGTTTTACTGTCCTGCTAGAATATAAGTTGTAGGGCTGCAGGAATTCTTTTTTCTATTTTGTTCACTGATGTGTCCAAATAAGCCTAGCCCAGTGTCTGGCATGTGATAGACCCTAAAAAACAAACAAACAAACAAACAAACAAACAAACAAAAAAACTATTGAATAAATGTTGAAGGAAATGTGGAAGAGTTATGATGGCTATTCCTTTTTTTCTTTTCTTTTCTCAATTTTTCCTATTTTAATAGGAATTAATTCCTATTAATCCTAATAAACATGGATTCCCTCTATAGTAGGAGGGGGGGAAAGTTTAAAAAAAACAGACAGAGTGGAGTCTGAATTCCTCATGCAGACCTTGCTCGTTGACCTAGGGCAGAGGGCTGAACGGCTGATGGAACAGGGCAGAATCAGGCCTCTGGTTGTATGTAGAGAACACAATCCATATGAAACGTTAAAGTGCTTGTGGGCTCCGGGGTGGTTTTGTGCTGGATTTGGAACCTTCCCCAGTCTCCGCCTACGCCCTTAGCGGCCTCCTTCATGCCTTGCTCCTTTCTCCTTCCTGGTCTGTATCTTCCCCGGGTCACGGTTTTCTTCAGATGCCTGCTGTCTTTTTATGGCCTTCTGTGACGACTCTGGCCTTAGTCCGCTGCATCCCCATGGCGCTGACAGAGTGTGCCAAGCCTGGTGCTCAGGGAGGCCAGCCTGACAGGCCTCGCCCGCTTTCTTTCGCAGCTCCGGCCTGTGGAGGAGCCATGTTCACCATGGACGGTCACCAGCCAGGCCAGAGCCGCCGCTGCTGGGAGCCAGGTGGAATCTATTTTAAGACAAGAACCATAGAAATACTTTAAACACACATATGCTCCCCTCGTCTCATGTGCTATCTTTTTTCTGCAAGTAAATGACAAGCTTCTTGAGAAAAAGGCTTCTATTTTCTACTTCTCTTCCCTAGCGTATAAACAGTTCTGGTCTCCAACCTGACGTCACAGACTTCCAAGCTGGCTGGTCCTGGGTGTCCCATATATAAAATAAATGTTTGTGACCCTTCGGAGATGGCACGAGAGTGATATAGGGGCAGTGATTCGAGCACTGTCGAGGGCATAACATATGTGTGCACATATATATTTAATGAGATTTTGTTATTAATAATTGAAAAGCTAGGGATGCTTGGGTGGCTCAGCGGTTGAACAACTGCCTTCGGCTCAGGTCATGATCCCGGGATCCCAGGATCGAGTCCCACATCAGGCTCCCCGCGTGGAGCCTGCTTCTCCCTCTCCCTCCGCCTGCCGCTTCTCCTGCTTGTGCTCTCTCTCTGTTTCTGTCAAATAAATAAATAAAATCTTTAAAAAATATTAAAAAATATTGAGGGGGAAGAATCCAAACCACAACCACTGGAAACCCATAAATTATTTTTCATACTATTTCAAAAGTTTAGCAAAGGACATATTCCTAACTCTGTGTGATTTATAGCATTTTCTTACTTGATAAACAGTTTAGAAATATACAGCTAGGAATCTGTGGGTTTGAGTTATTCACAAAGTATTTGATTAATTACTTAAGAATTCTTTTTTTTAACTGAGGGTTGCTAGAGAGGTGGTGTGGGGGGATGGGGTAACCGGGTGATGGGCATGAAGGAAGGCACCGGATGTGATGAGCACTGGGTGTTACATGCAACTGATGAATCACTAAATTCTACCTCTGAAACTAATAAAAAAAAAAAGAATTCTTTTTTTCCTATTTCTTAAAAAAGATTCAACTTGTTACTTTTTTAGTTTTTAAATTTTAAAATATATTCAGAGAGGAAGCAAGTTGACTCAAATGTAGAATGTTTGTCAATTTTTGTAAAAGTTGTATATGGGGGGGATCCCTGGGTGGCTTAGCGGTTTATCGCCTGTCTTCGGCCCAGGGCATGATCCTGGAGTCCTGGGATCAAGTCCCACAACCGGGCTCCCTGCATGGAGCCTGCTTCTCTCTCTGCCTGTGTCTCTGCCTCTCTCTCTCTCGGTGTCTCTCATGCATAAATAAATAAAATCTTTAAAAAGAAGTGTGTGTGTGTGTGTGTGTGTGTGTGTGTGTGTGTGTGTGTGTATCTGAGCTGAGGCTCTGTGCATGGGGAAACAGGCATTGGTCCTCAAACTGTATCATTGAGGTGGCTTGATGTAGGGGGGAGAGATGGAATGAATGGAAGAAGAAATGAAGTCTTTTCTCACTTGACATACCTTTAAAACAAATGGTGACATTACTTATGATTTTTGCCTTTCCTTGTTTTGCTTTTTTGAATAAAAAACAAAAAAATTGTCAATACTCTCTCATTGTGTAGATTACTATGCCATACCTTTCAGAGCTAGATTTTCCCCTCCCATTGGACATTAAAGGATGCTCAGGTTTTTACTTTCTTAATGCATTTCTAGGTTCTTCTAATATTTGAATTTTTTCAGTTCCTTCCTTTCAACTTTAATATCTTCATTTTCATAGAAGCTATCATCTGTACTCTAATTATATTGCCTTCTAAAATATTTAGTTGAAGGAAATTCCATGATCATTTATGGAGTTTAATGCTTTTTTCATTTGTTTTATCAAATTTTTGAATTCTTACCAATATTTAATACTCTTACAAAGCAAATATGTGTATAGTATAGTTTCACATTCCATTCTCTGTTGCGTAACTTCATGGCCTATGATTTTCACATTCTCCCTCACAGAGTGGTGAAGGGTCTTCTCAGCTTTTTGAAGTGTGCCTCATTCGAGGGAGAGGTGCTATGTTTTCAGTCACAGATACCTTTTCCTTAATGTCGTCATGTGGTCATGTTGGATTTAGGTTCTTGACCTATCTTTATTCCAGTCCTGCTTTGTTCCAAGGGAGTGTGACAGTACAACTGTTTTTCTGACCATTATGTGAAGTAGCACTCAAATAATTTCACATTTAGATAACAGGGTAGAATACAAATCATGTCTTTTGGGGAGAAAATGCTGAAATACGTAACTTGGGTGAAATAGCTAACAAGAATAGAAGGAAAAGTGATGGGTTCTCTTCACAGGGCCTGCGTTTGTCTGGGTCTCCATTCCCTAGTTGTAAAGTGAGGGCCACAGATTGGAATGCTTTCATTCCTCGGCTACATTCATGCTCTGACTGCAAAGGGCCAGTAACTTGGGCTGTGGAGCTGTGGGAAGAACACTGATGGAATATCCTCTTCCTCCTTTTCCAGCATGTTGACCTGGGTTCCGTTAGCTTTAGGAGAGCATAGAACACCCTCCTCCTCCTTAACGTTTCACACAAATCAAGGGAAGTATCAGGAAGGTGGCCCAGAGTCAAGCTGCTAGACAAACAATTGAAAGTGACTCCAGTAGTTAAAATAACCCACATCTGGACTGCTGTGTGAAAGCTGTCATGAATAGAGTTTGAGAAGAGAAGGAAACTGACTAGAAAAAGTGGAAGCTGCAGATAAAAAGTCTGGAAAAAGCATCCAGAATGTGGGTAGGTGAACACTAGCCCTCGACCTCATCCTGGGAGGTGCAACCAGGAGGTTACCTCTTGGAAGTTGAAATGTCAAGTTTAAAAGAATAGAGTGCATGCTCTCTTGCCTTGGAGATAATACATTTCTAGGTATCCATTATCCCAAATATACCCCACACCCTTATGTAATGTGTTAAGTACAGGGGACATGCATGGTCTTTGTCCTTTTACAGGGGAGAGCATCATGCCTAATTAGGCTGCAAGTCTACTTTGGTTCTGACGACAGGACCAAATTCTGTGTTAGGTGGACTGTGGTTCTGACCTGGGGTTGCATGTCGACCAAGACGGTGGTGAGGGCCATGGGATCTCAGGCTGGATGTTTGAAAGAGGCGTGGTGAGTTATCACTGTGCAGGGAGATTTCAACACAGGCTGTGAATAAGAGCTTTTATGTTCCATTAAAAGTCCACTCATAGCCCGAGTACCTTTGAGATACTTGCCTTTTCTTGATTTTTCCTTCTGAGTTCTGGCTCCTACCTATTATCTTAGGAGGCTAGCTGGAAGTAAATAGACATTTTGTGGCTATTTAAAACACTATGTTAAATGCCTAAAGGAGCCACAGGTTATTTAACACAATTCAGTAGTGAGCACTTCTACAAACAAATTTGTCTTTTATTTTGAAGAGGAGTAAAAATGCAATTCTTTATTCAGCAACCCTGTAAAACCAGTAATGGCTTCATTTCACTCCTAGGTTTACAGCTTTGAAAAATGTTTTCAGCATAAAATGTGAATCTGAGGACATTTGGGGAAAGGATATCCATCCCAAGAGGTAATGGGAACAAGCTGCTCTATTTCTCAGGGCCTGGCTGGAGCCATGGCATGGGTCCCTCTAAGGACATAGAAGAGTGTCTCAGCCATCGCTGTGTCCTCTCCAGCTGGGAGTCCCTCTGCTGGATATCAGAAAAGTCTTTGCTGTGAGAAGAGTGCTATTCTTAATCTTGTATAGTAAGTGACATTTATCTATTGTTTTAAAAATGCCAGTGTCTGCCCAAAGCCAGATCTGAAGGCAATTTGGGGGTCGTGTCAAACTAAGAGGACAGAATTGTAGTTGTGGGGAGGAGGAGGGCTGGGTCATATCCTTGGCTCTTTTCTGTTCTCATACTTAAGATTCCATCTTGATGAATTGAAATTTTTACGCAATAGAAATGTAGTATCACGTTTTGTTGAAGTTGTTTCGGGTCATATATCTGTGTCTTTCAGTATCACATATGCACTTTCTCCTAGTGCCCCTCCCCTCTCCGATTGGTAATCATTCTTCATAACGTCGTCCAAGGTTTGAGCTGTTGAAGCTTACAGGGAGGTTGCCATCCCTGACCACACATGCCTGGCATGTCAATAAGGCTGTCCTTGTAGCCTCAGGATTGTCTGTTTCCAGCTCCCGAGTGCATGAATGCCGTGCAGTTTGGAAGGGAGCCCGTTGTCAGAACCCACCATCCTAGGGGGAAAGGCACATTCCGTGTGAGGTCACTGGTTGTTTTAAACTGTGGATTTTCCCTGGAAATATTTCATTCCAGTAAGTGATTCCCACTATGTTTTGCATTTAGATGTTCTGGGGCTGGGGGAGAGGTTTAAAAGAAAAATAGGGCAACCCTGTGAGGACCCCTCTCACTTCTGAGAGCTTTCTCTGTATCTTGGTTTAATAAACTTCTATTGCTTTGCTCACAAAAAATAAAAAGAAAGAAAAGAAAAGAAAAGAAAAAAAGAAAGAAAGAAAAAAGAAAAATAATGATCCGAAGAAAACATAGGGTTTTCGTAGTATTTAGCTGTAAACGATGGTAGGAGATTAAAAAAAAAAACAACAAATAGAAGTGCAGGCCTGACCCTAAACCATGGAAGATGGACAAATCCATCTTCAGGACTGTGGTTGTCTTTCAATATGTTGATGTCGTTCCAGGGAAATGTTTTCCCAGCTGTTTGGGAGATTGGTGGCATTGCCAAGGCAGAGTGACCACAATGGATGAGATACATAATAGATACACAGAGAGAGCGCATCCTACACTGTGTCCTATTCCAGGCATGTGTTGCACTAAGTCACCCTCCCCTTTTGTCCTTACAGATGCGTTTGACTCTTGAGGCAGCCTGGGCCTGGGTTTCTGCCTTCAGGGGCGTCTGTGGGTGGAGAGCTGGAGGCAGAGTGGCTGAAGGCTCCGGGAGGCTGGGTGTGGGAGAGGGTGGCTGCTCTGTTAATGCCACCTCAGATGGTCCTGCCTTCTCCCCATGACTCACGGTGGCTGGCAGTGACAGAGCCAAATGAGAGTATTAACCAGTGTTGGCCACTGTGACCAAAGGAGTGAAAAAGAACAAATATCATCTCCTTCTGATGTTTACTGCAGATGCCTCAGCATCCAGCTAGCAGAGTATTTTCTGTGTGTAGGCCCGCTGCTATGTTTCTCCTCAGGACTTAAAGATTTCCTATCAGGAAAGAGGAAATGATAGAATAATAGAGGCTTTCCCATGAAGAGGAAATGCTGTTTACAAGTAATGCACAGTTGTTAACTGTTCCGATTGCATACAATTATTGGATGATGCAAACCTTGTTAACTAAAACATCATCTTACTATTTAACTTTGATTTTTTTAAATTAATGACAGTGTTGGGCAGCCCAGGTGGCTCAGCGGGTTAGTGCCGCCTTCCGCCCAGGGTGTGATCCTGGAGACCTGGGATCAAGGGCCACATCGGGCTCCCTGCATGGAGCCTGCTTCTCCCTCTGCCTGTGTCTCTGCCTCTTTCTCTGTGTCTCTCATGAATAAATAAATAAAATCGTTAAAAAAATTAATGACAGTGTTGGGAACATAAGTTTATGTTGCAGTTGTTTTACTTACTGAATTTCAATAAAGAGCAGGAGTGGGGCACCTGGGTGGCTCAGTGGTTGAGTGTCTGCCTTTGGTTCAGGATATGATCCTGGAGTCCTAGGATCGAGTACCGTGTTGGGCTACCTGCGAGGAGTCTGCTTCTCTCTCTACCTATGTCTCTGCCTTTCTCTTTCTCTCTGTGCGTGTGTCTCTCATGAATAAATAAATAAAATATTTTTTAAAAAAGAAAAGCAGGAGCTGGTGGAAATTCAGAGAGAGACAACTTTAAATGATAGTAGAAGAGGAGTTGCTGGGGCACCTGGGTGGCCCAGATGGTTTAGTGTCTGCCTTCTGCTCAAGTCATGATCCCAGGGTCCTGGAATTGAGCCCCACATTGGGCTCCCTGCTCAGTGGGGAGTCTGCTTCTCCCTCTCCCCCTGCCACTCCCCCCATGCTCATGTTCTCTCTCTCAGTATCTGTCTCCAATGAATAAATAAAAGATTTTTAAAAAATTAAAAAAACAAAAACAAAAACAAAGGAGTTGCTATTGGAAGGGAGATGCTAAAAATATCTAACCTCTTAATCCTGAAATAGTGAAGACTGGGAATGGTTGATAAGGAATATGGGCTTATTCACCAAATCTTGAAATTTTAGGGTGAAAGGACACTCTTTAGTCAAAGTAAGTTTAAGTTTCATTAGAAGAGACACTATTCACACATGAAATTTCATACTGAGGAGGTGGAAAGGCAGGACATATCCATGACTCCATAGGACTCCTATTAGAAGTTGAAATACACATGACCTGTAGGGTTCGTGAAAAAAGAGGAAGGATTATTATCCTTCCGTAATAATAATATTCTTGCTATCTGTTCAATTATTTTTATAGAAGCATAATGCAGATGATCATGGAATAGATCAGGGATGAAGATCCTCTGTCTCTTCTAATCCAGGCTACATGTTTCCTGTGTTACCTAAAAAAAAAAAAAAATCTATATAGTAATAATAGTACTGTATTCCAGGGCATTTGAAAAGTCTCAGCAGAAAGTGTGAGCCATGTTACCAGAACCCCCACACAGACACTGCTGGTTTGGTGCATTCTTTAGATTCTAGACGGTCTTTCATTTTTATTTTTTACCTTCATTTTATAATCTGCTTTGCTTGGTGCTGTGTACAGTGAGTATGCAAGACTTTGCAGCATTCCACCAAGGAACTGTGCTGGGTGATGATAGCATGAGCCACTTCCCAGTCGGTGACTCATCTTCACATGCTCTGAGCAGAGCCTGTGCCCGGTTTCCAGGCCCCTTGCAGGGCTGATGGAATGAAGCTCTGAGCACTGCAGCTCCTGGGTGGAAGGAGCAAAAAGGTCCTAAGCCAATAGAATGAATTCACTCTTGAGATTTTGTGGATGCTCACCCTATTTAAGAATCTTATTTTGTGTGGAGAAAGGAGTGGGTGTTCTGGTCAGGAGACTCTGGTGCTTTCAGATGCTGGTGATGCTTACCTTTGATAGAGGGGGTTACCTATAGGTAGACTCTGAGTACCCGCCTTGAGCTAAATGGAGCCATTTGTGAGGAAGAGGATGGCTTTTCTTTGCTATCTGGTGTGTCTTGTGTGATGGCACACTGATTGACTAGGAACCCCAGACTTTTTAGATGTAATGTCACTAGGAGATTTTAGGTAGAGGCTCAGTTGCCTCCAAACCAGCTGGCAGCATGGAAGCACTGGTAAACCCCACAATTTCAAAAGATTATAATCCTCGGGAGGATGTGGCACCATAGTGTTATGAAAAGATTATGGGGTTGATTCTTACTTCTGCCACTCATTAGCAGTGATAGAACGTATAATTATCCCCAATTTACAGATAAGGAAATTGAGGCTTAGAGAGATTAAGTAATTTGCCTGAGGTTATGTAGCTAAAGGAGTCTGGCTCCAAGACTGCATGTTTGAACCTATTGCATGCTCTCATGTCTCCCCCTCTGTCTCTCCCCGCTTCCTTCTCTTTTTGAGAAGACATTTTTATTTCCTCTGATCCCTTGATAGAATGTATGGATAGTATGGTATGCCCTTTATAGGTGTGTATGTGAAATCATGGCTAAGAGTGTAAACTCCAGAGCCCAACAGATTGACCAAGTTTAAATCAAGACCTGGCCACATCTCAGCTTGAAACTGAGAAAATCAGTTAATTTCTCTGCACCCCAGCTTCTCCATCTGTAAGCCAGAGACAATAATAGCACCTGCCTTATAGTTGTGAGGGTATGACATGAAGCACCTGGGAAGCACCTAGAGCAGAGTACAACATATGATAAGCACTCAATACATGTGAGCCATTATTGTTTCTGCCATTATTTACTGCTGTCTCTTCAGGCCACTTGGTGGTTGGTGGTAAGTATGGCTTTGTCCTCTATGCTGGGGCCTTGCTGGAGGGTCTGGGTAGATAATGGTCTAGGCAACATGCTAAGCAAGGTTCGGTGATCAGCCAGTCTTGAGCCAACAATCTAGGCAGAGATTAACAGGGTATGCATTCTGTACTCTTATGTAAAAAAGAAAATGAGAATTTAACCTGGTATCTGATTTTGATGAAAAACTTTCATGATAATTTATAAGGTCTGAGAAAATTCAACTAAAATATTTTTAGAGCCAGTACACTAGTACAAGTTCTGGGGGATTCACATGCCTAATTGTCAACTCCCAAGGAACATTCAGTTTTGTTAGAAACAGACAATTACTTGCAAAAGGTTCTGTGGACGTTTTGAATTGGCGATTAGAATTAATGCTGTGAGTTGATGCAAAGAAGTTGTGAAAAACATCTAGGATGGGGGCAGAGCCCTAGTAAAGGATTGTGATATAGTTGAGATAAAGAAGGAGTTGCTTAGGGTTGAGAGTTACAGATGGAAAACAATGGGAGATAGGGGCAAAGTGGGACTGCGTTATAGAGTTCTGTATGAATTTAAGACAATGGGCAAAGAAATACACTCTTCTTCTGGGAGATACTTTGTTAAATTTGCCCAGAATACATACATTTCCCCAAAAGTACACTGGACATTAAAATGCAAAAAGCCATCCTGCAGGACATGTACATGACAAAGACATGTAGGTTCATTTTTAAAAATACCTTTGCTTTTTCAGTGAGACTTGAGTGAGTGATTTCACTACTTAGGTTAATAGAAAAACCATTTATGAAGCTAGGTATTCACAACTTCAACAAATGTAACTGGCCATCAAGCAACTGGCTTTTGAATATCGTACTCCAAGGACCTATTCAACACAAAGTTTTCAGATTAGAAAGTAAATACTAGGTATTACTTTTCATCCTTCAAATTCCCTTAAAGGAGTTAAAACTTACTAAATGCCACCACTGATGAAAATCCAGGGGAGCATGGATCCTGCCTGGGTTTTGGAATTCCTTCCTTGACTTTTTTTTTTGTTAGTTATGGTTCTAAAACCTATATTGATAAAGAATGGATTGGTTGAATAATAATTAACCATAATTCTTCTGTCATTATTCTGCCTGGATAAGATTTCAAAATTGAAAGGAGTCTTAAAGATCAGCTAATTAGATCATAAAACTGATTCCTGGCTCTTCTGTGTGTCTGGACATCTCACCAGTATCTGGATGCTCAGCAATGTTGGGCTCAGCCAGTGTGGCTTATTGGATCCACCACTGGAAAATTTCCAGTGGAGAGATTCAAGTCATTAAAGTTACCTTTAAAGGTGCATACAGTCTGCCCCAGGGCACCCTTCTGTCCTCACCTCCTGGCACTCTTCATTTACTCTTTCCTTGTCACAAACATTGCTAGCATGTGCCCATCTCCAGACCTTTGTACCTCATACTTGCTGTTTCCTAGAATGTTCTTCCACAATGTATTTATTTCATCCTCATTCTTAAAATGTTTCTTTGGCCTATACTGGTGCTAGATTGACATTTATTTTCTCTTATCACACTGAAAGTATCATTCCCCTGATTTTTGGCTTGCATTGTAGCTCTTGAGAAATTGGTTGCTTATTGTTCCTTTGAAGATAATCTGCCTCTTCATTCTGGCTGCTTTTATGATCTCCTTGTCTTTGGTGTTCTGTAGCATCTCTAGGATGTATTAAGTGTGGAGGTCTTTTAATGAATCTGCTCTGGATTTGTTGGATCTTCTGTGTTTTTGGATTGGTGTCTTTCATCAATTCTAGAAAATTCCCAGACATTATCTCTTTATATGCTGTCTGTGATCCATTCTCTTTCTTTTCTGATGGAAATGCAACTGGATCTGTTAAACATATTTAACAGCCTCATGTCTTTTTAACCTCTTATTAAATATTCCATGTCTGTCTTTCTATTCTTTATTTCAATAATTTCTTCAGCTTTATCTTCAAGTTCACAAATGTTCATCAGTTTCTAGCTGGCTAACAAATATATCCTTTGTGTTTTAAATATCATGTATCTTATACACATTTATTTATAAGTTATGCTTAATCAATTAAAAATGCACTTATTCAAAAAAATATTTTATTTATTTAATCATGAGAGACACAGAGAAAGAGGCAGAAACAAAGGCAGAGGGAGAAGCAGGCTCCATGCAGGGAGCCCGATGTGGGACTTGATCCCAGGACCCTGGATCATGCCCTGAGCCAAAGACAGATGCTCAACCACTGAGCCACCCAGGTGCCCCAGAAATCTGCTCATTGTAATCATTTCTTGTTTCATATGAATTTTTTCAATTGCTATTTTTATTTCTTTAAATGTGATTGTTTAATATTTTGTGTTTGACAATTAAATACCTGAAATCTTGGCTGATTCAGCTTTTTGTGGTTTCTGCTAGTTCTTGCTCCTGCATATTTGTGACTTTAAAGTGTTAATTCAGTTTTTGAATATTTAACCATGGGGCTTTTTGGAGGCCTAGGTGGAAGGTGATTTCCTCTAGAAATTTATGTTTGGTGCTGCCAGATTTCTTGGTGATACTACCAACCACCTTAAAACATATTTTTGGCTTGAGGTTTTCCAGGCCACCCAAGCACTGTGAGTTTGGACTGGACATCTTGTGTGAAGGCTAGATTTTGATGGCAGAATTTTAGGGGAGATTTTCCCCCTCCTTTCCACATCCATAAGGGACATGTTATTTGAGACAGTCATCTTTTCTTGAAGTCCCTGGGAGTTATCTGTGGAAATTAGGAAAAAAAAAAAAAGCATTCTTTTCTCAAGACACTTTATTGCTGTCAGTCAGAACATTTTCATAATAACTTTAAAATAAAACATAACTGTGAAGTGAGTGGTATCCCAGGGATTATGTGAAACACAAGTTGCTCTCACTTCATGAAATGTACCCTGTCCCATTCTGACCAATCAAATCCTGCCCAAGCCTCAGTGCCTCACTCAAATAACCCCTTCTCTGAGAACACATCCCTAATTTCCACATTCTAATGCAAAATGGCAGCCCCTCTTCTGAATTACCATAGTAGTGGTGGTGCATTTATCACAAATTTACTACTTTTTGTTATTTTTCTTAAATCTTATCTCCATCACAAGAATGAGAGTTGCATGTTTTATTCAAATTTCTGTCTTCTGTAGCACTCAGTAGAAGGTCTAGAGCAGGTAGGTGGAATATTTTTGTTAAATAATTAATTAAAGGAAAGAATTTAATTGAATAACAGGATGTGAACCTACTAAAGAATTACAAAAGGTTAGCAAGTTGGATGGTTCATAAAGATTTGCTAAATCCCAAGTGTATAGTTCAGAAGGGCTGTCAAAGTGGGTAAAAGTCTTCTCTGGGTGATGGTGAACTATGTTATAAAGAGCTTAGAGTTTTTTTGCATTGCTTCAGTGTCTAAGTTTAGAGTGGTTTGGCAAAACTTGTGTCTGCTCATAATAGAGTCAGAGATGTCTGTTAAGTAAGAAAGTCTTTGTATCATTCCAAGAAAATGATTTCTACCAATCTTTGTTTTTTTCAAAAGGAGATTAGGCTATATTGTTCTACGGAAATTGTTGCTCTAATGTTTATTTGGCTATTACTCAATATATTTTACTCATTTTGTTAAGTAAGTGAGTGCATGTTACAGATTTTCTTCCTTCCCAATTCTTTTCCATTATCAGGTGATTTTAGGAGCTTTTAAAAATTATTTTTTAGTAGAACGGGAAAAAATGCTTTCTTTAAAAATCTCAAGTTTTCTTTATCTGATACTTCTGAAAAATTTAATTTGTACTTGGGACTTTTTATAAATGATCTGATCTAAATCTTTAAGATCTCACAAGATTGGAGGAACTGGGACAAAATAGCTTGTCCTGGTCACTCAACCATTGAGGGGTGAGACTGCTGTGATTTGGATATGG
The DNA here is from genome assembly GCF_053574225.1 of Canis aureus. Lineage (NCBI taxonomy): Eukaryota > Metazoa > Chordata > Mammalia > Carnivora > Canidae > Canis > Canis aureus. Next base: position 44,327,701 of record NC_135625.1, read on the forward strand.
GTTCACCTTTCTTTCCAGTGTATCAAATATTCACAGATTTAGCTTCATAGTATGATTTGGTCAGATTTTAAATGTTAAGCACTAAGCATGTGTAAACTCTTTTCCCTCCCCTTTAAAATTTAAAGCTCATTATGATATTAACAGGATATGACCTTATAGGAAAATGATTGAGCCTTCTAATTCCTGTTGTTTATTTGGTATTTGGAGAAACATCTGGAAAATATTATGTTCCGTGACTATTATTGACTTAATGACTAATGTTTATGCCCTAGCGTGGAGGTCCTAAAGCACTCTAAAGTAGTCAGTAGATGTTTTTGCAGTGATTATTCAACAAGGCACTTCCCTTGCACTGGCACTCTGGGAGAGGTGCAGGGCTCTGATCAGCTGGGCTTGAGGCCCCTGACTATGGTAGGATATGGAGGTTTCAGCCACCTGGCATGGCTTCTTCACAAGAAAGAGGAGTGCCATTACAGGGGAAGGGGGTGTGGAGGCATGCCAAGTAGTCAAAAGCTATAGCCACTATTGTGTACTTCCTGATAACCAAATAGAGTTGTGAATGGGTAGTTGGATAGAAGGTTCTGATGCTCCAGACAAATGTAGGGCTCAAGATTCTAATATGGTCCTGAAGGCATATAGATAGGTGAGATTTAAAGTCATGGGGTTGGACCAGAAGCAAGGGCAAGTCCGTGAGGCACATAATAAGTCATAAAAAGGAGTTTCCAGGGAGTGGGAGCAGGTGCTCAAAGAGGCAGGAGTGGGACCTCTAAGATCAGAGAAGACAGAGTTGCTATCTGAGGGTATAGTCAACAGTGTCAGCACTGCTGAGAGTGCAGGCCATAGTAACACCGAGAAGTATTCATTGACTCATTAGGCAAGATGTGAGAACTCTGAGAAAATTGGAACTGACAGGAGATGACTATCAACTGGAGATGTGTGTTGAAGGTGAAAAGAAGTAGAGAACAGAAGTATCTGGTTTGGGTCATGAAGTGGATGCTCGATCCACTGAGAGGGACAGTAAGTCTGGGAAGGTAGGGTAGGTCTGAAGAGAAGGGAATGGGTTCCATTTTCATCACTTCGTGATGTACTTCCATGGCTTTAATTAAAATCAGAAGTTTTTGGCTTTTGATATTTCGTAAATTATTTCATATACAAAGAGGAGGTTCAAATCAGAAACTCAATGAATGAAAACATTTGAGAGAAGAAGAGTAGCCTGTGAAGAAGTCTGGAAGGCAGAGAGGTTGCAGGCAATTGAAGCTGGTGTCATCTGGTAGGCCAAGTGGGTAGAGAGTTTGAAGGCAGGGATGACTGTCAGCAGTTTCCATTACTAAAGAGGGGTCGAGTAAGTTAACAAGAAGTGCCGATTGGTTTTGACAAAGACTATTATAGAAGAGTAGTGGGGTCAAAATCCAGTTGGCAGAGGGATTTTAAGTGGAAGAGATGAGAAGTGGGGAAAGCTGGAACAGATCGCTGTTTCCTGAAGTTGACTTTGAATAGAGGGGTAAAAACACAAGGATCTGTCAAGGAGGTGGTGGTTATTATTTTTTTGGGGGGGAGGCAGGATAGATTTGTGCTGTTTGTATGCTAATGGAGCAAAGCAATGGGGAGAGGGAGGTTGAAGAAACTAGAGAGGAGGATAATTAAGGAGTGAGGTCCCAGAGCAGATGGATGGGAGGAGATATATCAACTGGTGAATCAGGAGGGATGGTGGTATGAGTGGGATGCAGATGTTTCTAGATGCCCATATAGTCAATGAATATAATCAACGAACAATGAATATGCAGTGCCACACCTAAGTTATATCAATGCCCCCTTCTTCATCTTGATCCAAAAATATTTAACATTAGGAAAATTATCACCACTCCCGTTTTACAATCTGGGGACATTGACAGACCAGCCTGCCTGCCGCCTGTTCTGTAAAACAAAGTTTTATTGAAACATGGCCATGCTCCAGTTCATTCATTTGCATATTGCCTATACTTTTCCACAATAACAGCCAACCCTAAAATGTCATTGGCCCTTTTCAGACAGTTTGCTGACCTCTATACACTGATAAAACTGAGGCCTAGAGAGAATATTGACTTTAGAGGATCCCTCTCTCCCCCATCCATGTCTGAGGCCACTTTTTCTTTGTGTTACTTGACATTCTCCTGATGCTCACTGCACACTCTTAGAATTATCTGGTAACTTCTCTTTCTCAGGAACTTTCAACAATTATGATTGTAAATTAGATCAAATTTAGACCTATCCTGGCTCCACCCTAGAGATTCAACTGTGTCTCAGTGCTTCCTAAGGAGGTAGGTGCTAGAGACAGCCCTGATCTTTCCCTGACCTTGGAAGTGTTGGTTTATTCTGCATTACTTGGATTGCTTTTCTTCACCTTTTCTGAGAGGCCAAGATCATCATCTTCTCTGACATCATTCCCCAAACCCCATGTATTCCTTATCCCTGTGGTTTTGCTTCATTATTTCCCTCCTGTGCTCACCCATCTTTGAGTATAGTCTGTGTCCTGTCAGAGGGGATGCCCCTACTCGTACATGCCAGGGGTTCAAGTAGTGTCTCTGCCTCTAACCTCCCGGAGGACAGGGTCTGTATTGACCATGTTATCAGCACCCTGAGTTCTACAGTTGCTGAGAGTTCTATTGGTGCTTATCAGATGAATTCTGATTAGGTTGAAAAAAATTTAGGTGCTTCAAAATTGCTCACTTATACATAAAATGGTGTGCTAATTACTAGCCTTTCTCAACTCTCTTGAAACCAAATCCCTTCCTGAATCTTTTGAAATCCACTTTGAATTATTGACCAAATTTGAAAGCAGTGCATTTATAGTTACGTTTTCCCCTTTTTGTCATACTCTTCAATTTTCAAGAGAATATACAAAATCCACTCAAATTAATTTCTTGCTGAATTTTCAAATGTTTCTGTAGGGGCTAGGATTTTAATAGTTGCAATTTACTTTTACAATGTATCAGATTATAGTTGTATTTACTTACACATACTGTTTAGCACTTTGCTACTTAAAATGTGGTCTGCCCACCAGCTGCTTAGGCATCACTTGGGAGCTCCTTAGAAATGCATAGTCTTGGGTCCCACTCAGACTTCCTAAATCAGAATCTGCATTTTAATAAGATTGCTGAGATGCACTTACACTTTAAAATTTGAGAAGCACTGCTTTGGACTGTTGAACTGGTAAACACATGAAACACAGGGCCCTATCTCACAGACCTTTTATAACTTTTTTTTTTTTTAAGGATTTTATTTATTTATTCATGAGAGACACAGAGAAAGAGGCAGAGACACAGGCAGAGGGAGAAGCAGGCTTCATGCAGGGAGCCCGATGTGGGACTCAATCCTGGGTCTCCAGGATCACACCCTGGGCTAAAGGCAGGCGCTGAACCGCTGAGCCACCCAGGGATCCCTTTTTATAACTTTCATATGTTATGATGGTGTGTTTTATATTTTATGATGGAAGTTTTCCCTATCAGAAAAATTTTGCTGTTTTTCTCTGTTATTGTTGGAGAAGATCATGATTAAGAGACAGATAAGGTATGCTTTTGTTCTTTCTGCTACCTGGCATGTACTTATTTTCTCTGTTTTTTTTTAGAAATAACAAAATCTAAAACTTCTCTATTCTTGACAGGAGTCTTCTGGGCTACTCTGTAGTAGGTGAACAACTTACCTCTCCCTCACCTGTAGCATTGGGCTTAATGCTATTCTTTCTGATACGTATATTTTATCATCCCCCTTTGGTTACCTTGGAAATTGCTTGTACACAATTTGAATTCTGTACTGGATGAAGTTGTAGTTCCCATATTTTTAAGTCCTTGAGAAAAGTAAGGGACTAACTAAATATAGGAACAAGTAAATAATAAAACCACATTTCTTGGGGATCCCTGGATGGCTCAGCGGTTTGGTGCCTGCCTTCGGCCCAGGGCATGGTCCTGGAGTCCCAGGATTGAGTCTCACATCGGGCTCCCTGCATGGAGCCTGCTTCTCCCTCTGCCTGTGTCTCTGCTTCTCTCTCTCTGTGTCTCTCATGAATTAAGAAAAAAAAATCTTAAAGAAAAAACACCCACATTTCTTTAAAAATACATAATTCATTCAAAACACTAATTCATATCGTCCTTTGTGCCAATTAATCCAAGCAGGCAGAGTAAAAAATAATACAATCATTTTTTTTTTTGGACAGGTCATACACATGTATAGAATTTAAAAGATTCAGTAAAAAGTGAATCTCCTTTCCATCCTCACTGCCCTAGCCAGGCGATTCTCTCTGTGGAAGCAGCTCTTCATCCCAGGTCCTTATGAAAACTTCCACAGTATATGGACTGGGAAGTTCAATGTAGTTGTGGCCAAGAGGGTGAACAATGAGGCCAGAGTTTGAACCTTGGCTACTAGCTTTGTCATCTTGGACAAGTTTCTTAATCTTGCTGTGCCTCAGTTTTCTTATCTGTGAAAGGGTATAATAATTACCTTTTAGAATTACTGAAAAGAACTAAAGAGATAATTCATGTAAATGGAGTGCAGAATACATTCAACAAATATTAACTATCAATATATGTGAGCATTTCATTGTGGTTTTATCATTTCTACACACAGTAGTTACATACCCTAAATATTTCCACACCTTGCTATTTCTTTTGTCTGTGTGCGACTATTTTCTTTTTCTTCTACAACCCTGAGATCAAGGCTTAAGCTGAGATCAAGAGTTAGACACTTAACCAGCTGAGTCACCCAAGCACCCTGTGCTTTTTCTTTTTTTTAACCTAACAATGTAGGATTTTCATTTAACTGTGTGGAGATTGGTTCATTTTATTATGTATAGAACTGTCTCATTCTTTTTAGTATTATTATTTTTTTTAGAAAGAGAGAGAGAGTGTGTGTACATGTGTGGGTGTGAGGGGAATAGAGAGGTAGAGAGAGAATCTTAAGTAGACTTCATGCCCAGCACAGAGCCCCACATGGGGTCGATTCCACAACCCTGAGATCATGACCTGAGCTGAAATCAAGAATTGGAAGTTTAACCAACTGCACCACCCAGGTGCCCCTAAATTGTTTCCATTCTTATGATGTTATGAAAAGCATTGGCAAAATGGCATGTGTACGTGTTATAGTGTGTCTGTAGGGTAAATTTTAGAAATGGAATCTAGAAATGGTCAAATTATAGGCTTTAGTCTTGTTAGATGTTGACTTATTGCCCTCCATAGAATGATATACATGTGCCAACAAAGGCACTCTCAAACTTATTATAACAGATTTTAACTGTGATTTTTAAAAATACAATTTTTCTCATGAATACCTAATAAAAATTTCCATACATATTTGGAAATTTGATTAAGATTGCTGGATTCTTTGGAATAGTTTGGTGGGTAGGAATAGGAAGATAAAGCTTTGCATTTAAGGGTTTTAGGGAGCAAAAAATTGGATAGTGAGCTATTTCTAAAGAGGAACTGTATGATATGCCACAAACTGTCATTATATCTAACTTCTAAAGTATTCTTGAGATACTGAAACAAAGAGTTCGGAAAACTCCCCTGAGCAGCAGGACCTGGCCTCTAGATGCTCCTTCAAGGATCTTAGTTCACTGCATTGTCCTGAGAGCGGCACAATGTAGAGCACTTCTTTCTTCTACTCACGCATATCATCATACAAATTCTTGCTGCCAACCTATCTAAACCTACAGCTTTTCCTTAGAATGTAGGCGAAACAGTTTCTTTTAAGTATGTAAAAAAATTAATGTAATCTCTGAAGTAAATAAGACCAGAATATAGTATCTTGGAACGTGTGACCTTAGCTTAATTTTTGAGTGACCCAAGGTATTTGTGGACCCCTTCTTATTTATTTTACATTTTGTAAATGATTCAGCCATTGAGTTTTATGGAATTTATAATACACTGCTCCTCTGAAACACAACTCTAGTCTATGGTGAGAATTAAGATTAGCACCGAAATATACATTTTTAATACATTTAGCAGATGATCGCTTGGCTCATTTTGAATATTCAGATGAGCTGAGGAACTGAAAGGGATATCAAGATAACTTTACATTCCAAGAGGCATGTAAATACATGGCTGTTTTTAGCCATGGGCATCAATCAGGAAATACTTGTTGGATGTCAGGGGTGTTGAATATGGCACCAGGTCACAGTGACAAACAGCAGGCTCTCAGCTGACCTTTTCCAAACTGGAAGGAACACTCTCGCAGCTGACAGACCCTAGGAGATGCTTCTCAGGGCTGCCTGTGATGCCTGAGTTTGGCTGGTGGTTTGTGAGGTGCCCTTGGGGGGCAGCATGGGGACCACAGGAGACTTGCTCTTTTTTCAGGGACCAGTAGACAGGCGGGGCTCACAGATGCTCAGAGGTAAACTGAATCACTTAGACACTTAACCTAGTTGCTAGGATGAAGGCAATGGGCCTATATTCTCTGAGCAATTTATCAACATGGCTGTCATCCTTTGTTAGCCACTTGACAGGATCTTGACACCAAGGAATCATAACCACCACCACCACCACCCCTCTTTAAAACCCAGCTCAGGGATCCCTGGGTGGCGCAGCGGTTTGGCGCCTGCCTTTGGCCCAGGGCGCGATCCTGGAGACCCAGGATCGAATCCCACATCAGGCTCCCGGTGCATGGAGCCTGCTTCTCCCTCTGCCTGTGTCTCTGCCTCTCTCTCTCTCTCTCTGTGACTATCATAAATAAATAAAAATTAAAAAAAAAAAAAACCCAGCTCAACACAATGGATACCGTTAAGCTTCAAAATAGGTACCAGTTATGTGGCTATTACTTCATGTTGGGTCTTTTTGTTAGTTAATTGTTAATTGTCCCAAACATCAATGAGGGAGATGAAAATGAAGGCTTAGAGGGATTAACTAGCACGTGCCAACTGCTAAGGGAACAGCCCTGAGAGTGACACCCAGGTCGTTCTCACACTGAAGATGGGGCTTTCCCGCCCGGTCAGCAATGCTGTCCTGCCAGCTAAAAATACAAGTGCCTTTTCAACACTGCAAGGAGCCATCACATTTGTCTGGACACAGTTGTTTTTTTCTAAATAAGGTCTCATTATTACTCCTCATTCAACTACCTGTAATGTAATTATGATCCATTTTGATGTTGCTAATGATTTTGAATTATTTCCTCAAATTACCTTTATTACTTCCCTGAAAACTAAGGGCTTAATATACTGACAGGTTGTCAGACTTGCCCCTTAGTCATTCAGCGATCAGCAGTAGTGCCCAGGATCCTTCCTCGGCCTCTGGTGAAGACGGGAGCTTTGTGGGCACATTCTCTATCTCACTTTCTCTCAATCAGCAAGGTCATTGTCTTAATTTTCTTAGGATCCTGAGGCACATCAGGCAGTGTTCTTCTTTTACACATACTTACCTTGTATTTCTAGTATTTTTCTCGTCTTTCTTCTGAGTAATACTGATTTTTGTCTTAATTCTTCCTATCATTGCCAGTTTTCTTCCCTTTTCCTGTTTGATGTCTCTTTTAAAGTGCTACTCAATAAGCTTATTCTAGATTTGTTGATATTTTGCTCTTATTTTTATTTCTTGTTATTTTCCTTTTAGTTATAAGGCTTACTGTATTTTCTATAACATGCATTTTGTCCCGTTCTGTGGTTATTTTGTTTCCTCTCAGGGGCTTATTTTGTTGCTGTATTTCCACCCCTTTGCCCCAGTTCTGTTCCAGGTTCTTGGGAATCTGGGTTGGGGTTTAGTGGGGCAGAGCCCAGGGCTAGGACTGCCCGGGAGAACTTTCAGGGGCTGTCAGGGTCTGGGCTCCTACAATTACTGGGAACTACTGTCAGTCATTCCTTTCCTCCCTGTCTCTGGCCCCCTGCCAGCATCGAGCAGGCTTCCCCCACTGCCTTCAAGTTGTCCACAGCATCGGGGCCATGTGACTGGCCCCTGAGCCCCTGGTCCTTCGCCGGGAGAATAGTGGGTTCCATTCATTGTTCAGCAGCCTGGGCTTTGAATCAGGTGTCTCGAACCTTACACCACCCTGCAAGATTAATAACTATCTGTGTCTGACAGATAAGGAAGCTGGTGCTTTGAGAGGTTGAGACTCTTGGGGGAGAGCGCAGTCTGTAAAAGGATGCACCTAGGATCCTGGCCTGTCTGTGGGACTCCACAGTCCACCTTGTCTCCACCACAGCATCTCATTCTCTGCCAGAACAAACTTGTTACCTGAGTACTTTCTACACCTTTTGTTACCTGCACTGGGATGAGATCCTTCTTATCCGCATTAGAGGGTGTTTCGGGGATTCCCTACTGTTGTATCTTAATACTGTTGCATCATGCTCCTGAGAGTTCTTCATTTCTCCCTGTTTAATTCATGAATACTCCCAGTACATTGTTTCCTTTGTTCATTGTATTAGAATCCAGTAGCTGGTGAATCCTGTTTTCCTGCTTCCTGCTGCTGTGAGAGCAGGCCTACATTAATTATAATGTGTTGCTCTGACAATCTAATAATGTAAAAATCAAGGTTATTGATCATTTTTAATTTAGTGAATTAAACTTTGCTGCTTACAGGGATTTTCCCCTTAACTTTTATTGATGATGGTTCTTTTACTGTTAGACCTGTGTCTTGCCGGAACAGAGCGCCCTGCTGGTTTTCATAAAGAAGCATGATTGACATTGGCCTGACTGCACTTGGGAATAAGACTTGATACAGGTAGGACATGTCTCAGTTTCGTGAAGTACTTTTAATGATTATTAATCTGCAATACCAACTCTTAGATTAGATGCATGGGGTCATGATCAATCCTGTAATTCTGGTTTAAAGTAGGTTTTGGCTTGATGAGCATCAACATTTCCTTTCTTATTGTCTCTCTTTTTTTTGGTTTCTTTTTTGAGGTCAAGGTCAATCTTTAAAGTGTGTTTTTTTCTGATTAGGAAATAATATATATTAATTGTGGAAAATCCCACTATAATCCTACTTTCTAATGATAACCACTATTGAACATTTGAGCATATTTCTTTTTTAATCTGTGCATGCATGTGCATGTATGTGCATTTTATCACAGCTGAGCTCCTAATACATACATACACAATTTTGCATTCTTTCCCAATTAATGCAGATAATAAATTCCCCATCATTAAAAACTCTCCATGAGCATAATTTTAATGGCTATATAATATTTCATAGTATGCATATGCTATAAGTTACTAACCATTCCCTAGTGTTAGGCATTTAAATCCTTTCCTGTTTTATGAATAATGTTCCTTGCTATGCTTTAGTGCATCTGTATTTGTCCAGATTTATGATCATTTCATTTAGATTGATTCCTTGAAGTGAAATTAATAGGTCAAAAAATATGACCACTTTAAAGTTGCTTGATAAATAACACTTGCCAAGTTATTTACCAGAGTGCATTTCCACTCGCGCCAACAGTGGGTGGGAGCCTAGGGACTCATTGCCCCCAGGAGGCACTGAGTGCTGGCACAGCTAATTTCATAAGCAAAAGCTAAAGATGCTGTTTCATTGTACATTTCTTTGATTATCAGTAAAGTTAAACATTTTTTTTAATCTACATATTAACTTCTTTATTCCTTTAAAAAAAAACTCTCTACCCTTTTCCTATTGAAGTCTGGTATATTCTTTACAACTTAAAAGAGATCTTTATATACTAAGGATACTGACCCTTTTTCCATTTTATTTGTTGAAAACAGTTTCTTAATTAGTTGTTGGTGCTTATATCTTTATAATTTTTTTGATGTTTACATGTGTTGAATTCACTAATCTTTATTTAGCATTTTAATTTACTATGTAATTTACAATACATCATTTATGATATAAAGCTATACTAATTTACTATTTTTGATTTTTTAATTGTCAGTTATATCTGTGTGTGAATGTGATTTCTGCCACCATTTTAAAAAGTCTTTTCCCCTTCGATTAAAAAAGAAGGTCTTCTCTCACACAGAAGGAAGTTAAATATATTTAACTGTATGTTTTTTTCTAGTTCTTCTAATGGAATTTTACAACTTCAACTCTGTAATTTATTTGGCATTTAGCTTGGATAATATTTTGAGATAGAAAAACTAACTTGATTTCCCCCCAGTAGATAATCAGTTGACCCAGCAGTATTTTTGTTAAATAAGCCATTATATCACTGCAGAGTTTTGTCATTAACTTCATCATGTGCTTATGTTTTATATAACCTGAGGGTCTGTTTCTATACTTTTGTTTTATTAATCTGTTTTTTATTTACCTTAGAATTATACTCTTAATTACCGTAGCTTTGTAATAGGCTTTATTATTTGAAAAGTTGTGATTCTCCTTCTTATAATTATATAGAATTTATTTTAACCTTTTTATTTTTTTATATAAATTGTAGCATCATCTTGCCAAATTCTTTATTTGACCTCTATTCCCCTTAACCTCTCCCTTCCAACCCTAAAGCAAAAACGAATAAAATAATAACTAAAAGGAAATATAAATAGCTCTGGGGTTTTTGTTGGAATTGTGTAAAACTAACAAAATGATTTAGGCAGAACTGAACTCTTAGTGCCTATCTAGAAAGGTACTTCCCTTTTAAACAAAAGATTCTTAGTTTTTGTTGGATTAGAGTTGGTCATGAGGTGTCCCTGTTTGAGCCCCCAAAATGTTCCAAGGCAGAACCGTGTGACCTATAGCCTGCAAATGGCTAAATGTGGCAAAAGGCTGCCAGCGAATGCCCTCAAGCTAGAATGGTTTTTTACACTTTGAAAGGCTTGTAAAATGAACCAAAGAAGAATATGAGACAGAAAGCTGAAAATATTTACTGTCTGGCTCTTTATAGATAAGGTTGGCTGGGGGCATCACACAGCAAAACACTGGCAAGCAAGCTGAAGGCATTTGGAGTTCACATGTTAATTATGAGAGTCATGGCTTCCCTTTACTTGCTCCTTCTTCAGCACACTGTTGGAAGGGTTTATGTTTGTTTAATGTATTTAAGGTAATCTGATGTGCAGATGTCAGTGAATGTCGACAGGTTCTGTTTCTTCCAACATTTCAAAATGTTTTTTAAAAAGTACCTTGAGTGTGTTGTGAAACTTAAAAAAATATATATATTTCTTTTTGAAGGATCATGTAATCATGAGACAACATCTTGTTTTAATGACCTGTCCCCACAGTAGGGATGGCAAGGTCAGCAGCTGCCCATGCACAAACAGGAGGGTGTCCAGCAGTGTCCCTGGATCTGCCCCAGGCTCTAACCCCACCAGTGGTGCTGTTTCATAGACATCTTATCCAGAGAAAGGCCTCTTGTTAATTTGATGTGAACTACTTTATAATCCCATTAACTCCCATCTGTTATGACTGGAAAGAGCTGGCTCCTCCAGGACTGGACACAGAGTGTGGGTCTGGCAGGCTCAGGTGAGCTCAGGTGAGCTCAGGTGAGGAGGGAACCCAGCAGAGGCTTGGATATCCTAAGATCTAGGGAGGAGACATGGGGAAGAGAGATGATTGGAAGAGACAGACAGGGTCTACAGTTTACTGTTACTGGTAAGAAGGGTAGGTTTTATATCCTGGGAGACCTGAAAACGCCGAGGACCAAGGGACTTAGGAGAGATGAGCCAGAAAAATGAATCTGCCTCTGTGCCAGATGCTTTTGTTGTTGCTGTAAGAAGGGCAGGGAGAACCAAGGGAGGCCTTGTTTCAAGTTCAAACAGCCTGAGTCTCACCCATGGATCCAAACTCTAATAATGTTTCAGTAGAGCTTCTCTCCTGTGTCTTGGAAAATATGATTGTTCAGAGTTTGAATTTAGCCTTTTGGCTATTCTGAAAGGAAAACAACCAAAGTTTAAGTCTTCTGCTCCTACGTTTACCTTCTGAAATATAGAAGGTGTTTGCTGGCGGTTTCATAATCTCTTTTTGTTTTTTTTTCCAAGTGTAAGGCCCTGCAGAGTTTGGTTAATAGAATTTACAGCAGGCAAGTCAGGCAAAGACCAGATTTCATGGAAAAGCTTCTAAAGCGAAGTTGTTGGAAATTTAAATTAGATTTGAGTGTGACAGATCGACTACTGAGAAATGGTATAGTGCCTCACTGTTAAATTCTACAGGAATCTGCCTTGAATTAATAGTGTTGTTTTTCTGATGGAGCGGGTACTGATTTTGAGTTTTGAATCCAAGTTTATACATTTTCCAGATGTAATCATTTTACCCAAGTAAATGGAAATATGACTGTATCAGGGACTCAAAACCATTACATTGAGAATGTCTTTAGCAGCAGTTTAGTGACCAGTCAAGAATATTCTAAATTGAACTCTGAGGAGTCTTGGGAAAATTTCCTGCTCATGAAAAGTATGATTTAAAGGAGAAAACAATAAAATTGAAAACATTAGATCGATATCACTCACTCACTCACTCACTCACTCACTCACATATTTCATGAAGTGAGCTGGATACCTGACAATTGCTGTAGGGTGCAATGTGAGATTTTAATGCTAATAAGCAATTTGTTCATTAGAATATCCTTGATGGACATCAGAGATCTTTCATGTGTGTGTCTCTGTCCTTTCCAGCAGGTGACTTGAACACTTGGACTTCTTATGAACAGGCAGGATGGTTCAGTGAGTCCTGTGTGTGGGCTGAGTTGGGGTCTTGGGAGTCTCCTAGCTGTGTGCTATAATAGTTTGGATCCTTCCCAGGGCAGGACTTCATTCCTTTCCAAGTCACTAGAATATATCCATACATATTCCTGAAGAATTGTATCTAAACTCCCTCAGAAAGGAGTTTCTAGGAGATATGTAAAGGTGTATTTATTTCTTGGGGCTGTAGAGCCTAGTGTCTATCCCGTTCATCACTTTAAATTCAGCTCCCAGCATGGGCCTTGCACATTGTAGATACTCAGTAAATATTTGTTGAGGGAATAAATTGACTATAAATTAAATGTTTTGAGATTGCAATCCTAGTTCTCATGTTTAACCACTCTACAGTGATAGTAATGGGAGCTGACTTTTATTGATTGGTGATTGTACAAGACGTTGTATTGAGAGCTTCCTCTATTATTTTATGTGGTCATCACAGCAAGAAGCACAAAGAGTGTGTTAGTCAGGGTATACCAGATTATGCTTTGGTCACAACCCCGCAGTTTCAGTCCTTTCACTCAGTGGAGCCAGGTCCACTGTAGTGGTTATCCAGGCTGCTTCCATATCAGCATGACTCTGTTATCTTAAGCCAAGGCTGGATAAGAGTAGGGCTGCATTATCATGCATGGGCTTTTCATTGTCCAGATCTGGAAGCCCTATGCCATACATTTGTTCACATTTCACTGGTCAGAACTGGTCACATGACACCATCCAACTGTGCAGGGGTACTGAGAAGTACCATCTTCTGCATGCAGGGGAGGAGAGGAAAACCAGAAGTTGATATACAGTGATAATAGCTATCATCAGTCTATTATACAAATATCCCCATTTTACAGATGATAACACTGAGGCCCAGAGAAGATAGGTTACTTGTTTAAAGTTACACAGCTGGAATATGGCAGAGCAAGGTATTTAGGTGTATTTGTTTTCAAAGCCCATATCCCTTTTTTAAATTAAGTTTTAAATTTTAATTTCAGTATAGTTTACAGTGTTATATTAGTTTCAGGTATATGATATATTGATTCAGCAATTATACACATTACTCATTGCTCATCATGGTAGATGTATTCTTTAATCCCATCATCTCTTTCCCCCATCCCCCAATCCACCTCCCCCCTGGTAACTATCAGTGTGTTCTCTAGAGTTCAGAGTCTATTTCTTGGTTTGTCTCTCTCTCTTTCTTTTCCTTTACTCATTTGTTTTGTTTCTTTTTTTTTTTAATTTTTATTTATTTATGATAGTCACACACAGAGAGAGAGAGAGAGGCAGAGACACAGGCAGAGGGAGAAGCAGGCTCCATGCACCGGGAGCCGGATGCGGGACTCGATCCCGGGTCTCCAGGATCGCGCCCTGGGCCAAAGGCAGGCGCTAAACCGCTGTGCCACCCAGGGATCCCTGTTTTGTTTCTTAAATTCCACATATGAGTGAAATCATATGATGTCATATGGTATTATCTTTCTCTGACTTATTTTGCTTAGCATTATATCCTGTAGATCCATCTATGTTGTTGTAAATGGGAAGATTTCATCCTTTTTGATAGCTCAATAATAGTCCATTATGTGTGTGTGTGTGTGTATCCCACATCTTCATTATCCACTCATCTATTGATGGATACTTCGATTGCTTCCATAATTTCGCTATTGTATATAATGCTGCAATAAATGTAGGGGTGCATGTATCCTTTTGAATTAGTGTCTTTGTATTTTGGGGGTAAATACCCAGTAGTGCAATTACTGGATTGTAGGGTAGTTCTGGTTTTATCTTTTTGAGGAACCTCCATGCTGTTTTCCACAGTGGCTGCAGCAGTTTGCATTCCCACCAACAGTGCACAAGAGTTCCTTTTTCTCTACATTCTTGACAACATCATTGTTTCTTGTATTTTTGATTTTAGCCATTCTGACAGGTGTGAAGTGATAGCTCATTATAGTTTTGATTTGCATTTCCCTGAGAGTGGTGTTGAGCATCTTTCAAAGCCATACCCTTAACCACCATGCAATACTACCTTTCTTTTCTTTTTTTTTTTTTTTTAATACTACCTTTCTTAAAGAAATTTTCTTCTAAAGGAAACTTGACCTTAGTGAGGAGCATAATAAAAGTATTGGATTTGGGGTTTGGGTACCTGGTTTATAGGACTGAGTCCATCACTGACTTTCTTTTATGTGTAGCTAAGCCACTTCTCTGGGTTGATTTCCTCACGTGGGAATAATAATTATTAGGCTGGTGTTATAAAGTAATGTATATAATAGCACCTGCAGAGACATAAGGTACTGTGTAAAGACATGATGATATTACTACTGACACCCACTTTATGCATTGGTCTTAGCAGGTTTTTCACATGTAAGGAGCCTCGAGATTCTTATAAGAAAACCAGTAAACCCCTTAAATAATCTTGGTACATTTAGGTGAATATACTGTATCTACAATATAAAATTAAACTTCATTGGGATAATCTTTTCAGACATTTCATTACACTGAAATGATGCTAAGTTTCAACTAAACTTATTAGCTCTCACCTTCTAACCACCCTTCCCTCATCTTTTTATTATATAAGTTTTCAAAAACTGTTCTTTTAAAAGTGAGTATCCCAAAGAGCATCTGTAGATGGGTATGTCACTGTAAATTCAGGAAACTCTTCTGTGTTTTGCCATCCATTTATGGTGAACATGGGGTGGCTCAAGTCAGAACAGGTGCATGCTGTTTGTGGCCCGAGTAAGAAAAGTAACCCTCTTCCTTTGTAGCTGTGAGAGAAGTGGGAATCTTTTTTGTCAAATGTGTTAAATCATTGGCACCAGCTCCCTGTCCCCAAAAACTTGGTGTGATGATGTTTTTCTCAATATTCATCTTCTATTTTGAGTATCTCCCAAACTTGATGTTCTATAAAGCCTGTCTCCTCCCCAGCTGCTCCTGGCAGATCTCTGGAATGTGTGGCCCCATTGGGGGTGCTTGGAACCTTGCATTGCTTTAGATATGATATAATAGACTTTTACAATCCTTTGACTTCTTGGCAGTGGTTTATAGTGCAATGAGTAGTCAGACTAGAAAATAAAAAGTTTTCTGTGGAAATTTGGGAGCCCAATTTCCATTAATTAAAAAAAATACCCAGCATATTTTTCTCAGACCCCATCTCATAGACATGTTTATCCCTCATTGTTTAAAGATAACCCTCCTTAACCAAGGGCAAGCATGGTATGCCTTTCCCCTCCTTTCCCATTTAGACATAAAGCCTGTTATTGTTGATTGTCTTGTAGTTGGTTCTCTTGAAAACGAAATTTTCTTTAAGTAGAACATTTTCATTATAGGATAACAGGCCTCTTTAATTTTGTACTTTTAGAATTGCTAGGAAAACATTTACACTTACTCCCAATTTTCTCTTTTCAGAGTCCTGGACAGACAGGGAGGATTCATTAAGACTAGGGATCCCTGGGTGGCGCAGCGGTTTGGCGCCTGCCTTTGGCCCAGGGCGCGATCCTGGAGACCCGGGATCGAATCCCACATCGGGCTCCCGGTGCATGGAGCCTGCTTCTCTCTCTGCCTCTCTCTCTCGCTCTCTCTCTGTGACTATCATAAATTAATAAAAAATTAAAAAAAAAAAAAAAGACTATATCATGATGACACATCCCTTTATTGGTGAGCCATAAAAGTTCAGAGAAAGAACACAGAAAGTAGGTACTTATAGTATTAAAAGCCTTCAGCAAATTATGTATGTGGTGGTTTTAACTGACCTTGGAAGTTACATAAGTCTTTGTATAAGCTTTTGTATCAGAATACAGTCTATAAAAACAATGGTAATCTATTGAATTTACAAAATAGCTTCCCAGACTCCTGGTTCAGCTCTTTCATAGTGGTGAGCAGTGAATTGACACTGTGTCTCATTTTGAGGAAGGAACCATTTGGTGGTACCTCCTTTCTATTCCTGCTCTTTTCAGTTCACTTACATAAATGCTTCTTGCAGAGATCTCCTAAAACTGTTTAAATCCCCAGGTGGGTCAGTCTTCTGTGTATTTATTAAAAAGATTTTATTTATTTATTCATGAGAGAGAGAGAGAGGCAGAGACACAGGCAGACAGAGAAGCAGGCTGCATGCAAGGAGCCTGATGTGGGACTTGAACCTGGGAATCCAGGATCATACATTGAGCCAAAGGCAGGCACTCAACCGCTGAGCCACCCAGGCGTCCCTCTTCTGTGCATTTAGATTCCATTCAATTGTAATGCATTTCAAGTGCCCGGTCTCTCCTTTATTCTTTTTTTTTTTTTTTTTTTATTGTTCCCTTTTCAATTCTTCCAGTTTCTTTAACCTTACTTTGGAATACGTTTTTAAGGCTTCTGAGAGCCATAATTAATTAGAACAATGAGCCAAGTGAGATTAAAGATTTTATAGGGCAGAAAGAAAAAGGATGAGTCCAGGATTAGGTTGAGCTCAGAGCTGAGTAGGCATTGCTGGCTGTGACTGCCACTCCTGGCAGCCTCATGACCATATCTTCCCTTCAGGTTTTCCTTGTCTCTCATTCTGGGCTCTGCCTTCTGTAGTAGGGGACACAGGTGGGATAGAAGCTGGTCAGAGTAGGCCTATCAGGAGCTGATGTCTGAGTTGAGACCTGGAGGATGAGGAATGACAGGAAGGACTTTCAGGTAGTGAGGTTGTTTGGCACATGCTAGGAGCTGGGAAGCTATAAATCCCAGTTAGTGCCTGATAGTTGAGGCTGGTTGTACCACTCACCACTAAGCTCCATCCACTGCCTCTTTTGGCCTCCCTGAAGCTGACACTTCCCTTTGTCCTTTGGCTTTAGCAAAGCCACTATCTCTTTCAACCTGAGATTTGGCTCAGATAACCTTGAAGGAAGCTGTTTGACTGGTTCCTCCAGCCAACATCAATTTAATGCCTGCAAGAGGCACAAGTTCTGGTATAGAAGTTAAAAAATAACAGAAAACTGGTCAGGTTAATTTAGAGTAGACTCTTAAATAGTGATGGGTAGCAGAATATGCCATGCCAGAGTGTGCCTTTTTGGAATTTTTATTATGTTTAATTAAAGTGACTTGAGAAACAGCCATTGTAGGAAGGACACCCTAACCCTTCTTTGTACCTCTGCAGACAGAAAATAAATCTCTCACGTGAAAGGTACCCTCCCTGTACCAGGAGAGCATCCTCATCACCAGAGACAGGGAATTTCAGGCTGGGAAGGTTGTATTAAGAGAACTTGTTACTTCTTCACTAACTTACCACCCCAGGCTCAAGCCCCTTTGTCTGGTCAGATTTATTGCTTCCTTGTCAAAAAGGTATGAAAACTGCCTGGTTTGGTCACTTCTTTGAGCATTATATCTTTGGGGTTCTTATACGTACAAAATTAAATTTGGTTTTCTCCTGTTAATCTGTTTTATATCAATGGAATTATTCAAGCAGCCAAAGAACCTAGAAGGGAAGAAGAGAAAAGATTCCCCCCTTCTTCAGTGGGTATAACTCTTAAGCTGCAATTTTCTGCCTCAGATGTAAATGATACTCAGAAATCTTGCAACAGCAGTGACAAACTGATTCCTAGTCATTTGCCCTCCCTCCTTATTACCTTTTAAAAACTTTAGGTTCAGTTTTACAATTGGATTGGCCCTGAAAGGAAGCTGCTTACTACATATGCTACATTAGACTTAATTTGCAGAGAATAATATTAACAGTACCTGTAGGCTTAGTTTCCCATGTATGCATGTGACCGCATAACCATTGTGCTAACATTAAGTTTTAAATGCTTTCATTTTAAATATCAGCCTTTGGGGGGAATAATCAAGACCTAACAGAAGGGAAAATTAGGCTTATGACATTATCATACAAAAAAAGAGAACATTATCATAAAGTGGAAAGAAAACAGTAAAATAAAAATCTTACCAACTGCAGAGGATGAATAAAAAAGAATGATGGCAGTTATTACTAAATACTAAAATCAACAACTCTAACTTGAGAAAATTAAGGTTTTTCATGGAAAAGAAAGGAGGGGGATTGGTTGCATATCAACTAGAAAAGAGCCTTTAAGGCAGAACAATTTCCTTAAGACATTGTAATGAGAATAGATGACACAAGTAAGTCTTTGCTTTATGTAATGATACATCTGAAACCATTGTCTCAAGGGTTCTGATTAGCCTAGGAGAGCATCCATATGCAAATGGTAGGAAATGATGCATTACATAATCAAGGTAAAAAACGTCATAAAATTTCTGAGATGCCTCTCGCGCTATTCATGTTGAGTAGACACTTCTAGAAGGGTGTTATAAAGCTCTCTCCAAGGTTGGAGAAGGCACTATTGTTTATGCGTATGTGGCACCAGTGAACCTCCACTACTGTGAAGGCTAATTTTGGCCGGATGGTGGTGTTTAGATGCAAAAAATATAATAAACCAATTGTGGGACCTGTCAATACTTTTCAGAGACGAAGACGCGTAGAAAAAAAAAAAGATAAGCCCTTCTTTTAAAGTGAACTCAGCTATGCCAGAGTGGTGCTGATTCAGGAGTATTATTTTCTCTGGCGTTCTGGCATCTCTTATATTATCATTTCTGGGAATTCTAAGGAGACTTTAGAAATTGTGTGAGAAGCCTTCTAAAAAGCTAGAGAGGAACAGTATTCTAAAAAGATGAAAAGAAAGGCGGCCTCACAGCTGTTCCCCGCGGCCTGTCCCTTCATGAAGGGACCGCCGTGGCCGTGGAGGCAATGCTGTCCCAGGTGGTGGGTGCCACTGCAGACAAGGAACGTGCACCAGGGAACCCCCAGGCCCGGGTCTCGAACGTGCCGTGGCCTCCACACATGTCGCTCCAACGAATCTCCGCGTCCCCCACCTCAGCTCCTGATAACCACCACTCTACTCTGTTTTCTTTGAGTTCAGTGAGTGTGTCCTTGGAGAAGACAGGACAGCTGTTTCCTCCCTCCCTGTCCTGTTCCTCCTGTCCTGCCCTGCCGGCCACCTCCAGGCACAGGCTGTGTGGGGAACCAGGAAACAAACATGTACTATATATTATCAAAAGCAAAGGAGCACAGCAACTTAATTTAAACACAATTATTTAGATATTTTTGGTACTTAAAACACCTAAAACTTCCAGGGAGGGAGTTCTGACCCCATCGATACCTGATGACCACTACCGAGTGTGAGGCATTCTCATTTATATATGATGCCTGTCTTAGTCAACTCTGGCTACCATAGCAAAATATCACAGACTGGGAGGCTTATTCAACAATTTATTTCTCACAGTTCTGGAGGCTGGAAATCCAAGTGCCAGCGTGATGGGTTTCTGGTGAGGGCTTTCTTCCTGTTATGTCCACTGCCACCTTCTTGCTCTGTCCTCACGTGGTGGAGAGAAAGAGAGTGGGGCATGAGTGCTCTGGAGTCTCTTCACATAAGTGCACTAATTTCATCATGAGGGCCCCACCTTCGTGACCTCATCTAATCCTAATTACCTTCCAAAGCCCCTGTCTCCAAATACATTACTTCAGGAGTTAGAGCTTCAAGATAGGAATTTTGAGTGAATGCGATTCAATCCATACCAATAGCTTTTCAACCAAAGCTATTTTATATGTATAAAAATAACAAAATATATTTTTAGGATTAATAAATATGATATATCCCTGGTACATTTTAATTTTAAGGGGAAATTATTAATTTCCCAGCTTATTTTGTGTTTATTAAGTATCAAACACACAAAAACCAAACTCACAAGTCCTTGGAGGTCCTCCCTTGACTCTGCCCATAGACCACTAGGCAGTATCTCTGGAGCCCATGCCCCTGCTAAAGGGATTGTGGGGACATGTAGCAGAGCACCAACTCTGGGTCTGGACAGGATTCTGGCTCCTGGGGAGGGGGTAGTGCATCAAAGCTGGGCCCCAGTCCTAGAGAAGCTCTGAATGCCGTGACACTTTGTCCAGATCACAGGGTTGGAACTCCTATCTAGCTCCAGAACCCATTTTTCAAACAGTGTATGTGTTAGTTTTCTTTTTCCCATAGTTAATTTTACTCTTCTTTCCCCCCAGCTTTATTGAGATCTAATTGAAATATAACATTGTGTACGTTTAAGGTAAACAACATGTTGATTTGGTACATCTTCTGTATTTTAAAACCATTTCAGCCATAGCATTAGCAACTACTTCCTTCTCATCACATAATTATCATTCCTTTTTGGTGTTGAGGATATTTTAATGTTCTCTTTTAAATCCAGTCTTAATGAGAAATAATTGACATATATTATTGTGTAAGTTTAAGGTGTACCGCATGGTGGCTTTACCTAACGTATTGTGAAATAATTACCACACTAGGTTCAGCTAATGTCTATCGTCGCATGTAGACACAATAAAAAGCAAAGAGAAAAGAAAAAAAAAACCTTCTTCTTGTGATGAGAACTCTTGGGATGTACAATCTTAACAACTTTCCTGTATGTCATACAGTGGTGCTAATGGCTGGACCTCCAGTCCTCCTCCCCAACCCTCTGCCTCTGGCGACGGTGTATCTCATCTCTTTCTGCAAGCTTGGTTTTTGTTAGTTATTTTAGATTCCACATGTAGATGAGATCATAGAGGGTTTGTCTTTTTCTATCTGACTTTCATCACTTAACATAGTGCCTTCAAGATCCATTCACATTGTCACAAATGGTAGGATTTCCTTATTTTTTTATGGCTGAATAATAGTGTATGTGTGTATACATATATATGAGGTTATCTAAGACCTACTTTTCAGCACCTGGGTGGCTCAGTGGTTGAGCATCTGCATTCAGCTCAGGTCATGATCCTGGGGTCCTGGGATCGAGTCCCACATCAGGCTCCCCTTGGGAAGCCTGCTTCTCCCTCTGCCTGTGTCTCTGCCTCTCTCTGTGTCTCTCATGAATAAATAAATTAAATCTTAAAAAAAAATCTCTTTGCAACATTCAAGTATATGGTACAGTGTTAATAGCTATAATCACTATGCTGTGCATTCGATCCCTAGAACTTGTTAATCTTTTATAACTAGAAGTTTGTACCCTTTGACTAATGATTCTCCACTTCCCCCACCTCAACTCCTGGTAACCACCACTCTACTCTTTGTTTTCTTTGAGTACAGATTTTTTAGGTGATATCGTTCAGTATTTGTCTTTCTCTGTCTGACTTATGTCACTGAGCACAATGTCCTCAAGGTCTAGCCAAGGTGTTGCAAATGGCAGGATTTCTCTCTTTCTCATGGCTGAGTAATATTCCACTATGTATGTACACCATGTCTTTTTTTTCTTCCAAGATTTTATTTAAAATCAAGTTACCTAACATATAGTGTAGTATTGGTTTTGGAGTAGAATTTAGTGACTCATTACTTTTATATAACACCCAGTGCTCATCATATCATTTGCCCTCCTTAATGCCCATCACCCATCTAGCCCATCCTCCCACCTATCTCCCTCCATCAACCCTCAGTTCTCTAGAGTTAAAAGTTTCTCATCGTTTGCCTCCCTCTCTGTTTTTATCTTATTTTTTCTTTCCCTTCCTCTATGTTCCTCTGTTTTGTTTCTTAAATTCCACATTGAGAGTATACCAAATCTTCTTTATCCATTCATCTGTTGACTGACACTTAGGTTGTTTCCTCTTGGCTATTGAGAGTAAGGCTGCAGTGAAAATGTGAGTGCAGATATCTCTACAAGATCCTGATTTCAATTCCTTTGGATATATGCCCAGAAGTGGAATTGCTGGATCATATATGGTAGTTCTATTTTTATTTTTTTTGAGAAACTTCTATACTGTTTTTGTATGGTGGCTATACCTCTTGCATTTTAACTTGCACTAGGGTACCTTTTTGTCCACAAGCCCACCAACTCTTGTTATTTCTTGTCTTTTTGATGATAGTCATGTAAACAAGTGTGAGGTGATATCTCATTATAGTTTGATGTGCATTTCCCTGATGATTATCCATGTTGAGCACATTTTCATATACCTGTTGGTCATCTTTTCCAACTTTTAAAATTTTATTTTTTAACTGAAGTATAATTAAAATACAGTGTTATATTAGTTTCAGGTGTACAATATATTGATTCAACAATTCTATACATTACTGAGTGCTCACCATGAAAAGTGTAGTCACCATATAATGTTATTATAATATTATTGACCATATTCCCTATGCTGTACTTTTTGTCTCCATGATTTGTTTATTTTATAACTGGAAGTTTGTACATATTAATTCCCTTTATCTATTTCACTCATCTGGCAATCATCAGTTAGTTCTCTTTATTTAAGAGTCTGTATATAATACTCCCACATTTTCTGTTGGCCAATTGGATGTCTTTGGAAAACTGTCTGTTGAGCTCCTCTGCCCACTTAAAAAAATGGATTGTTTTTTTGTTAATTGAGTTGTATAAGTTCTGTATATTAAGTCCTTATCAGGTGTATGATTTGTGAATATATTCTCCCATGTGGTAGGTTGCCTTTTCATTTTGTTGATGATTCCTGTGATACGCAGAAGCTTTTTAGTTTGATGTAATCCCACTTATTTATTTTTGCTTTTGTCACTGGTGCTTTTGGTGTCATATCCAGGAAATTGCTGCCATGACAAATATCAAGGAGCTTTTTCTTCTCTGTTTTCATTTAAGAGTTTTATGGTTTGGGTCTTAAATTTAAGTCTTTAGTCTATTTTAGATTCTTTTTATGAATAGTGTAAGAGAGGGATCTAATTTCATTCTTCTGCATGTGATTATTCAGTTTTCCCAGTACCATCTATGAAGAGACTATCCTTTCTTCCAATGAGTATTTATGTTTCCCTTGGTAAATATTGATTGTTTATGTGTCTATTTATTTCTGAGCTCTCTGTTCTGTTGGTCTATTTTTATGTCAGTACCATACTGTTTGATGACTATAGCCATAAAAATATAATTTGAAATCAAGAAGTGTGATGGTTCCAGCTTAGTTCTTTCTCAGGATTTCTTTGATTATTTGGAGTTTTTTGCTACATACAAATTTTAGGCTATTTTTTCGATTTCTTTGAAAAATGCCTTTGGACTTCTGATAAGGATTGCATTGAACCTTTAGATGGCTTTGGTAATAGGGGACATATTAACAGTACTAATTCTTTCTATCCATGAACATGGGATATCTTTCAATTTGTGCGTTCTTCATTTGCTTTCAGCAAAGTCTTATAGTTCTGTGTTACAGATCATTCACTTCCTTGGTTAAATTTATTCCTAAGTATTTTATTGTTTTTGATACTATTGTCAATGGGATTGTTTTTCTTTCTTTCTTTTTCAGATATTTTGTGGTTAGTATATAAAAATGCAACTATTTTCTATATGTTGATTTTGTATCCTTCACTTTACTGAATTCACTTGGTAGTTTTAGCAATATTTTGATGGAGTCTTTAGGATTTTCTATAAGATCATGTCATCTGTAAACAAAGACAGTTTTACTTCTTCATTTCCTATTTGGGTGACTTTTATTTCTTTTCCTTGCCTGAATGCTCTGGCTATGACTTCCAGGACTGTGTTAAATAGGGGTACCGAGAGTGGGCACCTTTTTCTTATTCCTGATCTCAGAGGAAAAGCTTTCAGCCTTTTACCATTGAGTATGGTGCTGACTATGGGCTTGTTATATATGGCCTTTTATTGTATTAATGTGTGTTCTTTCTATACCCAATTTTTCAAGGTGTTTTTTTTTATCATAAAAGGGTGTTGTATTCTGTCAAATGCTTTTTCTGCATCTATTGAGATGATCATATGGTTTTTATCTTTTGTTCTATTTCTGTCATGTATCACATTGATTTGTATGTGTTGAACCACCCTGGCATCCCAGAGATATGATCATGGTGTATATTAGTTTTCTAAGGCTACCACAACAAATTACCACAGACTGAGTGGCTTAAAACAGCAGAAATATATTGTCTCACAAATCTGCAGATTAGAAGTTTGAAAGGTATTAACACTACCATACTTCCTCCACAACCTGTAAATGAATGATATTCTTTCCCACTACCCAGCTTCTAGTGGTAGCTGTTGATTTTGTAGCTTCATCTCTGTAATCTCTTTTTCTGTCATCACATTTTTTCCACTGTGTGTTCACATCATCTTCTTATAAGGACTCCAGCTGTATTGGATTAGGGACCTACCCTACTCCAATATGACCTTACTGAATCTGCAAAGACCCTATTTCTAAATAAGGTCACATTCTGAGGCTTTCAGCTTAGGATTTCAACATATTTTTTGGGGGGAACACAATTCAACCCATAACAGAGTGCTAGAAAATTTTCCAGTTTTGATGTGGATGAGAGTAGTACGTTTATCAAGTTGTAGGGTGAAAAAGGAAAGGAATGGATTACAAAAAAAATCGTCTAGTTACTTGTATATTTAAACATCTGCAATTTGCTTGTCCAGGAGACTCCACAACACGATTAGTAAGGGTATTTGGCTCAGCTGGAGAAGACACCTTCACTATAGTAATGATAATCAAGTATATCATCTGAGCCAGATGTCCCTCCTGGAAAATTTTAAGAAGTTATGCTATATTTCACTTTTACTAGCTCCCCAAGTCCCCTTTAAAGATTTCAGTAGAATGCATAGTTACTTTGCTTATTAGGTTGATAGCAAAACAACGGGGAGAATTTTCTTAGTAGTTCTGGGGTGTGCGTGTTTCAGCTTTTGCTTGAATTTACACTAGAGGATGTTTCCATATAAAATATGAGGATACCCAGTGTGAATTCTGGTACATAGCCAGTTGTAAGTAACAGAAGTATTTGATTGTATACTCCAAAATGCAGGAATAAAAACACAAAAAAGGTAGTCTAAATGTTATGCTTATTCCTGACAGATGCTTTTTTGATACTTTTCTTAAATGCTTTGCCATTCGGTTTGGAAAAATTTTCAGACATCCTTGCCAGCTAATTATGGACTATTTCCAAGGCTTTGAGGAGCTGCTATAAACAACAGGTCCAGGATTGAGGAGAAAGCACTTGTTTAATGTGGTTATATCTTGTTTGTTAAGAATGGGAACATAAAACGGGCCATTTAAAATTTTTAGATACTTGCTAATATTTTTCAAGGTAGTTGTGTTATGTGACTTTTGATTATGTTATGTTTCCTCAACAGAAGTGCATAAGTAAAATTCACATGTTTGCAAAAATTATGAAACTGACTTATTTTTCTTCAAGAATTTTGTTTTGCACTTTATTGCCTGAATCTTTATAAAGTTAATGAACACCATTATATAAACATGCAGGTGTGAAATGCTGCTTTGAAATAAATATAGTAAGAAAGTATCACTTTTTGGAAGTTCAAGCCATAGCAGGTGTAATAGTAGACAGTAGAGACTTTCTGCTCATAATTCTGTTGCTCCAGTTTCCATAAAAGTGTTGGAACATCTGGATAAGCTATAGAAGAAGAAGAAACCCAGACCTCCTTCCCTCCCCTATCCATGACTTTTAGTGGCTTAGAAATGGAACAAAACAATTTAAGAGTGTATAATGTTTATTTAAATATGAGAAGAACTTTGTGAAACAAAGCCAAATTCAGCTATGTCAAAACAAATGCTTTTATGTGGTTAGTCATCAATTAAAGACAATTATTTTCCCTATGTTTCCCTCTTGCCTTTGAAGGGACAAATTTTGCTTTGGCTTTTTCAAGCTCAAGTACCAAGTAATATGAACCCTGCCTTTAGCAATAGGGATTAATTGTTTTAAATAATTTTTTTTTCTCCTAACAGATACTTCTTGTTTGATTGGAATTTCTGAGAATGACAGTTGTGGGCTGAATAATGGCTGATTATTATGTATTTTATTAGGACTTGCTTTTTACTTTAGAGAGCTGATCAGTATGCTTTAAAAAATATACATGTTGGGTTATAACAATGGTGAGACATCACTGCATACATATTAAAATGGGTGAAATCTAAAACTGTGACAATACCAAATGCTGGTGAGGACATGAGCAATAAGAACTGCCATTCATTACTGCTGGAAATGCAAAATGGTGCAGCCACTTCAGAAGGCAATTTGCAGTGTCTTGCAAAGCTAAACATTGAATTCTCACCATATGATCCAGCAATCATGTTCCTAAATGAGTTGAAAACTATGTCCACACGAAAACCTGCACATAAATATTTGTGGCACTTTTATTCATAATTGCCAAAATTGGAAGGAACCAAAATGTCTTTCAGTAGTGAAAGGATAAGTAATCTGATTGGAAAGCCAGTGACCACCATCAGGCCGCTACTGGCTGGATGGGAAGAGCCCTCCAGGGGCGTTGCTCTGTGTGGCTTGCATTGGGCTGTTCCGGTTCCTTTTTGAAATCTCCAGGAGGTTGCACTTATCAGCTCCCCAAGCCTCTTTCCATGCCTGACGTCTTGGGCAGCTCAACTTCTCATCTATAAAATGGGAGTCATCACACACTCTTTCTTTAGTTTCTTCTAATTCAATGTACCATACCCCACAGGGATGTTGTAAGTAGAATGATGGTGGGAAATATAGCTTAACTTCCTAGAGAAAACTGAGTTACTTTTTTAAAAAAGATTTTATTTATTTATTCATGAGAGACACACTCACATAGAGGCAGAGACAGAGGCAGAGGGAGAAGCAGGCTCCCTGCGTGGAGCCCAACGTGGGACTTGATCCCAGGACCCTAGGATCACTACCTGAGCTAAAGGCAGATGCTCAACCACTGAGCCACCAAGGCATCCCAGGAAACTGAGTTCCTTAAAAGAAGATAATAATAGAGATGAGTGGGGATGGAGCTGATGTAGAATCAAGTTAGTAGCATTTTGAGGGATAGATACTTTTATAGCTGGAAGGTGCTATACTCAATACTTGATCCAGTTTTAGGGCAGTAGTCAGGGAATTCTCAAAGCTTGATTAGCATTGTGTGTAATATAGTGGAAAGATCTGGCTGGCGAAGCTGGAGACACCCAGGTTTGTCCCTCTCTGGGCAGCTGATGAGTCTTCTGTGGGACTCAGCCTCTCTGACCCTCAGTTTGTGCTTCTATGAAATGGGAATGACCACACCTGCTTTAATAATTAGTTCATTTAATAAATGAAAACAGCTAAAATGTGCAAAGTGCCCTTCATGGGGCCTGGCACTGGGTAGGCTGCTCTGTCTGCCAGGTTTAATATTTAGTGGAATGAACTGCCAGTTTCATCCTATCCTTCTTGAAGGTCTCAGAAGAAACAGTCAGCTGCCCTCTAATCTGTCCTACTTTTATCCCTCTTCAAATGGTCAGGAAAACATTTTTTAATATCAAATTAAATCTTCTTGTTTTTCAGTTTAAGTCTCCTTTCCTTTGTCTTATATCCTCCGGACATTCTCTCCCAAGCCTTTATAAAGCTGATGATTAAACTACCTTCCTGACTTCCTCTAGATTAAGTAACTTCAATTACTCTGACCTATTCTAACAGGAGCTGTTTACTATTTCTTTGAAAATGTTTCTTCCCTTGCTCCAGGTTCTCCTCAGTCTTTTAGAAATACACTATCAGGGGGCACCTGGGTGACTCAGTGGTTGAGTGTCTTGCCTTTGGCTCAGGGCATGATCCTGGGATCTGGGATAGAGTCCTGCATCGTGCACCCTACAGAAAGCCTGCTTCGCCCTCTGCCTGTGTCTCTGCTTCTCTCTCTGTGTCTCTCATGAATAAATAAATGTAGTCTTGAAAAAAAAATACACTATCAAAACAGCTGTGTTTTCCTAGGGGACTGACATCCAGGGAGGTGCCAGGAATACCCCTTCTCTGAAGCCTTGGATGTCTTGTTCATTTCATTTTGTCTTTTGGCATTCTTTTTCTTTTCCTCTATATCATTGCTTCCCATTTTGACTTTTTCTTTGTCCTGCTTTCCTTTTTCTTAAAAAGCATTGCCTATTGGCTAACATTGATATCACTGAAAGTGGAATTCCTGAGTTTGAGTCCCACCTCTGTTACTCACCCACTGTGTCCTTGCCCAGATTACTTCACTTTTCTGAAACTCAGTTTTCTCCTCTGTAAAATGGGATGAATGAAGTATCCACTGCAAAGATTTAAGTATAAAATATTCATATAAATATATAAAGTTCTCAGGACAGTATGGCTACCCAGAGTACTCAGTGAATATCAACTATTTTTAAACCTAGTTTGAAAGCAGTTAGGCTTACAAGATGTTGAAAAACTGGTACAGAGAGTTTCCATGTACCCTTCCCCCAGATTCATACAATGATATCTACCATAATTAAGATACTTTATCACAAGTGGAAAATTGCCATTGATGTAACACTATAAACTGAATGATAGACCTTATTCAGATTCACCAGTTTTGTTTTGCTTTTTAAAAATATGTTCATGTGTACTGTGTATCATTCTATGAAACTTTATTGCATGTCTATATTCATGGAACCTCTACGTCAGGATACAGCATTGGTCCATTTCCACAAAGGCTATCTCTTTAGAGTCATACCTCTAGTCTTGGCAACCACTGATTTGTTCTCCATCACCTTTTTGAAAATGTCATACAAGTGGAATCATACCTTTTGAGACTGGTCTTTTTCACTCAATATAATGAATGACCTTGAGATCCATCCAAGATGTTCCTGCATCGGCTGTTGTTCCTTTTTATCACCAATTAGTATTCCATTGCTTGGGGGTACCACAGTTTGTTTTCCTGTTTACTCCTTAAAGGACATTTGGGGTGTTGTCAAACTTTTGGCTATTACAAATAAAGCTGCTATAAAAAATCATGCATTTTTGGGTGGGCATATTTTCATTTCTCAAAGGATAAATACCTGAAAGTGTGATTGCTGAGTCATTATTAAGTATATGTTTAACTTTTATAAAACTGTCAAACTGTTTTACATTCCTACTGGCAATGTGTAAGAGGTTTAGTTTCTTCAGCATCCTTGCCAGAAGTTGCAATTATCACTTTTTTTTTTATGTTTGCCATTCTAAAGATGTGAAATGGTTTCTCACTGGGGCTTTAATTTGATTTTCTCTAATGGTAATGATATTGAACATCTCATGAACTCAACTGCCTTCCATATATTCTATTTTGAAGGTCTGTTCAAGTCTCTGCCCATTTTTAAAATTCTTTTTTTTTACTATTGAGTTTAAAGTCTTTCATCCATATTATATTTAGAATATAAGTCATTTGTCAGATATGCAATTTGTAGATATTTTCTTCCTTTTTGTAGTCTGTCTTTCCATCTTCATAGGATCCTTTACAGAGGAAAGTGTTTTAATTTATTGATTTTTTTTCTTTTATTTTTCATGCTTTTGGTGTTATGTCTAAGATTTCTTTGCCTAACTCTAAATCATGAAGATTTTCCTCTGTGGTTTTTCCTAAAAGTTTACTATATTTTTACATTTAGACCTGGGATCCATTTTTATTTGACTTTTGTTTAAGGTGTTCAACTTAGATTGCAATTCTTCCTCATTTTTTTTTTTTGGGCATATGAACAGCCAATTGTCCCAATACCATTGTTGAAAACACTCTCCTTTCTCCATTCAGTTGCTCCATTATGTTGGCCATACTTATGTAGAGCTCTTTCTGACTACTTAAATCTGTTCTGTTGATCTATGTGTCTGTTTCTCTGCCAATATCACACTGTCTTGATTATTGTGGTTATCTAGTAAGTCTTACAACTGGGTATTGTAATTATTCTAACTTTATTCATCTCTTTCAAAATTGTTTTGTTTTGTTTTCAGCTATTTTAGTTTTGTTGTCTTTGCATGTAAATTTTAGAGGAAGTGTATCTGTATCTACAAAAGCCTTGCTGGAATTAGATATTATTTTAAATTACTTATTATTACTTTCTTATTCTGCATTTGTTTTATTGTCTCACTTTCAGTTTTCATGTTATTGTAGAGCCAAAGGGGTCTTTAAGAGATTATTTAGCCTGATTCCAACATTTTTCAGTGGAGAAAATGTAATCTTTGGAACAGATTCAGTGAGGTAAGTGACTTCCTAAGTCACTCAGGAGGTTAATTGGTCTAGGACTAGTGTTCATGCCTCTGACTCCTGGGTCTGTAGGATTTTCAACTTGCCACAGGGCTCCTCTCTTCTACCTACTGAATCTTATCTCTTTTCCATACATTTTCTACTTTCTTGAAAGGATTATTTTAGAATGTCACTTTGTATTTCAGATATAAAAAGATCAATAGTATAAAATCCCTTTGGAAACTTTAAAAAAATGCAGGTTCCTCTATGCTGGAGATTCTTATTAGTGAGTGTGGTGGAGGCTCTGAAAAGGCATCTCTAGTAACTGTGATGCAAGTGGGCTGTGGCCCACAGTAAGAGCAACTAGAGCCCATTGGGAAGCATGGGCCATGGAGTCATTGATCAGGGTTTTTAACTCCTCACTAAATATTTAAATGTATGCTTCAGTTTCTTTAGTTATGAAGTGGAGATAATGATGTCTGGCTCCCAGTGATTTTGTTTAAGCACATTACGTGCAAAGTTCTTAAGCACTAAACTTGGCACCCAAATCAGTGGATGCTACTTCCTTTATTTCTTTCCTCTTTAATAGGTTGTGAGGCTTGTTATATATTTGAGGCAGAGACTGTGTTATGTGTTCAACAAACCATCTCACTTTCCTCCTGATTGCTCAGAGGACCATCCTTGTCAGTGAGGTAGAGTCATGTGACTAGTTCTGGCCAATGGAAATTTCACACACAACTTGTGTGTCACTTGCAGGCTGTGATGGTAAGGGTTTGACTTGACCTCCCTATGTGCTCTGCTTCTGCTGGCTGCAAGATACTTGAATGACACTGAGGCAGAAAAATGGTAGCAGCCTGATTCCCTGAGTTACTGTTTGGGAGAATGTACTTTCATTAACTACAGTAGATGATGACTCAAAAGAGACCTCAACCTTTGTGTGATTAATATACTGTTGGGTTTTTAAAAACTTAAAATTATCTTTTGAATATTATGTTTGTTACAATATTCTAAATACTTTATGATTTATGTAAGCTATAGGAAATATATTGTAAAACATGCAAGCAATTTAGTAGGAGGCTCTGGCATAAGGAAATCTTCATTTGTGGTGAATAAAAAACTTTTTTCAAACCAGAATATTTTTGTAGGTTTTTTGTATTTGTGGTATTATGTAAGTTTTATGTATAGATGTAATTCTCAAGCATCAGAATGCAAGTCCTTATCCAGGTGAAAGTTGAGATAATAGTCCTTTTGCTATAAGGGCCATCAGGAGCCAGAGCAGCAGAAGTTATAGAATGTCAGTGTGTGTACACCACTGAGGAGGTGGTCCAAGTAGTCTAGGTGAGGGGTGGGCATTTTACCACTGGGAGACTAATGCTGGGCACTGACTGGAAGGAAAGACAAAGGGTCTTTAGCACATAATTGACCCCACACCATCTCTCACTGTAAAATAGAAGATTCTTGTGTTCTGTGGGATGGCTGCCCAAGGCCCAGATCTGAAGTATTTAACCATTTGCCTCCAAGGACCTCCTAGACCTAGGATCAGGTTTTAGGCACAGGCTCAATATATGGTTTCTAACAAAAATGACATCACTGAGGGAAACAGATACTTTACCACTTTCAGGGAATGGATCAAAAGACCCTTCTTGACTTAGAGGTTTTCTCTCTAGAAGGATCTATATTTTTATTATATTTCAGTTCTAAGGAGTTTTCCTTCATGAATTATTTAAAAGTTTATTGGTTAGTATCCAAATACCTGGGGAGTTTTCAGTTCTTTTTGTTATTGATTTCTGGTTCAATTTTATTATAATCAGTGAACCCACCCTTTGCCATTTCAGTCTTTAGAGCCATTTGTTGAGACATGCTTTCTCTCCCAGCATGTAGTCAATTGTAAACATTCTGTTTACTCCTGGAAATGATGTATATTCTGCAGATGTTAAGTGTAGTGTTCAAGAGTGTTAATAGTATGGTTTTTTTTAAAAATTTTATTTATTTATTTATTTATGATAGTCACACAGAGAGAGAGAGAGAGGCAGAGACATAGGCAGAGGGAGAAGCAGGCTCCATGCACCGGGAGCCCGACGTGGGACTCGATCCCGGGTCTCCAGGATCGCGCCCTGGGCCAAAGGCAGGCGCCAAACCGCTGCGCCACCCAGGGATCCCAATAGTATGGTTTAATTTAAAAAATGTGTCAGACCAACTTTGTGCTGCATATAATAGACACGTCTTAAATTAAGGATATGAAAAAGTTGATTGAAAAATTTTCTAAAAAAAAAGAAAGAAAAAATTTCTCCTCTCTACTGTATTAGCTCTTGAGAGAGATGTGTTAAAATGTCTCACTCTGATTATGGAATACTGTTTATGATTATTTCTCCCTTCAGTTCCTTCACTTTGTGCTTTCTGGTTTTGAGGCCATATTATCACATGCATACAAACTACAGAATTGTTATTAGTCTGATGACAATGGTTGGTCCCTTAAAGTCTACTTTGATTAATATAGCTCTTCCAGCTTTTTTTGAGTTAGTGTTTGCATGCTGACTTTTTAATCCTATAACTGTCAAATACTCTTTATGTTTAAAATATGTCTCTTAAAAGCAGCATAGTTAAATTTCATTGTGTATCTGGTTTGTTAATCCTTGTATTTTAATTTGAGGATTTAGTCTGTTTACCTTTAACGAACTCTACTCAGGTTTCAATTCTACCATCTTACTATTTGGTTTCTGTTTTCCCCACATATTCATTTTTCACTCCTTTCTTGCCTCGAGTTTTAATGAAATATTTTTTATTTTTCCATTGTCCCCATCTTTTCTATTGGCTTGTTAATTATCCTTTTATGTTCTTTTGGAGAAGGTACAGCATTCATATTTGACTCATTTAGGCTAATACAAATTAATACTTTTACCACTTCTTGGACAATACAAGGACCTTAGAATGCCTTAATTCTATTTATATTCCTCCTAGATTTATGTGCTATTCTTTTCATGTAATTTGAATAACTCCAAGAGCGTAAGATAGTAGTAAAATATAATAAAATTAATGGGAAGTGATGAATCTTGAATATTTAATATCTTTTAAAAATTTTAAATATAATCTATGTAATTATAAGTTCATGTAATTTATTTTTATTAATGATTGTTTAACAACGAGCTTGTAAAATACTTGAAATGTAGTAATTATCTCTTGTGAGCCAATATGAGCTGGCTCAATTACACCATTGACTGAGGTCATTTCTTAGAATGGGAGCCAAGTTTTATAAGGATTATCTTTGGAATTAAAAGCATCTTAGTATCCAAACATTGGTATTTATGATCCCTACACAATAAAACTACAATTATGTTTTGTCAAGTTCAACAAATAGGGGCACATTTTGCTGATGACCTGGATGAAGGAAATGAAAAAGAGTTTCTAAATGTGCAACAATGAAGTACCTGTGTCATGGAAATGCAATATAATAGTGCACTACTGGGCATTTCTTCCAAATTTGGTATTCAGTAGTGGTCATGTGATAGCTTGAAATTGGCCACATTGGACTATTTACTTCACAGGATTATTGACATATACCTTAGGGTGTGATTTATTGTTTTGTGTTCTAGACTTAAGAAAATTGCAGTTTCAACTGATATGGTCTCCTGTCTGTAGCATTACAGCATGAACAGCACAAAAAAATTGTGGAAATATTCTTCAAATATTAAAAAAACATATCTGACTTAGCAAAGAAAAACACTTTTACTATTGCTAAACAAATGATATCTTACACTTAATATAAAATAAAAAAAACAACAAGCATTCACATTGGAACTGTACTTGTTTGTCCATTGTAACCATAGGTGTTTCTACAGACACAAGAATTTGGCAAAAGTTAATGAATGAATTGGGTATATGGAATTTATGATAAAGAACATTGGATGCTTTATTATTATTTGTAAATTGTGTACGAATACTCTATATCAGTAAAATTTATAACTAATTTATGTTAGGTATAGATCTACATGCAATTTTTTCCCTGGAGTTCTGGTTCTAAAACATTTGCCAGCACATCACACTGACCTCACTCCTCCAAAACTGCACTTAAAAGCATGTTATTGAATCTACTGACCTTCTGAAGACTCCTAAGGTGAAAAGTCAACAGTCATTACTGACTTAAATGCAGCAGTTGCTTCTTTCTACATTTCTTCTCTCCTGGAGTTTTCCTAGAACTTGAACTAGTTGTCTTCTTATCACCTCTGTGAAAACTCCCAAGGTCTCAAGGTCTTCACAATATTTTTACAGTTTTTTTTTTAAGCTTTGAGTTTCTCTGCTCTGTATTTAGAATACAAAGTGGATAATTCCTCCCATTTTACCTAAAATATTTTTCTGCTACTATGTCATCACCTCTTAAGCTTTTACTTCCCAGAGTTTGTCTGACAGATTTTGCAACTCACAAGCTCCACGTGAACACCTTTGCTCTTTCTGATGGCCCTGCTTGCAACTGAGAAAGAGCATCTGACCAAAGCTTCCAGTCAGGTGCTACCAACGGGGTGTTGATGCCCCTTTTCTTGCCCAGTACCCAGAATTCAGATATCTTAACAATAAAAGATAATATTTTGAATAAAAAATTTTTATTTTCCAGTTCTGGGAAACCATCTATACTATATAATTATAGTGATCATTTAAGATTGCTCACTGTGGATGAGTTACTGCATTTTGTACTTTTTCCTTATATCACCTTCCTGATAAACCTCCTCAGGTAAGTTTCATCATTATCCTCACTTTATAAATATGAAAACTGAGATTTAAAAAGGACAACTTGTCCAACATTTCAAGTGGCCAGACCAGGACTTGAACCCAGTTCTTCTGGTGCTATAATCACTATATTATTCTGTGACTTGTCAACAATGTCTGTCCTCTTTCTCCTTTGTCTCTCATAAGTAATATCACTGGCCTTTGTTTCCCATTTTCTTTTCAGAATTCATGACTATTTCTTGAAATTTATTTTATTTATTATTTTTAAAAAAGATTTTATTTATTCATGAGAGACACATCATACTTATATCTGAGTCATGAAAGGCAGGTGGGAGTGCAGATTATGAAAGAAATGGGAGACAGGAAAATGGTCCTCCCCGTCTAGGCAGGGGGACCCAAAGAAAAACCAGACGTGGAAAAGTATGCCAGAGTTTGGAACCTGCAAGAAGTTGAACGTGGCTGAAATTTCAGATATTCATGGGAAAGTGGAAGCAGGTGAGGTGATAGAGAAGGCTGGAAACCTCCACTAAGTGAAGGAATCATGTCTTATTTATTTTTTTAAGATTGATTGATTGATTGATTGATGATAGACCTAGAGAAAGAGAGAGAGAGAGAGAGGCAGAGACACAGGAGGAGGGAGAAGCAGGCTCCATGCCGGAGCCCGATGTGAAACTCCATCCTGGGACTTCAGGATCGCGCCCTGGGCCAAAGGCAGGTGCTAAACTGCTGAGCCACCCAGGGATCCCCTAGGAATCATGTCTTAAAGGCAGTGGAGTCACTAAAGGAATTTAAGCAAGAAATTGAAATAGTCATACTTGTGTTTTAAAATACTCTTTGTAGGGCCATGAGGAGGCTGGGCTGGAGAGGTTAGGACCCAAGGTGTGGAAACCAATTAGAGGCTCCAGCAGTTACTCAACTGGGAAGGACTGGGGGCCCACATTGAGGAGGGCTGGTGCCCAACAAAGGACAGGTTTAAAAGACATGCTGTTGGGATGTGGTGATCATTTTCTGTGGAGTGATGGAAAAGGGGGAGACTATTCAAAATTTTAATTCTTTCCTTTCAAAAAACATTTTTGAATAGCTTATGTTTTCATGTCTCAATAACAGAATGTTCTGTCCTCAGATTTAAATTTCAAGGAATGGGGCACCTGGATGGCTCAGGGGTTGAGCATCTGCCTTTAGCTCAGGCAGTGATTCTGGGGTCCTGGGATCAAGTCCCTCATCAGGCTCCTAGTGAAGAGCCTGCTTCTCTCCCTGCCTGTGTCTCTGCCTCTCTGTGTGTCTCTCATGAATAAATAAATAAATAAAATCTTAAAAAAAAGAAGAAGAGATTACAGATGCTGCTGTTCTAAGAAAAAGTGCTAGCTCAGAACTTGAGGGAGTCATTTTACCTCTCTGGACTGTGATTTCTAGGGGAATGGAGGTTGGATGCCATGATTCCTAAGGTTTTAGGTTCATGAATACCAATTTCCACAGTTACACTTGACAGCCATTTGCATTATAATTTTTTTGGTATTTAGAATTTCCCAAAAGGTCTGGAATCTGATTATTTCTTAATCATAATAATGAGTAATAATCTCATTGTAAGCATATAGGAATATAATGACTTTTATTGAATTCCTATTTTAAATGCTTAC
The DNA here is from genome assembly GCF_053574225.1 of Canis aureus. Lineage (NCBI taxonomy): Eukaryota > Metazoa > Chordata > Mammalia > Carnivora > Canidae > Canis > Canis aureus. Next base: position 44,364,476 of record NC_135625.1, read on the forward strand.
CTGTTCTTCCTTCAAGTTGTTAAATAAATGACATGTTAACATAAATCAGTACAATTTTATTTTAAGATATCCTAACATGTCAAAATATATATGTCAAAATGAATGCAAAGTAATTCAATGAAGATACTTTGAGAAGCTATTCACATAAGACTGTGTTTGCTTAAAATATTTTTGGAACTTCTTGTTCAGAATTATCTTTGAGCACTTGCACAATCTTTTTTCTAGTTGGCAAATCTGTCTTTGTAGGACAGATTTGTGAACAAGTAAGTGATTGAACTGTATTATTGTTTTGTTTATTACTTTACTTGCTCTACTTAGGAAAGTAATATATGCTTGTTTGGAGAGCACAGAATAAGAAGAAAAATTAACTGAGTCTATATTCCACTTAAACATTAATCAGCCCTTGGAAGAAAACACCAGAAATTATGGGGTTTAGAGCCTGAAGGTGATTGAGGTTCAGAATTCTCATCCAACACAACAAATTTTTTCTGTCTGCCTTGTCAGAGCCCTAGGGTGGAATTTGTCTGCTTCTGAAATTTTGGATGCTTGATTCATTAAAGGAAGCAAAATCCCCCCATGCTATCTTTTCATTTATCTTGGACTTCAGATCCTCTTTTTTTTTCCCATAGGGAAAAAAAGCAAAAAAAAAAAAAAAAAAAAAAAAAAAAAAAATCTAAAAAAATCCAAAATGTAACTATAGATCTCCCTTAATTTAACCAGAGTATTATTTTGGTAAATTTTTTCTAATTTTGACAATATGTCATGTATGTTTTATTTAAGACCAACTGAGATCCTGCTGTTTATGTCTTGTATCTTGCCTCTTCTACTTAATATTATATGATTGTCATTCATTAAAATTTTAAAAACATTTTTAGTGGGTGTATTTTATTCTATCATATATATTCATATTGTACTCTCCATTACATGTCTTCATAATAGTAGTATATGGATGTCTATTTGTACCCACAATGATTAAAAATATTATAAATTAAAATATATTTGTCAGTTTGATGAATTAAACTGTTTCTGAAAAGTGGAATTTTTATTAATGTGGTCGAAATATGTCACATATTCTCTGTCTTGTTGAATGTTCTTTTCTCTTAAATTCTGCTCTGATATAAATATTGCCATCCAAACTTTCAATTGTGTTTTCTAGCTACACTTAGCTCTTCCTTTTATTTTATATTTCTGAGTCATTTGGTTTTAGACTTGTCTTATAAACAGCATATAATTGGATGTTGAGCATCTTTGTTTTTGTTGGGGATGTTTAACCCATTTACATTTATTGTCATATTTGATAAGTTTGATTTTTTTTCAGTTAAAGATTTCTTTTTTTTAAGATTTTATTTATTTGAGAGAGAGAGAGAGAGAGAGAGAGAGAGAGAATGTGCACATGAGCAGGGGGAGCCAGAGAGGGAGAAGCAGGCTCTGCAGGGAGCCCAATGCAGGACTTGATCCCAGGAGTCCTGGGATAATGACCTGAGCCGAAGGCAGATACTTAATTGACTGAGCCACTCAGGCACTCCTAAAAAACCATTTCTACTTTACATGCTTCTTGTTATTCTAGAGAGAATATGTTATATGGATTCTATTTTTGTTTTCTTTCTGGTGACTTAAAAGGCACACATCTAGTTTTTATTCCCTTGCTGCTAATTTTGTAGTTTTAAACATAAAATTTATTTATTTATTTGACTCAAATTAGTTCTGAAATCTCATCTAAAAAAGGTTTTCAAAAGAAATCATGAGCAAGAGAGCATTATTGGAATCAATGTTTATCCTTTCAAGTAGACTGTTCTGAGGGACAAATTATTTGATTTAAAGTGTTGATACTTTCATGTAAAAAAAATCGTGTTTAAAAAAAAATCATGAGGGCAGCCCCGGTGACGCAGTGGTTTAGCGCCGCCTGCAGCCCAGGGCGTGATCCTGGAGACCCTGGATCGAGTCCCACGTCAGGCTCTCTGCATGGAGCCTGCTTCTGCCTCTGCCTGTGTCTCTGCCTCTCTCTCTCTCTCTCTGTGTCTCTATGAATAAATAAATAAAATCTTAAAAAAAATCATGAACATTTCTCCACCAATTTGACCCTTTGGTTGCTTCAGGATTAATTTAAAATAAAGATAAACAAGAAAAAAACTTTACTCTTTCCATGTTATATACCCTGTCCGTCTTCTTTGTTACCCCTCAGTATGTCTTTAATGTAAGGAGTGGGGAGCAATCAGTCAGTGGCAGGTGAGGGAAGCATGTGTGGCAGGAATAGCTCTGAATTGTTAGATCTTGGGTAAGTTATTTTCCTTCTGGGCTTCAGTTTCCATATCTGGAAGTTTCAGAGGTTGGAGTACCTAATCTCTGAGGTTACTTGTACCTTCATTCTTAAATAATTAAACAAAGTTTATTAAGTACCTATTTGCATAGCTTCAGTACCAGGCCCTATATAGAATGGCAAACTCAAAAACAATCTATATTTAAGAAGAAAAAGAAAAGTTCCTAAGCTGATGAGATTCTGTATGTTGGTCTGTATGCTGGTTATGTTGTGTGTAGCATGTAAAAAATTCACTGGGCTATATACCTTTAGGATGAGAGCACTTTAATCACTTTACTTATGTATTTTATACCTCAATAAATAGGAAAATAAACCAAAAAAAAAAAAAAAAGAAAAAAAGAAAGGATGGAAGAGAAAAGAAAAACTGGCTAGATGTTTAAAGGTTGTAATTATGAGGCAGGATGGCATAATAGAGAATTCACAGAAAATAGTGAGTTTAAATCCTGATACCTTCAAATATTAGTCTTGGAATCTTGTACACATTATTGAACCGTTCGAGACTCAGTTTTCTTAGTATTGAATGAGTTAAAAGGCACATAAAGCACCCGGCATGTAGCAGGTGATTAATACATATATATTTTTTAAGATTTTATTTATTTATTCAGAGAGACAGAGAGAGAGGCAGAGACACAGGCAGAGGGAGAAGCAGGCATCATACAGAGAGCCTGACGTGGGACTCGATCCAGGGTCTCCAGGACCACGCCCTGGGCTGCAGGCGGCGCTAAATCGCTGCGCCACTGGGGCTGCGCGATTAATACCGATTTTTAAAAAGAGGCAGTAAGAGTATTAAACAAATGAATATGACCGGTTCAAAGAACTAAAAGATTTTACATCATTCTTTTGAAATCACCCTAAAATTAATAAATCCCAGGAAGCCCAGTGTTAGAGAGACTATGAAGAAAAAGCTAGGCTCATATTTTTCTAGCGACGTGCAAACTTGAAAATACCTCTTTTGGAGAGCCACTTGGCAATTTATAATAAAACTCACCCAGTTTATAATGATCTTTAAATTGTTAATCCCACTTTTCAGATTATAGCCTGAGCAAATAACTCCTGAAGGAAAACAAAATTTATTTATTTTAAAGTGCTTGACTAGGTTATAATAATGTGTGGAAACAACTAGCTTAAAGATGGCTAATTAAACCATTTTAGCAATGCAGTGGAATACTGTCCCATTTAAAATGGCAGATACATGGACTAAATAGATATACGAAGATTTCAAGCAAAAAATTAGAAAATAGTGTGCATTCAGTGAATACAAACACATAAAACCTATGTCTGTGCAACGATAAAGGTTAGAAGTGAATTTTATAAATTTCTGGTTCTATGTGGAAAAAGGGAGATCTATATTTTAATTTTTGGTTTATTACAATGATTGCTTAGTAAGTCAGTAAAAATAAAGTAAAAACATATGTCCTGAAATAGAACAAGGTCTCTGAAAATAGTGCGTAAAATACAGAGTAAAAATGTACAGCCGGTATATAGGTAGAGTTATAGAAAAAAATAGAAGTTGTATTCCTCATAATATTGAAGAGGTTGCCTTGCCAATGCATTGTGAAAGGAGTTATTAGTCTCAAGAAATGCTTTTCCTAGAAATAATTTCCAAGTCAGCTAAAATGCCAAAATATGGAGATGAAAATTCATGAGATAAGTTGTTCTTAAAGATATCAAGTTCCCTATCAGCTGCATTTTTTTTACAGCCTTTTCTTCTTTTTTCTTTGGTGATAAAGGAGAAGGTTTTATAGATGCTGAAATGGTTTACAATTGCCTTATTTAGTTGCTCTTATTTTTTTTATGTCTCCCCAAAGGGTCACAGAATCCATCATTTAAAAAGAGAAAATGATGTGTTTTTAGTGCAAAGAGAGAATAGCTTTAGAGAACCAATAGGAATGGGAATACATGGAGTCGGGCATGTATATCTGTAACAAACTAAGTACTTTGGATCATATCAGATGTCAGAAGCTTCACAAGGAAAATAGAATGAGGTGCTGGGTGGTGGGGTACTACCTTTTCATACTGGAAGGCCTAAATCAACATGTTAGTGGTTTTGAAGTGAGAAGCTGTTGGAGTGCACAGGAGAACATGGCTGGCCCTGGTTGACAGACTCTCCTCTTTTCCCTGGGAAAAGAATATCTTTGGGAAATAATGAAGGAATTTTTCTAGGTGTGTGAGGGGTCTGGATATTTTAGGGGATGGAGGAAAGTTTGTATCTGAAATGTGTTTGGTGGCATGGAAAATTTTTGACCCAAGTTACATAATGCAAGGAATATTCCCCAAAAGAGAACTGTCAAGAATTACAGAGCTGGAAGGAGTCTTAGAAATTGATTACTCCAAACTCTTAATTTTGCCAGAGAGAAAACAGACCCAAAGGGGAGAAATGGCTTGCCCAAGGTTATAGTCACTAGTGAGGACATGGTCAAAACCAAGTCTGTTGGTTTCTGGCCATTATTTTTCCTGCTCTACCTTGCTGAAATTGCCCTTACCTTCCACCATCACTTCATTACTGACGTTTTCTGCATCTATCATGCAAAAGATTAGCCTCCAGACTTAGAAATGTAGCCCTTTAATTCACAAAGATTTCCTTTAAACCATCAGAGGTGTGAGTCAGCAAATCATGATCTGTAGCATTTGTTCCAGGATCCTGTTTGTCTAGCAGGGAGAGAAGTTTAATTACAAGAGCTTGATTCTGGAATCAGAGTTCATATCCCAGCTCCACCACTGGGATGGTGACTGCCATGAAGCAAAGTATTTAACCTCTCTGAATTTCAGTATCATTTGTAAAATGGAAGATCATAATAGTACCAATCTTTTAGGTCCCTTAGGTGAAGATTAAATGGCATACCCATTGGATGGGGGCCTGCTTTATAGTAAGTGCTCAATAAATGCTAGCTATTATTGTTGTTCTGGGGGTAGTTAGAACTATTTCTGTCAGAAGTCTTAAGGAAATAAGAACTTTTTTATTTTTTGAGGGAGCAATGAGTATTATCTAGGCATGGTCCCTAGGTGTTCAGAAAGACTTTTCTGGGATTGTAAAGCTTCTGAACTTTCAACAATCTGAAATCTTTCTCTGGTAATCTTTCATGAATCTAGTGTAGCTTATGTTTGTGTAGCTTTTCATCCAACAGCTATCTTGATTACTTCAGATTTAACTACTCCTTATCTTAAATTTTTTTCTTGGTAATTTTTATAGCTTTATTGAGGTATAATTGATATGCAGTAAACCCACATATTTAAAGTACACAATTTTATTAGTTTGATATGCACATCACCAAAATCAAGACAATGAACATATTTATCACCAGCAGAATTTCTGTGTGCTCCTCAGTACACAGCTCCCACCATCCTGGTCCTTCCTGGTCTCTGCCAACCCCCCACCCACCTCCTCAGCCAAACACTGATCTGCTAGAATTTTATGTACATGGAATCATATGGTATGTTTTTTATTTGTCTGGCGTCTTTTAGCATAATTGTCATCCATGTTGATACATATATCAGTTGCTCCTTTGTTTTTATTGGTGAGTCCTCAATTTTTAATTTGTTCACTCTTTACCCCTATCTTGCTTAACTGGCCATGATATGGGATGAAAACAGATTTTGATGATTTAAAAATATTTATTATCTATGTTTCCTTTTCTTATTTTCTATTTCATTGCTGCCCAGTATACACAGTAAATAGTATACAGCAATTTAGGTTCCCTGAGAGTAACACTCAATTGCATTCTGTATGCATATTTTAAAAAACAGTATCCATAAACAATATTATTATTTATTTATTTGAAGGTTGAGATTAAAATTTTCCCCTGTCTCTTTGGCTCTCAATATTAAAAAAAAGCATACTTTCATTGGCCTAACCCAATAAATTGATTTAATAAATTAAATTATATAAATACACAGTTTTTGTTTTTTACAGTGAAATATGTATTCTGTTACTGTTACAGCCTTTTTTTTTTTTTTTAAATGTGGACACTATGTATGTTCTCAATTCCCTTGCAGCTGGAGCATAACATGAAATAAGCTAAAAAATTGATACATTGATATAGCAGAAGTAATACATTTGCAAAATAATGACATCATTTAGGAAGCAAGTCCATTTTTTTTTTTTAGCAAGTCCATTTTTATAATGACTTTTTACTAACACCATAGTATCTCTCAACTATTAATAGAACTTGCATCTAGGAAGGAAGAATATAAAAATTACCATTCAAAATGCCCATTCAAATTTGGTGAAAGATTTAATTTCTTCATCTATCACAGTGTCATGAGTCCTGTGAATACTATAGATCAAGCCTCAGTGCCAGAAGTTTGGAGACTTGACAGTGTGGAGGGTAGAAGTTAGCCAGAGGGAATCATAATGCCAAAGAAAACAAACTTCACCCATCCTGCATCTTAGACATATGTTCTAGGCAGGTGTCCTGAGTGCTCTCTTGGCCTGAGAAGCCTGGGAATGCAGTAATTTAAAAACCAAGCCTGTAGTGGAGATGTATATACTGACCTTCAAGATGCTGTAGGCATTGTAGTGGCAGATAGAGGTTTATATGGAACAATGAAAAGAAGGTGTGGTTTCCATACTCGAAGGTAACTTGATTATCTGGTCCTAACTTTCATTTTGCTGGTGACCAGCCCAAGGTCATAATAACTTAATAGCAGGACTGGGACCAGACCTGTGATTTCTGAACCACAAACTTTGTGTTGCTGTTGTATTGGGACTGGTATGGGGGCATGTAAGGTGTTAGACTGTATGATTTGTATCCCTCTGAGCTGCTTGACATAGGGGTCTATTGTCCGGGACATGGCATCCTTGATGAGCTATACTTCTTGAGCACTGTATCATCTTCATCATTTGCCCAGCTTGTTGCCATCTGTAACATATCTTCTTACACACAGGGATTCTTCGTGTGGGTGGGAGGCAACAGATAAAGGTCATCCTCCTTCAATGAGAATCCCTGACACAGGCCCAACCCATTATTTTATAGACCTGGAAACACAGGCGAAGAAGTTATGGGCTTATCACAGTCTCACAGTAATGTGTTTAAGATGATGTCTTGGTCCACTTGGGCCTCTATAACAAAATACGGTAAACTAGGCCTCTTTCTCACAGCATTTCTTTCTCACAGCTCTGGAAGCTGGAAGTCCCAGATCACGGCATCAGCCTGGGTGCGTTCTGGTCAGTAATCTCTGGGTTGCAGACAGCTGACTTCTCGCTGTGTCCTCACAGGGCGAGAGAAGAGCTAGCTGGTGGGCTGGCCTCTTCTTTTCAGGATGCTACTCCCACTCGTGATGGCTGGCTGTACCCTCATGACCTCCCAAAGGCCCTGCCTCCAGATACCATCACACTGGGATTAAAATTTCAACATGAGAATTTTGGGAGGGATACAACCAGTTAGTGCCTAACTGGTGAAAATCCAAATCTGTTGTTCTGCATGGAGCACACCAGATCTCCCTGAGACCCTGTTCATGCCTCATCAGCCTCTGTGATCGCATTTAGCACACGCTGAGCAGCTGCAGGACCTAACGGGGTGGAGCTGGCCCGGAAGAATGTATTAGGAGAAGGTGTCGAATAAAGTGAATAGTTGCACGTGAGTGTGACTCCTGCACTACAGACCGTGTGCTGGAAAGTAGCTCTCTTTTGTGGACATACATCAACTGTCTGTATCTTCACTGAGTTAGGGCAAAGATGATGTTATTGGTCTCACAACTAATGGCAAATGTAGTTTCTTTCCAAGAGACTTAATATAACTCTGTCCTTTCCAGTTCAGATTAGTCTGTCCTCTTTTCTGCTCTAACACTACATTATTTGGATTTCTGTGTAGCATGAGAGTCATTTCATTCTTGACCTTGTTAGGGTCAAGTGTTGATAATATGAGGATGGCTCAAATGGAGAACCCCACAGGGACCCTGCTGCCTAGCTTGGGAGGCACTTGGTAAATCTTTATAAAGAAAATATTATTTTATACCCTTTAAGATGTTAAGAGACCTATACATTTTATTTTGTTTATTTTTTAAATTTAAATTCAATTAGCCAACATAGAGTATATCATTAGTTTCAGAGGTAGAGTCAGTAATTCATCAGTTGCATATAATGCCAAGTGCTCATTATATCATGTGCCCTCCTGAATGCCCATCACCCAGCGACCCCATCCCCTCATCCACCACCCCTCCAACGACCCTCAGTTTGTTTCCTAGAGTTAGAGTCTTTTGGTTTGTCTCCCTCTCTGATTTCTTCCCATTCCCTTTTCCTTCCCTTCTATGATCCTCTACACTGTTTCTTATATTCCATATATGAGTGAAATAATATAATTGTTTTTCCCTGACTGATTTATTTTGCTCAGTATGATACTCTCCAGTTCCATCCATGTTGATCTAAATGGTAAGATTTCATCCTTTCTGATGGCTAATATTCCATTGTATATATAGAACACATCTTCTTTATCCATTCATCTGTCAAAGGACATCAAGGCTCCTTCCACAGTTTGGCTATTGTGGACATTGCTGCTATGAACATTGGGGTGCAGGTTCCCCTTCAGTTCACACATCTGTATCTTTGGGGTAAATACCAAGTAGGGCAATTGCCATTGAAACCATGCATTTTAAAAGAGACTTCAAATAATTTAGCAATATAATTTTGTTCATAGTCTTGATAGTTCTGCTAATTGTATCTAAGATTATCCCCACTTATCAGAATGAAAAATTGGAGAAAATAAGAGTGACTTACTTCACTGGAAGGATTAAGAATAAGAAAGAGATCAAGAGATACCTTCTCATTTAGTCTGCTTTTGTACAAGCTAGACCAGGACATAGTGATCCTGTTTTTCATTTCACAGGATAACAGAAGAGAAACATTTTTGGGGAAACTCGTGACTTTTAAAGTCAGTTGTGCTCTAAAACATACTATTTTCAGCAGAATTATTTAATTCGGAAGGAATGCGGTCAAGAATATAGTTACATGTGATTTATAATTTAGCATCCAAGGGCACTTTCTTTTCTGAAATATATTCTTTTTTTTTTAAAGAAGATTTTGTTTACTTTAGAGAGAAAGAGAGGACATGTGAGGAGGGATGGAGAGGGGAGAAATAAAGGGTGAGGGAGAGGGATAAGCAGACTCTATGCTCAACCCAAGATGGGACTCGATCCACAACCCTGAGATCATGACTTGAGCTGAAACCAAGAGCTGGAAGCTCAACTGACTGAGCCACCCAGATGCCCCTCTGAAACATATTTTTGAGAAAAATAATTTTAGAAGTTGTCTGCACTCTATTCCTGCTCTGTGTTCTAGTACCATAACAGAGGACTCCACTGATTTATACAAATAAAATACATTACCATCCAGATTTTAAAATGTATATATTGTCATCCACATATACAGAAAGAAAAACCTCACAGGTAGCTTGAGTTGGCAGACGCATATCTAGTCTCTGCCTGTCTTAGTGCTTTTCTTTTGTGGTTTTAGGCACATTGATGATGAAAGGCTTTGTTAGCCTTCCTTTCTTATTTCTCACATTTCCAGGATCAATGTGTCTGATACATATGTGTCTTAGATGGACTAAAGATTTAAAGATTGACATTTGTGAAGGTGAGCTTAAGGCACACGCCTTAAGTGTGTGGGTATTATTGCACCACTGGGTGGGTATTATTGCACCATTAATCAATTGTGCTTTTGAAGCTCTTTAGAAATTAAAATGCTGGGAACTTTCACTTAGGAATTGTACATTGAATAGAATGGATTGCTAGATTGTTAAAATATTATTGATCTCAGTGTACTCGTTTTCAATATTTTTGATTGCTGTTTTCAATATTTGATTTTTGGTAGTCTTCTCTGAATATGATTAAAAGCTGACTTATTTACAAAGTGCCATTAATTAGTGTATGTCAAACTCTGACTGTGGGGGTGGCATGGGGCAGACTTCCTAACCTTTAGAATCCTGCTGGGCAACTTCCAAATCCAAGCATGTGATTTTTCCGTGGACATTCTGCCAGCCACTCTCTGCACATTTGCCTTCTCTTGCCTACTTTTCACCATAACTAAAATTTGCGAAGTCACATATGTGTCTCCACAGTCCTCACTCTTTATGCCAAACTATTGAGAACACACTTGGCATCAGGTGACAGGAGAGGGGACCTCAGATCTGGATACAAATCTTTAGACCGAGGGATGTTGTTGAGAACTATTTTGTGAACTGAATACAGCACTGCACTATATCTATATACTTGTAGTCGCTTTCCTGGATTTAGCATTTATTTTGAGCACATTCTTATTGTTTGCTTCTTTGATGGGAAGGCTTGTCAAAGAGTGTGCTTTTGCCTTTGTGATTGCTTTTAAAGGATGAGGGATTCAAGAGAGCAGGAGGGGCTGTGTTCTCGAGGCATCTATGGCAATCTTTGGCATACCTGTTGGCCACCAGTTTAATGCAGTATAAGCCCCTGTAAGTCCCATCCTCTCTTAGGGCTAGTACTTGCAGGTAAGGCAGTGTTGCCTAATAGAAAAAGTAAAGACTTGCTTTCCTTTTTCTCTCTAGAGCCTTGGTTTTAAAGTCAGAAAAATCCTGGCTTTAGCATGTACTAGTAGGTTTTTTAACACTTGTGAGCCTCATTGTCCCCAGATGTAAAATGGGAATGTCAACACACACACATCCATAGCATTGCTGTGGGGATTGCATGTGGCCAGCAGAGCATATGGCACATTCTAGTTGATGTGTCTTGCCTCTAGTTGATGTTGTCCAGGTGAACACATTCACTTCTCCCTAGGTAACTTTAGTTTACCTTCAGTCATTTTCCATGATGCTAATTCTCCTTCCACCCGGATCACAAAGGGAGACTTGACAGTGGTTCTGCCTTCCTGTCTCTCCTTTTTCCAGCACTAGCTTGAGACGACTGCTTTCTGGGGGAACATGATGTTTGGTACTACTAAGGAGACAGCATACTTCCCAGAGCCAAGGATCAGAGTTTTAATGAGTTCTTTCACTAGGAAAAGAGGGAGGCGCCGGGCCATCCTGTGGCTCTTACCCTGCAGTTTGGCATCGCTGGGGTAGGCACTTAGAAGCTGGATGAATGTGGACTACTGTGTGTGGATGAAAAAAAACTGTGAATGTTTCTCTTCAAGTTGCTGGAGAGAGAAGTACAAATTAGATTATTAATGATCATATGGAGGTATGAGCTGACAGTCTATTTAGTTGCATTATTAAAACAAGTATGGTTTTGGACGATGTGGATTTCCCCCCCTTTTTATTTAAATGACAAAGAATATTCATGAAGGGTATCAATAAAGACCATGTCAGTGATTCAGCTTGCAAAGCTGCCCCTGCATGCTAAAAGACAGAAGAGAAAATTTAAGTGGTTTAGAATGAGAATATGAGATTGGAAGCCAAATTATAAACTCATTTCAACTCTTGGCCTGCAGGCTCCGGAATAACATTATTTGTTGTCAAAGATGGAAAACAAGTCGGATTCAGGTCCGAATGATATTCCACTTTGGCACTGCTGCCTTTCTGCCGGCAGCGATTCCATTCGGACACGGATTAATGAGGCGGGCAGGGGCCGAAGTGTTGGTCTTGAGAGCGGAGCCAGAGGGGCAGAGCTGCAGCCCCGGGTGTCCGGGTGTCCGGGTGTCCGGGCGTCCTCGGGGGGCCGCGCCCCCGCCCCAGGGATCCGCCCCGGCTCGCCCGCCGCGCGACCCCCACACGCCGGAAGCTGGAGGGGGTGCGGCCCCGTGCGCGGAGCTGGGGGCCCGCGGGCCCTGGGGCCGAGTTACTGGCAGGGCCTCGGAGGAGACCTTGGAACTTCGGTGAGGGAAGCGGCAGGACTGTGACCGGTCCCGAGGGCGCGGGCAGGTCCCGGGGGCTTCTCAGCTCGTTCTTGGCCGGGAGCACCATTCTGGGCCTTTTCATCCCTGCGTGTGAAACGGGGAACAGTGGTGTGTTCCCCTTCTTGCTGTGGCTTCGATGATAGGGACACCTGGGATGGGATCAGGAAAGTCCTGGGAAAGCCGGCTGTTCCCGAGCTGGAGATGGAGCACTAGGACACTTGCCTCACGGGCGGGCGTGGGCCCTTTCCAGAGTCTTTGGCCTCCTTTGCTCCCAGCCTCTGTGCCTGTACCTCTTTGGTACCAGCTTTCATGCCCGTTGACCCATCGGTGGCCTCCAGTGGACCCCCTTACAGGCAGGGGTGACGTGGGGCGGGCTCTGCGCCCAGGCTCCCGCAGCGCCGCGCTGGGACCGCGGTGAGCGCGGGGGCGGAGGGGGGGCCGGGACCCGCGGGGCTGACGCGCGCCCCCCCTCGCCCCTCCCGTCCCCTCCTTCCCCTCCCCGCCCCCCGTCTAGCCGAGCGCGCCCCCTTCCGCCTGCTCCCTCCTCCTCCTCCCCTCCCTGCTGTGCACCCCCTCCCCTCCACCTTCCTTCCCCTTCCCTCTCTCCTCCCCTCCCCGCCGTGCCCCCCCCCCCCCCCCAGCGATAGCCGAGCGCGCGGGCCCCCGAGGGGCCGGGCCGGGGACGCGCGCCCGGGGAGCAGGGCTTTCCCGGCAGCCCGGGACCCCTCTGTCTCTCGGGCAAAACTTCCAGGAGGATTTGCTCTTTTCCAACATTTCGGTACACAGAAACAGTACAAAAAAAAAAAAAAAAAAAAAAAGAGAGAGAGAGAGAGAGAGAGAGAGAGAGAGAGAAAGTGCTGGCGCAGCACGCGGTCCCTGCGAGGGGAGGGCGGCCGTCGCCCCGTGCCCCTGCGAGCCCGAGCGCCCTCGGTGGTGCGGGAGCGCGCGGGGCCGCAGGTCGGAGCCGGGGGCGCGCAGTGTGGGTCCCGCGAGGTTGGCTCCGCGAGCGGCGCGGTCCGGGGACCCTTCCGAGGCGGTGCGCTCGCGCTCACGCTCACGCGCGTCTGCGGCGCCCACCCGGGATCCCGAGCCCTGCGTGCATGTGCGCCTGGGAACACGTTTGGTCTTTTACGCGTTAACACGGGGAGCGGGGATGGCAGCCAGCATCGTGGGGATGAGTTGCACCTTATATCTTAAAGATCTAAGTGTCTACCATTTTGTAATATCACCTAGAGATGAGACGTGGAAATTCACAGGGCCTACCACATTTTACTTTATTTTGTTTTATTTATTTTATTTTATTTTATTTATTACTTTTTATTTTATTGTATTGTATTGTATTGTATTTATTTATTTATTTATTTATTTATTTTTTTTTTTTACGTTTTAGGTTCATTTCCCTTTCAAGGAAAGAAGCCAAGCTGTTTTTACCCAGAGGAGGAATGATGTAGTTACATCCTAACCTTCTTTTCTTGTACTTACAGGTAAGTGAGTCTGTTCCTCATAAATTCCTTAGGAAATGAACTTTGCTATGGTCTGACCCGTATTCAGTTTAGTGGCTATGTTTGAGATGTGTTATATTTCATTTTACTTTCAGTCGTTTGAGTAATAGCAAGTTGTTATTACTTTCTCAAAGTAATTTAATGATTTGGCTGCCTCAAGTCTCTTATTCACTTTGGAAAGCCTGTGATCTACTTTTAATGTTACCAACTTCTTTAGATTTTATCTCTTCTCACAGTTAGAACTGCATAATTCTTCTTAAAAAAATATTCACTGGAATAGGAACATTTGTTATTCTTTTGGAAGTTGTGACAGAATAGTAAGCTTTCTCAGATATTTCGCTCATCATCAAATGGCCACCATAATTTTGACCATGCTACAAAGTATTTAAGTAAAACGGTTTAGGAAATGGAAGAATGATCCTCCTTTCCCACTTGTAACACCTTAGGAGTATACTTTCTAGAATCTTGAAGAATAATAGTACCCCAGTGGATTATATGGTTGGTCTTAGTCTGGTGACAGATATAGAGCTCTGGAACATTGTTTCAGTTCTGCTCTGATAACCAGTAATTTTGAGTTTCTCTGTAATAAGATATTTTATTACACTTGGGAAGACTAAACTTTTAAAAAAGCAAGAACCTTAGGGACATCATTAATGTTGAAATGTAACAGTATGAAATCTGAAGTTGTGTAAGTGGTTTCTGTCTTCAGCAGAGCAGACCTTTTTAAAAAGTTTTCCTTAGAAATGGCTCAATAGACATGAAAGTATAAATAGGTAATCTGTGCCCAGCATATGTGTATCTTCAAGAAGCGCCTCTCACCTTTTCTCTTCATTTAACAAATTTCTGTGGAGGTTTTGTTTAGGATTTGTTTTGTTTTAACTCTTGTCACACTGATTAAAATGAAAGAATGGAAGTCAAAGCATCTGATTTGATATTACTGAACTGCTTTGCACTAAAACAATAGAGCATATGGAGTATACAGGGGATTGTTGCTGAGTTACTCTAAATAGAAAACTGAAAATAACGTTGGCTCAAAGTTAATAATACAAAAATAAATAAAAGAATAATTCTTTACAAATTCTTTTCTGAGTAGAAAGTCAAGTGGCTACAAGACCTCAGTGATTCAGGGCCAACTTGAGGGATATATGAAATTATTCTGATCTTTGGTCTTGTGATGTTTCATGTTTTTGAGGGTGACTTGGATGATGTAGAAGAGAACAGCGTCAGTAGAGTGCCATGTAGACCCCAAGGATGAAAACCTGGAGAAAATGGTAGAAAAGAGCCGAAGTATACTTTACAAAATAGAGAAACAGTGGAAAGCTGATTCAGGTCTTGGGCAAATGCAAAGTTATAGGACATTTGTGCTCTAGTCTCAGTAGCAAGACAGGGAATACTTGGGTGACCAAAAGGGCAGAGAGGTAGCCTGAGCTGGGTTGTAGTGGTGGCCGCAGTGCCCTGGCTCCCTGGGCAGAGATGTGGGCAGTTGCTGGGGAGCTGCACCTGGGCAGTCCTAGCTTGGGAAAGCCAGCCTTCCAGAAACTTCCCTCTGTAGGCTCAGGAACTTGAACATCCTTCAGCAGTAGACCTTCCTCAGACTTGCAAGAAACAAACATATGTTTTGGGAAAAGAGTGACTGGGCTGTGCTCTCCCTCTGGTGGGCAGACATACCACACCGATACCGGGTGACTATGGAGTCCAAGCAGCTCACTGTTTGATTCAAATATTTCATAGCATCAGGCCATAAAAGGTTTGCACTTGGATGTCCTATGTCACAGACACACGCTTCACAGAGCCTGTTGCACCTCCGTTCCCTCTCAGGCTTTTGCTGCTGGAAGCCGTTCTGGTCTATACACTCTTCTATCCACTTGCCATGCTTTCTTCCTTACACTCTCCCAGAGGACTTTTCTTACCCTCCAGCAGCAGTTCCTAGGATAAATATCCCCATACAGTCATTGCCAGCGCTCAGAAACAGCCCCGTGAGGCTCTGAAGACAGGAGTGGGAGAGCCAGTCAGTACATGGAAAAGTGAAGAAAGGGTGTCCCTGACCTGAACATGCATCCTCTTACTCCCCAGCCCCTGCCCCAGCACATGTCACTGTACTGTCACTGCTCTCTCTAACAGGGTCCCTTGGACTCTTCTCTGAGCAGGGCACAGGCTTTTCTGTCCTCATTTTGTCTGTCCAGGTAGTTCCTTGGGGGAGTGCCTGGGGAATAGAAACTCTCCTTGAAGACGTATAATCTTGTTGGCCTTTCGCAGTCCTGGGAGCTCTTGAAATGTGACTCTCAGGTAACATAAAATGGTAGCTGATTCCATCGTTTTAGGACTGAAGTGGGCATTATAGGTAAATACGAATAGAAAGCTATGATATGGTAGTTGGCACATTGTTCATATTTGAAAAAACCAGAGAAGTAGAGCAGCTTGTAGTTTATGAATTTTGGGGTATATCTTCAACTTTTAAAATATTTCTGTTTAATGGAATGAAGTATGACACAAAGTCAGTAAGCTTTTAATGAGTGTCAGCTTTTGCTGCTGCAATTTTAATTTATACTCCTGAGCTGCAATTCATTTTCAGCAGATGAAGAGACTCCAGGCAGGCGAGGGCCAGGAGATTCACGCTGGCACCAGGACGTAGCCAGCGATGCATGCCTTCTAGTGGATTTTCATTTCTTTTTGGTGATTGACATTTAATTAGCTTTGTGTTTTGTCTTTTCTGTTCTCTTTTGGGGCTCTGCTTATTGACATTCCCCTCTCATTGAGTTGGTTTCTCTCTCCCCAGCTTGCATGTGAGCGACTCACATCCACATCGGGGTCTGTGGTGCCCTCTCTGCAGTGCCCTCCTGGGCAGTGCTCTCCCCGCCCCCTCCCTTCTTCAGACTGGGCCCTGGAAAGCCTCTCCTGAGCCCCAGGGAGGGAGAGACTGGCCCTTGGGCGTCTCTACCACCTCATTCCCCACTGCTGGCAGCTGGGTGTCAGTGAGATGGTGTCCCATAGCCAGCACTGGCCTCACGGGAGGTGCTGTCTCTGCATTTGGAGCATCTAGCATATATTTGTCCTTATTTGGAGTCACAAACCAATGTTTGGATGAATTTCCGGGATCCACAACCTCCATCAGTATTTTAATTTGCTGAGCGCTTCTTGGTCTACCGGTCTCTCCTTTATCTCCTTCCGTTTCAATGTTTGTATTTTCGGGGCTGCCGTGGAGGTTGGAAGGGAGGGATTTGAACTCTGGTGTTCTGACTGCAGTACCAGTACCCACTTGGTTTCACTTGTTTAGAAAGCCAGTTAGAGAAGGGTGTCTGCAACCCCTGCGTCCGTGCACAGGTAAGTGGATAAACAAAACGTGGAGTATACGGACAGTGGAACAGCCTTAAAAGGAACTTGGTTCTGACATCTGTGATGACATGGGTGACCCTTGAGGACAGGATGTGAAGTGAAATGAGTCAGCTCCGAAATAAGACAAAATGTTGTATAACTCAACTCACACGAGGTTACCTGGAGTCTTCACGTTGTTAAGATGGCAAGTGGCATGGTTCTTGCCAGGGGCGGGGAGGGGAGAATGCAGTGTTATCTAATCAGCAGACTTTCTGTTTTGGAAGATGGAAGCTTCTGGGGATTGTTGAACAGCACCATGAGTGTATTGAACACTACTGAACTGTATACTTAAAAATCACTGAGATGGCAGAGGCACCTGGGTGGCTCAGGTGGTAAAGTGTCAGACTCCTCATTTCAGCTCAGGTCCTGATCTCAGGGTCCTGGGATCAGGCCCTATGGTAGGATCTGTGCTCTGTGCAGAACCTGCTTCTTCTCCCTCTGCAACTCCCTGTGCTCGTTCTGTCTCTTAAATAGGTAACTTTAAAAAATCTTTTAAAAAATCAAGATGGTGTATTTTATATGTATTTTACCAAAATTAAAAATAACTTAAAAATAACAAAAAGTAAGTCAAAGATCTTGCTTTTAAAAAAGATAATTAATCCTTTAAAAGTTAAAAAAAAGTGAATTTCTTTGATTTGGGGACTTTTCCTAACTTCAGCTTTATTCTTCATTTGTTCAGATCTTTAAATCACTTTTTATTTAAAAATGTATTATGTAATAAAAAGCAACTGGATTTACATTCATAAGATCTTTGGGATTTACTTTCAGACCATATTACTCCTTTTCTTATTTTTGCCTACATTTGCAGTTAAAATATGATTCAAAACAACCCACTTTCTCACCTGTTTTTCTTCAATAAAGGTCATTAGGATCTTATTGCTCATCCAGAAATATTTGTATTACACTTAAAAAATTACTTGTATAATTAAGGGCAGAAATGTTTATTCTTTTTTTTTTTTAAAGATTTTATTTATTCATGACACAGAGAGAGAGAGAGAGAGAGAGAGAGAGAGAGAGAGGCAGAGACACAGGCAGAGGGAGAAGCAGGCTCCATGCAGGGAGCCCGATGTGGGACTTGATCCCTGCTCTCCAGGATCACACCCCAGGCTGAGGGCAGCGCCAAACCAATGGGCCACCGAGGCTGCCCAGAAATGTTTGTTCTGTCATGAGCAAAGGGCATGACAGATTCCAGGCTTTGACTGGATTGCTTGTAAGGAGCCAGCTACTTCAGGCTACCCCCTACCCCATCACACTAATGGACCTTTTATGTGGAAAATCATGACTCTAAAAGTGTAAATAACATTCTGGTGCTTGAAAGAGTACAATTTCAAATGTTCAGCTGACACCTAGGAAGCAGCTCCCTTTTTACTCAAAGGTTCTGATCCAGTATGTAATATCTTTCCTGAAGAATCTCAAATGAGACTCGAATACTATCAGCCTCGACATGTTTGTGGAGCAGGGAAGGCAGGGGTCTGATGGAGCGATGTGCAAAGGTTTGAGGGAAAATGAGGTGTGAAAATTAGAGGTGGAAGTGGGCACAGGAAAGAATTATAACCTGGAAACTTCTAGCTCAATTGTTACTTATATTTTTCTTTCTTTCTTTTTTTGTTTTTTTGAGAGACCCCACAGGAGCAGGAGTTTGGGGAGGTAGGGGGAAGGGGAGGGGAGGGTCAGAGGGAGAGAGAGAAGAATCTCCAGCAGGCTCCGTGCCCAGCACAGAGCCCGACTAGGGGCTTGATCTCATGACCCTGGGATCATGACCTGAGCTGAGACCAAGAGTCAGACACTTAACTAGCTGAGCCACCCAGTCTCCCATTATTTAGGTTTTTCATATGACAGACATGATTCTATGGTCAGGGCCACCAGAAAACACTAAATTCATCTCTACTATTAGGAAACCATTTAATCCAGGTTAGTACTTTAAATTTTTTTCTAAAGCTCTTTAAAAATATATGGTAATTAGAAATATTAATATTTATACTTAAATCTTTTAATAAAGAGTTGCATATTTTCAACACAACAAAAACATGAGACTTACTACAATTTAGACTTTAAATACACTTTGTGGTTATGAAGTGTCAATTCTTGGATTGGAATCCAGTCTGGTGAAGGTGTCTGTCATCTGCAGAAAAATGAGAACAGTAAGGTGATGTTTTCAAAGACCTAATACTCTGAAGGAATAATCTTTACTCTGAGGCTCTGGTCTTTTTTCTTATGTATTAATATTTAAAATATCTATTCTTTTAGAATATAATGATAATTAATATTTAAAATTCTATTTCTTGATGAATTAAAATGTTGGGTATTATTTAGGATTCTTGGTTGCAAGAAATAGGAAAGTCATATATTGGAAGAATGTTTCAGAATTGATAGAAGAACCAAGATCTCATATATAATAAAAACTTGGAGCCAGGGCTAACTATATCAGTAAATGTGTTTTTCCAAGTTTATAAAACATGTGAATAACCAACTTAGTCCCGAGCATGTGGGATACCTGCCAAGGAATAGAGGTCTTGATAGAGGGGGAGAAAAGGATTAAATTAATGACATTTGACTTTTATGATAATTTTTTGCAGCCAAGTGAAATAAAGCACTAATCTGTCATCTCGGACAGTTGTTCTAATTGGAACCCTGCCCTAAAGTTGGAAGGAGGGCAGTCCCTGGGTGTGGATTAGCTGACTGCATGAGGGTCAGTTGTGTTATCCTCTTGTTATGTAATCACCTAACTTTTCTTCCCCTGAAGTCATTGTTAAGGGTTTTGTTCATCTTACTGCAGTTTGATACATGGCATCTTCATTATTATTTTTAGTACTTGGAAAGCCAGATTATGGATATCACTGTGACCTGACTTCTCTCCATCATTTGATGCTTTGACCACTGTCCTTTAAATTCTCATTTCCCTTGGCTTATATAACCTGACAGTGAACTCTTGTAGCTTTCCCCCTGCTTCTCTGGCTGCTCTTGCATAGTCCCTTTCCCATCATGTATATACTGATGTGCCCTAGCATTCTGTACTCTGTCTTCTCAGTCTATACCTCTTTGTGGTTTCTTTTGATCTAAAAGGCAAACTTTCATCTGTTTACTGCTTCTTTCTTTTTTTTTTTTTTTAATTTTTATTTATTTATGATAGGCACACAGTGAGAGAGAGAGAGGCAGAGACACAGGCAGAGGGAGAAGCAGGCTCCATGCACCGGGAGCCTGACGTGGGATTTGATCCTGGGTCTCCAGGATCGCGCCCTGGGCCAAAGGCAGGCGCTAAACCGCTGCGCCACCCAGGGATCCCTACTGCTTATTTCTAACTTTGCTCCCCCAGCTCACACCACTAATCTGTGCCACCGACTCCTGGCCATGTCTACAGCATCCCCTACCAGTGCCCTCTGCTCATTGTCCCAGCTGAGCTGTAGGTTAGAACCAGGTGATGAGGATCCTGTTTCCTGCTTCTCCCCAGCTAGCATGCTATTCCAAACACCTCAACACTTTTCTGTCCTGGACCCAGAATAAACAAGCATAAGTAATAAGTGACTACCACATTGTGGATGAAAATGAGTGCACATGTCATTGAATTTCTTAGAATAAAGTTGCCAGGTGGATTCATGTTCTCAGCAATGGTGCACACTGTCATGTACCTCCTTCCAAAAAGATGGCACTGTAGAAGCCCTGTATGCTGTTGTCCTAGGCGCCAGTGGCAAGGGCATTAATATTCCTGCATTGCAGGAGAGATCCTCCTAAGGGAGGTACTGTCCAGCCTTGGGTCAGATCATACCACAGTTATCCAGGGGCATGGCTTTCTTCTCTGTGTCTCCCCTCTTGGGAGTCAAAATTTCAAACTCTCACCACAAGCAGTAGACTTCCAGCTATGATTTGTTTCATACTTGTACTTCCTATGGGACTAGCATAGTACAAATAGGCAACAACAGCTAAAAGCCATAGGCTGTATAATTCCATTGGTGGTAAGAAAGATATTAATATCATAATACCACCCTCAATATATCCTGGCCAGTAAGAACTTACCACAAACATTACTATTATTTCTATAGATAATCATTTGATTTTGAGTAACATGAAATAAACATCATCTAAGCAAAAAAAAAAAAAAAAAAATTCCAGTAACTCTTCTTTCCAGGATGTTGACTACCTAAGTATAAATTCTACCCACAAACATTTCCATTTACTGAAATGCACTTGGCCAACAAATTTGTTGAGTTTTTCCTATGCACTAGGCAGTATTCTAGAGTTGGAAATACAGAAATGAACAAGAGATGAATATCCCTGCCCTGATGAAGCTTTTATTTTGGATCTAGGAGTCTAAATATGTAGCAAGATAACTAGATTTTTGACATTTCCATTTTTTCCCCAAGTTTATTCACTATTAAAAATCCTATCTCCTTTTGATCACAAAAATCTTCAGTTGGTAGAGCTGAAAGACATGGCTTCAACCACTCTGTGCGTGGTGTGAATTCTGGGCAGGTGGCCAGGGGACCTGGGTCCTAGCTGCATTTGACCTGATGACCTGCGATGGTCCCTTCACATTCCTGAGCCTTTGTTTTCTCACCTGTTTCATTAGGACTGGATTCAAATCTGATCCAAGCATGGTAGTGGAAGGGTGTTTGGAAATGTTTGAGTGGACATTTTAGTTGACACAATGACTGCATGGGCGAAGGAATGCTGAGTAACTTCAGTGTCATGGGACAAGCCTAGCTCAGGCTGCAGAGCTTATGAGAACTGAGCTAGGAACAGGAACAGAGATCTGCTATATTCAATTTGGGGCCTTTTGGGGACCCTATGCCATTCCTTTCTTTTCAGGATTGCGTAGGGTGACATGCTCTCTGATTTTGTTCATAGGCTGAGTAAGGCAGTGGGTAAGTGCATTTGATGGGAAAGCTGTCCATCAAGATCCTCTACTCTGAAATCCCCAGAGTGGCGGGGTGGAGCAGGGAGCTTCTAGTTATTCTAAAGCTACCTTTATTTTCAAAATATCCCTTGATTTTTATTGGGAAAGTCTTCATAACTGAAGCTCAAATACATAAAATTATTATGTCAACTAGATCTGATTTCTAGTAGGATACAGTTAATTTGCATAGCTATTGTATCTTATTGTTCAAAGATAGAAATCTTATAACAACAGTGGTTTTGAGGAGATTTATAGCATCCAAAGCCCAAAGTGAATAATGCCAAAATATTTTACTAGCAAATCGTTAATCTATAGAAAATAAGCAGCTTATGGGGAAAATAATATGTGAACCAAACCAAAAAGATTACATAAGGAAATTTTATCAAATAAATGGTATATTAAATAGTTCTTCATTTATTCATTGGTAAGCAGGGTATAATGCAATACTGTCCAAGAGGTAAAAATCAGACCTCTCTACATGAGAGGCATCATAAATGAAAGAAGCAATATTCATCTTTTGCCAATTAGGTTGAAATGTCATCTCTGCCTCCTGTCTGTGTATGGTGAAATTATAATCTTTCTCCTTATGGTTATTTAACCCTTAACCTGCCCCTATAGCACATATTTGGGTGACTGGAAAGCTAGAGAAGGAATCCAGAACATTCCAGAAGGAGTCTTTTACCTAAATCAATGGTATCCAAACTGTACTAAGGTAATCCAGGACACCAAAGGGAATATACAGTTGTGGTTTGGACTATTTAAAAATTTCAAGTAGACTGTGCTAGATATCTGTTGGCCATCATGCAAACTGCTGACTCAAGGTAGCTCATACTTTCAACATTAGATTGATATCACATCTTTGGGAAACCACATTTTGAGCAGTTACTGTGATAAAAAGCAACTGCTACACAAAATGAGTTGTTGGTGGTGTCTAATCTGATTCCAAGATTTGAGCAGCTCTGCAGTGCCCAAGAAATGAACACATCCCATTATTAAGTAATTGTGGTTAAGAATGAGATAAAGCTATTATGTTTCTTTTAGTTTATTATATTCTTTTCTCAAACAGCTACTAAGTCGTTAGAACATAAATACTCATAAGCTAGCAAACCTAACTGATTAATGAAAAAAACCATTAGCCATTTCTTTTAGTCAAGGAGTGTTAGAAAAATTAATGAGGGGATCCCTGGGTGGCGCAGCGGTTTAGCGCCTGCCTTTGGCCCAGGGCGCGATCCTGGAGACCTGGGATCGAATCCCACGTCGGGCTCCCGGTGCATGGAGCCTGCTTCTCCTTCTGCCTATGTCTCTGCCTCTCTCTCTCTCTCTGTGACTATCATAAATAAAAATTTTTAAAAAAGAAAAAAATATTTTTAAAAAAGAAAAATTAATGAGACACAAATGGTGGCACCCTGAATGAGAAAGTGAAATCTTGGGCCTAAAACATCTTAGTCTGTCTCCAAATTGGGCAGAGAAGAGGAAAGTTTCGTTTTCAAAGAGCAGGTATTTAGAAAAAGAGGTCAGCTCCTGGGCTGTCTCCTCAAGCACTCACAGGGGCAGTGATTGCTGCAGTGGCAGGCAGCTGGAGGATGGTCAGGACTAGCAGATGGTTTATACCCCACCTGGGTGTGGCCACTGCCACCTTTGTCTCTGGAGGGTTCAGATACACAGGGAAGAATGGCTGGATATGTATTGTGAACATGGCCTAGAGCTAAAGATATATTTTCATATTGTGTGCATTTTTAAAAAAGATTTATTTATTTATTTATGATAGACATAGAGAGAGAGAGAGGCAGAGACAAAGGAGGAGGGAGAAGCAGGCTCCATGCCGGGAGCCTGACGTGGGACTTGATCCCGGGACTCCAGGATCGCACCCTGGGCCAAAGGCAGGCGCCAAACCGCTGAGCCACCCAGGGATCCCCCTTGTCTGCATTTTTTATGAGGAACTTAGGAGTGTGAGCTCTTTGGAATAATTCACCATGCTACAGAATAGAAGCATTCTCTAAAAAATCTGTCACAGTTACTACAGTTCCTTTCAGGCCTTAAATCTGCCAATCTTCATCCAACTGAGGCTCGTCATAAAATAAGGATCAGATGGGAGCCTCAGCATGAGCCAAACATCTTGATAATTAAAAAAAATCTAGGAATGTTACTTTTATTATTGGGATAATAATTGACTGATAGGTGTCAAAACTCAAGGGATCAAAGTTAGGACTAAGTGTTGAGTTGTTTAGAGTAGCATCCTAGGTGGGGAGAAGCAGGAAATAGGACCTTTATTACCTGGTTCTGAAGTCATCTCCAGGTGGAGTCACTTTTCAGGGGTTGCTCCTCTTCATGCTCCAGCCCTGAGGCAGGAGGGTAGCAACACAAACAACTTCTGAAATGAATATTTTTGTCAGACCGTCCTTTTAGAGGAGCTCTAGAAATAGTTAATGGAGGACAGTTCCATTAGGCCGGCAGTTCCCAAAGTGTTTTCCAGATTTACTAGTGCTACAGGATGCTTTTCAAATGGAGATTTTTAAATTTTACTTTTTTTGTAATCAGACAAGTTTGGAAAATGTTCTCCTTTCTTGTAGGGAACAATGTGCTTTGGCCTATTCAAGGTTCTAGGAGTTCCTGAGTTCCTGACAAATGTTTAATTTAACTTCCTGGTTCCCAGCTTTCTTCTCCACAGAACCCTTTTCCAGCCTTTTCCCTTTCCAGAACCTTCCACTCTAACCTTTTTAAGAATACTGTCTCACCAGCCAGCCTTTGAGAGGTGCTGCCTGTAATGGAAATCTGATTCCAAATTGGATTTGCATCTCATTAGTTGTCATAAACTAAGTCAGCATTTCTCAACATTTGACTTGCAGTTAAAAAAAAAATACAGATGCCCCAGCCCATCCCCAGAACTTCTGATTCCGTGCTGTAGGGGTGGTGCCAGTTGCCCACATGGTTGAGAAGCTCTGCAGGTGGCCTTAGATGTTCTAGAGGTTGAGAGTCACTTTACTTGGAAGAGCTTTCAAAGTTCTGTTTCTTTTCTCTAAGGCTGCAGTAGGTGTCTCCATGAGGCTCTCTGATTGGGCATGTTTCCTGAAGGGAATTGATTTCTTGTGGAAAAAAAACTGTGATTCTGTGGCATGGAATTTCTGGGCCTGTGGACACCTCCCTGCTGCTGCAGGGACTGCTCTAGTGCAGGTGTGCTCCTGGAGGGCAGTGGGTGGAGTTGGAGGAAGTGATCAAGAGGATCAGCACTTCAAGGGTCCTGCTCCTGAGCTCCAGGAACTCCTGAGGAGGGTGTCACTCAGACATGCAACTCTGCTTTGTCAATAAGCCGATCAATGGGTCATGGGGAGATTGACCTCATATTCTCTTGGAGAAACATTCTCTGTGTTATGGATCTTCTCATATCTCAAGGCCTAACGTTCTCTAGAATCTCTGTTCTTCCCCATGGTACCATGAGAAGCAAGGCAGGAAAGAGCTCAGTGAGATTAGTGGGGTTTTGTGGCAACCAGTCAGGGAATTAATACAGGGATGGTCAAGTGGTATGGTGCAGCCACAGGTGTCTCTAGTGGATTTTCCCACTAAAGACGAAGAAAGGGCCCAGGTGAGAACATAGGACACTGAAACCAAGTCAGAGTCTACGGGATCTACTTACACTGCATAGGTGGTGTGGGGAAAGCCCCATAAGTGAATGTTTAATAAGCATCAGAATCAATCTCTTCACGTGGTGGATGAGGTGCATTGATGAGGTCCATTTGTGTTTTACCTGCTTCAGCCATGTGTAGTGTAACCTCACATGGAAAGCAGCCCCCTTCCTGTTAATTTATGGTTGGGGAGAGAGCTCTTAACAGTCTGTGTTCTCTCTATGATGATCTGAATAACTTGCCTGAGGATAGACCAGGAGAAAAGGGAACCAGTTTCTGCATAGTGTTATAGGCACGACACAGTTTTACATGTATAATTCCCTCAGTTAATCCCCACACCAGCCCTTGGAAGTACTTCTAGTTCTTTAAATAGAGATGAGATGCAGAGGCTCTGAGAGATTAAATGAGTTCCCAGGGTTCACGGCTAGGGAATGAGGAGGCTAGACATCAGATCTATTGGATTCTAAAGTCCACCTTGATGCCCACCCCAACCTCTGCTGCTGTCTGCTGCCGGTACTCGTGGCAGGGGGCCATCACACTTGCTCTAGGATATCTTCTTTGCAATGAGCTCGATGACAAGCTCTTGAAAAAGAAGATGAAGAGATGCCTTCTAACACTTCATTGCTTGTTCTATATTAATACAGCTATGGAACCGAGCATGCTCCCTGTCAGCAGTCATTCTGGGATAAGAAAAGATGACAGGAAAGAATGTGGTGGCAGAGATTGATTCATTTTTTGAGTATATTGAGATTATACTTCTTTTGATTTTATAAATAGTTGGTTTTCAACTAAGCAGTTAATAGTGTTCACTAACAGTGTGTTTTATGTCTAAAAAGTAGTGGCATTTGCTAGAATTTTATAATGGCATAAAAATTTCCTGAAGGAAATAGAATATCACCATGGGATATATAGCTAATGTTAGTAAAATAAATATTAATCCAAGGTTAACTGTTAGGATAAACTTTTTCTTAATTCAAAATCCAAGCTAAGCCTTACTTTGTAAAAAAAATACTTTATTTCAGCTTGGTTTGAAATTCTAATGTGAAAATCACCATAGACTTGCAAAATCACAGCATGAATAATATTAACTGTCTCCATAACTTAATAACAGAATACCAGATACCATTGCTGAGGGGCACATGACCATAAGCTTCCAGGTTTAGATATCACACATTTCTCAAATGTTGGTTCTGGATGGTGATCATTTAATGTGACTCTTCCATTCTACTGATGAAAAAAATATAGAGCTGAGTGATCTTTTAAAAAATCATAAAACTGGTGGGTGGCAGACAGGGCTTCTTGTTTTGTTACCATAGATAGTGTTGCCTTTAACTGGAATATTTTTAAGAAACACTTTAGCCAGGCCTGTTAATGTAGCAGACTATTAGACTTGGCCCAGTTGGTACTTCTCATGCGTCATTTAATCATAACTAAGCAACATGAACATACCCCAGAAGCTGTGGGCTGAGTAGAGTGACAGTTGTCAGTGTTCGGCCTCATTGGTCTGAGCTTCCTCAAATCCAGAGTCAGAGCAGGTAGCCAACAGAATTTGGAAGCCTTTGAAATTTTATTCCAGTTGCTCAGTTACCGCAGAGCAATCATTGGTTCTTTGTTGGCAGTTTCAAACCAAATGTTGAGGCTGTTGTGGCTCGTTGAGTCCAAGGTAGCAGGAAGGTGACTAGAGAGTTTAAATAAACTGAAACTAAACACCTGCAAGTGAGCCTAATCCCAAGCAAGGCCTTTAATCAAAGTAACTGGAATTGGTAGTGATTGATAACATTAGTGAAAGTTGAGTGTCATTATCTGCTGTTACATTGTACTGGATTATACTTGCTTATTATTGAGCAGAAAGGACTGAGACATTTCGTAGCCACGATTAGTTTTGGGAAAAGGTCACTTAGAATGGAACAAAATCATCTTACTTTTATGTTAATGTCAGAGGCAACTCTGATAATATATATACTCCATGGTGTTGCACTGGGTTCAGTGAAGCTCAGAATTTTTTCTCTGGAGTATATGCATTTTTGTTAGCGCCCCGTGGTCTAAGCTGGCTGTTGAACCACCTTGGTCACTAGGACTTCCAGCTGAGAAATCTTTTGAGGCATCTCCATCTCACAACCGTGGCTGTTTGAATGGCTGCCTTTCTCCAGAGTGAATTTTTTGGTTTAGACTCTTCCTACCACAAAAGATAGAATACTGAGCTCATATTGGCTCAAGCAAAAAAGGGTACAGGGACAGCAGGCTTCTGGGATTCTTTGATTCAGCAACTTAGATCTTTTGGCTCTGTTCTTTGTGTTGGCTTTATATTTTTAGGTAGGGAAGAAAGGCTACAGCATCTCTAGATTTAAGTCTAGCTGAAGAATAAGTGTGCTTCTCAATTTTTTTTCTTTCTCGTTGTAACTCATGTTTTGTTGTATATATATCTCATTATAATAATAAAATGACAGCTAATTTTTAATTGAAATACAGTTGACGTAAGTTGCAAGGGTACAACGCAGTGATTTAACAATTATATACATAATAAAATGCTCACCATGATAAGTGTAGTTACCCTCTGTCACCATACAGTATTACAATCTTATGGACTGTATTTCCCATGCTGTACTTGCATCCCTGTGACTTACTTATTTTGTAACTGGAAGTTTGGGCCTCTTAATCCCCTTCACTGATTTCACCTGTCCCTTCACTGCCCTTTGTAAATCACCAATTTGTTCTCTGTATTTATGAGTCTTTTTCTATTTTGTTGGGTTTTTTTGTTCATTTGTTTTTTTAGATTCTACATATAACTGAAATCATATGGTATATGTCTTTCTCTGAGTTAATTCACTTGGCATTATACCCCCTAGGTGCATCAGTGTTGTAAATGGTGAGGTCTCATTCTTTTTTATGGCTGAGTAATATTCCGTGTGTGTGTGTGTGTGTGTGTGTGTGTGTGTGAGACATCCTCTTTATGCATTCATCTGTTGCTGGACAGCTTGCTTCTGTTTTCTTGGCTATTGTAAATAATGCTGCAATAAAGATAGGATTATATATCTTTTTGAATTAGTGTTTTTATTTTCTTTGGGTAAATAGCCAGAAGTGGAATTACTGGGTTCTATGGTATTTCTATTTTTAATTTATTGAGGAACCTCCATCCTATTTTCCAGAGTGCTGTACCAGTTTGTAATCCCATCAGCAGTACAGAGGGCTCCTTTTCCTTCTCTCTCAATCTTTCCAGCATATCCCAAGACTTTCATTAGCTTTGATTGGGTCACATGTTTATCTCTGAATCAGTCACTGTAGCCAGGGTATTGATTTACTCAGCTGGCCAGTTCTTGGTCATGGGTATCACTCTCGAGGACAGATGGTTTCTTTGATACATGAACTAGAGAAGATGTTGCTTTTAGCAGACACTCTCAGGCTTTTTAAATGAAAATGTCAGGACTTTGAGGGGAAATGAGCAATGGGGGCTCTTTTCCTCAGCTTGCACACTATAGTGTTGCTGCTGTGCATTACAGGTTTTGAAAGGTCTAAGAGTTAGTCTTTCACTAGAAGTATTGATTTTTTTCCCCCAACATTTCTTCTTTTGGTTTCTCTAAACCATCTGTGAAAATTTTAATTATTTTCTTCTGTTATGCTATCATTCACCAGGACAATATCTAAAACCCCAATAAATGGGGATGGATAGTGAGCTGTGATTCCTGGTCACAGCCATGGCCTTCTTGGGGAAGGGCTAGGTGACAGGACACTTTTGTGTTTGAGTCTGTTTTTCTGTCCCATCATTTTCAGGACTCATTTGGGTAAGATAGCTCACACAGAGCCTAGGGTCGTAGATTATTACTATAACATTATTTTTAAGCTTTGGCATTTGATTTCTTTTCCTGTTAGTAACTAAGACAAATAATTTTCTTAGATGGTGAAAAAATCTGACTGAATTTCTGAATCCTTTGAAATGATGATGAACTCACCATCCTTAAGTATGTACCATAACAGCATTCTGTCTATTAAGAAGTCAGTCTCGTCATGCCATGACAATAACTCATTTTTATTCTCTACTTTACCTTGGGTTCCTGGAAAGTGAAATTACGAGTATATATATTACCATACTGTTGATACTCAGTAGCTGGTGTATTTTCTTTCTTTATCAGTTAGAAAAGCATCAGATTTCAATAAAAAGCTTTTCTCTTTATATACTGACAGTTTTTTAAAACTGAAAACAAAAAACGTTATAAAAGAATTTGTATGCCACAATCGATACCTTGCAGAATTCTACCCCAAATTAATAAAAACGAATTTAACTTTGGGACTTAAGCAAGGCATTATCTGAACATTTGTCTTTAGTTTCACCTGATAGCAAAGTGGGTGAGAGTAGCAGTCACACTTCCATATGGTAATAGGAGCTCTGAGTCAGGCCTACCTGTACCCTAGCCTCACCCCCGCTGCACCCCAAACCTGGATACTTCTAAGACTTTCTCTTTATATTTGCTTCTTAGCAGGTTTACGGTGATGGGCTTTAGCATGTTTGCTTGCTGTGTCCCCTCATTGTGGTTCATGCAGCTTCTTGGATCTGTAGCTCTATATCTTGAATTTGTTTTGGCCTCCTAGTGACTGTCTTCATGGCTGCTACTTCTCTCTTTCCTTTTCTCCTCTTGGGATTCTAGTCACACATATGTGAATGTTTCATCTGTGTTTCATGTGCCATGTAAGCTTTTTCCCATGTTTTCAGCTATTTGTTCCTCCTCTCTGCTACTCTTTGGATATATTCTACTGACCTCTCTTTCACTTTAGAAAACCCCTCTTTGTGCTGTATCTAACCTGCTGCTAAACCCATGTATTGAATTATTAATTTCAATTATTATTATATAGATTATACCTAGATTCTAGGTATCTGATAAAATTCTTTATCTTCAGTCTATTTCTTAAACATAGTATGTTTTTAATTAATTTAATTCTATTAAAATTCCTCTTTAATAATTGTATTATTTAGATCATCTGTGGATCCATATATTATCCAGTTTTCTCTTAGTTTTTGGTCATTTGTTCTTATTTCTTGTCATGCTTTGTAATTGTTTATTAAGTAGCTGGCTTATGTGAGAAACTGTGGTCTTTCTGGATGCTGTTATCTTCCTCCAGAGAAAATTTAATTTTTTTCTGGTAGACAGTAGAATACAGTTATTCATCTAGATATAGTCAATGGTGATGATGAAGTGGAGTTTCAGGCTGTTCTGTTCCTGTGTAGATACTCCTGTGTAGACTCTTACAGTATAGCCCATCAGGGGTCTTACCTGAAAGCCAGGGCTCCTTGTTCATATCAGACCCTAAACTTCAAGTCTCAAGCAGGGTGGGATTGACAAAAACTTCTTAGCTTTTTGCCCTCTTGGCAGCTTGTTTCTGCTTGTTCCTATTACAACTCATGTATTTGGATTCAGCAAGTGTCTCAAGTGCAAAGTCTGAGCAGCATATTTGGTTCATGTTCCTGAGGTTCCCTTTTCTCTGGGACTTTGGTTGCTCACATCCTGGCTGCAGCAATGCTCTGAAGTCCATGTAGTGTCTCTTCAACCCAGGGAGACTGCACCAAGCTCTGGGTTTCAGCTGTCTGCTTGCCTCTTCTTCTCCTCCCCCCTCCCCCGTCCTTTTCCTCTCCTCCTCTTCTTCCTTTTTCTCCTCCTTCTTCTCCTCTCCCTCCCCTACTTCATTTTTAGTCCAGCTTTTGTAGTTGTTCTCAGTGGGAGACTTAGTGTGATATTGCCCTCACATTTTGAAGTTATTTTACAATCCCAGTGATCTCATGAATGCAATATATATGAAAGCATTATTTATTCAGAACAAAGTTTTACTTCAAGAAAAGAGAGTTTGCAAATATTATAACTGTTTTGAGGTAGAAAAATTCTGGTGGTTGCCAGAAGTGGGGACTAGGGGGAAAATGAAATGGGTGAAGGGAGTCATTTTCAGTTATAAAATAAGTCATGGGGATATTATCTACAGAATGGTAACTATGAATAATAATGCCATATTAAATATTTGAAAGCCACTAGGAGAATAGACATTAAAAGTTCTCATCACAAGGAAAAATTTGTAGCTATGTATGGTGACAGATGTTAACTAGACTTACTGTGGTTATCATTTCATAATATATATAAATATTGAATCATTTTATTGCACACCTGAAACTAATATAGTATTATATCAGTTATATTTCAATAAAAATGTGGGAAGGAAAATAGCTTTAGGATTTAAAAAAAAAGAGGAAAATAAATATAACATGTTGGTGAATACCTTTAAAAATGTGTTCTCAGAGTTCAGAGACCAAATTTCTTACTATATTTTTCTTTTAAGAAGCATTCAAAAAGTTATCTACTGAAGAACATATTATTTATTGAATCAAAGTCATTGAGATCAGATTGCTAGTAAAATAGGTACAATTGACCCTTGAGCAACATGGGTTTGAACTGTGAAGGTCCATTTATTGTGGATTTTTGTCAATAAATGCATTGGAATTTTTTTTGTAGATTGGTAATAATTTGAAAAAACTTGCAGACAAGCTATGGAGTCTGGAATTACCAAAAAAATTAAGAAAAAGTTAGGTATTATTGAAAAAATATAGTATATAATACCCATAAATACAAAATGTGTATTAAGTGACTGTATTATTGGTAAAGTTTCTGGTCACCTTTAGGGTATTGGTAATTATGTTCTGCAGGCAGAGTCAAAAGTTATAGGCAGATTTTTAATTGTATGTATTAGGGGAAGGGTTGGCATCCCTAACCTCCCCCACATTGTTCATGTCAACTGTAGATACAAAGTGGAAGAAATCACTTATGAAGATAGATACAAAAATCCTAGACAAAATAGTAGCAAAATGAATCCTTTAAAGGTTTAAAAAAAATCACAATTTAGCTGGAATTTCTTATTCCAGGAATTTAAGGATGGTTTAGGATAAGAAAATCTTTTTTGTAATTTACTTATATTCACAATTTAAATCTGAGAACCACATAAAGGACAAATACAGGAACAAACACAGAAAAGTATGTGATAAAATTCAGGAGTTCAGCTTTCATTCATGAAAAGCTTCTTAATAATAATGGAGCATTTCTAATCTGATAAGGTGTAGCTAACAAAAATTTTCAGTAAATATCATATTATCTTTGAAACTTAGGCTAAATTTTCATTAAATTCGAAACAATTAATTACCTAAAAATAAGAAATAAAACAATCCCATTTATAATAGTATCAAAACAATAAAATACTTAGGAATAAATTTAACCAAGGAGGTAAAAGATCTATACACCAAAAACTATAAGACTTTGATGAGAAGAATTAAAGAATACACAAATAAATGGAAAGATATTTCATGCTCATTGATGAAAGAATTAATATTGTTAAAAAGTGAGTATTATCCAAAACTATATATAGATTCAGTGTAATCCCTGTTAAGATTCCGATCGCATTTTTTACAGAAATAAAAATTTTAATGGAACCACAAAAGATCCCAAATAGACAAAGCAATCTTGAGAAAGAAAAACAAAGCTGGAGGCATCCTACTGCCTGAAATCAAACTATATAACAAAGTTAGAGTAAAAAAAACACTATCACATTGGTGTAAAACACATAAACGAATGGAACAGAACTGAGAACCCAAAAATAAACCCTCACATATACAGGCAACTAATATTTGTCAAGGGAGTCGAGAACATTCAGTGGAGAAAAGATAGTCTCTTCAATAAATTGTGCTAGGAAAGTTGGATATTAACATGCAAAATAATAAAACTAGAGTCCTATATTACACCGCTCACAAAAATTAACTCAAAATGGATTAAAGACTTAAATGTAAGATCTGAAACCTTAAAGCTCCTAGAAGAAAATATAGGGAAAAATCTCCTTGATATTAGTCTTGGAAGTGATTTTTCAGATGTGACACCTAAAGAATAATAAAAGCAAAAATAAACAAGTAGGATTATATCAACCTAAAAAACTTTTGCACAGCAAAATAAATGATCAACAAAATGAAAACCTATGGAATGGGAGGAAATGTTGCAAACTAAATATCTGATAAGATGTTAATATCCAAAATATATAAGGAACTTCTATAACTCCACAGCAAAAAACCTAAATAATCCAATTTAAAAATAGGCAAAGAACTTGGATATTTTTCTGAAGAAGATATTCAAATGGCCAACAGGTATTTAAAAAGATGCTCAACATCACTAATCATCAGGGAAATGCAAACTCAAAACAGAAATAAATATCACCTCACACTCATTAGAATGACTGTTATCGAAAGGACAAGAGGTGCTGGCGAGCATGTGGAGAAAAGGAAGCCTACTAGTAGACCACTGGTGGGAATGTAAATCAGTACGGCCATTATGGAAAATAGTATAGAGCTTTCTTGAAAACTTAAAAATAAAACTACCATATCCAGTAATTCCACTTCTGGATATATATTCAAAGGAAATTAAATCACTATCTTGAAGTGATATTTGCACGCCTTCATATTTATTGCAGTATTATTTATAATGGCCAAGACATAGAAACAACCTAAGTGTGCATCCATGAATGAGTGGCTAAAGAAATGTGTGTATGTGTGTGTGTGTGTTGGAATATCATTCAACCATAAACAAGAAGGAAATGTTGCCATTTGTGACAACTTCGGTAATCTGGAGGGCATTATGTTAAATGAAATAAGTCACACAGGGAAAGACAAACACTGTATGGTCTCACATACATGTCGAATATAAAAAAACTCACAGAAACAGAGATCAGACTGGTGGTTGCCAGAGGTGGGGGCTGGGTGAAATGGGTGAATGTGGTCAAAAGGTGACTTCCCATTACCAGATGAATGAGTTCTGGGGATAGAATGTACAGCATGGTGACAGTGCTATATTAGGTATGTGGAAGCTACTGAGAAAGTAGATATAAAAATTCTCATCACACACAAAAACTGTAGCTGTGTAGGTGATGAGTATGTTAACTAAACCTAATATGTTAATCATTTTACAATATATACATTTATCAGACCATTATGTTGTACACCTTAAACTTATATGTTATAACCAATTATATCTCAATAAAGCTGGAAAAATATAATTATTTTTAGGTTAAAGTCATGATATACACACCATTTGTGCTCACTCATTTGCTTTTTCTTTATTCGCTATTGAATATGCTAGAAACTGAATATATTGTATGAACTAAGCGAGCAATGATTCCTGCTCTTGGGGATGTTATAGTCTAGTGGCAGAAATGGGTATTTATGTCTCTTTACCTCTATCTGCAGCTATATATATAATTATAAATTGTAAGTCTTACAGAGGAAAAGGACACATAATTATTAAAAAGAATTAAAGAGTAACTTAATTTAGACTAGGGGAAAGGTTTTAGAGAAAGTTACCCTTTGGAAGTGTCGACAGGGTCCTGCATATGGGAATCTGCCTACTGAAAAGGAATTAACCAAAGAGAGGAGGAAAGGCTTTCTAGAGGAAATATCGTGAGAACCAAGAATATGGTTCATTGGAAAACCCAAGGAATCGCTGAACTGGAGAACCGAGAAAGCGTGGCTTTCCAGAGTGTAGAGGGTGTTTGAGGAGTGGGGGCCAAGGACAGTGACAGGAGGTGAATTTGGAAGTGAGTCTTTTAGACCATGCTAAGGAAATTGGAATTTTTCCTGAATGCAGTTGGAAGCCATGCCAGGGTTTTGAGGAGGTGGGGTTTCATTGTTTAAAATGATAGCGCTGGCTGCTGTGTGGATAGTGGATTAGGAGCAGCAAGGGTGAAGGCAGGGGACCAGTCAGGAAGCTGTTGCAGTGGTCCAGGAAAGGGCCCTATTGGGTTGGGCGATGATGAGGACAGAGGTGGAGCAAGTGGACAGACTTCAGTCATATTTTGGGATTAGAATGAACAGAAGGGAGGCATCTGGGTGGCTCAGTTAAGTGTCTGACTCTTGATTTCCACTCCGATCGTGATCCTCAGGGTGGTGAGATGGAACCCTGGGTTGGGCGCTGCCCGGGGTGTGGAGCCTGCTTCATGTTCTCTCTCTCCTTCTGCCCATGTGCACGTGCGCACACTCTCAAAAAAAGAATGAACAGAAGGGAGTGAGCAAGAATTGGCTTTAAAGATAATACCCCGTTTTCTGACATGAACTTGTGAATAGCCATTGGCACCATTTACTGATATGGAGGGCATAGCAGGAAGAGGGATTCGGCAGGGGCATTTGGTTGTGTTAAACCAATGACACATCCATCTCAGTGCAGAGGTTAAGTAGGAAGTCGGATAAATGTGCCTGAAACCAAGAGAGTTAGGTGGAAGATATGAAAAGCCCTGAGGGGAGATAGGCTTGCCTAGGATCAGAAAAACAAAAGAGGAGTCAGTCTTAAGGAAATTCCTCATGGAACCGTAAGGTTCCAGGGGAAGTATTGTGTAAGGAAGGAGGGAGTGATTGGCAGAGTAGACACTGTAACGAGTCAAGTAAGATGAACACTCAAAACTCTCCTTGGGATTTGGCAATCAGGGCTTTGGAAAGGAAATCAGAGGTAACCTCAGGAAGAAGAATTTATTGTATTTTATTGAGGTGTAATTGACATACTACACTATTAGTTTCAAGTGTACAAAATAATGATTCGGAATTTTATGTATTGTGAACTCATCACCACAGTGAGTCTAGTGAACACCCATCAGCACACATATTTACAAAGTTTTTTTCTTGTGATGAGAACTTTTAAGATTTACTCTCAACAACTTTAGAAAAAAATAGTTTATTGTTTATTTGACTGACAGAGAAAGAGAGAGCAAGCACAAGCATGGGGAGAAGGAGTGGGAGGGGGAGAAGCAGGCTCCCTGCTCGGATGTGGGGCTCAATCCCAGGGCCCCAGAATCATGATCTGAGCTAAAGGCAGATGCTTTACTGACTGAGCCACCCAGGGGCCCTGACTCTCAGCAACTTTGAAATATACAGTACAGATTTATCAACTGTACTCACCATACTGTACATTCCATTCTCATGACTTATTTTTTATAACTGGAAGTTTGTACCTTCTGACCCCTTCACTTGTTTTCACTGATGGATGGATAGATAAAATATGAAACATGCTACCATTCTCTCTCTCAGTGGAATATCATTCAGCCATAGAAAAGAATGAGATCTTGCCATGTGCGAAATAGATAGCCCTTGAGGGTATTAGGCTAAGTGGAATAGGTTATACAGAAAGACAAATACTGCGTGGTATCTCTTATTTGTGAAATCTAAGAAAACCCTCAACAAAGGGAAAATTGAGTTCATAGATAGAGAACACACATATGAATTGGGAGTTGTCAGAGGTGGAGGTGGATGAGAGTCAGATGGAGGGTTCCAGAGCTGAGAAAGTGGACCCAGTCAGGGCTGAGGCTGTTGGGAAGCCTGGCTGGCAGGGCTAGAGGTAGATGTCTGACAGTTCTGAGTTAGTACCTCACAGACACACACCCAGAGACAAATGTGACTCCATAGGTAACATAGAGACATTAGGGTCTGCATCCTATACTCTTCATTTCGCTTGTGTATTAGAGTACAGGCAATGCTACCCCCAAATATAGTGACTTAAAGTAAATTTTTTTCACTTAAAATGCAGATGTTGATCGTTTACCTTAAATTCAAAAGAGGCAAGGCAAATAAATATCTTCTGAGTTTGGGCAGCAGGATCAGAGGTGGTGGATTCCTAAGCATGGGGAGGGTGTACTCAAGTTCCCAAAGCATGACAGATGTTCACTGCAGTGGGTTATCCTAAAGTCCTCTCAGCTGGAAACATGCTGGCCTGGCTCACAAAATAGGACTGGGCTTTTGAGAGAGTTAGTGTTAGAAATTATGGTGTATCACTATTCTGAATGCCAGGGGCAAGGTGGCTAGCTAGGGTACTAGAATCTTACGGCGGCATCTGCAGCCTGCATGCTGCCTCCTGCCTCAGGGATGGCCTGGGCACAACACCCACCTGACCAGGAAGGACTGTGGCTGCTCTGGAACCTGCTCCAGCCGGATGGCTGAGTGAAAGCAGAAGAGGGCTGTGGCATAATTTTTTCCACAGCTCCGTTTGGCACAGCTGCACCTGCAGGATCTGTGCATGCTAGCTAGCTCTTTATTTTACTTTTGAGTTAACTGGAAGAGGGCTGGAATCCTATGATGCCAGTAGTTTTGTTCAGTTATAGGCTGAGAATGCCTCAGGAGTTGGGCATCACCTGAGCCACCTCTCTCATTTTCTAGCTATAGACTCAGAGTATTCACATCAGCATCAGCTTCGGTTTCTTACTCAGATCACACAGCTGGGAGGTGGCACAGCCTGTACCCAGAGTCATTCCTTGTGATTCCCAAGCCAGTGCAAGTATGTCTCACTTGCCCTGTATTTTCATTGCCTGGCGTGGTGACCTGATACCTAGCAGATGCATCAGAGTGGTGGAAGGTGCCCATTGAGACCTTCTCCTCTGCCCTCACAGTAGAGCTAGTATCCTATCGAGAACAAAAATTTAAGGGCACCTGGGTGGCTCAGTGGTTGAGCGTCTGCCTTTGGCCCAGGTTGTGATCCCGGGGTCCTGGGATCGAGTCCCACATTGGACTCCTTGCAGGTGAGCCTG
This sequence comes from Canis aureus, assembly GCF_053574225.1. Classification (NCBI taxonomy): domain Eukaryota; kingdom Metazoa; phylum Chordata; class Mammalia; order Carnivora; family Canidae; genus Canis; species Canis aureus. The sequence continues at coordinate 44,402,547 of NC_135625.1, forward strand.
CTTCTCCTTCTGCCTGTGTTTTTGCCTCTCTCTCTGTCTCTCAGGAATAAATAAATAAAATCTTTAAAAAAAAGTCTAAATTCTCCAGTACATACAATCTCTATTCTATTTCCTGGTGTGAGAAGGGGCCCTAGTTTGGCCAACTTTCACCAGTGGCCCACTAAGAGGAAACCCGGGATTGAGAAGGAGGTGGGCTTCTGCATACAGTCTTTGTGAATAAAAGATGTTCCTTCTCTCTCTTTCCCAAAGGAGGTCCAAGAGGCTAGGGGGGGTTTGAAGGTTACCATGCTTCTGAGCTGAGGGGAAAGAGGGGGACAGGAGGATTGCTCATATAACCCTTGAGGTCATGAGAAGCAAGGACTATGTGTGTGTTCCCTTATTGTATGCCTGCTGAGTTGTAGGACGTGCTGACCTCCCCGGTGCTAATGGAACACAGAGAAGAACCTTGGCAAGAGCAGGTATGGTGGTATAGCTAGTAGTCGCAGAGGAAACAAGACAGTTTCCTCAAATTCATGGTTTCTGAGAAAATACGCAAACAGGACCTCATTTGTGAGCAGGCCAAGTGTTGGCCCTGGCTCATACAGGGAAGACTAGCTTGGGTCACCAGATGGGGTAAAAAGGCTCTCATAGCAATGCAAGGTGGCTTGATGCTGCCAGCTGGGGGTCAGCTGGAAGATACAATGAGATCTAACAGCAGGCCTGAACCCCTGGTTTCCTGCTGCGGATGGAGACCCCTGCTGGCAAGGCTTGGTTGGGTCTCCACCTGCCCATCAGTATCAGTGCAAAAGCGGTCAGTTATTACAAGAGTAGGCTACCAGCAGCAAAGAAAACAACAGTGACGGCAGAGCTTTTCTGCCCTTATCTGCTCTGTCCTCAGAGGAGTGAGGGCATGCAAGAGGGAGGGGAAATGAGGACCAGACAGCACTCCTTTCACCTCTTTCCTTCGGAGCAATGGGAGCCAGCAGCTTGGCCTGCTCTGCGGGGAGGAAGGGGCCCCAGAGTGGACGGGACTGAAATGTTGCACGGACTTAAACCTTTTTACTTTGAAAATACTCAAATATACAAAAAGTAGAATGTAATAAACTCCCACAAATTCACCAAACCTCAAGTACGAACATTTTGCCAGTCTTGTTTCACCCATCCTTCCCTGACTTTTATTAAACACATTTTTTTCATTAGACAGTTTTAAAGCAAATGCTAGCCATTATATCATTTGACAATACTTTTGTGTGTATTTTTGACAGATAAAGACTTTTTTCCTCCTGCAAAACCATTATGCCAGTATTGGTTTCTAACAAAATTAATATTAATTCCTTACTATCATGCTGCATCCGATCCACATTCAACTTTCCCCAGTTGTTTCAAAGGTATCTTAGGTGTCTTTTCACAGTAGTTTTTCAAGTTTGTATATAATCAAGGCCTGCATTTTGCATTTGGGCGTTTGGTGCTTTGTGAGTGAATCTCTTTTATTATGTGCCCCCTATTTCACTCATTTTTTTTACCCCCTCATGACATTGATTTGATGGAGAAACAGGTTCATTTGTCCTGTAGGAAGTTTCACCCTCTTGACTGGTGACAAGTAACTCCTTCTCTATCCCTAGTATTATCTATAAGCCAGTAGGTAGATTTAGAAATTTGATTAGATTCAGATTAATTATTTTTAGACAGGAGTACTTCCTAGGTGGTGCTATATATGCTGTACGACTTTAATAACCCAGAGTGATAAAGTGCTTTGGGATGGACTGGGAATAAAAGTCACTCACTTCCCAGGGGGGAATGGGGTACACAGTGCGCAGCTGGTGGTAGAAGTTATTGGAAAAAATAAAACCACTGTGTTTATTACTTGGTCAGCTGAGCATCGTTGGCCACTCTGATTGTGATGGAAGTTTAAAATTGCCTTTTCCACTAGGGCTCCAACTTCAGCAGACATAGGAGTTGGCAGACAAGGCAGTATTGAGAATGGGCCCCACAACTCCAAACTGATCAAACGAAGGAGAGGGGAGGGGATTTCGGACCCAGCCGGCTCTCTTACCCAGCACTGGGATGGGGCCAGGCTTCCAGGGGCAATGATTCTGTGGCTGGGCAGCTGGAGGGCAGGTGGTGGGGCCATTGAAGCTCATGTGGCCTGAGAAGGGCTGGCTGGTGGCTTTGGGCTTTGGCTGTGCACTCTGCCTTCATTTGTTGAGCCAAGAGAGGTGGAATGCTTATTATTTGTGCACCAGAGGTAAGCCACACACGAGAGAACAGCATGTCTTCTTGGATTCTCTCTGATAACTTGGGCCATGTAGAGGGCCCCTAGGAGCAAGAGGTTGGAAACAGGCGCACGATTCTAAGGGGTTTCAGAGGCTCATGGCACTGACACAAGTGCGGCCAGGTCAAGGGATAGAGGTTTCCAGCAATGAGACTCTCCCAAGAACCCACTAAAGCAGCTCACACAGGAAAAACGAGCTTTAGACATCTGCCAGGCTCTGGAACGGAGGCCAACTCCTGATGGAACCAGTTTAGTAAGAACTTCCTTGTTCCTTTTTCTTCTTCCTTCCAGCATCTGAGGGGATCAGCAGCTGTAAAGAGGAAAGCCTGATCCATGCCCGCTCCCCAAGACTACAGGTCTGAAACCAACCTAACCCTGGAAATGGGGATCGAATCTAAATAAGATTTGGAGTATTGGTGGTTAAAAGGGATCAGGAAACAGGCACGTGGGGGCCTCAGTTGAGTGTCTGACTCTTGATTTCAGCTCGGGTCACAATCTCAGGGTCCTGAGAATGAGCCCCATTTACACCCAGCACAGAGCCTGATGGAGATTCTCTCTCTCCCTGTGCCCCTACCCGGTTTGTTTGTTTGTTTATTTATTTTAAGGAGGAATTGGGAAGTCTAATCTCTGAGTTAAGATTGTTTTATGCCTTGAAGCAACTCTCAGTGACCTAAGAGTGAACAGAGAGGATCTGGTGCTTGCCCACGTTTTCATCTGGAGCAAGGGAAAGACACCTGCCACTGACAGATTTTTAAAAGGACAGAGGGAGTGTGTTTTGATCCCATTCTGTAGTTGTGGTTGTTCAATGTACAGGTGGCTCAGGGAGTCAGCGTTTGAATGAAGGAGTGGGTAAAAGCTAATTTGCTGAGGCCCACTCGGTGAGCAGAGAATGGAGCTAGCTGACCTCATCTTTTTCATGTCTTAAAATCAAAGTGAAGCCTCGGAACCCTGCCCCCCATAGGAGTGTAGCCTGATAAATGGTCTGCTGGTGGGAGGTGCAAGGTGAAAACCTGCTTTTTGTTCATTTCATCCTCTGCCCTCATTTAGTATCGTTTCCACAGGCAGTAACACGTACAGTTTTGACTTTAAATCCCTTGAATTGTCTTCTGACTTTCTAAATATGATTTTTAGGAATGTGGCAGTTTTCTAAAGAAAGTACTCAACTGTATCCCATTTCAAGTTGCTTAGCTTAACCTGGACAGAATGAAAAATAATGTCATTTATGGATGTCCATGAAAAACTCTAGTGTGGAATTATCATAAGTGACCTCAAGTAATAAAACATTAAGTTGTGTAAACATTTAAGAGTCCTTATGAAATGCCATTTTTAGTATTTGCTAAATACTAGTTTTCTAGTATTTCCTTCCTTTGCTTAAGAAGTGTGCCTTTCAACTTTTGCAACTTGAGATTATTCATCCAAAGGGTAAAATTATTTATTTGTAGCTGGATAAATGCAATTAATATCACCTCTTGAAATAATTTGCTGTATTTGCTGAGTTAAAACTTGTTCTTTGTAATATGTACACATAAAGTGATTCTTGGGGCAGCCCAAGTGGCTCAGCGGTTTAGTGCCGCCTTCAGGCCAGGGCCTGATCCTGGAGACCCGGGATCAAATCCCGCATTGGGCTCTGGGCATGGAGCCTGCTTCTCCCTCTGCCTCTGCCTGTGTCTCTGCTTCTCTTCTCTCTCTCTCTCTCTCTCTGTGTGTCTTTCATGAATAAATAAATAAAATCTTAAAAAAAAATAAAGTGATTCTTTTGGTGGCCAAAGAAGCCCTTGTCCATTTGATGTTTGAGCCTTAATTATCAGTAAAGCCATTTGCCAGAGGGGACTCTTGAACCTTTTTGCTTTTTTTTTTCTTTCTTGACTTCCTGTGTTAACCTGTTCTGAAGATTACTGTGATTTTTCTTTTAGAATTAGTGGTAAATCTAAAATGCTACTCTTCTTTCACTGCATCATATCTATGAAGAATAACAAGAAAGGAGAAAATTAGTGGCATGAATTTTAAAGTTTTTATCTCTTTCATCAGGAAAGATGAAATTTTATATATGGATAAACATTTAGGTCTTCTAGGAAGCGGCTCTACAATTCAATGAGGTTGGGCGATGGAATCCTAAAATTAAAAAAAAATGTGAAAATATGATTATTATTTTAAGGGGAAGCGTTTATATTTTTGTTGCTGCTGTTTTCCAGTTGACAGGAAGATTTTACTATTTCAATATGAAGAAAACACTTGATGGTGGATGATTTTATCTGCCATTTAAAATACAAATTACAATGTGACATAACTGTGTTCCTATTCATGTGGGAAGTTGACTAAAAGGAAAAAAAATAATGTAATGGCTTGTTTGTTGGTGGAAATGAGGCATGCAGTTTTAATCTAAATATTTTGAAATGAATCCAACGTATCCAGGTCCCACAGAAAACTTAGAATATTTTCATTCAAGATATTCAGATATATCATAAATTAGCTTTTCAGGCAGCCGTTATCTGGTAGCAAAAAGAGCAAAGATTTTTATTCCTGTTTTGCTGATGGACTGTAGGTTTGCTTTAAAGCACTCTATAAAAAGTCAGTGGCTGAAATAGCTGAAGCCATTTTCCATGGACTTTGGCTGTGAAAGCTGAAGGTAATGCCTTTCTCTGTGGCTTTTCAGTAGAATTTTTTCAAATAGTGGTCATTTTCATCTGGAGTTACTTAAAAAAACCTTCCTGTTTTAATCATTAACTTAAAAGATGTTTATTATATTTTTGCATATATATTGAATTATACTTCCAGGGCCAGTATTAAAATTTACTGGAACATTGGAAATATTTTATATCTGGGAAAGAGAAGGGTTAAACAACAGTTGGAAATACAGTTTGGTAAGAAGCCCAACTACTTCTACAAAATGAGAACATTCCTAGTGTTCAGTCCTCATAGTAGTGCCACATTAGCCATATGAGTCAGTGAAGAAAGATGGCAGCTGACAGTGACTTCCCCTGGTTGTGATTTCTGACTGCTCTCAGTAGCCTTTTGTATTTCCCCTGTGTACACAGACACCTGACTTATGTCACTAATAATTCTCAAGTGCTTCTCACTCTAGACTTCTGTGACTCCCTGAATAACTGACTTTTAGTTAGGGACTGGCTTATATAAGATGGAGGGTGTCTTACGCGCATCAATGCAGGGCTTCAAGAATCAGAGACATCTCTGTACATGTCTTATTAAATCATTGGAGCCCTCAGGGGTAGTGTGGGTTACTGCCTTAAACCCTGTGGAGGTCCTTCAGTCATGAAGTTGGAAGTACTACTCATTTCTGTGCCTGTCCTCATTACCTCTTGCTCTCTGTTTATGTCTAGATTTTGATTAGGGCTCCCTTTCGATGTTAATGAGGATCAAACTGTTGAGACAGAACAGCTCATATATCTGTATAGAGGAGAGAGTACTGTTCCTTATATGATTGGCCAGTGTTTTTTCAAGTATTCAGACATTCAAATTATAGCCAACAGCAATAATATGTTTAAAGAAAATTGGCTTCCCTTAATTAAAATGATTAAAACAAATATTAAGCATTGGAAAAAAGCCAACATTTTCTTTCTTGTTTACCTTTTAAATAAGGTATAATTTATATAAACACATTATATAAAGTATACAGGTCTTAAGTGTACAGCTCAGTGAAGTTTTACATGTGAATATATCCATGTAATCACTACCCAGATCAAGATTTAGAACACATCTGGCCCCCCAGAAGGCTCCCTGTCTACCCTGTCTTTCACAGTTAATACCTCTTCCCCCCCAAATAACCAGTATTCTGACATCTAGTCTACTTCAACCTCTTGGATTAGTTTTGCCTATTTTTGAACTCAAGTGTACAGCTCAGTGAAGTTTTACATGTGAATATATCCATGTAATCACTACCCAGATCAAGATTTAGAACACATCTGGCCCCCCAGAAGGCTCCCTGTCTACCCTGTCTTTCGCAGTTAATACAATACCTCTTCCCCCCCAAATAACCAGTATTCTGACATCTAGTCTACTCCAACCTCTTGGATTAGTTTTGCCTATTTTTGAACTTCACATAAATGGCATTATAAGATGTGTCTGTGAGGTCAATTATATGTTGCTGCATGTAGCAGTGATTGGTTCTTTTTTTGTTATTGTATAGTATTCTATTGTATGACTGTACTACAGTTTATTTATCAGTTTTACTGTGTTTTCCAATTTGGGGCTATCATGCATAAAGTTTCTCTATGAATAATAGAGAGTAAATATTGTAAATATTGTATATGTTATGTAGTGGATATCTGTTTTTGGATTACTGGGTCATAGAGTAGACCTGTATTTGTCTTTAGAATACACTAATCAACAGTTTTCCAAATGGGCTGTGTCAATTTAGACTCCCACCAGCAGTGTATACAAGTTACCCAGTTGCTTCACATCTTTGCCAATGCTTGGCATTGTCAGCAACCAACTTAACATAAAAAAAATGCTAGCTCTAATTTAAAAATATAATTTTTATATCCTCCAGAACTCAGTTACTTGTTTTTCAATTAATTTTTAATTCGATATTACTGAGTGCCCACTGGGTTCAAAGTGCCAATTTATTGTGCTATGGGGTCTGTAACAGAATTAAATACAACCTCTGCTTTTCTGGGTTTACTATATACCACTATACTATAGAGAACAGGTCATCAGCAGTGCAAGTCAGACTGTGATAAAGTGCCATAATCAATAGTCTCTTCAAAACGTCTTGATAGCAGAACAGTGTCCTCAGCCAGATTTTCAGATGCATTTGCTTTTTCTAGTGTCTTTTCACTTTTCCTGTAGCACTGCAGTGTCATTAGCTTTGTATTTTCCCGGATACCTCCCTGTGCCAACCCAGCTGGCTAATGGTAGTGCTATGTCCTCTGAATCTGTCTCTCTAAAAGCACTGCCTTTCTCCTCTATATTGTCAGAATTGATTCACCAAAATCTTGCTTATGAGTCAGGTAAATTAAGTTTGGTGTTAAGATTGGATCGTGGTTCATTTCTGTTACCTCCTCTAAGAAGTGTTTTCCTTTTGAAAATGGATTCCAGGTGACATAGTGTCTTAGCTCAAAGGAGCTAACCATTGATGCTTGGACTTTTGATGTTTTGAGGCTAATGGAAAATTTTGAGAAGTATACTTTATAAATTTCACATTAAGGGAAGCTGTCCATTCCATCTACATTTAAAGGTAGCTCGAACAGGGGAATGACTGAAAAATAAGGCAAAAATTCTAAATAATTCCCATGCAAGGATGAATTGACCCCAGTTTATATCCATTGGTTTTGACCACTTATTCTAAATGGTTGGGCAAGTAAAATCTCAGATGTGTTGAAGTTTTATAAATATCCATAAAATGCCACTTTAGATCTTATATTCTAACAACTTTTCTTTATATTCATTATAACATTATAGGACTTAATGTCTTTTTGTTTTTTCACAGTTACTATAATACTTAGTGTGGGAACTCAAATGTTTCTTCAATGTTTGGTTAAGACATGGGATAATGACAGGAATCTAGTCTATCACCAGAACCTACATTGTACCTCCCTGATCAGAATTCTTATATGACATATCAAAATAGCTCTAGGTTTCAAAAAGTATTGTTTGGGGGTTTCTGGGGGGCTTAGTTAGTTAAGCATCCCACTCTTGATTTCAGCTCAGTTTGTGATCTCATGTTTGTGAGATTAAGCCCCGCAGAGCTTGCATAAGATTCTCTGTCTCCCACTGTCCTCCTCACCCCACCCTTTGCTCATGTGCATGCTCTCCCTCTCTCTCAAAAAACCAAAAACCAAACCCCCCCAAACCCAAAAAGCATTGTTTGGACAAGAAAATATAGTGATAAATGTATTCAGTTTTTCTTTCATTTGTTGAGACTATCCTTATACCTAAGTAATTTTTAGAAAACTCAGTCATGTTGTATAATTTTCTAGTTACTGGTTTTGGTCTTTTGTTAAATCCATTTTGAGATACTTTTGTATTTTAGATGATATTGTCAATGGCATTTTTTTAATATTTAATTTTCTAACTCTTTGTGCTGGTATATTGAAATACAATTGATTTTTCCATATTGAATTTTGTATCTAGTAACCTTGTTAAACTCTGTTTATTGTAATATTTTATCTGTGTTTTCTTCTGGCCTTTTTACAGATATAATCACACATCAGTAAATGATGACAATTTTATTTCTTCTTTGCTATTCCTTATATTTTCCTTTTTTTTTTTTTTTTTTGGTCCTGCTGTAAAGCTTGGATCTTTAGTACAGTGTTGAAGGGAATGGTTGTGGGCATCCTTTTCTTATTCCTGATCCCAAAAGGAACCCTTTTAACATTTCACAGGGAAATATGATGCCTGTGGTAGGAATTTGATAAATACCGGTTTAAGGAAGTTAGTTCCCTTCTATTCCGATGGTTAAAAGCTTGTATCTGGTTGATGATGAATTTTATCACACCCTTTCTCTTCGTCACACTGTCTCTTTAATGGGAAGATGGCAGTACTGACCCATGGTCATTAAGGCATGATCTTTTAGATTGTTTGATATTACCTGGAATGGGTTCCAGGCAGATCCTTTTACTCTGTGTCTTGGTGGAAGTCTGGTTCTGAGGAAGGGAGTACTGGCTCCTTATCATCACATTTTGGGTTTTTGTTTGTGATTTTCTGCCTGTATCAAGCCTCGGCTTGAGTCTTTCCAGTTGAAACAATCTGTAGTCCAACCTCATATTTCACAATAGCCGTAAAGGTGACCGAATGTTTGCATGTCATTAGAGAAAACTCACCCCTGTACCAAGAAGAACAGAGTATGGGTGAATTGAAAATATCATTCTCATCCTTTTGTGGGCAGCATTGCTGTGCAAAAGGCTTTGAGCTGGAATGGACCTGAAGTCTGACTGGTTCTCATGCCAAGGGCCTTACCCTTGCAAGCCTTTGTGTTCCCTTTCTTAGAAGGAAGGTTGGCAGTAACTATTCTCCAAAGGGCTATTTTTGCTCTATAGATCTTTGAGTGGTAGTCTTTTATCATCCTTTTCCACATTATTCCTACAAGAATCCTTGTAAGAATTTTCGTCTTGCATTTTCAGATGGGAAACTACCTTACAGAAATCTCAAGTTGAATAGCTTTAAATCCTAAGGAGAATAGAACACTGTGATGTAGATATGTCTTACAAAATGGAAATTGAGTATATTTTAATTATATTTGTTTAAAATGTAAATGTTAAAGAAATGTATTTCCTTGAAACAAAAACTTGTTTTCCATAGAGGTCAAATGTCTCATGCCATGCTCTCTCATAATGTCTAGCACATATTAATGATCAGTTAAGTGTATATTAGGTTCCTGTGGCTTTGTAACAAATGACCACAGACTAGGAGACTTCAAACTGTAGAAAAGTATTCTCTCACAGTTCTGGAGGCCAGAAGTTGAAAATCAAGGTGTCAGCAGGGCTGTGCTCTCTCTGAAGGAGAATCCTAGAGAAAGCTCCAAGCAGAATCCATTTCTTGCCTCCTGTAGCAACTGGAAGTTCCAGGCATTGGTTGGCTTTTGCCCATATCACTCTAGTTAGTCTCTGCCTCCTCCTCTTCTGATCACATTGTCTTCTTCTCTTCTGTGTCAGCATCTGCTCTGCCTCTCTCTTCATGGGATGGCATTTAGATAATCCACGATAAGCTCTTCCTCTGGAGATGGTTAACTTCACCACATCTTTTGCCACAGAAGGTAATACTCACTCTTTGGGCATGTGAAATAATGTTCACAGGTCCTGGGGATCAGGATGTAGATGCATCTTTTTGGAGATCATCAGTCAGTTCATTAAAAAGTGGAAGTTCTTTTTTCATGATGATTTTCTCCCATAACTAGAAATGGGCACTTAAAGACTAGACCAGCCTGTGTTTCTCTAATGTGTGAATACAAGTGCCTCTACCTTTAGGATCCAAAAAGCGCAGCTAGAGAAAATAATATTTGCATATCTCTCATTTATCCTTTGGCCTTCCTGTTTATTTTCACTGAAACTGATTATTAGGGAACCTTTAGTTTAAAAGATATATCTCTGACAGCCTGATCATATGAATTTTCACTGAAACTGATTATTAGGGAACCTTTAGTTTAAAATATATATCTCTGACAGCCTGATCATAAATATAGGTTAAAAGATTGAATTTGAAAATTTTACATAATGTCGAAGAATGTCGTAGTCATACTCTGGCAAGTAAGCAGTCATGCTCCATTACCTAGAGGAGTGACAGTTTATGTCAGAGGAGATTGAAGGGATGCTTTATTTAAAATTTAGTCATTCTGAGAGTCAGATAGACTGGTAATCTTGTTGTATGTATGATGTTTATCAGTTTAAAACTTCTGAAAGTTGGGTTTTAGTCTTTAGAGCGACTTTAGGTTTATTCTCTATGTATAGGATAGGGAAAGGATATTTTTCAGTAAGGATGACCATAACCTTACACGTTTAGCCAAATTTGTGATATAATGATTGTTTTCAGTTTCTGAAATGGGATGGACTCACTGAGGTCCTTCTGCATGCAAAGCGCCACTCAGCATGATAGATGGAGGTGACCTGGATATGTTCCCTTGCTTATCACTCATTTATTCCAAAAATATTTACTGGATGACTGTTGTGTGCCAGGCACTGCTCTAGGAGCTTGGGAATGTGGGATGAACAACACAGATAAGGATTTTACTTTCATGGAGTTTATGTTCCAGGGAGGAGAGTAGACAATAAACAAGAGAGATGTAGGAGAATGTGAGTGCCAAGCAGAGAATTAAAGTGAGATATGCTACATAAAGACTTCTTATGATTGGGTTATCCAAGGAAGCTTCTTTAAGAAATTGATATTTAAGATGAATTCGGATAGGTGATGAAGGAGTGAGCATTATGAGGTGGGCTAGATAGAGTGCAGAAATACAAAGGGGTAGTAGAAAATTTTTTTGCAAAGGCCTCCAGGAAAGAAGAGAGAGAGAGAGAGAGAGAGAGAGAGAGAGAGAGAGAGAAAAGGAAAAGGAAAGAAAAGAAAAAGAAAAAGAAAAAGAGTCTGAAATCTTTGAGAAACAAAAAAAGCAAAGCACAGTAGGGAAGGGGTGGAAGGGAAAAGAGATCGGGAGGAGTTAGGGACAGTCCCTGGTTCTGTGGTTCTTAGCTCCAGGCTTCATGTTAGCAGTGTCTGCAGGAACTTAAAAATTTACCTGGATCTCACCCAAGACAAATTAAATTGGAGTCTCTTTTGTTGCTGCTATTTTGTTTTATTTTGTTCCCAAGGGAATTCTAATCTGCTCTGCAGCCAGCATGGTAATTCAGGCTTTTGAAAAGGTAAGAAATTTTATCTTCAGATCAATGGAATATCAAGGGAGTCCTCTAACAAAGGGAATAATATGATTGGCTTTGTTTTGAAAAGGTCTTGCTGCTTCCTTTGTGGAAAAGAGATTAGAAGAGAAGGGCACCAAGGAAGGGGGTTCTCAGGAGATGGTAGCCTGACCCCAAAGTGGGGCTGGGGAGAAGCCTCGAGTGAGGCCGCATTCTGCAAATGGTGCTAATGGGGCTCTGGAGGGCTTCCTAAGTCCAGGAGAGGAGGCAAGCATCACACAGGACTCCTAGCATTTGGGTCTGAGCAACCAGGTGGGTGGTAGGCAGCTCCATATTCTGAAATGGGGAGGTCCAGGCTTGGGGAGGAAAATTTAGAGCTTGGCAGAAGTGCTAAGTGAAATAAATGCTTCAAGTGAAGTTCAAGTGTAGCCTTGTGGGTGCACAGAGCACAGAAGGGTCACAGCAGGACAGGAAGTTCTCAACAGATGCAGTATTATTGGAAGGAGCAGGTATTTGGTAAGCAGAGCTGTGGAGACACACCTTCCAGACTTTAGAAGTGGCCATGGTGTGCAGCTGGGCCGGAGAGTATGGAGGATCGTGGGGTAGGAGTCCTGGGTGTGGGGAGCAGTGTGGCCAGGGAAGAGGCGGAGAAGGCAGACTGGAGACCTTAGAGTGTTGGGCAGGATGGCTTAGGTCCCTGTGAGCCACTAGGAGTCAGCGAATATGTGTGAGGTGTGGAGGGGTCTGAGCAGTGTTGGGAGACTTGGTCTAGAGACCCTGAAGCATGGATTAAGGGGAGCAGTGGGGGGTGGAAAGAGCACTTAGGAGGCTGCCGTCCCTGCTGGGTCACGGAAGAGCCCACGAATGAGGACCTGCAGTCGGGCAGTGTCTATAGGAGCAGCAGAAAGCAGATAGATTTAAGGGAGAGGCTGGTGATGACTGGCCTGGGCACTCCAGGTGCTGCCATGTGGAGGCTGGGCTCTCACAGAGCTGGGGCACAGGGGACTCTAGGTTGTCTGTGATGTGCTGGTCGTCTGCATGCTGCCAGTGATTGTGTTTCTTGTGCTTCTAAGTCATTACTATTCTATAGAAAAGGGAAATTCAAAATATTTGTGTGTGTGTGTGTGTGTGTGTGAGCTTAAATAATTTGTATGAAATGAGCAAGGCAACCTAATTAGAAAACACTTCAGATGACCGCAAGTGACCTTTTCAGAGTTGCAGATGGAGTGAGCCCTGTTAGAGGCCAGGCTTCTGGGGGCCCTGGCTGGGCTGAGGGAGGAGCAGTGTTCAGGGGAGGCCACAGCCTTGCTCCTCCTAGCGCTCAGGATGGCCTGCTGCAGCGGGAGGGACTGGGGGGCAGAGGCCTTGGGTGGAGGGTGGAGGGAGGGTAAAGATGCTGTCGAGGTCGGAGTGACCCCCAGGCTCGGCCCTCCTTCCCTTCCGTGCCCCCGCGGCCCCTGCTGGTTTCTGTCTCCCTGAGGCCCTGTCGGCTTGCGGCGCCTTTCTCCACCATGGGCTCCCTGAAAGCAGAAGGAGCTTCACGCTGTGTTCTTTTTGCTCACGACCTTGTGATGGTTTCTGCTAACGAGGCGGTTGGGGTCTAGGCCTGTTCCGTGCTCCCGAGCATGCCCACTGCCCTGTTGCCGCTGTGGGGGGAGCGCAGGCTTGCCGGCGGGCCGGGGCGAGTGCGGGGGCAGCAGCAGCCCCCGCGGGTTCTGTGCGGCCTGGAGGAGGGCCCGTGGCAGGTAGCTCCGCTCTCGCTCTCGCTCTGGCTCTGGCTCGCAGTCTGATTCTCACCGTTCTCCAGTCTTACTGTGCTTGCTTACGAGAACACAGCGCTTGCCCCGTGTCCCCAAAGCAGGCTCTACAATTTACATATTTATTTTGCCATTTTTATCATAAAATACAACAGGTGTGCAAAAAAAAAAAAAAAGGTTCGTAGACCACAAATGCATAGGTTAATGAAGAATTCAAAAAGAGACACCTGTGGAACCGGGCGCCTCGCCAGCCCACCTGAAGCCTCCCGGTCGCTTGTCGCTTGGGGATTGCGACTCTTCCTCCTCCCACAGGTAACCCGGTAACTGCTCTTCGTTTTTTATGATAATTTTCTTGCCTTAAAAAGGAATCTGAGCACTCCCTGAATATTATCCTTTGGTTCTGCTTGGTTTAGAATCCTGGGTAAATGGAGTCAGACTGCACATCTTCCTTTGTGCGTCGCCTCTTCTGCCCCACATTAGGGTGTGGTGCGTGGCGTCTTCCATCAAAGGGCGCTGGGACCCGTGCTGATCGGTGTCGGGCCGGGAGCAGTTTGGGAAACTGGGGCCCCGCCGGCCGTCCTCACGGCCGCCTCCCAGTGCTGCTGGCATGACTTGCTCTGTCAGCCTAAGAGGGGCACCGTGGGCTCATGGGATACGCTTCTCTTTACCTCTCCTGTGTTCCAGAATTTTTCCATGTCCTTGTCAGCACTTAGTATTGTCATACTTTTTTCCCCCTAAACAAGGGTGTGTATTCTTATTTCTTTGTGGTTTTACTTTGCTTTGGTCACTTTTTCGTATATTCATGGCCATACGGATTTCCTCTTTTGTGAAGCGGACCGTGTTTGTTTAGTGTTGTCTACCTCCTTTGAACTGTTTGCTGAGATCCTTGTACATTCTGGATCCTTGGCTTCTGGTGTTGCACATGTGGCTAACTTCTCTCACTGTGTGGCTCGTCTAACTCTCCTATGGTATTTCCTCATAAACAGAAGTTTTAAATGTTGATATGGTCAAATTTTTAAATCCTTTCCTTTATGGCTTGTGCTTTTTGTACCTCATGTAAGGTATCCTTCGCTATTCCAAGGTCATGAAGATATTTTCTTTCTTTTTCCTTTTTGCCTTTTGATCCCTTTAATCCACTACTCTCAGCCTCCCCCACCCCCACCTCTGACAGCCACCATTCTGTTCTCTGTCACTGTAAGCTTGGTTTTTTTTTTTATGTTTCTATATCACAGTTTCTTCATCCATTCATCTATTTATGAATACTTAGGTTGTTTCCATATCTTGGTTATTATAAACATTGCTGTCATGAACATGAGGATCCATATATCTTTTAGAGTTAGTGTTTTTGTTTTTTTTTTTTTCCAGATAAATACCCACAAATAAAATTGCTGAATCATGTGGTAGTTCTATTTTTAATATTTTGAGGAACCTCAGTACTGTTTTCCATAATGACTGCACCAATTTACATTACCACCAACAGTGTACAAGAGTTCTCTTTTCTCCACATGCTCACTAACACTTGTTCGTTCTTTCTTTCTTTCTTTCTTTCTTTCTTTCTTTCTTTCCTTTCTTTCTTTCTCTTTCTTTCTTTCTTTCTTTCTTTCTTTCCTTATTTCTTTTTTCTTTTTTTTTTTTAATAAATTTTAGCCATTCTGACAGGTGTGAGGTGATATCTTATTGTGGTTTTGATTTGCACTTCCCTGATATTTAACGATCCTGAGCTTTTTCACGTGCTGTTAACTATCTTTGTCTTCTTTTTGGGAAATGTCTATTCAGGTCTTTTGACCTTTGTAGAATTGGATTGTTTGGGGGTTTTGTTTTTGTTTTTTGCTACTGAGTTGTAAGAGTCGTGTATATAATTTGAATATTAGCCCCATATCAGACATATGATTTGCAGGGATTTTCTGCCATTCAGTAGGTTGCCTTTTCATTTCATCTGTGGTTTTCTTTGCTATGCAGAAGCTTTTTAGTATGATATAGTTTCAATTTATTTTTGCTTTTACTGCTTTTAGTGTTCAATTTAAAAAATCATTGCCAAGAACTATGTCAGGGAGCTTACCACCTGTGTTCTCTTCTAGGAGTTTTATGGCTTTAGGTCTTACATTCAAGTTTTTAATCCATTTTGAGTTAATGTTTGTGTGTGGTGTAAGGCAGTGGTCCAATTTCATTCTTTCACATGTGGCTGTCCATTTCCCCAGCACTGTTTGCTGTATAGACTGCCTTTTCCCCATTGTGTGTTCTTGGCTTCTTTGTCATAAATTAATTGACCGTATGTGTGTGGGTTTATTTCTGAGCTCTCTATTCTGTAACATTGATCTTTGTGTCTGTTTTTTTATGCCAATACCATACTGTTTTGACTGCACTTTGTAATGTAGTTTGAAATCAAAGGATAAGGATATTCTTTATATTAAAGTCTATATTTAATGTATTTTCTATGTTAAATTTAATAAATCAATTTAACATATTTTCTGTATGAAATAATTTTCTGCCTTAAACCTAGTGTCTCATGTTTAGGTCTGAAATACATCTGAAATTAACTTATGTGTGTGGTAGTAGGTAAAGATCAAAACTAATTTCTTCTGTATGGATATACAATCATCCCAGCTTTATTTATTGAAAAGACTATTGTTTCTGCCTCTGTGAGGCATCACACATCTTTCTGAGTGTGAGTCTGTTTCTGAGCGTTCTAACTATTCTGTTGATCTATTCTATGCCTATACCACACTGGTTTAATTTTTTTTTTTAAGTTCTGATATCTGACAGGGCATTCTTGTTCTTTGAGAGTATTAACTTGTCTGAGCCCCTTATGTTTCCATGTAAAGTTTTAGAATCAAGTTAGTCAGGTTTCATAACCCAAATAAAGTTTTGGGATTTTATTTGGGATTGCATGGAGTCTATGAATTAAAGTGGAAACAACAGATACCTTTACAATACTGAGTCTTTCTCTGAGTCTTTTTAAATGTTTTAATAAAGTCTTATAATTTTTTCCTCAGATCCTCTGAAGTCTTATATATCTTTTGTTAGATTTATTGCTAGGCACTTCATTTTTTTATACTATTGCAAATATTACCTTTTTAGCTGTTATATAGAAATGCAGTTGGTTTTTCTACATAGCTAATTGATTTTCTGTGTCAGAGAACTATTCTAACAGCTTGTCTGTGAATACCTTTGGATAGTTTACAAACATAATCACATCATTTGTGAATAATGATAGCTTTGTTTCTTCCTTTCCAATCCTTATACCATTTACTTATTTGTGCCTATCATGCTGGCTAGGTCTCCAGTTTCCTGTTGAATAGACATGCTGAAGATGAGCACCTTTGTCTTCTAATTTCAAAGGGAAATTCTCTGCATTTACTCTGATGTTTCCCATAGAATGGGGGGGGGAGGGCAGTAGATAATCTAATAAAGGGAAAGAAGTCACCTTCTATTCCTGGTTTTTCCTCAGGGTTTGAAATCATGAAGATTGAATATTATTAAACATATTTTCTATAATATTTATTGAGATGATTATATGATTTTTCTGTTTAGACTGTTAATATGAGAAATTAAGTTCCTAACTTCAGCATGTTAAACCAACTTTGTCCCTATTAAATCAACTTGATGTTTTATGTATTACTGGATTCAGTTTGCTGAAGTTTTGAGTGGGAGTTTTTATACCTGTGCTTATGAAAAAGGTTAGTTTGTGATTTTCCTTTTTCATACTATCTTTATTGTTAAAATATGGCGTTGAAATATTTAATTTCATTCTGAAGCTCCTTGAGGAATAAAAATTAAGTTTTTTTTTGATGTGAAAGGCACAGTTGCATCGAAACAGAGCTCTTTACCTGTGCATATAGTTCAAGGATTGTCAAATCTTTGGAAATTGATTTCCTCTGGAAAATTTCAAATCATGTTCAGAATGTTCCAGTTTGGTGAATAATGAGAAAATTCCTTTATGTAAATTGTCTCATGGAAAAAAGAGTTGTTTTCAAAATATCTTGACAAGAATGTTGGTGACATGTATGCAATGTCCTCATCCTTGATAAAACAATTTTTAGATAATTAGATTTAAAATTTGTTCATTATTCCATTTCAGTCTCTAAATGGAATGTCAGTGTGGAAAGAATTTTTCTTGTCTTGGATAAGTATGACACTAATAATTTGAGAATTGAATCAATAATTGAGTAGTGAATTTGCTAAAAATAGTTTTTATTTTTGGAAGCTAAAGACAAGAGTTGCAAGTTAAAAAAATAAAATCTATATAAAAGTCACATGATATAAAAGATATAATTTTGATTGACAGTAATAACTTTCTAAATCATATGTATTCCTTTTTCTGCATTAATATTTCTTTTTCTCAAGAGTGTTCAGAAACCACCTGGAAGTCCTGATGATATAACTTGCTTAGCTATAGGGACCTTTGGATCCCTAATTATAAAAAAACAAACAAACAAATTTCTGGGGCACCTTGGTGGCTCAGTCAGTTAGGTGTCTGCCTTCAGCTCAGATTATGATACCAGGATCTTGGGATTGAGTCCCATGTTGGACTCACTGCTGGGTGGGGAGTCTGCTTCTCCCTCTGCCAGTGTCCCTCCCCCTACTCATGCTTGCACATGCATGTGTGTGCTCTCTCTCTCAAATAAACAAAATCTTATTCAAAACAAAACAAGGGACGCCTGAGTGGCTTAGCAGTTTAGCACCTGCCTTCAGCCCAGGGCATGATCCTGGGGTCCCAGGATCGAGTCCCACATTGGGCCCCCTGCATGGAGCCTGCTTCTCCCTCGGCCTGTGTCTCTGCGTCTCTCTCTCTCTCTGTGTCTCTCATGAATAAATAAATAAAATCTTTAAAAAAAAAACAAAACAAACCCCAATTTCTGAGAGAGTGGTGAGAAGGGAAAAAGAGCCAAGTAGTCAGCCTAAGAACAGGGTCCCTACCTCACAGGAGTGCTCTGTATAGTTAAGCATTATATGTATGTATGTTTTAATAGTTATATACCTCAGCTATTAATATCACTTATAGCAAACATGATATGTGCTAATCAAATAGTAGCTTTTCATCTGGTGGTGGTGATAAGCTAAGAGTTTTAGAATATGAGGAGAGACATTAGCAACTATGGAATATAATTTTCTTGTCCCGGAGATGAGACCACTGATTTGCCAAAGATCAGAAAGGCATTTATTATTAGAATTGGGACTGTATTTTTTTCTTTATTCGTTCCTTTTTTTTTTTTTAAAGGAAGTTAGAAATGTCTCTTTTAAGTTTTTAAATTAAAATTTCACCCTGGTGAGATGATTGATTTGGGAACTCAATCCAAAGGCAAGCTGTCCAGTTTTCATCCACTCGTGTGGGCCACACAGAGGGAGAGGCAGGGTGTCTGGAGAATCAGAGCCTCAGCCTCTGCCTCAAGCTGGCTGCTCAGTTCTGCACCAGCCCCGCACATCCAGCTGGCAGTGGGTATGCCAGGAAGACAGGCAGCAGCAGGGCCACATCCACGGAACCTGGGTGGGGAGAGCTTATCATGGCAGAGGGCCTTCACACCTTCAGCCACCGGCGCTTCTGGGAGCCCCTGCCATGGAGCTCCTTGGAGTGGATTCCAGGTGGTCCTCCTGATTCCAGGAGGCATGACCTCTGAGAGGCTACGAGCAGATACCTCAGGACTACAGGATCACCCCACCTGGCTTTCAAGCACCTGTCCTGGGAGGAATGGTGGAGGAAGGGGTGCTGGCCCAAGGCGATGCTCTGGCCCTTCCTGAAAGGTGATGAAGCACGATATAAAATTCTAACTATATTTCTTAAATTACTTAGAGGAAATAAAAACTGACCCAACTATGACAGCTAAGGGAGGAGAACTGGGAGTGGTCGGTGGCATGCAAGCTGAAGAGGCAGAGCCTGAAGACCAAGGGACAAACCATCAGATCCAAGAGAGGTCCACCTACAAGAGCCTTGCTCCCAGACTTGTGTGGATCTTTGTTATCCATTCCCCTACTGAAGGACATCTTGGTTGCTTCCTGGTTTTGGCAGTTATGAATATAACATTTGTATCTATCCATGTGTAGGCTTTTATGGGGACATAAGTTTTCAACTCTTTTTGTTAATACCAAGGCGCACAGTTACTATGGAAAGAGTATGTTTAGTTTTGTAAGAAACCTTGTCAAACTGCCTTCCAAAGTGGCTGTATCCTTTTGCCTTCTCTGCAGCATTCAATGGGAGTTCTTGTTCCTCACCAGCATTTGGTGTTGTCAGTCTTTGGGATTATGGCCATTCTTCCACATGTGTAGTAGTATCTTGTTTTAATTTGCATTTCTCTGATGACATATGTAGAAAATCTTTTCATATGCTTATTTGCCATCTGTGTATCTTTTATGGCAACGCGTCTGTTAAGGTCTTTGGCCCATTTTTTAATCAGGTTTTTTCTTTTCTTGTTGAGTTTTAAAAGTTCTTTGCATTTGGACACAGTCGTTTTTCAGATGTGTCTTTTGCAAATATGTTTTCCCCAGTTGATGGCTTCTCTTCTCAGTTTCTTGACATTGTCTTTAGCAGAGCAGAAGTTTAAGGAAGTCCAGCTCATCAATTATTTCTTTTATGGACTGTGCCCTTGGTGTTATCTATAAAAACTCATAGCCAACCCCAAGGCCATCAAGTTTTTTTCCGATGTTATCTTTTAAGAATTTTATAGTTTTATGTTTTACATCTAGGTTTGTGATCCATTTTGAGTTAATTTTTGTGAAGGGTGTGTCTAGGTTCATCTTATGCATGTGAATAACCAGTCGTTCTGGCACCATATGTTGAAAAGACTCTACTTCATTGTGTTGCCTCTGCTCCTTTGCTAAAGATCAATTCACTATATTTATGTGAGCCTGTTCCTGGGCTTTCCATTCTGTTTCATTGATCTAGTTGTTTATTCTTTCACCAATACCACACTGTCTTAATTCCTTGAGCTTTATACTAAGTCTTGAATTTTGTTTTCTTCCTTCAACGTCATTATGGCTATTTTGAGTCTTTTGCTTCTCTCTCTAAACTTTAGAATCAGTTTGTCAATATCCACAAAATAATTTGCTAGGGATTTTATTGGAATTGCAGTAAGTCTAGAGGTTAACTTGGGAAGAATTGATGTCTTGACAATATTGAGTCTTCCTATCCATGAACGTGACGTGTCTCCATTTATTTAATTCTCTGATTCATTCATCAGAGTTTTGTAGGTTTCCTCACACAGATCTTTTACATAGTTTGTTAGATTTATACCTAAGTATTTCATGTGTTGGAATGCTAATGCAAGTGGTATTCTGTTTTTAATATCAAATTCCACTTGTTTGTTGCTTGTATACAGGAAAGTGATTGACTTTTGTATATTAATCATGTATCCTGTGACCTTGCTATAATTGCTTATGAGTTCAAGGAGTGTTGCTGAAATTTGGATTCACTCAGGTGAGAAGGAGATGCATTGACATCTCACTGTAACACTTCTGCAGTGGATTTGGTATTGCATTATTCCATTTTGGATTCCTTCTCAGTAGCTATTTTTTTTGTAATTTTTTAAAGTTATTAAGAAAAGCATGCAGGCACATCTGGAAGGATACACACCAAATTGTTTAACATTATTTACTTCATCTGTGTGGGATAAGAAGCCAGAGTATCTGCTTTATGTATTCTGTTTTCCTAAACTATTAAATTTTTGAAATAAAACCTAGTAAAAAGAAGTACATAACAATGTAAATGTACAGATGAAAGAATTATTTAAAGCAAATGTCTATTGTAACCACTGTCCAAATCAAGAAACAGGATACTGCCAGTCCTGCGGAAGCTCTGCTTCATCCCTTCCTGATCCCAGTGCCCCCACTCACCCCAGAGTGACCACTGTCCTGCATGTAAGGTTATTACTTACTTGGATCTATTTATAGTTTCATCTCCTAAGTGTGGGTTCCTAGTGACTTTTTAAAACTTAATGTAAGTGGAATCATAATACAGAATCACATTTAAATAGAATTATTCCTTTGTGGCTGGCTTCTATTGTTTAACTTCATTTTTGTGAGACTACATGTCTCATCATTTGTGAGACTACATGTCTCATGATGTCTCATACATCATTTTCATTGCTGCAACGTATTCCATTATATGAATATATGATAACTTATTTGGCCAGTCTACTATTCATAGACATTTGAGTTGTTTCCAGTTTTACAGTATTATAAAGAATGCTACTAGAAACATTCTTATACAGGTATCCTGATAAATATGTACTTATATTTCTACTTAGTATATATCGAGGACTGGAATTGATGGTCATAGAGACATATATCTTCCAACTTTATTAGATACTGTCAAACAATTTTCTAAAGGAGTTACACCAATTTATGTAACATGTTGTCAGATTAAAAAATCATTATTTTGGTGAGTATAGAATGGCATCTTATTAAAGTTTTTATTTATATTTTGCTAATGACTAAGAATGTCAGATTCATTTTTACATGTCAATTGGCCCTTGGGATTTCTTTGCTGTTGGGGTTTTTTTTTTTTTTTTTTTTTAATTTGTACCAGTTTTTTAAAAGTGTTTTTTGGATTCATGGTACATGCGTAGCTCTGTTGGTTGAGCGGCCAACACTTGATTTCAGCTCAGGTCATGATCTCAGGGTGCTGGGAATTGAGCCCCACATCAGGCTCCCTGCTTGTGGGGAGTCTGCTTTGGGATTTTCTCTTTCCCTCTGCCTCTCCCCACCTTCTCTCTCTCTCTCTCAAATAAATAAAATCTTTTTTCTTTAAAGTGTGCTTTAGATTCAAATTATCTGTCATTTATATGTATTACAAACATCTACTACTCTGTGACTTGCCTTTTTACTTCTTTTAGGGTATCTTTTAATACAGGGTTTTAAAAAAATTTATTGTAGTTCAATTGATCAGTATTTGTGGTTGGTGATTTTTCTGTTTTACTTAAGAAATCTTTTCCTAATCAGTGGTCAAAAGGTATTACCTTGCTCTTTTTTCCTAAATGGTTTGTTTTGCCTCACATATTTAGATCTTCCGCCTACCTGGAATTAATTCTTGTATATGGTGTGAGGTCAGGCTCATATTTCTGTCCTAAAAACAAATAGACACCAACCTATGTTTCTTTAACAACAACAACAACAGCAACATAATGAAGCACACAGTGGAGGCAGGGCCTCATATGGTTGAGCCTCCACTGTGTTCTCATGATATGTCTTTCAGCCATCCTAAGTACATCCTCTTCTGCTCTGTTCCTCCTAGTGATCCCTTCCTAGCCACCATCCTGTGTTTGGTCAGTGCATTCTCAAAGGTGAATAGGGAGGGAAGAGGACTTTGCCTTCTGATTTTAGAAGCATTCTGTCTAGCTATAGTTTGACTTTATTTTCATAAGTCTTGTTATAAAATGAAACTATTGGTTTTTATTTATTTATTTATTTATTTATTTATTTTTTTTTTTAATTTTTATTTATTTATGATAGTCACACACACAGAGAGAGAGAGAGGCAGAGACACAGGCAGAGGGAGAAGCAGGCTCCATGCACCGGGAGCCTGATGTGGGATTCGATCCCGGGTCTCCAGGATTGCGCCCTGGGCCAAAGACAGGCGCCAAACCGCTGCGCCACCCAGGGATCCCGAAACTATTGGTTTTTAAATGTGCAGCTTACTGCAAAACAAAATCTAAAACTTCAGTAATACTAAATGTTTGTCTCAATATTGAAGTGCTACACACATTTT
The DNA here is from genome assembly GCF_053574225.1 of Canis aureus. Classification (NCBI taxonomy): domain Eukaryota; kingdom Metazoa; phylum Chordata; class Mammalia; order Carnivora; family Canidae; genus Canis; species Canis aureus. Next base: position 44,425,554 of record NC_135625.1, read on the forward strand.
GAATGTAGTCATACTTTTAATGTATAGAAAGTCAATTTTAGTTTCACTAAAATCTGTTGGAGCTTGCTTGAAGTTGGACTGAACTTGCTTTAGAAATAATCACTCTCAGTCTCAGAAGAATGTTTCTATTGGAGGGGGGAGAAAGAAGCTTGGCATAGGAGTGATTATTTTCTACATACAGGTCTATTGGAAGGAAAAGAAGCATACAGCTGGAAGGAATTTTACATCTAAAAAGTGGACTGTTCTCACTTTTAATATAATTCCAGAAAAGAAAATTCCACACCCTCTCCTGGTAATATTTAATATACCTTACTGTCAGTGAGTTTTCCTTATGTTATGTCTTAAGTCCATTTTCTTACTCTGTTTCAAATGGGAAGAGAGAAATTGGGCCAACAATCTTGTGTCTATAATGATCCTTAATCTACTTGATATTCAAATATGTTTGTTTAGCTCTTTCTTTTAAGTCAGTTTCCAAGTCCTCTCATTACTACTTTTTATCCCATCTGAATTTTCTCTATGTCATCTATAAGTTATGATTTATAGACTCAAAAATTGAACCTAATACTTTTGCCAAGATATGACCAAAGAAATGCTGGTCTCTTAAACAAGACTTCTAACCTGAATTTTTGTGTGTGGGTTTTTATCTATACATGGCAGTTTGAACATAGTTGTTTATCTCTGTTTCCTAAGACTACCCAAAATGGTAACAGTAACAAATGAAACAGGTATAAATCCTTATGGACAAAGAAAATGGGAGGTGAGGCATGGTGGATGAAGGATATCAATGCATTTTTGGAAGATGAAAATGGATAAGTGGGAATGGAATTAACAGAGGAGAGAAAACTGAAAGCCAAGTGCCCACAGAGCTGGAAGCCAGCCTAAAGAGGTTGATTTGTGGTCAGGACCAGAAACTTGGAGCCATACTTGGAATCACAAACTATACCAGAAGACAGGTATGAAGGGTGAGGCCAAAAACTGGTGTTGGGTGGAAAGCCCAAATAAGGAGTAGTTAGACCCCTTTTATCCCAGCCACCTGGGAAATTACCCCAGTGGATATATTTTCTAGGGAACTTAACCAGAGAAGCATTGAACTTGGAAATAGTAGCTGTAGATGAGAATATGAATAAGACTTCTTAGAGAACACAGGATATAATATAAACTTCTACATATAGAATTATCTCCTTTCTGGGTACCCATAACAGACAACCAGGCTCATAGTTCTCCATTCCTGGATTAGAGGATTAGAGGATTCTTTGCTGGAAACCTGACTAACTGAAGAGAAAAGACTTTTGGAGGCCTCCCATAAGATGACTCAGTCCCACTTTAATCATGTCACATAAGTTTCGCTTTTGTGGTCTCATAGTGGACATTCAAGGATTGCCACATATTTGAGGACCATCTGTAACATGGACAAATGGAACCAAAACAAATAAACAATCAGAAAGAGAGGCTCAGAGGGAACAGAAAGAAAATCAGAGAGGGAGAAAGAACCCTCAAATAATTAAAATTGATATTCTCAGAGAAACTAGAGAAGATTCATGAAAGAGAGCTTGGAAATTAAAATATGATAGTAGAACTTAAAATTCAGTGAAAAGTTAGAATGTTGATCACACTGACCAGAAAACAGAATGAAAAGACTGAGATGGAAAGCATGAGAGAAAAGAGGAGGAAAAAGAGGTTTCTTTTAGGAAATCCAAAATCTGACTAATAAGAATTTTAGAAAAAAAAATAGAGAAAATGCAAGGAAAAATTTATAGAAGAATTTTATGGAATACTTTACCAAATCTAAGGACATAAATAGCCATATGGAAAGGATACATGAAGCCCAGCACAATGAGCAAAAAAAAAGACCAATTCCAAGACACATCTGATAAAGTCTGTGAATTAAAAAAAAATTTTTTTTTCTAACAGTTTTCACAGAGAAAAAAAAGTAGGTCACATACAGAGGCTCAGGAAGCAGGCTAGTATTTAACTTCTCCGCTGCAATAGTGGAACCTAGAATAAATAGAGCTGTACTTTCCAAATCTGAAGGAAAATAATCTCCAATCTGGAATCTTGTACCTGGCCAAATTGTCAACCAAATGCAAGGGTAGAATAAGATGGTTTTCAGACAGATATGCAAAGTCTCAAAAATTAGTTTCTCATGTATGTTTTCATGGATGGTTCTTAGGGGCAGTGCTCTACTGAGATGAGAGAAGATGCCAAAAATTATGCAGGAAGTAGGGGAAAGTGAAGGAAGTTCCCTGATGGGAGGTAAAGAGAAATTCAAGAGCGACACCTGGATATCACTAGTTAGACCTGGAGGATAACCTTTCTAGATTGGACAGGAAGATGGGGTCGGGAGAGATGGGAACAAACAAGTAGGAAAGACCACCTAATATGTTTATCTATGATGAGATGAGTTTTCTAGTTTTATCCTAGAGTTAGGTAAAATTTTTTTTTTAAAAAAACAAGCAGTTGAAAAATTGAGGTAATTATTAACACCAGGAAAAACAAAAGGTTGTAAAAGAAATGAAATATAATGTAGTATACTATTGGGCTCAGTTATGAACAATATTTAAACAGCTCTACTAATGTAGTGCAAATACTGAGTATTTTTTGTTACCAAAAATTGTGATATAGTTAAATGGAGAGGATTTTGAGGGGACAGAGAAAGTTATGTGTAGGTGAGAGCTAAATCTTCAGCAGGAGCCAGCAGACACCAGCAGGAAACCAGTAGACATTAAAAATGCGTAAGACAATAGCAGCTGAAGAATATTAGTTAAAATATGAAGGTAAATACAGAAAAAATGGCCAGAAGAGTTGAAAATGATTGCCTTTGATCACTGGGACTCAAACGTGGAAGGATGGTGAGAGCAAAGTACTGCTATTTTTATTTTAATTTTTAAAAATATTTTATTTATTTATTTATTCATGAGAGACACACAGAGAGAGGCAAAGACATAGGCAGAGGGAGAAACAGGCTCCATGCAGGGAGCCCAATGTGGGACTCGATCCCAGGATGCTGGGATCACGCCCTGAGCCAAAGGCAGATGCTCAACCACTGAGCCACTCAGATGCACCAAATTACTGCTATTTTTAAGTGCCAGCATTGTAGTACCATTTGATTTTTAAATTGTGTGCATGTATTATTTTGATCTAAGTAAAATAAATGAATGTTCATAAAATTATGTGCACATGTATGAATTTTTAATGTATCTCACAAAATATTATTAAAAATTAATATTTAAGAAAAAGTATAACAAGTTTTTGGAATATATTGAAAAGGTAACATATATTTTAGTTTGTCATGAATCACAAGTTCAAAATCATGATAGATTTGATATTCAACATTGGAATTTGTGAAAACATAGATTTATTACCCATGTAATGTCTAATTTATTCTTTAATATTTATTAAGCATTAGAAAAAAAGTGCCAGAATCATTGGAATTTGGATTTGCCTTCCTAGAGGAAAAAGTCCAGTCATAATGAAATGGGCAGGTTGGCTCTTCTAATTTTAAATGATTAGTTGTTGACTGTGGTTTGATTGAAATATACTCCAGATGATTATTTACTTGAAACATTTAATACTCAGTCCCCATGAGGATCTACTTCCAGCTGTGGACACTTCCAAACTCTGAGCCTCAGAGTTAGTGTGAGGGATGTGTTATATCATACATACGAATTTCTTTAACATAGTGCTTGGAATGTGGTGCCTGGTCTCCCTCCTTACCCCTCCATCCCATGCCACCCTGGGAATGCATTCCAGTCCCTTGGGGTCAGGCAGCTGCTATCTTATCCTGCTTCCTCTTTATGTAAGTCTTGCTCTTTTCTTCATTTCTCAGTATTACTTACTGGTTAAGTATATCAGAGATCTATCTGTCTTCCTCAGGAGTTTTAAAATTCTTTTTCTTTTTCTTTTTTTTCAGAATTATTATTCTTGATATAAGTGAAAGTCCCTCAAGTATGTTGTACTGTATTCTACTAAATACCTAGCTGCAATTCTGATTCCAAATGACTAGGCTTAGGCAATAAATAGGAGTAAGACATCTTACTTCTGCCCCTCATTTGGGTACAAGTTATGTTAAACCTCAAAAACCTCAGCAAGTGATGAGCAGACTTTCAGCAAAATGGTGCTTTTTATTTTTATGATTTATCCTTTGGCATCATAGAACCTTCACCTCTTTGGCTAACATAATTTTTTTTAGCCAGCCAGACTCAGGATATTTTATTGTATCTGTTATATTCTTGGGTGTAAAAATACTGGGAGAGTCTACTTTCTGAGACTCACTAGTGCATCTTCAGAAGATGTTTTTAGAAAATCACTGTCAGGTATTTCTAGGGAAGAGGCCTCTGATGATTCAGCTCCTGTCTGCTCTGTCAGGGAAGAGCATCTTGCCAGTTCATTGGCTTGATGGCACCACAAGAGCACCCTGCCCATTGGACCTTAGCGTGACACTGATCCAAGGGTCTCAGGTACGGTGGCAAGAACTCAGCTTGGTTGTATCCGAGTTCTTTGTGAGGAAGAGTTAAAGGTTTGATCTTAGTTTTCTTCTGAATTTGGATAGAGATCAAGACAACTTAGAAGATAATATTTCATTAGCAGTTTAATAGGACTATATAAATAATTGTGTGGTAAACAAGGAAGGAGGTGGCTGATCAAGCAGAGAGAAACGTGGAAGCTTTTTGGCCAGTCCCTCTCTGTAGCCTGTGTCTGGCCATGTGTAATTATCTGCATCAGCCACTTGGGATCAATTTATTAAGTATGACCTTGTCTCTGGGGGGCCCTAGTCACTGTAGATTGAATGAAATTGGGAATTTGTCATATTGGAAGGGCTATTTCCCCCCCTTTTTTAAAAAACCAGCTTTCTCAAGATACAAGTTAACATACCATATGAAGCAACTGTCTAAAGTATACAGTTGAATAGTTTTGGTATATTACGGTATTAATTTTTTTTTAAGATTTTATTTGAGAGAGAGAGAGTGAGAGAGAGCAAGTGAGCACGCATGAGCCGTGGGAGGGACATAGTGAGAGGAAGAAGCAAATTCCCGGCTGAGCAGGAGCTCGATGTGGGCTCCATCCCAGGAACCTAGGATCATGACCTGAGCCAAAGGCAGATGCTTAACTGACTAAACCACTCAGGCGCTTCAACAGTATTAATTTTTTTTTTAATTGTGGTAAAATATATATAACAAACTAAAATATAATCACCAAACTATCATTGAAACTTTTTGAAAAATTTTTAATTAAAAATTTTTAATTGAAAGTTAAAAAATCAGTATATATAACGTAAAATTTATCATCTTAACCATTTTAAAGTATACAGTTGTTCGCTTAAGTTCAGTGTAATTGAGTGCCTTCACATTGTTGTGGAATCACTACAACATCTGCAGAACTCTCTTTATCTTGCAAAACCCCAAACCCGTAAAACAGCAATCCACCTTCTTACCTCCTTCCAGCCCCTGGCAACCCCATATTGCTTTCAGTTTCTGTGGATTTGATTCTAGGTGGCTTAGATGAGTGGAAGCATAGAGTCTATTTGTCTTTTTGGCTTATTTCATTTGGTATGTCTTCAGAGGTCACCTGTGCTAAAGCATATGTCCGAATTTCCTGACTTGTTAAGACTGAATAATAGTCCATTCTATATATGTACCATGGTTTGTTTATCCACTTAACTGTCGATAGGCATTTGGGTTGTTTCTCTCTTCTGGCTCTTGGGAATGATGCTGCTGTTAGTATTGGTGTGTAACTATCTGTTAATGTCCTGAAAGGCCAATTTCTGACACATTCTTTAAGGCCACTATATTATATAAACTAAAAAATTTTTTCGCTTATATTCTGGAATAATTTATGTTGCTGTACCTTGTCAGACCGTTCAGGAACGTAAATGGTGCATAAGGACTCCGTGGTGAGAGATGCTTAGAGAATATACTGAGAAGAGAGAACATGGAGAGGAAATAACTGTCCTGAAAGGAAAAAGTGATTTCATGCAGGAGGAAGAAGTGACAGGCAGAGAAAAGGGAGTATCACGTAGAGAAATGGACCTACCACATATTTTTCTCTTGTGCTAAAAGGATAAAGTGTGGGCAGGAAACCAGGCTTAGACAAATGTCACCCTGACCCATAGTTTCAGGATGGCTCACAGTTGATGCCCATAACCACACCCCATGAACATCACACAAACATATTTAGGGACCAGTTAAAGACTCACTGCTTGCAGTTTTGGAAGTGTAGAGGACTAGGGGTTTCCTATAGGCTAGTTTTTATTTATTACATTCCTTTCCAGTAACTCCATAACAAGAATACTTATTCTTTGTTCCAGATGTTCTGATGAGTGATTGGGTAGGGTGAAAGAACAATGTTTGTAAAAGTACTGATCTAGGAGAATTTATGTTGCTGTGCACCACTAGAGGATATTCCCAGTATTTATTTCTAGGTGATTTGGTGGCACGTTTGGTTAAAAAAATTCTCGTTGGCTTTATGACTAACTCCTAATTCTTTTTTTTTTTTAAGATTTTATTTATTTATTCATGAGAGACACAGAAAGAGAGGCAGAGACAGAGGCAGAGGGAGAAGCAGGCTCCTCACAGGGAACCTGATGCGGGACTTGATCCCAGGACCCCAGAATCATGCCCTGAGCTAAAGGCAGACGCTCAACCACTGAGCCACCCAGGCATCCCCCTAACTCCTAATTCTTAACGATACTCTCCTATACATCTCCTGATGTGGTATTGTGGTTATAACAGTTCTGTTGAGGTTCATGTTCACAAATTTCTAACATTCCACAGAGGTCAGGGCAGAGCTATTGTTAGACGTGATAACATATCATAATTTGTGTGTAGTCAACAAAAATTGATTGTTGTAGCAGGAGTAAGATGGACATGTGAGCATTTTGCTTCCACTTTGGGGAAGGGAGAAAAGAAAACCCTAATACTGAAACATAACCCACAGGCATATGTTAAGGCTAGGTTTAACTCATTTATCAAAATATACTTAAATATTTTTAATATATTTAAAAATATATATTTAATATTTTGTTATCAGTGAATAGAGAAATTGGGTAAAATACTAAAAAGTAAGTACTATACTCTGCTGAATTTATCCACATACACATATTTGTGTGGTTGAGTTGAATTTTTAAAACCTATTGAGCCTTTGTTTCCTTGTAAATTTTTGAGTGTGTGTGTGTGTGTGTGTGTTAAATGAAGAGAAAAGTACTCTAGTGATTTGATCCAATACTATGGCAATGATATAGCCTGAATTTTTCTGGGATACTCAAATTTCAAACTATCACCTCCATAACTATACTTTCAGTTTGTATACTATATGTCTTGCTTATTTGCTTTTTTGTGTTTTGTTATGTTATTATAGAAAAATGGAGTTGCTATATCTATTCATCACTAGCTCATCTCGGAATCTTCCATTCTTGGCTGCCTGGAGACATTGGGGAGGAAAAGTGTAGTATTGTAGTTTAGTCTGATAATTTGACTTATTCACTTCTTCAAAATATTTTATCTATTGTTTTACTACCTTACCTATTTAATAGACTCATTTTGTCCATCTGGAAACATTTATTGAACCTCTGTTTTGTTGGAAGCCCTGTACTGGGCATTGGCGAGGAAAAACAAGCAGAATCTTTGCTATCAGCACACTTGCCACCCACCATCAATGGTGCCATTTTGTACTTTCTCAGCACGCATTGTTATCAAAGAAAAAAGTCGGAGGCAGAGCACTGCTTTTCCAGGTTAAGTGTGTGACACAGTTCTCACAATCTCATTTCTTTCTTTCTTTCTTTTTTTTTTTTTTTTTAACGATTTTATTTATTTATTCATGAGAGACACAGAGAGGGAGAGGCAGAAGCAGACTCTCTGTAGGGAGCCTGATGTGGGACTCGATCAGGGGACCCCGAGATCACGACCTGAACCAAAGGCAGATGCTCAACCACTGAGCCACCCAGGTGCCCCACTATTTCATTTTCTATGAAACTCTCATCTATGAATTTAAATCTTCAGTTAAATGTTAATTGTTCTATAGAAAAAAAAATTTTTTTTTGAGATTTTGTTTCATCTCTGCTAAAGTAGAAGATATAGCAAATAGGTGGCCATTTAATGACTGAACGGGGAGACTTGGCCTTTGGTCAGTCAAGTCCAGAAATATGACCTTAACTGTTTCATTAGAAAGAAATGTATTTTTAGCTTCAGGGCTGATATGGGAGGGGCCTTGCTGTGCTTCATTCCTACCCCCAGGGAATGCCAACACAGGTGTGGCTCTATTCTCATCCCAGGAACTGAGTTATTGAAAATAGCAAGCATCTGGAAGAATGAGCTGGTTTCTCCCATGGTTCCCCCTGCTTGTCTTTGAAAGCTTCTTTTTGAAAGAGACCTGAAGTCCGTTCTACAAATCACAATCTATTTCTTTGCTGTCTTTTGAGTGGGCTTTTCTTATTTCTTAGATATACAGCCTCCATTCGGGTGATAAGGTCGTGTGTCAGTAATGTTCCAGCAGGATAGATCAGACCCACCATATATTCAGTCAAAATTCTGTGCCAGAAGTGTTTGAACTTTTAGTTGCTTTTAACTTTGGTCAGTCTACCCCTGGTATTCTCCTAGTGTAGCTCTGGGGCCATATTGCATATTTCTCTAGAAATGTGTTGAAATATTTGGATAAGCCAGTTTCATCTAGAAGCTGTAACATCAGAGTGGTTAGAAAAAGAAACTCATTGAAGCAGGTGCATGTTTGCTTGGGGTCAACTTTGGTGTAGTTTTACGTATTTCAAAAAAATAGGAAAGAAACAGTTTTCTTCTCTCAGAGTTGTCAGGAGGTTTTATAGGTTTTTTTTTTTTCCTTCACTATTGGAGAAAATTTGAAATTTTGTATTCTTATTTTTTGAAACATCTGAGTTCTTGTGTTTATCATGTTCAGTATTTCAGTAATAAAAATTACTTGGTGATAATTTGTTCCCAATATCTTCTAAACTATTTTTTTTAAGTAGTGGAGATGAATCCTATTAAATTATGCTTTTCATAAGATTGAACTAGAGAAGTGAAATCTTAGTCTCCCTAGTGGTAACACACACATATCTAATCTGTGTGCTTTATTTTGTTGCCTCTGGCAAGGAGCAGATTTATTATTCAGGCTCTGTCTAAATCTATAGTTTGACAGCCATGTCCTTGTGGTCACCAAAATATCCTTTTTATAAACTAAATAATCACAAACAACCTGTAAAAAGATACAGACATATTTCCATAATAGAAAATCCATTACATTGGAAACGTCAGGTTATAATGTAGTCTGCATTTAATGATGGAAATCTACCTTCTCCATTAAAAGAATTAACAAACACAAAATATTTACCCAGTAAAAACTAATATTTTGTTTTAAACCTTGTTCCCAAGACCATCCACAGATGTGGAGATTCACTAGAAGGACTCACAGGATCAGTGTAGAGCCCCACTATGGCTAAGATGGATCCCCGCAACACAGCCAAGTGTAAAAGGGTGGAGTCTGGAGGAATCCATGTGCAGTCTTTGTGTGTTCTCTCTCTGAAGGGTCACATGGAGTGCACCTTTCCTAATATTGCAAAATGCAGATTACCTGCTTCTGCCCAAAGATGCCCATTTGAGTCTCAGAGTTTAGGGTTTTTATTGGGGTGATGGTCATGTTGGCATTCTCTGCCTCGAAACACCTACTAAAACTCCAGACTCTCAAGAAGAAATCAGACTTCCACCATAAATCACATGCTGCATACAAACAGCCTAGGCCCAGCAGAACGACCTTATCAGTTAGGAAACTCTGCATGTCAGTATCAGGAGCTTTGTGTGAGCCAAATTCCCAGACACCAGCCACGGGGTCAGCCTTGCAAATTAGGTAGCTTTTCAAAAAACTGGAGCCTTGGGCCTGCTGTATTAATGTTTTCCCACCCAGACCTGCATTTCAGTTTGTAAACAGTTTGCAGAAATAACCCAAATTTTAAATTTGGAGGGAAGGCGGTGCAGATTGTTTCTCTGAACTGTCATCAGGATCAGACTTTGCATTTAATAAAAGTATCTGAGCCACAGATGAGGAAATGATGATTCTCTATGTGATATACTTCTAGTTTTAGAAACCCCTGAGAGCCTAGTATTTTTGAAATTACAATTCAGTCATAATCTGGGTTACATTTTGCATACTCCAGTGACTGTTTCCGAATTTCTTGGATTTGGGTGTCATGCAGTTGAAATTGCTTTTCCTGCCAGTAGCTAAGCCTGGACCATGATGTCAGCTTATTGCTGAAGTGTCCCACCTTAGAGTAGCTCTCACCTGTCTGGTATTTCACTGTTGAAGTATGAAAATGAAATTGGATTTATCAGAAAACAGAATTGGAATCTAGGGAAGGGGCTTCATAAAGTCCTTACAGTTGTTACTTTTATAAAATTAACCCAAATGTTTGGAGCCATTTAGGCAACTAGAACAATTTAGAAATGAGGTTCTCTTGTTTTGTTTTATTGAATAACAACTATTCTTAAAAATCAAATGAATTCAGAGGTTTTAGGTGAATAAATAAAAATCACAGAATGGTGGAGAAGCAGCTAGCACAAGTGGCTGCCGATTTGCATCCATACTAAGAGACATGAGTGCATTTGTCTCCTCCGCAGATTCTTAAAACTCCCCCATAGAGATTACTCATCATCCCTTGTCTCTGTAACTCCATCAGGATTTCACAAGGCCAGGAAGGTTGAAAAGAGGGAGAGCAGCAAGTTTGTGAAGGAAGGGAGACAACAGGCTGGGAGACCTGGGGCCAGGAAGACTGTCATAGGGCCATGCCGTTCAGCCTGCTGTTGGAAATATTCAGTGATCCCTTTGCCACGAATACAATTTTAATCTTCTGTGAAATGAACATTCTTCTCTTCTTGGTTTGGCTTAAGTGACACAGCACTCTTTTTGATGGTATTTTCTTTATAGGGAATTTAAATGATTTTCCTTTGAGCTTACTAATAGGCTTCAGTTAATGCTAACACTGTGCATGCATGTGTGCGTGTGTGTGCACGTTCACACGGACCGTGTATGTATCCTTGTGTTCTCTTTCTTCTTTCTTGGGTACTTGGAATAAAATTCTTGTCAAAACCAAGTGGCTCACAGAAGAGAACATTGAGAAAACACTTCCTTGTCATGTAAATACTGCTTTTCCTCCTATCAAAAGCTAGACAATCTCTTTGGATAGGAAATATTTTCCATAATAAAAATCTGCCTGTGCCAGTTTCCTCTTCTTTTGTATAAGCACATCTTGTGTCTCTTCCAGTATTTGCTGATAATCAAAGACCTTTTCTGTCAAATGCTATGAGATTCAAGTGAGAACTGCCAAAAGCATTATTTGACAGGAGCCTATAGGGACTTCATTTAAAAGTGGCCCTCCACTCTTTCATCCGGGAATAGGAATACAAAACCATTCAAGAATTATATTAATTTTCTATTACAAAATACATTTTTATTAAAATAAATATTGAAACTCTAGATGAGCCAAAATAACAACAGCAAAAATTCTTTATTATTCTACAACTCAGAGAAAATCCGTGTAGCATGGCTGATGTACATGGCTTACGGTGGGGGCAACAATGAATGAGACCTAATTATTTCTTTAGTGACTTACAGTCTGGTCCCCAAAGGGGAGGTGGGGGGTTCAGTGAGCAGGTTCCTGCAGCACAGTGTGGGGGGGGGGGGGTTGTACAATTGCTTCCTGGAATGTGGCATCAAAGCCAATGAAGAATGCAGAGGGGTTATTCTGGCAGAGGGGGTGGGAGGTGAGGAAAGACTTCCCAGGCAAAGGGAACAGGACAAACAAAGCTGTACAGGAGAGGGGAAAGTGTGACACGATGAGAAACCTACGACATCAATCAGTATGGCCGAGGCACGGAATCCAAGAAGTAAGGGCTGAGGGTGGAGGCAGGACAGGTTAGTGGAGGGAGATGAGATCACAGAACCCGGGCCCACTGTGATAAAAAGTTTGGACATGTTCATTTTGGTGTTTTTTTCCCTTTTGGTCTCTTATATGTAGTGGTCTCTCCTTAGTTGTAATCACCATGCAAAATATTTATTCACTAATGGGTTTATGGATTTGTAAGGATTTACTACAGGCCAGAAGCTTTGAACTCAAGTTTCATTATTTTTGTATCTGCATAGTGGGCCAGTGTGGGGGAACCTGGGGAGCAAGGGGCGGGGGTAGAAGATTACCTTATCATCCCCACCCAGGTGACATAATATCCTTCTTACCACCCAGTCCTTCCAACAACCATTTTAAGCATCTATACAGTAATCCAACAGGTGGAAGAACCATAATTAACTGGATAGAACACTTTTTTGTTGCATATTTAAGTTGATAGACTATTTGGTAGCAAGTAACAAACCCCCAAATATCATGTGAGGCTGGGACTTGAACTCATGACCTTGAGATCAAGAGTTCAACACTTAACTGACTGAATGCTCCCCCATGCCCCCAGGCTGGGATAGTTTAAAGAAACACACGAGGGAAGCACAAATCTCATGGGAGCCAGAAATGTCCATTTCTCAGGATCTACGACGATTGTCTAGCATCAGGAATTTGTGATCTGTAATCTAGTGTTTTGTAGCTCTGCTACTCCTTCTGTATCTCTTGATGTCTGTGTCAATTCCAGACTATTGACTAATTCACTATTTCTTCATTCAGGAGAGAGGAGGCTGATGTGCCCAGCTACTCACCACCACTCTTGACACACTTTCTTTCTAGGCTATGTCATAAGTGTCTCTTCTCCTGCCCTCCAAGGCCATCACTGGCCATCGTGTTCAACAGCCCAAGACCATGCCCTCAGTGGGGATGTGGGAGGGACATCACATCATAGAATGGGGCAGGGGGAATCACTAGCATTTCCAGTATTAGTTGTTTCTGTTTTTTTCTTAAGGAAAAATACTGCTGTGTTACACATCACTATGCATGTTTTGGGCATGGCTTGTGCAGTATGTAGGAGGACTACCACCTCCTTTAATCTGGAAAGCATATAGTTCTCAGGACAGTCTTGGTTCTGTTACACCCCTTGACATTTGTAAGTGGACGTTTTTCTAGTTGATAGCCCTCCTGATTTTCATGATTTATAGAAGCCTTGATTTAAATTTTCTCTCTCCCTTCCAGTCAAAAAGTACTTACTCAGGGATGCCTGCGTGGCTCAGTGGTTGAGCGTCTGCCTTCAGCTCAGGTCATGATCCCGAGGTCCCAGGATCGAGTCCCACATCGGGCTCCCTGCATGGAGCCTGCTTCTCCCTCTGCCTGTGTCTCTGCCTCTCTCTCTCTCTCTCTCTGTCTCTCATAATAAATAAATAAAATATTTTTTAAAAAAGTACTTATTCAGTGCCTTCTAAATGCTAGACCCTGTTTTAAGCACTAAGATTACCACAGAGAATAAGATATTGAATATCCCTATTCTAATGGACCTAACTTTCTTGCAGGAGAAGGCAGAGAGTATAGAAAAAAATTAACAATGAGATAATTTCAGATGTTTCTTCTAGGAAGAAAATGAAGCAAGTGTTTGAGAGACTGCCTGGGAGTCAAATACTGCTTTCTGATGTATATCCAGCACAAGGTCTTTACAGAGAAAATGTCTCCACTGAGACCTGACAAGTGCAAAGGAGCCAGGAGGTCTCAGGAAGAGCATTCCAGGCAGAGAAGATAGATGTGTATAAGCCTGGGGGCAAGAATGAACTTGGTGGGTCCATAGAAGAGATCTCAAGTCAGTGTGGGTGCATCATGGGAGCCAAGGGACAGGTAGAGACCTACTTTATAACCCCTGCCCCAGGGTCTGCAGAGAGTATTAGATAGACCCTGCCATTTCCACTGATCTTCTCACAGTTACCTCCAACTTGCCTGCCCAAAGCATAACTTGTTGGTTTTCCTCTTAGCCTATACTTCTTCCAAGTCTCCTTTAGCTCAGGAAATTAAACCACCAATGTTTCATGTTACCCTAACACCTTCTCACTTTCCCATCTAAATTGCCTCATCTTGCAATCCTACATGCAACAGAAGCTCAAGTTCGTTCACTTCTGCTCATGTCCATTACCCTCATCCTCATTAAATTACCATGATCTTTTGCCTAGATCAATGCCTTGGCTTCCTGGCTGATTCTCCACCATGGTACAACATTTGTCCCATTTTCTAATTAGATTGTGTTTTTTACTGTTGAGTTTTTAGAGTTCTTTATACATTCTAAATACTAGTTCTTTGTTGGAAATGTAGATTGTAAATATTTCCCCCAGTCTGTAGCATATCTTTCTGTTCTCTTAACAATGTCTTTTGCAGAGTAAAATGTTTTAATTTTGATGGAAGTCCAATTTGTCAATTTTTCCTTTTATGCTTTTGGTGTCATGTCAGAGAACTCTACCTAGTTTTAGATCCCAAAGATTTTCTTCTATATTTTTTTCCTGAAAGCTTTCTAGTTTAACATCTTACATTTAAGTCTGTGATCCATTTTGAGTAAATTTTTTTGTATAAAGTGTCAGACTTAGGTTGAGATTCTTTTTGGGAGGGGAAGGGGCTACTGATGTTCAATTGCTGCAGCAGAATTTGTTGAAAAAGCTACTTATTCTTCATTGAATTATTTTTGTACTTTCATGAAAAGCCATTTGGGAATATCAGTTGGGTCTATTTGAGGTTCACTATTCTGTGTATCTGTGCCTCTGCTAGTAACACACAGTCTTGATTACTCTAGTTGTATAATAATTCTTGAAATAGGTAAACTGATCCCCCCATTTTATTCTTTTTCAAATTGTTTTAGCTATTCTAGTTCCTTTACCTCCTCATATAAATCTTAGAATAGTCTATATGTATAAAACAATTTTATTGACATTTTTGTAGGCATTGCATTAAATCTGTATATCAGTTGGAGGAGAATTTGTGTGTTGAGTCTTCCAATCCATGTATTTGTTTTCCAGTGTATGAATACATTTACAGTTGATCCTTGCACACTGCAGGAGTCAGGGGGCACCGATCCCCTGCACAGTCAAAAATTTGAGTATAACTTTTGGCTCCCCTCAAAACTTTACTAATAGCCTACTGTTGACTGGAAGTCTTAATAATGTAAATAGTTCACACAGATTTTGTATATTATATGTATATATTCTGTGTTCTTACAATAAAGGAAGCTAGAGAAAAGAAAAGGTCATTAAGAAAAATCATAAGAGAAAATACATTTACAATACTGTACTGTAATTATTGGAAAAAATCTGTTTGTAAGTTGACCTGTGCACAGCTCAAACCTGTGTTGTTCAAAGATCAACTGTATTTAGATCTTTGAATTCTTTTACCAGCATTTTGTAGTTTTCAGCATGCAGGTCATGTTTTGTTAGATTTATGCCCAAGTGTTTTTTGAGTGATTGTAAATGTTGTGTTTTTAATTTCAGTGTCCACATGTTCATTGGTAGTATGGCTTTTTGTATGATAGTACAATTAGGTTTTGTATTTTCTACATAGATAATCTTGGCATCTGAAAATATGGGCAGTTTTATTTCTTCATTTCCAATCTATATGCCTTTTGTTTCATTTCTTGACTATTAAACTAGCTAGAACTTTCATTACTAGATCTAATAAAAGTTGTGAAAATGGATATTCTTGCTTTATTGCCAGTTCAGTGTTTTATCATTCAGTATAATTTTAGCTGTAGGTTTTTTGTAGATGCTCTTTATCAAGTCAAGGAAGTTCACTGTATTCTTTTTACTTTTTAAGATTTTATTTATTTATTTGAGAGAAAGAGCAAGCGAGAGTGCAAGAGCAGGGGGAGGGAGAAGCAGACTCCTTGCTGAGTGGGGAGCCAGACTTGATCCTAGGATACCAGGATCATGACTAGAGACCAGAGGAGAAGGTGGCTGCTTAACCGCTTAACCGACTGAGCCACTCAGGTGCCCCAAAGTTCCCTGTGTTCTTAGTTTCCTGAAAGGTTTTTTTGAGTTTATTTCCTGAGAGTTGTTTGTTCTTTTTTTTTTTTTTTAATCATGAATGGGTATTGAATTTTGTCAAGTGTTTTTTCGAATCAGTTGATAAGATCTTGTGATTTTCCTTCTATAGCCTGTTAATATGGTATATTACATTAGATTAAATACATGAGTTCAACTTGCCATCCTACGATTGGAATCCTGTTTTTAATTTTCAGAAATTGAATTGGAACATTACGTTTACCTCAGTCATAAGATACAAAATCTTAATTTTTAGCTGTTAATGTCAGCTTCTTATTTAAATGACTACAAATGTTTAAAATGCTATTGTTGTTATTAATGGACATTTAATTGAACTAGTGATTTTGAGAATGAGTATATATCCTTTCTAAACCTTCTAATCAGGAGATTCAGTTGATAAATTATCCATTAAAAGGAGGTCTGCTTTAAAGAGTAATCAACCTTTATCCCATTTTTGCTTTCATTGGAAGTTGTAAATTACTGAGTTATCTAAGACCATCGGTTCTGGAGATAGGAGCAGCTTGGGTGAAGCAGCCTTTGAGCTGCTAGAATAACCTCAAATTTTTTTTTTTTTTTTGTGGGCTTTTAGAGAACTGGAAAGCTTCACTTAAGTATTTCATAAAATTAAACATGGGAAGGACTATTTCCTTTATTTTTTAAAAATATTTTATTTATTTATTCATGAAAGACACACAGAGAGAAAGGCAGAGTTGTAGGCAGAGGGAGAAGCAGGCTCCAGGCAGGGAGCCTGATGTAGGACTCGATCCTGAGACCACGGATCACGCCCTGAGCCAGGGGCAGGTGCTCAACTGCTGAGCCACCCAGGCATCCTGGACTATTTCCTTTATTATTGATTGTATGATGGAATCTACTTGTAGGTAATAGGTACGGGGATGATGACTTGGAAATAGTTTTTAAAATGTTAAATATATTAGAAACCAGTCTCTACATATTCCTCTCCTTACCATAGACGGCTTGATACATCTGCTATTCTTCTTTCTCAACACTCCTCACTGAAGAACTCTGTCCCTCACTTACTTAAACCTGGCAACATCTGTTAGCCATGTCAGCCACCACATGTATTTTGGCAGCTTTCTGGGACTTAAAGTTTCTTTTCTGGGAAAATATTGTGAAGTGCAGTGGACATACAAAATCTATTGTTATCATCATCACAGCTATTTGGATTACAAACTCTCTACTTGAAGAGGAAAAAGTATTCCACAGTCAAGATGAGTTCTAATAAACTGCCTATTATTATTATTCGATTTCTTCCAGGCATTTTTTATACCTCTATAAACTGTCATTTTCTGTGCCTTTTAGACCTGTGCGAGTGAGTTTAGGTCAATTGAGGCTTTTCCATTTGTGATTCAATTTTCTATTCCTCTGCCTTTAGTTCTGCCAAGAAATAGTTCTTGGTGGATTTCATTTACTCTTTGGCCCTGGCTTAATGGCTTCTGCAGGGTCTCAATTGGTGTGTTTTCCATTTACACACCACCATCTACAGCAGCGTGAGGGATCAGCATTTGATTCCTCTGGAATTTGCTTCTTTATTATATAACTACTCTCATGCAGCTGAATATTATATACAACCATGAACTCACTAATATCCAGTGTGACTCCCCCCCCCCAAATTTTTTCTGTTTTTCACACATCACCAAAAAGGATACATTTTCATTATTATACTTATTCCAAGTTTAGGACTTTGAAAGGAAAGAAGACCAACCAAATACTGGATCTGAGCAGCTCAGAACCATTAGTTTGATCTAGGGGGAGGGTGAGGGTGAGAGGAGACTTGCCTCAAAATTTTGAAGGCTGTATTTTGGTTAATACTGAAGATTCTCTCTCTCTCCTCCCCCTTATGGTTTTGAATATCTTTGTTCTTTTTAAGAAGTTCCATTTAAGCTTTGTTTTTCATATATCTAATTTTTTCCTCCCCAATTAGATTGCATATTCCTTGAAGAAAAGATCTTTAAAAATTTATTCTGTATTCTCACAGCAAGGAGCATTATGCATATATTGTAGTTGCTCAACAAATGGGAACTAAATGTTTTCCTGTAGCCTCTAGGCTCCTGACGTACAAAATAGGCAGGATCCAGTCCTTGCTCTCAAAGGGCTTACTGTCTGTTAGGAAGATGTGAAGTACATAAAAATATATGACCTGAGACATGATAGCAACCAGGAGAAAGATGAGATCAAAGTGCTCGAAGACTAAGCAGGATAGAATATATAGCAGTAAAGAAGAGCTTCATGAAGAATCTGGTGCTTGAGGTAGGTTTCAAAGAAGGAGTAGGATTTGGAAAGGGGTTTATTATAAGTAAGGAATGAAAAAGAAAAGACTGCCATTTTAGGTAAATTCCTGCATGAGCAAAGGTGTGGCGCTGGGGAGTCCAGTTGACAAACAGCTTGTTTCCTACTTCCATGGCAGTAGAGAGAAGGCAGGGGATGTGTGCACACTCCCCCAGGTGAGGTGTGAGCTGATCCCCAACCCTCTATGACACCTCTGTTGGGTGGTTAACCAGCTGAACATGTGCATCTGTGGAGGTGGAAGGCTCACCACCTGTTGAGATCCCACCTGTCATCTGAGCATTCCTACCATTGGGGCCTGGTAGGAAGACTGGCAGGTGGAAAGGGGTCTGAATGAGAGGGACTTAGGAGGTCCAGATGAAGAGTGTCCAGGTATTTACTTTTTAAAATCGTGATTGAAGTTGTGAGTTTAGTAAAGCTGTAATGGCAGCTGTGCAGGGTGGTGGGAGTGGGAAGCTCTTTCATAGTGATAAAAACCTAAAGTAGAGGGATGTTTAAAGGAATAGAACAGAGAGGACACACACAAAAGGCTTTTATAGCATGGACAATGTTTTTGAAAATACTAAACTAACCTGTTCTTGTTCCCAGAAACCCCTAATTGTTCCTCATTGCCCTGCAGCTTTCTGTCCATTGTGACTGAGATCTTTATTATTTCTGGAGAGGGGTGGAGACTGCCTGGATGAAGCAGGCATGGCTGGGTTTCCGGGATCAAAACGAGAATTTAAGATGATGTGGTTTATGTATATAATGGAATATTACTCAGCCATTAGAAACGACAAATACCCACCATTTGCTTCGACGTGGATGGAACTGGAGGGTATTATGCTGAGTGAAATAAGTCAATTGGAGGATAAACATTATATGGTCTCATTCATTTGGGGAATATAAAGAATAGTGAAAGGGAATAAAGGGGAAAGGAGAAAAAATGAGTGGGAAATACCAGAAAGGGAGACAGAACATGAGAGACTCCTAACTCTGAGAAACGAACTAGGGGTGGTGGAAGGGGAGGTGGGCGGGGGGTGGGGGTGACTGGGTGACGGGCACTGAGGGGGGCACTTGACAGGATGAGCACTGGGTGTTATTCTATATGTTGGCAAATTGGACACCAATAAAAAATAAATTTATATAAAAAAAAGATCCATAGGAGACCATCTGAAAGCAAGTGTTTTACATTTCCAAAAGCAGAGCTTTGTTGACAGAAGGAAGGAAGGAAACAACACAGTAACAAGAAAGGGTCTGTGCTCTCCTACAAGCCAAAGCTGACAGTCAAAGAATTCACAGTCAACCATAGCGTTGATGCAGGATGTGGCATCAGGACTGTTTTCCTGAGAATGGAGAAGAAAAACTCAGGCAGTAGGCAGGAAGTAGAGGAATTCTAGGAGGTTAGGCCCTTTCTCTCCTGTCCAGGAGCATGTGTATCCGGGGGGAAGGGGAGGCACAGGCGAGAGAGACATTGGGGCACTACCTTCTGGGAGGGTCAGACAGTGCCTGGCGCACAAACACTTGAATCTGACTGAAAAGAATCGCTGGGTTGCAGTGAGCACACCAGGACAGGAGAGGACAGGTGGCCTGCTCCAGCAGACTTGGGGCACAAAAGCAAAGTTAAATTCAGTTGTCAAAAATAAAGTTCTTTTCTTCCAAAGAAGTCATAGTCGACACAAATTTTTACCTTGGCAACACTTGGAAGAGGTGAGGTGTTCAGACCAACTGCCAAGGGGTGGATGAGGCTTTACCACCACTTCACACTTCAGAAATTGAGAGAATGGTCACTGACTTGCCAGGGTTGTTTAGTTGGTGCACGGTGGAAGGATGGGAGCATGGAGGTGCCGCAGAATCCTAACTTCTGATTGAGAACCGGGGGACATCAGAAATCATCTAGGCCCCCCTAGAATTTTCCCAGAGGAGAGGTCTTAAACAGAGGGTGATCCACTCACAGCTGCATACTGGGGAGGGCTGAGACATGCTTTCTGGAGTTTATTCCTAGCCCCATCTATGCCTAATCAGCCTGGAAAAATTAATACCCATTCCATTTGACATCCATTCCCTTTATTAATTGTGTGTGGACCTGAGTGAACTTTCTGGCAGGCTGATTAAGTAATTATCTTACATTCGTGTAGAAAGCTTGTGCTTTGGGGATGGAAGTTTTTTCATCTTTAAAATAGGGACGATAGATCTCTGATCCCTTAGTCGCATGTCATGAGGATTTAGAAAAATACCCTTGTTTGTCATATGTTTCCAGCTTCATGGAATTAGCCTAAGGGTTTTCATCTCATTTAGGAGCTGTGGCAGCTCTACCGAGTAACCACTGGTTTGGGTTCTTTGAACCCAGAGCACAGCTAAAGTTCTAGGCTGGAGCTTAAGCCCCGCTGGCCTCGGTGCTTGAAGTGCGTGGCTGTGAAGGGTGATGGGGATCAGGGCTGAGGCCTCCCAGGGCCAGACTGGACATGGCAGCTTCATGGAGGAGGCCGCACTGCGGGGTGGTGTTTGTGTTGAACAAAACTGCTCCTCACCCTCATTTTGTATGGCTCTTACTTTCCCTGATCCCTTTCTCAAAATATCTTTGAGGTGACATGTAAAGTCTTGGAAGCTTTGTGGACAGTTGCATTTTCCTGTGTCATTCTTGGTTCCACAATTTTCTGGAAGGAATTTAGCATCTGAATTATAGTAAATTTTATATATTTCCATTATAAGTGTAGAGACTGAACAAATAAATGCAAAGTCTAGGGTGCCTGGGTAGCTCAGTTGGTGAAACATCTGCCTTTGGCTCAGGTCATGATCCCGGGTCCTGGGATAGAGTCCCGTGTTGGGCTCCCTCCTCAGTGAAGAGCTTCTTTCTCTCTGCTCCTCCTCCGGCTTGTGTTCTCTCTCTTTCTCTCAAATAAATAAATAAAATCTTTTTTAAAATGCAAAGTCTATGTTAATGAAAGAGCTGCAGATGTCATGAAATGATACATATATATTTGGGGGTTCAGTGAATAAGGCACCACTTTCCCTTACCACCTTTTATTCACTCCTATTCTTGATACTTAGTCTATAATGGGGAAGGGGGTTTGTGGTGTTGGTCACTTTTCATCAGAGCCCAAATCCTAAAGTCAAATAAAGCAGAGGGAAACAAGGTCCCCTTTTGAGATTCAGCTCCCACCCACTTCCTGCCTGTCTTGAGCTGAGACTCAGTCTCCTCACTCGCGAAGATGGCGTGGGCTCTCCCCTGTCCCACACCTTTCCAGCTATCTCTTGCCTTCTCACTCTTCTCCCCTGCGACTACTGAGCAGGGGAGAAAAAGTTCTCTGTATTCAGAATCTCAATTTCCTTCCTCCTCCTCTGTCACTGGTACCCTCGTCCTTTGTCATTTGTACCCATGAGTCCACTGAATAGGTTCTCTGCAGGGTTACCAGTGGACTCCGCGTGATTCAGCATTTTTTTTAGTACTCAGTTTACCTGATTTCTCAACATCTGACATTGTTGATTTTGCAACATCTGACATTGTTGATTTTGTGTCTTTCTTCTTGAAAGTATGTCATTAAAATTTTGACAGACACATTTTGTTAAGAGTAGGGCCAACCCATCACCCCCCACCAAGTTTAAGAAAGGAAATCTAAGCAATGTTAACACTTATTTTGAGCTTCTGAAAGTTCTGTACCCCTCTTCAGTCACATTCGGCTTCTCTGCTCCTACAAGGTAACTATTCTTCTGACTCTGGTGTTTGTAGGGTCTTAGGGTCTCAATATATATATCTTCCTCATCTGAGTTCTGTCAGTATCATCCAGCCAATGACCATCAGAAATGCAGTGTTTGGCTGTGCTGGGTCTATTACTTGTTGCAGCAAGTGGGAACACACACTGTGGAGAATTGTTGGTGTGGGGAGTGGTTCTCAGTAAAAGAGTGGTAGAGAGAACCTGTTCTATGAATTTGGGTTTTAGTTGAATGATTTGCAAGAGAGTCTGAGGAAGTAGAGATTTTCTCTAAATAGATGCTGTCAAAGAGCAGAGGTTATTCTCTGATTAGGTATCTCAATAAATCTTCTCTATGGAGACACTAAAGATAACGTGACTGGCAAAGAAGTAGCTTGGCCAAGAAAGGGATGTTAGATATTCTGTGGGTGACACAGTGACTTTGTTTTTTGTCTGCAATTGGACTAAATGATGAAGTGGACTTATTTCGTTTCTTTTATCATGGTCTCACAGTAACCTTGTCTGAGTCTGCTGTTCCTTGAGATGGTTTATGTTTAGTAGGAGAATCCATGGCCTTGCCAGGAGTGTTGGGGCAGCTTCTGAACATCAGAGGATTGCCATCCTTTTTTTTCTTTCTCATTTCTGAACAAGTTGAGAAACTGTAATCAGGCAGATGGAAACCAAAGTATCAGCTTGGTGATAAGGTTAGTTTAGAGAACATGTGGTGAAAATGGCTTTCCTGATGTTGGACCAAGGATAGCGGACTCCCCCACTCAGTCACGAGTAGCACTGGCGATGCTCAGGCCTACCGCCCTGGGCCGTTGTCTCAAGGTCATGACGGTATAGAGTTGGAGGCCGTTGGAGGTTCTGCAGACTCAGCACCAGATGTGCCTCTTGCTCTGTACTTTCCCTAAGTTGTCTCATTCACTCTTAGGGTTCAGTGATCATATTTTGTTGATGACACCAGTCTAGTATCTCCAGGCTAGACTTCCTCTCTAATAGGCTTATACCCCATCTCTAGGTGGATGTTTTAGAGCACTGCAATTTAACATGACCCAAATTCATAATCTCTTCCCTAGATTCTATGTCCTGATCCCCACAGCCTGATCCTACAGCTTCACCCCACACTCCAGCCACCCTGATCTGCCTGCATGGTCTGTATCCACCATATTGCCTTACGCCTCTGAGCTCTGCCATTTGGCTATTTCTGCCAGAAATGCTCTTTCATTCTTTGTCTGCCTTGCTACCCTCTTCCTTCAAGGCTACCTCGGGTGTCATCACCTACAGAAGGCCTTTTTGGAACCCTAGGTTGGGTTGAGTGCCCTGCTCTATGTCCATCTCTTCTTACATTTAGCTCCTCTATTATAGCAATTAGCTTATTGACTTATCTGTTCATGTGTCTGTCTCCTTCACTATACCTTAAACTCCTTGAGGCCAGGAGCTCTACCGTGTTCATCTTTATATCTTGAGATACATCTATATTTGTGTATTTGTGCTTTGATCTTATGTCTATGCATCTATAGATGAGTGAGTAAGATAGCTATCTATCTGTATTGATAGAGCTAGATGTCTAATACCTTGAACTAGACTTAGCACTTAATGAGTGTTCGGTAAATGTTTGTTAGGCTACTTGTGCCATCTAAGGACTTTGTTAACATTTTATCTAGTCCTAGAATGACCAGAGCTTTGGTAATTGTAGTATTAAAAATAGTAAGCCAAGTATTTTTTAATCTGGTTATATTTTACTTTACTCGGGATATATTTCAGAAAAGTAGTATTTAAATTGAAGTTTGTAAAAAAAAATAAATTGAAGTTTGTAAAGTACACATTTTCCTATAAATTACATGATATTTTCAGCAGTGGTTTACTTTAATTTCCGATTGGCTGTCATAGGTTAGAACTCCTAATAGGTAATGATGTTAAGTAACATCATTATCAGTCAAGAAAGCATTTTTCATTTTATTTATAATTTTTATCTGTAAATCATAAATTTATCTATAATTTTGAAGTTAAAGGCCTTTGCAAAATGGCTCTCCTGCCCTCCTATGAAGGGAATGCAGGTGTCTGGCATGGAAACCAGGGCCCCTGCCCCGCAATCCCGTGTCCTTTCCCTAGGGCCCCGCATGCTGAGTGGCCTCTGCTGGCTGCCCCTCCTCTCTCTGGGGGAATGGGAGGCTGAATGTGGTCACAGGCAGAGCTCTGCAGGGGAGGCCCTGGAACACACCTGGTGCCGGGGAGAGATGGGCACTGTGTGGAGGGGGCAGTGCTGAGGGGGCAGATGGGGCTGCAAGGGAGAGACAGGTGCCAGTGACCTGAGAACAGACTTGATTGAATTCCAATTCCTATGTAAGCCAGGATCTGGTTTTCCGATTATCACCTCCTAATTTGGTTTTCTCAAGCAGTCTTCCTTTGAAACATCTGCAAGTTCTTCGCACCAGTCAAAATGAAGATGAAAGCAGTCAGGATACCACCCACTGTGAGGATTTTCCTTTGTGTTCCGCAAAGCAGTTTCACATCTGTTTAACGAAAATTGACATTACTTTTCATCACCTTTGCAATGAGGAGGATCGTGCGCCCTGGAGGAAGAGTTTGGCCTTCCCAAATACATTGGGCAAAGAACACAAAGTTTCCATACTGAGGGGCATGCTTGCTTTTCGGCTTTGGGTGTGACACTGAAGGCAGTGTGTGTTCTGCACTCTGTCAGTTTCCTTGGTCACTTCTCAGAGCCGGCGTGGCCTGGGCAGGTGTCCCCCGTGGAGACCGTCTCCTTGTTTTCTCTTCAGCTTCTTTGGTCCTATTCTTAGACTGAGGCTGTAGAATGTGTAACAGAGGTGGCCTTCATTTTGTTGTGTTTGTGCTTATGCCGGTTGTATGACTAGGCCTGCAAGTGGGAAACCAGCCTCAGCCAGGCACTGGCCCGCAGCAGGGTTCGCCCACAGTAGCTGCAGAAAGTCCTTAAGATCTTGTCTCATTATAGGCTTTTAATGGCAAGAAAGCAAGGTTCATTAAAAGCTGAACCCTTCTTTAGACTGTCTACTCCACAGAATAATTGCATTTATATCAATCTTGAGACCCATTAGCTTTGTGCCAGGAAAAAACTCCAACTCTTCTTTCTAGATAGAAGAATCTATAAAAAAAAAATAAATTAATAAACAATGCCAGTGACAGAGCCCATTGCATTTCTTTTCACCTTGCCCTTGGGCATATGAAAAAGGTTTGAACACTAAGGAACACAATCAGACCAAAATAATTTTAGCAAAGTATTAGACAATAAAATGGTGAATATTTTGAGTTCTCAATTTTTCCTTTTTTAAAAAATTTTTTCCTTTTTAAAATTAAGACAGTATGCATCCTTAGTAGTGGACTTGGAGTGGGAGTGGAAAAACCGCAATCAGAGGCAGTAGGTGGCTCAGTTGGTCAAGCATCTGTCTCATGAGTTCAAGCCCCATATTAGGCTCCGTGCCCAGCCTATTTAAAAAGAAAAGAACAACCTTAATTAGATCTTTCTATTTTATATCCACAATCATTTAGGGATTCTCTCCAGTGTCCCCATTTCTACACAATAAATATACCTTGAAAAGTTCATCTGAGAGTTCTCTGGTCCTTCAACTGGAGCAGTCTTTCCCTGCTCTGAACTACGGCAGCATTTTGTTTCTATTATTAATGATTGATCACAGTCCCCCATATCTCAGTTATTTTTTTATACCTGTCCCTCCCAGAGGACCTTTACCCTTGTGAGGACAGTTGACCATGCTCTTTATCCCCTACTATAGTCGACACGGTCTCTTTCACACAGTAAATATTCTGCACATACTTGATGAGTGGGTGGATAAAATTCATGTTAACTGGAACATCACTGCAGAATTTCAGAAAAAATATTTTCTGTGTTCATGTCATTATGGAGTGTAAGCTTCTTACAATGAGCCCGGGCTCATCTTGTGCAGTTGCCCACTGCATTGCAGGTGGCTGTAGCCGGGAGTGAAACTCTGTGTGTGTTTTGTTCCTTTGACATTATGTGGTGCCATTGTAGAAATTGTAGCAATTGGTGCAGATTCACATAAGTAATCAAAAGGATAATATTCCAATTTATCTTTCAGGAAGAGGCATTTTCTGCCTGTCTTGGGCAGCTTTGAACTGAGAGCTGTTATGTATCAGAATAATGATGTATAGTCAAAAGAAGGAATCTGGGAACTCTTCTCACAGGAGAGACTTGAAGCCCTATTTTGAGAAGCAGCTTTTTTTGTTGTTTGAAGTTTTCCTTTGAACCCAAGGAATATCTCTAGTACCAGCAAGTGAAATCAGAACACTAGTATAATGACTCATACCATTTGGAGCACCTGGAAAATTGCATTTTGGAAGTATCCTAGGAATTTTTGAGATTTCTCCAAAGCAGTACCTGCCATCCTTTTAATAGTGACTTGGCAGGTGTGACAGCTAGGTTGTGCCCAGGGTCCATATGATCAGGCTTTTGGTCAGAAAAGTTTGCTTATGGTTTGTGGTCTCATGTGCACAGCCCTGAAATATTGTCCTAAAGCTCAAACATTGTTGAAGAAGCTCAAGAAAACCAGCCATGTTCCCATCCACTGTGCCGGGAATTGAGCTAAGCCTTTCACTACGAGTGCCGTTTGGAACTCCTCCAGCAACTTGATGAGAACTGTACCGCTTGGTGTAAATGGCAGTTTGGGGAGAACTCTTCAGATTCATCACAAATTTCTTTTTCTTTTTTCTTTTTTTTTAAACTGGGCTTTTGGAGGATGATAGGAATGTGAGAGAGTTACTTTGAATTTTTGGGAGTGTCGTTCCGAGACAAGAGACATGGAGTCTGGAGGTCCTAGTTCTAACTGCTTTCCACCAATGCTGTAACTTTGCATGAACATCAGCTACTTCTCCTGGTTCATTTTTGTGGTCAGGGAGACCATGTCAGTGTCAGGCTTGTATCTAGGGGGGTTTGGCCTTATTTTGGCTCACACTGCTTGCATGTGAACTTTGTGCCAGGCACGATGCTGAACACTAGATGTGCATGATCTCGTTTGCTCTCGGAAGGACCCGAGGCCCTCTTTGTGCTCCTGTATTTGGGAAACAAAGGCTGAGAGAAGCCAAAGAACTGCAAGATTCAGATAGTCCTCACCCTAGAACCTGTCCTTTCAACCACTGAGCTGTACTGATAGGATGGAAGGGGCTAGGAGATAGTGCTTCGGAGAGTCAAAACAAATATAAATGTAAAGTCTTATCAAGGCACAGTACTGGGGAGAGCAGGTGCTTGTCTGTGCAGACAGTTCGGAGAAGGCCTCCCCTCTCCCTGTCATTGCGCAGGCTGAGCCATATCCACACATCCAAAACTGAACTTGTCTTTCTGCTCATCTTCTGTTATATGTGTTGGTTTTTTCAATGGTGGCCACAGCCTATGAGTCGCACCAGCTAAACCCTAGGCCTCATTCTTGATGGAACTTTCTTTCTCCCCCTCATCTGATTGGTGTCCAAGTCCTGGAGGTGGTACCCAAGAAAAGCTTCTTGAATCCACCCTCCCCCTTGTATTTAGTGGTGCTGCTTCCACGTCCCTTGGTTGGAACACCCTGGTGATGGGGCGGCTTCTTGCCTGGCCCCTCCAGTGCTGCTCTTTGTCTCTCCAGCCCGTCTCAGCACTGCCCATTTGCTAGAATTCAGTTCTGATCATGTGACTCTTATATCTAAAAACTTAAATGGCTGGCTAACTATCACCTATAGAATGAAGTTTAAATTCCCATCATGATGTGAGTGCTGGTTGTCATTTGTGCAGGCTGTGATTATGAAATACTGTAGGCTGGTGGATTAACTAACAAATGTTGATTCACACCATTCTGAAAGCCAGAAGTGCGAGATCAGGGTGTTAGCATGGTCAGGTTCTAAGGGGGCTCTCTTCCACACAGGGATCTTTGCTGCTATAAAACCTGTGCCTGCTCCTCTCTTGCCTCCTTACAGCCCAGCCCTGTGCATCATGCATTCCTCAGCCTTTCTGCTCTTCCCTGTTACCATGAACACTTGTCTGTGTGGTGAGCTATAGAGAAACCCTATAGCAGAGTGATGAATAGCACAGACAACAGAGGCATACCACCGGGAGCCCAGTTCTGCTCTTTCCTTGCTAGATGACTTGGGCAGGTGACTAATCTCTGCCTCAACATCTTTATCTGCAAAATGGGTATGATATTAATAGAACCTGCAGCATAGGAGATATCAGAGAAGTTGGGGGAAGATGTAGATAGAATGGAGTTGTAGATAGAAAGGCCAAAGTTTATGGAAAGAGCATGGAATATTTTAGAGTGATACAGAAAACATGTTAGTGGAATGTTACATAGTATTAGCCAATAAGAAGCACTAGGATGAAGTACTCTGTGCCGTCTATCTTATGTATAAACAGGACATGTCTGTTGTGGCTAAATTTCGTAATAGGAGCAATGTCCTGAAATATTTTTAGGTAATACCTAAATAATCAGTTAATCTCCCGGCACAGACAGTTTGACAACAAGATAGGCTTGGCACCAGGTATGGGGAGTAGGTGCTGAAGAAGGCATAGAGAATGGCTAGAACAGGTGCTCATAGGCGCCATGGGGAGGAGCAGTCTTAAGAAACTACCTGCAATCAGCACAAGGTTTTATTTTCCTGAAAAATAATAATGTATCTTGCATTTATGTAATATCGGACATCCTCCTGTTACTGTTTTCTATATTATTGGTTCTACTTCCAGATGGAGATAGATGGCACAAAGAGAGAAGGCTTTGCTGATCCAGCCTTGTGAAGTTTCTAAAATAATTCTGCACAATCCGTGCTTTCTCCAGTCCCATTACATAATAACCACTTTCTAAAAGAAAGCCCCTCATTTGTGTGCCACTGTCTTCCTTGTAGGTGGGGAAGTAAGAGAACTGAAGGCTGGTAGGCCATTTATTTCACCTGCAGTTGTCTTCTTACCCCAGATTGCCAGTGGAGCATGAGATAACAGCTGAGAGTGGCCATGGGCACCCTTTCAGTGCAGGGGAGTCCAGCGGTTGCTTCTCCCTGCGTGTGATGGGCCGGAGCCTGGTGGCACCTGTGCCCTCCTCCCAGTAGGCAGGTAGCAGACCAGACTCCTGCATCGTGTGGTGCCGCCTGGGGCCCAGGGTCGGGGAGCAGGAGACTGGCTGACACCCGGGGGCAGGCAGCACACACGGTCAAGAGAAGACTGCAGATGGCAGACAGGGCAGGCTTTGGCCAGTGCCTGGGTCAGCGCCCCGTACACCCGAGCGGGGAGCCTTACCAAGGCAGAGCCCAAGATGCAGAGGGGAGACGATGCTATGTGTGTGCCCCCAGCTCTTCCCTTCAGGACCCAGGGCCATTTTGCATTTTGAGACACAGGTAGGTACCTACGGACTGCTTCTCTTCAGAGGCCCATTCCATCCCGGTTCTGGGGCTTTCTGTGCTGTGTGTGTTCTCAGCTTCCCACTCATTCTCCGTGGCCCTGCTGGTGGGCATTGCCTCCTCTCACTGCTTCTGTCTCATTCTGCACGTCTCATAGCTTGTCTGTGCCTGATGGAAGAAGGTGCCTATGGTGGTGTTCGGGGGGGTGGAGGCATGCTCACTGCATGGGAGAGTCACTAGCCTCCCCGAATCCCAGGTTCCTTGTCTCAGAGGAGGGATTGATGACTTGCCTGGGCTTTAGGTGAGACAGCAGATGATGCATGAAGCCTAGGGAGTCTCAAGGGGTGCTCAGTGGCACCCCTGCCATCCTAGGCTGTCTGAGCAGACATCAGCTCTCTGCCAGCACTTTTATCTTGCTCTGAGAGCTCTGTGCCTAGAAATGCTTTAAAGCCATTGGGTGATACATGGTAGAGGCATTTGGTAAACATTTTTTAAATATTTTATTTATGTACTTATTTATTTGAGAGAGAAAGCAAGTGAGCGAGGGGAGGAGCAGAAGAGGGAGGGAAGGAGTCTTAAGTAGGCTCCACCCTCAGTGTGGAGCTTCACACAGGGCTCGATACCGTGACCCGTGACCTGAGCCCAGTCCAAGGCTTGGGCATTTAACTGACTACACCACCCAGGTGCCCCAGTAAGCCTTATTTCTTGTCCTCCTCTTCCTCCTGTCTGTGTATACGGTGTGTGCATCATGTCATCAGGAAGGAAAGAACCAATTTCCCTCTCTGTGCTGCCCTCACTATAACTAAACGGGGATCCATCTCACCCCAGAACCAAGTGAGCCTTCATGGCAGAATGTGATGCGAGTCATGCTGCTGACCTCACCTTGGAGCTGGTGGGGACTTCTCAGCAGCCCTGCCTGGCACCTGTGCAGGGCCCTGTGCTTATCATTTAGGTGGAAGGTGCTTGGCTGTGAGCATTGCTCACTTTTAATCTGTGCCCTCCTTGTTAATTTCTCTGGAAGCTGTGCTGGGTGGCCTTGGGAATGTGGTTCCCCCAAGGGGTGCCCTTCTCTGAGTCTCTGCCAGTGCCAGAGCTGACTTTGGCCTCCACATGACACATGGTACGTGGCCACGGCATGGGCATCTCCTTTCACCATGCTTTGGAGGAAAAAAGTGAGAAATCAGTGTTTGGCAGGAAAGAATCCCATAGTGATGCCAGCCAGCATCTTAACCATCTGAGAGATGTTCTCTTTTTCTCCTTTCAAGGAAGAACATCTCTCAGTTGATTAAAAATTCTACTTGCTAGAGTGCTTTTTAGTTGAGCTGTCTTCAACCTGATATGTGGCTCTAAGTTCCTGGCATCTGCTTAGAAGCACTGGAGTGTTGCAGACATATTCTTTTCCAGCCCCAGCTGTGGGGCCAGGGCAAGGCCCACACTGGGCATAGCCAAACCGGCATTATTTCTAGGGATAGTATGAGTTTATGTAGCTGGTGAGGGATATGGAAATGCAAACCACAGCTAAATGGGGAGACAAAAATTTATATAGAGAGAAACGGTGCTTCATGCCACATCTGAGGGGCTGGACAAGCTCATAAATAGGAAGGTTCATTAAGAGTTCAGAAGCAAGAAAAATTGGACATGATGGGTGCAAAATGAGGAACAGGTCTCAGCAAGCAGTCCAGGATTATTAAGGGTGATGAGCAGGATAGCCCAGTGGGTAAGAGCAGAGTTTTAGCATCAAACCAAGCTGGATTTGAAAGTGGGTTTGGCCACTTGCCAGCTCTGCACCTTGGGCAAATTACTTCATTGCTATAAGCCTCAGTTTCCTTATCTTTCATGGGGGATCATTAAAGTTAGCTCATAAGATTGTTAGAAGGATTAAATGAGATAATGTTTATAAAGTGCTTGGTGTGATGTCTGGCCCAAAGTAAATGCTCAGTAAGTGGTTGTAATTACGAGCAATGAGGGGTGTTGGAAGCCTGGTTTCACAGGGTTCTCATCTTTGGGTGCAAGGCGGCTCCGGCAGCCACAGAGAGCCCTGTGGGAGTGAGCGGGAGACAGAGGCAAGGCAGGTCTGTCTGCAGGGTTTTGGCAGCTGACTCAGCCCTGCATCTATGCTGGAGACACCTTCCTGTTGGGGAAAGCTTCTTTCTTGGGCTTATTCTGAATCCCTTGAGTAATGCCTTCTTGTGCCAGGGCCCTTCTCTCCTCTCACCCTGTGGCTCCACAGCTGCCACCTGTGCCAGCAGACCCCTAGGACCCTTGAAAAACGGCTGGAGGTGGCAAGGTGGGGTGAGGATGGGGGCAGAAGAGTAAATCTGTGCATATTCAGGGAGCCTGTCTCTATCAACGCTTCTCTTTGAAGTTCTGCCAGCAAATTAAAAGCAAAATCAAAACGAGAGAATAGCAAAAAGAGTTCAGACCTGTTTGCTGACATTTTGGCATGTGCAGGCGTTCCTTCATTTTCTGACTAGCAGACCCCAATTGCTTTTACCACATTTCTTTTTTCCCGTGTCAAAGTAGGGAAAAAGGAATCAGAATGATTCTTTCAGGAGACCAGTGTGGAGTTGAGGAGATGGCAGGGTATTCTCAATGAAGACATTCTCCACTGATGGGTAATCAGCCCCACTCCTTTGGGACACTCTCTGCTGACCCCTGGGAAACATGCTGTCAGAGCCCGGCTCTAGGGAGGACCTCACAGAACAGACCCTCAAGGACCATTGTCAAGGCCGAGTCGAAGTCCTTTAGGAAGGGAGGGGCTGTGCTCCTGGCAGTGGCCTGGGCATGTGGCCTGGGCATGTGGCCTGGCAGCAGGTGTCAGTGGGGTCCAGACACAGGAAAGTCACTCTGAGGAGGGCCCAGCGAGGCAGGCACCATGGGCTATGAAATTCAATGTTGACTGGGGGTCATGAAAACAAGTGCAGTCAGGAGGTTAGTAACCCCCCGAAGCAAAGTCTCTAGGGGTGTCAGGAAGGTTCAGCAGGGTGAGAAAACAAAAATATGTTATATTTCATTATTCTAAGAGTACCTTTTTGTGAACACATAACAATACTGCCAAACTCATATGTGACTTACAAACAAGTAAATCGACATATTTCTATGTTGTCTTATATGTCAAAAGTTGCTTATCACCTGGAATGTGCTGTCATGTCTGATGGGTTTGGAGATGGCTGATCATGAGTGCCAAAGTCAGAGGAAGTAAGCAGCAAGACTGCTGGCATGATGGAAGTCGCAGCCTGCGTGGACCCCTCTCTGCGGGGACAGAGCCTCAGGCCCAGTCCAGGAGTCTGGTATCAGGGCTGGGCAAGGTCAGGGAGGGATGCCTCAGACTCATCATGGCCAGCTCGGCTGGCACTCTGGGTGTCTGGTTGTTGACTTCCCTTGGAAGCCCCATCCCCATCTGAGAATCTCAGATTTGGCTGTAGCGCCTCTTCATTCATTGTCAGGCAGCAATACTGATCTGCTTCCCCCCTGGCTTCCACTATTCATTTGCTCTCAAGAACATACCTGGGGATAAAGCATTTGGCACTAGAATAGATAGATGCTGACTAAATACTCGCAGGAAAAAGAAACCTGCGTTCCAGAAAGCTGTGTGACACCTGGGAAGCCCAGCTCTAATGCTTCCAAGTGGATGTGGTTTAGGGAGATTATGCGCTCTTAGGCTAATTTTCAGGCCATTTTAACTTCTTTGCAAGTACCTCAGCCCTAAACTAGTTGTGCATAACAGGCAGATGATTGGACTCAACAAAGCAGTTGTAGGACTTGGTTGTGTATACTCATTTCCTTTAAGAGAAGGCAGATGGAAAAAACTTAGGAAAGTCTGTAAATAGCATGTACTGGGAGCAGGCAGTGCGAGCTCTACGGTTTTTCAGCTCTTATAATGGCTTTTATCTATTCTCTGTTGAATTTTACAGAATGGTGCTCCACTTCTGCTGTATGTTATTGGTCATTCATATCAAATTCCCAGTACAAAATGGGAGGCAAGCACACAGCAGAATAAATCCAGAGGCAGGGGCAGCCGGGTGGCTTAGTCCCTTAAGTGTCTGCCTTCAGCTCAGGTCATGATCCCAGGGTCCCGGGATTGAGCCCCACATAGTGCTTCCTGCTTGATGGGCAGTTTACTTCTCCTTCTCCACTGCTAATGTCTCTCTCTCTCATGCTCTCTCTCTCTCTCTCTCAAATAAATGAATAAAATCTTAAAAAAACCCAACAACAACCCAGAGGGAGACCACGTTATGTGTCACATTGGAAGCTGGTTACCATACCCCGCATAGATGAGTTTGTCCAAGATTGAAAGAATTATAAATGAAGCCAGCCATGTGTTTGAGTAAAGTTTATGGTGTTACATACATTTATATTACATATACATTCTCGAGAGCATTTGGAAGCTCCTTGAACAAGAGTCCTTGCATGATGCCTTTTCCACACATGTCCAATGATGATATATTTATTCAAGAGATATAACCTCAGTTTATGTTCTATTAGTACAGCTAATCCTTTGACTGAGGTTAACTTGTGCTATTGCCATCAAAGAGCTGATTGTATGAGCCAGAGTGGAATAGACTCGTACAGCAGCCTTGGGGCTTTGGTCTACCACTTCCTGGCCCAGTAGACACTGCTTGTTTCTTTCCCCCATCAACCCTCTTGGCTGTCCCTGCACACAGGGTGGAGGTGTCTTATAAAATTTATTGCCACTCTTTGAATGGTTTCCTTTATCACTCACAATGCCTGTCATTGTAGCGTGCAGTACTGCCTGACCTGGTCTCCCCGTGAAGCCACTGTCCTTTCTGCTTGCTACTGACCCTGATGAAATGCCATCAGTGGGGCTTGTCCGGGAATCCTTGGTGATTTGAGCATCTTGTGGCCATTAATAGACACATCTTGGCAGGCTCTCTGTCATAGTAAACAGCTCCCATGACCAAAATGTTCAACAGGATCTGTTGAGTAAAGTGCATACACCCATCCTTCTACTTCTTAGAATAGGTACTTTGGTCCTAGTCCTAGAATTTCTGACTTCCACTGTCCCCATTTGGGGTGAACTTTGGACTCTGAACCAAACTTAGGCTCATCTGGGTTTTACCCTCTAAGATCTTCCACTCTAAGATGAAATAATGGGAGTCTGAGAAACCCATCCATCGCTGGACCCTTTGGCATAGGCCCACTGTGTGCTCAGCCTCTCTGCCTTAAATGTTCAGAAAGTGCTGTAGATTCCTTAAACAACCCCCTATCTAGATACCCCAGAGAAAAAGTTCTCAGGGTT
The DNA here is from genome assembly GCF_053574225.1 of Canis aureus. Classification (NCBI taxonomy): domain Eukaryota; kingdom Metazoa; phylum Chordata; class Mammalia; order Carnivora; family Canidae; genus Canis; species Canis aureus. The sequence continues at coordinate 44,460,087 of NC_135625.1, forward strand.
ATCCTGGCCCATGGATGATGGAGCACCAATCTGCACTGAGAATGCTTTTCCATTCTGAGGGTTTGGAGAATAAGCTTGCTTTTGGTGGGCTCAGACCTGCGTGGATACCAGAAAGCATTGTTCTTCAACATTATTTTGCCTTTAAAGTAGACTCTGAAGAAGTCTTTACTGTGTGGTTTGTTGCCCAGAAATTGCAAGAATGGCAGCAGAACCGTTGCACTTGGATATTCCCTTCATTCTAATCAATAAATCCAGTGTTTTAGACACGATGTGTCACAGAACCATCCTTGGGGGAATTGGCCAGGGACGGAAAGTATTGAGGAGAACAATTAGTAAGGATGGACATTTAAAACTTTCTGTTGCAAGAGGGGCCCCTGGCTGGTTCAGTTTGTAGAGCACATGATTCTTGATGCTAGGGATATGATTTCAAGCACCATGTTGGGTGTAGAGATTACTTACAAAAATAAGATCTTGAAAAAAGAGGAAATAAAAATTAAGTGGCAAGAAATCTGATGAGCACAAGGATTTTCTATAATTAAAAAATAGGAATATGCATCTCTCTTCTCCCAAAGGTTCTAAAATTGGTTATTGACAGGGCTCCAGCTTGTTCTCCACTCCTTCCCTGTTCCCAGCCACCCCCAAAGACTGAACTAGTCTAAAAACTGGGTGCCTTTTCTGAGTTCTTAAAATGCTAGCACTATGCGGCTGTGATCCCATAAAGCTGTATTTTCACTGTCACCTCTAACTTGTAGTAGTCCTTGGTAATTACATGATGCTTTCTGTCTGTACGCCTGTAAACACATGATAAAGGTTAACTCTTTATTCTCACCACACTGCTGTAGATATAGGAAGAGATTGCCCTGGGTTAAGTCTGGTTTACCTACAGGATTAACTCCACATGTGGTCTGGTTGCATCTCATTGAGGGGTTCTGTCCTGTATGTGGCAGAGCTGGTCAAGTAATGTGTCTTCTTAAGGACATCCTGTGCTGCCACGTGGAAACCCTAAAGTCTCCATAGAAGCAAGAAGCCGAAGGACCAGCCACCTGACTTTAGGAAGAGGATACCCCCAGCCTCTACAGTTCTGCCAGCTGTTCCTCTTTTGGTTGCAGATTAGATTGCTAGACTACTTAGAAAACATTTTGTCAGTTAAAGAATGTAAAACTTTGTTTCCAATGCATTATTATCTGTTCCTGACATTTAAAAGGGGAAATCTATCACTGCTTCTTTGGCAGTGATTTTTATGGCTTTTTGTTATTTCTTGTAGAGTCATTTCTTCCTAAGATCTGTTTTTTTCTCCTTTTACATCCTGAAGAATGGAACACCAAATAACTTTTAAATTTATACTAGTGAATTGAAAAGCTGGACTAGTGTGCTCACTTCGGCAGCACATATACTGAAAAGCTGGACTAGACTTTAAAGAGACTTACCCACAGAACAAAGTAATTACTGTACAGTTTTAAATTTCTTTAGCTATCCGTAGCTTTAACATATTGCTTCGTTAAGCAACATGATTTCAATTTATTATGCAAATGTAATAATTATTCCATTAAAAAATCTGTTAGAAAGATCGTATGCTTTGTTTCTGTGGCACAATAAGTAATGCTGAATGTTCCATTTTTGTTTTTTGATTTGCTTATTTTGTCTTTAATGACAACCCATTTAAAGTAAAAGTCTTTAAAATGCTAGAATAATGTGATAACACGTTTTCACTGGTAATTTAATACTTGGATATAATGAGTTCATCTGAGAGATTTCATTAAAAACAGCAAGGTGCCTGAATACCAAAGCTGAGATGTTTTTAATCACAGAATTATAGTAATTATACAAATCCCAAGATTTTCATCAGACAGAACAGGCTTCCAGGGCTAAACATGAAGTTTAAACTTAGCACTAATAACTGTATATTGTTCTAAATTATAGCAGAGAGACTCCTTGGGCCAAGGGGAATATTGGAATTGGATTTTTAAGGAAAATTGAGAAATAAACTATTTGGTAAGAGGCCCATCACCAGGGTAATGGAAGAGGAGCCCTCTCTGGTGCATAAGACATAGCAGGTGCGTATCAGATAAAGTCAGTGAGTCCCTTATTGTTTACTCTATTTTCAGCATTAGAGAGAATGCTAGAATGAACACCTCTCTCTTCTCCCAGAGTCCTGAAGTTGCCAATCGCCAAGAGTCTTTCTTCCAGTCAGTAAACAGGACAGACTTTCTGTAAATGACATGATTATTGATCCCAAATCTGGGGTTTTCTGGTTTGGATGGAGACTCTGTATAGAATTATTTGGTTATTGTGGGAATTACTTAAAATGTCAAATTTCTATTAAGTGGCCAGGATATAATACCCTCAAGGAGCTTGCTTTTAAGAGAAGTTATATAAAAAGATGCACCTAGGAAGATTTTATTTAAAAAATCTCCCTAAGAAAGACGTTTTATTTGATCTGTTTTCCAGCTCAGAAGGATCAGGGGAGACAAGGACAGGGAATCATGGAAGAAGAGAGAACATTGAAGAAGCATGGTCTGAGGTGTCCCTCAGGGGCAGAGGAGGGATGCAGGGTTCCTGGGGCGACAGCAGAGGGCAAGTGAGGTTGGCTTCTCACTTGTTACCAGGGGAGTTGGAGTTCAGGTGCAGAGCATGTATTTGAAAGGCTCTGGGGGATCCCTGGGTGGCGCAGCGGTTTAGCGCCTGCCTTTGGCCCAGGGCGCCATCTTGGAGATCCGGGATCGAATCCCACGTCGGGGTCCCGGTGCATGGAGCCTGCTTCTCCCTCTGCCTATGTCTCTGCCTCTCTCTCTCTCTCTGTGTGTGACTATCATAAATAAAAAAATAAAATAAAATCAAATAAATAAAATAAAATAAAATAAAATAAAATAAAATAAAATAATAAAATGAATGAAAGGCTCTGTGATCTGCCTGGGGATTCCTGATTATCAGTCAGGACACAGAATTCCTTCTGAAGGCTGGAGCAGAGACATGCCTGGGATTTGAGTCCTGACAAGTATTTCTGGTCTCTGTTCTCCCAACCCCATCCCTTTCTATGGTAAACTTATTATCATCCCCAGTATGCAAGCAGAATTAGAGAGTGAGCTGGAACAACCGTCCCTGGACTTAATATGTGATCTTAATCTTAATTAAGATTAAGATTAAGATCTTAATCTTAATATGTGATCATCCACATTTATTTGCATATTTGAAGCATCAGGTACTTCCCTATGTCTTCATCAGAAAGCTCAAAGACCATATTGAGTCTGCTTTCAGTCCTGGCCTGAGTGAGTGCACACAGGTAGCACGTGTAGGTCTCACCTTCTCCGTCCATCAGTGCTGGGCAGGCCTGGGCTGGAGAAATCCCTGCTTATGATTTCACTTCATTGAAGTTTTGCTTTTTCCCTCTTAACCATCAAAATAACATGTGCCATTGTGGAAAATGTATAAAATAGAGAAAAATGTAGAGAAGTAGGAGAATCACTGTTAACATGTCCACCCAGAGGGAATTCACATTTTGCTATATTTCCTTCTAATCTTTTTTTAAAGATTTTATTTATTCATGAGAGAGAGAGAGAGAGAGAGGCAGAGACACAGGCAGAGGGAGAAGGAGGCTCCATACAGGGAGCTCGATGCGGGACTCCATCCGGGACTCCAGGATCACGCCCTGGGTCGAAGGCAGATGCTCAACCACTGTACTACCTAGGTGTTCCACCTTATAATTTTTTAACTGCAACCTCTGTTTTTTATGTGCACTGCTCTGCACATGCATATTTGTGTTCTGATTTAGAAACATTTAACAGTAGTCAATCCCCTGTCTAATCATTTTCTGTAAACCTCATGGGACAGCTATTGAATATTGATCACCACGGTGAACATACAGACGCTGTTACTCTCTTGATTAAGTGTTCCTGCCATTTGGTCTCCCCCCAGGTCCCTTGTTGTGGTCAGCTGCGCATCTGGAAGGCGATGATGGGAATGAATGGGAAAGCTTGGAGTTTTCACTGCACTTGCTGCTGCCTGGAAGATCATCCTTTAGAAGTAGGCAAACTGCTCCACGTGGTGGTAGACTTCCAGGGACCAGACACACTGTAGAAAGAAATGAATGAAAGCAGCGTTGGGGGCCCTGAACACATGCTGCCTGTGGTCTAGTCCAGGGAAGCCCTCCCGAGGGGCCCTGGCATTCTGGAATGTCACCGGGTCTGGACGCATGGCCGATTCCTGAGTGACGATGGTTCGCCGGGGGCTGCTTGCGTGGATCTCACGGGTGGCGGTTTTGCTCGTGCTGCTCTGCTGTGCTGTGTCTGTCCTCTACATGTTGGCCTGCACCCCGCGAGGGGACGAGGAGCAGTGGGGGCTGCCCAGGGCCAATGGTCCCACGGGGAAGGAGGGCTATCAGGCCGCACTGCAGGAGTGGGAGGAGCAGCACCGCGACTACATCAGCAGCCTCAAGCGGCAGATCGCACAGCTCAAGGAGGAGCTGCAGGAGCGCAGCGAGCGGCTCCGGAGCGCCCAGCATCGCCCCAGCGACGCTGCCGGCCTGGGCTCCGAACCAGGGCCCCCAGAGAAGCCCCCGGCAGACCTGCTGGCCTTCCTGCGCTCCCAGGTGGACAAGGCCGAGGTGCACACGGGCGTCAAGCTGGCCACGGAGTATGCCGCAGTGCCCTTTGACAGTTTCACGCTGCAGAAGGTGTACCAGCTGGAGACGGGCCTGACACGCCACCCCGAGGAGAAACCTGTGAGGAAGGACAAGCGGGATGAGTTGGTGGAAGCCGTCGAGTCCGCCTTGGAGGCTCTGAACAGCCCCGTGGAGGGCAGCCCCAATCAGCGCCCTTTCTCGGCCACAGATTTCATAGAAGGTTGGCAAGTTCGTGAGTTGGGTGGAAGGTGGAAGAAAAGGCGGCTGGGGCCGGGTCCCCAGGCAGGTCGCAGCTGTGACAGGCTGGCAGCTGGCTGTGGGAGTGGCGGGTGGGAAGTGTTAGGTGAGTGACAGCGAAGGTACATCGCCTGGGTTTTTATTTCTTGGACATATCTGATCGACTTCCTTTCTCATGAAAAGCACATGGAGTGAGTGGACAGGCTCGTTGTTCCCTCGTAGAAGAAGGGAGACGTTTCTGCTTTCATTAAAAAAATAAAATAAAATAAAGCAAGATATAAACAAAACACATTGAAACTCAAATAGAGGATGAGGGGCACTTTTAATTTCTCTCTTCCCTGGACCGGCCTTGTTACCAGCCCATAAGCAGGACAGTAACTGCAAACACGTAGTCTGTAGCGCTTGACGTTTGCCAGATGCTGTTTTATACAAACTAATTCCCTTTTTCTGCTTAATGACCCTATTAGGAGGATGAGGAAATTGAGGTTCAGATTAATTGAATAAATTACCTAAGATTGCTCAGTTACCAAGTGATAGATCCAGGGTTTGAACCTGGGCAATCTGGTTCCCATAACCTCTAGGTTATATTGTACAAGACTCTCACAGCACTTGAAAACTAATGAGATGATGGGCACAGAAGAACAGGCTACTGTTAGTTTTTGTTTGTGTCTAATTTTGGAAGAAAGCAGCCTAAGTTTAGTTTCTTGGAAAATTCATTAGTGACTTCTTATTGGTGTTTCCCTTGTTATGGGGACAAAATCTACTAATAATTTGGGAGAAGAAATAACTTTAGAGGGCATCCAGCTCTTCCCCTTGTTTCTGGAGAGAATCAACTTTAAGTTCCCAGATGTGTAGCTGTGTCCATGTCACCCCACTCCCAACTTTGGTTATATCGCCACCCTCTTGTCAGGCAAGACTCCCTTTAGTTCATATCAGTCATATCACTGCTATTTACGCCTGTTCTCTTTGGACACGTCACCGTCTTATGATTTTTTTCACTTTTTATATGAACCGTAAATCCATGCAATTTTGATATAGAATTTTTTTACTATATGTAGAGCCAGGTAAAGAAAGCTTTTACAAGATCAAGCTACTGGTTGTTGGGATTTTTGTTCCTGTTGTTCATCATTTATATGAGGTATTAAAAATGCCTAGCACATTTGGCAGCTAGCAAGTATAAGCACATGGTTAGTACTGGGTCAGAGTTCAAAATATCATGATGTTGCGGCATCACATTTTATAGTGCCCTGGAGTTTATGAAACATTTCCACACACAGTATCTTACTAGCTGACACCCAGGGAGAGCCATTTAAAAAAAAAAAAAAACAATTGTTATTAGTTAAAAAACAATCCTGGTTGCCACTTGCCCAGGAACTGCCCACTCACGAAGCAGTTTCAAAAGAACTTGATTACAAATCAATGTCTGTAATTTGGGATGTTTGCCCTTGTGATTTTTCATCTGCATTCATATTTGAAACCTCTGTCTGCTTTTTGTGTGCAATATCTTCATACGCAAGGCCCATTGTTCTTAGCAGTGATGCAGGCCTCTCGTCCCAGAATTTCTTTGCTCAGAGATACAACTGCTTTCTGTCAGAGACGCTGTGATCCTAGATACTGAGTGTTGCTTTCATGTGTGGCACACAGTCTCTGTTTTAAGGCAGATCAACCCACACGTATCTTCCAGATTTGGTGAAAGTCTGGTCAGCTGCTTTCCTAGGATGACAACTGATGTGCTGAAGCTGGAACAAGTATGGGAATTCTTGGTGTTTAAAGGAACGATTATAAAAGCACATGGAATGCTTCAGGGTGATAATGGTTTTGCAAAGCTTCAAGCTGACTATGAGGCAGGTGGCATGGTGACACGAGCATGGGGAGCTGTGTGGCTTTGACCAAGACCCTTAAGCCCCATTGACACTTGGTTTCCTCCTCTTTCCTTAGAGACTGGACTTAACATCCTCCAAGGCACTACCCACCCCAGCCTTCTGCAAAATGCAGAGCACTGCTTCAACGTTTTTTCTTAACTTTGCCAGGCAACCATCCCTGAAGGGTCCTCTGCCACCCACTGTGCTGGGTGACCAGGACATGCCACCAACCCTTTGGGATTCTCCTCTACAAAAGGATTATCAGGCAGATTATCAGGTGTGGACTGATCGTGGCCACTTCCTAGGTGCCATGGAGCTTGCAGAGGGAGAGCACCAACCACATTGATGACTATCTGTTATTTGTATTAATGTAATTATTTTCTAGCTCTGAAACAGAGGGAACAGCATGTGCCTCCCTCTTCCCTTCCCTAGATGTGATGTTGGCATTGACTTTTGTGTTGGTTTCTTACATAAGAACATGACATTTTTTTTTTTTACAAGTATCTGGGAAAAGAAATTAAAGTAGAAAAGTGTGATCCAATTCTGTGCCTTAGGATGCCTACATATTTATCTCCTCAAGTGAACAGAAAATCTTTATGTTTGTGGTTCAGCTGCTCCTTCAGTCTGGGATGTACAGACTCCTTTCTAAATCTGAGCGGCATAACTTCTGGCTTTGACTTCATACTTTCAGTCGAACTCTTGGACAAAAATCTGACGTGGTTCTGTAAAACAGTTCAGCCTTCCAAGTTATTCTTTTACAATCCAAGTGGCTGAGAACATGAGTCTGTATGAGGCGTTTGTTTTGTCTGTCCCTGTGGGATTGCGCTCTGTTACCCCCACCAGCTTTTGTGGATTAGTGGTGACTCAAGTGGCTGAGACACTGACAGAGTTTGGGGGTGAGGTGGAGCCAAGCCAGTGATCCACAAGATAATGAAGGTTTTGAGAGCAGCATGGATTTAAAGCGAGGGGCACAGAAATCACTATAAAACCTTAGTAGCTCTTGTACAGTAAATCCCGACCTCCCGTGCTCCACAACCTGCAACTCGTGCTTCCTGGGAAAGAAAGCTAAGGCAAGGAGTGAAGCTAGAGTGTTTGACTTCCGTTGTTTGTGTCTCACTGTAACCTCTAAGGGATACCCTGTGACCACTTGGGTGAGTCAAGTCCATTTCCAGGTCCTGGGCACTTAGAGAGCAGGTACTCAGTGAGGAGAGGAAGTGGGCTCTTTCCTCCGTGTGCATTTCAGCCGTAGGCCTCTCTGTCAGCGACTTTGGGACTTGGGGTAGGAGAGGGAAGGCAGGCATGCAGATGCATTTCTGGCCATCTTGGGAGAGCACCTGAGGATCTTGGTGCAGAAATAGGGGAGAACTGGGGGGGGATGGGCGGGAGAGTCTGCACAGTGGGACGGGTCTGACCTGTTTGGGATGCGGGGAGATGTGCTGGCAAGAGGGATGGCAGAAAGACTTCAGGTCCTGGGGTGGGCCTCAGTTCTCAGCCAGCATCTCCAGCATATCCAGGGAGTGAGGCCGTTAGAAGTCAGGCCAGCCCTTCTGACTGGCTCTCACCTCACCACGCCCCACCTGGGGCTCACTTCTGAGTTCTGAGTAGGCCTGGTGGGAGAGGAAGTGGCCCATCCTTGGGTTCTGCTGGAAACAGGAGTCCAGCCCCTGTCAGGGCAGGTGCCAGAGCCCCAAGCTACAGTAAATGCTCTGCTGTTGTAGAATAGTTGGAAATTCTTAATAATTTCAACACAGGGGGCCTTTGGTTCTCATTTTGTCAGAGCCCTGCACACTGGGTAGCAAGTCCCACCTCCAAGGCTGAGAAGACAGGAGGGAGGCGTAAAGGGGAGACAGAATTAGGGGCAAGCTGTGCAGCTGGCCTTTGCTAGAGGTCAGCTCCATGGACCCTCACTGTGCAGAGACACATGGAACCGTGTTTTCTGTCACAGAACTGCAGGAACTGCGAAGTATGACTCTGTGCGGTCTTGTCATTGTGCTCATGCCAGGCAGCTTTGTTCCCAGGGGAGTTTTTCAGAAGTTGGGGTTGTCACTGCTCTCCTGCCTTGTGTTTCCTGTTAAGAGGCAACGAGAGCACTTGTGAAAATGGGGAGATGTCCAGGATGGGCAAATGTGGCTTTAGGGGGACCAGGGAACAAAGGCTTAGCAGAGAGAGGGCCTGAGCTGGGGCCTCATGTGAAGGAAGGATGTGAGCCTAGGCGGGGAGTGGGGGGCGTTGAGGGGAACACAGCCCAGGAGCACCTTCCTGGGACATGTGGCCAGGGCTGCTGCTCACACTTCACCCGCTCAGCCCCTTTAGGAAGGAGGCGGGGTCTGCAGAAAGGATTGTAGCTTTTTAGCCAGACCCCTGGTTTATCCCATGGGGGCATGGTGGGGCCTCACAGCAGGGGAACCTACATTCATGCATAGGATGCCTGCTGTTGGGGCGGAATGTCCTCAGCGTTTGGGGTCCGGAGAAGGAGAGTAACGGTGGGTCTCAGGCTTGAGGGACCTGGTTATGTACATGGGGAGGCCCAGCACTGAGGGGTCGAGGGGTCAGTAGGGGGTACTCTTCGGGATTGGTGCTGAGCGCAGGCTAGACGTTCAGGGGAGATGCCAGCGGAGGCTGGATGGGAGCCCATCCCTAAAGCCGACAAGGGATTCCCTGAAAGGGAAGAGGAGACCAGGGGAGGAGTACCAGAAAGCAAGCAGGCTCCAGAATAGGATTGGTGTCTAGGGTTAGTATGGAGACCAGCGTGGTCAGCATGCAGGACCCGAGGGTCACCAGGGGCGGGGTTCATGAGAGCCCTGAGCTGTGAGCATAGGGGTTTAGCACAACTGGGATCATCTGGATCTGGAGTTGGGAGGTCTGACCTTCCCAGGAGGCAGTGAGGCCAGCTCTTGGGCCCCAAGTATCCCTCCTTGTCCTGCTTGCAGTGGTCCTCAAGTGCTTAGGCAGTTCAGCATCTTGGAGGTCCCTGTGGTCAGGGGTGGGGTCTATCCCACTGCTCTTATGTCTGTGCACTGGGTACTACTTCCAACGGTTCCCACACATCAGTTTACTTAATCCCCTCTTCCACCAGACAGGTAGACCTGCTCACGATCTCTGTCCCACATCAAGGTCCCTCCTCTGGTGGGTGTTGGGGCCAAGAATCCAGACGTCTCGACCTTGGTACCTCAGCACACCGTGTCTCCCCTCTGGTGGCCTCTGACCCAATGCACATGCTCCTCTGGCCCTGGGATGAGATGGGGAATCTTTTATTTATTTATTTTTTTAAAGATTTTATTTATTTATTCATGATAGTCACAGAGAGAGAGAGAGAGAGGCAGCGACACAGGCAGAGGGAGAAGCAGGCTCCATGCACCGGGAGCCCGATGTGGGATTCGATCCCGGGTCTCCAGGATCGCGCCCTGGGCCAAAGGCAGGTGCCAAACCGCTGCACCACCCAGGGATCCCGAGATGGGGAATCTTTTAAAGACACATCCAAGGTGGTCAGACAACCTTGGGGGCCCTCCACCTAGTGAGTAGTACAAGACTGGGGAGAAGTTCTAATAGGAAGAGAAGGGGAAACATGAGTTCCTGGGGCGACCAACAGACACAGGACCAAGCGTGCACCCAGCTGAGGGCAGACTGACAGCGTCTAGGAGCCATTAGCACAAACAGAGGTATTTAAACTGCCCAGATGTGCGAGTCTTCTCAGAACCACTACAGCTTTGTGGGAGGGGGTTGAAAAGAGGAGTGAATACTGACTTCAGAACAGCTCCTTGAAAACTGCTGAGGAGCCATTTGGCGCGTGTATCTGTTGTGTGAAAGAGAGGGATTACTTTTCGTTTGAAAATGTATTTATTTGAGAGAGAGAGTGCATGGAGGGTGAGAGAACCCCAGCAGGCTCCCAGGCCCCCAACATCCTGACCTGGGCTGACGTCAGAGTCGGACACCTCACTGACCCAGGCACCCAGGCGCCAATTACTTTTTGATCCTAGTCTCCCAGACACACTACCTTCCTTGGGTGCTCCTGACAGATGCCACGGCCATCCCCCCTGCTGTTCTCCACTGCCCTTCCTGCCACTCCCTCCAGCCCCATCCCCATTCCTCAGGCCTGCTCTGCCTGCCCTGCCCGTCCCACCCCATCCCTGTCCTTGGGCCTGGCCTGCCCATCCTGATACCCTGTCCTCGGGCCTGCCCTGCCCGTCCCACCTTGTCCCTATCCTGGGGCCTGCCCTACCCCAATACTCCCTCCCCAAGAGCCCTCCTTAACCAGGGAAACCTGGGCTCCCAGCCTCTCTACCCCGTGTCCTCCGATCTGTAAGATGTTCTCTGAAATCTGTTCTCACTCTTTCCAAAGTGGTGGACTGTGTGGTGCTTTCTCCACCTGGTTTTAGAGCTCTCCCCTAGACTTGGCCCAACTTTAGGGACGACTTCTAGTGACAGTTGCAGCCTGCACAGCAGTCTTTACTATTAGGGAGCCAGTGGCAGGAGCCTAAACGTCCCACTGCACCAGGGTCCACCTGCCTGCGGGATGGGGAGCCAGGTCCCTGACCCTTCCCACCCCTGGGGTGCAGTGTACTCCTGGACGACCCAAGTCACACCCTGCTCAGCTCGCAGCTCCAGTCTGGTTGTGGACAAGGCACAATTAGTATGTAGCAAAGAAATTGCTCTACACCTTTGGGAATAAAAGCATGTTTATAATCCAAGGTCAGCATGATACTCACTTTACAAATCTGCCCTGCTCTTAAAGTTCCATTGTAAATTAGATGTTTGGATTAGAGGATATTTTCCATAGAAGTAATACTGTAAAATAGTACTTGGGTTCCTTGGATAGACCAGAAATCTGATTTAAACTCCAAATTCAAACAAACTGGTGCTGGCCAGAGAGGAGGCTGGAGGTGTGGCAAAAAAGGGGAAGGGGAATGGCAGGTGTACAGGCTTCAATTTGGAATGAATGGGTCACAAGGGTGGAAGGTGCAGTAGAGGGAATACAGTCAAGGGTATTTAGTAGCATTGTATGGTGACCAGTGGTGGCTACACTTGTGAGCATAGCATGATTGTGTGGACTTGTTGAATCTCTCTTGTATGCCTGGAACTAAAGTGACATTGTGTGTCTGTTATACTTCAATTAAGAAAGGGAAGTCATGTTCCCAGATTTTTTAAATAAATAAGTAAAAGCAGAATAAAAGCCAACTAAACTCCAAACTCAAGAACACAAATGCTAGAGATGAGAGTGAAGTGAGTGTGGAGAGTACTTGAGAAAGTTATTTTCATCTTCGGTTCTACACATTACCACCAGTACCTTCTAAATGTAGTTCCTAATAGTAAAGCCATTTCCAAGACCTTATTTTGAAATATTTTACAGTTAATAAAGAGTTGCAGGAATGGCACAGAGTTCCTGTATATCCTTTACCTTGGTTCCCTGATGTCAATGTTTTATGTGACCATGGTGCCATGATCAAAACGAGGATGATGACACTGGTACAGAGCTATCAGCTAAATTATTTCTAGGTTTTGTTTTGTTTTTAGTATTTCTCCTCTGCGGGGGGGTCTCTGAGCTTCTTCCATCTGTGGTTTGGTGTCTGTCATTCATTTTGGGGAATTCTGAGCTGCTGTTTCTTCAATTATTCCTTTGCTGCATTCCTGCTCTCTTCTTCTGGAATTTCAGTTATGTGTATGGCAGGCTGCTTGACATTGTCTCCTGGCTCCTGATGCTCTATTTCTTTGTTTGTTTGCACATTTTTACTCTTTGTATTTCAGTTGGGTAACTTTAGTGCCCCACCTCCAGTTAACTGATCTGTCCCTCAGCAGAAAGAGGGTTACTCCTGAGCCCATCCAGGGCATTCTTTATCTCTGTTACTATATTTTTTAATTTCTACATTTCCATTTGATTCTTCCATTTCCCTGCTGAAATTCCCTGATTGCACATGCTGTCCACTTTTCCCACTGGAGCCTTTGACATATTGATCAGAGCTATTTTAAATTCCTTGTCAGATGATTCCAGCATCTGTGTCATAGCTGATTCTGGTTCTGATGCTCATTTTGTGTCTTGGATTTTTTCCTGCCTCGTAATTTTTGTTGAAAGCCAGACATTTTATGTACCTAGTAGAGACTGATCAACGCTCCAGGGTGTTTGTCCCTGGAGATGGCACACTTCTCCTTCTCCTGGGCCTTTAGTGTGTGTGTGTGTATGTAGGGGGGACGGAGTCCATCTAGTCAGCAGTGGGGCTGGGTTTGAGATTTGTTGTTGCTGTGGTTACCCTCAGCACCATAGCCTTCAGATTCCTGTCATGATGCCTTGTGCTTGGGGCAGAGGTGGTTTTGCCTGAGCATCCTCTGCTCAGCCCTGCAATTTAGGTCTTCCCTTCGCATCTCAGAGAAGGTCTTCTGGTGCTTCTCCCCTGTCCCATCCCAGCAGTTCTGTTACTTGTTAATTCAGGCATGTTGACTTAGCCCTGTAGGACTGTGGGGCAGTCGCTGGTGTTCTGACTAAATCGAGATCCTACACAGGCACCATGTTGCTAGGTCTCGGGATGTTCTCCTGATCCACCTCCGGGAATAAGGCTTTTTTGACTTCTCCCTTCTGCTAGCTGCAGTGAGTTCCACAGCTCCCTGATGGCGAGAATGTTGATTGCCCTTTCACCACCAATAAACTTTTTGTTCCATGAAGAGGAGGCAGGAGAGAATGGGACAGGAGGAATTTCTTGTCTCTTCCCATATGGCTACTGCCCTCTCTCCTGGCCTGAACCACATATATGTTTTCTGTCTTTTGTTTTTCTTTTTTAAAATTGATGTATAACTGGCGTGCAATATCCTATTAGTTTCAGGTGCACATACATTACAAAATGATCCCCATCTGTCACCATACAAATTATCACAGTATTATTGACCAGTTTCCCTCTGCTGTGTTAACACATGGAAGTTAACACATCCCCATGATTTATTTTATAACAGGAAGTTTAGGGACACCTGGGTGGCTCAGCAGTTTAGCGCCTGCCTTCAGCCCAGGGCGTGATCCTGCATCCCAGAATCGAGTCCCGCATCGGGCTCCCTGCATGGAACCTGCTTCTCCCTCTGCCTGTGGTCTGCCTCTCTCTCTCTCTCTCTCTGTGTGTGTGTATGTGTGTCTTTCATGAATAAATAAATAAAATCTTAAAGGGAAGTTTATATCTCTTAATCCCCTTCATCTGTTTTACCCCTCTCTCCACTCTGGGAGCCAACAGTTGTTTCCTATGTCTATGAATATTTGTTTTGTTTTGTTTGTTTTATTTTTTAGATTCCACATATAAGTGAAATTACATGGTATTTATCTTTCTTTCTCTGTCTGACATTTCATTTAACATAATACCCTCTTGGTCCATCCATGTTGTCAAGAATAGTAAGATTTCTTTTTTCTTATGGATCTGTATATTTGTATGCCACAATTTCTTTATCCATTCATCTATTGATAGACACTTAGGTATTTTCCATATCTCGTAAATAATGCTGCTGACATTATTTACATGGGGGTGTAGACAGCTCTTTGGTGGTTTTATTTTCTTCTGAAGTAGAATTGCTAGATTGTATGGTAGTTCTGCTTTTAATTTTTTGAGGAGTCTCCATACTGTTTTCCATAGTGGCTGTACCCATTTATGTTCCTGCCAGCAGAGTACAAGGGTTCGCTTTTTTTCCTCATCCTTGCTAACACTTGTTATTTTTGTCTTTTTGGTAATCGCTAGTCTGACAGATGTGGGGCGATATCTCGTTGTTTTGATTTTCATTTCCCTGATGATGAGTGCTACTGAAAATCTTTTCATGTGCTTCTTGGCCACCTGTATGTCTCCTTTGGAAAAATATCCATCAGGTTCTCTGCCTATTGTTTAATCTTTTTTGTTTTTTGATATTAAGTTGTGTAAGTTCTTTATATATTTTGGATATTACTTCTTATTGGACATATGATTTGCAAATATCCTCTCCCATATAGTAGGTTGCCTTTTCATTTTGTTGATGTTTTTCTTCACTGTGAAAAACCTTTTTAGTTTGATATCTCATTTGTTTTTTATTTATTTTTTAAACTCAATTAGCCAACATATGGTACATCATCAGTTTCAGATGTAGTGTTCAGTAATTCATCAGTTGCATATAACACACGGCGCTCATTACATCATGTTTGTTTATTTTAGCTTTTGTTGTCCTTACCTGAGAATACTGGTATTGTTTAAGACTAATGTCAGAGGGTTTACTGCCTGTGTTTTCTTCTAGGAGTTTCATGGTTTCAGGTTTTACATTCAAGTCTTTAATCTGTTTTGAATTTATTTTTGTACAAGGTGTAAGATAATGGTCTAGTTTCATTCTTTTGCACATAGATGTTCAGTTTTCCCAACACCATTTATCTTTTACACATTGTATGTTCTTGCCTCCTTTATCATCGATTAATTAACCATATATGTGTGGGTTTATTTATTTATTTATTTATTTATTTATTTATTTATTTATGTGTGGGTTTATTACTGGGTTCTCTATTCTGTTCCATTGATCTATGTGTCTGTTTTTGTGCCAGTACCACACTGTTTTGATTACCATAGATTTGTATTATGGTTTATAAGCAGGAAGTGTGACACTTTCAGCTTTTGTTCTTCTTTCTCAAGATCGCTTTGGCTATTATTTGGGGTTTTTCATGATTCCATACAAATACTAGGATTATTTGTTCTGGTTCTGTGAAAAATGTCAGTGATTTATTGATGGAGATTGCATTGAATCTGTGGACTTCTATAGGTGGTATGGACATCTTAATATTAATTAATTCTTCCAATCTATGAACATGAACTATATTTCCATTTATTTGTGTCATCTTTAATATCTTTCATCAATATCTTATAGTTTTCAGAATACAAGTTTTTCACCTCCTTGGCTAAATTGGTTAAATATTTTATTCTTTTTGATGCCATTGTAAATGAGATTGTCTTCTGAATTTCTCTTTCTGATAACTCCTTATTAATGTATAGAAAGAAATGTAACTGGTTTATGTAAGTTTTGTAACCTGCAAATTTACTGAATTAATTTATTAGTTCTAATAGTTTTTTGGTGGAGTCCTTATGATTTTCTATATAAAGAGTCATGTCATCTGCAATAGTGACAATTTTATTTCTTCCTTTCCAGTTTGAATGCATTTTGTTTATTTTTATTTCTTTTTTCTTCCTTTCTGTTTTTTTTTCTTTTGCCTTTTATTTATTTTTCTTGCCTAACTGGTGTGGCTAGGACTACCAATATGATATTGAAAAGTGGCGAGAGTGGGTTTCCTTGTCTTATTCCTGGTCTTAGAGGAAAAGCTTTCCATGTTTTACCATTGAGTATGATGTTAGTTCTGGATTTGACATATATGGTCTTTATTATGTTGAGGTATGTTTCTTTTATACCCATTTTGTTGAGAGTTAGTTTTCATTAAGTGGCTGTTGAATTATGTTACATGCTTTTTCTGCATCTGTTGAGATGATCATATGACTTTTATTCTTCATTTTCTCAATGTAGTATATCATGTTGATTGATTTGCAGATATTGAATCTTCCATGAACTAAATCCCATTTGATCATGGTGTATGATCCTTTTCATGTATTATTGAATTTATTGAATTTACTCATTTTTTGTTGAAGATTTTTGCATTTATGTTCCTCAGGGATAATGGCTTTCTTTTCTTTTTCTTTTTTTATGATCTTGTCTGGTTTTAGAATCAGAGTATTGCTGGCTTCACAAAATGAGTTTGGAAGCATTCCTTCTTTATCAGTTTTTTGGAATTATTTGAGAAGGGGATAAGTACTAATTCTTTAAATGTTTGGTGGAATTCATTTGTGAAGCCACTGGTCCTGGATTCCATTTTTAAATTACTGATTCAGTTTTGTTACTTGTAATGTGTCTGTTCAGATTTTCTATTTCTTTGTGATTCAGTCTTGAAAGGTTATGTGCTTCTAGGAATTTGTCTGTTTTTTTCTAGGTTTTTCAATTTGTTGGCATATTTCAATTTGCTGGTAGTAGTCTCTCATGATCCTTTGTATTTCTGTGCTGTCAGTGGTGACCTCCTCTTTCATTTCTGGTTTTCCTTATTTGGGCCCTGTATGTTTTTGTCTTGATGAGTCTGGCTAGATGTTTATTAAATTTATCATTACTAATAATCAGCTTTTAGTTTATTGATCTTTTCTATTGCTTTTTGGCCTGTATATCACTTTTTTCCACTCTGATACTTATTATATTCTTACTTGTACTGACTTTGGACTTTGTTTATTCTTCATATGAACACTTTAAGGCTCTTTCTGATTTTTTTAAAATAATAAATTTATTTTTTATTGGTGTTCAATTTGCCAACATACAGAATAACACCCAGTGCTCATCCCGTCAAGTGCCCCCCCTCAGTGCCCGTCACCCATTCACCCCCACCCCCTGCTCTTCTCCCCTTCCACCACCCCTAGTTCGTTTCCCAGAGTTAGGAGTCTCTATGTTCTGTCTCCCTTTCTGATATTTCCTACCCATTTCTTCTCCCTTCCCTTCTATTCCCTTTCACTATTATTTATATTGCCCAAATGAATGAGAACATATAATGTTTGTCCTTCTCCAATTGACTCATTTCACTCAGCATAATACCCTCCAGTTCCATCCACATTGAAGCAAATGGTGGGTATTTGTCATTTCTAATGGCTGAGTAATATTCCATTGTATACATAAACCACATCTTCTTTATCCATTCATCTTTCGATGGACACCGAGGCTCCTTCCACAGTTTGGCTATTGTGGACATGACTGCTATAAACATCAGGGTGCAGGTGTCCCGGTGTTTCATTGCATCTGAATCTTTGGGGTAAATCCCCAACAGTGCAATTGCTGGGTCGTAGGGCAGGTCTATTTTTAACTCTTTGAGGAACCTCCACACAGTTTTCCAGAGTGGCTGCACCATTTCACATTCCCACCAACAGTGTAAGAGGGTTCCCTTTTCTCCGCATCCTCTCCAACATTTGTGGTTTCCTGTCTTGTTAATGTTCCCCATTCTCACTGGTGTGAGGTGGTATCTCATTGTGGTTTTAATTTGTATTTCCCTGATGGCAAGTGATTTTTCTTTAAGTATTCAATGAAGTTTCTAGAGAAAGAGCCTGCAAGAGAGTACAGAGTTCTCTACTTTTTTGAATCCCAGGGGGTTCCCTTTTTTGCCAGCTTCCTCTTAGTCTCCATCATTTTGTTAACTACTTCTTACCAGTGTGTCCAGCTGCATCTACGCCAATAAATGAGTGCTCAGGTCTCTTCCCTGTCTATGGGCTACTGTCCATCCTTAGATTTTAGGCTGCTGTTTGTTCTGTGAACTTTGCTCTCCACTAAGTCAAAACAGTGTTGCATTTGAAATCAGTCAGCCCCGTTTTCCCTGTAAGTGATGCTCCTTCAAGCTCATTATATTCTGAAATGGAAGCAGAAGTGTGAAGCCACGTCTTAAAATAATAATTTAAAACCTATGATTATTTTTTCTACTTCTGTTTCTCTACTAATCAATAATCTTTTCTCAAATCTAGTTTCAACCAACATACACAATCCAACAGTTTAAAAGAACTTAGTTATATTGATTTTACTGAGAGAGGATGTTGTCATGTTGAAAATCTGGAAGTCCATTATTAGAATATTTACTTTGAGTAAAAACCTCAAATTCCATGATCTCTTTTCTGTGACCAACAATCAAAGGAATGGCATTGTTAGTTAAAAACCGAGCTTGTACCATAACTCTATTCTTTATTTGAATCTTAATGTTTAAGGGTTGAACACTTGGATTTTTTCCTTAAATATTATATTATCATAAGTAAAATTATTCTTATTGTGATAATTTATAATTTACAAATACACTTTCCCAAACTGGTGGCATTGAGCCATCCCTGTCTTCCCCATTGCCAGAATTTGGGGTTATTATTTTCCGTCTATGTCTTCCTTTCCCTTCCTAGAATTTCTGTTATAGTCCTCTACCAACTGGATTGGGAGAATGAAAAGGGTGGCAAAGGGAAGGGAATAGGTAATATCTTATTCCCACCTCAAATATACACACCTTTTCCTGCTTTTCCCCTCCCCCTGCAGGCCTGGTGACACATTGGTGGCTCAGGTATTGACACCACCTGCCCCATCTCTTTATCACCATCCCACACAAACCCTTATTAGGAAATAAGCGAAGAGGTGCCTAGGTGGCTCAGTCAGTTGATCATCTGCCTTCTGCTGGGGTCATGGTCCCGGAGTCCTGAGATCCAGTGCCTCATCAGGCTCCCTGCTCAGTGGAGAGTCTGCTTCTCCCTCCCCTTTGTCCTTCCCCCACAGCTCATGCTTGCTGTCTCTCTCTCTCTCTCTCTCATGCTCTCGATCTCTCTCAAATAAATGAAATCTTTAAAAAATGATAAAAAAAAAGAAAGCCAAGACTTTAAGACCCCAGGAAACTATGCATTACCTCTGAATCCTGTCCTGATCCTTCTCTGGAGGCATAATCCCAGGCATTTACCTCTGCTTCCATCTTCCCTGCACCTGTCCTCCTTATCTGGAGCTTGTGCCCCGACCCACCATCACCAGTGACTTAGATTTCCCTCATCTCCAGTTCCCCACCTGTCCTATTCAAAATGTTGTTCCAACTTTGAGGTTATAAATGTGAATGGATTTCACAGTTGTGTGCTTGGGTTGATTTATATATAGCACGGTATATACTCTACCACAGGCACATAATGGGTTAAAGAGGTTTTTTGGGCTGGTGTGAGAACTTCACCACAGCAGATCATATTGTTTCTGTGCCTTGTGAGTGGATTATAAGTACACTTTTGAACATGACCTATTAATAAATAGAGGACTACTCCCATATTACCTTTGCACTGTGAGTGTTGCTGTCAGGACAGCCAGTGTTTTTCCTGCACTGCAAGTCAGACTCAATCTGATTCAGCCAGGAAAGGGAGCAGATGGATGGCAGTGAGGAGACTATTTTGACTGTAAGCAAGAGATGGGGTCTGTGAAGTGTCTTCTCCATCTGTTTCCATTGAGGTTGCTGATGAAAAGTCAGTATCTGCAGAGAGATACGGGCTTGTTCTTCTTTGGAGTGAAAGGTCTGATGAGCCTCCTGCCTAGATGACTTTCACTCTAGGACGTGCAGGAGCTGAGGTGGGAGAGGGAAAACCAAGCCAAATGGCTCTATCCTGGAAATACTCGCCCAAGTCCTACCTGGCCCTCTTTTTGCCCTCAGCCTCCTGTTTGTGCTGAAGACCCAGATCCAGGGAAGGAATAGACCTTTCCCACCTTGGAGGATTCCATTGGGGTTATCAGTTGGTATGGAAAATGTAGTTCTGAGAGATGACTTCATCTGAAGGTTTTTTTGTAGGGACGATTCTGACAGTAGAAAACAGAGCCAAGAGGAAATTAAGTTGCAAGAGGAGGCAATTAGGTTAAGCGCTACTTAAAACTTGATAGCTTGTTAAATGGGAACAGATGGGTAATGGGACACAGTGGATTTATGCTTGAAGGTTTTTAAAGACTTGGCTAATCAATGGTCTTTTCCTTCACTGGATATGCACTATGCACCAGACATAGCGCTGTGGATAGACACAGTGATACACATAGTCCGTGCCCCCTCCAAAGCCCCAGGGCCCGGTGTGAGGGACACCCATGTACACAGGTGATGACAGCAGAGTCACACTTTAAATAAGTGATACAGAGGAGAGGAATTAGCCATAGGTGGACATGGTCAGAAGGCATCAAGGGGAAGGCTACCCTTAAGCAGGGTTTTGAAAAATGAATAAGAATTGGTTCAGGCCAGGGTGTGTATGTGCTATAGGGAGGAAAGAATTTTAGGCAGCACAAGTGATGTGGGAAAAACTTGAAAGTAGTAAAGCTTGGTGGATTCAGGGAATGAGATAATGCTGGAGGGTTAAGTAGAAGCATGATGGGTCTGGGTGGTAAGAGAAGTCGTGGCAAGGAGACAACCCTGAAGAATTAGCCACAGTTATCAAGGCTTCTACACACTGAGGGTTTATAGTTTACCCTACAAGCCATATGGCATGTTGACTTTTAAATTGTGTGTACATTTGTTTTCTGGCTGGGATAGCAGGATGGAGCATGTATTTGAGTGGGTGAAGAATGGAGGCAGGTTTGAAAAATAGTTCGGTCGTTTGGTATGTTAAACATAGAGTTACTATGAACGCAGCAATTCTACTCCCAGTCACAGGCCCAAGAGAAATGAGAACTTACATTCATATAAAAGGTTGTACATGAATGTTTATAGTAGCCAAATGGTAGAAACAACCCAGATGTCCATCAGTGGATGGATTGATAAACAAAATGTGACAATCCATAACAACAGAAAATTATTCTCCGTAGAATGAAATGAAGTCCCAATACATGCTACAACAGCGATGTTCCTTGAAAACATGTTAAGTGAAATAATCCAGATGCAGAAGAATCCAGATGCAAAATTATATTGTATAATTCTATTTATGTGAAATGTCCAGAGCAGGTAAATCTGTAGAGACAGAAAGTAGATTATTGGTTGCCTAGGACTCTGAGTGGGTGGGGATGAGAAGTTGCTGCTAAGAGGTACAGGATTTCTTTTTTAGGGAGATGAAATGGTCTAAGATTAGATTGTGGTGGTGGTTGTACGACTCTGTGAATGGTGAATTGTTTGACCTGTGAACTATATTTCAGTAAAGCCACTTATAAGTAAATAAAAATAAATATAATACTTTCTGTGTGCTCAAAAAAAAAATGAAAGCTGGTTGACTAATGAGGAGGCTCTAAAATTAACTAAGGGGACAGGGTTCTTGGACTGAGGCTGCTGCAGAGTGATCAGAGGGTGTGAGCAGTGTTCAGTGTGTCCAGGAGAAGGCAGTTCTTTAGGCCTCATTGTACAATCCTAGGCTTTTCCACAGACATTTCTCAAGAATGTTTGATGAATAAGCCACTATGAACATATTTATACCATGGCTTTTTCAAAAAAAAGATTTAAGGCAACTGTAATATTTATTGATGTCACATCTCTTTCCTACTTAGGTAAATGCTAAATTACATTCTTCTTCTATAAGACACAAATATGGACAGACACTGGGCAGGAGAGGCGGGGCAGAGGCCAACAGAGGGAGGGCCCAAGTCTTATTTTTACTGTAATATTCATTCAGCAGACAGAAAAATTAAAAACGTTTGTCAATGGATTGCCTTAACAATGAACTTCCAATTTGTAAATAACCTTCCAAACATGTTATCATTAGTTTGGGGCCAAACATTCAAGCATACTAAAGGGAAAAGATGTATGCCACGTGGGGTGGGTGGCTGTCAGCACAGAGCCCAGGAGCCAAATTGGCAGGATGGAACAGCCTGGGCCTGGGCCTCCAGCTGGTGTGGAAGTGGAATATGCCATTATCGTGCAAGCCTCTAGGGCAAAACCAAGTCAGGTGGGGCATTGGGCCCGACACAGAGAAGGCTTGGCACTAGTTGGCAGGCCGGCCTAAGCAGGGTACATGGCACAGCATTCAGGAGGCTGGATGCAGATAGAAGTTTGGGGTCCAGCTATACCCTAGGAAACCGGCCGGAGATGCAGGCTGAAGCAGGAAATCAGGAGCAGTGTATTGGAACCTGAAGAGGCTAGTGCATTGACCACCCTGGGATGACTACTCAACAAACATTTATTGAACGTTTACTGCACGTCAGACATAGCCCAAGGGTGTGTTGGTTGATCTCAGGATGAAGGCTCTGTGCTTCTCTGAAAAGGAGCCTTCATAGTTCTCGTGTAGATAATATTTTGTTACTTAAATCCTACAAATTTCTAGACACCTTCTAAAGGGTTCTCACAATTTAACAATGTTCCTATAAGACTGTAGTTTAAACACATTATTCATTTTCAAGTTCATGGCTGAACCTCTTTGAATTATGAATATGTTTATGGTCAATAAGTAAATAGAATTTATTAATAGTACAGAGTGTTCTTTGGCCTTCTTTCCATGTTTAATGAAATCATTAATCTCTATAACCTCTACCCACAAATTAAATTGCACTGGAATTCATGAAAAACAGCACTATATGACCTCTTTAAAGTGTATGGATATAAGAGTATGTCTTAGTACCCTTCAGTGATGTGATACATTATGCAGAATCAGTTCTGCCCTTTGCAGATTATTGGGCAACAGAGAGGCACACATGAAATGCTTAAGAGTGAAGTCTAAAAAGACCTCACTTTATTTCATTAAAGATATACATGAGCATGACACAGGTTCTTGCTTAAACTTAAGTCCAGACAAACAGTATGAAAGAAAAATGGGCAAAAGATATGAACAGACCACAAAGGAAGGGTCCAATATACCCATGAAAAAGTGAGATATGAATAAAAATGAAAACAAAAGTAGCATATCAAATTACTGTAATTTAAGAAATGATTGTACACGGCAGTGGGGAGAGTTGGGTAAAATGAACATTACACTGAGTAATGAAAGTATAAATTGGTACAACCGTTCTGTAAGGTGATTTGTACCAGATCCTGTAAATGTTCATACCTTTCCCTAGTATTTGCATTTTAGAAATCAGTTCTAAAAACTGATTTTCAGAAATGCCCTTGGATATTTACATTAAGAATGTTTATCAAAAAGTGTTTATAACAGTTAAAAATATGCCAAACGTCTGACAACAGGGACTAGTAAAATCATGCAGTATCTATGTAGCAGAATGTCACACAGCAGCTAAAAACCGTTTATTCCATTAAATGGGGCAAAGCCTATGCCTTGAGAAAAAAGCTAGTTTTAATTGAGAAAATAATTACGAAGTTACATCTATATATCTATGTAAAGAAAAATGATTGAGAAGATAAAAATACTATATCAAAGCATTTATTGCACCTAAGTAGTACAATCATTAGTGATACTGTGTTTTCTACACATTCTCCTTGGAAAATCTGTTAGTCTTTTACTTTGCAAAAAGATAAAGCAATTATTGAATCATGTTGGCATTATTAAGAAAGAAAATGGTATGGCCTTCATCATGATCGACCTTAGATATCCATGCTGGAGAGAACAGCTCTGCCTAAAGTTCCCAGTGGGTGAGATCTGCGTCATCTCACCTCTGAAGGATGGTGGCCCTGGGTCCTAGTGGCCCCTGACAGGTTTGGCAGACCCTGCTTCCCACTGCCCATGGCCAGCTGCTCTGGTGCTGTCCCCCAGCCTCTTTCCATGTGGCATCTTACATTGCTCTCTAACTGCTTTTTTTTTTTTTTTTAATGTATAGTTTTTTATTTTTTTTATTTTTTTATTTTTATTTATTTATGATAGTCACAGAGAGAGAGAGAGAGAGAGAGAGAGAGAGAGAGGCAGAGACTTTAGGCAGAGGGAGAAGCAGGCTCCATGCACCGGGAGCCTGACGTGGGATTCGATCCTGGGTCTCCAGGATCCCGCCCTGGGCCAAAGGCAGGCGCCAAACCGCTGCGCCACCCAGGGATCCCTTTTTTTTTTTTTGGATTTTATTTTTTTATTCATGAGAGACACAGAGAGAGGCAGAGACACAAGCAGAGGGAGAAGCCGGCTCCCTGCAGG
Organism: Canis aureus; assembly: GCF_053574225.1. Classification (NCBI taxonomy): domain Eukaryota; kingdom Metazoa; phylum Chordata; class Mammalia; order Carnivora; family Canidae; genus Canis; species Canis aureus. The sequence continues at coordinate 44,484,320 of NC_135625.1, forward strand.
GAGCCCAATGTGGGACTGGATCCCGGGATCATGCCTTGAGCCGAAGGCAGAGGCTCAACCATTGAGCCACCGAGGCGTCCCTCTAACTTCTTTTCTTAAAACTCTCTTAGTGCTCCCCGTGAGAGGAAGGAGAGTTTTAAATGGCAAGAGGAAAGAGAACAAAATACCTCTTCTTGCTCCTGCTCCAAAAAGACCCTACTATCAATGGTGTCTTTTTTTTTTTTTTAAGCCTGTCTCTCCCTTTTCCCTTCTTTCCCAAAAATACGTTTCACAGTCAGTTTGTGAAAACCAGCGTGAGCTGCTACAGCCTCTCGTTCGCGGCCTTCCATCTGTGGCTCAGTCTGCACCACGGGCTGTATATTTAGAATGCCTAAATCAGTAGCGCTCCCTGTCCTATTTAAAGAAGAGCTGGAAAGTCAGATGGAAGAACAGGGCTATTGATCAGGCGTGGCTTCTGAGTAGGGTTGGCTCCTCTCCTCGACTCCCAGAAGTTAGAAATATTTTGGGGACATCGAGGGAACAGATGGTCTGTGAAGGCAGCTGGCTGTGTGCTGATTAGTCCGTGGAGGCAACTGGTCATTTTCTGAGCGTGGCACGGAATTTCACTGCTGTTTGTGCCATTCAGGTGGTGGACAAAGGCTTCGGTTAGAACTCAGAGGTGTATATAAATCAGTCCCCACAAGTGGATGGATAGCAGCTCAGCTTGGCCTCCCAAGTAGAAGGTTCCTCGCAAAAAGATGGAAGGAGTTTTTCTTTTGTTTTGCTTTTAACTTGAAGTTGGAGCTACTCAACTGTGTTTAATAGTGTTAGGGAAAGATGTTGTTGTCAAGGGAGCCGGTGAAAATACAAGATAGGACACTTGATGGCATAGACCTCCCACACTCTTTTTTCTTTTATTATTTTTATTTTTAAAAATATTTTATTTAAATTCAATTTGCCAACATATAACACCCAGTGCTCATCCCGTCAAGTGCCCTCCTCAGTGCCCATCACCCAGTTACCCCATCCCCCCGCCCACCTCTCCTTCCATTACCCTTTGTTCGTTTCCCAGAGTTAGGAGTCTCTCGTGTTTTGTCTCCCTCTCTAATTTTTCCCACTCAGTTCCCCTTCTTTCCCTCTAGTCCCTTTCACTATTTCTTGTATTCCCCGTATGAGTGAAACCATATATATGATGATTGTCCTTCTCCAATTGACTTACTTCACTCAGTTTAATACCCTCCAGTTCCATCCATGTCAAAGCAAACGGTGGGTATTCATCCTTTCTGATAGTTGAGTAATATTCCATTGTATATATAGACCACATCTTCTTTATCCATTCATCTGTCAAAGGACATCAAGGCTCTTTCCACAGTGTGGCTGTTGTGGATATTGCTGCTGTGAACATTGGGGTGCAGGTGTCCCGAAGACCAAGACTAATTAGTAAAACAAAAGATACTCCTAGTGTAGTTCTTACTTAGGGAATTATAAGGACTTTGGGAACTCTGTGCCAGGAACCGGGGACAGAGACCAATACATGTATTTTCTGCTAGCAGTGGGGAACATTTATCAGACAGTCCCATCCTTACACTGCCTTGTCTTGTAAGTTTGTCTTCGGAGACAGGCTGCCTGATTTAATTGTGGCATGTTGACACATCTGTAAATGGACATTATTAATACCTCCTGGGATTTTTGCACGGAATATTTGGATTAACATACATAGCATACTGCTTTGATAGCAGTGCCCAGCACAGTAAATGTTTACAATTGTGACTGCTGTTTTTGTTATTTCTTGGTAGGCCTGGGGAAACATTTTTATAGCCCCAGAAATTTTTTATTCTTTCCCTGGCTCCTCATACCCTTTTGAATTGTACTTGATTTTCTCTAGGACACCATTGAGACAGTTGTGGGTTCATTTCCCTTTCTTGACTCATCTCTGAAATATCATTTAATCTTTTTTTTTAAGATTTTATTTATTTATCCATGAGACACACACACATACAGAGGAAGAGACATAGGCAGAGGGAGAAGCAGGCTCCATGCAGGGAGCCTGATGTGGGATTCGATCCCAGGACTCCAGGATCCTGTCCTGAGCCAAAGGCAGGCACCCAGCTGCTGAGCCACCCAGGTTTCCCAGAAATATCATTTAATCTAAACAAAATCAAAAGTTTTTCAGTGAAGAACATTTTGAGAAGTTCTCCTCACAAAATTAGAATTCTGATCTAACCCAGTGTTACTGTTCTGGGTATCAGTGGTCATATTTGAGGATTCTGTAAAATGTTAATCATAGTTTTTGTGCATACAGAATCTGTTGAATTGAGAGAGTTCTCTTGGGAAGTATATGATATGGAGAATTTTGGATCTAGAATGAATATCAGTATTTGTTCACGTTTATTTCAGCATATCTTGAAATGTGAGTTTCCTTCTTTCTCATTTCTTTCTCTGAGCTGCTGTGTTCCAGTCTAAAACCCGAAGCCTGCTTTGGCTAGAAAGCTCCGTGATTTCATGGTCCCCCCGGCCCGCCCACATTTTCCTAATTAGAATCCTATTAGGAGATAGATGGCAGGGGAAGGGTATCACAATTGGTGTGGAAAGAGGCATTTCTGTGCTGAGAACTGTGATCGCAGGTGCGTACTAAGCCCCTTGAGCCGAAACTGCAGACATACGTGTTAGGATGGTGGCTTCCTGCCTGTTGGGGTTCATGAGCAGCTGAGTCTTTCAAAGCCTGACCATTTTTCTTGTCTGATTTTTACCCATTATTCTTATTGACTTTTAATTTATTGTGTTAATTGTCATTAGATTCCAGTTTCTCTGGCCCAGGATTCATTTGTTTTGCCCTTTGCACACAGTGCTGGGACTCCACTGCGATCTTGACACTTGATGGCTCCTTCCCTGACTGTGGGCTCTGCTTCTTGGATCTGGAACCAGCTTGACTAAGCAAAAGCAGTAGTAAAAGAAAGTCATCCTTCTATTTCCAGATACCATAGATTACTGTTGGGAGGTGAAATGGCGATCTCTTTTGGGTATTGGTTGGAGTGAAATCATTTGTCTTCTTAAAGCAATACTGTGCCTTAAGGATATAGTTCTTTCATAGTGCTTTTCAAATATTAATATGATAGATGAGTGCCTAGGGCAGAACATGAGTAAATGTTAAAACATAAGCTTTCAGGAATAAAATTTAAGCTCTTTAGAGTTGTCAACTTGAGAAAGAATTGGGGTAATTCTTCAGAAGAGAAGCATCTCATGAAAGTATGAGTTGATATCTGTATGAAGGTGAACTTTCTTCCCCAGATATAATAGTTAAAGATATACTCTTTGCTTTGGCTTCCTAAGATAACATATCTGGATCCTGATACCCACCCACACAGACATGAACCAGTAGCCTTTTTCATTCCTATTCATTCAACACCACCACGGAGCACCTACCATGTGTCAGGTATGCCCCAGGCACTGGAGATTTGGAAGTGAACACCCGGACAAAAAGCCAGGCTGCTGAAGTTTACTTTCCAGCCGGGAAAGAGACTAAACATAAATCTAAACAAATTATATAGTAAGAAAAAATAATTCCCTCTATATGGGAAAAATAAAGGAGGTTAAGGAGATCATGGGTCTGGGGAGAATACTACCATCTTAAATAAGATAGACTGACCTTGTTGAGATGGTGATACGGAAGGTGAGGCATCCAGTCATTCATGTATCTGGAGGAAGAGGATTCCAGAAAGAAGGAGAGCTGGTGGGATCCCTGGATGGCGCAGCGGTTTGGCGCCTGCCTTTGGCCCAGGGCGCGATCCTGGAGACCCGGGATCAAATCCCACGTCGGGCTCCCGGTGCATGGGGCCTGCTTCTCCCTCTGCCTGTGTCTCGGCCTCTCTCTCTCTCTGTGACTATCATAAATAAATACCTAAAAAAAAAAAAAAAAAAAAAAAAAAGAAGGAGAGCTGGTGCCCTGGCTCTGGGCAGCAGCCTGCTCATGTGCCAGAGGAACACATGAGAGGCACGGGTGCCGGGGCAGAGTGGAGAAGGGGTACAGGGGGCAGGTGCAGGCAGGGTCGAGGAAAGCACAGCCTGTGAGCCATTTACCCTCAGTGAAAGGAGAGGACCTTGGCTAGTTTTAATCACAAAGATAACATGATCTGACTTAAGTTTTAAAGTGGTTATTTTGGATGCTGTGTTGAGAGTAAGCTGTGGGGTGGCAGGGTGGAAGCAGGGGGCCCTTAGGTGGCAGTAACCAGGATGGTTGTGGCTTAGACCAGAAGTGGTTAGCAGTGGTCAGATTCTGGGCATATTTTGAAGGTAGAACCAGTTTTGTTTGCTGATGGGTGGATGTGAGAGAGAGAGAGAGAGGAGTCAGAGATGACTGGGAATTTAGCCTGAGCAACTAGAAGAGTGCATTGCTGCTAATGGAGATGGGAAGACTTTGGGTAGTGTGTACGTGTGTGTGTGTGTGTGTGTGTGTGTGTGTGTACTGAGGGAACACGGGTCTGTCTTGCAAGTTATACATGTCTTTCAGATGTCTAAACTGCATGAAACTTCCTTTTTTGAGAAAAATGTATAAAAAATGTACTTTGATAATATATTTCCTAAAAAATATGTACATGATACATTGAAATATGTATACATTCCCTTCATTCACTCAGTAATTGATAAGTACATATGAAGAGTTAGGCACTGAAACAAGAATAAAAGAGTCCCCTCCTCTAGGTAGGCACCAAGTTAGCAGATGTTTGGTGACAGTGATAAGGTGATATTTTGGATCACAGAGATTGTGCACATATGACATGGGAGGAAGCACATGGGAAGGAAAGACATCAAGCCCACTCTTGTAGATTGTGGGAGATTGGTTCCCAGGGGACAGTATTCTGTGCTGAAGTCCTTGAGGAAGAAAGGGAGCTGGAGGTAAGGGTTGGGGCCCATATTGGCAATGTACAAAGCCCTAGGATAGAGCAGAGCCTGGTGGATTGGGACTGGAACCCATTTTGAAAGAATGGACTGAGGCTTTGAGTTCAGGGTCAGAGTGTGTTTATATGAGGCTGGCGATGTCACTGAAAACCGGATGACAAACTGTGTTAGCTTTGCCTGCTCTGGATGGCACCAGGGAGCTACTGAAGGGGGCTGAACAGAAGGGTGATACTATCAGGATGTAGAAATACTGCTTTGGCTGCTCTGTGTGAAGGAATTGTAGGGCTTCCACCCCGGGGGACAGAGATCCATTGTAGTGATCTGGGGCTGAGAGGATGCTAGCCTGATTGGTAGTAGCAGAAGTAGGGTTAAGAGAACTTATGCAGAGAAGACTATTGGTTAGACAGTAATACTAGCTGTCATTTACATAAAGCTCAGTGTGTCCCAGGTGTGGCGTGGAGAAGGAGTGAAGGATGAATCTCATATTTGGTGGCTCATTTAATGCTGGTGCCATCACTGCTCCTGAGGAGGGAAAGAGCTGGAAAGATGGGGGTTTTGGTAGGTGATTGTGAGGTGAGTCTGGGACACAGAGAGGGAAAAGTTTGAGACAGTTGGAATATGACTTTGGAGTTCAAGACAGAAATCAAGTGTAGAATTGGAGCTGGGACTTGTTAGGGGGTCGATGCAAATTTAAACTGTAGAAATAGTTGAGATTCTCTGGTGCTGGGGTTTGAGAGCAGAGAGACCTGAAATCAGAACTCTGGGGGCCACCCACAAGTGTGTGGTGGTAGGCAGAGAAAGGACACCTGCAGGACTAAAGAGGAGGTAGGGAAGTAGGTAGGAAACCAGAAGAATATGGTACCTTGAATGCCAAGGAAAGAAAGCAGTTTTAGATGGAGAGAGTGAGCATTCACATCGAATGCCAGCCAGAGGTAGAGCAACATGAGGACTTATAGTCTCCGCTGGAATTACCCACAAGGAGTCAATGACTTTGGCTGGTGAGACCATTGTTATTGACTTGACAGAGCAGAAATCAGAGAGGAAAGGAAGTGGGTCGAGGAAAAGGAAAGAGAGGAAGTGGAGTCCTTGGACGTAGACGATGTGATCTGGAACTGCCCTGTGCATCAGGGTGGCCACTCACCATATTTGGCTATTTAAAATCAAAATGATATAAAAATTTAAATTCAGTTCCTCATTTTCACTAACCATATTTCAAATGCCCAGTAGCAATTGCACAGCACAGATTAAGAACATTTCTGTCATCACAGAAAATTCTGTTTGACAGCGCTAATCTAAACGCTGAGCCATGAAGGAGAGAAAGAAATAGAGCAGTAGCTATTCAGAGCATTGTATGTGTGTGCGGGTTAGGGTGTGTGTGTGTGTGTGTGTGAGCATGTGCGTGCATCTCTATTTAATGAGATAGATGTGAGATATTTAGAATTGGTGGAAAGAGCCCATGTAAATGCGTGTTTGCCTCTGTCCTATCAAGTAGCTGTAGTATATAGAAAAATGATCCCCTCTACACACACTAGCATTTTTTTACCCTTATAGAATTATTTTGAATAACTTTAGGTGTGTTAAAATTTTACTTAGGAAGAGAAAATATTGTGTTGTCCCTGTATCGCCATAATTTTTAGCTTTGCACATAAAATGGGGCTGTTTGTTGACAAATTGTTGACAAAATGTTTGTTGACAAATTCTGAGTTGCTGTTGGAGTACCAATGTTCTAGTGATGTCATGCATTCCATAATCACATAGCACATGTGAACTGAGTGCTTACTAAGCTGCACCTACTGTGCTGGGTATTGAGGATATAGAAATGAATTTTTTTTTAAGATTTTATTTATTTGTTTGTTTAACAGAGGGAGAGGGCACAAGCCAAGGGAGCAGCAGGCAGAGGGAGAGGGAGAAGCAGGCTTCCTGTAAAGCAGAGAGCCCGATGTGGGGCTATATCCCAGGACCTGAGCCGAAAGCAGACACTCCACTGATTGAGCCACCCAGGTGACCCTAGGTATCGCATTCTGTAGTTTATGTCACACCTGTTCTTTATGAGTTTTAAAATAAGATAAAATCCCTGTTGTGGGTGGGAAGATGAGGCGTCATAAACACAGGAAGCTAAAAACAGAACAGTGTGATTGGTAAGGTGGCGACTGGGAGTGTGGGGCAGATTGTGAGCACGACCATCCAGAGCATGGAGGGGCCCCGCGGCTGGAGCGGCAGTCTGCACGGCTGCATGCGAGTGAGAGGTGATTATGAGCGCCACTGGGAGTTTATCAGCCAACGTGAGAATCCATCCCATTGTAAGGCTCGTGTCTGATGAGTGACAGCCTTTAAGATTTGGAAACGGACGTTGACCTTGTTGTTCCCAGCAGTGGGAAACATTTTAGGGCCTTGTGCAGGGAAGTGACCAGACTCAGGTGGGACCTGCCAGGTGCACGGACCTGGCACGCCTCACCAGCCAGCGAGACCAAGGATGGGATGCGTGGCTCTTGCCTGGACTCAATGCTGCGTGAAAATTTTGGTGCAGCCATTTAGGAGGAATGAAGATTCCTCCTTCTCCTGCCAGCATGGTCAGGGTGCCTCTAATCAGCCAGCTGACCCAGTGCTGGGTACATGTGGTGGGGACATGAAACAAGAAGAGACGAGCCCTTGTTTCTACTCATTTTTCTCCTCGGTGCTGGATGCCAGATGTCTCACTGACTCAGAGCATCAAAGATGGTGCCTCGGCATCTGTGCTCTTTGCCATGTGTGTGTAAAATATACTACTTGTTTACTGATCGGAATTTAAGGAGGCAACTGAAATAGGCATCGCTGCAATTATTTATGATTCAAACTTAGGAAACTAAGCCTACTATATTGAAAATTATTCATTTAGGGCTCTGTCACAAAGAGGTATCGCATCCTGTTGTTTATGTCACACCTGTTCTTTATGAGTCCTGGTGCACAAGGAGGATCCTGACGATAGGCATTAGTGTGATTCACAATCGTTTTGGCCTCTCTTCAGGTTCTTGTTAAACTTCACAGTTTCTGAGGGTACATAATGAGGAAAAGTAACTATCCAGGTTTTTTTGTACCTGTATGTGCATGACTGTCCCTTAATTCTGGATATTTTCTTTGTTTTACCAGCAGTTCTTACACCTTTGAGCCGTATTTCTTTTGTGTGGCACCGGATTTCTTTATAAGCCTCACTTACTATAGTCAGGATTTTGTAAGCATATGAAGGAGACTAAGACAAAATTAATGAGAAAAACTAGAGGGAAGAAGTGCCCAGATTTTGCAACAGTAATAATAACGAAGAAGAAAGCCATGTATCACATTATTGACATGGACAAAACCACAGGCCAGTTTGCAGGGCCTCTGGACTACTGGCCCCGGGTGATGCTTCGAGAACCCTGGTTCTCACTATGGATTGGATTGTCCCTCACGGTCCGCTCATGGAGTAAATTCTCATACAAAGGAAGACAGTCTGCAGTCTTTCATAGCTGTGGCTCTGGAGGTACCTTATTCTGTGTTGGTGACAGCTGTGACAACTGCCATGTTTATTGGAATGGGTGAGGCCCTGGAAAACAATTTTTACACAAGTTTTACAGATGGGACCCTGTTCCTGAATTGTATCTTCACATATGTCTTCCCAGTTTTATCTCCACATTGTAACAACCCCCGTCTTACAAGAGCAGTTATTCCTGAGACCAGTTACCCTTTGGTCTCCACTTTGCATCCCGTTCCGTGACACTGTCATGTGAGCCGTTCTCCGGGAGGTCCTCATGCTAGCAGTATTTCCTCTCCACATTCTTCTCATAGAGAGGACCACCATCCTAACATGGACTTTACAGAACAGGGAAAACCAGGGCTTACCAGGATCCTTAGCAGTACTTGCATGGCACAGATGCACCCCGTACTTATAGGTCCTTTTAAGGGGAATGAAAAGATGCAGAGGGCGGGAAGCTCTCCCTCATGTGAGTGCTGTTTGCTCCCAGGTCATTTGACTATTAAGCCTTTGAGGGATAAACACCTCTGTCACATTCCACCTCTGCAACATTAAGACTCCTTTACTGACGCAGTTTGGAATAGAGCCGTTCAGTGGAGGAGGAAGGGGAAGCGTTATTGCTGTCGTTACTGAGGTCCTAGAGTCACTGTGAATGACTGCCTGTGAGTGACTTCACCTCCATCGGGGAATCACTAGATTATGGAAGATCTGAGTGATGGTCTCTGAAGCAGGCCTTGTTAACATTGGCCGCACATTACGATCTCTGGGGTGTGCAGGCTGTACTGCATACAAATTAAATCAGAGTCTCTTGAGGGGGGCTTGGGCATCAATATTTTGATGAGACTTGAGTGACTCCAGGGTGCCTCCATAGTTAGGAGCCATTGCTTTAAAGGAGCCTCCAGATGTAGAGCTGGACTGGTTCCTTGCTGACAAGAGGGTTGAAGTTCCCAACTGTAACTGTAGAACTATCAATTTCTCCCATCAGCTTTATCAGTTTTTCTTTTCTGTCTTTTCTGTCTTTTGAAGCTCCTTTGTTCAGGGCACACACATTAGGATCATGATGTCTTCTTGGTCTTAAATACGGTCTTTTTATCATTTTGTGATGTCCTTCTTTGTCCCTGGTAATTTTCTTTCTAAAGTCTACTTTACCTTATACAGCCACTCTTTTTTTTTTTTTTAAGATTTTTTATTTATTCATGAGAGACACAGAGAGAGAGAAAGAGAGGAGACACAGGCAGAGGGAGGAGCAGGCTCCATGCAGGGAGCCCGATATGGGACTCTATCCCAGCTCTCCAGGATCACACCCTGGACTGAAGGCAGCGCTAAACCGCTGAGCCACCCCGGGGCTGCCCCAGCCACTCCTTTTTTTAAATTAATGTTTGTATGATATATCTTTCTCCATCCCTCAAGTTAACAAAGTCATTGATTGAATTTGAAGTGAGTTTTTTTGTAAACAGCCTATAGTTGTGCTGTGTTCGTTTCTTAACCACTCTGCCAGTCTCTTCTTTTAACTAGTGTATTTAGATAACTTAATGGTTAGAGTTTATGTGTCTCAAGTTCACAGTTTACATAACCAGGTACATTTTTATTGTAAAGAATTCTGCAAAGAGATTAAATTCAAAATAGCTATCAGCAGGAACTTAACCAAGGGGGTCTTTGTTTATTCACGTGATTTTATAGCCAAAGTAAGAATTGACATCCACTTGAGAGGTTTTCTAGACTAGATTTATCATAGCTCAATTGTGTGAGGTCTCGGGGTCTCAGCTGCCCATTTGTTCATGTGTTTCACGGACCCAGAACTTTTTTCTGAGGAAAATTTTCAGCCTGTCTGGAGAAGTCCTTCTGCCCAGCTCCACACCGAGGTTGGGTGGCCTTTTGCCCTGGTACCTGGCTCGGGAGCCATAAGCAGATGTCACTGATACCAGGACCTCAGCAGCTGATAACGTTTGCACGTGCTCTTAATGAGCAGCGTAGCACATTGACAGATTTACACACCCTCACCAGTGGTACACCATCCAGTTATTGCTGCACACATGTTCCTGTATTTGTGTCTGTGTGAACGTCCTTTGATTCCGGATGTTTACATGGTAATAATAGCACTTTTTATACCTGTGAACCTGTCCTTTTCTGTGACACCAGGTTTCTTTGTAAGGCAGTCAAGATGTCATAAGCATGTGAAGAAGAGTAAGAGAATTAATGAGAAAAATGAGAAGAGGGGAGTCTCCAGATTTTATAATACAATAACAATGGAAGAAAAAGGAAGAAATCCAGCTGTATCAAATTATTGACATTGCTAAAACCGCAGGCACAGTCGCTGATAATGTTTGCACGAGCTCTTAATGAGCAGTGTAGCACATGGAGGGATTTCCACGCCCACGGAAATCAGTTACTCACCTTCCACTTACTATTGCTGCAGGATGTGTTGTCCCAGATTTAGTGGCTTAAGTTCATCATATTTATATGTTGACAGAGTCGGAGGTTCAGAAAGGACCTGGTGGGCTGGCTTGTGTCCCAGCACGACCGGGCCCCATCTGGGCAGGCTGGAAGGTGGGGCCGACAGCGAGCGGTTCACACCATCTGAACGCTCCTTCACTCCTGATCTGGCAGCGGGGCTATCGTCACACGGGGGCCAGGACGGCTCATAGGATGGCAAGGCCTGGCCCTGCTGCGTGGCTTCTTCACAGCAGGGCAGCCTCAGTGTAGTTTCACGTCTTACCCAGCAGTCGGGGCTCCCAGAGGAGGTGCTCCAGCAAGCAGAGTGCACACCTTCTCAGGCCCAGCGGTTGCAGACGCACTCAGGTCCAGGGCGACGAGGCAGGGGAGCAGAGACCAAATCATGTGGGCATCATGACTGACTTGAGAAAAAAAATTAGAGAGCACTACCTTACGGGTGATAGTTTAAGGAATTTTTTAAACTTGGAGAATCTATAAAAATAGATAATATTTAACTATCATCCAAAAACTGCATCTAATAGATCATATTGTTTCACTTTCCTATGGAATTGGTTTTTTTAGAGAGAGAGAGAGAGAGGGAGTGAGGGTGCACAGGAGCGTGGAGAAGGGGCAGAGGGAGAGGGAGAAGCAGACTCCCCACTGAGCAGGGAGCCTGACACAGGACCTGATCCCAGGACCCTGAGGTCCTGACCTGAGGCAAAGGCAGACACTTAACTGACTGAGCCACCCAGGTGCCTCCAAGATGGAATTGTACATTAATGTACATTCCATTGTACATTAGTCTTATGATGTTACTAAAGTTGCTCTAGGAATTTTGTAGAGGCAGTGACTTTCCTAATCCTAAAATTACATTTATGATTCTTCTAGTTTATTATTTCATGGGCACAGTGAATCGTGTATCATTTAGTGCCCGTGTTATAGCATTGGAGACACTGAAGCTTTGAGAATTGACCTTATCCAAAGTCATAGAGCAAGTTAATGGTTGAATGGAATTAAAATTCAAGTCTGTCTCTCTCCTGGGCCAGATTTTCTCTGTGAGAACTTTCCCTGGCTTTGTTATCAGGTGTCACTTTATGACTTGCTGCCTCCCAGGGATCTAGCGTGACCAAAATGTAGCTTGGCATTCTGAGCAGATTATTATATTAAAAAGGATGTTTCTTTTGGGTTGACATACCTCATAGCTCCCGATGGTCAATATTAAAGTTGTTTCTTAGTGTACTTTTCACCCCAAAGGGAAAACACCTTTCTTCTTTCATTGAGTGTTGTGTTTTCCCTTGGTGATCAAGTTGAGATGTGTGTCCATGTCTGAGTCTGTGTTTGTAAGGATGTGAACAAAAGTGTGGTATGGGATTCATTCTTCCAACCTCATACTGGTTAGAAAATACTTTTTTTTTAACTGTTTAAGATTCAAATTGTTATATTTTTGCTATAGTGGTTGTCCAGAAAATATAAGAAAATCCACAAACCCATATCCAAACAAAACCCAAAAATCTATATGGTGGCAAACAGGAAGCCCTTCTTAGCATGACTCATGAGGCCATGATGATTTGGAACCTGCTTCATGTCTTGCCCTGTTCTTCACCTGGCCGCTATCTCAGCCTTACAGAATGTATGTGCCTTTCTGAAAGCCCCACACTTTCACCCCATACTCTTGTACACTGTTGTATATACAGGTCAGGCTGCCTGGAGGGTCCTCACGCTCCCTGCACTAAGTCTGTTTGCTATACAGGCCGCCTCCTCAATGTCACTCAGATGCTTGCCTCTCTGGGCACCTGTCCCTGTGTCTCCCAAGCAGAAATTGAGGTCTCTCACTGGCACCCCTGACCCTAACCACAGTGTGTAGCTGCTCATTTCTGTGCTCTCCAGGGCAGATCCATGTTTTATTCATCTTTATGTCTGTCACCAATGACGAAAGGTGCTTTTTGAAGGATCATTGAGTGAATGAGTGACTGGATTAATCGGTTTACAGAAGCATATCCCATTATTCACTATCACCTTACCTTTACTTACTGTCCTTGTGGCCCTGGAATGTTTGCAGGAAATGATACATTATTCAGATTTCATTTAAAGTATTGACAAGGTATGGGCCATAGCTGCAAACTTTATGCTACAAAGTGGATGTTCAAAGTCCAAAAAGAAAAAAGGATTGGGGTTTTAAAGTGTGATTTTCATGCTGATTCACCAGGTAGTTGTGGGGATTGGCTCCTCTCCCCTTCTGTGACCCCCTAGAAGCAGCAGGGATGGTGGATCTAGCCTTGGTATGGTATATGTTCACTCAGCATCTGGTCGTAGTTCTTCTCCCATCAGAAACTCCATTGCCTAATTCTTCATTTTTACTCTCTACCTTTTGTACTGGTTTGGGGTTAAATCAGTATTCCTCAAAATTAGTCCTCTGACCCAATTTAGCAGATCTGGTATAGGCCTCAAGAATCTGCCTTTTATTTCTTTTTTTTTAATATATTTTATTTATTTATTCATGAGAGACACAGACTGAGAGAGAGAGAGAGGCAAAGACACAGGCAGGGGAGAAGCAGGCCCCACGCAGGGAGCCCGATGCGGGACTCAATCCCAGGACTCCAGGATCATGCCCCGAGCCGAAGGTAGGCGCCAAACCACCGAGCCACCCAGGGATCCCCAAATCTGCCTTTTCTGAAGCTTACCAGTTCCTACTAGCATAAATGAATACGTGTCCACTAATGTCTGTTATGATAGAAAATTGTGACCTCTATTCTAGGCCTTGGATTCTTTTCTTGTTCTTCAGCTTGGTGTGGCTTATATGTAATTCAGAAGTTCCACAGAAATACTCATATTTTCCCCCAGATGTCCAGTTATTTGCTCTGCTAGCCTATTTATAAAACTAAAATTAATTTTTTTATCACTAATTAGATAAGTTAGTCAAATAAAAGAAAGGCTTATATAAGGTGCAACTAATGATTTTCCTTGAAGCACAAAGTAGTTAATGTCGATGCTTTGAACGTACATTATGATTCAATTTTTTTAAAGATCCTATTTATTTTTTCATGAGAGACACAGAGACATAGGCAGAGAGAGAAGCAGGCTCCCTGTGGGGAGCCTAATGTAGGACTGGATCCCACCACCCCAGGATCACAATCTGAGGCAAAGGCAGCAGACACTCAACCACTGAGCCACCCAGGCGCTCCTGCTCTTCAACCTTTTAAACTCCTGCTCCTTGCTGCTGTCTGCATCTGTGGTTATCTGCTCCCCCAGAGCATCCCGGATATCCTATTCCTCCGTGTGTTGAGAGGAAGTCTTGCAGCCATTGGGAAACGTGCCCGACAGCGGCTGCTCTGACTTCCCTGCCCCGGATGCTTGTTCTGGAATCCTCACAGGACCCACTCTCTTGGTTCACCTGCTGCCGTGTCGAGCCCCTTACACTCCCTTTACTCCAGCTGGGCATCTAGACTGTGTTTTTTCATCATTGGTTTCTTAAAGTTAGGGAGGGAGATGGATCTGCAGTGTCTTTGTGAGAAGAAGCCCACAGTCCTTGTAGAGTGCCAGCTTGGGGAGAGACGGAGGCTGCGAGCTGAAGGTCTCAGCGGCCCTCCATGTGCTCTGGCCAACTCTAGGGCACAGAGGGATGGAGCATGCAGAGACCCATGTCCCAGGCAGCCATACCCAGGCCTTGTCAGCTCCTGCAGGAGCCCTGCTGTGTCATTAAACCTGGACTTCATCAAAGTGCATTTTCCCCAGAACTTCTGCTATTATTTCGGACTCCAATGTCTTGGCTGTTTATTTGCACTCTGACCCATACCGCAGGCCTTGACCTGCCTTTCCTTAGGCTTTACCCCTCCCTCTCCAGCCTGAACCCCAGCTCCTTGACCTCCCTGCCCTGCACACCTGTCCTGCAGAGTCCGGTCCCGGATCAGGCTTCCCCATCCTTGGGCAGTTCTTCGTGCTGCCATAGGAGAGCCACTGGAGGTTCGGACGCTGCTGTCAGTGTGGGTTTGTCACCTCTGGCCTGGCTGTGCCTTGTGCCAGCTCCCATTCCCTGGCCACCATCCCAGCCCTCCACCCCTCTCCCCCTCGAATCCCCTCAGCCTCTGCCTGACCTTCCTGCCACTTTACGGAGAAATGACCAACATTAGTTCTTGGGCCTTCCTTTGGCCTCTTGCCCCGAGCCTGCGGGACCTGCACCCATGCTTTCCTACTCCTGCCCTGTTGGGGAGAACAGATGATTCTGCTCTGTCTAAGACCGTGTCCTTTTTGGGTCGTGGCTCCCACCCACCTCTCAGGTTCTCATTCCATCTGTGGATCCTCATGCCTCGTACTGTTTGTTCCTTTCTCCCCAATGTATGCATGGTTGTTTCTTTTTCCTGTTTTTTAAAGACTTATTTATTTGAGAGAGAGCGTGCTCGTGAGCAGGAGGGAGAGAGAATCTCAAGTAGACTCCCTGCTGAGTGCTGAGCCTGACCCAGGCCCAATCCTGTGACCCTGAGATCATGACCTGAGCCAAAATCAAGAGTCAGACACTTAACTGACTGCACCACCCAGGTGTCCCTTTCCTTTTTTTTTTTTTAAGAAAATGCCATCAACTCTGAGTTCCTCTAGCTGCTGCTCTGTTGCATTAATTCCCTTCTAATCAAGCACCTTCCTTCCCACCCTCCTGCCCTTCCTCTGGGCATGGGGTGTCCATTAGGGCTGTGGGAACACTTCTGGTGTTCACGGAGCTCACCTTCTAGTGCGGGGGAACGGTAACAAGTAGGTGGGTAAGTAAACATGTTCACATAATGTGGGAGGCAGACAAACGGGTTAGCAGTGGACAGAGTGGTGGGGGCTCGTGAGGGTGAGACCAGAGAAGGCCTCTTTGAGGACGTGGCTTTGGGCTGAGACCTCACTGCATCCCAAGCAGAGGGGAGAGAAAAGGCAAAGGTCCTGAGGCAGCAGCAGTAACTCCCCAACTGCAAGGAAATGAAAGGAAAACACAACTCCCTCCACTCACTGTGGCCACTTCAGCTGCCATCCCTCTTCACACCTGGCTTGCAGCCCTGTCACTCCTCTGAAGCCTTGGTGATAAGGTCACCAGTGACCGTCCAGGAGCCGGGTTGGTCCCTGCTATACTGGAGCTTGCTGGAACGTGGGTGTGGTACAGTCCCTGGCTCCCTCTCCTGCTGCTCCTGCCTCGGCCTCCCTGCTGACACACACAGTCTTTGGGGTGGAGGTGCCCCAGCCTTGGCCCTCCTGCGGCTCCTCGAGGTGGGGGCACCCCGGCTTCGGCCTCCCTGTGGCTCCTCGGGGTGGGGGCACACCAGCCTCGACCCTCCTGCTTCCTTTTTAAGGCTGCTTCTTGCAGCTCCTTGGGATGGTGGCGCCCCAGCCTCAGCCCCCCTGCGGTTCCTCAGGATGGGAACCCCCAGCCGCACCACTCACACTCATAGCTGCCTCCATGCAGGGAGGCCCGTCCACTGAGCTCCTGCCCTCACACAGCTCTGCAAATCCGCACCCCAAATCCTATCTCCCCTGTAACTGGAATCACACTACGCCTCTCCTCCCCTCTCCTCCCCTCTCCTCCCCTCCCCTCCCCTCCCTGCTGTCCCATTTCTTAACTACGTTGTCTCGAGTTCTTTTTGGCTTCTCATCCTCTCTGCTGGCATTGCCATAGCTCAGGCCTTTGTTCATTGTCGCTGAACTGTTGTGGTTCTCCCCTGTTGCCATATGACCTCACTCCTTGGCCTCACGCTCCACTGCCGCGGGCTGACGGTCCCCACGTGGTGCCCCGGCTCCTCTGGTGGCAGCCACTAGGCTGGGCTCCAGGCTGGCCTGTGCTGCGGTGAGAGGGAGCTGGTGGGCCAGCCTGGTGCGCCCTGCATGACCGCCCACCTACCCCTCCTGCCTGGTCCAGGCCTCGCTCTGCACCTCAGCTTTGCTGAATTGCCAAACTCAACATGATGGCTTTTAGTGTGTTCAGTGTCGTAGCTTAGGTTGCTATGTTTGCATAGAATGCCCTCTCCGATTTTGCCATCTTGGCAAACACCCCATTGGTCTTCGGTTCTGGTGAAATGCCTTCTATCAAACTGTTCCTCCCCTCAGTAGGCAGAGTTTCCCCTCCTTTTTGTCCCCTCCCACTTGAGGCAGATTCACTCAGGTGCTTGTCCTGTCTTCATGCCTGTGTTACTTCCATATCTTTCTCTTTGAGAGCACAGTGATTTTATTATGTTTATTTTATATTTCTAGTATAAAACACAGTCCACAGGAAATAACACACATAAGAAAGATTAGTGGCAATGAAAATCACCATGCCATGTGAATGTGAAGGTGTCAGTCTGGGGGTCCCTGGGGAGGACTCCAGCCCACTGCTACCCTGGAACCACAGCATGCCTTGGCTCCCTGCTTACTGTCAAATACCTGAGAGCCTTCATGATAGGTAGGTTGTAGTTTTGTGGGGGGAGAAAATGCCTCTGAAAAGAAAGAAAGCTGTTAGTAGTAGTGATGAACTAAGGATGAGCTCTGAATAAAGTGAGATTCTTAGAAATTTCTGGTAGATTAAGGTGATGGGGTTGTCCGCATTGGTCTGTAACACGAACAATTACACACCCAGTGCAGTATATAGAACTAAGAAAAGGCAATTCATGAATTGTTGCAGCAAGGACACCAGTCAGTACAACCATTTCTCATCAAATAAATGTTGCATGAGGGTTGAAAACAATAATAAACTTGCGTCAGGCCATGCCCAGAAGCTGCTATGGACTGACACACCATGATGAGCAGAGAGTAGAGTGTGTACAGACATTTCCCAACGCTGGCAGCTGAGGAAAAGCCTGAAGTGGTTACTTTTTATTGTTTTTTATGGGGAAAATTACTTACATGTGGTACCTCAGCATTTGAAGATTATGGCAGCCTCAGGAGCACCTCTCTCACAAATGGCAAATGTCTACTATTTTTCCTTGGAAAACAGAGCTGATAACAGATGGCACTGTAATAATGTCTCATTTATCTCGCATGGTCTGGGAATGAGAAATTCCTTCTGAGCAGGATTCTCTTATTTTTTTTTCTTTTTCTTTCTTTCTTTTTTTTTTTTTTTTTTGAGCAGGATTTTCTAACTGAAAATCATTGATGCACCAAAATAGTTAAAAATTACTATTAGTTCTGTATGTTAGTAAATTGAACACCAATAAAAAAATAAATTAAAAAAAATTACTATTAGGAGCGAAGTCTTTCTCAGGTGTTTCTCTATTTCTCCTTGTACAGAGTAAGGAGGATACACTCTTAAAGTGAAGTGACGTTTTCGAAGGCAATTTACATGGGTAGAGTGTTTTTGTATTGGGTGTCTCAGAGATTTAAATTCAAAACAAATAATGTTGGGCCTCTCCCTCTCCCTCCCTGTCAGGACGCCACTGTGCACTACTGTCAGCATTTCCGCCTGTTCTAGATTTTCTTTCCTCATATACTCTTTTTTTGTTGTTCAAAATATTTTTTATGAAGATTCCCTCTTAAGATTTACTACTTTGAATGTCTTGTAGACTATGAATTTAGATGATTAAAATTGTTGAGTGAGCGTAAAAGAAAAGTCCCAAGGGTGGATGTGAAAATTATCTGTGTGGCCAAATGGTGGTTTTTACAATGAACTTTATATTGTTAATTCTGACTTCTGTTTTTCATGCTTCTGCATCTTTGCCCTGCTTTGAGCTGCTAATGTTGCATATGAAAAGTGACTTCTAGGGAGTAACCTCTCAGAGTGGGGTATGTTCCAGGCAGTCACTGAAAAGTCTGGTGGGCACAGGCAGATAGATCACAACTGCCCTGAGACTCTGTTTGTTCACTTGTCAAATAACAGGGCTGGACTAGATGATCTCCAGAGTCCTGAGAAACTGAAAAAAATAGGTCAGCAAAGAAAAGTTTAAAATCTCTGAAGACCAGGGCACCTGGGTGGCTCAGTGGTTGAGCATTTGCCTTTGGCTCAGGTCATGATCCTGAGGTCCTGGGATTGAGTCCCTTCAGAGAGCCTGCTTCTCCCTCTGCCTGTGTCTTTGCCTCTCTCTCTGTGTCCATCATGAATAAATAAATAAATCTTAAATAAAAGCCTCTGAAGACCAGGGTGTCTGGAGGATTTAATGGCCACTTTGGGTCCCAGAGGAGGAGTTCAGCTTAAGAGACAAAAGGTAGACTGGTGGGGAAGTGTGTCTTAAGAAAATTCAAGGCCTCTTCAGGGGAGACCCACTATTATTGTAAAGTATACATAATGTAAAATTTGCCATTTTAACTATTTTTAAGTGTACAGTTCAATGGCGTTAAGCATATTTACCATTACAGCCCACATTTCTAGAACTTTTTCATCATGTCAGACTGAAACTTGGGGCCCATTAAGTACTAACTCCCCATCCCCTTCCCCCCCAACCCCAGGTAACCACTTCTGGGATCACCAGTCTACTTGCTGTCTCTAGGAGTTTGACAGTATAGACACCTCATATAAATGCAACCATAGAGTATTTGTCCTTTTGTGTCTGGCTTATTTCACATAGCACAAGTCTTTGAGATTCATTCATGTTGTAGCGTGTGTCAGAATCTGCTTCCTTTTTAAGGCTGAGTAATAGTCCATTGTGTGTATCTACCATGTTTTATCTAGTCATCGGTTGATGGAGGTTTGGGTTGTTGTCATCTTTTGATATTGTAAACAATGGGGGTATGAACGTGTGTACAAGGATCTGTTCGAGTCTCTGTTTTTATTTCTTTTGGGTACATATCCAGAAATGGCATTGCTAGATCATGTGATTAACTCCATGTTTAACTTTTTGAAGAACTGCTAAGCTCTTTTCCATAGTGGCTGTACCATTTTACTTTCCCACCAGCATTGCAGGAGGGTTCCACTTTCTCAAAGGAGGAAGAGCAGTTGTATATGCACGACTAGAGCCCATCTTTCTCATGAGGCCTCTGGCAAGACCTATAATTAGGACAGTAGATTGAGGCCATAGTATGGAGGGTCTTAAAGGCCTGGCCATGGTCTTGATACTTTATTCTCTAGGCTATAAGAAGCCAGTGAGGGAAAAGCAGGGTTAGAACAGTACTGTAGGAAAGCTGAGGTCCATATGTGCAGGATGGATTGGGCCCTGGGAGTGGGACATGGGTTGGCAGAGGATTGTAGTTATCCTGCTGAGAGACCTGACCTAGGCTCCATGTGAGAAGGTGGGAAAGGCAGGGATGACAGTGGAGACCCTTCTGTGATCAGCAGGCAGCATTGGCCACACTTGTGTACACTCACTGAGTGAGGGTAAGTAAGAGTGTGAGGGTAAGGAGTGGTACCCCCTTAACCTCCAGCTTCTTGATTTCTGAGATCCTATGTTGATGATAAGATGCCGAGAAGGGCCTATGTCTGCTTAGCTCCTCACCTGCTGAAGGAGCAGACATCAGCAGCAGACCGTGGAGCTATGTCTTGGATGCCTGGAGGGGTCACCCCCTAGTGGGTCATCCTACGAACAGCCTGGTCCCCTAGAATAACAGAAGATGAGCACTAGGATGCTTGCTCAGGAAGTGGAAACACCAAACTCAAAGTAAACATAGTGTCTATGGGGAGAAAGAGAGGAAAAGAGGGTGCCAATTAGGGTATCTAGCCCCAAATCTCAACTAGCTCCAAAGTTTTTATTTTGATCTTTAATTTGCATAATGCATAAAATGATGTTATCCTATGCAAAACCAGTTTGCTTTGCATTTGACATGCTGGTGCATGCCAGCTCATTGGCTAGCTGATAGGCCATTTTTGCCTCAGAATGCTTCTGCCCTTCTCAACCTCCTAGTGTTTCCACCTCTGAAGATCTCCAGGAGGCACAGTGATCCATTGAGGTGTTGTCCTTTGTGTTACAAGCAGACTGAGAGTGTGCAGGTGTGGGAGGGTGTGCCTGGGGGTGTGGTGGGTGGAGGCTGGGTGTGGGCTTTAGTGGACACAGGCTGCAAGAGATTTTTCTATATGACTTATTTAAAATGGAATTAAGAGATCTAAATGAGATTTATAAGGCATAATTAATTTAATTAGGTAGAGTATGGGGAAATATGTTAAAAAGTTGATGTAATAACTTTTTCCAAGCATGGGACTTGGAAGACAGTGAGAAAGCAGCTGAACTGGTGGCGTGTGGGCTTAGCCCAGGTACCCTGGCCTTCCCAGTTTGCAGGGCTGTGCCTGAGGCCACCGATCCTGCTGCTGCCTGGCACACTGGGCTGAGGACACGGGCGCCGCCACTGCGGTTCTTCTGACGTGCTCATGAGAAGCCCTGTAATAAGAATTAGTATATTCTCTGGGTCTTTATAAGTAGATGCCAATCTCTTCAGATGGGTTCATGTATCTCTACCTGCACTTTCAAATCTGTGGATTCTGATTTTTAAAAGTTAGTGATTCTTATCCTGATGCCGAAAAAGAAAATGACTTAGTTAAAAAACCCTCTTCAGCCCACGTACATTTTTATCTGCACATTAAACTGTCAGCAGCCTTGCCCACATTTATAGAGAAGGTACACCGGCTGACACGGGAACAGGAGCTTGAGGCCCTGCTGCCACCCCTGGTAGGCCCGTGTGAGCTGTGTGGACACTGTTCCCAAGAGCAGCTCCTTCCTCCCTCCCTGCCTCCTTTTACCCCTGGAAGCTGGTGGTTTCCCCAGCTGCTGCAGACAGCGTTGGAGGTGGGGAAGAGCCTGTTTCCTCAGTGAGTACTAATTGCCTGAGAGAATGAACAGACTTTGAAGGGAACCACTTCACATTTTCAAAGAAGTCCTTTGAGCTTCCTGAGAAACGAACCCCCTCCTTTCTGCCATGAATGGCCCTGCAGGGACTCTGAATTCTGTTCCAGCATGAGCCCTGCAAAACCTCTCTCACCTTCCCTGCCTCTGAGGGCCTGTGAGCAGTATGCCCTGTTACCCAAGGAGTTGAAGGGGGGTCTTCAGACAAGAGCTCCCACTGGTGACTGCGCTTGGGCCCTCGGGTCACTGTGCAGGCTGCCAGCGGATTGCGCATTTTGAATCCTGAGGCAGGCCCTCCAGATGGTGGTGAGAGATGAGGCTACCTTGAAACCCCGCAGTACCAGACTCTTCTCTGTGGCACCTGAAGGAGATCCAGACTTTGAACAGGATCAGAGAGGCCTAAGGATGAAAAGCTCTGACACAGCAGTGAGTGGAGCAGAGAACCTGGCAGCGTTTGTGAGGAAGACCTATAGTGCCCAGAAACGTAGAGGGAGTGAGGAAAAATGGAGGGGTGGCTTGCCAGAGGCCTGGAGAACTGTCACTACCCTTGTGCAGCCAGTTATTGCCCTGGTGATGCACTTTTGCAGCTCCTCCAAGACCAAGGAGGGGCGTTCCAGCTAAAGCTGGGAGTTAGGCGAAGAGGAGGGAAGAGACCTGCAATAGGAAACATGGGGAGTCAGAGGTCAAAGGTGAAGGAGCCTAGCTGGTGATTGGTTGGATTTGTATGGGAGTCTTTTCTGACTGTTGGGGAAAAAAACACCCACAATACCAGCGATGTCAGGAAGGCAGTGGAATCTAGGTGGTGGGGAATTGTTTGCCTCTTTGGAAAAAGTCTGTCACATCAGGCCCTTGGGAGGCTCATCCTGAGAGCTGACGGGTCACAACTTCAACTTGACAAATGAAACTGTGGCATTTCAGTACTAGTAACGTGGCATAGAACACAGTTTGGGGGGCCTTAAATAGGTATTCCAAGTAGTCTGGCTCTGGAGCACTGGCTGTGCTGCTTCTCAGAGGTGGGAAGGGTAATATGGAATTAAATAAGATGTGCACCTGCCACTGTGCTGGGTATTTTATGTATCATGAGCTTTAGTGCTTCCAGAAGCTTCCAAAGGGCCACTCCGAAGTGCTCTAAATAGATTGCTTTGGTCAGTTTATCTGAAATGGCTATAATTCCTAACAGATAACTTTAACATTCTTTTACAATTAAATAAAGATAATAATTACAGTATTTTTTTTTAATTTTTTAAAAATTTATTTATGATAGTCACACAGAGAGAGAGAGAGGCAGAGACACAGGCAGAGGGAGAAGCAGGCTCCATGCACTGGGAGCCCGACGTGGGATTCGATCCCGGGTCTCCAGGATCGCACCCTGGGCCAAAGGCAGGCGCCAAACTGCTGCACCACCCAGGGATCCCTAATTACAGTATTTAATTATATTGCAGGAAGTGTGGATAATAGCAGAAAAGAAAAAACTGTACAACCCAACTCCACATCACAGCCGATGTTACTTTCGCATGTTTCTCTACTGTCCATTTTCTGACTGCCTCTGTATGGTATAAATATAGTTTTGTATTCAACATCACAAACTTTAGTTTTTATCTGAAGTCTTCATAACTATGATTTTGAATTGATGGTATTTTGATTTCTTGGGGATTTTTAATGTGGGAGCATTTGGGGTTCTCAAATACTTATTACATGTAGAGATTTAATGTTTTAAAAGGCCTTTTGGGCTAGACCTCGGCTGTAAAAAAAAAAATACTCAGCAGCCAAGGTTAATTTTAAAAACTACCTTTGTGTTTCCGTCAACAGGGATCTACCGCACAGAGAAGGATAAAGGCACTCTGTATGAGCTTACGTTCAAAGGGGAGCAGAAGCATGAATTCAGGCGACTTGTCTTGTTTCGACCCTTTGGCCCTATCATGAAAGTAAAACAAGAAAAGCTCAACATGGGCAACACACTCATCAACGTTATCGTGCCACTGGCAAAGCGGGTAGACAAGTTCCGGCAGTTCATGCACAACTTCAGGTCGGTTGGTACATGTTTACCTTCCTCAGTGTGGCATGTGTTAAAATGCTGGTATCATTTCCTGTCATCGCACTCGTTTCCCCAGCCAAGCACAAAGGCCCCTTTCTCTTCTTGTTCAACTGTTTCCTTCATGTGAAATTATCCTTTGCCTTTCCCTAAAGCAACTAGAAAACTGCCAGACAAGCAGATTTACCTTCCGAAGCAAAAATTCTGAAGGGTGGCTTCTCACCAGGATCTGCAGAAATGGCCTGATGCCTACTGTGTCCAGGGCTAGCTTGGGTTTAGGGTCGGGTTTGAGATACGGCACAGGCCACGCTGCCTCACCAGTGGAGGGAGGCCTCTCCCTGACTCTGGAAGGCCAGCGCCCCCATCACCCGTGGACTTGGCTGGAGGGTGTGTGCCCTCAGCTGCCCAAGTCTGCATGGGCTGTCCTGCTCCTGCAGCTGCTAGGATTGATTGAATCAGCATCCATTTTTTATTCAAAACTACATCTCAGAGATTAAATTTTGAATTATTCCAAGAAGTTTCCAAGTACACGCTTTTATAGCTGCCCAAAAAGAGGGGTTTCTTTTTTTATGATTTTTTAATTTATTCATTTGAGAAAGAGAGAGCACGAGAGTGGGGAGAGGGAGAACCAGACCGTCTGCTGAGCCTGGGAGCCCAACACGGAGCTCCATCCCAGGGCCCTGGGATCATGACCTCAACTGAAGGCAGACGCTTAACTGACTGAGCCACCCAGGCACCCTGTGAGGGTTTGTTTTCAGATGCAGTAATGTAGTTTTTACGTATGTATCTTGAAGCCCTTTATGTGCGGTATCAGCTTTTATAAGCTATCATGGCTAACATTCATATCACCGGTCACCGGTGTAGCTAGGTAAGCTAACTTACCTAGCTAGCTTATTATAAAGATAAAAGTTATATATGTCTAATTATAAATCTTGAAAGATAACTTATTTTTATGTTTTTTTATGTTTTTTAAAGATTTTATTTATTTGAGTGAGTGCACATGAATGAGGGGAGAGATAGTGGGAGAGGGAGAAGCAGACTCCTCGCTGACCTGTAAATCATGGCCCTGAAATCCTGACCTGAGCTGAAATCAAAAGTTGGATACTTAATGGACTGAGGCACCCAGGCGCCGTTCACATTTACTTTTAATCTTTTATCATTAAATTCACATTGTAAAAAGCCAGTAATGCTGTGTAAGGGTGTGGGTTGATACTTCTCAAAATTTTAGGTGCAGTCTTTTTAAGATTTTTACATTTGAAGGGGAACTCTTATCTAAATAAATTTTAGGGTATCCCTGGGTGGCGCAGCGGTTTGGCGCCTGCCTTTGGCCCAGGGCGTGATCCTGGAGACCCGGGATCGAATCCCACATCAGGCTCCCGGTGCATGGAGCCTACTTCTCCCTCTGCCTGTGTCTCTGCCTCTCTCTCTCTGTGTGTGTGACTATCATAAATAAATAAAAATTAAAAAAATAAAAAATAAAATCTTTAAAAAAAAAAAAATAAATAAATTTTAGGGCCAGAATCCAATAGTCTCAGAAGAGACCTTTGGCAGTCACCTGGTCTGCTCCTCCCTTAGTTCAGGATCCCTCCAGAGCATCCTTGACGTTCAGTACTCTGTACAACACATGTGCGTGTGTGCCAGGTAACTGCCTCCTTCACTGGGCAGGCTGCTCTGTTGTTGAGCAACTCCAGATAGAAAACTTGCTATTCTTTGGATCTGTCGTCCACCTCCCTGTAATTCATACCCAGTGGGTCTAGTTCTAGCCTCTAAGGAAATGACTGAACAAATCCATTCCGTCTTGGACATCATAGCCTCTCAGACCTATAAAGACAGCCATCACAATGCCCATTGTCTTTCCTTCCCCAGGTTTAGGAGTTGGGCCTTATATTGTGACCTCATGCAGAGTAGGGCAGGCTGATCTTGTCATCTGTTCCCAGTTTGTAGATGCTCTGTTGGGCACCATCACTCCAGTGTCAACAGTGTTCTCTAGCTCCAGTAGTGAAGTGTGTCTGTGGAACTTTGGCTTCTTGCAGCCTTCCTTTGGTGTCTCTGTGTCCCCTGCCTTCTCTTTGGGATGGCAGGGTGCTGCTGGTTGATCAAGCATGATTTCCCAAGAAGGACTAAACCTGTGGTCGGCACTAGGCGTTAAGTCAAAGCATTGCTTCCAGCGGTGGGTAGGCCCATTTCTAGTTTGTAGTAAGTTTCTTTGGCTAGGAAGCTGCCTAGAGCTTGCCAGATTAAGGGCCAGGAGATTTGCATCAGCTGGTCATGAAGGCCAGTCACTGAGCCTGCTGAGCTTGGCAAGGTCGTGCTTACACTGAAGCAGTGTCTGCCTGGTCCTTTGTAGGGCTCTGTGGCCCCGGGGTAGCAGGATTCTCTAGGTTATATATGATTGGCTATTGCCTTAGTGTCATGAGGATTGCATGTATTTAACAATAGGACTAAAACTAGAGGGGAAATATTGTTGAGAAAGGTAAAATGGGGGTACCTGGGTGGCTCAGTGGTTGAGTGTCTGCCTTTGGCTCAGGTTGTGATCCTGGGGTCCTGGGATTGAGTCCTACATGGGGATCCCTGTGAGGAGCCTGTTCTCCCTCTGCCTATGTCTCTGATCTCTCTGTCTCATGAATAAATAAAATCTTAAAAAAAAAAAAAGAAAGAAAAGAAAAAGGTAAAATGACTAGCTTGCCAGTCTCCAAAATTCAGATGGTGAAATGAAATGTAATGTTAGTTAATGTTTTAAAAACCAGTAAAATGTCTACTGTGGCACAGAGGCAGGAGAAGGTGGGTGGGAAGGTTTACTACTTAGGTAGGATATTTGGAAGGCCTATGTGTGCTCGACACTCGACCAGGCAAGAAGATGAGTTCTAGAGGTGGTGTCTGTATTCGTGTGGCCTTAAAGCTCCTGGAACAGAGCTGGGAGCTGCAGCAGAAGTAAAAGTAAGGGGCAATGGGTCACAAAGAAAGCTACTCAGGACAGAGGACACTAGAGCAGAAGCTGGTGGGGAGTCTGTATGTTAGGGGTTTCTGAGTGTGTTGGGTCTCTGCAAAAATGGAATAAGAAAGGGTATGCAAACTTGAGAGGATTTAATTCTGTGGCATTTCACATCAGCCAGCAGAGAACGGACTGTTCAGTGTATGGCAACTCATCAAACAGCAGAAAATATTAAATTCTTACTGCATACCAAAACTCAGAGTAAACGCTGGTCCATTAAATAATTAAATAGAATTAATACAAACCTAAAAGTATTGGAAAAAAATACAAGGGTCTATTATTAAATATTTGACCTTGTCTTTATGAAATCCCTTCTTTTACAAGATTAGCAGATATTGACTCTGGCTGGGACCTCAAATGGCATGATGAATGACTTTTGTTTTCTTCTTTTGAATTCTGTTTTGTAAATTTTTATGTAGTTGCCATATGTTTTATGTTTTGTTTAAAAATTCAACAGAAGATATTTTTGGCCACTATAATTTAAATGTGGATTTTTAATTTGTGAAAGAGATGTATAGCTTTATACAATATTTAAATAATACAGAACACAAGGAATGAATTATTTAAAAATCCACTCCTTGCCCTGCCTCCCCAAATTAGCCATTTTTAACATTAATTGAACTGTATCATAGGTACTTTTCTTTGAATATATGCAGATAGAAGAATAACTTGCTAGCTAGAAATTCTTTAATACAACATGAGTTATACTAGATACTGTTTTTAATTGAAGAACTACATTTTTACCTGACTCAATTTATAGAAGTGAATCTGAAGTATAATCTGAAGAAATTGCTGATCTTTAAGAAAACATTTCTCTACTGTGAGAGAGTATAAGTTCTGAAGAGATCCCTCTAAGATTACCTTTTTTGCGAGAGAAAGCACGCACAAAGTGTATGGGGAGGAGATGCAGAGGGAGGGAGACTCCTAAGCAGCTCTGTGCCCAGTGTGGAGCCCAGTGCATGGGGCTCAGTCTTACAACCCTGAGATCATGACCTGAGCCTAAACCAAGAGTTGGATGCTTCCCCAGATGAGCCACCCAGGTGCCTCTGAGATCCCTCTAAAATTAAAAAAAAAAAAAAAAGATTTTGCATAACAGGAAATATTGGAATTATTGTGTATTTTTTGCTGCATATTCTCACTTTAGACTGGATTGAGAGAAAAGTCACCCCAAGAAGAGGAAGTCAGCATGGTCATTCTTTCTCCCTCTCCCGCCTACCATCCTCCAGGGTGTTGGCTGTCTACTACTTTTACCCTGTCAGGGTTGCAGCCTTTGTGTTCTGCTCTGTGGCTTCAGAGTCTGTATGTACATTGCATGGACCCATCAGCAGCCCTCTGACAACAGTGGCTGCAGCCCAGAGGTCTTGCATGGTTAGAGTCCATGGAGAGAATTTTTTTTTAATAATAAATTTATTTTTTATTGGTGTTCAATTTGCCAACATACAGAATAACACCCAGTGCTCATCCCGTCAAGTGCCCCCCTTAGTGCCCGCCAACCAGTCACTCCCACCCCCCCCTCCCCTTCCACCACCCCTAGTTCATTTCCCAGAGTTAGGAGTCTTCCATGTTCTGTCTCCCTTTCTGATATTTCCTACCCATTTCTTCTCCTTTCCCCTCTATTCCCTGTCACTATTATTTATATTCCCCAAATGAATGAGAAATTTTTTTCAAGAAGGGTTGTGAGTGCTTGAGAGTGGAGAGTCTACTCACAGTCATTTTGATTTAAGGATAACTTGGTGGGCTTACCATTCTTGGGCACACTTTCTTTCCTGGGAGTTTGGAGACATTCTTCTGGCATCTGATGATGCCATAGAGAAATGTGAGGACAAGTTTACTTGGTCTCTCTTAAGAATGACTGGCTTTTGCCTGAGTGCCTGAAGAATTCCTCCGAGTGTTGAATCATAGTAGCTTCATCAGGATATGTCTCATCACCGTGTCTGTTATTCTCGCTCATATTTTTCCTATGTTTAATTGAGTTTTCTATTTTGCTTTGTGGATTCTTTCATGTCAGGAAAATTTTTTGGTGTTTTAATTATGCATTAGCTTCTATTTCTTAATGCCTACTCTTTTAGCTGCTCTCACATAAGGCTTTCCTTGAGATGAGCAATTTGATTTTCAGATGCATCTATTCTGTCCCATGCTGTGTTTAGTTTAGTACTTCTGTGTGTTTGGGCTGCATCTTATTTTCTCAGCACAGAGTGTGCCTTTTAATTTTTTTTTGTCATTTCTTCTTGGATTATCTTTTTTATTGAATTCATATTTTTATTAAGGAATTGTGAAATGTATAAGATATTTTCTTCTGTTTGAATTGTATTTTCTTTCAGACTGGGTTTTTCATTTACTGTTGAATGCTATTGCTTTCTTACTTCTTTCTTCCTTTAGTTTTGATACTGTTCTTGAGACACGGTTGCTGTGAGGTAGCTCTTTATCTTCCTTCTGCCTGGCGCACAGAGGGCTACTCAGACTGTTCCCTCTGACCTTGTAGGGGATGGATTCTCCCTGGCTGCCTTCCTGTCTTGATGGAGAACTGTCTGTGTCCCACTCCTGGCTGTATTCTGAGGGCAGGGGATTTATTGTTCTATTCACTTTATTTATAGTCTCCAGGAACAGAGGGAGGAGAGCAGGAACTCAGTGGAGGCTTTGTGTGACCTTCATTGGAGGTTCCTAATTCCCGTGGCTTTTCTGCACCCTGGCATGGATATGCGCTGTGCTAGGCTCACTCTGTCTAGTGGTGGATGAGTCTTTGTCCTGAGGAGAGGATGATTTGGCTCTCACAACTGGCCCTCAGTGAAGGACTGAGGCCTGAAACATCAATCAGCCTCGTGAATTTACTTCTCTTACCTGTACCTGTTGTCTTCAGCAGCTCATTCCACCCCCACAAATCAAAAAGAGGAAAGAAGATAAGGTTTTGGCCTTCTGTTTAATGATTGGCTGTGTGTGTGTGTGTGTGTTGCAAAGGGTACATAGAAGATGCTTCAACTGAGTGTCAGCATCGCCCATCCCTTCTCCTCTTTCCACTCTTAAGAAGGATCTTGATAAAAAATAAAAATAAAAAAAGAAGGATCTTGATTATGATCATCTTTTTTCCTTTGCTTCTGCCCACCCCCTATTATTTGCAGGGGTTCGTTCATAAACTATAATGAGGATAGTCCTACTGTCCCTCTCTACTTCCCACATAAGGTGAAGAGACCACATACTCCACTGTGGTTCTTCCTTCACCAGGATCCTGAATTGGGATTTGGGCCCTGTCTCCCCCAGACCAGCCGTTCCCCTGGGCCACGTTCTCTCTGCCTGGGTGGCTTCTCCCAGTCTCCTGGAGGGAGTGACTGGAGGTGGGAGCCACATGAGGCAAAAATACAATCTTCTGTGTCTTCCACTGTCTTCTTGTCTTCCATGTGAAGATTATGTGCTGTTTGTTGGTCATTTATTAGTAGCAAGACTTGCCATTTGCCACTATTTTTGGTACAGGGTTTGCAATGATCAGTTTGAGATTAATGTATTTAAAACATTATCCTTCCAGTGCATGTCCTTTGAAATGTAGACACTCTTTGTCCTGATGGCATTTGAATGAGGGAGTTTTTACAAGTTGCTTTATATAGCTGGCTTTAGTATTTCCTGTAAATTCAAAGTACCTTCCAGATGGGTTCTCTTGCAGCTCTGACACTGGTTATTACAGATAGATTTAGGGTTTTGTTTTATTTTTCACTTCAGCATCAGTTTGCTAACTATTCACCTACAAAGGAGCCAAATGGCTAGGAATTATAACAAATATGCCTTCTTAGACAATAGAAATAGATGTAGAACCTGGAATTCCCCAGAGAGAATGGCCCCCTAGGGAAGACTAGGTCAGAGAAATCAGCTTACTAAGGTGATGGCCAGGCATGGGTACAATCTGCAGGGAACCAAAGACCAAGTTTTTATATTCCAGAACTCTGTCAGGGCCAGGCCCTGGGGACGGAATTGATTCCTGGGTACATGGAGTATATGAACTAAGATATTTATTCTCATTATTATTTGAGTCATCTTAACTAATCCTAAAAATTATTTGTGTCGGGACGCCTGGGTGGCTTAGCGGTTGAGCGTCTGCCTTTGGCTCAGGGCGTGATCCCAGGGTCCTGGGATCAAGTCCCACGTCGGGCTCCCTGCATGGAGCCTGCTTCTCCCTCTGCCTGTGTCTCTGCCTCTCTCTCTATCTCTCTGTCTCTCATGAATAAATAAATAAAAATTTTTTAAAAAATTATTTGTGTCTATAGAAAAATACCAATTTAACAAAACCATTTTTATAAAGGTCACTAACAAAGACACTTACCAACAATGCAGAATGGAGGACAGGTAAACCTGGAAGCCAGAACTAAGGGGTAACCATTGCAGATTGTCAAAAATGCCAGCTCTGAACTTCCTGGCAGACAAAGGGACAAGGGGAAGACTCGGGCTGGTTTATTTCAGCCTTCAGTAAGGAAAAGAAGGCGAAAAGCTTTCTCCCAGCACTAGACCTGAAAGACCTTTATTGGAGAGGTAGAGGGCATTAAATAAGAGGTAATCCTAAGATTTACAAGAAATAACAAAGCTAAAGCTATCGTATTGTCCTCTCCAGGAGCAGGAAGGCAGCTGGCAGGAGCAGCCTGGAGCTCTGGTCTGGCTACTGTGGGGGGTACTTTGTGGTGCCATCGTTGTTCATCGTTGTTCACAAGAGATGGCTTTTTAAAAACTCTGGCAGGCCGGATCTCTGTGCTGTGTGTGGTCCTGGCCCGTGGGGCACCCTCAGTCCCCAGGAGCTGTGTCATCTCCCGTGGGGCACCCTCAGTCCCCAGGAGCTGTGTCATCTCCCGTGAATGCCCCATGGACCTCTGGTGGGTCTGGAGGACCATCATTCAGATCCCTTTACCTGTAGCCAGAAATAGGAGTGCATCTGGGTGAGCTTGCTTAAAATCAAGCCTTGTTTTGATGCTCCCCCTTTGCCCAACAGCATATTAACTTAAATCTACCCCCTCCTCTCCTGCTCTACTTCTTTTTTTTTTTTTTTTTTAATCACCTAATTTGCCTTTGAAACTATTCTCACGTTTGCTTTTCTGGCGGTCTGGTTTCCCTTGGTTTCGGTGTTGTAGGTCTCAACTAGTCAGTTGTTTCCTGGTGTAGTTTGTGATAGCAGGAAGAAACCCATAATAACAAAGCTATAGATTGCCTCTGTGTCCTTATCTCTTAGCCTCTCCCAGAAAAAAAAATATATATATTTTTATGCAAATGATGTTTCTATGATTTCTAGAGTCTTTCCCAGTTCAAGTTTGCTTTTTATTTTGACTACTTCCAGCTGGTCTGTGAACCCTTTTTCATGTTGCTAGGATTCTCCTCAGACTTTGGTAGTTAATTTTGTTTTAATGTTCTTTCTTTCCTTCTTCTGACTTTTCTCTCATCCCTCCCAACGCATTTATGGTATTTTCAGACAGGATCAGGGACATCTTTTACTTAAATTTTCTTTAGTGATATTTTAATCCCTTTTCTGCCTAGAACTGTTGAGATGTTTCTGGAGATTTCTGAATTTTTTTAAAAACAATGACTATGGATTGCAGAAACTGAACTGAGCCCTGAGGATAGGGCTAAACTGGCATAACAGGAAGACCTTAGGTCATCATCACATAGAGCATTGTGGTTGAGATAGGGCCCTGGTTGTCTGTTTTTCAAAAGGAAAACTAATGTAGTTTCCACAGTATCTTTTTCCCTCCCACTCAGGCCCCTCTCCCTCTCCCGCGGGCCCTTTCTCTATACCCATGTGGCACCCAGGAAAGTTTTATGGTTCATATATCTAAGAAACACTAATTTCCATCATTCACCTTATTCAGAGAAAAGTTTCTATTTGGGGACCTTGTAGAAGGTGTTTCTTCTTTTGTTTGAGCCACAGATTATGTGAAAACATCTACCCAAGAGTAGGAAATGGTCAATTGGAAATGAATCCGTTTGCTCTTCTGAAACGGGCAACCAGGAAAGTGAGTCATGATTGCTTGGTTGAGAGTCAAAAATCAGTCTCATTGCTTAACACCGATTGGGCTAGTCAAGCAGTGGAATCCAGGAATTCTGCTCAGGGCTAGGGGAGGGGGAAAGGAACCACCAAACCAAAAAAAGAATATTATTTTTTAAAACCAAATGTCAGGAGGCCCCAGTCGCTCTCCCTTCCCTTTTCAGTTGGTACCTGTTCCTCCTGTCTAGTGTCTTTTGGCTATAAGCAGTTTCCTTCTGTTGTCATTGTAGACTGTAGGTAACATTTGGAAGCCAATGGGTCATTCCGTATATATTATCTCGTTTGCACAGGACATAATTAAAAGTAAATAATAGACTTCTCATCCCTGATATATTTGAGTAGAAAGTTGACTTGGGAAAGAATGGTGATATAATTTCCTGGCATCTGTGCTTCTTTAGCCAAGAAAACCCTTTCTCTGCTTCTCTCACCTGCGTGGAGCCTAC
The DNA here is from genome assembly GCF_053574225.1 of Canis aureus. NCBI lineage: Eukaryota > Metazoa > Chordata > Mammalia > Carnivora > Canidae > Canis > Canis aureus. Next base: position 44,517,292 of record NC_135625.1, read on the forward strand.
TCACCTGTTAGGGCTCAGCTTGGATACTCCCTCTTCCTTGAGACCCCTCTCCCTCCTCTCAAATCTTCCCAGTCTCTGGGCTTGATACACCTCTGGATCTTTGCTGCAGATAATCTATCTGTCCTTACTTTCTTTAGCTGTCCATTCCTTCCAGTACACTGGTCCCTGAGGCAGGTAGGGTGACCAGTTGTACCAGTTTGCTTGGGACTGAAAAGTTTCCTGGGATACCAGTGCTAAAACTTGGAGAATCCCAGGCCGACCTAAGTGGTTGGTCCCCCTCACAGGCACCATAAATAATTATATTTTAAAGTCTTTTTTTTAAGATTTTATTTATTTATTCATGAAAGACACAGAGAGAGAGAGAGAGAGAGAGAGAGAGAGAGAGGCAGAGATACAGGCAGAGGGAGAAGTAGGCTCCATGCTGGGAGCCTGATGTGGGACTTGATCCTGGGTCTCCAGGATCACACCCTGGGCCAAAGGCAGACGCCAAACCGCTGAGCCACCGAGGGATCCTCAAAATCTTATTCCAATAAGAGTACTGCATTGTACCACAAAGTTGCTCAGTAAATATATTTGAATCTGTGTTTCCATAGGCCGCTTAGCCCGAGGTATAAAAACAGCTACTGCTAATTATATAAAAATACAATTTTCCAGGGCACCTGGGTGGCTCAGTGGTTGAGTGTCCGCCTTCCGTTCAGGTCATGGTCCCAGGGTTCTGGGATCAAGTCCTGCATCGGGCTCCCTGCACGGAGCCTGCTTCTCCCTCTGCCTATGTCTCTGCCTCTCTCTGTGTCTCTCATGAACAAATAAATAAAATCTTAAAACACAATTTTCTTTCTCTGTCTCTGTCACCTTCTGTGGCAAGATGTCCAGCCTTTTGTGCCCTCCTGGTCTTTCTAGGAATCCTCAGGAATGTTTCACATATGCTCAAATACAAGTTCAGCTTCCACTGACTAACCCAGGCATCAGCTGCCTGATGCCCACACACTGCTTCTGACAACAGCCAAAGTCATTGGCACTTGCTAATGCCACAGAGGCTGCCAGTGCCGCCTGCATGGTGCCAACACCACCACATTAACTCCCTAGAGGTCCTGGCTGGAGCTCCTAATACCCCCTCATAATCATGTTTTCTGTAAAGAGAGCCTTTCTGTGTTTTCTGCAGCCCCATTTCTCTCTAGAACTTCCCCGTGAGTCTATAGGAGCCAACTATAGAGCAGGACAAATCCTGGGGATGTGTGTTTTCAGAGTCTTGCACCCCTCTGACAACTCTGGTGTTTTACTGAACCTGATTCTTCCGTAAGATAGTAGTTCTGGCCAGGGTGGGTATTTTGTACCCTCTGCCCTGGCACATTTGGTAAGGTCTGAAGACCATTTTGCTTGTCACAACTGAGTGGGGCCTTGGGAGTGTTACTGACATCCAGCAGGTAGAGGCCAGAGATACTGCAAGACATCCTGCAATGCGCAGGACAGCTCCTCCCACAGTAGGGAATTCTCTGGTCCAAAATGTCAGTGGTATGAGGTTGAGAAACCCTACTTTAGGATGTGTTTTCTCCCTGGGAATCCAGCGCTTCCTCCAAATAGGCCTTGGGTTCCCCCAGCCCCAAGTCTACCAGATGGCTCAGTCCCATCTGACTGGTCCCATCAAGAATGCAAGTTAAACAGTCCTTCCTCATGGCCAGTTTACATTTGGAGTGTTGAGGCTTCTTCCATCCTCCTCCAGGTCACACAAACCCATCCAGCTCTAGAGTCCTAGACTGGCAAGACCCAATGCTGTGAGATTTCATAAGTACGTCCTTCACCCTGCCAAGGTAACCTGAGGTATACAAGTACTAGGCTGGTCCTTAGGAAGCCTGGATCACGTGCCTGGCTACCTCCACAGCTCGGGCAGATCATGGGAGCTTCTTTCCGTATCTCTGGACGGAGTGTGTAAACAATGGTCAAGTAGCTCTTTCCACAGTGCATTTGTCCGGCTTAGCAACAGAACTCAAAGACCATGATATGCTTTCTGTCTCTTGAGAAATAAAAATGCAACTGTAAAAGTGACTGCTATACATGTTTTCTGACTGGAAATATATCTTAATTAGTCCCTGTATTCTGTGGCACAGTATCCTCAGGGGGAAGGAACTGTTTGTTTTCCCAGAAAAAAAAAAAATATCTTAAAAAGACAAAGTCTTTGTGGGTTGCCATTTTGTTTTGTTGATGGTTCCTTTTGCTGTGCAAAAGCTTTTTATTTTGTTGAAGTCCCAATGGTTTAATTTTGCTTTTGTTTCTGTGGTCTCAGGAGACATATCTAGAAAAATGTTTCTACGGGCAGTACCAAAGAAATTGCCACCTGTGTTTTCTTCTAAGAATTTTATGGTTTCAGGTCTCACGTTTAGGTCTTTCATCCATTTTGAGTGTACTTTTGTGTGTGGTGTAAAAAAGTAGTCCAGTTTAATTCTTCTGCATGTGGCTGGTCCAGTTTTCTCAATACCATTTGTTGAAAAGACTGTCTTTTTTCCATTAGATATTCTTTCTTGCTTTGTCAAAGATGAATTGACCATATAATCATGGGTTTATTTCTGGCCTCTATTCTGTTTCATTGATCTATGGGTTTGCTTTTGTGCCAGGACCATACTGCTTTGATGATCACAGCTTTGTAGTACAGCTTGAAGTCTGGAATTGTACCTCCAGCTTTGTTGTTCTCTCTCAAGATTACTTTGGCTATTTGTGGTTCCACACATATCTTAATATTATTTGTTCTAGTTTTATGAAAAATGCTCTTGGTATTTTGATAGGGATTGCATTAAATATATAGATTGCTTTGGGTAGTATGGACATTTTAAGAATACTAGTTTTCTTCCTATCTGTGAGCATAGACTATCTTTCCATTTGTTTGTGTCATCTTTGATTTCTTTCTTTAATGTTTTATAGTTTTGGAAGTATAGTTCTTTCACCATCTTGGTTAAGTTTATTCCTAGATATATATTTTTGGCACAATTGTGAATGGGTTTGTTAATTTCTTTTTCTGCTACATTATAGTGTATAGAAACATGACAGATTGCTTTATATTAACTTTATATCCTGTGATTTTACTGAATTCATTTATTAGAAGATATTTGCCAAAGACATATTTTGTAAGGGGTTAATACCCAAAAGACATATGGAAATTATACAACTCAACTCCAGAAAAACAAATAATCTGACCCAAAAATGGGCAGAGGACCTGCATAGACATTTTTCTAAAGAAAACATACAGATGGCCAATTGACACATGAAAAGATGCTCAGCATCGCTAATCATCAAGGAAATGCAAATCAGCACAATGAGATATCACCTTACACCATTAGAATGGCTAAAATAAAATACGTAAGAAACAACAAGTATTGGTAAGGGTGTGGAGAAAAAGGAACCCTCGTGCACTGTTGGTGGGAATGCAAATTGGTGCAGCCACTTTGGAAAACAATATGGAGGTTCCTCCAAAACTTAAAAATAGAATTACCATATGGCCCAGTAATTCTACTTCTGGATATTTACCCAAAGAAAACAAAGATAGTAATTCAAAAAGATACATGCACCCCTATAGTTATTGCAGCATTATTTATGATAGCCAAATTATGGAAACGACCAAATGTCCATCCATAGATGAGTGTGGATAAAGATGTGATATATATATGTATATATGTGTGTGTGTGTGTATGTATATATATATATATATATATACACACACACACACACAATGGACTATCATTCAGCCATTAAAAAAGAATGAGATCTTGCCATTTGTAGCAACATGGATGGACCTAGAGAATGGTATGCTGAGTGAAATAAGTCAGAGAAAAATAAATACCACATGGCTTCACTCATATGTGGAAGTAACAAAACAAATGAAAATCGAGACAAGCAAAAAAGCCCAAGCAGACTCTTAAATATAGGAAACAAAATGGTGGTTGCCAGAGGGGAGGTCGAGGAAGAGGATGAAGTAGGTGAAGGAGATTAGGAAAACACTCATCATGATGAGTACTGAATAATGTACAGAATTGCTGGATCATTTGAAACTATGTAACTATGTTAATTATACTTCAATTGAAAAAGAAGAAGAAAAAAAAGAAGGTCTTTGTGAAGAAACAGAATTTTTAGGCTTCTAGATTGAGATGTTAGAATGACCACGAAGGATTGTGGAGCTAATACAAAGCATCCATGTGAAATGAAGAGCTTTCCTGAAGAGTTCTTAGGAAGTTGGGTTTCCCTGAGATTCACTCCATACTCTTTGTTACAGCCCTACCATGGTTGTTACAGAGACATGCTACCAAGGGCACCAACATTGGCTCGAAGGAACCAGGCACAAATAATCACACCAAAACACACACATCTTCATGTGCATAGTCACCCACATACACACTCTTTCCTCGCACACTTCATTCCAGGGAATGGAGTCTAGTAAAGCTTCTTTGAAAAATATAAATATGACAATATCATTCAGACAGGTTGGCGATGGTGTTTCCATAACACTTGTGCTTGTTCTCTTGTAGAGCATTTTTTTTTGTTGTATTATAGGTAGTTTTAACTGTGTATGGTGGATAGAGAACTTACCAAGGGCAGAAATGTCTTATCCATTGTTTAAGACCCCTGGTAGGGATCCCTGGGTGGCGCAGCGGTTTAGCGCCTGCCTTTGGCCCAGGGCGCGATCCTGGAGACCCGGGATTGAATCCCACGTCAGGCTCCCGGTGCATGGAGCCTGCTTCTTCCTCTGCTTCTTCCTCTGCCTGTGTCTCTGCCTGTCTCTCTCACTGTGTGCCTATCATAAATAAATTAATTAATTTAAAAAAAATTAAAAAAAAAAAGACCCCTGGTAGACCATCTGGCACACAGTGTGTTGCTTGCTTGGTTATTGTCCATTGAAGGAAGGAAGGAAGAAATGAGTACAAGAAATGGAACTGTGGAGGAGCACCCCAGAACCAAGTCTGCTTTGCCTTTCTGGGAAGCCTCAGCTGAAGGAAGAGTGAAAACAGAAACTGTTTCAAATGATTTTAAAATGCCAACAAAGATGTTACTAGAAAAACAAGAATGCCTTTTATTCAGGCTCAGCAGGTAACACTCTGCTGATTCTGGGATACATTTTTTTTTTCCAACTACACATGCCATTTTAAACACTGTTTTGGGGGTGCTTGGTGCTGTGTGTGTGCTTTCATTCTCCCCTGGCAAAAAATTAAGCATCATCTGGCAGGTTTGCAAAAGAGATCCTTTGTGGACAGAAGATTTTGTTGTCAGTAGGTGATGAATCGATCTGCAGGGACAGGGTCCGTGAGGGAGCTCTCAGTTTGAAGCACGTTGTCACACGCTGGGCCTCTGTTCCTGATCCCTTGTCTGTGTCTAAGAGCTTTGCCATCAGGTTTCAGAGGCAGCTGTTACCTTTCTTCCACGGGAAACAAATAGATTCTCAGAACCAAGCTTGTGACGAGGATGAGCCCTGCTAACTCCAGCCTTGGGTCAGTATCATCTTCCCTGAAAGCTCTTCCCTCTGGACTTCTCTTCTTCCTCTACCCTATCTATCCTTCAGGCCCTGGCCATTCCAGCTGATAGGATTTACCGTGCTTTCTGAGTTCTGTGTGTTTGTTAACTGTGCCACAAGGTGTCATTATTTTATTTGAGCTCATTTTATTTCCCAAGTTTTTGGAGCACAGGAACCATATCTCCTACATCTTTGGATTTTTCCCAGCAACCCAGGTAGGCAGTTACTCCTCTCTGATGCTGTTATAAAAAGCACTGAATAAATCGGTCTACAGTGAGAACTAAGGGACTTCTGGAAAGCTGTGATGTGGACTGTGGTTTGGGAGGTGAAGGAAAGTAGTGAATATATAGAGACAAAAGGAATGAAAAAGGAAAGATGTGTAAACTGTCAAAATATCACAAAATATTATTCCACCAGTAGACTCTCTCATTAACTTGCTTTCAGAAAACTCCTGTTTAAACTATGCACACACACATATGTGCACACACATGTTCACATAAACACATGTGTATATTCACATATACATTCATATAGGCATATCTATACATGATTTTTGCACATATTACATATGTCTATGTGGTAAACCCTCAGCAGAGTATTTTACCAGATTAGTGTATGTGTTAACTGTTCAGAGAACAGGACATGGATACATAAATCAGCTGTGGTGGAGAAAGCAGGGCTGGACCAGTCCAGAGCCAGAGGTCGGACCCCTGAAGGGCCTTCAGGGCCCCACAATATGAGTGCCAGGCACCTGGATACTGAGTCACAGAGGAGGAATGGGGGGCAGTGAAGGTGATTGTGTCTGCTTGGGAAGGGCGAGCTGCCCTAACCTGGCTCCTGCCTCACCATCCCCTCGGGTGTAAGGAAGGGCTCTTGGAGTCCTACGTGAAACAATGTCTTCTTACCTTTGTTCATTCAACTTTTAAGACAGTTTATGTTGGGCAGATACAAGAAAGGTCATAGATAGAGATGCTAGCCTCACCCTATCTGGACTTTAGCTTTCTTATCTGGAAAATGGAATTTATGTCCTAAATAGACTTCTGGCAAAGAAAGGTAAGGACCCAGTGCCCTTTCCATGACACTAGGTTGCCCCATGGGCTAAACCTGTGGCAGATTGGACCCATGTCCTCTTGCACCTGTGTTTTCATGTCCTAGGCTGGCACGTTTCCATTTCATTGTCTTCTTGGTAAGACCAATACAAATGCAGGCGGTTGTGATGACCAGCCAGAAGCATCTTGGTGTACATCTCTGCTTTTCTGGCAGTTCACTCGGTTTGCTTCAAGAACCTTCTGCACTTAACAAAATAGGTATTCTTAGACCTTTTATGTTGTTGTGAAAACAGGACCAGACACATGTGTGTTTTGTTTTCTAGGGAGATGTGCATCCAACAGGATGGGAGAATTCATCTCACCGTTGTTTACTTTGGGAAGGAAGAAATGAATGAGGTCAAAGGAATACTTGAAAACACTTCCAAGTAAGTACAATGTGGAGCTGTAATGAGGAGTCATAGTAACCAACCTCAGGAGTACATGTCCAAGGATGACACTTCTGCTTCTGTGGGTCAGATGGGCAGTCAGCTGATCACTTGCTGTGCTAGGAAGAATTGTGTGTCCCCCATTCCCTGGGGACCACCCACCTGACACTGTTCCTTGCCGTGTTGACTTTGACAGTTGAGATGAACTGCCCTGAGGTGCAAGGGTTGGGGCACAGGCTTCTTTGGGCTTCTCTGTGACTGGGTGTTGTCTCAGTGCTGCTGATCTAGAGGCTTTACGTCACAGAATGGGAATTAGGGACAGTGCATCCGTGCAATGAGCTCCGGCTGAGTGATATCCATGCTTGGGGTTCCTCCACTTAGCAAATAGTCTCACTCTTTTGACTTGCATTCATGATGCATTTTGAAAGATTAAGGGGAAGCCAGAAGTGATGGCTGGAATGGGATCCTTGATTAAACCTACTCAGTTGAATAGAAATTATTTAACCAAAAACATTAGACTCAGGGTTGTATATTTATATACCATTGATCAGTTGCATGGGGGAGTAAATGAAAGCAGCACAGATGGATTTTCTTCGCTACTCAAATAAATTTAAAAGTATTTATTTGATAAATATCTGTGGCATTTTCTGCTAGTGAGGAAGCCCAAATGGTACCACCACTCTGCAAGGGAGCTTTGCAGGGCTTCACTTGAGCAATTAGGTGGGTAGTTTCTCTGTAAGTGAAACCTGGAGGGGCGTCAGTAGTACTCAGTGGCAGAAAAAGCCTGAAGAGATCCATATGGCCTAAATATAAACAGGGCCCCCTATTCTGAGTTTCTGATAAATGGAAATAGGATGATAGTCAAAGATTAAGAATATAAGATTGAGTGCACTTTTGTATTTGTTTTCATACTTTGTTACTAATTTGCTATCTATGGGCACGAGATCAGAATGCTTATTAGAATTACCTAAATGTTCTAAAGCAGTCTTTTGGTCTTATTTCTCTAAAACAAAACAAAACCCAAAGTTTTTTTGGAGTGTAGGCATGCTCATTTGTTTATATATTATTTATGTCTGCTTTTGTGCTGCAACAGAATTGAGTAGTTGTGACAGAAACTATATGACTTGTAAAGCCTGAACTCTACTGTCCAGTCCTTTGGAAAAGGTTGACCTCTCTGTGCTAAAGCAATATGGAATTCAGAACTTAAAACTAGCAACAGCTTAAAATCTAGGCCCCTATCAAAGGGAGATCAAAGAGAATAGAATAATTGAAAATCCTAAATGTAAGTGAAATAGAGACTCTCAAATCCAACACATTGCAAATATCCTTTTCATCTCTGCTTAGGAACGAGGAATTATTAGAATTCATGTCCTCTGCCCAGTGGATAGGTTCCAGCATCTCTCAAAGTATCCATTCCTGGGCATGGATCTTTTTTTCATAAGTTTCCTAGATAATTCTAACATGCAACCAGTATTAAGAGTCATTGTCTGAGAAAGTAGTGGTCCACCCTGGGGGCTGCCCCATCCCAAGGCAGTTATCCAGGTGATTCTAAACTGCAATCAGAACTGAGAAATTCAGTCCTCCTGAGTCTGAGCACTTTAAAAGATATTTGCTGATATATATAACCAGCTTGACATGAGTCTGAAGGCCAAGGGGAAGGCCGGTTTAGTGTGGTTATGGAAAATATCCTTTTTAGTGACTGGAAGACTTAGGACTCATATTATTAAGGCATTCTTCTCTGTGTCAATTCTCGATCAGAAGGTTGCTTGCTGAGCAAAGAATGAAGAGAATCTGAACAAAAAAAGTAGAAATCATTTCAGTGGTAGGGATCGTTTACTTAGTTTTGGAAAATTTCCAGAGATTAATCTACCCATAACTGAGAACTTTGTGCTGCGGTGGGCCAGTCAGTGCTTTAACTCTGTCAAAACGAACTGGAACCCCATTCTTCTGTGTCCATGTTTGCTAACTGGGGATACGTGCAGGATATCTCTGATGCCTTGGGGGTGTCCTACCCCCTCCATGGTGTTGCTCTGACCAGAGCAGGGATGGCCCACCCTCTGCAGCCAGGCCTGACTTAACACTGCAGCCCTACCATTCCACCTTCCACATCAGTCTTCCTAATCACTTACTGCCCTCACCTCCTAGCAAGACTAGCTTTAACTTGTAACCTCATCTTGATGGCTTCCAGTTCACAGCCAAACTGGGCCGGGGGGTCGGAGTGTGTGGTATTTGCCCCTTCGTCCTCACTCCCATCATGGTCTTCCACTTAGTGTTCTCTCCATCCTCCTTTCTACATACTCAGACCGTCACCCTTCCGTGCCCACCCGAGTGCCCACTCTGGAGCTCTTCCTAACCTTCAGGCTTCTCTCTGGACTCAGACGGTACTTGCTGTCAGCATCTCTTCTGTTTGTCACTTGGCATATAATTTGTCTATTCCTAACTAGGTTATAAACTGCATAGTAAGTACTACCAAATTACGTGGCTCTTTGTAAATTTAGTTTAGTGCCTTACTCAGAAAACATCCAGTGTTTGTTCATCAAGAGAAGGATAGGGGCACCTGGGTGGCAGAGCCAGTTATGCATCTGACTCTTGGTTTCAGCTTAGGTCATGACCTCAGGGTCCCGAGATCAAGCTGCGAATTGGGCTTTGTGCTCAGCGTGGAATCTGCTTGAGATTCTCTTTCTCCCTCTGCCCCTCCTGCTCTTGCTGTCTCTCTTTCTCCCTAAAATAAATAAAATCTTTAAAAAAAAGAGAAAGATAATGCCACATACACAGTATATTTATACTCATAGTAATCTATATGAAAACTTATAAGCCCTATTTAAATGTCATTTTTATCATTCTTTTAGGGTAGCTAAACTTTTGTGGAAATGCATCTTATCTTTGAATAATAATAATAACCATTATTTACATGAATTATCTTGTTTAATACAGCAGCCTCATGAGATAGGTGTTGTTATTAATCCCATTTCATAGACAAAGAAACTGAGGCTGGAGAAGTGGTTACTCAGGCTGCCATCCCTACCACATCAGAGAGCCAGGATCTGAGCCTCAGCTGTTAACTGCCAATACTCCAGGTCTTAACATGACACCACATTTTCACTCCAGTGTAATCCCTCCTGAAACTCATAATTGTCAGTTGAAAGTCATAAGATTTAAAATCAGCCTCAATGATAATTTATTTCATCAGGATACCAGCATTGTGATTAAACTGTTCTAAGTCTAGGCAAATGTATATATGTTAAGAATATCTTTTAAAAATCTAATTATGTGCTATGTTTCATTCTGTCTCTAGATTTATGTTTACTCAGTTGAGCTTTACATTTCAGTTGATGGCTGTAGATTAGTGTTTTGGAAACTGCAATTTGTGATTCATTAGAGGGTTGTATAATAGCTTTAGTGGGTTATGTCCAGTGTTTTCAAAAGATTGAAATAAAATAGGATAGAAGATATCAGGGTGCATGCATCAGAAGTAGTAAGGATAAATATTGTTTGGTAAGACTTTAGAGAGAGAGAGAGAGAGAGTGTGTGTGTGTGTGTGTGTGTATCTACTGTGTCATGATGTATAATATATTCCTTTGTAAGGGTTGCAGTAAAAATATTTAAAAACCACTGCCATGGATAACAGTACAAATCAGTTCTCAGCATCTGATTCTTATTCCATAAAGTTTTCTGTATTAAGCTGCTGTTAATCTCAGATTAAAGCCTAGCTTAATGATTCTCAAATATAAATGTGCCTTGGAATAGCCAGGGTGCTTTTTAAAATGCAGATTCCTGGGATCCAGCTCCAGAAATTCTGAGTCAGTAGCCCTGAGATGGAGAAGCTTTGTATGAGTCGCCTGAGTGATGCTGTTGGGGATGGCCCATGGCCCACACAGAGAAACACTGGCCTAGGTAGGACATTTGCTTGGGGCTATGTATCAGGAAATTTTAAAAAATTATAACAGGTAGGCAGATCGGCATGAGTTAGCATTTACCACATTGCAACTTCATCTTTGCCCAATCATAAGGACACAAAGGCATTTTTCAGAGGTATTATCTCTGAGATCAAAGTTCTAGAGATGAGACACTGCTCTGTCTTTGCAAGTATGTGACATAAGAGGGCTTTTTTCTAGATGTATTGTTGGGAACCTGCTTTGCTCTGGTATATGTCATCATTTCATTGCCTCTTTGAAAGGATTTGTTTGACATGTACCCTCAGGAAGATTTTATCAGGACCTCCAGAAGAATATTTGGGGGAAAGGTTTTATTCTAGTTTGTTTTCCTTCAATTTGTTTCTTAAACTTGAGCAGTATTCTTGTTTTGTTTTAATTTTTTTCTTACGTAATTTTTAGATACTCCTTCATTCGCTAAAATAAAAAAAAAGCAGTACAGCAAATCCCTCCCAAGAAGATAAGGAATCTTGGACCCTGGGAGGCATCTTGTGGATTAAGGCAGCATCTCAGGCCTAAGGCCCTGCCACCTGGTATTTGCCAGAGGGGTCAAGTATGGTTCTGCTTGGTGGAGATTCTGCTCTTTGTGGAGATGTACCTGTATTAGGTATTCTAAATTGTGCCTTGGGCAATTTGAAGGTAGCATATATAGTATTATAATAATGTTAACTTTCTGGAGTGTGATTATTATATTATTTAATGTTATAAAGGAGAGTGCCCTGATTCTTGGGAGATACTTCTCTTCAAGGGTAGAGCTGTCGTGCTGTCTGCAACTAACTTTGAAATGGTTCCAGGCAGGCAGTCAGGCAGAATGTTGACACTTGGTAAATTTAGGTGAAAGATAATGTGGATATTTATAGTGTCTTACATTTCTGAAGGTTTGAAATGTTTCCAGATGAAAATATTGGGAAAATAGATTATGAGAAAAATTAACTGATATTGTTTATATATTGGACTATAATTCAACGGTTAAAGAAGGGTGATACCAGCAAAAATGGTAAAATAAAGACCTCTGCAAATACTCTATAATAAAACAATGAGAAAATTGCTAAACACGGTCCAAATCAACTGTTTAAGAACCCTGGAAATTAAACAAAGCTTGCAGTAATCTGGGAAGTATTTATCCAAGAAAAATGACTGAGTTTTTGTGCAGCTTTCACCTGCCTTATTCCCACCTTCTCCTTAGCTCTTCTTTCAGTAGCTTTGGAATCTCATAGTGCACAAGCACAGCAAGAGCCACGGCCTGGCAGCCACCAGGGGCCACCAAGATGCGGGAGCTCTTATAAAGTGTCATTCCCAGAAAAATGGCATGATTTGACCTGTGTGGGGTTTTCTGGAAGACTCCTCTCACAAGGTTGTCTTTATTTGACCTAACTCAGAGCTCTCTCAGTGGAAATAGCCTTTCCTCCAAAAAAACAATTATAGGAAGTTTGTCACTTTGTGGTTGCCTGAGATGATAGATAAGAGTTGGACCAAACAAAAGACTAACCAAAAAGCTTAAATTAAAGGGGGAGGCTGAGGAGCAAGAGCTCCTCTGGGCCTTTCAAAAGCTCGAATACATTCCTGGGGATCTAGAAGGCCATGTTCAGGGCTAGGGCTGTGCTCAAACTTGGGAGAGACACGAGCAGGCCTTAGCTTTTCACCTCTGGCTGACCTTGAGGCTTTATGCAAGAAGGAAGTAAAGGCCAAGGAAAGTGGTCAGCTGCCTGGTTGAGTGTTTATGGCAGGCCCTTGAGGGGCCTTGGGAAAGATACACAAAATCCCTTGGCAAAGATTTGGAGACTTACTTGTTCTAGACATTTCAAGAATGTCATTTTGTCACACACAACAGAGAATACAGACTTTACAGATTTAGTTCAAGAAAGACACTAAACAAAGAACAACAACAAAGAACAACAATAAACAATGAGTTGATTCTCATTTCCAGGATTGCCACATTACATTGCTGAAAAGGTTAAGTTTTAAACAAAAAGTTATGAGATATGCAAAGAAAAAGTATGGGTCATGCACAGGAAAGAAACAATCATTAGACATTGTCCCTAACGGGGCATCTGGGTGGCTCAGTCAGTTAAGTGTCTGCCTTTGGCTTGGGCCATGATCCTGGAGTCACTTGATTGAACACCACATCAAGCTCCCTGTTCTGAGGGGAGTCTGCTTCTCCCTCTCCCTCGGATCCTCCCCCTGCTCATGCTCTCTCTTTCTCTCTCTCTCTCAAATAAATAAAATCTTAAAAAAAAAAAAAGAAAAGAAAGTGTCCCTGAAAAAGCCCAGGTGTTGGACTTACTAGGCAAAAACTTTAAGTCAGCTATATTAAATATGTTTGAAGAATTAAAAGAAAACATATTAAAGAACTAATGAAAAGCATGAGACTCAAGTCTTGCCAAATACAACCTTGTCTTACCAAATAGAGACAGAAGTTATAAGAAAAGAACCAAATAGAAATTCTAGGGTTGAAAAGTACAGTAACTAAAGTTAAAAATTCACTAGGGGGGTGCTGAACATCTGGTTTGAACAGGCAGAGGAGGGAATCTGTGAACTTTAAGATAGGTCAATTGAAATGATGAGGTTTAAGAAACAAAAAAGAAGGGGATCCCTGGGTGGCTTAGTGGTTTAGCGCCTGCCTTTGGCCCAGGGCGTGATCCTGGAGTCCCGGGATCGAGTCCCAAGTCGGGCTCCTGGCATGGAGCCTGCTTCTCCCTCTGCCTGTGTCTCTGCCTCTCTCTCTCTCTCCATCTATGCCTATCATAAATAAATAAATAAATAAATAAATAAATAAATAAATAAATAAATCTTAAAAAAAAGAATGAAGAAGATGAACAAACCTCAGAGACATGTAGGATACTGTCAAACATGCCAGTATAGGCATAGTAGGAGTTCCAGAGGAGACGAGAGAGAGAAAGGGGCAGAAAAAAATATTTGAAGAAATAATGGCCCCAGATTCCCAAACTTAATGAAAAATCTGAATCTACACATCTAAAAAGCCCAACAAACTCCAAATAGAAAAATCCATAGAAATCCACAGTAAACATATCATAATCAAATAGTTAAAACACAAAGAGAGAAGACAAGAAAGAATCTTGTATGTGGTAAGAGCAAAGCACTCATTGGGACCAAGAATTTTTTTTTTTTTAAAGATTTTATTTATTTATTCATGGGAGACAGAGAGAGAGAGAGAGAGAGAGGCAGAGACACAGGCAGAGGGAGAAGCAGGCTCCATGCAGGGAGCCTGACGTGGGACTCGATCCTGGGTCTCCAGGATCACACCCTGGGCCGAAGGCGGTGCTAAACCACTGAGCCACCTGGGCTTCCCGGGACCAAGAATTTTTAATAAGATTGACAGCTGATTTCTCAACAGAAACAACAGAGGCCAGAAAGTGGGATGGTGTATTCAGAAGTGCTAGAGGAAAAACACTTAACCAAGAATTCTATATTCAGCAAAACCATCTATCAGAAATGAAGAGGAGGGATCCCTGGGTGGCGCAGCAGTTTAGCGCCTGCCTTTGGCCCAGGGCACGATCCTGGAGACCGGGATCGAATCCCACGTCAGGCTCCCGGTGCATGGAGCCTGCTTCTCCCTCTGCCTGTGTTTCTGCCTCTCTCTCTCTCTCTCTCTCTCTCTCTCTCTGTGTGACTATCAAAAATAAATAAAAATTAAAAAAAAAAAGAAATGAAGAGGAAATTAAGACATCCCCAGATAAAAAAGAAATGAGAGACTCCATCACTAGCAAACCTGCCCTATAAGAAATATGAAAAGGATCCTTGAAGACTGAAATGAAAGGACACTAGACAAATGCAAATCCTTGCAAAGCAATCAACAGTTGCAGTAAAAGTAAGCATTTCCCTATTTGTAGGGAAATCTAAAATACTATAAATGTGTTTTTTGTTTATAACTCTTTTTTTCTCTTATTTTAAAGATAACTGCATAAAACAAGGATCATAAATCGACACTGTATTGACAGACACAGTGCATAAGGATATCATTTTAATACGATAACAATACAAAGGAGAGGAGAGGGGAGGGAATGGAGGTGATCCTGTACATGTACAATTTTGTACATGGTAGAAATTAAGTATTTCTTCAAAAAGAAATAGAAACTCTCAGTAGACCTATAATAGGTAAATGGATTGAAATAGTAATAAGAAAACTTCCCCTAAAGAATAAGGCCAGGCACAAATGGCCTCACTGCTGATTTCTTCCAGTCATTAAAGGCGAATTAATACCAATGCTTCACAAACTTTCAAAATTTGGAAGAGGAAGGAACACTTCCCAATTCATTCTATGAGAGCATATTACCCTGATACTATAACCAGATAAATACCAAGAAAAGAAAACTACAGACCAGTGTCTCTTATAAATATAGATGCCAAAATACTCAAGAAAATCCTGGCAAACTGTATCCAGCAACATATAAAAAGGATTGTACATCATAATGAAGTGAAACTTAACCTAGGAATGAATGCAGGATTGACTCAACATACAAGACTCCTTCAGTATAATTCACAAAACTCTGTGACCATCTCTATCAACACATAAAAGCATTTGAAAAAACAGGGATTCACTTTATTTTAGATATTTCAGATAGATGGAATCATATCATACATGACCTCTTGTGTTTGGCTTCTTAACTTCCAGTGATGATTTCAAGATTTCGTTCACACTGTAGCATGTATCCATAATTCACTACTTTTTATTGTATAGTTCTTGATGTAAATGGGATTACTTTCTTAGGTTCTCTTTCATTGTGTATGGAAACAACTGATTTTATATGTAATTTTGTATTCTGAAATCTGAAACTAGAACTTTATCAGTTTTAACAGATTTTTGGTCTTTAGGGTTTAGAGATCATTTTGTTTCCTTCTTCTGATGTGGATGCCTTTAGTTTCTTTCTCTTGCCAAGTTGCACTGGCTCGCACTTCCAGTGCTGTGTTGAATAAGAGTGGTGAGAGTGGGGCTCTTTGTCTTGGTCCTTATCTTCGAGGAAAGGCTTTTGACTTTTCACTGTTGAGTACAGTGATAGCTGTGGGTTAATCATATATGGCCTTCATTAGGTTGAGGGACATTCCTTCTATACCTAATTTGTTCAGTCTTTATCATGAAAGGATGTTGAATTTTGTCAAAAGATTTTTCTGCATCTTTTGAAATATCAGATGATTTTTATTGAAAATAAAATATTGAAAAATTGTATGATTTTTATCCTTCATTCTGTGAATGTGGTGTATCATGTTTATTAATTTGCTGGTATTGAACCATCCTTGCATCCCAGGGATGAAACCCACTTGCTCATGGTGTCTGCTCCTATTGATTTGGTTTGCCAGTATTTTGTTGAGGGTTTTTGCATCTGTGTTCATCAGGGAGATTGGCCTATAATTTTCTTGTCATGTCCTTATCTGGCTTCAGTATCAGAGTAATGCTGGCCTTGTAAAATGAGTTTGGAACTGTTCCTTCCTCTTGAATGGTTTCGAGGAGTTTGAGAAGGATTGGCATTAATTCATCTTCAGGTGTTTGGTAGAATTTAGCCATGAAGCCATCTGGTCCTGGGGCTTTTATTTGTGGGAAATGTTTGATTATCAATTCAATCTCCTTGCTCCTTATTGGTCTATTCAGATTTTCTATTACTTTATGATCCAGTCTTCGTAAGTTGTATGTTTCTAGGCATTTATCCATTTCTTCTAAGTCACCTAGTTTGCTGGCATATAATTGTTAATAGTAGTTTGATGATATTTTGTACTTCTGTGGCATTAATTGTAATGTCTCCTCTTTTGTTTATAATTTTATTAATTTGAGTAATAGCCCTCAAATCTCTTTTAGATAGTCCAGTCAAAGGTTTATCCATTTTGTTTATCTTTTTGAAAGAAACTTGCTAAAATGGAGTTGTATAAGCTGGCTTGTATAAGGTCAGAATCTAGAAAGTTCTAAATTGTTTAAAGTGCCTACTAGGACAAGCTGCCTGAGAATCTGTTTATTTTTAAATTCTTGATAGTATTCAAGTGTTTTCAGTAAGAACTCAAGTGATTTCGATTTTTAAAGCTGTTAGATTTAAAATCTTAAATTATACATTGAATGTAATATAGGTTTTTATGTAAATTTTTAAAGTTTTTTTTTTTTTTTTTTTAAGTGAAGGGTTATTGTGGGAAGTGCCACATCCAGGGAATTTCCTTGTAATGGTGGGGAAGAAGTCTGTATGAGAATAGATCATATTAGACAACAAGATCTTTTATCATTTTCAATTCAGCAATTCTGGGAAATGCAAGTTAATTAGAGAAATTAAATCTCCAGGAGAAACATTGGCTTTCTGAGGTCATTATAACTGCTAGCAGCATGATTGTATATAACTTGGAGGAGTCCCTGTGTGCCAGACTTACTATAGAAAGGAGGGTAATTGAATGAGAAACTTGAGAGTGTCATCAGTCAATAATACAATTCAAGAAGAGAAGAAGAAGAATAGTGAGTAATCATGGGGGCCTTTTTGGAGCTATGTATTCTGAGTCAGTGGGAAATGACATAGTATAGGACGTGGTGTCCTCATTCTGTAATGAAAAAGGTCAGTTTCCCTCCCCAGGCTGTTACTTTAGGTGTGCCACCAAGTGTCCCATTTCTTTTTTTTTTTTTCCAAGTGTCCCATTTCTTTGTATGGATACATTAAGTGTCTCAAACCAAATTGTATCTCATTTTTCTCAGCTCTCTTTTTTTCTGTGATTTACATATTTGCCATCCTTCTAAAAGCATGGGTTTCTGTCTTTGCAATCTGTTGGCTAGAGACTTTTTGCTGATATATGGGGGCCTCCCCTGCTTGTACCTGAGGGAAGGAGGAGCCCTGAGCAGTGCCCCCCAATAACGAAGGTCTGAGATACACCCCAGCCTTCCCCAGGGATTTACCCCATGATTCATCTGAGGCTTATTGATCATCCATGGTGTCCCCATGTGGGCCAGTTACTGCAGAGTGCCAGAGAATCTCTGAAGATCCTGCCCACCAAAGGTTTATAGCCCGCTAGGTCACCAGGTACATGTCTGTAAGGCAAAGGCAAGGAAGGCATGGGCACAGGGGAGACGAGGGAGAATGAGGCACAGTGCCTAGGAGGGCAGACTGCCTTCAGTTTGCAGCATGGTGGGAGAGGTGGTGACACTTGACTTGGGTTGTCAAGACCAAGCTGGATTTTCACTGGAGTGGATTCAGAAAGTACATAGCAGGAAGGGACCCCGAGCAGAGGCAGGAGGCCCCAGCCATGGCACACCATCAGTGTTCATCTTCTGGCAAAGGACAGAACAGGGTCCTTGTCTGTGCACTTTGGTGGCCTGCGTCTGTGGGATGTACAGCCTCGTGGCCATGTTGGGCACATTCCCAGACCCACCACCAGACCCCATTGGGGCGAATCAGGGTTTTGTGTTGAAATGTCCTTGCTCTTACATCGGCCTCACAGCCTCTTCAGACACATTTCTGACGATGCTGTGGAGCAGGGGTGCTCTGGCCTAGAGAGCCAGTCCCCCTCCCCAGTGAGCCACCTTTCTGAATGGCTATGGGACGTGGTGAGGGAGGGGCCTGGCTCTCATGCAGAAGCCGCTTTCTCTTCATCTTGTTGGCCTCCTGTGCTCTGGAGCTGGTGCTGATGAGTTTGAGATGAGAGGGAGATATACAAGGCCAGGCCCAGATGTTCACCAGTGGATTAGTCTCTCTGTTCTGGAAAAGAGAGGAAGTAAAGTGGTTCCGATTCTTTTTCTGGTGTTTCCAGCTCTGCCCCCTTTCTTGCTAGAGAATGCTTGGTAACTATCAGAGGCCCTTCCTGACAGCAACGAGGAGAGCACGGGCCGCCTCCAGATGCTGCGCAGTTATAGGAAGTGCCTTGGGTGGGCTGCTCAGGGGAGGACAGTGCTGTGGTCCATCTACAGATCCTAGCTGAGCACAGCGACCTGGCTGCCACCCTGGGAACAACAGACAGATGACAGAGTCGGCCCTGGGCCCTCTCCAACACCTACGACTGGCGCATGGTGCCTCCCGGGCCAGTGGTGCCTCTGTCCCCACCCGGCCTCCGTGCACTCATGTCAGCGAGTCCTTCAGCGCAGAGGCGGCTGTGGGCACACTCTCTCTCCTGGCGGCCGCGAGCCCACCCTCTCCTGGAGGAAGGGGAGGCCTGCATAGCTGGTGGGGCAGGTTTTTTGTGGGGGGTGGGGGTTGTGTTGGCCCCAAGGGGCAGAGCCGGGTGCCATGCACCCACAGCGCCCAGTGCAGGCTGGGCCATACTGACAGTAGTGCAGTGGATGTGAGGTGACGTGGATGGCCTCATCCTTGTGGAGAGGCTGAATGAAGAGAAAGGAGGCCGGCTGCCTTTACGTTGGGGCCACACAGAGGGTCCCTTAGTGTCCCGAATTCTCTTTCTCTAGAAGTAACACATTGAAGCCTAGGAAATATCCTAGAGATGGTTATTAGAAGACTTTTCCAAAAAGTTCTTCCAGTTCTTCCATCTCAAGTCCTAGGCACGGTGTTCCCCCTGCCCTTCTTTCTGGTGGCCCTGAAGGGCAGACAGGCCCAGCCCCCATCCTCTCCCTCCCCGCCCTCCACCAGCACAGCAGCTTGAGCCAGGAATTGGGAATCTGGGGACGGAATCACCCAGATTAATTTGCACAACGGGTGAATGTATACATCAGATTACCACTCTGCCCTCTAAATTTGTAGTTCTCAGTGGGTCTACCCATCACTCAGTAGTCAGTCCCTGACAGCCTTGTCATATCTGTGACACCGTTACCTGAGTTTCTAGCTCTGCCTTATGTTCTTGGGATTCAACGTGACTGAACTTTGGTAAAAACTTGATATGTAGACACAAAGAACCATACACCGTTCAAGGGAGGAAACTGCGCAGTTCCTTTCACACAGCCTGTTAAGGGACTGCACTCCTCTTCCTTTGGTGAAACTTGCTTGCTGTTGTTCACGTGTAAAGCATTTGTATATCTGAACTCTCTGATGGTAGATCCTGGAAAGCATCTTGGAGGAGGCACCTGAATTAGGAGTCACAACCTGAGTGAGGAGGTCCTTGCTCATGGGCATGCCCGTCCTGTCCTCCTGCCAATTAGCTAACAGATATCCCTGCAGACTCGGGGGGCCCAGAGAGTATGAGCCTTGAGATACATCGAGAAGGGAACCTACTACTAGCCATTAGAAAAAGATGAGCAGGGGAGCCATTATGAAGAGAAGAATGGCATAAGTGGGATGTGAAGGGATTTGCCACAGGCCAGGCCCCCTGCTCATGAGCAGGGGTAGGAGCTGGATAGGACTCAAAGGAGTTCTCTGATTGTGTCTGGCCGAAGACAGTTCCTGTCCTTCTAGGTACTATGCGAATTCCTGGAATTTCTGCTCACCCATTTCAGAAGGTTCTGGTGTCTCAGGAAAAGAAGAGCCAAATGAAGAAATGTCTTGCTTGGCTTTACCACCAGAGGCCTGGGAATCTTCGCCTGTGCTGATGATAGCGAGAGCTGATGCTTACATGTGCTCTTGGCAGCGTTTATCCAACTAATAACTCTGTGAGGTAGTTAAGGAAGGTGTCATTATTCCCATTTTGCAGATGAGGCAACTGAGCTGCCAGGAGATTCATGGAATTCCATAGATAACAGAGTTGATCTATAGGAGAGCCAGGTCTGGGATGGCCCTATCAATCTACATCCAAGTCTGTCATTTTTCCTACCAAGCTCTCTCGCTCTATCTGAAGGTGGGGAAGGAGTCCAGGCTTGAATCTCTTTGGGGATAGACATTCATCAAGACTACCATGCCTGGTCTTGAGTTGCATACAGATGAGAAGATACTAGGAGGGGCTATGCCAGTGTGATTTTATGTCTTTGGCCCAGTGGTGTCATTCAGGTGGCTCAGGAGGCACGGAGGTTGTCCTAGGTCCTATTGACCTCGCCTCCACTGGTTCAAATTTCTCTATCACACAAAATATCCATTAGCTGTAATGATACAGTTTTCACTGTGGGGAAATTGCTAGAGAAAGAAGTTAGCTGGTGTTAAAGCTTCACTAAGTAATAAATAAATAAATAAATAAATAAATAAATAAATAAATAAATAAAGCAAGCTTCACTAAGTGTTCTTGGTACCTTTAATTTCAGTGAGTTTCCAGTGAGTCTGGCTCATTCTATATCTTCTCTGTTAGTCTCTGTACCCTCACAGTTACAAGAGATACCTGACAATGTGGATGGGCCCTGGCCGTGTGTTTTCTAAGGCATTCTGTCCGCCTGGGCGCGTGAGCACATGATGACTATATTCTTCCCTCATAGAGCTGCCAACTTCAGGAACTTCACATTCATCCAACTGAATGGAGAGTTTTCTCGGGGAAAGGGACTTGATGTCGGAGCCCGCTTCTGGAAAGGAAGCAACGTCCTTCTCTTTTTCTGTGATGTCGATATCTACTTCACCTCTGAATTCCTCAACACGTGCAGGCTGAACACGCAGCCAGGTATGGGTCTCTGGCCTCGACACTTCCCTTCCTCTCACTCCTTCATGGTTCTCTCTGACGTCCTGCTTCTGAACAGGCCTAATTTACCCCAAGAAAAGGAAAATCATCTGGTTTGATTTCTCCTTTGATGTCAGGGTGGGACTGTTGGCCCCCATAATCCTGAGATGCTTTGTCCTAAGTCTAGGACCCCTGTTCCGTGTTCAGCTGGGAGGTGGGCTCTAGTGAACATCCACAGGACAGGGCGTGGTGGGGATGATGGGGGCTGGAAAGCTGTCTGAGATTGAAGGGAAAGGAGTGGCCATGGGCAGACACTGAGGGAGGCAGGGATCTGAGCAGAAAGAATCCACGTGGAGAAAACCATTCTCCTGGAGTTTGACTTGTAAGCAGGCTAGTATTCAGCTGATAACAACTGTTAAATCATTGATGCTCTTGGGTGTAAACTGGTAAAGAGCAAATGCCCTGGGGTCCCTAAATCTACTGCTGCGTGAAGTCACCCTGGCCCTTCTGGCCACCCTTCAGAATCCCACAAGGCAGCAGTTAATGGGTTAATGTCTGGCAGGGCAGCTCAGTTGCTCCCCAGAGCCCCCATCTGTCAGGACTTTGCATGCCACTTCTGTGCTACAGATAGCCGAGAGTCTGCCCATGTGGTCGAGGTGTGTAGGACTGCTGAGATCTGTTTTATGGCTGAGTGAAAAGAAAAGAAAAAGTGGATACGAATATCTGGGATTATCAGAGAGCTGAATATGAGTGAACAAGCCTACTAGCTTTGCTTTAAGTGAATGTTTGTTTTCTGGTTTGCAGGGAAGAAGGTATTTTATCCGGTCCTTTTCAGTCAGTACAATCCTGGCATAATATATGGCCATCACGATGCAGTGCCTCCCCTGGAGCAGCAGCTGGTGAGTAATTACCCCGCAGGTGCCTTTGTGCAGCTCGCTTCCCTGTCTTTCATTACCAGGGGCACCTGACCATGAGTAAAGGTGAGTGGAAATCTGTGGATTGATTCCCACAGTAATTTTTAAATTTGGCAGACGTTCTGGCCTTTGGTCCCAGTGTCTTGTTGATTAAAAGTGCTTGTAATATTTAAAAGTGGAAAATAAGTAGGAACAGTACCTTACAGAAAGGTAATTTCACACCTTCATAGTTTTCTTCTATGGCTTTTAGAAACTAGTATTATTGCATTATGGATGCAGCACATTTTTTCTTCGTTATTACAGACCCTCCCAGGTAAGAAAGGTGACAGCTAGGAAGCAGAAGTCAGAAGGGGGTGGCTCACTGCAGGTCACCCAGTGAGCACATCAGTGGAGGAGTGAGGACCAGATCCAGGACCCTTCCCATAAGTGCCCTCATCCCCACACATGGCAGCCACTTTGGAGCACGGTCACCAGCAAGGTGGCTCCTAGAGGAACATTGGAGGGGCTTCTGTACTGAAATCTTGGTGGGTGCCTGCATGGCCCAGTGGTTGAGCATCTGCCTTCAGCTCAGATCATGATCCTGGGGTTCTGGGATCAAGTTCCGCATTGGGCTCCTGCAGGGAGCCTGCTTCTCCCTCTGCCTATGTCTCTGCCTCTCTCTCTGTCTGTAATAAATAAAATCTTAAAAACAAAAAAGATCTTGGCTGCACAGGTGGTGGATAGTGGGACCACACAGCCCCCCAGGATCTCTGTATGCCGAGTGGTCTTGGTGGTGGCGGTGGTGGTGGCCCTGAGTCCAGAGAAAGCAGTGTGGGCCACGGGAAGGTGTGGTAAAGCCAGAAGAGGGTCTCTGTAACACAGGTAGGCAATGCCCTTCTGAGACAAAATTCCCCATTATTGTTGTCATCCCCAACTTGAACTCTGACCTTTCCCGGCAGAGGTATCAACTAGGTTTGTCTAAAGCTGCGTTCCAGCTCAGGATGACTGTCAGGAGGCGTCTGACCTTGGGTTGTCTGCTCTTCATCACTTTGAGTGTCTGTGTCTCCTCTTGAGGCAAAGCCATGTTTCTTCCCACTGAGTACCTCTTCGGGTACAGAAGGGAAATCCGCTGTGCGAACGTGAAGCTGTGAGGGAACCCCGTCTCTCAGGCTTCTGTGCAACGGGAGAGTAAATTGACTTCATTGAAAACATGTGTTCTTTGAGATTCTTTTGGCAGACTGATTTGGTCCTTAAGGTTCCAGAAGTAGCAAAACCTGTTCTCTGTAGCCCCGTCTTCCAGTTAACCCTCTGGCTGATATAGGGATCTTTTCTAGAAGGTTTAGCTTGGGTTCCCTGAGGTTGAATGAGGTTGAATCCTCGCCCATCCCAGCGTGGTTTCCCTTTGGCCTATGCTGTCCAGTACCGTGATCAAAAACTCTCTCGTCCTGCAGTGAAACTCCACTACCACAGATAGACCGAGGATCTGTTCACGTAACCATATGTATATGTGTGCTGGATATCTCAGCACCGTCAGAGTTTTCCATTCCCCAAGAATCAGTTTTTGTCTACCTTAGGATGATATCACTTCTGTCAAGACACAGACCACCTTGTTTCCTTTCCATGAGTTGTAAGTTTCTATTAGGGCTGGAGGGGGAAAAAGAATATAGGATTTATTTTCTTTCAGCCAATCAGAATGTAAGTTCCTTTGGTTTTAAATAAAGTACTTCTTTACATTTGACATCAAATATGATTAATGTTTCAACTTCAAACTCATAAAGATCTTATTTGCTTGCAAGGAATTCTTTTCATTTCACACTTTAAAAGTTTTATCCTTTTATTACCATTCCTGCAGGGAAGCAGGTGCAAAGGGAAGCTAGACGTGTGATGTGGTTAAGCCAGTTTCTGAGATCCCCAGAATTACTAGTCAAGCAGAAACAACTGAGGAATGCCTGGATGTCTCAGCGATTGAGAGCATCTGCCTTTGGCTCAGGGAGTGATCCCAGGGTCCTAGGATCGAGTCCCACATCGGGGTCCTGCAGGGAGCCTGCTTCTCCCTCTGCCTGTGTCTCTGCCTCTCTCATGAATAAATAAGTTTTAAAAACAAAACAGAACTGAGGTCTCTATGTCCACAGCTAGAGCCTCTGAATTATCCTGCAGCTTTGACAGTTACTTCCAAATACACCTTAGAGCTTTCCTAGAGCACATAAATCTGATATGTTAGGGTTCAGTGTTCATGATGGCTTAGTCCAGAGAAACACAGTAGCTGTCTCTGAGACACAGGGGGTTCTCCATCTACAAGGAAAGTATTGATTATGTTCGTTATTGGATGAGCCATTTCTTGAGCACTTGCTCCCTACAGAGATCTAGATTGGAAGTTCTGGATTAATCAGAGGAACTGAAACAGTTTTGTATGAAGTGATTGGGGAGGTCACTTTACTGTCTTGTTTTTATGGACTCGCCCAAGATCATACAACCAGCTAGTAGCAGAACTCAGGTTGAAAGCAAGATTTCCTTACCCTACTGCAGTGGAAGCAGATTTGCTTAGGATCAAGATGAGGGCTGAAATATAAAGGAAATGATCTGACAAAAATTCCAAAGGAGAACATCAAGCTACAGAAATTAATTTAATGGAAACAATGTGTAGGTGCTAAGAAGGTATACATTGAAACAAGATGGTTAGACATGGTAAGTTAGTAAAGACTTCCTACCAAAGGTTCATTTTGACTCAGTCATGAAAGATCTGAGATCTGCAGATATTCTTTTTTTTTTTTAAGATTTTATTTTATCTGACAGAGAGCATAAGCAGGAGGAGCAGCAGGCAGAGGGAGAGGGAGAAGCAGGCCCTCCGTGGAGCAGGGAGCCTGAAGCAGGACTTGATCCCAGGACCTTGGGAACATGATCTGAGCCAAAGGCAGACACTCCAACAGAGCCACCCAGGCGCCCAGATCTATAGATATTCTTGAGAGCCACCCTGGAATATCAGTGTCGAGGTGGAGGGAGAACACAGATCCAGAATGGAGCCATAACGAAGAGTACTCACTGATGCAAACACGAGACAAGTGTGCGCAGCCCAGCGAGTGTGACCTCAGTAGTCCCTGTGCTGGTCACTGCCTGTCAGGGGCACTGCTGTGACACTTTGTCTTCAGACTAAAGCCAGAAGTCACATTCGGGGGCGGGGGGGGGGGGGGGAGGGCATTCAGACTAGTTGTTTCTTTACTTTTGAGTATAGACCATTAATAATAAGTATGTGACATCATGGGATTTTATGCTAACATTTAATTTTTTGAGTTGTAAACCTGAGATAAAACTTGCTGATATTTTTATGTAGAAAGACTCAGAGAGAAAGGACTGACTCTCTCTGACTTAAATGATTATTAACTTTAGACATTCCACTTTCCTGGTTCCAACCTGGTTCGTGCTGGTACCCACCCAGCTCTTCTGTCTGCAGAGCCTCTCCCTCCCCGGACACCCGGCCTTTCCTTCCCCCTCTGCCAGAGATATATTTCCAAAACATAGATTAATCCCATTTTAAATCATCTTGTCTGGCTTAAAGCCAGCTAGTAAATGTTTAACCACCCACCCTCTGGAAAGAGGAGAGGCAAAGCCCTGATACAAGGTGTTCGCCAGTTTCCATGCTGCCAGTGATTCCACCCCCCCACCACCCCGTGGCCTGGTGGAGGCCCAGAGCGATGTCCCTGCACACCGAGGTGGGGTGAGGTCTGGGAGCTGGTCCTGCCGGCCCCAGCATAGCACTGCCAGCCTTGATGGCTCCTTGGTATTAAGTGCCCCCCCACATAGACTTGGAAACCAGTGACAGAGCATGTGTCTGCAAACCCCAGCACCTGGCGCATGGCGCCAGCTCAGTAGACCCCTGGCCTCTCTGCCTGGTGTGTGCCCGGCCTGTGTCTGTGCCCTGGCCTTGCCCCGTGAGGCCCTGTCACCACCGCCCCCCCTCCAAGGCTTGGGGGGTGTGACCTCTCAGCCTGCTGTGCACCCCACTCAGCATTTCCGTGCAGCGACTTTTTGCCTGTCTGTCCAGGGTGCACATGGCACACTGAGTCCTGTCCTCACCCTCTTTGAGTCCAGGTACCCTCCCTGTCTGCCCCTTCCAGGAAGTATGTTACCACTAATCTGCATTTCGGTTTACATTTCTAAAACTTGCTGACTGAGCAGAGTCCATCCTTTGGTCTGCTCTTACACAGATAGCGCTGGGTACCACAAGTGGTCATGCGTGCCATCCACAGCCTGTGGGAAGCCAGCACTGCGCCCGCCTTATTGCATGGACCCACCAGTGAGGCGCAGGGGCACGACTGCTCGTTCCACAGACAAAACTTGCTGCACTGAGGCGTAGGTCACTTGCTGGGATTGCTGAGTGAGACACTGGGAAGCAAAGGTGGCCCTGTGTGATGAAGACGGGACCAAGGCCGATGCTGCGTGGCAGCCACGTGTTCTTAGGCCTTGGAGTGCTTCCAGGAGAGTGGAATCCAGCCATGGCTATAGAGTCCTACATGAGGAAGCCTGGACAGTTCTCCCCCAGCATGATACCCTCCAGAAGATACCTTATTCTTTTAAGCAGATACCATTAAAAGAGGCCTTGTGGGAAAATGTGGGTTAACAGGGATCTTGGAGGAGGTGGCATTCAAGTCCATTCTTAGACCAATTCTATGAAAGCTGTGCCTCCACGGTATTTTATTTCTCAAGACATAGAAACGGTTATAGCAATCCTGGTGTTGGTCCGGGCTCAGTCGTTCCACCTCTGCACCCCCATCCAGACTCCCCCAGTGCCCAGGTAAGGGAAGTATCATGCAGGGTCGGGGGCACCCACCCCAGCCACTGAAGGCCTGAAGCTCGGGGTGGCTGCTGCTTGCAGGCAGGACTGGCTGCATAATTCATGTGGCCCAGTACAGAGTGGAAGTGCAGGGCCCCAGTGCAGGAATTATTAAGCATTTCGAGAGCATTAAACCCAGGAGGAAAGCCTCTGAGCGCGGGGCCTGCCGACTGCAGGGCCACATACCACAGGTGTTTCTCGTGAGTGTGAGCCTGGGCAAACACAGCCTTGGCTCTTGGGAGGCTCTCTTTGATTTAGAGGTAATACTCTGCTCGAATATTTGTTATTTATTTTATTTCAGGGCCCAGATTGCACCATTAAACCATCGGCACCATTAAACCGACAGGCACTGACTGCCTTCCTGGGTCCCCCTGCAGCTGCAGGGTGGCCGTCTTCCCACATCTCTGGGGAGAGACTCTGGTCTGTGCTTTGTGTTTTGGTCCCAATAGAAAATAATCAGCCCCGTCACATGCATCACCCACAGAGGTGTGGGTCTGGAAACTTCCTGTGGGAGAGCAGGCTTGACAGCCGTCCTTCTGTGCTGTGCTATGCTCCTGCCCTGCAGTGCTCTGCTGAGATCTAAGGTGGAGAGGGAAGGGGGCTGCAGAGACTTGAGAGGAGGCTAGTCCTCAAAAGACCTTGTGTTGAGTCAGGATAGCACTTGAAAACAGATCGGCGAAATTCAGGAAAGAAGGAGATGTTTTTCTTTTGACTTATGATCTTTATCTGAGTTTCTTCCTCCTCTGTGGTAGTAAACATTGTTGGTGTATATTTATCTTTTCAAAGCTTGAATAGAGCAGTGGAGCTTCTTGTGCCTGGGGCGGAGGCTCTAAGCAGCAGAGCCCTCTGCTTAGAGCCCAGGAAGGCAAAAACATTTTTGTCCGTTTGTCCAAAGCCACATGATTCTGAATTTTCCCACCAAAATCCCTGGGCCCTCATGACTCACCCAAGAACTCCTTATGTGATCCATGTCTGTTTCCACTGGCATGAAGCCCTCTCTGCCCTAAGACTGCTCCTCATCCTCTCTTGGAGAAGCATTTATTGAGTACCTGATGTGTACTTGACAGTGATCTGGAGGCAATCAACCAGACCAAGGCCCTGGGCTTATGTTCACCAGTGGTGGTTGGTGAACACAGAAAAGAGAGGAAACAAATGCATCAACCAGATAATTTCAGAAAGCTGTGTTATGGAGAGAATAAAGCAGGTGACAGTATAGAGAGTGACATGGTGGTGACGGAGGTACAGGCTGCCGACCCTGGCTGACGAGGCCGGGATGACTGCTCTAAACAAGTGATGTTGGACCAGAGCCCACTGGTGAGCAAAGAAAAGGTGACCCAGGAAAGGGGTCTGCAAGTGTCTAGCCTCAGAGACCTGCCAGCCTGGTGTGTCCAAGGGGCAGGACAGAAGGAGACTGTGTGAGGGGATGTGAGCTGGACGAGGCAGGCGGGGCTTTGGTCACGTAGGACCTTCACAGGGCAGAGGTTTTCTCTGGGTTTATTCTAATTGTATTAGTGAGAATGCAATAAAAGCCCCTTCAGGGTTTTAAATTGGAACATGCTGTGATCTGATAAACATTTGAGAGCGCTCACTCCCAGCTCGGCTACTCGTTGAGGGCACGATGCCAGTGACGTGACACAGCTGTGGGGGGTAAAGCCTGTCAGGAGTGAACTCGGGCTTGCCCTGATGTTATATGCTGTGGGTGCCATCAGATTGGTTTCCACCAATGGCTAAATTTCAAGGAGCATTTCAGATAGTGGCTTTCTTAGGCTTGCCAACCAGTTAGGAAGTTTTTATATAGTGCATTCCCCAGCTGGTAAATCAGTTTGTGTCTGTCCCGCTGGTCCCAGGTGAGGGTCACTCTTGACCTTGTCCAGCCTTGCTGGGTGCTGCATCCACAGCCTGGGTGTGGGGCGACCACCTCTTGCCACCCCTCTTGTCTTTCTTCCCAAGCCCTGGCCTTCCTCTTTTAGATTCCATACAGACCTCAGCCAGATGCTTGAAGTTGGGATACTGGCACTTCTCTTAACTCCATGTTTATCCAGAAGCTTAGAGGACTGGTCTTCATCCTGACCAGCAGAAAGGATATTAAGCCATTAGCTGCAACAGAAACCGTGTGTACCTGCTATGAAACAGAAACTCTTTTTAAAAAATGACTCAATGGAGATTTTCCCAAGCTTTCCTTCCCTGCAAAATCTTTCCAGTTGATACTAATGAAATTACCTTGTCACTTGGGAGATATTGTATAACAGGCCTTTGTTCTGAGGAGGAATTGGAACACATCTGCTGGGACTCACTGACAAAATCTCTCTTGGTCCTCATTTTCCTTCCCCAAACCCTGACGCGTATGTATTCACTCGGTGCGAGTGGTCGTGAAGAGGAGATGGTTTCATGGATTACAAAGCAAAAGAATTTTTAATTTCACAGCTCTGCCACGAGCCATTTATGGAAGACAGTTGAGGCTGTGGTAGAGACAAGAAGCTTCGGGAAGGTGGAAGAGCAGTGAGGATAGATGTTTGGGAGCTGGGAGAGACCTTAGCGGAGGGTTAGTTCAACCTCCTGATTGATTGGTTGATTGACTGATTGCTTTTATTTGAGAGAGTGACAGAGAGCATGAGTGGGGGAAGGGCAGAGGGAGAGGGAGAAGCAGACTCCCTCCTGAGCAGGGAGCTGATTGCTTGTTGGGCTCCATCCCTGGCCCCTGGGATCATGACCTGAACTGAGGCAAATGCTTAACCAACTGGGCCATCAAGGCACCCCTTAATTTTTAATTTTTATTTGGGGGGAGGGGCAGGGGGAGAAGGAGAAGAATCTCAAGCAGGCTCTAGGCCCAGCACAGAGCCCCACGCAGGGGGCTCAATCCCACGACCCCAAGATCGTGACCTGAGCCGAAATCAGGAGTCAGATGCTTAACGGACTGAGGCACCCAGGCGCCCCTCAACCACCTCATTTAAAGGAAAGGAAGTAGAGGCTCAAAGAATTGAGGGATCTGACGGAAGCAGAAAAGTCAGTCCATGGGCAAGTTGGGAGGAGACGCTGGTGCTCCTCCCCTGCTACACAGTCTGTGATGAGCAGTGAGCAAAGGGAGCCAAACCTCACAGGCAGAAAATGGAAAAGTCCTGGTGGGTGGGGACCTGCTGTGGCCCCCTCCCACTTCCCCATCCCTCAGGAGGGGATTTTCTGCACTAAGCACCGATGTTAACCCCAAGAATGAATCGTGAAAAAGAACTATTACAGTCTCAGAATGAGTCCCAGAATTAGCTCCGCCAAAAAACTAAAGGAAAGTTTGGAAAGGTCTTGCTGCTTTAGCAAATGCATTGGAAATTTCTTTGCAGAGTAACAGGCTGTGCAGGCCCCGGCCTCGCTCTCTGAAGACCGTCCCTGCTTGGATGGCCTCCTGGCAGCCCTGCAGCTTGGCACCACCACAGATGCTCTTGGGAGCAGTTTGGTTTTAAAATAGTTTAGAGATGAATGGACAGAGCCTTTCTTCAGAACCTGGACTCCTGATGCCCTTTACCTCAGGGAGCAAGAGGTCGCAGAGCCCAAGTAACACACTGCCTTCTCAGGTTTTCTTTGCATTTCCCAAGGGAGTCCTATGTGTGCCCCTGTGCCAGGGCAGCTGACTCCCCGGCTGTTCTCTTTGCCTTTCCTCCCTCCCAAGCCCTGGCTGGCTCCCACCCGGCCTGTGTGAGGGGCCGAGGCCTCCTGTTCTCTCTGGTACTGCTGCTGAGCCAGACACGTAGGTGGCTTTTCCATGGTGCCGCTCAAAAGCTTGCTCTCCTGGTTTGTTTTTGAGTGTGAGTGTGAGCATGAGTGTGTGTGTTCATGCCGACACCCTAGGAACCTTCCAAGCAGAGGTGCCAAGGACCACAGGGCCCATCTCGGAGCTGCTGCATTCAGGGTGTTCCTGGCTGTCGAAAAGGCCTGGGGCCCAGCGTTTCCTGCGCAAGGCTGTCGCTGGGCTCCCCACTTCACACCAGTGGCACCGCTCTGTGACGTCTCTCCATCACGGTCCCCTCTGTCCACCCCTCCTGAATGACCGAATGACCATGTTTTCCCCGCAGGTCATAAAGAAGGAAACTGGATTTTGGCGAGACTTTGGCTTTGGGATGACCTGTCAGTACCGTTCGGACTTCATCAATATAGGTAAGACGGCGCCGAGCAGCACGTCTGCACCTCTGCTGCCACCTGGAGGCCGAGGCCTGAGGCCCAGAGCAGGCGGGAGGGCCCCGGGCGGGTTCCCAGGATGCTGGGTGTACCCACTTCCCAAGAGAGGGCTGTTGCTCTTGTCGTGGACTTGGGGGCTGGACCAGGAGGAGGCTGGGGCATGTGTGACCTTGAGCCCCTCTAATCTCCACTAGACCCTCCCAGTCACCCCAAATGTGGCACACAGACTGAGGGCAAGGCAGCTGCTACAGACAGATGACTTCAAACCGCTCCCCCGGCCGCCACCACCCCGCTCCCGAGCCTCCTTCTGACCTAGTTCTGGCTCTGGTCCCTCCCAGGCAGAACATTCTGGGCCTCCACAGTAGCAGGATCCACTGAGAAACATAAGGGCAACGTGGGAGATTTGGGAAAATCACATACCAGAAAAGATCCAAATTTCTCTCTGCTGAACCTTCGAAAATTCCAGATGCTACTTCAGGCTCCGGCTGAGCGTATAGTCACTGTCCATGCACACACGTTCCCAGAATGCCCAGAGGCCCTTAGGTCACAGTTGAGGCCAAAGGACACGGGGACAGCACGGCAGGTGGGGGCTGTGGGATGAGAGCACTTCCTGTCCCTCAGAGTGGCACCTGCTCATGTGCCTTGAGAGAGAGTGACATTGTGACTCTGCACACCAGAGGCTTTGGTCTTGGGCTCAGGCTCAGGGTGGCTGCTGGCATGGGGTCAAGAAACTCTGGCTCCCAGATGATGGACACTGCCACCACCCCGCCCCATCTTCCTTTTTAAAGCAGGTTTCCGTTTCGAGAAACCCTGTGTTCCCGTGCTCTGTGTGCACGGACAGATCCATTTTTGATGATGTATGTTTATCAGACTTGAATTTAGAATAAACTGGATTTTCCTAAGGATGGGGCATCATGGCAGCTGACACATGTGGGAATGGTGGGCTCCCTCCATGAGCCATTGCTGTCACCTCAGAGTCTCTGGGTCACGTCTGGACCCCAGTCATCCCTTAGCATCTTGTATTTATCTGTAAGCATCTAACTTTTGCACCGTCTCTTTAACAAGCTGTAATGATACCGATAAGAAACCCATTACAACGAAGCAAGCACTTCCCCTTCTGTGACTGCTCGCTCGGGCATGACATCTAGTTCGCACCAGGATAAGGAACCGTGGCTCAAGAGAGGTGACCTGGCCGAACTGAGACTCACGTTCCTGACCCCTGATTCTGTTGTCTGCCCGCCGGCCATCAGGGGCCACCAGCCACTTGCGTGCAGAGCCCAACCATGGGCAGGCTCAGGTGGCCTGTGCATGGGTCCCCCTCCCGGCCTGGTGGTGATGGGCGGCCTGGAGCAGAGGAGGGTGGCCTGGGGGCCATGTGGGACCAGTGATGACAGGCATTTGGGGGGACTTCACCACTTTTCGTCAAAGTTACATTTAAGTCTTGGAGGGTTCAAGCTGGCAAGGCGGCAGCAGGGCCCACTGTGGGGCTCAGGCCACTGCGTGGCAGTTCCAGCAGCCCTAGGAGGCAGGCGGTGCCAGGAGGCCTGTCTGTGACCTCGTGGCCTCCGGGAGTGGGTGCTGGCCGCCGCTGTGAAACCTTCCCTTTGGGGTGTCTGAATTCTCCCTTGCAGATGGACACCCGCAGATTTCAGAGGGGCAGTGACACATGCCCCCTAAAACACTGCCGCACCACGCAATGAGGGCCATGTCTGTGTGAGGCAAGAAGGGCACAGAGGTCGGAGGCGGCCGAGCAGCATGACTCAGCGGTGTCCTCTCTCCCACAGGTGGCTTTGACTTGGACATCAGAGGCTGGGGCGGGGAGGACGTGCACCTGTACCGCAAGTATCTCCACAGCAATCTGATTGTGGTGCGTACACCTGTGCGGGGGCTCTTCCACCTGTGGCACGAGAAGCACTGCGTGGACGAGCTGGCCCCCGAGCAGTACAAGATGTGCATGCAGTCCAAGGCCATGAACGAGGCGTCCCACGGGCAGCTGGGGATGCTGGTCTTCAGGCACGAGATAGAGGCCCATCTTCGCAAACAGAAGACGAGTAGCAAAAAAACCTGAACTCCCAGGGATAGATCCAGGGAGGTTTTGTACTTTTTTCCCTTTGTGATCACTGAACATGTGGCTGTGACAAAGAAAAGATTTCCCTCAAGGGAAAGAAAAAAAAAAGTTCAACTGATTAGTAAAAGAGATGGGAGAGAGCCTCTGATTTCTCTCTGCCTATTTGGCTCAACCCAACAGGAATTAAAATCTCCCACTTGGCCTGCAGGAGCAGCCCAAATGCATCCCGTGCAGAGTCTGACAAAGGCAGGATGATTGTGAGGTTACAAGCCTAACTGCGTGGAGGTTTTGTGTTTACAGCAGAGTGAGAGCTATTATCTTTTGTGCCCGTTGAAACATTCACAAATTATAAAAAGTTTTTTTTATAAGGAGTTCTTTCAAATGAAAGGCAAGCACATGTCTCCCCTATGAGTGATGACTGCGTGGGTAGGGCTGTCGTGCCTGGAAATGCTGACATATCAGGAGACCTTGTGAGCTTCGGAGATACACTCCTGGCGATCCTTGTGAGTATATTAAGCAAAACCAAATGGACTCAAAAAGAGAAAAAGAGAAACTATTGTGTCATTTCCATCCAAGATTAACCAAAAATAATCTGCTCATCTTTTTTTATTATAGTTTTAACCATCCTCGTTTCTTAATTTTATTTAAAAATGCCTTTTTTTTGCTTATGAGTTATATTCTGCTTATTTAATTACCAATTTGCAAGCCTTACTAAGATAGCACAAGTTAGCATACATTTTTATATACTTTAAGAAAATACTTGTATTGTGAGAAACTTTAGTTCAGATTGAGCCCCATATCCAAGGACATGCCAAATGCTGATCCCGTCAGACCCTGAATGTCAGGTGGAAGTCGTGGCATGGGGCTACTGATACATCGAGACTTAGAGATACTTTATCTGAAGAGTATTTCCCAAGAGAAGCAACTGATCATTGGAGGGAAAGAAAGATATACGTTTTCCCTTAACAGAAAGCCTCATTCAGACTGGTAATATCTTGATTTATTCAAAAGTCAGAAAACACATTTTCTCCTCAGGAGAACTGGGGACCACGTTCTTACCTGTTTAAATAAACCAAAGTATACTGTGTGAACCAAACTATCTTTTTTCAAAGCAGGGTGCTCTTCCTGGCTGCTGGCTTTTATGAAAAGAAATGCAGAAAAATGTATTTTGTGAAAGATCACTCCATCTGCCAGAGTCAAGTGGGATGGGAGATTTTGCTACATGTTCACCCACCCCAATCTACGGGAAAGTAAATATTTTTTAAATTAAACAGTTCTACTTAGCCGCCAAGATGCTTCTGAAAATGGCATTTTATTACAGTTTCCAACTATTTTTTAAAAATACAGTTAACATTGAGTGATTTCTACATTCATGTGAAAATTATTTATTTATTAGCCAGCACCAGATGCATGAGCTAATTATTTGTGATTCCTTGCCTTCTGTTTGCCCACAGTCAACTCATTGTTTAAAAGCTTCCAGAACATTCAAGCTGTTGGTGTGTAAAAAAAAAAAAAAAAAAAAAAAAAAAATGCATTGTATTGATTTGTACTGGTAGTTCGTAAAATTTAATTAAAACACAGGACATGAATGGAAGGTAACATTGGACAGCTAATAAAATATGATTTGTGGATATAATTTCTTCTTGGAATAAGAATGCCATTTCTTTAGTTTTGGGAAAACTTTTTTAATGTGGAGAGACCAGGATCTCTGAACCCTGGTGCAACAGACCCCATGGGCTAGATCCCTCATAGTTGCCAGGGCTGCCCTGTGTACTGTAGGGTATTTAGCAGCATCCCTGGCCTTCACCTGCTAGATCCAAGGAGCATCTCTCACCTACATTGACAATCAATATGTCTGCAGTCATTGCCACATGTCTTCTGGAGGGCACAAAAGCACCCCCCTACCTGCCCCTTTTGAGGACCACTGGTTTAGAAGGAGAGAACCACAAGGGAAAACCTGGCTGTTAATATTATTTCACTTGTCTTTTTTTAGAAGAAATTGAGAAATGATTTCTAAGGTCCTTTTCTGACTGGGTTTCATATTTTCACATACAGTTGGGATACTGGAGATTCAGGGCATCTCTGGCCTCTCTCCAGCAGTTCTGGGGGCTCCGCGGGACTGCCCTGCACAGTCCTGCCCATATTCTCCAGGTGTCAGGAGGATGCACTTCCAGCAGGCCGGCAGCAATGCTGCGAACCTTGTGATTAGGCAGGTCTGGGTGTCCTGCGGACGATGTAATCCCAGGCTGCACTCTGGGGGCCAACCAGCCATTTGTGCTGCTGTCGGTTGCATATCACTGATGCCTGAGGCAGTGATTAGGAATTGAGTTTCAACAGTTGGTTAAGAATTGCTGAGGTAGATGAAGAAAGGAAACAGCATAATATTGACCTATTTCTCTTTTTTTAGAACTTAGGTATAGCAGTTTTATTAACAAGTAGGAGTCCTCTTAAAGCACATGTAAGAGGGGGGTCTGTTTTAGTTTGGGCTGCTGTACAAACGTCCCTGGATGAGGTGGCCTAACCAGCAAGGGGATGATTAGGTCACAAATGCCGAGAATTCCGGGATTGAGGGGCGGGCAGATCCGTTGTCTGGTGAGGACCCATCTCACTGGATCCACGCAGGACAGAGACCCGGCAGAGGGCTAAGTACCTCCTAAGGGCCTCACTTCCAAATACCATCACAGTAGGGCTTCAACATCTGAATTTGGGGGCGGGGGGTTGCAAACATTCAGGCCTTAGCAGGACCTACCCTGTCCTGTATACAGAAGGGTTGGTGAAGGCCCTGCTGCGACATTACAGTTAGGGGACTAGGAATTTAACCCCAGACAGCAAAGGAAAGGAGTGAGGACCTCTGGCTTAGAGGACCCAGTCCCATGAGAACTTCTAGACGAAGGAAGTGCTGAGTCTTGGGCCTGTGTGATGCGCTGTCTGCATCTTCCCTCTGTTCTCATGGTATCTGGGTCACCCAAGAACTAGCCCAGCCATCTCCCTGGAGCGGGGACGTCCATGCAGACCTGGGTCCCCTCTGAGCAGTGGTGAGCTGACCCACCTCTTCCCCCATCTCACTCAGTAATGGCAGGTCAGTAGCTTGAAGTGGACCAAGGTGGGAGTATTTACACTGTGGAAACAGTTGGCGGAGGCTACCTAGCAGGACTCCCCTGCCCTCCTGCCCCACCACCCCCTCCCCATCGCAGCTGGTCATCACGACTGCAATGATGAGCCCCAGGCAGTTGAAGAGCATTAGAGGTTTTTGAGGTTGGTTGTAGAGCCAGGCACCTCCCGCACAGAAGACCACCTCCTCAAGCAGGCAGTACCATTTTCCAGGTGCGGGAACCGTGAGGAACCTGCTCGGGGTCACACCTTCACACCACATCCTGCCTCCAGCTGCAGAGGGCTACAAGGTCAGGGTGGGGGTAGGGGGAGGAGGGAGCTTCGGCCTCCAGCAAGTCCAGAGTCTGTTCTCTGCTGCCTCAGTTTCCCACCATGTTCTGCTCTTCAGCACACTCAGAATCCCCTGACAATGAGTGAGAACAACACAGAGGCCCAGGAACACACGGAATGCACAGAGCTTCCCCGTCTTGGCTGCAGGCCTTCTGTGAGGGTGGGGGCTCTGAAGCCTTGGAAGTAGCCCTCTGTATGACCCCATATGCCCCCCAGCATTGCCCCCCACATGCCCCTGTATGACCCTGTATGCCCCCCATATGCCTTCTGTATGCCTTCCATGTGCCCCTCATATGCCCTCCATTGTCCCCCGTATGCCCCCCGCATGCTCTCTGTATACCCCCGTATTCCCCCCATACCCGCCATATGCCCCCCATATGCCCTCTGTATGCCCTCCATATACCACCCTGCATGCCCCCACATGCCCTCTGCATGCCCTTTTTGCCCCCTGCATGCCCCCAACATGCACTCTGTGGATATAAAGGCTGCTGTGAATGGGAGGGGAGCACAGGTTAAATCCTCACCTTCTGAAAAAAGGCCTGACCTGGATCTGAGACTTGCTCATCAGGGGTCCTGTCCTCAGGGGGGTCCCTTCAAGGGTGGGTGTGTTTTACTCCCAACACCCATCAAATAACTGGCAGCTTTGTGTGATCCATATTCTGATTGGCTTTATATTTGAATTCAAAGCTGTTTCTCCTGGCATGACCCCACCAGGGCTTTGCTCTTGCTGCCAAAAGCTATGGGGAGCCTGCCAGCCCGGGGTGGGGACGCTGGGCGGTGGTTCCTTCTACACACAGAACATGTTCTCTCAGCAGAGGTGCCTTTCTCAATGTCTCTGTGACACTGATCCTTTGAGCTCGCCCTTTGGAGGGTCCTCCCCAGGGTCTCTTGGCCTTTTCGGCCTTGTCTGCTCTTCCAGGGGAGAGCACAGATCATGACCTGGGGAGAGAAGCAGGCACCGCCCCTGGGCGCTCTCTGCCTGTCACCCCATCACCCAGAGGCTCAGGCAGGGCCAGGCCCCTTCAGCAACCTCTGCCCAAGACTCCCCAAATGTCTGGTGGTCGACTGTACAGACGGCCTCCGGCTACAGGCTATACCCAGTGAACTGGATTTCCTCTTCATCAACCTGGGGGGCAGGACTTCAGCTCGCTGTTCCCTCCTGCTTGGCTGTTAACTCCCCATTTCTGACTCCCCTCCCCATTTCTGACTCCTCACCCCCGCCCAGTGTCTGAAGAACAACAATAATGATCACCCAGCCTGCTAGGATGTGAAACCCTTTTAAAACAGCTGAGTGAATCGGAGAAGGACAAACATTATATGGTCTCATTCATTTGGGGAATATAAAAAATAGTGAAAGGGAATAAAGGGGAAAGGAGAAAAAATAAGTGGGAAATATCAGAAAGGGAGAAAGAACATGAGAGACTCCTAACTCTGGGAAAGGAACAAGGGGTGGTAGAAAGGAAGGTGGGCGGGGGTGGGGGTGACTGGGTGGTGGGCACTGAGGGGGGCACTTGATGGGATGAGCACTGGGTGTTATGCTATATGTTGGCAAATTGAACACCAATAAAAAAATAAATAAATATTCCAAAAAAAAAAAAAAGAAACAGGAAAAATAAATACAAGGGGAGAACAAACAGCAAAACCCTCACATTACATTCAGAGAGGCTGAAGGAAAAAACGTATTAACTACTGGTTCTTTCTCTGGTCGTTAGCCTCAAACATCCCACCTGTAGGGTGTGGGGCTGTCAGGAGGGGCAGTGGGAGCTGTGTTTGGGAAGCACCTTCCGAGCTCCCCCACCGCCACCACCACTGAGAGCACGGCAGGGGGCTAGGGTCACTCGGAGCCATGTGGTCCGGCTGTAGAAGTGCACTGTGGTGGAGGGTCACCGGAGCTGGGCTCAGCTGGCAGGAAGACGTGAAGGAACATCCTTTTGGCTGAAGGAAAACAAAAGCTGACTAAGACTGATGACGGTGGTGGGGGCTTGCCCCCTTCCTGGCAGTCTGGGTTAGCACTGGCTCTGCCTGGCCTTTTCGGGCCACAAAACAAAGTTAATCCCAAAGGGATTTGGGGTTGCAAGTCTTTGGTCAAAAAGCCAGGCAAATACTTAGGGGATTTGTGATCAGGAATTCCTGAGCAACTCAATTTGTCAGTGACCAATTTGGGGTAAGGACTGGTCCCTGCAGACTTGGGGGTTGTCAAAATCCACCATTATGAGGATGCCACCCATAAACCTACCATTCGTCATTCAGACAAAGGTAGCCATCTCTCTGCATGCTACTTCAACTGGCTGATCCTTTGTGGGACTCCCCGTTATACCCCTTAATCTAAAAGCTGCCCTTTCTCCCTGACAACTCATCCCACAAACTCCAGCAGATGGGCCATTGGTATACACAGCCCATTGGTTATATAAACCGAGTTCATAACAGAAGAGCAGGGAGGGCATGAATCCTGCCTTAGTTGGACCTGTGATTCACAAAGAATAGCTACTATTTCGGGAGAACTTTATATATGCCAGACGCTTTGCACACTTCTTTTCTAAGCCTCAGAACCCAGTGGGTTTCTTAAGTAACTCCTGTTGGAAAGCTGAAGCTCAGATGGGCTTAGTATTTTTTTTTTTCTTTTAAGATTGCACACAGTGATAGGGCACCGTGGTGGCTCAATCAGTTAAGCATCTGTCTTTGGCTCAAGTCATGATCCAAGAGTCCGGGGATCAAGTCCTGCATCAGTAAGTAAGGGACAGGCAGGGCTAGGTAGGGAGAGATAGGGAGGGGAGCATGGAATCAGACTCACAGAAATCCCAAAAATGTGGAGGTGAAAGGACACCCTAGATAAGCAAACCAGACCATCCTGCCCAGGTGCCAGAGGTGGAGTCTTGTTATAACAGCTACTTGTGATCAACAAAGAGTTACCGGACCCTAAAGAGGAAGTGAGCCATTGAAGGTGTTCTCACTAGTCCGCACTCGTGGTGATGTCAGTGGAGATGTTAAAAGGATTTGGGTTCCCTGGTTGGCTTTCCATAAAAGGCCAGCCCTCCAGGCCCCCAGGGACAACCCCGTGGGGACCCCTCTCACTCCTGAGCTATCTCTGTATCCTTAATAAACCTCCGTGGCTTCATCCAGTCTCCTTTGTCTGAGACTCATTCTTGGGCTCCGTGAGGCAAGAACCCAGCAATCCTGCCTCCCCCTGCTCAGCGGGGCGTCTGCTTCTCCCCCTCCCTCGGGCCCTTCTCCCTGCTTGGGCTCGCTCGCTCGCCGCTCTCTGTGTGTGTGTCTCTCAAATGAACAAAAACTCTTTAAAAAAAAAAGAAAAGATTCCACGCAGCTGG
Source organism: Canis aureus (assembly GCF_053574225.1). Taxonomy (NCBI): domain Eukaryota; kingdom Metazoa; phylum Chordata; class Mammalia; order Carnivora; family Canidae; genus Canis; species Canis aureus. Next base: position 44,557,346 of record NC_135625.1, read on the forward strand.
CCAGTGAGCTGGCCTGGATCACACCGACAGCTGCCGGACTTTCTGCGAGAGGGAGCCAACTCAGGACCAGTGTGTCTTCACCACCCGAAAACGAAGCCCTTGCGTCAGGGAGGCCTCCTCGAGTCCTGGGCTCGGGCAGGAGGAAGGGCCGGCGCGGGGCGGGAGGGACCGGGGACGGCCTCCGGCGTCCAGGTGCGCGTGAGAACAGAAGGCGCGCACAGGCCGAGGGCGCCGGAGGGCGCTGTGAGGCGAGGCGAGGCGCGAGGCGAGGTGAGGTGAGGCGAGAGGCGAGAGGCGAGAGGCGAGGCGAGGCGAGGCGAGAGGCGAGAGGCGAGGCGAGAGGCGAGGCGAGAGGCGAGGTGAGGTGAGGCGAGAGGCGAGAGGCAAGGCGAGGTGAGAGGCGAGAGGCGAGGCGAGGCGAGGCGAGAGGCGAGAGGCGAGAGGCGAGAGGCGAGAGGCGAGGTGAGGTGAGGCGAGAGGCGAGGCGAGGTGAGGCGAGAGGCGAGGCGAGGTGAGGCGAGAGGCGAGGTGAGGTGAGGCGAGAGGCGAGGTGAGGTGAGGCGAGAGGCGAGGTGAGAGGCGAGAGGCGAGGCGAGGTGAGGCGAGAGGCGAGGTGAGGTGAGGCGAGAGGCGAGGTGAGGTGAGGCGAGAGGCGAGGTGAGAGGCGAGAGGCGAGGCGAGGCGAGGCGAGGCGAGAGGCGAGAGGCGAGGTGAGGTGAGGCGAGAGGCGAGAGGCGAGGCGCGGCTCGGACACACCTCAGACCCGGAGCGGGCGGGAGGCCGAGGGGGCGCAGGCGGGCGGGGCGGGGCGGCGCGGGGAGGGCGGGCGAGCTCTGCCGGCGGAACTGGAGCCCCGGCCCGGCCTCGGAAGGCACTGACCGCGTCCGCGTCCCCGCAGGCGGGAAAGCCAGGAGGCCCCGCAGCCCCTGTAGGTCGTCTTGTCTCCTTGCCCGTCACCGTCACGGGCGGGCGTCCCAAGGCGTCCCGCGTGAGGCCCACAGCGCTGCCTGCGGAAAGCTGCCTCCACAGGAAGCCGCCACTCTGAGACTTCCGGCCACGAATGATTTTAGATCTAAAAGCACATTTTTGCCACATTAGCACATGCCATTATTTTACACTTAAAAGGGAGGGTTAATTAAAAATGGCAACTTTTGATATAGATGCCCCTAAGATATTGTAAGTGACCTGTCCATGCCCATCGCCACTTGTTCTCCTTTTTCTTAACTCTGTGTTTCTCCTTCTTTGGCATAAGTTTGGGCCCACGGGCGTTTCTTGGCATTGCTCAGCTCTGCTGGTGACCCAGAGGCACAAAGTCACTTTCGTGCGCATCCTCCATAGCTGGGGAGGGAGGGAGACCAGGACCAGGGGCCCTACAGGTGACCCAGTGGGGGCTAATGATTGTGAGGGCCTGGAGGACGGGGTGGCAGCCAGAGAATCTGGGACGACTGTAAGAGGAGATTCTACAATCTCCCTGAAGTTGTTGAGAAAGAGGAGAGTCGATATGGGCAGTGAGAGGCATTTGCACCCAGTTCCAAAGAGTAGGCCGACTGGAGTGTTGGGAACTCGGACCTGGAGGGTAACAGCAGGGAAACACCCCAGACCAGAAACCTTAGGCCAGCCAAGGAGGGGAGCTTGCTGAGGCAGCAGAAGGGGGGGGGGGGGCGGGGTGCAGGACCAGGGCTCCGACATCCTTGCCTTAGGCCACAACGAGGGTCAGACACAGGGAGACTGTATCCAATAGTTGAGCTATGATGAGAATTCAGGCTTCCTCAACCCCATTCGGTTTTAACCACTTCCTGAATTCTGTACTGTTCTCACCCCCTAAGAATTTCAAGTATTACTGCTGGCCATCACACCATCAAGAAATGGACAGTTTATTCCTCTGAATGTTAATAACCAAAAGGATAAAATAGTACAGAACTCAGACCCACCCCCCCTTGTACTATTAGGTTAATTCAGTCAGGTCATTTCCTGTTTTCTAAGCCATCTGACAGTACTTAGTACATCCCACAGTTACTTAGTGTCATTATATCTGGTATGACTATACTTATTTCTTCCAGAATAATTTTAAGTGGAGGGTGATGCTGGAATCGTATGTCTTCATAATGATTAGTGACAACAGGGTACTTTTCTATTCATTTCAGAACCTTAAGATTTCAGAACTGAATGAATAAAAATCAGCTAGTAAAAACACTTTCTTTTAATTAAAACAGAACTACCATATGACCCAGGAATTCCACTTCTGGTATTTATCCAAAGAAAACAAAAATATCAATTCAAAAAGATACATGCACCCCCTATGTCCATTGCAGCATTCTTTGCAGTTGCCAAGATATGGAAGCAGCCCAGGTGTCCATCCATAGACAAATGGGTAAAAAGATATGGTGTATGTACACCATGGAATATTACTTGGCCATAAAAAAGGATGAGATCTTGCCATTTGTGACATGGACCTCAGTGGTATGATGGTGACTAAGATAAATAAGAGATAGACAAATACCCTATGGTTTCACTGATATGTGGAATCTAAACAACAAACAAAACCAAGCCAAACTCATAGGTACAGAAAACAGATTGGTGGTTGCAAGAAGGAAGGAGGGTTGGGAGGTGGGCAAAGTGGGTGAAGGGGGTCAAGAGGTACAGACTTCCAGTTACAAAATCAGTAAGCCATGGGGACGCACAGCATGGTGACAATCATTGATAATGCTACAGTGCAGACTTAAAAGTTGCTAAGAGAGGTTTTTTTTAAAGATTTTATTTATTTATTCATGAGAGACAGAGAGAGAGAGAGAGAGAGAGAGAGAGAATGAGAGAGAAGCAGGCTCCATGCAGGGAGCGCAACGTGGGACTCGATCCCAGGTCTCCAGGATCACGCCCTGGGCTGAAGGTGGCACTAAACTGCTGAGCCACTGGGCTGCCCTAAGGGAGTAGATCTTAAAAGTGATCACAAGAAAAACAACTTTGTAACTTTGTAAGGTGATGGATAACTAGACTTACAGTGGTGATTGTTTCAGTGGTCAAAGATTGTTTCAAAGGTCAAATCATTATGTTGTACAGCTGAAACTAATTTAATGTTAAATATCAGGTACACTGCAATTTTTAAAAAATACCTTTTTTAAAAAAAATAAAAGTGAAAACTGAAGTTCAGAGGGCTAATGGTGGGAAGATATGGGGACAGAATAGAAGTTTGTAACTTCCTGTCCCGTGCTGTCTTTGCAGTTCTATAAAGTCATGGCCATTTAATCACTGAAATGAAGGTTAAAGACAGGGTCTCTTGGATAGATGTCTAGTTGACAGTCATCTCTCAGACTATAGGTACACAGGGGACATTTCAAGTGACACTTTACAATGGTCTGTGTTTAAAAACCTTCTCATTAAAGCACGCACACACCCATACGGACACATATACACACATATCCTACTGTCTTCTCTGGCTATCTTTTATACTGGCAGTGAGTGTTTTACCCAACCAAGAACCTCATGAACCACCTCTGCTCCTTTGGAAAGAGTGCCGACACCAGGAGGAGGACTGGAGCGCAGGGGAATCTCCACCTTCCCAGAAGCATCATCTCTGGCTCAGGGCACCCCTGGTATAGTGACTCCAGCCCTTGCTGGGCTGGCCCAAGGGTTGCTAGGGGTTGGGGGTGTGGAGATGGCAGGGAGGTGGGATACAATTCCTGCCTGAGCAAACCTGCATAGCCAGGTGGGAGGCTACTCTCCTCTCCCATCCTTCCTTCATCATCAGGGGGCAGGCTGTAGAGCAACAAATGGCACATAATGCCCATCAGGTTCTGTAATGACATGAACTTCTGTGTTAGTTTCTGAGGGCTGCCGCAACAAATTATCATAAACTCAGAGGCTTAAGACAACAGAAATTTATTCTCTTATAGATCTAGAGCCTGGAAGTCTGAAACCAAGGTGCCAGCATGGCCACATTCCCTTCTAAGGCTCCGAGGAGAATCTGTGCCATACTGCTCTCCTAGCTCCTGGGGGTGGCCAGCTCTTCTTGGCATTCCCTAGCTTGCAGGAAATCCCCTGGAATCACTAGTCTCAGCCTGTGTCACCCCATGGTTGCCTCTCCTCTGTGTGTTTCCAAATCCCTCTCTCCTTATAAAGATGCCAGTCATTGGATGGAGGGCCCACCTGAACCCGATATGAACTTGATCACATCTGCAAAGACCCTATTCCCAATTAAGGTCACGTTCACAGGTACCAGGGCTTAGGACTTCACCCTGCCTTTCTGGGGATACCACTCAGCCCACAACATGCTCTTCTGTGCTGGCCTATCACTACTGACAGCAACTCACACATGCATGCACTTCAACCTCCTTGGTGTGCTTGTGGATGGATCCAAAGTAGATGGGGTGACCACTGTCCTGTTGTCCGGAATGAGAAAACAGTGCACAACAGTTTGCTCACTCCCCTACAGTCCACAGTATTTCTGGACATGTTAAGCTTCTCCTCCGTTTTAAACTCCTCATTCGATTTCCATTCCCAACTTTTGTTTTTCAATGCCTCTTACTTATATCCTGGCTCCAACATGCATAATAAATGAAGTGTGTCTGCAGGGTCATTTCAGCCACCAGTAAAGGCTTTTTTGCCAGCTCCCCAAAGCCAATGTGGAACTTAATCTAAACACAATCCTGAGATGTTTTGAAATGATGCAAAGTGGGAGTATAGAGGTCATGAAATAGTTACCATGAGCTACTGGGTTTTGAAGTACGCCTTAATTCCTAGAAAGTTTCCATTTCTTCTTTGTTCATTTATGTACATCATTAAGGTTGTAGACTTCATGTTAGGGAGTTGCTGAAATTGGGGATCATCTCCCTTGTCTTTTGGAGTGAATACAATGTGGTTAACTCCAGCATTAGTGCAGAAGAGAGATCTCCATGGGGCTCCAAGCATCCTTGCTGTTGATCAATCCTGGCTATGCTGCAGGGTAACGTTGGCTTCACACACAAATGTCTGTTTCAGCAGAGTTTACCCAGAGGAAAGCCCAATGGAGGCTGAGGATGACACAGCATGACGGAGGCTGTCACTCAAAGAGTTCCAGGTAGTCGGGCGGCTCGTCCTGCTGACCACAGGGGTACAGAAGGAGCTCTTTCCCCAGGGAAGTTATGGGTTCCTCCTGTGAATCAGAAGGCAGAGATCAGACCAGGCTGGGGGGACGGGGAAGGGCAGGCTGTTAAGATACTGTAAATAATAATGCCATGCCCTTCCGGCCTCCTCAGAGTACAGAACTTGTTGTATACCCTTGATTTACATGGAGCTTTATCGATTTATGACAATCTTAAAAGAGGTTTTTCTCATCTGCAAATTGCCATGTATGATTTTTCCCTCTTGGGCATGAATTCTACCCAAGAGTGGTCTCAGACGGGATCCGTCTGTGCACCGATGTTTAGTATCTTCTACGTTCTCTGCCTCAGCGAGTTCTCCCTGAATATCTGAGGGACCAGGTTCCGGGATAAAGGAAATGCAGTTAAGAATCCGGAGTATCCAGAAGAATTATCAAAGACTAATCCCCCCATTACCCATTTCAATCTTTTTTCTTGTAATTGCCTTTCATTGCTAGGGCCGCCGAGGACGCCACTGCACAGTGTAGGCCATTTCACCTTGTGGTAGTCCACCAGCGCTGCCAGGGTGGCGTGCTGCAGCCGGTCCGCGCCCAGGAAGCTGTACGAGTCTGTAGAGGCATCTATGAGGAAATGCTTACAGCCCTCCGCAGACAGATAGGACAGGGCATAGCCTTTGATCCTCTCACTGACTCGGATCAGAAAGCTGCCCGGTACGCAGGTGCTCAGGAGCTCATTTGCTCTCTTCAATGTAAGAATCCCTGTAGGAAAGAAAAGCAGGTATTTCAGCCAAATCATTTCGAGAACCCTCTTCAGTTAATGTAGCTGTGTGGATAACATTTAGTTAAAAGTAAGAGCAACTTCAAGTTCATTGGGACTTTTTTTTTTCTTAAATATTTTATTTATTCATGAGAGACAGAGAGACAGACAGAGAGAGGCAGAGACACAGGCAGGGGAGAAGCAGGCTCCATGCAGGTAGCCCGATGCGGGACTCGATCCCAGGACTCCAGGATCATGCCCTGGGCCAAAGGCAGGTGTCAAACCGCTGAGCCACCCAGGGATCCCCGCCATTGGGACTTCTTAAGCATATAGTACAGTATCATTCATCTCCTGGTATTTGGTGACTGGGCAAGCAGGGGAAACGACAGAAGCCACTGGATAATATCAATGAGAGTGTTTAACCTTCAGAATATGTTTCCACCTGTGCCCCTGGTTATAACACCACAGATGTTAGGCGGCTTCTGAGTCTGGCAGGACCCTTTACAGGCATCCTGGAAGTGTTCAATTCTGGAAAGGGACTGGAAGGTGCCCTCCTCAGTTTATTAGTGAGGACTCTGTGGCCTGAAGAGTTATCCTACACAGTCTTAAACAGTGGTTCTCAACCAGGACACCGTCTGGAAATGTCATGGGTAGGGGGTGCCACTGGCATCCACTGCATAGAGGCCAGGGATGCTGCTAAACAGCCTACAGTGCATAGGACAGCTTCACACTCCAAAGAGTCATCCAACCCAAATATCAATAGTGCTGTGCTGAGGACCCCGGCTTAGAAGTCAGCAAGTTAAGAATAAAACCAGGAGGGACCCCTATCTACAAGTGCTTTCTACTCTAGCTACTCTTAAATGATGCTTCAGTGGCATTTAAAGGAATAAAAGTTTATATACATACATAAGGATTTATATATATGCTTCTATATTTATGTTTTCATATATATTCAAAATAAAACTCTTCATATATATGTACATAGAGTAGAGATGAATTCACACTAATTCAGACCAGCCTTTTCCCCAACTAGTCCAAACTCTCGAGCCTTCTTATTCCTATTATAGTTCATCAGATGTATCAGTAATGCTGTGAGACATATAAGGAGTGTGCAAACATGTGTTGGAGAGATGGTGAAGTCATTCACTTATTCAAGTGAGCTCAGATTTGGGAGGAATGGCACTCTTCTAGTGATCCCTTTTGCCTCAGCAGACAGAAGCTCTTGCTTCTCGTAATCCATGGTTTGCTCCATATTGATATTCTGTATCTTATTATTAGGGAAAAGCCAGGCAAACAATCTCCTGGTGAAAAGGCAATGGATAGATTATTATAGCCCTTTATTCTTGTTATTAGTAAAGTTAATTGAGAATTGAACCTTAAGTGTCCAGAGTAGGACATCAGATAAAAGCATCTCTATTTTCCAGGGCACCTGGGTGGCACAGTAGGTTGAGCATCTGACTCTTGGTTTCAGCTCAGGTCATGATCTCAAGCCCCACATTGGGCTCCCCACTCAGTGTGCAGTCTATTTAAGGTTCTCTCTCCTTCTCCCTCTGTCCCTCCTCTCTCTCTCTCTCTCTCTCAAATAAATAAATCTTTTTTTAAAAAAGCATTTCTATTTTCTTTTTTGTAAACAGACCTTTAATAAAGGTGGGGATTTAAAAAAATCACCCATTCTCTCCCAGCCAATAACCAACCAACTAATCCCCCTGCTTTCTCTCATCCCATGTACCTTTCAGGAGGCCCCAGGGCCAATGCCTCAAAGTTATAGCGCTCAAGCCCTGTGAGGCTCAACCCCAGTGAAGCACCAGGATAGGAACTGGGGGTGCTGAAAATGCTTGACAGGTCCCCTCACTCACAGATAGGAAATATCCCTGAAAGAGAAGAAGAGTCATAGCCTCTCTTCTAGGGCCTCTAGCTCTACTGCACTGAGGCCCAACAAGGTTACAGGTTACTGATGCCTGTGCATGATCTCCATTGTCTCTAGTTACCTTTCTGCCCCTTCCTTGAGGAGACTGAGCCAATGGAAACTGCAGCACCACTGATACTGAGTGAGCCTCTTGGGTCAGCTGCTGTCTTCTCCAGGTTAGGCACTCAAATGATGCCCATATAAGTGCCAACAGATACGACTGCTGCTTCCATTGGTCTAGTTTAACCTTTCTAAACACACCTGATCCTACTGATCATTGCAGATGACAACAATAATCTGAAACAAGGCAACAGGTAACCAGCCTACCCAGGCACTAAACATGACTGAAGTTTCATGACTCTGTATTTGATTGTCTATGAAACCAGGGATATTTTTCACTGACACCGAAAACTCCCTTTCAGCGGTGAGGGGGCTCATAAGCAATGAGTGAAGGAGAAGCAGCATTCTGGAAAAACTTCTTCCAGACTTCCCAACAGGCTAACTCTGAAATTCCAGGTTACTTCAACAGATTGGGTAGATGTTATAATTTATAACATCAGCATGTTATCCAGATGGATTTAGATCCTAAAATGAAAGCTATTCTGGAAAATTATAACCAAACCTGGGTTAAGTTAGGTTAAATTCCTCCTAAAATCAGGTCAGATAGTAGCTGTAAATCCAACTCCCCAAAAGCCTCTCAAACTGAAATTAATACCCATTACACTCAGATCTTGGCACTGTGTAATATCCAGAGACACAAGAATACAATAAAATGATTTTGTGGCAAATCTTAAGTCGTAATGGAGATTCGAACACAATCATTCTGATGGCAGGTTTAGAAGTGAAGTGCTGTGGGGACCACACTTTGTTCTTTTTGCTTCACAACAGGATTATCATTCCTGAAGAGCATAGTCTTTTGGCTCATCTGATGATACTTGTCCTTGTACAATTTGTCATGATTCCATCGAAGGCAGGGAGGCCTGGCTATGATTGCTGCCAAGCAGTGAGCTTTGTCTGCATGCAGAGAGAATTCTTGAATACAAAGACAAAACCCAGTGTCAGACATTAATCTCTGTGCACAGGGCAATCTCCTTACCCTGGAGCATGACTCTAAGAATTCTGAAGCAGGAGTCTTCATCCAGCTCCCTATAGGCAGGGACGCCTCCAGGCAACCTTCCTCTGACCACCTCTCTGATATTATAAGAACCAAGCCCATGTGAGTTGACAAGAGGATTTCTGTGCTAGTGAAGAGGGGTAAATAAAAAGCTTTCTTTTATTTCATCAGTTTTTCAAATGAGCCAGATATTCAGCAATGCTCTATTTTAAGTTGAATCTGGGCAGGGTGTGTCAGAACTACTACAATCTGGAAGAAAGCAGATGTCACTGCACGCACAAGGTCTTACTGGGCAGCTTGTAGCTCTCAAACAGCCTGGGACAGAGCTGGCTAAAACCCCTGCGAGCCTGAATACCCAGCACAGAGGTTCACAACAGCAGGAATTGGGAGACAGCAGAGAGAAACGTCCCACTTCTTTCTCTGAGTGATGCCAGAGCACTGTCTAGGACAGTACTGTTCCATAGAATGTTCTGTGGCATGGGAAATGTCTGGCTGGCCATATGGAGGCCATTAGCCACATGTGACTATTGAGGGCCTGGAATGTAACTAGTGTCACTGAGGGACTCACCCTTTAATTTTATTTAATTTTAATTAATATTGGTTAAAGAGTCACATATAAATAGTGGCTACCATATTAGACAGGGTGGCTTTAAACCCCCTGGAGTGAAGGTACAGCTCCGTGACAGGCCTAGGAGGACTATTTTTTTACACAAAAGAGGGTGAACAGACCCTTCTATACTTCATATAACTTAGAAACCCCAGCATGGCCCAAGTTAGAAATCCAAGTGGCAGCTACCACCCTACAGAAGGAGGGCAGGTCTCCACCACTTCCTTCTGGAAAATGCCTACTTGTTCTCCAAGATGCAACTCCATAGCATGAAGCTTTCTGACTTCTCCCTGAGCAGTAAGTCAAATTTGCTCTACACCCGGTTCCCACCTCCACCTGAGACTCACCTGGTCTATCCCGGGTCTCATCTGGTTCCCCCTCTATCATGGCATGTACAACCCACAGCTCTATCAGAGCACTCACAGTATATTCTACTCTGTCTCTCCCTGCCCCGCGTCCTTGTGCTCTCCTAGAGGCAACTACCGCATCTTATTTATTTCCACACTTGCAGCACCTGCCACTTACAAGATGCCCAGAAAAGATCTAATGAGTAATTTTGTCTTATCACCAAGCCAGAAACTTTCTTCTCTAGGACACTTCTATGCAACCACTGCCTCTAGTCTGAACATTGTTATGTATAGGGACAAGGGATATATACATTTCTCCAAGGCACTACCAACTTTGTTTATATGTGTACATTTGTATGACCTATTTACAGAATCTGGAAAATGCATGTTTAAAAATAGATGAAAGGTAACCAAATAATAGTAGCATATAGAGTTCTTAATGTCTGTCTGGAACTCCTCAAATGGCACATTACTTCATTTAATCCTCAAAGCAGCCGGATGAACAAGTACTGTTCCTACTCTGAAATCTCAGATGAGCAAAACCTGCATGAGAGAGCATTCACAATGTGCTTCAGGTCACTTAGGCAGGCCAGAAAAAGCATTGGTCTTGAACCCAAGCAGTCTGACCCCAGAGTTCAGGCTCTCTCCTACTCAACCAAAATACTACCCCTGTGTGCTAGCATTTCACGCTGCTCAATGTGCCTCCATTTACTATCTCATTTAATTCTCAAACAACTCAAAATAAACAGAACTGCTATTACTACCATTGCCATGCAGATGGGAAAACTGAAGGAGAAGAGGTATATGCTTTAGGTTATAGGATTAGTTTAGTGATGGTTTCAAGTTTCTTGTCTTTCACTCAAGTATTTTATTTTTTAACCCCCCTGGGCTCATGAATTTTTCCTGAAATTGGCTGAAAATAAATTATGAATATTTATTTCACAAAGAGTTGTTCGTTTCTGACCTGGGCAACATAGAGTAGGGGTGGGGGTGGGTTAGAGGGAGAGAGAGAATCCAAAAGCAGACTCCTCATTGAGCACAGAGCCCAACACAGGGCTCAATCCCAGGACCCTAAGATCATGACCTGAGCTGCAATCAAGAGAAAGACACTCAGCTGACTGAGCTCCCCAGGTCCTATGACCCAAGCAACATAAAGATGATGCATTTTTCAGTGATTACTTAAGTATAGTCACCTGGATGCAGAATCATACATCAGTGACCTATGCCACCTCCCCTAAGCTCAGGATTCCTGGTTCCAGGGACTGAGAAGCCCCAGAGCAAGGCAGGCTTCAGCATTCTCCTTGACCATGCACCAGTCTGCTGAGAGCTGTCTGGGGGCTGCCCTTCCAGAGCTCTGCCAAGAAGCTCTCATTCCTTCTTTTGTCATTTGTCATTCTCTGCTACTTGGGCTGTCCAGAATACCCTGCAGGGAGGAGACAGAGCTAAAATAACTTTCATGAAGGAATTCATCTCCACTGTTAAGGTGAGCTCAAAGTCTTACATTGCAAAGTGCCTAGATTATGGATGAAAAAAGAAAAAAAGAGTTTTATTTTATTTTAAAGATTTTATTTATTTATTTGAGAGAGAGAGAGAACACAAGCAGGGGGAGTGGCAGAGAGAGAAGCAGGCTCCCCACTGAGCAGGGAGCCTTATGTGGGGCTTGATCCCGGGACCCTGGAATTATGACCTGAGCCAAAGGCAGATGCTTAACTGACTGAGCCACCCAGGTGCCCCAGAAAGCTGAGTCTTAGAAGAACTTATTTCCAAGTAGCAACCCTGCCAGATGCACACATTATCCATAGGAGGTCTTAAAGTTGGACATGAGCTCTATATTTTCCCACTTTAGCTCCTATTTTATGCCGTTTTTTTTTTTTTTTTTTTTTTTTTTAGCTCCCTAGTTCCTAAAGGAAGTACTTTCAGAGAAGCTCTGGGACCTGTACTAGATCCTCTATATGGAGGGAGATCCACTATCACGTCGAGCTTCATCCTTGAGGTCTCAGGCCCTTTGAGATGAGGAAAAGTAGAGCTTTCAAAGTTATTCATAATGTTTCCTTAATGAATTGAGAATTAAAATTACATCACTTGTTCTTTCTTCATTACCTTAATGGCTAACACTTATTAATTAGGGCTTACTGTGTGTCACATTCGGCACTAAGTACTTTACATACATTAGCTCACAAACCTTTTGAATGATTCTGTGAGGCAGGTAATATCATTGTCTGCATTACATAGAAGTCCAAAAGTCATGTAACTTGCCTGAGGGTGCAGAGCTGGCTGGTGGGAGCTGGGACTTGGCCCTGGAGATGTGCTCTTAACCACTATCCTCTGCTGTGTCCTTGCCCAACATAGAGAAAGAGTGTCCACGTTTTATAATCAAACCATGTGATGACAAAGAAACTCTGGCAATAAGAGTACAGATTAAAAGTACTTCTCGGGCAGCCCGGGTGGCTCAGTGGTTTAGTGCTGACTTCAGCCCAGGGCCTGATCCTGGAGTCCCAGGATCAAGTCCCACGTCGGGCTCCCTGCGTGGAGCCTGCTTCTCCCTCTGCCTGTCTCTGCCTCTCTCTCTGTGTCTCTCATGAATAAATAAATAAAATATTTAAAAAAATAAAATAAAAAAATAAACGTACTTCTCTAAATACCAGAATCCCCCTTTCCATAAGAAATCTGAAGTCAAATCCCCAAAGCAAGTCACCTTCTTTTGCCCCTCATCCATCCAGTCTGTCCTTCCTTTGTCTGCGGGGTCTGTCTTGGTCGCTCCAAGGACACAGAGTGAAGCCACAAGACTGAGCCCTGGGCATCTGTAATGGGAAGCATGGGGCACCTGGCACAAGCAGGCCATGTCACTCAGTGGCTGGCAGCACTAGGGTGAGGACTCAAGGGCATTATTTTAAAAACTCAAGTAAGCAAGGCCTTTAGGATTAATGTACTATTCCCAACATTAATGGAAATACATACTAATGTTTGTGCAGCCAGTTTGCTACACTGGGTAATTTATGAGAAAAGTCAAGGTCTTCCAGAAAAAAAAACCCCACAATAGTGCATAGTATTTGCTGCAGAAAAGTGATCTCTTTTCAAAAACGTATATAAGAGGGTAATAAAGAGGTAATAAATGTTACCCTCTCTATGTTTCCTCTTCAGTTATTTGGGAAATCTGAACAAATGCTAAGCAGTCAGATAAGAGAACTGCATAGAATAATTCAAAGTGCTTTCATGATTACTGTAGATGAAGTCTTCGTGCTAGAATGTAGGCAGATGCCCAGGCTCCATGCTAAAGCGATGGCGATCCCTCTCCAGGGTAGGACAGGGACTGCCGGGGAAGGGACTTGCAGTTGTCCACTCACAGTGACCTAGTCCTGCTGCTGGCCACATGAAGCCTAGGAATCACATGTGTAAATGAGGCCAGATGCGCTTAGTAAGACAGAAGCTTGAAAGGCTCCCTGTGAGGGGGGTGCAGAATTCCGACGGCCCCACAATTAAGAAATCACCACCCCTCAGCCAAAAAGTTGAAGGACAGATATCACTTATGAGTGCCAGTTCCCAGGTTCATTAACATTTTAGCCTGAAGGAAATCCTGGGCAGCCTCTGTGATGCTCTGTGTGTGCAATGTCTCCCATGTGTGCACTCGCCCTGGGGGGCCAGGGCCCCAGCGGCAGGGGCTGTGGGCTGGCAGGTGCCCTCGGAGTGGGAGCCAGGACTCCACCTGGACGGGCCGGCGTGGCTCAGGGAACTGAAGTCCCAGAGAGCAGCTGCCTCCACAGAAACACCCAGCACCTGCTCTCCAAGGAGAAGGAAACGTTGGAGGGACGTGTCAAAAGTGGAAGCATTCAAAATAGCTGCAGTGTGAACTATACTGAAATCCCACAGGTGTGAAAGGGATTTGCTTTTTAAGTAGCTTAAAATATAAAATATTGGGACTAAAGAATTTACAGGCAGGTTCGATTATAAACCATGACAGAAAAAGATATCCACAAAGAAACGGATCAGGATGGAAACATTTCAGCAGCAGGCTAATTATATCCATATTTGAATAAGGAAATATGCATTACATTACATTTCAGAGGAGTAATGATCGACTATTGATGCAAAAAGCAAATACGTCAATTCTCTAACAACAGAAGCAATTAGAAAATTTCTAAATCAGAAATTTGTTTATCTACTATTGCTGGATAAACCACCTTCCTCCTCCCAGCCCCTGGTGAATTCAAAGCTCCTAAACACTGTCATATATTCAGAGGAGATGGGATATGCTAATGGAGAGAATGAAGAAATGAGTCTGTGGGTTTCTGAACAGGCTTTCAAACTTCAATTTTATCTATTTGTTGGCTCTTTGCTTGAAAAAGTGTAAAAAAAGCATGTTAGTGAGTACAGTTACTTATATATCTGCACATTCTGGATACTCATAATCAGGAACCACAGTAAGTAAAATGACTTTTCAAGACATTAAATTTAGCTACAAGGACTCTCCAACACTCATCTCCACTGTACAAACATTCTGCAACAGAACGGGTGTCTTAAAGACTGCTATAATACGGTGACCAGATGAAAGAAGAAAATGAATAAAAACAAGGACTGTATTTCAGGGTCAAGAGAGTCTAACAGGATGCGAGAAGGGGGACAAAGGGAAAAGAAAAAAATCCTTCTTAAGGAAACAAAACCAAACAGATTTAATTACAGTATTCAGAAGATTTTAAGTCTAGAGAATAGAAGAGTTTATTGTAGCAAGTCTAGGACTCACCCCCATCTCACCGCACCTTCCCTCCCAAACTTGACAGGCCATGTTCTGTTCAACTTTTCCAAACAACTTAATTCCCTGTTTTGCAGTTGTCCTTTTGTCCTTCCAAATTCCTGTTGCCTTCTGGGGTGACCTCTTGGGTTCTGGGATTTTTAAGGACAGGCCCTAAATAAATACTTGTCAAAAGAGCAGAGGCCAGTTTTAGCAGTAATTAAGATCCATTTTATTGAAGTGCCACTTATTCCTTGTATATGGTATTGTCATGATGCTGTTACAACAATATTTGTGGCAAGATGAGGATTTTAATAATGAAGAGAAAGGTGGAGAGAACAGGAAGGGCAAACTTACTCTTTAGATGTTCAGTTCTGTTAAGTCATAATAACAGAAACACTATGTACCAGGCACTGTGGTAAGCACATTATATATATTAGCTGATTTGCTTTAAAAAAAAAACAAAAACAAAAACAAAAAAGAACAAAACTACTCTACAGTATAGATATTATCATCCCTGTTTTAAAGAGGAGAGCATGGGATGCATGAGTGGCCCAGTGCTTGAGCATCTGCCTTTGGCTCAGGTCATGATCACGGGTCCTGGGACTGAGTCCTGCATCGGACTCCCCACAGGGAGTCTGCTTCTCCCTCTGCCTCTGCCTCTCTCTGTATCTCTCATGAAAAAATAAAATATTTTTAAAAAAATAAGTAAATAAAGAGAACATAGCTCAAACCTAGGTGATCTGGACTTGGGAGTCTTGTGCCAAACCTATACCACACAGTTGACCCTCAAACACCACAGGTTTGAACTGTGTGGGTCCCTCATATGTGGATTTTTAGAAATAAATATAATACTGTAAATGTATATTCTCTTATGATTTTCTTAATAATGTTTTCTTTTCTCTAATTTATTATAAGAATATAGTACATAATACACAGAACATGCAAAATATGTGTTGACTGTTGATGTTATTAGTAAGGCTTTTGGTCAATAGTGGGTATTTGTCATTAAGTTTCTGGGAAGCCAAAATTTATTTGTAGATTTCCAACTGTGCAAGGAGTTGGCACCTCAACTTCTACATTGTTCAAGGGTCAACTGCACTATCTTTCTATACTAAGAGCTAAGAAAACTGTACTTCTCGGGCTTTATATTTTTTAAAAATCAGCTTGAGATATGATTTTTATGTACAATAAAATTTACCAATTTTAAGTGTGTAAATGATCAACTTTGACAAATGTATGCAGTTAGGTAACCACTACCACAATCATAATATGGATTCCATTTCTATTATTCTAAGCCTTTGTGGCCTTGGAGCACTGTATTAAAGACCTGAATGTTACATATCTGCTTCTTGAAATTCTACCTGAGAGTGAGCAAAATAGTGTCTGGACAAAAATGTGCTTTTTCCTTATTCTCATAGGTGGGGGATGGGACAAAACTTATGCTGCATGAAGGTTCCTTCACACTCTTACTTCACCACAGACTGAGATTTAGTAAACACATCCATTTATTAGAGAAACACATCTCTGTGGTATTATTGTTCACTGATTTATGTTTAAGTTATATAAAAAGCATGACACGGGTGTTCCCCTATTAATGGTCAGATATGCTGGGGATTTGAAGTTAAATAGATCTGGCTCTGAATATTGACACTAATGGTAGAAGCCTTAAAAGAACTTAACATCTTAGTTCCTTGGTTCTTATTCCATAAAGTAGGAATAAAAGTTACTTTCTTTAAAGTGCTCAATGTAATGCTTGGCACATATGGGACCCTCAAAAAATTACAGCTCCAACAAAATATAATACATATATTATAACATACTGCACAATTGGTAAAATGAATGAGCCAGTCTACATTTATAAACAAAGACAAATCTACATAACATAATGTTGGGAGAAAACTCAAGTTGCAGAGGAAGGCCTATAGCATGACACTATGTAAATGTTAAACACAATATTGCATGTTTTATAGAAGCAGATATATGTGTTTTATATATATTTCAATATATTTTACAAAAATGCACACATACATACATATGTAATGAGAGTATAAAAATATGGATGAAAAAGACAACAAAAGAGTGGTTCACCTCTGGGAAAGAAGTAAGTAGAGTCAATAAGGAAATAAAAGAGAGGGCCTTCATTCTTTAGGGCTTTATTTCTTCATAAGAAAAACAGATATGAAGTAACTATGGCTTCTAACATTTATTGTATCCTGGAAAGTAGATATAACATTTGTTACACCACTGGTGTAATAGATTCCTTTGTACTCTCTGTTTGTTCAAAATATTCCATGATCAAAAAAATTATGTTTTAAATGAAGGGTGAGAACCCCTCCATAGTGTAGGTAGGCCTCATCCAATCAGCTGAAGGCCTTAAAAAAATACTGACGGACCTTCCCTGAGCAAGATAGATTCTGCCAGAGTTCAGCCTTTGGCCTCGGGCTGCTAGTCTCCCCTGTGTCTCCAGCCTGCTAGCCCACCCAACAGATTTGGGACCCATCAGGCCTCCAGGCATGTGAGCCATCTCCTTAAGATGCTGACATAGAAGGATCTTCAGCAAAGGCCCTACAAAAGGGGCCAGTGTGGTGTGTCAGGGACAGAACAGGAACATGTGATGGAAAGCAATGATCAAGGTAGGGTTCTGTGGGGAATGTGGTTTGAGATGGAGCTGCACCAAAAAGGGCAGTGAAAGTTGAGACCCCGTGGCCTCTGTGAAAAAAGCTTCCTGAGAGAGTAGTGGGGAGACCACATATCTAGATGTGCTTGAGATCATCAAAAGATGCTCACAAAGTAGAGTTCAGCACTGCATTTCAGAATCTCTCTTGTACTTGGGATTCTCCAAGTTCTTACATCTAGGAGATCAGAGGCAATGCCTTACTTTACTGCCTGCTGAAGTGGCACCCAGGGCCAGGTATTTGCCTTGTCATGACCCCGAGTGGGAAAGGAAACTTGACGCGTCGATGTGGGGTCTCTGCTCTTCTTTGCCATCACACTGTTGTTAGTGCTTCCCGGGGTCTTGTTCTTTGTCTTCTCTTATTCCTTCCAGTTCACTCCTGGAAAATGTCATTCCCTCCCATGCTTTTCATTGTGTACTGATGACTCCAATCTATTATCTCTAGAACTGATCTATTAATACAATTACCAAATGGATATTTTCACTTGACTGCCCCAAAGACATTTCAAACTCATGATATCCCAAATAAGCTCATTGTCTCTCCTCTTTTTCTCCCCTTAATTTCCTGATACTGCTGTGTTCCTTCTTCTAACTTATAGCATGTCACCTTTCACCAGCCCCACACACCAGAGACCAGTAATCTTCAGTTCCCTTGTCCTTTTCTAACCATTCCCATCCTGTCTAAAGCTAATGAAAAGAAAAGGGTAAAAGTGTGAAATTCCATGGGGAAAAATTAGCTGACCAAAACAGTAACATAAGAAAAGCAACTTTTGGGGGCACCTGGGTGGCTCAGTAGGTTATATGTCTGACTTTGGCTCAGGTTATGTTCCTGGAGTACTGAGATCGAGCCTTGCCTTGGGCTCCCTGCTCAGTGGAGAGCCTGCTTCTCCCTCTCCCTCTGCCTGCCACTCCCCCTGCTTGTACGTACTTTCTGTCAAACAGATAAATAAAAATCTTGAAAGCGGTAGGGGCAGCGCCTGGGTGGCTCAGTTGGCTACTCATCTGCTTTGGCTCACACCATGATCCTAGAGTCCCAGGATTAAGCCCCATGGAATCTGCTTCTCCCTCTCCCTCTGTCCCTCACCATACTCGTGCTGTCTTGCTCACTCACTCTCTGCCTCCCAAATAAATAAAATCTTAAAAAAAAAAAAAACACCAAAAAACAAAGAAAGGCAACTTATGGAGTGTATGATAATGGAAGGAAGATGGTAAACCAATTTAGAAGAGCTACCAATCTATTATTTCAAACAGAGCTCATGATCAATAAACAATTATATTTCAAAAATATTAAGATATGCGATTAATAAGTTATTATATGTAAAACTCAACTTATTTTTTAACCAAAGCTCCAACTGGATTTTTAGTCCAAATTTCTCTTCCTAGCTTTAAGCAACTATTTCAAATGGAGTTGCCTGTTAAAGTACCAGGATTTTTAAACATCAACCAACATTTTAAATTTCTCATTTCCTATTGTTAGAATGACCTACTAGGCTTGTAATCAAGAATAATGACATCTTCTGTCCAAAGACACAGAAACGATAAAGTACTGACTTTGGCAGTGCTTATCTTAAAAAGGGGGAAAAAAAGGCAACATGAAACATTCCTCTTCTGACACTGATGTCACTCTTTCAATGTCTTCTTTTCTTTTTTAAAGATTTTATTTATTTATTCATGATAGACACAGAGAGAGACGCAAAGACATAGGCAGAGGGAGAAGCAGGCTCCCTCCTGGGAGCCCGATGTGGAGCTTGATCCCTGGACTCTGGGATCATGACCTGAGCTGAAGGCAGACACTCAGCCCCTGAGCCACCCAGGGGCCCCTCTTCCAATGTCTTCTGAAGGGAAGAATGGAAAGGAAGGAGGCTCATGACTCAGTCCTAAGAGCGAGAGGTGCTCCTCTGGGGTCACTAAAGCCTGAATCACCAAAGAACACGTATTTTCAAGGAAAGCTAGACAGTTCCATAGTGTTCTGACCTAAAAGCAGCCCATTAACAGAAAGCCCACTATAAATAATTTTTTTTCTTTTTAGAAGGTTCCCATGTTGTTTGTTTGGGAGCCTATTTTTGAGGGTATATTTACGTATGACATGATACTAAGAGAGAAGCCTTCAACATGATTCAAACCAAGATACCCTTTAGGACAAATGTGCTCTGTGAGAGAATCTTATTTTTGTTCTAAAGCACTTTTGTTGTACATAGAGCCATTCAATCCAATTCAACCACAGACCCTTAAAGAAGCCAACTGAAGCAAGAAACCACTTCTTTGCCTGAAGTCCAAGAAACTGAGAAGACAGTGAACTGTGTGCTGGCTAGACAGAGGGCTTGAATAAATCCAGTTTCTGGGGTCATATTAAGAAATGGTTTAGGGGATCCCTGGGTGGCTCAGCGGTTTGGCGCCCGCCTTCAGCCCAGGGCGTGATCCTGGAGTCCCTGACCGAGTCCCACCCACATCGGGCTCCCTGCATGGAGCTTGCTTCTCCCTCTGCCTGTGTCTCTGCCTCTCTGTCTCTATCTGTGTCTCTCATGAATAAATAAATAAAATCTTAAAAAAAAAAAAGAAATGGTTTATTAGGTAGTATCTGCTCAGGTTCCAACAAACACACCTGGCAGTGTGTTTTGTTTTGTTTTGTTTTGTTTTTGCATCTTAATAAGAATGCATCTAATTTTATTTTTCAATCACCAAGGAAAAGAGAGAAAATCTACAGCACTGTGAGCCTTTTGGAGAAAGGTGCTTTTAAAATACAAGGTAATACTGTCATTATTGTTCTCATATCATCACTACCCTTGCTCATTTGGTCAACAGCTGTTCCTCACCATTTCCTTCCTTAAAATTCCATCACATTCTTGTTCTCATTACCCTGAGATGCAAAACATTACATTTTGTGGGAGCATAGTACGCAAAGTTCAATTCCCAGTTGTTCGGAGTGAATGATAATTTGGACCAAGGATAGAGTAGGCATTTTTAGGCAGGATTATCAAGGAAGAGGATAGAAAAGTGCTCGTAGGATGTTTCCTTAGCCTCCCAAGGAAAGCTATTGACCAGTGAACTTGCAAGTATTTTTCTGGCCAATGGTATAACCCTGTATGTGCTTGTATGGGGAGGAGCTGGAAAACTGAGGAGACCAAGGTCTGGTTGGATCTCCCTGACAAACGCAAAGTCTGGGCAGTTCATAGTAATCTGAATTCCTTTTTCCCCTCAGACTTATTTCCTCATCCCAAACCCATCTTGATTTCAAGCACATTAAATTAACCCAGCACATTAAATTATCCCCAACAAAGATAGAAACTTTTCAGATCTCTTCTGAGTTCTTCTTTTTCTAAGTTTTGAGATCATGGTTTCAAGAGTCTTAACAGGTAAAGGCAAATTATAGGATTTGTAATAAACGATTTGTAGTATTATTGAAGCATGCCCAACCTTCAGTGCTACATTCTCTGTCCTTTTTGTGCCCTCCCTTGTAGCAACCTGGTGTGACTCTCTTCCTTTAGTTGGTCCCTAATGTATTCCTAGTTTCTGGCACAGACACATAACTCCTACCTTCACCTCTGTACTTTGTTTTCTCATGGTTGATGGAAGAATGCTTTTTCCATGATGTTGGATGGAATAAGCCTCAGAATATCAAAGAAGAGTCTGTTTGCTATGGAGGGGGTACTCATGTTCTGGAGGGAGAAGTGGCCCAGGAAAGAGATCATGTGGCTCCAAATTTCAGCTTGAACAAAGGCTTCCCAAGCCTGGTCAAAGACCTGAAAATGTCACCTCCCTTCTATGCTCCCTGCCTCGACTTTGTCACTAAGGTGGCAGAGGCGTTGATACTGGTCAGAGGCCGCTGCCTCCTCCAGCAGAGCATAAGACGATGACCTTTCATTTCAGTATTCCTAGTTTACACTCTTTTCACAGAGTTTTCATTTAAATTCCAGTTAGTTAAGATATGGTGTGATATTAGTTTCAGGTGTACAGTATAGTGATTCAGCACCTCCACACATCATCCTGTGCTCAGCACGCCAAGCACCCTCCATAATCCCCATCACCTGTTCTCCCATCCTCCCACCACCTCCCCTCTAGCAACTATCAGTGTGTTCTTTTCTTTTTATAATAAATTTATTTTTTATTGGTGTTCAATTTGCCAACATACAG
The DNA here is from genome assembly GCF_053574225.1 of Canis aureus. Lineage (NCBI taxonomy): Eukaryota > Metazoa > Chordata > Mammalia > Carnivora > Canidae > Canis > Canis aureus. The sequence goes on from NC_135625.1 coordinate 44,578,685, forward strand.
AATAACACCCAGTGCTCATCCCATCAAGTGCCCCCCTCAGTGCCCGTCACCCATTCACCCCCACCCCCCGCCCTCCTCCCCTTCCACCACCCCTAGTTCGTTTCCCAGAGTTAGGAGTCTTTATGTTCTGTCTCCCTTTCTGATATTTCCCACACATTTCTTCTCCCTTCCCTTCTATTCCCTTTCACTATTATTTATATTCCCCAAAGGACATACACTGTCCTTCTCCGATTGACTTACTTCACTCAGCATAATACCCTCCAGTTCCATCCACGTTGAAGCAAATGGTGGGTATTTGTTGTTTCTAAAGGCTGAGTAATATTCCATTGTATACATAGACCACATCTTCTTTATCCATTCATCTACCTGGCAGTGTGTTTGATGCTTAATGGAAACTTAGATAAAAGTAACAGAATTGGGGGCGGGGCAAGATGGTGGAGGAGCAGGGTCCCCCAAGTCACCTGTCCCCACTAACTTACCTAGATAACTTTCAAATTATCCTGAAAACCTATGAATTCGACCTGAGGTTTAGAGAGAATAGCTGGAACGCTACAGAGAGAGGAGTCTGCGCTTCTAACAAGATAGGAAGGTGGAAAAAATAATAATAAAGAATCGAGTGGGGGAGGGGCCCCGCAAGGAGCTGGGCCGGCGGCGAGAGCACCTGGCACAGGAAAGCCCAGTCCCGGGGAAGCAGGAACTTTAAAAACTCCACACCGGATTCTTCCCAGACAGAAAGACGCTTAGCAGGGAAACCGGGCAGAACCACAGGAGGGGCAGTGGAGCCTCCAGTCTCCTGGGGTCACTAAGAGGAGGTGCGCCCAGGGGGAGAGGGCGCCACAGACCGCAGGCCGAGCTCGGTCGAGGGCTGGAGCGCACGCGGCAGGGCCTCGGGGAGAAGCTCAGGTAGGGGCTCCGGGCGGAGGATCTGCGCCCTGCTGCCTCCGGGAGCTGCGGCCCTAGAACGTGATTCCAGCAGCACAGGTCCCGGATCCCAGGGCGCTGGAGCAGACACAGCCAGTGATCCTGCGCTCCCCCCGGGGACAGGAGGAGGCGGAGAGGGTACAGGACAGCGAGGACTGTCCTGCCGCAGGGCACCCCCAAGCTGTGCAGATCAGCACCCACCGCCACCCCAGGGAGCATCCAGGCCAGTGCGGACTGGGAGCTGCGGCAGTTACTACGAGAACTGACTCCAGAGCTGGAAGGCTGGCCGCTGCCAGTGTGGTTTTTCCTCCTGGTATCACCGTGTGCCTGGGACGGAGTGGAGCCTCCAGGGGAACAGCGGCCTCACAGGATAAACAGCTCCCACTGAGCCATGCACCTGGCAGGGGGCGGGCAGCTCCCCCAGGTACACACACCTGAGAATCAGCACAGCAGGCCCCTCTCCCAGAAGACCAGCTAGAAGGGCAGGAAAGAGCAAGTTCTTGATGGAGCAGCGCTGGAAAGCTCCAGGGGAAGATGAGGGATTTACAGTATATAAAACCAGAGGATACCCCCCCCCTTTTTTAACCTTTTTTCCTTCCTTTTTCCAGTACAACTCGTTTTTAGCCACTCTGCACTGAGCAAAATGACTAGAAAGAAGAACTCACCACAAAAGAATCAAAAACAGTACTCTCTGCCACAGAGTTACAGAATTTGGATTACAATTTGATGTCAGAAAGCCAATTCAGAAGCACAATTTTAAAGCTACTGGTGGCTCTGGAAAAAAAGCATAAAGGATTCAAGAGACTTCATGACTGCAGAATTTAGATCTAATCAGGCTGAAATTAAAAATCAATTAAATGAGATGTAATCCAAACTGAAGGTCTTAACGATGAGGGTTAATGAGGTAGAAGAATGAGTGAGTGACATAAAAGACAAGTTGATAGCAAGGAAGGAAGCTGAGGAAAAAAGAGACAAACAAAAGACCATGAGGAAAGGTTAAGGGAAATAAACAAGCGCCTCAGGGAAAAATCTACCTTTAATTGGGATTCCAGAGGACTCTGAGAGGGACAGAGGACCAGAAAGCATATTTGAACAAATCATAGCTGAGAACGTCCGTAATTTGGCGAAGGAAACAGGCATTCAGATCCAGGAGATAGAGAGATACCCACCTAAAATCAATAAAAACTGTTCAACAACTCGACATTCAATAGTGAAACTTGCAAATTCCAAAGATAAAGAGAAAATCCTTAAAGCAGCAAGAGACAAGAGATCCCTAACTTATATGGGGAGAAATATTAGATTAACAGCAGACCTCTCCACAGAGACCTGGCAGGCCAGAAAGGGCTGGCAGGATATATTCAGGGTCCTAAATGAGAAGAACCTGCAGCCAAGAATACTTTATCCAGCAAGGCTCTCATTCAGAATAGAAGGAGAGATAAAGAGCTTCCAAGATAGGCAGAAACCAAAAGAATATGTGACCATCAAACCAGCTCTGCAAGAAATATTAAGGGGGACTCTGTAAAAGAAAGAGAAAGTCCAAGGAAACAATCCACAAAAACAGGGACTGAATAGGTATTAGGATGACACTAAATGCATATCTTTCAATAGTAACTCTGAACATTAATGGGCTTAATGATCCCATCAAAAGATGCAGGGTTTCAGACTGGATAAAAAAGCAAGGCCCATCTATTTGCTGTCCACCAGAGACTCATTTTAGACCTAAGGACACCTACAGCCTGAAAATGAAAGGTTGGAGAACCATTTGCAAATGGTCTTCAAAAGAAAGCTGGGGTAGCAATCCTCATATCAGATAAATTATTGTTTATCCCAAAGACTGTAGTAAGAGATGAAGAGGGACACTATATCATACTTAAAGAATCTATCCAACAAGAAGACCTAACAATCATGAATATTTATGCCCCTAATGTGGGAGCTGCCAAGTATATCAATCAATTAATAACCAAGGTAAGGACATACTTAGATAATAATACACTAATACTGGGAGACTTCAACACGGCACTTTCTGCAAATGACATATATTCTAAGCGCAACGTCTCCAAAGAAACAAGAGCTTTAGGGCAGCCCGGTGGGGGGGTGGGGGCGGGGCTCAGCGGTCTAGCACCGCCTTCAGCCCAGGGCCTGATCCTACAGACCTGGGATCGAGTCCTGCTTCGGGCTCCCTGTATGGAGCCTGCTTCTCCCTCTGCCTGTGTCTCTGTCTCTCTGTCTCTCATGAATAAATAAATAAAACTCTTTAAAAAAAAAAGAAACAAGAGCTTTAAATGATACACTGGACCAGATGGATTTCACAGACATTTACAGAACTGTACATCCAAATGCAACTGAATACACATTCTTCTCAAGTGCACATGGAATTTTCTCCAGAATAGACCACATACTGGGTCACAAATCTGGTCTCAACCGATACCAAAAGATTGGGATTGTCCCCTGCATATTTTCAGACAATTATGCTTTGAAACTTGAACTTGGGACACCTGGGTGGCTCAGCTGTTGTGTGCCTGCCTTTGGCCCAGGGTGTGATCCTGGAGTCCCAGGATCGAATCCCACGTTGGGCTCCTGCATGGTGCCTGCCTCTCTCTGCCTATGTCTCTGCTGCTCTCTCTCTCTCTCTCCTGTCTCTCATAAATAAATAAAAATTAAAAAAAAAGAAAGAAACTTGAACTTAATCAAAAAAGAAATTTGGAAGAAACTCAAACACATGGAGGTTAAAGAGCATCCTACTAATAGATGAAAGGGTCAACCAGGAAATTAAAGAAGAATTAAAAAGATTCATGGAAACTAATGAGAATGAAGATACAACCATTCAAAATCTTTGGGATACAGCAAAAAGAGTCCTAAGAGGGAAATACATTACAATACAAGTCTCCCTCAAAAAATTGGAAAAAAACTCAAGTACACAAGCTAAACTTGCACCTAAAGGAACTGGAGAAAGAATAGCAAATAAAACCTACATCAAGCAGAAGAAGAGAGTTAATAAAGATTCGAACAGAGCTCAATGAAATAGAGACCAGAAAGACTGAACAGATCAACAAAACCAGGAGTTGGTTCTTTGAAAGAATTAATAAGATAGATAAACCATTAGCCAGCCTTATTAAAAACAAAATAGAAAAGACTCTAAGTAATAAAACCAAGAATGAAAAAGGAGAGATCACAACCAATATCAAGGAAATACAAATGATTTTAAAAAATATTATGAGCAGTTATATGCCAATAAATTAGGCAATCTAGAAGAAATGGATGCATTTCTGGAAAACCACAAACTACCAAAAGTGGAACAGGAAGAAATAGAAAACCTGAACAGGCCTATAACCAGGGAGGAAATTGAAGCAGTCATCAAAAACCTCCCAAGACTCAAAAGTCCAGGGCCAGATTGCTTCCCAGGGGAATTCTATTAAACGTTTAAAGAAGAAACAATACCTATTCTACTAAAGCTGTTCCAAAAATAGAAAGGGATGGAATACTTCCAAACTCATTCTATGAGGCCAGCATCACCTTAATTCCAAAACCAGACAAAGACCCCACCAAAAAGGAGAATTATAGACCAATATCGCTGATGAACAGAGATGCAAAAATTCTCAACAAGATACTAGCCAATAGGATCTGACAGTACATTAAGAAGATTATTCACCATGACCAAGTGGGATTTATCCCTGGGATGCAAGGCTGGTTCAACACTGGTAAAGCAATCAATGTGATAGATCATATCAACAAGAGAAAAACCAAGAACCATATGATCCTCTCAATAATGCAGAGAAAGCATTTGACAAAATACAGCATCCATTCCTGATCAAAACTCTTCAGAGTGTAGGGATAGAGGGAACATTCCTCAACATCTTAAAAGCCATCTACGAAAAGCCCACAGTAAATATCATTATCAATGGGGAAACACCGGGAACCTTTCCCCTAAGATCGGGACCACGACAGGAATGTCCACTCACCACTGCTATTCAACATAATATTAGAAGTCCTAGCCTCAGCAATCAGGCAACAAAAAGAAATAAAAGGCATTCAAATTCGCAAAGAAGAAGTCAAACTCTCCGTCTTCGCAGATGACATGATACTGTACCTAGAAAACCCAAAAGACTCCACCCCAAGATTGCTAGAACTCATACAGCAATTTGGTAGCGTGGCAGGATACAAAATCAATGCCCAGAAATCAGAGGCATTTCTATACACTAACAATGAGACTGAAGAAAGAGAAATTAAGGAGACAATCCCATTTACAAGTGCACCCAAAAGCATAAGATACCTAGGAATAAACCTAACCAAAGAGGTAAAGGATCTATACCCTAAAAACTACAGAACACTTCTGAAAGAAATTGAGGAAGACACAAAGAGATGGAAAAACATTCCATGCTCATGGGTTGAAGAATTAATATTGTGAAAATGTCAATGCTACCCAGGGCAATTTACACATTTAATGCTATCCCTATCAAAATACCATGGACTTTCTTCATAGAGTTGGAACAAATCATCTTAAGATTTGTGTGGAATCAGAAAAGACCCTGAATAGCCAGGGGAATATTGAAAAAGAAAACCATAGCTGGGGGCATCACAATGCCAGACTTCAAACTGTATTACAAAGCTGTGGTCATCAAGACAGTGTGGTACTGGCACAAAAACAGACACATAGATCAATGGAACAGAATAGAGAACCCAGAAATGAGCCCTCAACTCTATGGTCAACTAATATTCAACAAAGCAGGAAAGACTATCCACTGGAAAAAGGATAGTCTCTTCAATAAATGGTGGTGGGAAAATTGTACAGCCACGTGCAGAAGAATGAAACTGGACCATTCTCTTACACCATACACAAAGATACACTCAAAATGGATGAAAGATCAAATTGTGAGACAAGATTCCATCAAAATCCTAGAGGAGAACTCAGGCAACACCCTTTTTGAACTTGGCCACAGCAACTTCTTGCAAGATACATCCATGAAGGCAAGGGAAACAAAAGCAAAAATGAATTCTTGGGACTTCATCAAGATAAAAAGCTTCTGCACAGCAAAAGAAACAGTCAACAAAACTAAAAGACAACCTACAAAATGGGAGAAGATATTTGCAAATGACCTATCAGATAAAGGGCTAGTATCCAAGATCTATAACGAACTTATTAAACTCAACAGCAAAGAAACAATCCAATCATGAAATATGCAAAAGACATGAACAGAAATTTCACAGAGGAAGACATACACATGGCCAATAAGCACATGAGAAAATGCTCTGCATCACTTGCCATCAGGGAAATACAAATCAAAAGCACAATGAGACACCACCTCACACCAGTGAGAATGGGGAAAATTAATAAGATAGGGAACAACAATGTGGGAGAGGATGAGGAGAAAGGGGAACCCTGTTGCTCTGTTGGTGGGAATGTAAACTGGTACTGCCACTCTGGAAAATGGTGTGGAGGTTCCTCAAAGAGTTACAAATAGAACTACTCAGTGACCCAGCATTGCACTGCTGGGGATTTACCCCAAAGATACAGATGCATTGAAAAACTGAGACACCTGCACCCCAATGTTTATAGCAGCAATGTCCACAATAGTCAAACTGTGGAAGGAGCCTTGGTGTCCATTGAAAGATGAATGGATAAAGAAGATGTGGTCTTTGTATACAATGGAATATTACTCAGCCATTAGAAATGACAGATACCCACCATTTGCTTCAATGTGGATGGAACTAGAGAGTATTATGCTAAGTGAAGTAAGTCAATCGGAGAAGGACAAACACTATATGGTCTCATTCATTTGGGGAATATAAAAAAATAGCGAGAGGGAATAAAGGGGAAAGGAGATAAAATGAGTGGGAAATATCAGTGAGGGTGACAAACATGAGAGACTCCTAACTCTGGGCTTCGAAAAAGGGGTGGCGGAAAGGGAGGTGGGATAGGGATTGGGGTGACTGAGTGATGGGCACTGACAGGGGCACTTGACGGGGTGAGCACTGGGTGTTATGTTATATGTTGCCAAATCAAACTCCAATAAAAAATATACAAAAAAAGTAACAGAATTTTCAGGTTAAAAATCATAAAGTTCAACTCCTTCATTTAATAGTGAGGAAAATGCAGCTCAGATAACTTGACTTGCTACAGAGAAAGCTGATTTGCTCAGTCATTCACCTGTCAATGGAGAGCTGATGTTTTGACTGCTCACCAGATGCTCTGCACATCATATACAGGGCATGTATGACTCTCTTCCAGTGGATGGTGGATGGTGGATGAAAGGCATTGCTGTTTGAAGGAAATCACAATCCAGTGCCCTAGTAGAGATGCATAGGAGGCACTGCTTTCCCCACCCACCCAGTGGTGTTTTATTTGTGGTGACAAATTACCTATACATGCAGAGACTACAACTGCTCACTGTTTTCAAATTTCATCATGAGCTAGCAACTCACTGAGAAACCTTTGAAAAACTGCTTTGTGAAAATAATTTCAAAGATTCTTTTTGGGCAGCACAAGTAAAAGGAAGCCTTTCTTCCTTCTGCCCTCTTGGTGGGCAAGCATAGCACCCTCCAGCGTCAGATGAGGTTCCTTCAAAGGAACCCATGTACTCACCGTGGAACCAGGGCGCTATAGTGTCTGAGGCCTTCTGGTAGCCTGCTCGCAGAGGTAGCTGCTCCTCTTTGAACCACCGAATGATGTCCTCCTGGGAAGAGCTCGATGCCGTCCTTGTCACTCCCTGGGTTCTGTTATTCAGAAAACGTTTTTTTCAAGTTAGATTTAACTAATTTGAAAACAATGCCTTCGAAAATCATATTTATCCTGTATATATAGATCATGTATAAGAGGAAAGAGCATCCTATATGTCTGAACATCGGATTACATGGGCTGGGCTAATGGGAAGTTGGATCTCTAATTACTGCCATTATACAACTAAGTCCTCAAGGGCTGCTCAAAAAAAATAGGAAGGAACATATATCTGTCACCTTGTCCTTCCAGTCCTATCGGACTAGTCATGGGTATGAGCTACTGCTGTTAATACATAGATATTAATTCATTTTTAATATGAATTAAAGGTCCATTAACTTCCAATTAAAATTTGAGAAAATAACTATTAAAAAGTGAAATACACCCCCAGCACTATTTTCCTTGGGAACATGCTCTCACAAACCAAAGAAATGCAAAAAAAATAATTTTCTTTAACAGTTTCAGTATTAAACTTTCTCTTTTGTTTCCAACTCCCTGACTTGCTTTCTTCCTCCTGTACTTCGAAGAGGTTTGGTTCTGCTTAAAGACAGTCTCAGAAATATAAAGTCAAAGAAAGAAGAGTGTTTGAAGATTGGTAAGAAAAAGATACAAGTGGCAGAATCATCTTGAAATATATTCAGTAGCAGAACTTAAGTTCTGGGATGTAAGTCAATTTCCATCACAAAAAGTAACTTTGCAATGTAATAAACATATTTCCAAGTCTCTCACAACAGCCTACTCATTTTGAGCAGAATTCAGTGTAAAAACGATGAGTTTGGATGAACTTCTGGGATGCCTGTCATGTAAATTAACTTATGGCTCTTTCTGCATTTTATGGTAACACACGTCTCCACGAATTGCATGTGACATGTATTTCAGATGTACATGTATGCATGCACGCATCCAGTTACATACTACATAGTATTTTGGAGAAGATAGCCTATACTGGGGAAACCAGATACTGCACGCACGTGAGATTACACGATGAGTGCTGTTACCAGCTTTCAAATTAGGTTCTTTTTCTTTGGGAAGTCTTTGGAGGTTAAGCAAAAACTCTAAGGACAGCCAATCTCTGTCTTTTCTCAGCCTGGCTCCTCGCTGATGTGATGTGATGTGGTCCCAGCCCCCAAACCATCCTGTGTGGCTGCCTCACAAGAAGCATTTCGTGCAAGTCTGTGAAGTTGGAAAAACAGCTCAGTGAGCACAGCTCAAAAGAAGAACGGCTCTTATTAAAGGCCACCTTCCTGCTGTCCATCACATACCCAGGGCACGAACAGTACCGTGGGCCAGGGCACACTATGAATGACTATGAATGACAGTCACACCCTTGGAAGAACTGGGAGGGCAGGGGTGGGTACACACGCAGCCCTGCGGGGGGTGGACGACACCCTGACCAGCTGGGAGCACTCGAGAGGGCCCTGAGCACGGATTCACACTTTTGTGACTTGGCCACAAAATGGCCAGGATCCCAGTTTTTTTTTTTTTTATTACTTTTCTTGGGTTTTTGTACATAAGAAAAAAAAAATCATTCTCCACACTGTCCCCGTATAGAACATGATCTTCTGGTCCTGGTACCCACATCCCAAAATGGAACCTTTCAGTTGAGTAAGTAGAAATCATTGTCATAGAAAAAACCTCTACCTTCCTGTTTCCTCTGAGGTCATAATCCCCGTTAGGAAAAGCCTTGAAGATCACTACTGACTCCAAGCAAAGAGAGATTTATTTGCTTTAAATTTCTCCATACTTGCAACAGAGAAGTCTTTCTGCTTTTTATTTCATAAGGTGAGACTTGAGACAGTTCTGTTTCATTCAATTGCTATTTGATTTCTCTGGTATGTAAATACTGTCTTTCTGCGTATTAGAATATGAAAACAATCATATGATATCCAGGAGACAATAATTTTATAATCAGTTAACTAACACAAGGGAAAGGGGGTTTCTGCTATGATGTCATCGTTATTTTTCTTCAGGGATTTTACAGAACAAACTGTTCTACGCAATTTTCTACAGCCTAGGGGGCAAAGGCACCATCGTGACCAAAACAGTACTCATTCCAAAGAGGAACAGTTCCAGATTCTCAGTGTAGGAGCTCGACTCTGTAGCCCGAAAGGAGGGACCAAACCTTTAACCCGGAGGAAGGAGAACGACTCTATGATGCCCTGAACCGCAGCAAGCCCCGCTTCCTGCTTTGGCACCGCGCGGGCTAAGGGTGATGCTGAGTCCTGACCGAAACCCATTCTGCTTCCCCCTCAGTGGCCACCGTAGGGAGCTGATGGGGGGCCGGTGGGGCGCCGGTGGGGGCGCTGGTGGGAGACTGGTGGGGGCGCTGGTGGGGGCGCTGGTGCGGGGCTGGTGCGGGGCCAGTGGGGGCACTGGTGGGGCGCCGGTGTGGGCGCTGGTGGGGGCGCTGTTGTGGGCACTGGTGCGGGGCTGGCGGGGTGCCGGTGGGGGCGCTGGTGGGGGACTGGTGGGGGCGCTGGTGGGGGTGCTGGTGGGCTGGTGAGGCGCTGGTGGGGGACTGGTGGGGGCGCTGGTGGGGCGCGGAGGCACCAACTCCGTGTTCATCCTTAATCACTGTCTATCTTAATTATGACAACGGTGGGTATTTTCCAGACGACAAGGGGGTGCATCCGGCGCGGGGACCTTGGGGCGACTGGCTAAGTGGAGGAGAGCTGGGCTCCGCGCTGCGGCCGCCCCCCCCGCCCCCGCCCCCACCCCGGCAGCCTGCCCTTTGCCTGCGCTGCAAGCCGTCTCTGTGGCTTCCTACCTGAGAGGCTGCCGAGGGGACCCCGCTGGGTGCAGGAACTGCGGCTTGGGTGGAAGGGGGGGTCTCCTGGGTCTCTGCGGAGCAGCTGGGGCGCCGTGCTGCCCCCCTCCGCTCCCTACCCTGTCCGCCGCCAGGGACAGCCTCTTGTAGTCCTCCCGCGCCTGTTTCGCCAAAGAGCGTCTCTTCTCGTCAGCTGCTTTGGATTTTCGCACTAGGAAAACGGGGATTTGAGAAGAAGATGGTGAGAAGGATCTGCTGGTGAAGGGAGCAGTCCCTCAGGAGATGATAACAGACCGTCGCTGTCATCACCTCCGGCTCACACAGCTCGGGCCTGTGCAGCCACAACTGCCCAGCCTGCCGCACAATCCCTGTCTTTCTAAGGGTGGCGGTGGCAGTGGGGTGGCGGAGGCAATGGCAGTGGGGGGAGGGCTTCCTAAGGGGGAGAAGGAGGATGAGGAAGGGAGGAGATAGAACTGGAGAACCACCTGTTGGACAATTTCCTGCACTTGGCAAGACCAAGGGATGAGTCATAGCCCGAGTGCGAATTCCAACTGGCCCAGAGCCTTTGACCAAGAGGTGATGTCACATCCCTGACGCCCTCAGCTCGAGTCACTAGCGGAGACCAGCTGTCGGCAGCTCCTGGTGCAGTCGCTCATGGCTGTGGACAGGGTGACAGGTGGGCCAGTCGTGCCAAAGATCACACTCAGAGGCCCCCCCAGAGCTGAGCCAACTGTGAACTGGCCTGCCAGGGAAACACTACAATGGTTCTCACGGCAATCAGAGAACGTGCTGGTACACATAAAAGCACCTCAAGGCCACCTTCTAATGTTGCTTTGTATAACAGAGGGCTTATTGTTTTGTTTTGTGTTTGTTTTAGCAACACGGCAGTAAAGGGCTATAATGCAGGATGTTAAGACTAATTTTTATTGAGTGTATTTGCGCTTCGGGCATTCTTGGTCAAGCCCTGTTAAGTCTCATTTCAAATAGATGCCAAAAATGTTCCATTACACTAGAATTTCACTGCATAGAAGTGATTGGATCTTGCAAATATTTTCATTTCACAAAAACTGTCCTGTTCATGGTGTTCACTAATGAAACTGAAGACAGGATGCTCCACATCCTGCAAACATTCTCACTCTCGTTCTCTCCCTTAAATGGCCCCAACGGATGACCCGGCTGGTAAAGCTCTTTCTGAGTCACCTGGAAACCCTACTGGTATTTCAAACCTGCATTGTCTCCTAGCATCCCTGAGTGCATTCTGCTCTGCCTTAGCCCACCCCACCTCCTCCTGAGGAGGGTCATCTCCAGCAGCGCTAACTCAAAAAGGAGTCAGGGTCAGGTCACAGGCATGGGACAGATGCTGATATATTCAATCGGTTATTCCTGGTTCTTCTCTTACAAAGTTAAGATGAGTTCGCTATGAAAATTTAGAAAAGTAAAGAATAACAAGAAGAATTAAAACAAATCTGAAATATCATGTCTCCAAAAAAATTAACATGTTAATAACTTTCTAGTTCTTTTACTTCACATACCAAGGCATTTTAAAATAGGGGATGTTTTTCATACTATTTTATAATTTTTTTTCTTCAAGTGAAAATCAATTTATAAACATATCCTAAGGTCCTTAAACATTTCCAAAACATGGTTTTTCAGAGCTATATACCGTTCCATCAAACAGACATACTATACCACAGCTGTGATGGCACAAAGACAATGGAGAAACTTCCTACTATTCAAGAAGTGACTCGTAAGCCTTTATGTAACAACTTGGTAATAATTCTCTCAACAACCATTTTAAGTGCTTCCTGGATTGATCATTTGTTAAGAGAAGGAATTGGCCTGGCGGGTCTAAGGTGTTACAGAGGCCTCTGGGTACTCACGAGACGCCTGCCACTCCGAATCTTCTTTCCAGCTTTTATAAATCTGCTTGGTTTTCTCCTCGTCTATTTGTTTTAGTTCTTCATCTTGTGTTTTCTTCATGGATTCTTTCTTCTGTTTAAAAGAAAAAATAAAAACCAGAAACAAACACTAGTGATTAACTCTGGCAGTTTTCTGCGAGGAGGGATTAGAGGCAGGGGAGGAAGTGGTGGAGGGAGGAGGAAGGGGGAGGTGGGGGGAGGGGGAGGAGGCAGAGGGGCCAGGGGCACTGAGGGGCCTAGTTTCTGTGTGACTCCCATTGGCCCCTGACTGGGCAGTTTGTTGTTGCAGGAAAAGCTTGGAGTCGGTGATACCTGAGGCTGACTCAGTCATGACCTAGCTATAGCACCTTAGGGACCATTACCAAACCTCTTTTAGGCTGTCTTTGCCTTAGCAGAATTAGAAAATTTAGAATATTTCATAAGGTTATAGTGAGGGTTAAATAATATTTTAAAAGTATCTTCCATAGTATATGAAACACATAGTATATGAGTCACAGTATATGACCCAATAAATATCCATTTTTCTCAAACACAGTGATGTAGGAATGACTTAGAGGCAGATAGGGCTAGGCAGGGAATGATAAGGGAAAAGCCCCAGAGTCAGGCTCCTACCCATCCCGAGAAAACAGAGATAAAACAGTAAAAACATAAAAAAATAAACTTGGCTCCCTAACTCCAAAATGTTAGGGAGTCTCCCCCCTTTAATGGCTACTAAGTAATCACAGAAACATGTCATTAAGGTGTTATCGATAGTCCCTGCTCAAACCAAGACCACACAAGAATCTCAAGGCCGTGGGCTCCCTGACTAGGCTGCAGAAATCCCAGATGTAGAGAAATGTTATGGAGATGTTAACCTGAGAAAAGGGAACACCTTGTTTGGGCTCATGATATTCATAAAACCATCTTGTTTGTCACTCTGATGGTTACAAGTCCGCCATGTTTGTTCCGAAGAGCCACCCTGATAGTGACATGCAATGTACCAAGTCCCCTGGTAAGGTTCCTATAACAGACAGACCCTACAAACCCTCAGCAACCCTGTCAGGACCCCTCTCACTCCTAGAGCTTCCTCTGTATCTCTGGTTAATAAACATCTGTCGCTTTGCTGGCTCTGTTGTCCGCGCGAGAACCCAGCTCTCCCGTTTCAACAGCACTTACCAGGTTTCAGTTGAATTCCCTGAGGCAGTGTGTGAACACTGCAGTATCTGACCAGCTCCATAAAATAACAGTACATTTCTAGAGCAGTCTCAGCTGTATCTCCATGTGCCCTCAAACCAGTGTGTCTAAATATGTGGTGCTAGGGGCACCTGGGGGCTCAGTGGTTGGGCGTCTGCCTGCGGCTCAGGTCATGATTCCCAGGTCCTGGGATCCATTCCCACGGGCTCCCTGCGGGGAGCCGGCTGCTCCCTTTCCATCTACACTCCCAACCCCTGTTTGCCTGTTTGTCCTCTCTCTCTCTCTCTCTCTCTCTCAAAATAAATAAAATCTTTTTTTAAAATTATCTTAAAATGTGGTACTTACACATTTTTGATGACCCAAAAAGGAATATTTTGTTTACTATATATATAATATATATATATATATATTTTTTTTTTACTAAACATCCTCTTTGAGAAAATATAAAATAAGAAACACAAGTCCTCCTTTAAAAGGAAATATGCTTTTTTTATTGTAAAACATACATAACATAAAAATGACTGTGTTAGCCATTTTGAAGTGAACAGCTCCGTGGCATTAAAGGAACTAGTTTTTAACTAAAGAGAAACACACACTAGATCACTTAGACCTAAAAAGTACTTTGTTGGGCAGCCCAGGTGGCTCAGCCGTTTAGCGCCGCCTTCAGTCCAGGTCATGATCCTGGAGACCCGGTATCAAGTACCGTGTTGGGCTTCCTGCATGGAGCCTGCTTCTCCCTCTGCCTGTCTCTGCCTCTCTCTCTGTGTGTCTCTCATGAATAAATAAATAAAATCTTTTTTTAAAAAAAGTACTTTGTTTATTTGGGTACTGCCTTTTGAGTGCTTATTAGAAAACAGAATTTAGCACTTGGTGAACTAAATAAAAGCCTTGGTCACCTCGATAAACAAGCTAAGAGGTTGTATAAAAGCCTGACTGACCATGCTTCGCTCTCCATCCTAAAAATGACAGTTTTTTTTTCTTTTATGTTTTCCCATAGTAAAAGACACTAAAGACACTCTTTCTGTTAAACTATTTCACCTCAACTAAAATATAAACCTTGATGTTGGGAAACTTGTTTTCAACCATTGTGGGAAGTCATAAATCACAGTTAATGTAAAAGCTGATAATTCATACACTGTATTTCATTTCAGATGTAACTGAACTTTTGTGTTCTTATTATTTTCAACTTTTGTGTATTTTTTTTCTTACTTTCTTTTTCTGCCTAGAGCTAAGCCCTCTTGGTTTACAATATTACAAAAACTAAAAAAACAGTTTTTGGTGTTTTAAGTGACTGTTAAAATTTGCTGTCACCTAACTGAAGCCATTTATAAACCTGAAATACATAAAAAGTACTGCTAGCAATTTCTAAGTTTAAACATAAAAAAACTTAAAAGTGGAACTTTGTTCAACTTCCACATGAATATTTTAAAATGATTTAAAATGATTAGAATAGAGCTATAACATTAAACCATGACAGCATGAATATTGTTGCTTAGGAAAAGCAAAAAGTTTACAAAGTGACTCCACTGAAGGAGAAATATTCAGTACCTAATAATGTAGGTGGTATGTGGTTGATGACAATCAAATGTTGGGGAGTGCTACAGCAAGTAAATCATATTCCTTTTTAACCTGCAGTATCATTCTGTATGGGGAACAGAAGGAAAGAAAACAAATTAACGAGTTTCACAGAGTAATGGATGAGATGAGCCCTGACAACTACATTTATTCCAAGAAGCTGGAAAACTTAAGGACTTTGTCCTGAGTTTCTCTAAGAATTCCTCCAGAAAATTTACTTTGAGCAAAATCTTTACAGATTGGTCTTTACATCCGCTGCTTAGGAAACCAAACCACCAATTCCTTTTTAGAAATGTTTGCAGGAAGCATGTAGGTCCAGGATGGTATGGTGAGCTAAGCATGGGAAAGTCAGGTGAGGGGTTGAAGGAGCAGCAAAGCTGAGGATGGACCCTGATCCAAACAGCCACTGACTGAGGTTTAAACACAGGGATGGGCAGTTTGATGTCAAAACATCTCCCACAGAAAGCCTCCCATCCCAGCCTGTAATAGAAATAGTTCCCTCCAGTTTCCTCATTAGATCCTCTCCACTGCCTACAAAATTGGAAGGCTCTGTTTTATTCTTGTTCTATAGAGAAGATGGGTGAGTGATCTATCTGTTCATCCATTCTCTTAAGTTCCCATATAATATTTTTTTAAGATTTTGTTTATTGATTGATGAGATACACAGAGAGGCAGACACACAGGCAGAGGGAGAAGCAGGCTCCCTAAGGGGAGCCCAAAGCATGACTTGATCCTAGGACCCCGGGATCACAACCCGAGCCAAAGGCAGACACTCAACCACTGAGTCACCCAGGCGTCCCTATAATTTCTTAAGTTAGAAAAGAAATGCATTGGTCCATGGCTATGGCCATTCTCCTGAGAGAGTGTAAAGACAGATGAAAATCTGCCTATCTCATAACTAAAAATGCTTGATAACCACTGGTCTAGTCTACCCCCCTTATTTTGGAGACAAAAAAGCCCAGGTCCTCTTCTCTTTTCCATCAAGACTCATTCTCTAGATGATCTCATCTTTCATCATGGCTTGACAGAACACCAAGATCCCAGGGTCTGCATGATTTCCCTACAGGGGTCTCCATGATTTCTCAGCTCTAGTCTCCCTTCTCTTTCACCGACATCTCTGCCATTCCCTGACCATGTCCAGCGAGCCTTCATACTTGCTGTTGCCTCTGCCTGGAACATAATTTCCCCTTGCGATCCGCATAGCTCCCTCCCTCATTCCTTCAGGTCTCTACTCTGATAGTGCCTTCTCAGAGTAGCCTTCTCTGACCACCTCTATAAAAAGCCAATTCCCAACGTCCCAGCATTCCTCAGCTCCTTCATCCTGCACTATTTTTCTCCACAGAGCTTATGATCATCTGACTTCATAGATGTGTTTGTTGTCTGTCTCCCTCATTGAATACAGGCTTCCTGAGGGCAGGGATTTTATGCTTTGCTGTGTTTGTAGTCCCTGTAACAGTGCCTAGCACATAGGAGAAACTCAACAGACAGTTGGTTGAATAAACATATAAACCCTTTGTCTTTCTATCATTTAAGATGAAATTTTGAACACAAAATTTCAGATTTACTGAAATTTTCCTTTAGATGCTTTATTGCTGCTGTTTTAGAAAGGTACCTATTATGCCAGCAGTATGCACACTGGACTACACTGCAAAAATTCATCATAGTTTCACTAAGTCTCCATGCAAACTATCCCAGTTCATGCACATCCCTGCAGACCAGTCAGGGAATCGATGGCACTGTCTGCTGGAACAGAGGCCTCCACCATGGCTCCATCTCAGGTCTGTAGTCACTCAGAACCTTCTCTTCACAGTCTCATATCTTATACTACTTTTTCAAACTTTCTGCAGGTCAAATCCTACGATGGTCTCCAACTGCCTGTCATGCCCCATTTATCATGAGGCATGGTCAATGCAATGGGCCAATGGTCATGGCCTAGCATGGTGGAGGAAACACCATGCCCTATAAACTGTATCTATAGGGAGAATGATACCTGGATGGATGTGTGAGAGGAGATATTTGAGTGCCCAAGGAGCTCCTGGCACAGTGGGCCTGGATGGCACAAGAGGCTGCTCATCGGAAAGGGTCAACCTCCCAGAAACAAGGAACACACAAAGAACTTAATATGAATTCAGATTTCTGCCAAGCTAAATGCTTCGTTTATTGCTCTCTGAAATCAGTGTTCCCTCTGTGTTCACTGTAGCCCAGGATGTTGTCTGTTTTAGATCTTCTGTGAGGAGTTTAGCAGATATGTCTTGGCAGCTGTTCTTTCCACAATCCTCAAGACTTTTGCAACTCCAGACAAACAGGTAAAAATGAATAGCTATGTTCACAAGCTTTTAAAGACAGATTTCACATTCTGCTGCTTTCATTTCTGCATGAGACTAATATAGCAGTTTGTGAAATATTAGTGGAAATGGCTATGAATTTAGCCCCGTGAAGACAGAATTTAAGTCTTTACCTGGTGAAATCCATATGCCTTCATACGATTGATAGAATCTGCCAACATTTGTTGAATATTTCTTGAGGAACTGGAGAGTGACTAAAAATTAAATGAAACACATTTTTATACCATTTAGAGCTACAATGTAATTTCAGCAGATAATCTGTTAATGCTTCCCTGGATTCAATGTCCCTTAACCTGCTTCCCCCCATAGGTAGAGGCACCAACGTGTCCCTCCAGCACCTGAGTTCTTGAGCGGTAATGACTGAGGCAGTAGGTATGTGAAGCCTCAGCTTCCCTACTCAGTAGGGACCCTGAGGTGGTTTGGTCATGATGAGTGGGTTTCTGTATTTTGTTCCCAGCTGGCCCCAGGGCCCCTGAATGACTTCAAGACATCACCATTATCCCTTCATTTAAATTCTCTTTTTCTCTCTATCCCTGCTCTATGTCATCCCGTTTTAGGTCAGATCAGAGAAACACTTAGTCTCTGCCATCTCACTGCATATGCCTCGCTCCCTGGCTAGGACCAGAAGCATGACTGGTGCCTGCCTGTGAGCCAGCCCATATTCCCTGCCTGGTTGCACTCCCTCTCCATCCCTGTTAGCCAGCCCAGTGTCTGGGTTACTACTGCTGGAGAGATGGATTTCCCAGGAGGCAATTTCTGACCATGGGGTTCCCAGATCCATCGCCTGGATTCCCTAGTGTCACTCCTGCCCGCCACATGCCAACTGCTCTGGCATTGCAACAGAGCTGGCATATCACACCGAGTGCCTCTGTAGACCAGGTCAGCTACCCGTGACCCCCTCACCCTGGCCCTGGCCTGAGTGCAGAGTCTGGGCCAAGTCCCAGCATGAAAAGCCACATGCCCTAGACAGCTTAATAGAGCCACCTGCACCTTTATTACCAGGATTTATGTGTCTTGTGACTGAGGACTCACTCCTGAATTTTGGTATCGTTCAGAAAATGTCGGTACATTTACTTACCAAGATTCAGTGTGGAGCACAGAGGATACTGTAGAGTCATTACTATTTTGCCCTCTTTTCCACAGTAGCTACACTGCATTTCCCAGCTGCCCTAGCAGTTAGGTGTGCCCAGGGGAATAAGTTATCTCTGATATAATGTAAGTAAAAACTGGTATTTGCCACTTTTATTCTAGCCCTTAAAACCTCCTTCACACATGCCTCTAGGCCACTTCCTCCTTCCTCTGGGCTGGAATGGTGATCACAGTCACACTGCTGCTGAAGACAGGAAAGCCATCAAAAGCCTGAGTCCCTACTTGACTCTACAGAGGGGAGTGAACCTCTCCCTCCTGAACCAGAACCCATCCTGGATGTTTTAAGGGAGAAAGATGAACTTCCATTGTGTTTGACCATTGCATTTTTGGGCTATTTGTTAAGAAAGTTTCATTCATCTTAGTTAATAAAACTGGCCACAGCAATTGCTGGTGGCACCCTTAAAATCCTCTGCTGGGATTTCTTACTATTAATGTTACTTCCACTGATGTCCACTAGTCACTGAAGGCCCATTATGATGAGGCACTGTGTTAGTGTGATAAATAAAATCACTAAATGTGATTTTATTCCTCACAACATCTCTGATGGATCGGTAACACAGTGCCCAATTATCAGAGGAAGAAACTGAATCTCAGAGGAGCTGTGTACCTTGCAGCCATCACACAGCTGGCTTGAGTTTATACTTTTCCACTATATCAACACTGTAATGATAGGAAATGAGTTGTAGATCAAGTTTCTTTATGTGGGATGCCTGGGTGGCTCAGTGGTTGAGCATCTGTCTTCCGCCCAGGTTGTGATCCTGGGGTCCTGGGATCGAGTCCCATATTGGGCTCCCTTCATGGAGTCTGCTTCTCCTTCTGCCTGTGTCTGTGTCTCTCTGTGTCTCTCATGAATAAATAAATAAATTTTTTTTTTAAAAAAAAGTTTCATTATGCTTATTTCTTGGCAAAATAATAGATCCTATAGGTTTCACAACTGCAACCTACCATATTCTGACTTGCTGTTTATTTTAATATTATAAAAGGATACATAATTGCTTTGCATCCAAAACAGTACAGTAGGGGCTCCTGGGTGGCTCAGTCAGTTAAGCAGCTGCCTTGGCTCAGGTCATGTCTCAAGGTCCTGGGATCGAGCCCCACATCAGGCTCCCTGCTCAGGGGGGAGCCTGCCCCTCCCTCTCCCTCTGCCTGCCACTCTGCCTACTTGTGTGTGCTCCCTCTCTGTCAAATAAATAAATAAAATCTTAAAACAAACAAATAAACTACAGTAACCATTCTAATTCATCCTAATTTATGAACGGGTCAGAATTGTTCCAATAGGTTCTGTGTATATCTGTTTAAAAAGGGCTTTGACTTGCAGTCTCTGAATAAATTTCCACCATAAGGAATGTGAGCTTTAAAAACAGGCTCACTCTCCCTTTCTTCAATAATATAAGATGTGTGGGGCATCATTTTGCAAAAAGGATCAGTTTCTGCTATGTTGAAAATTAGGCAGGTAACCCCCCACCCTTGCCTCCTCAAGCATTGTAGATTAAATTTCCAGCTACAGTAGCTACACACTCAGCCTCTCCACTGGCTTGTCACAGGACCTGGACACATGCAGCCAGCAGAGCTTGGGACCAATGATTTGCCAGTGGCACCTCCACCACGCTCAGCCTTTCAGCTCTCAACAAAGTCTCAGTTGTCTCCTGAATTAGCATCAGACTAACAGGCATCTGACACGTCTCTTCTAACATATATTCTACTTTGCCAAATGTTTTTCCTCCTATCACATGCCAATTACTGTCACAGATATAACACTTCACATGTACTCTGAGTTCTTTGTCCCATAGAATTATTTGTTCAACTGAATGATTCATCTTATACACACATACAACACTATTTTCTCAACATTTGCTTTTTTTTTAATGATCTTAATTTTTTTCTATCACCAAGGGCAAGCTACCCCAAGATGGACCACTTTGGCATGCAGATTCTTGTTGAGTTAAAAGTAATCAACCCACAATGTATTCAGGAAAAGCTCTTTAACTCCTCACCTGCAAATGCCTAAAAGAATTTAGACAGAGGACCTGCTCCAGAAAGAGAACCATTGCTACAGACAACTACATCATACTGCGAATGAGATACAGCAGAAACGAAGAACCCAGCCAAGCCTGTCTGATCAAAGTCCCCTATGTCCCATTCTTTCTGAGTGGACCAGTAAACATTTGTTCACCAAACATTCACTCCTTTTCACTTCCTGTGAATTGCATTCCTTCCCTTTAAGTCCCAGACCCCTAGCCTCTTTCTCTTTAGTTCAGGATGATACATATATCTTATTTTACTTGACTATCTTTGGAATTTCCGTGTATGTGGGTTTCCCATACATATGAAATTAAATTTGATTTTCTCCTGTTAATCTATCTCGTGTCAATTTGATTCTTAGCCTGGCCTGGAGGACCTTGAAAGACAGGAAATTTTTCCTCCCTGATGCCAGCATTTCAACATTCTCGCTGCTTTTGCACTTATCAGAAACGATGAGGTTATTAATATTCTTATTAAGATAATCCAAAACTAAGCACAGACACACTAACCAGACAATGAAATGGATGTGACGCTGGGGATGAAGGAAAGACTATGACCATCGGCACCATCTGCTGGTGCCAGTCAGAGTTGCCTTCCTTTCTTTGTCCGAAGTTTGAGGTTCTGTTTTCAGTATACCAAAGCTCAAAGCTGGTTCTTGAGTAGAAGAGTGAGCATAAATGATTTCAATTAGTTTAGCAACCACCCAGTTAACAATCGCCCAGTACGTCTTCTGAAGCACTTCTATACATCTAAAATATATTGCACACTCTAAAACTATCCACATATACTAAGAACCACATTTGTAAAAATTCTAATTTTCAATGTGCGCCAAGATCTGCCATTATTCCAAAGTGCTAAAATAATATGGAAAACTAATCAACACTTGTATAGATTAGGTTCATTCAGACACATTTACATGTTCGTTCTACAAATCCATGGGACACAAGTTCAGTGTAATAGACAAAAAATAGTATGATCCCAAAGAGATTTCCTTTATTAAAAAACAAAACAAGATTATTGGCTCAAAAAGTGATGATTAATGATGTCAATATCAAATGGAGATAACCTCAGGGATGCTGTTGCCACTCTGAGCATTCCCAGAATGAAGATGGAGAGGTTTCCTAGATTGCGTACCAGGCCCCCTCTGAAATTTTCATATGCTGCTGTGTTCCAGGAAATATACTCTTTAGTTATTCCTGTTTGTAATGAGAAAGAGAGGAAAACTCCCACCTACCTGCATGATTTCAAAGTGCTTTCAAGTCCAATATATCATTTGACCCTCATTATCAACCCTATAAGACTGTCAAGGTACTGACCCTTTACCAAAGAGGTAAACTGACCTACTAATATGGAGGAAATCAGACACTGAAGGCCGTGTCTACAGCTTGCTCCTTCATGGGGTGTTCCGGAGAGAACATACATTTGCTCTCATGCATACAAGCCTCTGCAGCCACCTCCCAATTGCTACACTATAGATGCTTTGGTAGCTGCTGAAACTCTGTGGGCACAGTTAAAGCAATCTTACCTGCTTCATATTTTGTTTATTTAAAAATAAAAACTGCCACAATATTTATACAAAAACTCCACAAAATAAAGTGAAAATTTGAAAGCCAGTGCCATCAAGAGCTAGTGGACTTTCTACAGACGCTGAGTCAGAATGGTCCCCTCTAGTCAATGCAGGACCAATTAGATCTGGGAGTGGAGCCCATCGGTATTGACCAAAGGGTATATGGTGTGTGTGTGTGTGTGTGTGTGTGTGTGTGTGTGTGTCTGTATAATAAGTATATATTAATTATCATTAAACTTAAAAGTATGACAGTTCAAATTTATATAAGCGACTGGATTATCAAAAGATGCTATAGCAACATCAGTATTACATGATTACAAATTATATTTCCCCCAGAGACTATGTGTCCTATAAGGATTATTCTAATTATATTTACTTTTTTTAAAGATTTTATTTATTTATTTATTCATAAGAAACACAGAGAGAGAGAGAGATAGAGAGAGAGAGAGAGAGAGAGGCAGAGACACAGGCAGAGAGAGAAGCAGGCTCCATGCAAGGGAGCCTGACATGGGACTCGATCCCGGGTCTCCAGGATCAGGCCCTGGACTAAAGGCGGTGCTAAACCACTGAGCCCACCCAGGCTGCCCCTTATATTCATTTTTAAAATGTGATTTGAAAAATAATTTGTTCTGGCTTTTAATTTAATATTCACTCTGTTTAAAGTCAGGCTATGCAATTTTATTAATTCAAAATAAACCAGAAAGCTCCAATAAACAGAAAAATTTTAGCACCCAATTTTTATAGTGAAAATGAAAATGATGAATTAACAGATTAAAACCAAGAATTTACTTTTGAAAACAGAATAGTAGGGTAAGTATTTAGCTATCCTGTTCTTACACCTCTTACATCCATGGTATTCCTTAATGGACCACAGGTTAGAATAATAACCTTCATGAAGGCAAAAGAGCACGTCAGCTTAATTCACTGATATCCAGGGCCTCAGCAAATAGAAAAGTGACTGGTATTTAGTAAAGGGCTTCAGTAATATTTGGTGCATAAATGATCTCACCATAAATTCACAAAATACTTTCTCAATCATTAAAAAATATTCTACCTTGTTTTAATATTAAAATTCTCTGAAAATCAATGGCCTGTAACTCACCTAGTTCATTAATCAGGTTACTGGAATAATCAGATCATCCTATTTCCAGCCATTTTAAACAAAATTTCCCAATGATGACTATAATATTAAGCATTTGAGCATACTGAGATTTAGCTTTTTCTTTCTAGAATAGTAAGAGAGGAGAATAATGAAACTGCCTTGATAAAGTTACAAAGGGAGAATAATATAGAGTGGAGATACCTTCCAAAAGCCAATAGACTAACAAGATGAAAAACAGAACAATCAATTTTACTGGTGAAAATATGGTACATAGTCCCTATGGAATGATTTTTCTCTAACATGAATTAGGACAATGGAGACCTAGGGAGTCCTTTCCCTATTTGCTAACACTGTTCCTAGTAAAATTTCTGCACAGGGACTACTGTGTAGCCTGTACAGCAGACTCTAATGTGGTGTGTTGTTTTATGGTACATCTTTAAATAACACATTGTCTGAGTTTATTTTACACAGATTAGAGCAACGAACTGTCATACTGGATGAACATCTGTCCACTTCCACTGGAACTCTCAAAGCAATGTGCAAACAGCAGCACTGGGCAGGGACAGGCTCAGAAAATCAGATAATGCAGAACTGGTAAGGGCTGTTAGGGCAAAGCATTTCAGATGTGAAAGAGTTTCAAAGGCCACCCTCACTGTCTCACCAGGAACACACCTGATATATGTTCCATGAAAAACGAAAAGAAGATAATAAGCAAGGGAAATAAAGTAATCATTCAATATAAAGTGTAAGGATAAAGTAATAAAGGACTGTTGAGAGAATAGACAGAGTCTTAAAAGCATGATGGTTGTGGGAAGTCTTGGCACAATGGAATAGAGGAACCTAACTATAAGTGATAGAAAGTAATATTTATATCATACATAATACCATATAAAGCACTTCAGTATTTATTGCTTCATTTGGATTGTTCTCATATCCAACCCAGTGATATGTAGTAGCTATTATAACCGCTATTGTTTAGGTAAGGAAATGGAGCCCCGGACAGGTTAAATGAGTCAGCAGGACCTCATGTATCTGGACTCAGGATTCCATGATTTCTTCTTGGCACACTACTTCTAGTGAGTTGGATGAGTGAATTACTGTAAACATCATGCAAAATAAAGTTGTGTTACTAACTTTGTACTGTGCAATTCTCAAGACTAGAAATGTTTTTCTCTCTTGTCATTTACTTTATATTAACCATTTTATACAACATAGTGCTTTTAAAAACATAGCAGCTTAAATGGTGTCTAAGGCTCTAGGACTTTGTAATTCTATCTTATACAAAATGTTATTCTAGGGGATCTCTGGGTGGCTCAGCGGTTTGGCACTGCCTTCGGCCCAAGGCGTAATCCTGGAGTCCCGGGATCAAATCCCACATCGGGCTCCCTGTGTGGAGTCAGCTTCTCCCTCTGCCTTTCTCTGCCAATCTCTCTCTGTGTGTGTGTGTGTGTGTGTCTCATGAATAAATAAAAATCTTTATTTTTTATTTATTTTTATTTTTTTAAAGATTTTATTTATTTATTCATGATAATCACACAGAGAGAGACAGAGAGGCAGAGACACAGGCAGAGGGAGAAGCAGGCTCCATGCAGGGAGCCCGACGTGGAATTCGATCCCGGGTCTCCAGGATCGCGCCCCAGGCCAAAGGCAGGCGCCAAACCGCTGCGCCACCCAGGGATCCCGAATAAATAAAAATCTTTTAAAAAAATGTTATTCTATAGACTACCATGAAATTCTATTACAGTTACACGGAAACTACTTGGGTAATCGTGTAACTTTCCAATTACGGCTCTACTTTGGAATTAATAAAATGAGCACAACAAAGTCCCCCAATACTTTGTCTCTCACAACGACATTAAAATGCTTCCTGCAGGTATATGAGAGGGAAATATACATCAACGGACACAGTTATAGGTTTGGGATTATCTCTCAGTTTCCTTCACATCGGTTGAAAAGAAAGCCACAAGGGCCCAAAATGGTGTCATTTATGTTGAAGCTCCAAGTCAGTAAACTAAGACTTAATACCTAACCTAATTGCACTTTCAACTCCCCAGAAATGTGACCTTTCAACAGCCCACATGGGAATTTCCTGGTCAGCATGAGGAATTTTACTGATAGACCACTTCTGTTCCTCTTAGGAGGGCGACCTTGCCTAAAACAATGGATTCTTTGCTACTCATTTCCTTTTCTCCAGTCCCTCTCTAACTCTCCTTTTTGATAGCCCTTTGGAGTTCCCCTCTATTTGCTAAATGCTGTCCAATTCTTGAACCAATTAATAAAGGCAGTTAGATCTTCAAAAATTGCTCAATTTTACTTTTTGTTATTTGACACATCCAGTTCAATCCTTAAAATTCTAGTTTGCATTTCAGGAATACATTTTTCCATTCTGTTTGCACTGGGGCTTCTTATTATAAATGTGAACCCAATTCCCTTCAGGGCTTGATGATATGACTGTCTGCAGATAAGAGCCAGGCAACGCCAACATGGTCCTACCATGCCCATGGTTCCACCACCACCTACTCCGGGGTGGGGTGCAGACTCCTCCACCCTGCCTACTCAGCTAGCTTTAGTCCTCACCTCCGATTAAATAACCTAAGGAACCGTGATTTAGTATTACAGTTCACTCCTTACAAAAAGCACAAACCACATATATAACGCAAGACTTTGATTGCTCTACAAGTAGCACCTGGAGAAGAACAGGAGTCCAAAAACAACTCAGCATATTCTGTTCTATTCTTTCAAAGAAGTGGTCCTGATCTTAGTACCTTGCCTCTGAGTCTCTCCTTTTTAAAATCTGGTTTTAGACAACTGTTGGTTTCTGAGTAGAGAGCAAGCTTAACTTTTTGGTTCGGAGGGGATGTATGGAAGAAAGAAACCTGAGTGGAAGTCTCTCGTCATGTCTGAAAGTAGTTTTACAGAGTGTTCCTTCACTGCTATTTACTAATGGGAACACAAAGCTGTGAGTTAGAATAACATTTATAAATATAACTGACTACCACCACAATGTCAATGTCAAGTTTACAATAAGAATGTACATTTTAGTAGCATGTTTTTGTTTTCATTTTGTTATAGTAAAATGCCAGATTTAAAAACCTATCAGCCCTGTGCATGAGTGCAAAGCAGTGGTAGAGAGGGGAGAGGTGTCATCACAAACTCTACTTCTTTAAAGATAAGAAGAGGAGGAATCTTGTTAAAGGCATTTTAATCTATGAGCTTCAAGGTTTTTTTTTTTTAAAGGAATGCTTTGAATCCCAGATGTTTGTGTTTTAATTTTTTTAATCTTCTATTTTGCAGTATGGTCCACTCTGAAGGCCATTTCTACAAAAATAACAAGTAATTCTCTGGAGATAAAATCTACAAGTGAGCAGATACAGTTTTACTCAAGGTCCCCTTAGGACAGGAATGGTCAGTCTACTGATTAATGAGTTCCCAGCCTACAAATTACATATAAACACAGAAACACAAAGGGGCTTATCTTTGAATTAGCATAATCTGCCAGCTTCTGGATCACACTGAGAACTGTTCTGTTCTCCTCCAAATTCTCTTGCATTAAGAATGGGGAAAACGAGTGCATCGAGAAGGCTGTCCATATCCAGGGTCCCTGAGATCTCCACTCCACTTCAGGGTACTTCTAGTTATACCTGAAACCCCTGGAATGGAAAGTCCCGCACAGTGCATCATCTGTCACCTTCTCTGGCTCCTGTTAACTTCCCCTTACACTTGCCTTGGCCTGGGAACGGTGTCTGCCTCCCAACCTGCCTGTCTCAGAGCCTGGCTGGGTGACAGCCAGATCCCGATATTCACCATCACCTCCAGTTCAGGGACAGGCTCCCGGGAACACTAAGTGTCCAACCATGATCCACTGAGAACCATGACATTCTCACTAAATATCAATCAGGGCATCATTTCTGAGTTTCCCAAGCACTATCACCACTGCCAAAAATAAGGACAGGGCAGGTATTTTGTAGGAGGCAATAGCTTTTCAGAATAAGAACCATACACACTCAGCTCTAATCCAGTCATCATCTCAGCCTCATCTCAGACTGCACAAACCATGGAGCCTCCCTGGTCTCCAACTATTCATCTGAAAAATGAACAGGACGAAGGCTGGGCTCATGATAAAAAGAGCATACCACTGAAGAACTTGCTGCTTGCATCAGATGATATGGGGCAAACATCATGTTTATACATGTCCTCAGCTTCCTTTGTAAAGAAACAAAGGAGTTTCTTTGGAGGAATGGATTCCTTACAGGGTACTGCCCAGAGCCCCACAGCCACCTCTGAGGGCTGAAGCCTCCACCCAGACAAGAGGTCTTCCCCATGTCAGTGGTACGGTTTCACAGTATGTGGCACTTAATCGGGCAGTCTTACCTTTGGCTATCTATTTGTTAAAATGAACATGTTAAATCAACATAAATATACTATTTCAAAAAAATGTTTTTCATAAAGATTATCCTGAATGTGTAGAAAACTGTTCTGATCCCAAGTATTCTAAGCCCTGAAGTGGGGATGAAACAACTCTTCTCAAAACCCCCAAATTTGTTTCTCACTGCTCAAAGTGTTGAAACAAATTCTTTACCCTTATACTTGGGGCAAATCTTTCATTATTCTATAAGAGATCTCTTTGGATGAATCCATCTGCTAATGAAGATATACAAATGAATCATTATTATAATGGTATAAAATAATCCAAAGGTAAACCTCACTCCTGATTCTATCATAAGTGAGTTGGACAGTTAGGTAGTCAGGGCCAGGCCCAACGAGAAGATATGGAGTCGGGCCAGCTGAGACAAAACAGCACTGACATCCTGTTGTACAGCTTAGACAGGGCCACACCGACATTGTGTTTTGCAGCCTTTGCAGAAGTGACTTTGCTAAATGTCTTAAAAAAAGACAAGTAACCACAAAGCATTTGTCACCATCACAGGCAGGGGGCAGTTAAGACATAAGCCCCAGATGTCAGCACAAACGACCATCCACACGTGGATACTAACCTAATAGGTAGACAGATACACGACCAAGCCCTGACAACACGACTCAGCACACCCAGATTGCTTAGGAAAGTTCTGCAAAAGAGCTCATAAAAACCCCCAAACTTAAACACTCCAATGGCAACCTTCTCGGGTCCCCTCCTTCTCAGGGAGCTTTATATTCAATAAAACTTTGCTTTGCTGCCCACCACTCTTCGTCTGGTCTACCTCTTCATTCTTCGAAGAGGCATGACCAAGAACCACAGGCACTGAAGACACAGAATTCCTGCAACAGTTCCATAGAGGGAAAGGTACAACTCTACACTTTTTTGTATGTGAGAAGCTTAGCTATTTCACAGGTGGGCCAAAAGATACACTTTTGAGTCTGGGGTGAACAGCTGTGGAGAATAGCTCAGAAGAGGATTACCAATTGACTGGGAAAGACAAAATGTGTACTTTATTGCCAGGAATGAGATTGGGTTAACCTCAGCCTTGTCCTACTGGTCTTGAACTTCACATATTTGCCTAAATGTTACTTGAATATGAAAGTCCAGACCTCATGCTGAGGCTTATCTATTGAAACTGTATGGAAACCCTCCTTTACAGCTGTAGTGATATAAAAAATATTTGAGGGGCGCCTGGGTGGCTCCATAGGTTAAGCATCTGCCTTCAGCTCAGGTCATGATCTCAGGGTCCTGGGATCGAGCCCCAAGTCTGGCTCCCTGCTCAGCAGGGGCTCTGCTTCTCCCTCTGTCCCTTCCCCTGCTTACTCACATACACACACTCTCTCACTCAAATAAGTTAAAATCTTTTTTAAAAGTTTTTTTTAAAATAAAAACAAATAAAAATTTTTTTAAAGATAAAAATATTTGACTTCAAGTCATACTAATGGGTATTGTTTCAGATTGTGAACGTTTAGAGCCTGGAAAACTTATGTGGAATCATCTCAGCAAGCATCCCATCTCCAAGCTCACTCTGATGGCCCACAAACTCAGTAAGTGTGAAAGGGATTCTTTTCCAGCCAAAATCTTGATTTCTGCCTTCTGACACCTCAAATAGAGGACCTAGCTATGCCACATGAGAATTCTGACCAAAAGAGCTGTCAGATAACAGATACGTATTATTTCAAGCCATTCTGTTCACAGTAATTTGCAGCAATAGAAAACATACACGAGACAAATGTGGCTCCCATCCCATCATGTGGCCTCTCAGCACCTCCAGAGCACCCTCCCCATCCCAGCCAGGGTACTTTCTCCCAGTCGGGCTGCTCTCCTCACAGCATCCCCACACACGATGCTTTCCTTATCACATAGACACTTTGCATTTCCCTCAGGCTCAGGCCTACCCCAATCCCTGCCTTCCACAAACCAGTCAACCCCGGCCAGTCCCCTGCTGGAACTTGATTCTGTCCTGCCTCACTGAATACTGAGTACTTCTGATCTTTCTCCTAGCTCCTGAAAGATAAATACCTTGTCTGTGCCTCCTTTGAGGCTCCATAATACCTGTCACTACATGTACTGGGAACCTTTGATAAATATCTGCTCAGAGAAGCACTGGTTCCATCCAGCCAGCCAGACCGAGTATGGCCTTCACCTGTGCAGCCTGCCTGCAGGACACTCTCACGCAGAGGATGAGAGGCTTTGAGAATTTGTAGCTGAACCAACCCCTTGGGTTTGTAGTGGGATTTGCAGTTTTTCAAGCATTCCCAGATATACTGTCTCAAGTGATTTTTACAAAAAAATCATGAGATAAACATGGCGGGTATTTTTAATTCCCAGTTTTTCTGGTTGAGAAAACAGAAGCTCCAGAAGGTCCAGAGATCTGCCTAGCTGGCAAAGTGGCCTAGTGATAGACACCGCCACACGGATCAGTGCTGGCCCCGAAGACTTGGGAGACAGCGTGATGGGAGCGTCACGGCAGGGCCCTGAGCTCTGAGAAGCACCTCCACCCAGAATCAGACTGTTTCCGGACAGTTCCACTGAACCGTGTCTGTTTCTCCACTATTTCCCCAGTCCTTCCTCTTCGCCTTCCTCCATGCTCTCTTACAGGAAAAGTTCTTCTGGGCCTAACACATTCCTGCATTAGGGGAAGAAACCCCAATCGCTACCAGTGTGATCCTTAAGATACAGATGTGAATACCCCCCCGGGACACAATGAGATGGCCCCCAAGGAAAGGACCTGCTTTCTGGCCCAGCTCCACCTCTAATCAGGCTTTGTGGAAACCATTGCCCTTGAACCGTTCACTCAGAGAACAAGAACCTGTTTCATATCTCTGCTGTGAGGAGGAAGTGAAATGGCAAAGTCTTTTTTTAAAAAATCTATTTATTCATGAGAGACACAAAGAGAGAGAAAGAGAGGCAGAGACACAGGCAGAGGGAGAAGCAGGCTCCATGCAGGCAGCTCGATGCAGGACTCGATCCCGGGTCTCCAGGACCACGCCCTGGGCAGAAGGCAGGCACTAGACCACTGAGCCACCCAGGGATTCCCGCAAATCTAAGTCTTTTGACAGCTGTACAGGGCTACACACATTTTAAATGCCAGATTCCCCACCTCAACCACTATCCCCCCAATTACTAGCACAAAGGCCAAGCTGCCTGCTTCACCAAATAATTTCCCAGGCTCCTGGCTATGCTCCTAAGATGTACTGTTTTCTCCCATTGAAGCTAGCCATAGCATTCATTCAGGCTGATTTTATCTTGCTCAAAATATTTCTGGGTAAACAAGGAGGACAGTGAAGGAGTAACTAGTAACTATTGAATTTACCTCAAGTCCCACACAGGCCCAGAGGGGTCCCTAACTCTGTTTGACTTGACCCTTTCATAAGATAATCAGAGCAGAGCTGGAAAACACTGCCTGACACAAATGCAGAAATACAGTGTACCCTTATGCCTCGGCACAAATACAATGGGTCACCATTGGCCACCAGAACTACTTTCCACAACTAAATGACTCCACACTATCCCTGGGTGGCGCAGCGGTTTGGCGCCTGCCTTTGGCCCAGGGCGCGATCCTGGAGACCTGGGATCGAATCCCACATCGGGCTCCCGGTGCATGGAGCCTGCTTCTCCCTCTGCCTGTGTCTCTGCCTCTCTCTCTCTCTCTGTGACTATCATAAATAAATAAAAAAATAAAAAATAAAAAAAATAAAAAATAAATGACTCCACACTAGAGGCTTCTACGTTTCTGGATGCACATCAATATTTGGGTAGAATTTAACATTCTCCAGTTCTCCGCAGCCCTTCAGAGAGTTTGGATGAGACCAGTAAGGGGTGCTTTCACATTCAGGTCTGGAGTCCTCTGGTGATGATCTGTCATGTGGAAATTTATTACAAATCTAACAAGGCCATTTTACATTGGTAAATCTATAGTTGTTTTTCCGTGAATCCTGTTCATAATTCTGGAAGACTCATTGCTCTTTAAACCTGTCCACAGTTATCCAGGCAAGCTTCATGATCACTAACTTCAATAAAACCTGTTTGACAATTTTTCTCTTTATAATAAATTTTAGGCCATGTGTAGACCATGGCGTTTAAAGACATGACAATACCCTTCTAAATATTATAGTTAAAATAAATTATGGATTAAATGTAGAACTCTTTACAGGCTTGCCTGAATTGCATTTGTAAACATAATGGATGACTCCCAAAGCCCTAGTCTTGGTTTCTCACCAGAGTTCTTGTCTAAAGGTGCAGATCTGGGGAGTATGATGAATTCTGTTTTAAATACACCAAGGTTGTGATAAGAATTAAAGTAGATAAACAAAAACAAGAGCTTTCTAACTGAATTTTGGGCAAGCCACTTATCTCTTTGAGCATTAGTCTCTTCATCTGTACAAAAGAAATACTTGCATTGTCTACCTCACAGGAGTATTGTGAAATGAAATAACTATATGAAAGTTTTGCAACTCTAAGTCAAATTGTATGCACTATATTATTATGAATAAAATCAACTTATACTACTGCCACACTTCAAGTGGCATGCAAAATTCTTGATATCTCTTCTCTAAAACTGGCTTCTCCCTGTGGTCTATGTATACAATGGAATATTACTCAGCCATTAGAAACTTCAAATAACCACCATTTGCTTCGACGTGGATGGAACTGGAGGGTATTATGCTGAGTGAAATAAGTCAATAGGAGAAGGACAAACATTATATGGTCTCATTCATTTGGGGAATATAAAAAATAGTGAAAGGGAATAAAGGGGAAAGGAGAAAAAATAAGTGGGAAATATCAGAAAGGGAGACAGAACATGAGAGACTCCTAACTCTGGGAAACGAACCAGGGGTGGTGGAAAGGGAGGTGGGCAGGGGGTGGGGGTGACTGGGTGACGGGCACTGAGGTGGGCACTTGATGGGATGAGCACTGGGTGTTATGCTATATGTTGGCAAATTTAACTCTAATTAAAAAATATAAAAATAAAAAAATAAAACTGGCTTCTCCTCCAGATGTTCCTGTTTATGCTGATAACAACCCCATTATCCCAGGCATCTAAGCCTAGAAACATGGCTTATACTGGAAAGCTTGCCCCTCTACCTACTCTGACCCACAAATGATCCATTCAAATTATAAAATTTCAAAATATAAATCTGATCCAGTCAAACCCTTGCTCAAAAATCTCTGACAATATTCAATGGTTCTTGAAAACAGGGGTCAAAACACAAAGTTGTCCCTGAGAGCCTGTCCTGTGTGGCCTTGCCTAGCCTCCCACTCATCCACATGGCTCCTCTGTCCCTTCTGCACTCCAGCCTCCCTTGGGTTCTCCTCAGCTCCCTGTCCTCCTGGCTACACTGCCTTTGTCCATGCTGTCCCTTCACTGGAACCGCCAGCCCAGTCATCCTCTGCCACCATCTCCAGCTCCATGTCCTCCGCAAAACCCCTCCACAGTCCCCACTGTTGTTCAAGTTCTAGTGTGGGGGGGGGTGCACAGAAACATATCCTTTTATGGAGATCACTTACTATCTTTTGAAATGACATGTTATATGAAGTCTCTCTCTGTTCTCTCAACTACAAAGTTCATTCAGCAGTGATTCCATTCTTACTCCTACACTACAATCTCAGTGCCAAGCATGTAATGGGTACTTTTTAAATGAATGAGTAAATCTGTCAATCTTGAGATTGTCTCCTCTCACTGTGGGTGTATTACACACATATGCATGTGCATAAAATACAATCCCTGTAATATTGATGATATAGCAAAATAATAGCCATGGTATTTACTTTAACTTCTACTTTAATCTTTTGTCCTGCTTTTGAAAACATTTTTTTTTTCTATGGAAATACTATAATTCAAGCACAAGGATAAGCATGGATACTCGATGCTTTTGAAGGAGGTTTTTTGATCTTGCTGTTTTGTTTCTCATTTTAGGGGTGCTAGAAAAGGAGGGAATTTGGTATTAAGTGTGGAGTACAAAGCAGCAGATGTGAGGAAAGGACCCAGTTCTGACCCTGGGATATAAACCAAATTTTAGAATTTTATGCCCCTACATATTTCGAGCCTCATATTTGCAGCCCTTTATAAAGCCTCTTCACATTCCTCATTTAAAAAGACAATCAAATGCAATAGTTAAGGAATGACCTAGTGGTCCTGCAGACCTCTGTTTGAATCCCAGTTCAGTCAACTATGAGACCTTGGGCATCTCTAATCCTGTTTCCTTACCTATAAAATGGACAAATACAGTCCCTAGGAAAAAAAGGTCATTGCGAGAATTAAATGAGACATTCAGCAGTGTGCCTTGCCACATAATACGCCCATGAAGCAGGAAGAACAGATGACTGTAGCCCTGTCCGAGAGCCTCATGGAGGTCAAGAGCCCACGCACCTAGTGTCATGGAGCTGGGGACCTGAATGCAAGTCAAACTACAAATCCCCTGTTAATTCTTAGTTTAATTAAATTCCTGGCAGAAGAAGGTACTTCATTAATATAGTTTTATTGTTCTTCCAAACTATAATCTAAGCAGCAAATGATGTCTGAGCTCTTTAAACCAACTGACACACAAGAGAATTCACACCAACTCTGATTGTAAAGTTCTATTGTGTTGAGGAAATAATGGTCCCCACAGTCACAGGCAGAGTCTGTGAAGCCAAACATCACAAAAATGTCAGCGTCCTGGGCCTGGGGTCAGTCAGCCTGGGTGCCAACCTGGCCCTGTCTTGGTGAGTAAGGTTTTACCACAACAGAGCCTCACCTATTCACTTGGGTAGTTGTGACAGACTGTATGGTCTACGAAGCCTCAAGTATTTACCATCTGTCCCTTCACACATACAAAAAAGTTGCCCACCTCTGTTATAGAAGACAATATATCAGGGAAAAATAAACCCTGAAAATATCTTAAAATGTAAAACTTTATTTCTAGAGTTCTTTCTTTATGCCTTCAGTCTCATGAAAAAAGGGGGTGTGAAGTAGCAGGTGAGCCAAATTCCCCAAAATGAAATGAACACCAGGACCTTCAAGTTGGGAGGGATTCTTCCAAGAAACGTTTGAGATCCTGTTGTTCATCTACATTCATCTCAGTGTCCCAATATCTCTAACTCCTCTGGTTATGAAATTCTCATGTTTACACATATGAAAGACTCACTGGGATTTTCTCTTCTTCAAGGGATGGTGATGGTCGAGAGCCTTTCCCCAGCTCCTCTTCTTCTGCAGCTTTCTTACAGATACTGTGAGTCTCCTGGGTATCTGGTGCTTGCAGATCATAATATTGTGATTTCGTTTTCAAGCTATTGGCAAATTCTTTGGACTGAGTTTTTCTGAAGAGAAACAAATGTGGAATTATAAAAAACATTCTCCAACACAGACAGCTTTTCCAAAGCAGATGCCTACATTCAAATTATGTGAAAAACACTAACAGCTACCATTTACTAAGTGCTTATAATATGTTAAGCCCTTTGCTAGTATTTAAAAACATTAATTTAGGAGCACCTGGTGGCTCAATTGGTTAAGTGTCTGACTCTTGATTCTGACTCAGGTCATGACCTCAGAGTCATGAGATCAAGACCTGCTTTGGGCTCCGTGCTCAGTGCAGTGTCTGCTTGTCTCTCTCCCTCCTCCTGCTTGCATGAGTGCTCTCTCTAATAAATAAATAAAACCTTTAAAAAAGAAAATGCATTAATTAATCCTCATAATAACCCTATAAGGAAGGGGTTGTGTTATCCTTGCTTGATTGCAAGAGGCTCAAAATAATTGTATTATTTATCCAAGACCACATAGTGGCACAGCCAGGATTTGAACCCAGGTCTGCCCAACTTCTGTTCAGAAGCTAGACTGCTAGAGCACCCTGCCTTCCTATGATGAGCAGCACATAACTACTTTATCTCTGTATGCCCATTTATAGTTTTAGTTATAGGAATTGATGGGCAGCATCACTAGCCCTCGGGACCTGAACTGAGGTCCATATGTCTGCTGTCTATCTCATAAGCTCAGATAGGGCTGTCAATACTCAAGGGATAAGAGGCTTCACAGAAGCCACCTTGGCCCCTAGCAGAAGGGATAGATCTATCATCTGCCTCACCACTACCAGCTGAGTTATCCTATATCTCTGATTGATCACGTCACTCCCTTATTCAAACACCTCCACCGTCCACAGAATAAGGTCCAAAGTCCTAAATCTGGCTTCCAAGGCACTTCAGAGCACAGCCCTCTGTCTCCTGCTACTTGCTCATGTATACCCCCAAACACTTGGAAGAACTCATTGTCACTCAAAGAACCATACACATTCAAAACTAGGGGTCTTCATCATGTCCTCTCCCTGCCATCTCCTTCCTGACATTCTGTGGCTGGAAAACTCTACTTATCTTTCAAGGTTCAATTCAGATTTCACTTCTATTGTGGTTTGGAATAATGGGCTCAGTTAATGCTCTGTTTATAACTTAGTTGTAGCATGAATCACAGCCCATCCTGACTGAAGTTAATCGTGTACTGGCCTGTTTCTTCTCCTAGACTGGTAGCTTGTCGTTCACCTTTGAATCCCTACCACCTGGCACATGTAAGCACCCAGAGGCCTGCCCTCTCTAACCAATCTTGTTTGAAGGCCCAAAGCTTGAACAATGTTGCACCTCTCACTTATATTCCGATGCTCAGCTGTGCCAGCCTGGGGTGCTCCAGCATGATTCTAGTGAAGCCAGTTGATCATGGGGGAACCACATCCAGATCAAAACTGGGATGACAAGTGAGGAGGTAAAATGGTTAATGTGATCACATTGTGGGAATGAAGGGAACCATGAAAAGTATAAAGAAACTTGCCAGAGGGATTTAAAGTTACTTTTGTGACTCTCAGGCCCCACTCTACTCACCCTGCAGATACTGGGAAAAAGAGGAATCTTTGTATGATTTTATTTTATTTATTTTTATTCCCTTCCCCCCCCCCTTTGTATGATTTTATATGTGGCCAGCGTCTCACTGGTTTACAGATCTCGTACCTGAGCTCTTCCGCTTCCCGCTCTGCTTTCAGCTGGGCCCTCTCAGCAATGATTTCGTTGCAGAGCACATCGTAGGGTTTATCTAGATGGTGTTCACCCATCACCCACACCCAGACTTCCTTATCGGCTCCCAGTTTCCAATGAACAGATTTGCCATTCTCTGCAAGCAAAACAAAATTTGGATTGGACAAGTATCTTTAGTCATGGGTTATTATGTTTGCCATCGTTAAAGTATTTAGGGTCTTTCAGGAAAAAAAATATGTTAGATGAGACAAAGCACTTCCAGTCTCTTCGGGAACAAGCAGCATTCCCAGGGAGCAATGGAGGTGGGAGCCATGGGTGGCAGCTGTAGCAATGTTTGTTTTAAAATATGAATATGGGGGCACCTGGGTGGCTCAGCAGTTGAGTGTCTGCCTTGGGCTCAGGGCATGACCCCAGGATCCTGGGATCGAGTCCTGCATGGGGCTCTCTGCAGGGAGCCTGCTTCTTCCTCTGCCTCTCTCTCTCTCTCTCTGTGTGTCTCATGAATAAATAAATAAAATCTTTAAAATAAATGAATAAAATATGAATATGGTTTTTGAGTGTGCCCATTTTGTAACCAAAGAAGGCGAAATGGTGAGAAGGCATGCACTGTATATGCTAACATCAGATATCAGAACCTCTAAGGTCTGAGAATCTTCTGGAACCTTAGAAGTACTTAGCTGCTCCCAGGTTTGGTTCTTCCATTTTAGAAATAGACTGGCTTTAGTTTAAATCCTAGCCCTGCCACTTACTCGCTGTGTGACTTGGACAAATTATTTAATCTCCCTAAGCCTCAATTCCCACGTCTGCAAAATGGGATTACGACTGTGTACAATGCAGGACCGCCATGGGGAGCGGGCAGGCCAAACATGCCAGCTGTTGCCTCCAGTGCCTGCCACATAATAGGAGTTCACGAGAGGTTAAGTGCTACTGTCACCCTGCTATTGTTTACTTGGAGGTTCACACCAGCTTGTGAGAAGATAATACTACTGGTAGTGTGATACTTGGTGAAGCTACTTAAATGACCTTTGTTTACAATTGGTCTCAGGGGTTGTATTACATTTTAGTTCCTGGACTCCTGAGATGTGGCCACACAGGTCATGCTCCCTGAAACCTGGGCTATGGGGAGCACACCCAGGAGAGGCCAAGAGGTGCCGTCCCTAAATCTAAAAGCCCCCAAGCAGACCTACCAAAGTCATTATGGTCCATGTTGTAGTCAAGATCCCTGGGCCATAAGGACCCTAAACTGGCCGGTGGCATTGAGTATGCGTAAGAGGGCCCCTGATGGACACAGGCAAGGCTAGGCTTATAGGTGAGAAATCCACACTAGGATTGTGTCTCATCTTCATATATCTAGTAGGTTTCCAATTAAAGCATCTGCTGTCCAGTGAATTGTTGACCTACTTCCTACTGTGGCCTCAGGATACATTCAAGAAGCAGGCTGCTCAAACTCAGATATGCTCTTTATTTGGGCACTTTCTACCCTTCTCAGTGCAATGAAGACTCTCTATGGTACAATGAAATTCTAAATAGGACACTGGGGCAGCAGGGAGGCAAGACAGAAGCCTCGCTATAGGAGGAGTCAAATGTATCATTCAGAAGGAAGCTGACCTCACTCTGTTCTCTCAAGTGGAGAAACAGTGAAAGAGGCACCAGCTATGAAGGGAAGATGGATCCCAAGTGTGCCCTCATGGGGATGGGCCCTGGCTGGCTGTGGCTCCGTTTGAGGAAATGCCAAATGATTTGTTAACTCTAGAAAACTGTTATACCTCATAAAACTCCCTCTATTACAGTCTCTCAGGGCAACTAATATTTTTTACTATGTCCATCTCTCACCTTTCACCTAAGTAACTCTTACAGCAGGAGAAAGATGCCCTGAAAGGAGGGTGGAGAGGGCCAGGGAAGGCAGAGAGGAAGGACCCAGAGATTCCTGCAGTTTTGCTCAGTACAGCAGGACACCTTCTGCAGAGAGTGCTGCAGGCTGCAGGCTGGGGGAATAAGTCTCAGGGTAGGAAGATGCTGCCCTGCGGGTGAGGTGGGGTGAAGACCCCAGAATTGCCTGTGAACAGAGGTGGGGACTTTGCGACTAAAAGTAGAGAAGATCACCAAAGAAGACTAGAAGACTAGAATCTTGACATTTTAGAAGCAAGGGAATGGTCGGAGGGCGGTGAAGGTGAAGAAAGAAATGACTGGAGGCAAGAAAAAGAGAACTGTCAGGTTTAGCCGGATGCTGCAACAAGGGCTCTTGATGGAAAGGCGCTGACAGTAAATCTCTGCTCTGAGTGTTCCTCACCTTCAGGATCTCTTCAATGTCACCTGAGAGCAAAGAGTGTGGGGGGCTTCAAGGGCTTCCCCACGGCTCCCTAAAACCGTACAGGAGGCTGGAGAAGTGATTATACTAAAATGAGTGTGAGCTCTGGTCCCCTCAGTCTGGTACCAAGATGGGGGAGGCCCATTCAGGCACAAAAACTTACTGAGTTTCTAACTCTGAGCTTAATGCAGATGAGTTAAATGCTGCAGGCGATACAGGGATCAAACAGATGTGGCTGTTTTCCTGCAAGTCACCTAGAGTCTGTGAGAGAAAGAGCAAGGCGAATTTATTCATTAAATAAATAATAAATTATTTATTTAATGAATTTTATTGCATATCTACTATATGCCAGGCACTGAGGTAGACATGCGTAAGCATTTATGAGTGAGACAGACCAGCCCTTCCTCAGGGAACTTGTTCTAGATGGAGACAGAAATCGAACACTTAATTAATTATAAAAGTAACACAACCTGGGGAAGGGGCGAGGGAAAGGATGCCACCACAGGAATGCTTAAGGAGAAGAACCGATCAGTTTGAAGGACCATTGAAGGATATACGTTATAACCGCAACAGACTTTAAGTCCAGTGAAGACTCACAAGATGGAGAAATCAATTTGGAAGCACACAGAAGAAAAAAGAAGTTCTTCTACTGCATTTTGGAGGAGGAATGTAGAATTTAGACAGAGTAGGTGTCAGTTTGGTGACCTACACAAAGATGATCGATGATCAGAGCAGGAAATCACGGAAGGGCCAGAGGGGATCAGGGTCTAAGGGAGAGCTGAAAAGACCTTTAGATGTCACCTGGCCGTGGGCGGAGGATCCAGCCCAGGGCACAGGGCCACATGGCACAAGTCCCAGACACCTGGCTAAATGATTTAAACGTAGGACCCGCACTGCATAAAGCCAGAAAGTGGTGTTAAAATTCCAGTGTTTCTAACAAGGCTTTATGTGACCATGGCTATGTGACCTTCTCTCACTGAGCCTGAGCTCCCTCTCTGATAAAACAGAAGCAGTAAGTCACACCTCCCGGGCCTGTCACATGATCAAAGCTCAAAAATATTAGTTCCGTGTTCTTGATTAAGTGGCCAGGGAAGAGTCCATGGCTGTCTCTGTGACATGGTGCCAGGGTCAAAGAGTTCTAGGAAGTACCATACCACGTCAGCATGGAGGCTGGATCTGGGAAGTAGGAGGTGTTTGTCCAGTGGCTGAGTGGGGACACTTGGGATCGGGGTGAAGACCAGGAGTGAGGTACCAGGGGCCTGAATGAGGGAAAGGTCAGTAGGGATCAGGAAGGACTCAAAGATAATGTCAACATTGTGAGACTTACTAACTGGGAGGATGGTGGGGTAATAAGCAGAAACAGTGACATGAGGAAAATAAATTTGTTTGAGCTGTTTTTGGAAATGGAGAATAAATTACTTTTAACTTTACAAATAATCTACACAGAGAGCTTCAGTAGATACCCAAACTATGGAGTTCAGAAACGCCGTTAAGCTGACAGTGTGAATTTGGGAATTACTTTACAGCCATCATCGTTGAAAGCCACTGGCACAGAAGAAGTAATTGCAAAGGGAATGAAGCCTAGTGAGAACCTAGGAAGAGCATGTACTCCATTCAGGAGGCAAAATGTAAGCAAAAGGGCAGCCCAGGTGGCTCAGTGGTTTAGCACCACCTTCAGCCCAGGGTGTGATCCTGGAGTCCCGGGATCAAGTCCCATGTCGGGTTCCCTGCATGGAGCCTGTTTCTCCCTGTGCCTATGTCTCTGCCTCTCTCTGTGTCTCTCATGAATAAATTATAATTTTTAAAAAAAAGGGTAAGCAAAAGAACATCCTGATTAAAAGAGAGAGAGAGAGAGAAAAAGATTTCTGATTACTAAACACGACCTAATCTAGTTGCCTGGGGAGAATGCACTGCCATGCAGCCAAGAGAGGAAAAGGGAGACATAGAAAGTGGGATGGAGAGCCTTGAGGAGGTCGTGGGCAGTCCCTGACCTTGGAGAGTATCTCTAGGGAGACAGGCGGAGACAGGCTACAAACGCAGGACAGAAAGGATGGTAAAAGGTAGAAGTTGTAAAGACGTGCTCTGGGGAAGTTTATTAGCAAGGAAGTAAAAGAGGACTCAGTTATTCATTCAACAAATATTTACTGAGCATCTGCTATGTGCCAGGCACTATACTACAGGCCTATGAGACAAAGGCCTATGATGAGATAATGCATCGCTTAGGGGTATGGAGGGTTGAAAGATTTCTTTAAATAGAAGAAACAGGGCAGACTCTGTGGCTCAGCGGTTTATCGCCACCTTCAGTCCAGGGTGTGATCTTGGAGACCCTGGATGGAGTCCCATATCAGGCTCCCTGCATGGAGCCTGCTTCTCCCTCTGACTGTGTCTCTGCCTCTCTCTCTCTCTCTCTCTCTCTCTCTGTGTGTGTCTCATGAATAAATAAATAAAATCTTTAAAAAAGATATTTAAATAAATAAATAGAAGAAACAGGGACATATTTTATACTTGGGGTTTGGGGTGGGGAGAGAGCAAGGAGGCCAGGGGAATGAATGTGCAGAGGACAGGTAAAGAAGCAGATGCTGACAAGACAAGGAGAAAAGCTCCTGTCTGCCAACAGCTGCAAACTCCTATACATACACCCACATTTCTGTCCCTAGGGTACTTCCTGAAGGTAAAGGGATAAACTTAAGAGATCCTAAAGGGGCAGATAGTACATCTTATTATATTTTACTGCAGTCTGGATTTTCTGTCTACTTCACCTTGAAATTAGATGCACTCTTTAATCAGGGAACAGTGAGGGAGGGACCTTTTCATAGCACTTCCATTTAATTATAAGGTTTGTGCCAGTCCTTCCTTGAATCATGTTTGCATCCTTCAGTGCTCATCATATTTGCTAGCTTAGGGCTTCTTGAGAACTTCTAAAACCAACTTTTCTAGATCGGTGGATCAGTCCTGCTCTGCACGGTAGCACAAAGGACCGCCGCACAGACTCTCATCCACACCCCATTCACCATATAAAATCTCCAACTAGGCAATGCTGTAAAACATCACATAAAAACGGGGCAACACATTCTTGGCAAGAGAACGGCCAGGCTTACTCCAGTCTTCCACTGGTGTGTGCTCACACCATCTTCATGTCCGATCTCTGCCCGATCTCTGCCCACATGGCAGGCGCAGCAGGGGTGCAGGAGGGAGAGACTGGAAGTGTGGGTGTTCGCATCTCAGGTGTGGGTCAGCAAAACCCCCAGGGCTCTCCCCAAACTAAGACTGTGATTCAGGGGGTCAGCAGCTGCTCTCCACTCCAACCTGATCCAACTCAGAAGGACAAACATAGTGACGGGCAAGGACAAGAGACAGAGACAGGAGAATTATGTACCATGTCCCTACACACAGAAGACCAAAACCTGAGTGAACAGAAGCCACAGCATCAACACTAGGGGCCTCCTGACCAGTTTATGTATTAAACACAGACTATCACTGGGGCTGACGCAGCACCCACCAGGACCAAGGTTGTTCAAATATGATACACTTCCCTAAATTCGCAGCCTCTCATGTGCCTCCCCCACTCAGACCCTCCTCTCGGGACCCCACCCCCACAAACAGAAACCAAAACATTAGCGCCAGGACTCCAGTACTACAGCCACATCCCCTCTGACTGATGCCCACACCATGTCGGCATTAAATATTCAGAGTGTCACCCAAGGCTATTACTAGTCCCATCTTACAAGAAGGAAGTGGAGGCCCAGAGAGGGTATTTAACTTGCCCAAGATCACAGAGCTAGTGAAATTGGAACCAGAATTCAAAACCTGTCTGCAGGACTGCAGAACCAGTGTCTAAGGCAGCCTTATAATGCATTGTCCAAACTGAACACTTCTGAGAGCAAAAAGGATGCCAGGACACAAATGCAGACAGGGCTGTGACAGGCAAGCTCCGGCCACCATCACGTGCCCTCCAGGTCCTGAGGAGCAGGAGAAGAAGGGCCAGGAGAAGGTGAGACCCAGCCCTACATGCTTGCAGAGTCCCCTCGGGACTTCCTAAAATGACTGAGGACTGTTGCTTTCCCCACTGGTTGCAGGATTTGTTAGTCTGGGTTCATAATCCTGTAGTTACTAATACTAAAGTCCATCTTTAAAATTTCTAATAATTTTTATGCCTATTTTAGAGACAATGTGCAGAAAGGATGCTGGAGAAGCTGCATGTGCTTGGGCTATAGCCCAGGAAAGCAGGTGGCACTACAGACAAGTGAGAACTTGAGTCAGGAGAGGAGACCAGCTCAGGACTCAGGCAGGTGAATGGGAAGGGGAGATGGGTTATCATCCACACGTGGGTGCTCACCACAGAACAAGATAAACTGAGCGAAACCACCACACTCAGAGTGAGGGCCACAACCAGTGGTTCAGAACAGACATGGAGTAGATCTGGACCTGAGTTCAAATCCTAACTCTACCAGCGACCCATACAAATCACTTTCTCTGTTTCTTTCTCTTTTTTTATATTCTAT
The DNA here is from genome assembly GCF_053574225.1 of Canis aureus. Taxonomy (NCBI): domain Eukaryota; kingdom Metazoa; phylum Chordata; class Mammalia; order Carnivora; family Canidae; genus Canis; species Canis aureus. The sequence continues at coordinate 44,622,158 of NC_135625.1, forward strand.
TTATTTATTCATGAGAGATACACAGAGAGGCAGAGACATAGACAGAGAGAGAAGCAGGCTCCCTATGGGGAGCCCAATGTGGGACTCGATCCTGGGACTCTGGGATCACGTCCTGAGCCGAAGGCAGATGCTCAACCACCAAGCCACCCAGGCTTCCCTGTTTGTTTCCTTCTTTGTAGGAAGAAAGGTGACAACATTTACCATACACAGATTCTTGTGAGGTTTAAATGAAATAGCGTAAATATAATGCTTATATCTGGCACATCCTAATGGGCCAGCACTTTGGTAGGAAAAAAGCGCTAGGGGATGGAACAGATGAACTACAATCTATAGGGTTCAGTCACTGGATGTGTGCTGAGATCGGAGAGTACCAGAGTGGCTCCCAGGTTTCTGGCTTCAGTGACAAGGGAAAAAGCAGTGCCACTGATTTTAACAGAGAATGAGAGGCCTGGCAGTGGTGAGGAGGATTGAGCTGACACTGATGAGCTTGGCAGTATGGGTTTGAGCATTGCTGGCATATAGGTGGTGTTTAACCCTAAAAGGTAGAAGCAGGGGGTGCCTGGGTGGCTTGGTCCCTTGGGCATCTGACTCTTGATTTTGGCTTGGGTCATGACCTAGGGTCATAGTTATAGGATCAATCCCAGGTCCGGTTTCATACTGAGCATACTGCTTGCTTGGTATTCTCTCTCACCCTCTCCCTCTCCCCACCACACCCCCACTTCACCGCCCTGCCACTACTCACCATCTCTCTCTCAAAAAACAAAAACAAAAGGTAAAACCTAGGGTCTGTGGACCCCAGCATCTGTGAACAAGATTTAGGGAGAATGAACATTTAGAAACTATATTCAAAATGCGGTTTATGTGCATTTTCCTGATTGAAGCTCTCACTAAATTTTCAAAGGAGTCTAAGAGCCTCTCAACCCCACCTCCAGGTCACAAGCCACCAGTGCAGAGTGAGGCCCCCTAGGGGGAACATGGACATTCAGGGCTCAGGCAGAGATAAAAAAGAAACTATCATGGAGAGAGCACGAAACCCATGACATCGAGAAAGAGACCGAAAGAGGCAACTCTAAAGTCAGATGAGGGTGGAGTCTACTAGATCAGCACTGAGTCCCTCAGGGGAGGTCACTACAGTGGCTTCAGCTTTGGAAGTGAAGGGGAGGGAGGGGCTGCCATTGCAGGTGGCACAAACCAGTGGTTTATGGCCACTTCATGAAAAATGGAAGGCCCTCTAGCAGGGGCCTTGTTCACCAGGTAGCAATGGGACTGCAGCAAAGGTAGTCTCCCAGATGCAAGTCCATTTCCAGGTCCCATACAGCCCCTCCCACACCGCCCACGGCAAGCAGATGGCAGCCTACCGCTTAGGTTTCCAGCGCTTGAAGGCCCAATGAAACCAGTGCCAGGCAGCCCACTGCTGAGGAAAGGCCTCTACCGTTTGTTTTACCAGAAAGAGCTCACAGCACCAAGGCAGGGCCCTGACACAAGCACACGTGTTAAATGTGCATGAGGCACCTGCAGACAAGGGTAACGTCTTAGCTCCAGGCAAGCTGGCCATGCAGCCAGTTCGTGACCTCACTACTCGGGAAAGTCTGGCTCAGGGTCCAGCAGCCGTTGTCCTGGGCAAGCTAGTGAGTCCCAGTCTCACTCCCCTCCCTCTGTAACACGTGAGCAGTAAGTCAGCTTCAGGCTGGGCTGTCATCATTTAATGAGATCATATATTTAAGCACGGAGCTCAGCTCTGATACACCATCAGCTCGACGGTGCTACTTCACTCGTCTAGAGCCGCGCTGTCCAAACGTGAGCTACATCTGTAATTATACCTTTTCCAGTAGCCCCATTACAAGAGCAAAAGAAATAGATGAAATTAATTTTAATAAATTTTACATTATCCAAAAGATTATCACGTCAATATAAAATGAATATAAGACTATTAATGTGGTATTTTACATTATTCTTCCTATCAAGTCTCTGAAATCTGGTAGTTTACACTTGTCACATGCCTCAATCCAGACTATTCTCATTTCACGTCCTCAACAGCCACAAATGGGGCCTCCGGCTCTATGTCCTCCACAGGCCGAGGAGGCCATGATCCTCTACCTAAGAATCACATTTTCCCATTACATTTTGAAATGATTTTCTCATCTATTACTAAGTAAAATCCATATTTTTAATTGCATTTCAGCCCTTTCTACTTTAGCCATAGACTGCTAAAGGTTCCTGGTGTGCACAATATGCAAATGTTTTAGTGATGCTCCCTGAAAACTCACCAGAGTGGACCATATAGAGAAAAAAAAAATGACCAGATGACAATGAAAGAACTGCCAAGTGATGAGCTAAGCTGGTGCAAAGGAATGACGGGGAGGGAGGGCGTATGATATATTTAAAGAGCCAAGAAAAGGACAATCTCCAGAGCCTGGCTCAGAACTGCTAATAAAAAAGCAGCACTGTCTGCCCAGTATGAGTTGGAGGGGTGTAGGGGGTGTTGGCAGGGGGAGGCCATGAGCACCAGCCTCAAAGGATCAGAGGCACACAGTGAGATCTAAGCAAACAACAGCCAGGGCCTCGGTCAACAGCACAGATACACAGCTCTGGGGAGCACCAGCCATAACACTGCCTGGTACTAACTGTGGCTTTATCTTCAAAGGCAGAACATGAAGAAAGATGGAGAAATACTGTCTTTTAGGGGAAGTCAGGAATGAATCTCAAACCTTTTCTTTTTCTGTAGTCATGAGAGAACTAATCTAGTACAAAATGTATTTTTCCAAGTGTTAGATTTAAGGGAGTAACAAACTTTTGGCATGAAATATTGATAGAACGTTCACTGTGTATATTAACGTACTTTTTCAATGGCCATTTAATAGAATAATATAGATTTTCTAAGAGGTAGATTCAAAGTCTGCAAAAAAAAAATAATAATTTAAGCAAGGAAATGAAATTACTATCTTAAGTAGTCACACTCATGTTTGCTTGGGTGCTGAGACCACTTCAGCAAACATGAGAAGCTCAGTTTTAGAAAGTGTCTGGGCCACCGACAATAGGGGCAGCAGCCCTTCACCTCTCCCTGGCCCCAAAGTCATCCGACATGTCAGTATGCCATCCTCGCGGTGAACAACAGTGCCCAAAGACATCCAGCTCTATCTGATGAGCTCTGACTCAGGGGTGCAGGAGATGTAGAAGCCAATTAAGAAATATAAAAGGGTCATGCTTCAGCTTGGACATGTTACTTACTAAAAAAAAAAATTCTATTTAGGATCATACAGGATACTGTGAAATCCAGTAAACCTGGGTATCTACTGGTGGTGTGACTTTGCATATATTACTTAACTTCTCTGATTCTAAGTCTCTCCACCTATAAAACAGATGAGATCAACTTTGCAGAAATTTTGTGAAGACGAGACATAATATACATAAAAGTGTCTGATGAAACACATCCTTAATAAAAAGCTATTGCTATTGATAATAACCACAATAATCAATAAGATACTCAAATGTATTTCCACATCATTATAGAGGCTTAATGGGAAAGGTTTTAATTAAAGGCAATATAAGATAAAGGTCCCTAAACTGACTTCCTTTTTGAGTCTGTCTACACCAGCGCACATTCATTTTCTCCCTCTTTGAAACCCCTAATGGTTAGATGGGCAAGAACTCCTTCCTCATGGTCTTAAAAGGCTCTCTCAAGCTACCAGGGTTTCCTTGCATCAGGAAGAAGTGTATCTGAGGGACGCCTGGGGGCGGGGGGGCCTTCGGCCCAGGGCGTGATCCTGGGGTCCCAGGATCCAGTTCCACATTGGGCTCCCCACAAGGAGTCTGCTTCTCTCCCTGCCTGTGTCTCTGCCTCTGCCTCTGTGTCTCTCGTGAAGAAATAAAGAAATCTTTTTTTAAAAAAATGTGTAGTATGACTTTTTCCCACAACAGCAGTATTTGCATTTTAAGAGGGAGTTATCCTAAAAAAGACAATGCAAAGAAAATTATCTTAAAGTCTAAGAAATGTAAATGTTAATTGCTATAAACCTGCTGATACAATGCCTTTCTATGCTGGTTGTAGAATACTTGGCACCAGTGACAATACATGGGAGAGAAGCCCTTCCTCAAGACCCACTCCAAACAAACTGTACACTCACTTGTACTCCAGGTGAGTCTGGTTTCAAGTAAGAGATCTGCTTACAGCCACCCAAGCACATGATAATTGCTGTGCACGGATGGCTCTGTGTGCCTAAGTATGAACTTCAAGTTGATAAATAGCCCTGTTAGGATCTCAACAACACGTAGGGTTCATCTACCAAACTGGAACACACACCTGGCTTGCTTCTGGCGTGAACTGGTAACGCAAGCGGGAGCCCCTGTGCTAACACATCCAGGGGAGAGACCCGGTGAGCTCACCTTTCTTCGGCCTGGATGTCACTGGCAGGGACTCCTTTTTTTCCATTGCTACTTCTCTTTCTTTCCACCGGCGGATCTGTTCCTCCCTCATCTTGAAGAACAGGATCTGTTTCTGTTCTTCGCTGAGCTCTGCCAGCAGATCGGGATCTATGTACATTTCGGATAGTATCTGCTTCAGCATCTCTGCAGGTCGGGAGTCTTTTACACCTGTGGCAGAAGTTCTTGAAAATGCCCTCCAGGTGGCCTCCCCTGGGCTGGCACCCAGGGCACCCGCACACCTTCCCAGACTCTCAGCAATCCTAGTGACCCAGACGGTGACTCGGAGAGCTGGCCCCTGGCTCCTGGAACCACGGATACCGTCCACAAAGCTGTTCAGGAACCTGCAGAGAGCAATAGGAAAAAACAGGCAGTGTTCAAATGTGCAGACGCCAGGCAGGGGCAGGCTCATGAATCAAGCTTGGAGGAAATACAGTATCACTTTTCATTTCAGGTGAAAGGAGAAGAAAAGCCGAGGCATGCTTTGTTAAGAGTTTGTGTAACCTGTATCCCATAATTTCCAGATAGTATATCAAAAAAACAAAACAAATCCTAACTTTTTACAGGTCAGTCTCAGGGAAACAAAAAAAATTAACAGAGGTTTGGTCTTCTCCCAACTAAGCAAACATATTATTACCTTAGAGCCTAAGCACCAACTGGATGGCTGAGAAAAGAATAAAAGAAAAAAAAAAAGGCACAGGAAGAAATTAAAAGATTTTCTCTAAACAACTTATTTCAAAAGAAAATACTGTTTTTGAGATTTCACAGAATTATGTACCCCAAACCAAACCAAAACCGGGCCATGTTCAAGGAAGGAAAAAGAAGAAATAAAAGTCAGACAAGGCAATCTCCAGACAGCCCACCTGAACCATGAAAACAGTGTAGGAGCAGGAGAAAACATCCCTGTATATTCTTGAAGGTCACCAGGTTTTAAGTTTATCTGTCCCATATATCTAATTTACTAAAATCTGAATTTACGGACCAGAAAAACTGGGAGAATAAAGAGGTAACTAGGTTCATAATAAAGGCTCCTGATTTACTAAAGAGTTTCTTAGAGGCTCCTTTGGTAAGAAGCCACAGGCTCCAGCACTCACAAGTGCACTCACAGTGGTTGGGGGTGGGGATGGACGATTCCATTGAGGTTTCATGTAACTTATGCATTTCTACTTAGTTGATTTTTTTAAGACTTTTAATTTTTTTCAATATAATAAGATGCACAAAGAAGTTTACTTACTGCGACTTTTCAGGATCACCGGTGTTAATGAAGTTGACTGGGAATTTGGTGCTCACAATGCCTCAGATAATCTCACCATCTAGCCATGCCTCTCAAATACCTCCTCTCGCCAACTAAGTGCAAATGCTCACAAGCTTCAGACTATCACTTAGTCATACCCCCCCCCCCCACCCGGCTCCTCGGCTCCTCTTCGGCCCTTCACCTTGTCATCCCCACAGACTCCCTGGGAGCTCCCCTGCAGCTTCCCTTCTCCTTCTTCTTCCCTGCAAAGCTGTTCCTTCATTTACACAAGCATGTTCAACAGATGGGACACCCCAGGATGTTTGCATACACAGCACATACTTAAATTCACTACCTATTCATTGTGTAGCTGGGACCTTTATTGAGGCTGGAACTATTCTTGCTAACTGCATCCTATAATCTCCTGCAGCTTTCAAACTACTGGAACTCAAATGGAACACAACATTAGAAAACTTTTAGGGGAGCCTGAGTGTCTCAGGAGGTTGAATGCCCGACTCTTGGTTTCTACTCAGGTCATGATCTCAGGGTCATGCACTGAAGGTGGAGCTTACTTAGGATCCTCTCTCTCCCTCTGCCCCTGGCCCCCACCTAAATTTTTTTTAAGGGAAAAAATTTAAAAACAAATAAAAGCAGTGTTTGACTCTAACTTGGTCTGCTGTGTCCCTCCAAAGTTCCCTTGCTTTGAAAGATGACCCTCAAAGTCTGTCACAAAGAATTGATATTCTGTAATTTTTTTTTTGACTTTTGGGTTCCAACAAGCTCCTGGAGGGGCAGGGCCAAAAAAAAATCCACACTAAAGGAGAATTTGCCAGAGGCTGAGCTCTGTCTTCCTAGGAACAACAGGAAGAGTCTGGCTCCCCAGCACACTTGACTCCAGGGCTCTGAGACAAAGTGGTAACAAAAGTACTCCTTGATGTTCCAATAGGTGTCCTTACATTGGCACATCCCATGACTGATGATTGACTTTCACAGAAATAAAACATGGTAGAAAAGGAAGAACCCAGCGAGGCCTGAGGTTCTGTTTTGTTCCCTATTTTGAATGCGGTGAATCATAGCAACAGGGATAGCATGGCCTAAAACCTGGAACCCTGAAAGGGCCAAATTCACATTGTTCCCCTCTCCCCTGCCCGCAGTACTCCCAATGATAAGAGCTTGCACGCACTGTGCCAGCCACTACCTCAAGCACCTTGAATGTATTAACTTATTATATTTTCACAGTTACCCTGGGGATCCCTACTGCCCTTTCACAGATGAAGAAGATGGAGAGTGGCAGAACTGGGCAGTCTGACTCTAAGTTGGCTCTACTGTCCTCCAGTAGCACAACAGAGTTTCTCTATAAGCTCAGAATCAGCATATCATCAGGATATGGTACCATCTATGAAATTTCAGAATGAAGAACAGTAGGATCTTACAGCAATGTAAATGCTGACTTGAAGGTGCGTGACACACAATGCCTCTGAGGGGCAGAAGCCTCATCTAGGTAACTGTAGATAAGCTGAGGGGAGGTCAGGTATGAAAAAGACCTCCCCCAAGGAAGGAAGCAGGGAAATGTTACAGTGGCCCATGTGTACATGTTTGCCGACTTGATTCACAGGTACTTCGTGTTCTCAGTTTCCCCTCTCACAGCCATCAGGAGTTGCACAAATGGTACAGCCTCTCACAGGTGTGAAGAGTTCCATGAGACACTCATGCTCTTTCACAGTTTTAATTTGAGTTTGTTTTGCCTTTTCTGGCAAACATGGATTTTTAGCATTAAACTTAACTGCTGGATCTCGAAGGAAAGACACTGGCTTCCCTGTGTCCTCAGTGGATACTCAGCTAGCACTTGCCTTGGAGTCAGGCAGATGAATAATATGCATGCCATTCTAAGGCTGTGAATTAACTCCTTCCTCCCTTACACTTTCAGAAGGAAAACTCAGCACAGGGTGATCACAGAACACCTAGCAAGGACCCCAGCATGAGCTTCTGAAGAGCTGTGTGCCCTTCAGCTGTCATTTTACTACTTTGTTTTCCCATTCGTGAAATGAGGAACTGCACCATACATCTTTGTAATGTGAAGACTATGTCATAGTCTATGTGAAGTTACAGACACAAGTGGAGGTAGGGTAGAGGAAACAGGAATGAGGAAACTAACCAGGGTTTTTCCCACTTTCAGTCCCTGAAAGGACAACCACTGACACTGATTCAAACTTTGAATGACTTTCCTCATCTAACACACTTGAGAGCAGCAAACTTCCAGTTATTCAAGATCCAATAAAAAGAAAAGCTAAGCTAACTCAGTTTTCTTCTCATATAGCACTTTACTTAAAAAAGGAAATGACAAGCAACAAGCCCAAATCTGCTATTTATTCCAAAACTAAATTTCTAAAGGGTGATAGGATCAGTTGTTTTCCAGGATAACATACATTTGGCCTGACTCTCACATCATCCATAGCCCTGTTCGACAAAATAAAAATTGTGTTTCTCATGATTCTAAGACCTTGGGGGGGGGGGGGGCAGGTAGATAAAGCCTAAATTATAGCAGTAATGTAATATGGACAGTAAAACTTTAATGGTAAGAATATAATTTAGAGCACCTGTGTGGTTCAGTCAGTTAAACATCCCATTCTTGGTTTGGCTCAAGTCAGGATCTCAGGGTAGTGGGATTGAGTCCTGCCTTTGGCTTGGCACTGACCATGGAGTCTGTCCCTCTCCCCCCTTTCCTCCCCCTACTGCCTCTCTCGCTCTCAAATAAATAAATAAATAATAAATAAATACAATCTTTTAAGAAAATGAATATAGTTTGAATATAGTTTGAATTGTACTTCTTTTAAAATGGCTGGCTATTTTCAGATTTTCATTTATCTTATTCAACTTCACTTAATAGAGTTTATCTGCAAAAGGGCTATTTTTTTTCTAAAGATTTTATTTGTTTATTCATGAGAGACAGAGACAGAGAGAGAGACACGTAGGCAGAGGGAGAAGCAGGCTTCCTGTGGGGAGCCGGATGAGGGACTCATTGGGGATCAGGACCTAAGTCCAAGGCAGACTCAACCACTGAGCCACCCAGGTGCCCCAAAAGGGCTATTTTTGAGGATAAAATGATTTACCAGAGGTGATAGCAATTTGGTAAGTTTTGTACATATGTGCCATTCTTCAGAAATGTGAAACGACTGTACAGATTTATCTAGGAAATTGCACTCATGGGCCAAATCTACGCCTGCATAGGACTTCCACGTGTTTATTCACTTTCTAAAGCTCCAAGTCGTTAGTATTCCGTCCGCAACCCGAAGCCTCTCAGGCGGGGGCCTGGCTGGCTCTGCGGGTAGGGCATGCGCAATCTTGATTTCCCTGTTCTGAGTTCGAGCGGGTGCTCGTGTTTACTTAAACAAACAAACAAAAAACCCTTTTAGGAGGTGAGGAGACTAAGATTAGAGAGAGGTGCCCTTGCTCCTGCGCCCTGCGCCCTGGGAAGGGAACGATACCGTTAAGGAAGCCTACAAACTGGCACCTGCGCGCCGGCTCTCGGTGCCCCCGCGAACCCGAGGGCCAGAGCGGGCAGGGGCGGGCGGGCGGGGCGGGCAGGGCGCCCACCCGACTGGGAGGACCGAGGCTGGGCTGCCGTCCTGCGGGCGGGCCCCGGGGAGCCGGCTGCCCCGCGGTCCCGGAAGGTCTGGGCGGCGGAGTTCCGCGCGGGCGCGGGCGCGGGCGCTCGTCGGCGGGGGCGGGAGCGCGGTGCCCGGCCGCGGAGGAGGCCCGGACCCACGGCAGGCATAGGCCCCGCGGGTGCTCCGGCGCTCCCGGCTCGCCCACTTGGTGACGCGCCCGCGCCCCTCCCGGTGCCCCAGAAGTGCTCGCCTTCCCCCTGGGGCCGGCGCCCCGCGCGCCCCGGGACCCCCAGCGCCTCCCGCGCCCTCCCGCGCCCCCACCCGCACGGTCCCGCGTTCTGCCCCCTGGCCCCGCCGCCCCCCGCACCTACCGGGCGGGGCCCGCGCTCCCCAGCAGGTGGCCCCGGGCCACGCGGCGTCCAGCGGGGCCGAGACGGAGGGAAGGCGGCTCAAACCCTCGGCCTCGCTTGTGCAAACAGTGTCCCTGCGCGCCCGCCCGCCCGCGCTGCCCCACCCGCGGCCCGCGTGCCCCAGCGGCTGACTGGGTGCTCGCGGCCCCACCCGGGCCCCTGGACGCGCTCCAGGCCCAGGCGTCGGCGCGGCCCGCTGCCCCAGGGGACCCCCCAGCCCGGGCACCCGGCCCCGAGCTGCCGCGTGTGGGGGCCAGGCCGCCGCCCCCCACCTGCAGCCCGCCGAGGCCGCCGCGCCCTCTCGGCCGCGGGACGCAGTGGTGTCAGCGGCCCGGGCCTGCTCCGCCGCGGGGCTCAAGGGCTCCTGCAAGCCCGGGCCTGCGGAGGCGGGAGGCCTCGGTCACACGGACAGCCCCAGCAGGCCGAGTCAGCTCACCTCCCGGGTCGCCTCCCGACTCCCGGAGCTTACTCTACCCGCCCCGCCCCCGTTTGTTGACATTAAAGTCATTTATCAGACACTCGGGCACTTGTCAGCACAGGCCACAAAGCTTTGTAGGGCAGAATCAAGGAGGCGAAAGGCTGGAAAGATGCAGGCTGCAAACAACAGACACGGAGGGAAAAATGAAAGAACTCTGGAGAAAGGAAAGAAGGTAAAGGAATCTTGTGAATAGCAGCAAGAACAGGTTGGGGTGGTGCCGGAAGGGAGGAGCTGACGGAGTACAGGAAAGTTGGGCAGAAGCGAGTAGAAACGTTGCAGGGCATTTTCCATTGTGCAGGAGCGTTGGGAATGTGCGCGGAGAAATAGCCTGCTCTGGGGAACCCCACCCTGCGCATGGTGGGGAGGAGTCAAGAACACTGAGCCTTCTCTAGTCCTCTCCACAGCCCACCTGATACATTCAGGGGTCTGATTGGCTTCCTTCAAAAGTGAAACTTTCTTCTTCCTAACTTCTCTAGACCTCAGAAGTTACTCAAAGTTAGAAAGAGCCTTGGGGGCAGAGAGAAGTCCTTGAGAACCTATTTAGGAACCATTCTAGGGATCGCATCAGGGGAGAATTTCTGGTTTACTTTTGGTTCCCACTGCTTATTAAATGAATGGCCTGTGACTGCATTTGGCTGGATTGTCTCTTGCCCCTGGGTAGCGGCTGTGGCCAGCTGAAAATGAATCCTCCCATTTCATGGATCCAGCAGTTGAAGAACTAACAGGTGGTTCATCAGTCAGTAAAATTTTCCTACAACGGACACTGGTTGCAGCGGATGACCTTCCCCGACGCTCAAGTTCATGTGCTGATAAGTCTTTCTTTATAAGAGTACTCCCACTTGGCCACTAACCTGTCTGTACTTCGGTTTTCCCTTCTGGATAATAACAACGCCTACCTCATGAAGTTGTTGTGAAGGTTAAATGAGATGATATATGTAATGTGCTTAGAATAGTTCGTGGACTGGTGAATGTACAAATACATTAGCTTATACTATTTCACATCACATACTGCAGTTTCAAGTTATAACTTCATACTCAGACCTTGGATTTTGCCTTGTGTGGTACCTAGACTCCATGTTAACCTCAGTGATCCATCCCCACCTCCTCAGTATGTCACTTCTGAGATTAGGTTGTAAAAGACGTGAGCACATGCCTGGCTGGGCATCCAGCACTGGTCTTTGAGGCACGACTGTGAGAACACCAGCCTCAAATTTGTAGTGCACGTTCTGGCCCACCAGCAGCCTGGGTGACTGCTAAGTGTTCTCCATGCAAGCAGTGGGCAGAGCCGCTAACCCTGTGAACAAGATGGGAGATGCTGAAGCAGGCAAGAAGATCTTTATTTAAAAATGTGGGGGCACCTGGGTGGCTCAGTCGGTTAAATGTGCGCCTTCCACTCAGTGGTGATCAGGGTTCTGGGATCCAGCCACACATGGAGCTCCCTGCTCAGTGAGGAGTCTGCTTCTCTCTCTCTCTCTGCCTGCCGCTCCCTCTGCTTGTGCTCTCTCTCTCAAATAAATAAATAAAATCTTCTTTTTTTTTTTTTTTTTAAATGTACTCAGTGCCACACAGTGGAAAAAAGTGGAAAACACAAGACTGGTCCAAATCCCTGGGCCTTTTGAGATGAAAAACAGGACAAGCACTAGCATTTTCTTATTCCAGTGCTAGCAAAAACAAAGGGGTTATCTGTGGAGAGGAAACTCTGATGGAATATTTGGAGAACCCAAAGAAACATATCCCTGGTCTTTGCTGGTCTTAAAAAGTGGAGTGAAAGAGAAGATCCTACTCTATATTTGAAACAGGCAACATCTTCATAAAATGCTCTTGCAACTTAAAAAATATTAGTTCTAAGTCAAAACTTTCTAATTTCAAATATTGCATGTTTAAAGAAGTCATTTTTGATCTTACTTGATCAGCCTGTAATAAGTTTAACATTTAAAAATAAGAGTTGAAATTAACAAAATAAATAAAAATAATTTTTTTAAAAAAACCTTGTAGCTTGTCTTGGTTTCTCTCTCTCTCTCTTTCTCTCTCTCTCTCTTTCTCTCTTTCTCTTTCATCTTTCACTCTAAAGGAAGTCAACTGCTCCGTCATGAGCAAACCTTTGGGGAGGAATTGAGGACTCCTGCCAACAGCCACAGAATCAATTTGGAAGTGAATCCTCCAGCCCTAGTCAAGCCTTTGGGTGGCTGCAGCATTGGCTTATAGCTTCGGTACAAATTCATGCAACCACCTAATTAAGCCACTCTCCAATTCCTAATCAACAACACTGAGGTAGTAAATTTGTGCTATATGAAGCTACTAAGTTTGAGGAAATTTGTTACATGGCAATGCATAACTAATATATACCTCCTCATTAGTCTTGTTTCTAAGCCAGTTTTAGATAGCTTTTGTGTACAGAAAATTTCATATACTGGATAACTTCTGTAAATGCAGATCCAAGGACCTCACCTCAGAGCTAGGGAATATAATGTCTGTGAGGCCCAGGCAATAAGCACTCCAAGTGATTAGATCAAAAATGGGGTTACAGATCATGCTTTCAGAAATTCTGCTCCAGACTCTCCTGGATGCAGTTGCCAAAGTCATCTTTTTTAAACATTAACTCTAATCCTTCATATTTGGTTGCTAAAAATCCTTTGATGACCACTCCTTCTTGTTTCAAGTAAGAAGAAACCTCCTGTCAGCTTTCAAGGACGAGGGCAGCCTAGTATTCATCTTCCTCAGCTTTATCATCTCCCTAATACAGACCCTGCATTCAGATAATCTGGTATTTTCCTGGCTCTTAAACCTACACAAGCTCTGCAGCTTCACACTGTGGCATTTGTCTAAAATGTCTTGCCCCAGGGTCCTGGGATGGCTCAATCAGTTAAGCATCCAAATCTTGAATTCACCTTGGGTCTTGATCTTATGGTTGTGAGTTTGAGCCCCATGTTGGGCTCCACCCTGGGTGTGAAGCCCACCTTAATTAATTAATTAATTAATTAATTAATTAATTGAAATGCCTTGCCCTATAACTTGGCTTATGAAAATTCTACCTATTCTTCAAGCATTAATCTTTAGGAATCCTTTCCTCTCTCTTTTGTCCTCAGCCGGAAGCAATCCCTGCCTCTTCTATATTTCTAGTGCTTATATCACAAGTTAGCATTTAACACATTCAAGAACCAGTTAGTGAACTCTTGCTAAGTGCTGGGCCCTGTGGTGACATTGGAGGATGGCAGAGAGCAGACAGCCAGGGCTCCTGCTGCATGCGTAGCTGTATATGTTTTATGTCTCTTTGATCGTAAACATCTTGATCACAAAGACTAATCCTATGCAAGTTTGAGTCTTACCCACACGCAGGCACACAGTAGGTATTCAATGCGTGTCAGCTGGATGGGTGTTGACAGCCCAAATGAATTTTAGGGTGTACACAAATACCCTCAGCAATCATTCAGTGTGGAGCCTGGCAACTCATCTTGTTTCTCTCCTGCTTTCCCTGCCATCCTTCTTGTCTTGTGCCTCTTTCCTGTATTTGTGAATATCTCCCTTTTCCTCCTTTTATTTCTGTAGTTCTTTTTCTATCCTCTTAATTTTGTCCTCCTTATCTTCTACCACCTTCCTTTTGGTTTCCTCTCTCCCATCACCCAGTATTTTCTCTTTCAATTGGCACAATTGAAATTAAATTAATTTCACAAGTAGACAATTAAAATGTTACAGATTCTAAAAAACATCAAGTGGCTCTGTTCTTTACTCATGAGGCCCTCCCTTACTTTTCCTCCCTTTGGGCCAGTGCTCTTACTAGTGGCCTAGGATGCCCTGTGAGGAGGACTGCTGCCTTCACATGCTGGCAGCACATCTGATAGGTGGGAGGTCTGGACGACTAGGCCTTGGCAGGGCACAGGTGCTGAGCATCTACTGTTGACTGGCCCCTTGGCATGTGGAGACATGTACTACGCGTGTCACCAGCACATGTGTTCAGGAGCGCCCCAAGGCCCATCCAGGGCCAGTGCTCCAAGAGAAAAGCTAAATATCTATTTACTATATGCTAATTTTTTAAATTTGTCATTTATTTGTAGTAATGGATACCATGAAACAAATAGCCTACATTCTTTTTTTTTTACAAAAATGAGAGACTTTAAAAAAAAAAGATTTTATTTTTTTGACAGAGAGGGACAGAGAACACAAGCAGGGAAGTGGCAGGCAGAGGCAGGACCCTGGGATCATGACCTGAGCTGTAGGCAGACGCTTGAGCAACTGAGCCACCCAGGCGTTCCTTTTTTTTTTTTTTTTTTTTTTCTTCTGTATCTCTCTCATTCTTTTTTTTTTTTTTTTTTTTTTTTGGTGAAACACAGAATGTCTTATCAGAAACTCAGAGCATAGATTTTGAGGAAATAAGTTCATAAAGGTAATTCAGGGAAAACACTGAAATTAGAATATTTTAAAGATGAAAGTAAACACCAATAAATTATATTTATGAAAATGAATAAAATAAAGCCCTCACAGAGCCATAAAGGAATGAGAATAGTTCAAAATTAAACATAACTGCTGGCAGAAAACTGAAATAGCACACTTTCAATACATTTTTTTATGATTGGTAACTTAACAGATTTATTTTGAGATTTGATCAAGTTCTAGTAAAGTTGAAACATTTTAGTATTTTTCTTTCACATCTACTTCACATTCACTGTGGGGCAAATGTATGACTTTAAGAATTAAAAATGTGGGGGCCCCTGGTTGGCTCAGTGGTTGAGTGTCTGCCTTCTGCTCAGGTCGTGATCCTGGGGTCCTGGGATCGAGTCCTGCATCTGGCTTCCTGCAGGGAGCCTGCTTCTCCATCTACCCCCTGCTCATGCTCTCTCTTCACTCTCTCTCTCTCAAATAAAAGAAAAATCTTAAAAAAAGAAAAAAGACATTATGTGTTCCATATATCTCTGTAATGTAGTGGTAAGCAGACTGTGGCTCAGAAGAACTGCTCATCTGAGGCTTGGGGATAGAACTGGACAACTTACACCCCAAGTGATGTGGGACATCTGAGAACAGCCTGTGTTAACCCATGCTCTCTTACGGGTTGAAGCTCTGAAGAAAGCTTTTCTCTTTCCTGAGAAAGGAGCAGAAACCAGCTTCGACCAGTACGGTGATGTTCCCTGAACCTTCCCATGAGCTCTGAGTACATCACCTAATGCTAACAAAACCAAAGTCTCATCCCTTCCTTGGACCAGATTCAGAACCAGGTCTTGATTTCCTGACATTGCTCATCTTGCGATGTTTGCAAAAAGTACACAAACTCTTTTTAGTTTTATAAGAATTCGCTGCCTGGGAGCACAGAAGTAGTCTCGAGCATGTATTAAAGTAACCTTGGGAGGTTTAATATTTGTCCCTTTCCCCCTCTCCCAAGGGGCTCCTATTTGATTGGAATGGGATAGCACACAGGCATCAACATTTTGTTCAAAGCATCCCAGGAGATCCTAATGTGTTGCCAAGGCTGAGAACCACCAAAATATTTGGAAACAAACTTAATTGGCTATGGTTTTTGAAGGAGCAGTGGTGGCAGTCCCTAGACTTTATGAAAACAGAGACGTCTGGGTGGCTTAGTGGTTGGGCATCTGCCTTTGGATCAAGGCGTGATCCTGGAGTCCCGGGATCGAGTCCCACATTGGGCTTCCTGCATGGAGCCTGCTTCTCCCTCTGCCTGTGTCTTTGCTCTCTCTCTCTCTCTCTCTCTCTCTCTCATGAATAAATAAATAAATAACATCTTTGAGAAAAAAAAAAAAGACTTTACGAAAACAGCCATGAAGCTAGATATTCATGTCTTGGGTTCCTTTCTTAATATAAGTCCCACCACCTTCTCTGGAAATGAATGTTACACCAAACCCAGTTATTTAAATGCAATGAAACAGGTGACAGCGTCTGGCTCATCATGGCTGCTTTAGTATATCTAACTTTTGCTTCTTTCCTTCCTTTCACTGCTCCTGGTTATGAAAGCCAGATGTTCTCTCTGGCCTTCCAGTTGAGGAAAGCACTTTCCTCTCTAGACCAGAGGCTGCCCCCCACAGCAGGGCTCCAATGTGTGGTCACGTCCTTCTTTCCTGGAGGTAGCTCCAGTTCTGCCCCCAGCAAGTCTTGCCTTCTCCACCAAACCAGTTCCCTCCATTGTACTGTTTGCCTGAGGACTTTTCTCTAACTAGAAATTGGAGTTCATTCCACCCATGGGTAAGAGAACATACTTTGCCTCTTCCTCTAAGGATATGTTTAAATAAGAGCCAGCTTATGGCCACAGTAGTGAGTGCTATCATTTAGTTTATGACAGAAACTTGGTTTTTATTGGCATGTTAATGTTTTAATGACAAGGCATTTTGTGCAATATCTAGCATAGTAGAAGTTTATGGCCAATAAATGACAGATCATGCTATACAAAAGAGAAATATGAAAGAGGGAAGACTTTCCCTTGTGGAGTCTCTACCCACATAGAATGTATATAACCACACTTGCCAACCCTCATTGGGATTAAACACTACATATTTATGAGTTCTCATTAAAAGACTATAAACCATACAATGTTTGGGACCAGAAGGAATCTGAACATCACCTGGACCCCATTCTGCCACTGAAAGAAATGAGGCAAAAACAATTTTAATAATTACAGAACTAGCTGATCAGAGGCATATCCAGAATTTCAAAAGACTGACACATAATCCTTGCAGAGTTCTTATACTATGTTAGATTAACTAGTTCATTTGCCTTACTGAACTCAGGAAAGTGAGAGTTCACCACATCCTGTGATTCTCTCCTAACATAAAGCACCCCTGTGTGTGGAGAGGCATACAGGAACTGCCCTCAGGCTGCACTGGTTCTTGGCCAGCAACTGGTGCACAGGATCACTCCAGCCTCCACTCCCAGCACTGGGCTCACAGGACAAGACCTGCAGATAACATGCTACACTTTCAAGCCCCCTCTGGAGGAAACAAAGCTGAGGCTGAGACCCTCTTAAGTATAACATGCAGGTATTGATGAAACAACAAATTCATTCTGAATGTTAGGTTCTGACCAAAGGAGGAAGCATAAGGAGAAGGAAGGGATAAATTGAGAAGGAATAGAGGAATCAATACCAAAAGAATCAAGAGAATGGAAGTGAATTTGAACATAATTTGGTTGATTTCTTAAGTGAGCTTTCCTTGGTGCTTTCCTTTGGAGCTTCAAATTCACACTTTTTTCTTGTAGGGGAGTGGCTCACACAGCAGAGAAAGCAAGAGTGCATTTGGCTTCCAGATTTTGAAGAATCCTTAATGGAGGAAGAATTTCTGGCCAGTATTGGACATGAAAGCATGATGTGTGTGTGTGTGTGTGTGTGTGTGTGTGTGTGTGTGTGTGTGTTTATTTATTGAGTGCTTTTCATGGTCCAGTTATTTTTTTAAATTGAAGTCTAATTGACATGTATCACTATGTTAGTTTCAGGTGTACAACATAATGATTCAATATATGTATACATTATAAAGTGATCATCACAATACTATCTAGCTACCTACCGTCCATCCTCATATAGTTACAAAAAGTTTTTTTCTTGTGGTAAAAATTGTCAAGATTACCCTTAGAAACTTTGAAATATGTGATACAATATTACTGACTAGTCACCACACTGTGTATTCCATCTTCATGACTTCATTTTATAACTGGAAATTTGTACCCCTTGACCCCCTTCACCCATTTTACCTGGCCCCCAACTTGCCTCCCCTCTGCCAACCACCAATCTGTGAGTTTTGTTTGTTTTGATAGATTCCACAATTAAGTGAAATAATATGGTATTTATCTATTTCTGACTTCTTTTGCTTAACATAATACCCTCAAAGTCCATCCATGTTGCAAATGGCACGATTTCATTCCTTTTTGTGGCTGAGTAGTATTCCACTGTAGATGGACAGGTAGACAGATAAACAGACCCACCACAATTCCTTTATCCATTCATCCATTGGTAGACTCTTAGATTGTTCCCATATCTTGATTATTGTAAATAATGCTGCAATGAACATGGGGGTGCAAATATCTTTTTGAGCTAGTGTTTTCATTTTCTTTAGATAAATACCCAGAAGTGGAATTGCTGGATCATATGGTAGTTGATTTTTGATTTTTTGAGAAAGTTCTATATTGTTTTCCATAGTGATTTCACCAATTCACATTACCACTGAGAGTACACAAGGATTCCCTACCCTAGATGTCCTCAATACTTGCTATTTCTTGTCTTTTTGATAATGGCTATTCTGACAGGTGTCTGATAGTTGTGGTTTTAATTTGCGTTTCTCTGATGATTAAAGAAGTTGAGCATCTCTTCATGTGCCTGTAGGTCCTTTGTATGTCTTCTTTGGAAAAATGTCTATTCAGATCCTCTGTCCATTTTTTTGGTTGAATTGTTTTTATTGTTGTTATTGAGTTGTGTGAGTTCTTCACATATTTTGGATATTAACCTTTTATCAGATATATGGTTTACAAATATCTTCTCCCATTCAGTAGGTTGCACTTTAATTTTGTTGATAGTTTCTTTCACTGTGCAGAAGCTTTTTAATTTGATATAGTCCCATTTGTTTATTTTTTTGCTTTGTTGCTGTTGCCTCTGGAGTCGGATCAAAAAAATATTGCCAAGATACTGTCAAAGAGCTTAGTACTTGTTTTCTTCTAGGAGTTTTATGGTTTATGGTCTTTCATTCAGGTTTTTAATCTATTTTTTGGGGGGGCTGTGATAGAATCCGTTTTCTTTTATTTATGGTAATACTCTGAGAAAGTGAAATAACAAAATTATTTAAATAAGGAAATCTATTCTATTTGGAATTACAGGAATAATGAAGAAACATAGATGCTTTTGTTCCAGTCATAATAAATTTTGTACTCGCTAATGTGTTTTGACATTTAAGCTATTAAAAAAGATGCAACAAAGAAACATTAACCGACCTCTTTTTAACTAAAAGCCAAAGAGAATGGAATCAGCTTGTCATCAATGTTTCAATACTTACTGATTGGGTTTATAAAGCTTGTTTATTTTTTATTTTTTTTAAAGCTTGTTTAATATCAAACATTTTTTTTTTCAAAATTAGTATTAGTGAAAGAATAAACAGTAGTAAAGTTCTTCCTTATGGACAAAAGCTTCCTGGAACATTAAAGATCCCAGCCATACCCACCTCACACAAAACACTATGAAAAAGCAGAACCAACCATTTGTTAATTCTTAGCATTTTCCCATCTTGGAGCATGCAAAAGCAAGATTGCCTTTCTTGACACTACTAATCTATATCTATGTATATATCTATGTTTTTTAAAGTTTATTTTTTATTGTAACTCACATTTGAATCTTTAAACAACTATCTATGAAGGAGGAAGGTGGATAGACCACTGACAATACTTGTTTCTTCTTAGCCACAGGAACAAAGGCAGAGTTCAGACCGGGCCTCTGAGGGTAAGGCTCCTGACCCAAACCGACCCCCCTGCACTGGGTTCCTAATCACAAAAATTACACTGTTTTGGTAACAGGTTCCTGGACAGTCTCCTGACCTATTTCCAGGGACTGCATGGCTTCATCCAGGCTGCTCATCACTGCGGTGGAGAGGAAATCATCAGAATGAACATTTTCTCTTTCAAAAGACTTCATGGTTTCTAGGCTGAACATCATTGTGCCTCCATAGCGTTTCCCTCGGGGCTTCGCCACCAAGATGCGAATCAGCCTTTTGGCGCCTCCCCATGATGAGGATCTCAACCTTGCCCTCGGAGTTGGGCTCTCTCATCTGGAGCAGGACCTTGAACTCCCGTTCGAACCCCGGGACGAGGGCTCTGCTTGGTCCGAAAATCTTCTCCAGCAGACGGGCATCCACATGAAGCACGGATGGCTTCAGAAAGTGCTTAAACCTACACCAGTACCGTTGAGTGTGGACAAGGAGCCAGTTCTTGGAGAGAGAATACTTCTTGCTGGCTCCTGAGCCGTGCGATCGGTGCAGGGTCTTCATCACGAAGGGCGCCACTGCTGTACCCTGGACGGAATCCGCAGGAAGAGACCGTTTTTAATCTATTTTGAATTAATTTTTGTGTATGGTATAAGAAAGTGGTCAATTCTTTTGCACGTGGCTGTCCAGTTTTCCCAACACCGTTTATTAAAGAGACTCTCCTTTCCCCATTATACATTCTTGCCTCTTTTGTCACAAATTAATTAACCATATGCATATGGACTCTCTACTTCATTCATCTGTGTGTCTGTTTTTATGCCAATACCATATTGTCTTGATTACTACAGCTTTGTAATATAGTCTGAAATCCAGAAGTGTGATGTCTCCTGCTTTGTTCTTCTTTCTCATGATGCCTTGGCTATTCTGGATCTTTTGTGGTTCCATACAAATTTTAGGACTGTTTGTTCTATTTCTGTGAAAAATGACTTTGGAATTTTGTTAAAAATTGCACTGAATCTGTAGATTGTTTTGGATAATGTGGCTATCTTGACACAAGGATTTTTTTTTAACACTATTGATACTTCCAGTTCATGAGCATGGCATATCATTTTTTTGTGTCTTCTTTAGTTTCTTTCATAAATGTCTTACAGTTTTTAGTGTACAGGGTTTTGACTTCTTGGTTAAACTTATTTCTAGGTATTTTATTCTTTTGTTTTTTTTTTAAAGATTTATTTATTTATTTATTCATGAGAAACACAGAGAGAGAGAGAGAGAGAGAGAGAGAGAGAGAGAGGCAGAGACACAGGCAGAAGGAGAAGCAGGCTCCATGCAAGGAGCCTGATGTGGGACTCCATCCCAGGTCTCCAGGATCACACCCTGGGCTGCAGGCGGCGCTAAACCGCTGTGCCACCGGGGCTGCCCTATTTTATTCTTTTGATACAATTGTAAATGAGATTGTTTTCTTAATTTCTCTTTCTGATAGTTCACTGTTAGTATATAAAAACACAACAGATTTTTGTGCAAGCATATCTCACAGATATTGCAGGTTCAGTTCCAGACCACCACAATAAAGTAAATATCACAATAAAGCAATCCAAATAATTTTTTTATTTTCCAGTGCATGCATATATAAAGTTCTGTTTATAACATACTGTACTCTATTTAAAGTCTGCAATAACATCACGTCTAAAAAAACAAGGTACATACCTTTTTAAAAAAAAGATTTTATTTATTTATTCATGAGAGACACACAGAGAGGCAGAGACATAGGCAGAGGGAGAAGCAGGCTCCCTGTGAGAAGCCCAATGCAGGACTCCATCCCAGGATCCTGGGATCATGACCTGAGCCGAAGGCAGATGCTCAACTGTTGAGCCACCCAGGCATCCCAAACAAGATATATACCTTAATTAAAAATGCTTTATTGCTAAAATATGCTAAATATCATTAGAACTTTCAGTGAATAGAAATCTTTTTGATGTTAGAGGGTCTTGCCTTGATGGTGATGGCTGCTGGATGAGGTTAGTAGTTGCTAAAAGTTGGGGTTGCTATGACAATTTAAAACAGGACAACAATGTAGTTTGCCACATAGATCGATTCTTCCTTTCACTGGAACATTTAGAGGCTATTGTAGGGTTATTAACTGGTCTAATTTCAGTATTATTGTGTCTCTGGGAATAGTAAGGCAAAGGAAAGAGAGAGAAGCAGAATAGTCAGTTGATAAAGCAGTCAAAACACACACATTTATTGATTAAGTTTGCTGTTTTATATGGATGTGGTTCATAGTGCCCTCAAAAAATTGCAACAATAACATCAAATATCACTAATCAGAGATCACCATAACAAATATGATGAAAGTGATAAAGTTTGAAATATTGTAAGCATTGCCAAAATGTGACACAGATTGGAAGTGAGCAAATTCCATTTAAAAAATGGTGCCAGGGGATCCCTGGGTGGCGCAGCGGTTTGGCGCCTGCCTTTGGCCCAGGGCGCGATCCTGGAGACCCGGGATCGAATCCCACATCAGGCTCCCGGTGCATGGAGCCTGCTTCTCCCTCTGCCTATGTCTCTGTGCCTCTCTCTCTCTCTCTCTGTGACTATCATAAATAAATAAAAAAAAAAATTAAAAAAAAATAAATTAATTAAAAAAAAAAATGGTGCCAAGGGGATCCCTGGGTGGCTCAGTGGTTTAGCACCTGCCTTTGGCTCAGGGCGTGATCCTGGAGCCTCGGGATCGAGTCCCACGTTGGGCTCCCTGCATGGAGCCTGCTTCTCCCTCTGCCTGTGTCTCTGCCTCTCTCTCTCTCTCTCTCTCTGTCTATCATGAATAAATAAATAAAATCTTTAAAAAAAAAATGGTGCCGATAGACTTGGTTGAGGTAGGCTTGCGGCAGAACTTAAATTTGTGAAAAACACAATATCTGTTAAGTGCAATAAAACAAGGTATGCCTGTATGTTGATTTTTATACCCTGCAAATTTACTGAATTTTTTTTTTTATAGTTCTAGCAGTTTTTTTGTAGACTCTTCAGGGTTTTTCTCTATATAAAATCATACCCACAAATAGTGACAGTTTTACTTTTTCATTGCCTATTTGGGTATCTTTTATTTCTTTTTCCTGCCTAATTGTTCTGGCTAGGACTTCCAATACTATGTTGAATAAAACTGGTTAGTGTGAGCATTCTTGTCTTATTCCTAAACTCACAGAAAAGCTTTTCACTGGGGAATATGATGTTAACTGAAGGGTTTCCATACATGGCCTTTATTATGTTGAGGTACATTCTGTCTATACCCACTTTGCTGAGAATTTTTATGAGTATATGTTGAATTTTGTCAAATGCTTTTTCTGCATCTATTGAGATGATTATATGATTTTTAATCTTCATTTCTTAATGCAGTCTATCATACTGATTGATATATAATGGTCTATTTTAAGTTGATAGCAAGTTTAATCTGTATGCATTCTAAAACTCTGCTTTTTTTCCTGGAGTTTTATCTTGTTCTTTCATTTGGAACATATTCCTCTGTCTCCTTGTTTTACTGACTCTCTGTTTGTTTCTATGTGTTAAGAGAAACAGCTGATTCTTTCAGGCTTGAAGGAGTAGCCCTGTGTAGGAGATGAACCATATCTTTAATCTTGCCCTAGCTCTTGATTTTCTCTCAAATCGTCTCTCTGTTTCAGAACCACTGAGCCTGGCAGCAGCCACAGGAGCAATGGGGAGTGGCAGGGCACCAGCCCATGGACAGGCAGGACACTTGCCCATCAGATCACACAGTGTGTTGGTGCCAGCTAGGTAGAAAGAAAATGTAAAGATGCTACCTGCCTTTTTTGGCACTAGAAGGTAGAAGAAGAGTGCCAAAAATAGCATCTGCTAGTGCATTTGTCCCCAGAAATTTCCAACAGGCTTTTGATCCTTTGGCAGATGCTTTAATGTTAGCAAATTAATCTGCCTCACATATGATCTAGGTGCTTTTCAGTTTGCTGCTTTTGCACTGGGTCCTGGATCAAGAGTCTTTGTATGAGCCTTCTAAGAGCAGAATTTCCATTCCTTATAGCCCTGTGTTTCTCTTGGATATAAGGTTTGTTAGTTTTTGAAGCTAGCTGTTTTGGGAACTTATCTCTCAGGTTAGGTCCCCTGGGTTGGATGCTGGATGTGAGACACAAAACCTTTGCATCACAGAGAGAAGCTCTGTGTATAGGAGATCCCTCCCAATTCCTCCTGGTGTGGGCCACATGTCGGGGGCAGGGGGTTTGGAGAGACTGTGTCTCTTTTCCTTACCCATCTGAATGTGGCCTTTTAATTTTTGATTGTGGAAGATCTGTTGAGCTAGTTTTCAGGGAGATTTTTAGAGGGAATTAATTGTATATATAGTTATATATTTGTTTTGTCTTTGGGAGGTAAGTTTAGGATTTTCCTAAGCTGCCATCTTGAAATGCCTCCTCCAAAAGCATAAATGTTATTGTTAGTTTTTCAACATGGTGGACAGCCCTCCTAAATTGGCTGAATAAAAGGGCTACCAGGAACAAAAGACCCAAATTATCTGGGTGTTTTTGTTTGTTTGTTTACGATTTTATTTATTTGACAGAGAGAGAAAGAGAGAGCACAAGCAGGGGAAGTGGCAGGCAGAGGGAGAGCAAGAAGCAGGCTTCCTACTGAGCAGAGAGCTCCACATGGGGCTTGATCCTAGGACCCTGGGATCATGACCTGAGCTGAAGGCAGACGTTTAATGGTCTCAATTCATCTGTTTTTTAAAATAATATTTCCTAGTTAGACTTCAGGAGGTAACATATGCCACTAAAGAGATGACACTTAACAGAAATAATTTCTAGTCCTCTGTGTGTGTTGTAAATGATAATGGCACCATAAATCCTTACAGATTAACATGTACTGTTATATAGTAAACTGGTAGTGGTGAGACCAGGGCTGGGATTCAGGATGTCTAACATTCAGTCCAAGGCTCCTTCTCGTATGACCTACTGTCTCTGGCAGTCTCATTTCCCTGCATGCATAGTAAAGCTGGAACTTTGTCTTCTTATATTTGTATCCCCAGAGTCTAACCCAGTACATGATATGGAGTAGGTCCTGAATACATGTTTGTTGAATAAATGAATGAATCTAAATTTGGGCTTGCCCAGGAAGAATCAGTACCTCTCTGAATAGTCAGGGTAAGCTAATTTTAGGCCTTGTAGCCTAAGAAATTATCAACATGTTTTATGGAATTATCTTAATCCCAGGAATGGTTCGTTAAAGTTCAATCTCCTGAGATGAGATACTACTCTGTAGGAAAGGAGGGAATAATTTATGGGGATCAGATTATTATCCTGTCACAGAATCATATATTTGTTTATTTTCCCTTGAATTCTTATGATTTTTCAAATAATCACTCATTACATGCAATGATATAAATCTTTTATCCCTAAGATGTGAATGGCACACATATGAGTAACTATTGTTTTTAAATACATAGCATTTCTAGAACTCTGGCCCAGAAGAATTATTATTATGATTGGTCTTGCAATTTTAGTAATATACCATTTAAAATTATTATTCAATAGTTTTATTGTCTTTGGTTGTCCAACTAGTTTAAAAACTCCTTTGGATCAATTTATGCATTTTATTCATTTCATAGCTCCCTCCTGCCTAATAAACAACTGAAAGCACAGCAAAGATGAATTTCTGAGCACACAAATCAAGGCAAAGAATGTAGCTCTCTCCTTTGAGAGAGCTCTTAGTGAGGTCTGAAAATGTTTTGGGAAAATATTTGTCTTTTCAAATTTTCATCTTGATCCAACTTAATAGATATATGTAGCTAGAATGGAATTCTGTTTTATCAAACTCCTCACAGTTTTTCCTAAGAGTATATATTTTTTTATAATGAAACTTTTTGTTAGTAGGGCAAAATATGTAGACAGAATTAAGAGAGCTACTTTTAGGATATTTGAGTTAAGAAAAGCCACATATGGCTCTCCTTCTCTTCTTATTTTTCCTTCTTTTCCTGCTCACTTAACATGTTTAAAATCTGTAGGTGTATACTTTCCATTGTTAAAGTGAAAGGGAAATGAATGATTGCTTCTGCTTATTTGTCAAATGTGTAGTAAATGCCTATTATTACCGGAGAGGGAGGTAATAAAAAGAAACAGTCACTGATGGCAATAAGCAAAAGGAGAAATGCTATAAATAAAAACAATTGTAATAACTTTAACAAAGGGGTAGAAAGTATAAAGACCTACAAAGGCTACAGAGACAAAGCTGTGATCATTCAGGAGAGAACAGATTACATCAACCTGGAAGGATCTCTACCTTGTATATGGAAAATTCTGATGGTTTTTGATGGGGCAGGCTGCCCCTAAATGTACCACTTTGGCATATTGATTTTTAAAAATTAAAGTTACTTAAGCAACAGCTACTGCAAAAAGGACACTATCCTCCTTTGTACACCTGAAAGCAGAATATAAATCTTCCATGTGAAAGGTGCCCTCATTATGTCAGGAGGTAAAGCGGGAATTTAGGGCTGAGAAGACTGGATAAACAAACCTTGTTGCTTCACTATTTACTACCTCAAGCTCAAATTCATCTATCTTGTCAATTCTTCACAAATTTATTGTTTCAAAAGGATATAAAGACTGCCTGCTTTGGTCACTTCTTTGAATATTATATTTTGATAAGCATATGAAACTAAATTTGTTTTTCCCCTGTTAATCTATCTTATATCAATTTAATTATCAGGCCATCCAAGAAACCTAGAAATGAAGAAGTTTTCTTCTTTACATTACATAAAATTTATCTTATATTTCCTCTCTCTTTTTATAGCTTATTGGTTAAGGAAGGGTGAGAATTCGTGGGGCAGTCCCAGAGGCAGTTGGGGTTCTCAGGGAAGCTGAACACATAACAAAATTTTAAAGCTCTAAGATTTTCTCAACTAGAACTTTTTAGTTCTCTGGCTTGATCTCTCCAGCTTGTATCAGCAATCTTTTACTGTATAACAAACACCCCAAAACTGAGTGATTTTAAACAAAAGCACTTTCATATTTCTCATGGGTTTGCGACTTGACTGGATGGTCATTCTGGTGATCTGCATGGGTTCACTCATGTGGGTTGGCTGAAACCTGACAGGCTGGAGCAGCTGAGCCTCTCCCTGCACCTGGCCTCTCTCGTGCGGTCTTCACATAGCAGTAGTAGCATTTCAAGGGGACAAGTTCCAGTGTATTGGAGCACAGGTGCCCATGATCCTATTGGCTGAGGAAAGCCGCAGGGCCACAGCCAGAGTCAACCCAGGAGGTGCTACACAAAGGCATGAATGCTGGGAGATGCGACTCCCTGGGAACCACTGGTGTAACAATCTACCACACAGTCCAATACAGAATTCTCTAGAATATGAACAGCATGCCCAGGGAAGCTCAGAGTATAGGAATTTATTCTACAGTGTCCTGGGTTGGTTTATTTCTGCAGATATCTGATATGGAGTGACTAGACAATTCATAAATTATAATAAACCATTGCAGCATTTCCTATAAGGACTTTTCTTCCTCTCTCCCTCCCTCAACAATTCCCCTCCCTCCCACCCTTCCTTCCTTCTTTCCTTCCTTCCCCACTTTCTCTCTTTCCTCTCTCCCTCTCCTCTTCCTTTTTTCCTTTCTCCCTGGAGGACAATTACTTACTCATGCTAAATTAGGGAGCATTAAACACAATCTTAATCTAACGATCTTTGCACAAACAACCTTTCTCCCCATCCATCTGCCGAGGATATGTGGTCTCCAGTTTCATTTCCTTTAAACTATACAATGAGGACTTCTTGTCTAACATTTCATGTGATTTTCAATGCTTATAATTAATGTATTTGATATTTTGTTTACTTTTCAATGCCACGAATGACCCTTATTTACCTCCTAATTAATTTCTCATTAATTTTGTTTTTATGATGTTTAACATTTACTAGTAGAGCCAACAAAGAGGAATGGTCCCAAACCAGATCCTTTAGCACTGAATCTTGTATTCCTCAAACTATATTTCCTCCTGTTTATTATTAGCATTGATTTACCTTATTTTAGCTGGTAATCTGACTATAAGGTTGTGGTTTGATGTATAACTTGGGTTGCTTTTCAGAAAAGAGATAATCATTACATATCAAATAAACCTCAACTTGTAACTAAGTGAATTCAAAGTACATTTTAAGATAGATTTTAGTTTTCATTAAGCTTTAAGGTATAATTTAACAAACAGTAGAGTGCCAAATAGGAGGAGGATGTTGAGTACTTCTTTCTGTTGTGCCTTTTGTAGGAGTCAAAATTTCCCAGTATGCCAGGCCATTATATGGGGGATAAGTTCGGCCCCTCTAGAAGCCACATTAACACTCTCAACTTGTACTACCTGGCTTAAAGCAGGAGGTAACTTGGGCATTAGAATAGCAGGTCCTTGAGCAATTCATATTCTTTGTCTTATATATAAGTGTCAGGTTAAACAAACAAACAAAACAAAACCTATTCATTACCAACCTCAGGAGTGCTAATGTGAGTTCTGTGAAATCTCTATTATCCGTGGATTGCCCTGAGCTTCATCATTTTATCATTGTCATTATTAGTCATATTGTTCTCCTTACTTTGTCATCAATGAGCACATTTTTTGTTCAGGCACATGTACATTTGAAGGAAATGAAGAAAAGAAGGGGAACATCAAAGAAAATGTCAGAGCCTTTCTTTTGGCTCAATGAAGCAATTTTAGGGAGTAGGGAGGAAAGGTTAGATAGATTCACCATATTCCTCTTTGGTCAGATTACCTTTGGGACATTTGTTTGATACTGAGATAACATCAATCACAACCCAGTGCCGTTTTTTTCCAGAAAATAATGAATATGTTTAGTGAAGGATAGTTAAAGGAATTGGGGATGGTTAACCTGAATAAAAGAAGGCCTGGGGGTATGTGGAAACATCTTCAAATATCTGAGGGAGTCCTGTGTGGTTTCAAGTTATTTCTAGTAATAGAAATACTTTGGATGAAATAAGGACATTTGAAATATAAGATCAGCTGTTGTTCAGCAGACATCTCATCTCTTCTGATAATCATTTACTAAATGAAGGACAACCAGAACTTACCACCATCTTCAACCTCTACTGGTCCATTTTCTTGTGTATTGATACACTAGGTTTCATAATCCTTAGTTCTGACTGTGACTCCTTTCTAAATATTTGCACCCACACTAAATATTTTCACCCACCACTGCTTTCCAGTTTATCACATTTCTTGTAATAAAGCTTATTCCATGATTTCAGAAAACCACAGGCCCAAAATGTGGTTTAATCTAAATCACTTAGATTAAGACCCCAAATCAGGGAAGCCTGGGTGGCTCAGTGGTTTAGCGCCAGCTTTGGCCCAGGGCATGATCCTGGAAACCCACAATCGAGTCCCGTGTCGGGCTCCCTGTATGGAGCCTGCTTCTCCCTCTGCCTGTGTCTCTGCCTCTCTCTCTATGTCTCTCAATAAATAAATAAAATCTTAAAAAAAAAAAGACCCCAAATCAGTAAACCAAGACTTAATACCTAGCTTTACTGCAGTTTCAGCCCTGGGGAACACCTAAAGCAGTCAACATAAAATTTCCTGGTCAAAACTAGGAAATTTATTGATAGGCCCTTTCCATTCCTCTTAGGAAGGTAACTTTGCCTAAACAATCATTCGTTGCTAACTTTTTTCCTTTCTTTCTTTCTTCTTTCTTTCTTTCTTTCTTTCTTTCTTTCTTTCTTTCTTTCTTTCTTTCTTTCTTCTTTCTCTTCCTTTCTTTTCTTTTCCTTCCTTCCTTTCTCTCTCTGTCTCTTTTGAGAGAAAGAGAGTGTGTGCATGCATGAGCCAGAGACAGGGGGAGGTGCAGAGAGAGAGGGAGAGAGAGAATCCTAAGCCATCTCCACACCCCGTGCAGAGCCCTACATAGGGCTCAGTCTCATGACCCTGAGATCATGACCTGAACCAAAATTGACTTGGCTCAACCAACCAAGCTACTCAGGTGCCCCACTAATATATCTCTTTTTCCTTTTTCTTTTTTTAATGCACTCTCTCAGCCTTTAAAAACCTTTGCTTGTTTTGCTCAGTGGAGCTTCCCTCTACTTGTTAGACAGTATGCTCCTTGATTCACAAATCATTTAATAAAACCAATTAGATCTTCAAATTTACTTGGTTGCATTTTGTTTTTTTAACAGACTTGGTGGCAGTGTTGGGATCTGAAATGAACTTCTGATGGCATTTGGGGACAATGAGAAACACAGGCAGGGACCCAAGAAGCCCTTTGAGTTCTTATAGTTTCCTAGGCTGTTGATAAGTTTCTTTAGTTTTGAGCTTTGCTCTTTTTGTTTGAGCTACTGACCTAACTGGCTTTCCAGTGCAGGGTTAATGTATTAGTTTAGACTAACAAAAGTCTAACAGAACACCAGTTCTTTGCCCTTGGTTCAGTCTGTGATTCCACATGGGAGTCCTTTCCCAATTTCCAGGCTACTATCCCTGTTTATTGGAGTTTGCTGATTGAGTCCTTTCCCTGTTTCCCATTCCTAGTCTCCATTTACTGGTTTAGGAATTGCTGATGGTGTGCATAGCCTTTTCTTGGCCAGTTATTTCTTTTGTTTACTGTTGGTATGTTAAGGTGCACAAGTTTGTTTGTCTTGTTTTGTGTAAATAAAAGCTTAGCTGATAGGATGCTTAAAATCCAAAGAATTAAGAACATCAACTTCTAGCACACCTGCTTATCTGAAAGTCTAAAAACTATAGTGTTAAGAGCTGTGAATATCTAAAGAAATGGCAAAATTTTAGAATTGCAATGTCCATTGTAGGGAATACTTCAATTAGGTAAGATCATTCCAGAAGTGCACTTGACAGCAAGTTTCCCAAATTAAACAGAATGGGAAACAGGCAGTTAAAACAGGCAATCAGAAGACTCCAAAAGGTTTTAAAATCCCAAAATAATTTCATTGGATGATTCATTGCAAAAGGCTAAAGAAAAAATAAAGATGTAAGAGGTATCTAAGACAAGACTTGTAAGACTGATATTAAGACAAAGAAATTAAAGGAACCTCTTTAAGGGAAAAAAAGTTAGTTTTTTTCTTTGCTCCTTGTCCTGTTTCTGTTCTTGTTAGGACTTGCCTCCCCATCTTACACACACCTTGATGTATGTCCTCCTTGTAAAGGTGAGGGGTTGATGATTTCTTTGGAGTCTTCCAGCTCAATGGATAACATCTAAGAAGTGACTATGTGAGTTTGTCATGTATGTTTTCCAAGACCAATGACTCACCAAAGCCCCTGGCTCCAGGGTATAAGCAACTTATGCAGGATACCTGAGCAATTGTTCTTGTCCAACCAATTCTGGATGCCTGAGACAACATGTACACGAGACCACCTTCCTCAATAAAACCCCCAGAGCCCAAGCAAAGGTGAGCCTCATGCTTCTTTTCCTTTCTGGATCTCCCATATGCTCTGTATCTGCTCTCTCCATGTCTTCAGTAAACTTTGCTCCTACCTCCTCCCAGTTTGTGTTTGATTTCCATCTTGTGCAAAGTCGAGGACCTCTTGGCTGGTCCTGTGGGAACCACACTAGGTCCTTGGACCCAGCCTGCCTGCACCAGTGTCACTCCTACCGCTCCCTTCTATCCTCCTTTGAGGACTTATTCTGTTAATCAATCCTCTGTCAAAATTGTTTTTCCACTCTGAAATGATGCCACAACCAGAAACAAAAGTCCACCAAGTTAATAGACACTTACAGACACTCTCCTATCTATCTTCAAAGGAGGGCTCCTGAACTCCTCCCAGAGTTCACAAAACTGAGGGATTTTCTAGTAAAAAAAAAAAAAATCATTCACTGATTTTTGCAATATCTTTCATCTAAACTAAGAGGAAACTGATAGCTACCAGAGCCTGCAAAGGGGATCCTATAAAAACTGGCAAAAGGTAAACATTCTTATTAGAATAATTTCTTTTAAATCCCTGTCTGTAATTCTTACTTGAGAGAGAAAAATAAAATCTTACCTTGTCATTTCCTTTCTAAATCCAAACCCACTGTTTATCAATCCTCTCTTTCCCAGGAATAACCATTTCCTTCTTGCTTGTTTCATTTTGCATAACTGGGTTTGGTGTTCTGCCTGTCAACAACTCAGGTTGTTGATTCTTTCTTTTGGTTACCTTGGGGAGTGACTCTGGATTTGTGAAAGGTAATATCCTTTGCACCCTCTTTGGGGGCCTATCTTATACCCAAGAGGAGTTATTCAACACTGCCAGAAATATTTAAAACTATGTAGCTAGAGGGAAAGGATAAGATATTTGGGATAAGATAGTTGGATAGGTAGATCAACCTATGAAGTCATTTAGGTTATAGCCTAATGCTTTGAAGAACTGAGAACAACTATCTTAAAAATCTTCGCAAAACAAAAGTCAGCTCTGGAGGCAATTCAAAGTTCACCCATTCCTGTTTATCTCAAAAAGCTTGTAAATTATTGGCCTCAGAGAACTAAAATCCTTCTTGAAAGAACTTAACATTCTTTCTCTGTCTCTTAAAGCCATATATATTATCATATCTTTGAATTGTAAACACAGTCTACACTGCACCTGAGACTTGAAGGGAAAAAGAGAGGAGAAAAGAAGCCTTATTAAAATACAAACTGCTAAACAGGCTCCTGTGCCCAAACTCTTGCATAGCCTCATGAGATTAAATCCAGGAACAAACACAAATCTCAAAAATCTCTCCACAAAGACCCCAAGTAGCCAAAGAAATCTTGAGAATGATTAACAAAGCTGAAGATATCATAATTCCACATTTCAAGATATTTTACAAAGCTGTAATATTGAAAACAGGATAGTCCTGGCACAAAAATAGACATATAGACCAATAAAACAATAGAGAGCCCAGAGACAAACCCATGCTTATATGGTCAATTATATGTCATAGATGAACATCTATGACAAGAAGGCAAAAATATACAATGAAGAATACAGTCTTTTCAGCAGATGGTGCTGGGAAAACTGTTCAGCTCCATGCAAAAGAATAAAACTAGACCACTTTTTTACGCCATAAAAAATATAAACTAAAAATTGATTACAAACCTAAATGTGAGACTTGAACCCGTAAAACTCTTAGAAAAAAACATAGGTAGTAATTTCTTTGACATTGGGCATAGGAACGTTTTTCAGCTATGTCTCCTAAGATGAGGGAAATAAAAACAAAATTAAACTATTGGGGCTATGCCAGAATAAAAGGTTTTTGCATAGTGAAGGAAATCAACAACAAAGTGACAAGGCAACCTACTGAATAGAAGTTATCTGCAAATGATATAGCCATAATGGATTAATATTGAAAATATGTAAAGATAACACCAAAAAACCTAAATAATCCAATTTAAAAAAAAAAAAAGAAGCAGAGGACCTGAACAGAAATTCTTCCGAAGAAGACATACAAATGACCAACAGACATCTGAAAGGATGGTCAACATCACTCATCAGGGAAATGCAAATGGAAACCATAATAAGCTATCACCTCACACCTATCAAAATGGCTAGAATCAAAATGACAAGAAATAACATGTGTTGGGGAGGATCATGCACTGTTGGTGGGAGAGCAAATTGGTGCAGCCACTGTGGAAACTGTGGAGGTTCCTCAAAAAATTAAAAAATAGGGCAGCCCCGGTGGCTCAGTGGTTTAGCACCGCCTTCAGCCCAGGGCGTGATCCTGGAGACCCAGGATTGAGTCCCATGTCAGGCTCCCTGCATGGAGCCTGCTTCTCCCTCTGCCTGTGTCTCTGCCTCTCTCTCCCTCTCTCTCTGTGTCTCTCATGAATAAATAAATAAAATCTTAAAGAAAAAAAGAATGCACTTATGATGAGCAATGAGTAAGATATAGAACTGGATCCTAATATTGTACACCTGCAACTACTACAACATTGTATGTTAATTATGCTTCAGTAAAAAATAAATAAAAGTGAAATAAAATATTTTAAAAATCTGGATAAGAACTTGGAGACCTCACCTCACTAGTCTCACTATTCAAATACACCTGAAATCCCAGACTGAGGCCATTATTGCAAGGAAGTTCTATTCATTTTTCTGTTCTCATGATACCCTCCCTCCTTTGAAAAACATAAAATATTTTCACTGATTTTCACTGTGTAAAGCATGTGCTCAATTTCAATTAATATGAAATAAATAATTTTTGGAAAAAATTCCTCTTCACAAATATTAGTAACTATAAGATCTTTGCATTTATCTCTGTGTGTCCCTACATATGTTGTAAACATGAGATATTTTTCTACCTCTGGGTGGTATTGCTAAAATAATTTGTAAAAGATCCCACCTGGTTTTAAAGCAAGTGCTTGTAAGAACTGGGCATTCTACAACTCTCAAAAAGATAGAAACTCAATGTTTTTTCATGTTCATCTTTCCTAGATCATCTAGGAAAATAGAAAATATTCTATATAAAAGCTAGTTTAAAGTTGTTGCTTTAGGGCCCATGGGTGGTTCAGTTGGTTTAGCATGTGCCTTTGGCTCAGGTCATGATCCCAGGTCCTGGGATGGAGCCCCATGTCAGGCTCCTTGCTCAGTGGGGAATTTACTTCCCTCCCTCCCCTCTGCTCGTGCTCTTATACTCTCTTTCTCAAATAAATAAATAAAATCTTTTAAAAAATTAAGTTGTTGGTTTATTTTTTTATTTTTAAATTTTTTGGCCTCTGAACCTTTTATTGGCCTCCTGCCCCTCAAGGGAACACTGCTTTGCTGCCTCAATGCCTCAGAATTTTGGTGTCTTTGGTCTTAGATACCACCTTGCCATCCACGATCTTGTGGGTGGTGGTCTTGTGGATGGTCTGTAAGGAGTCGCTGTTGTCCAGGGCATCAGTAAGACTGAAGTCCTCCCAGTCTTCAACAGGCGACGGTAGGTGGCAATCTCAGCCTCAGCTTGACCTTGACATTCAGCAGGGTTGACATTCATCCTGGGCCTGGTGCTGCCCCTCTGCCCCGGTCTGGGACAGCTCTGACTCCAGGCGCAGCAGGACCCCGTTGAGCTGCTCCATCTGCATCGCATAGCGGGTCTCAACCTCCCTCAGGCTGTTCTCCAAGCTGGCCTTCAGGTTTCTCATGGAGTCCAGGTTGATCTCCAAGGACTGGGCAGTACGTCTCAGCTCTGAGAGGATCATCTCAGCTTCTCCTATCTCAGCAATCTGTGTGGTGACCACTGTGGTCCTCTCCTCGATCTACTGGGACCAGTACTTGTCCAGCTCCTCCCAGTTCTTCCGAGCCAGTTCGTCATACTGGGCCTAGAGATCTGCCACAATCTTGCTGAGGTCCTGGGATTTGGGGGCATCCAATGCCACCGTCAACCCAGAGTTGGCAATTTGGTTTTGTAGACCCTTTACTTCTTCCTCGTGGTTCTTCTTCATGAAGAGCAGCTCTTCCTTGAGAGCTTTGATCTCTGTCTCTAGCTGCAGCCAAGCAAGATTGGTGTCATCAATGACCCATGGATGTCACTCTCCATAGACTGGCACATGGCCAGCTCCGTCTCATACTTGACTCGGAAGTCATCAGCAGCAAGACGGACATTGTCAATCTGCAGAACGATGCGGGCATTGTCCATAGCACTTGCAAAGATCTGAGCCCTCAGGTCCTCCCTGGTCTTGAAGTAATGTCCCCAGTCTCTGACCTGGGGTCCCTTCTTCTCCAGGTGTTCCCAGATTTTCATCACCAGTTTCTGATTATCAACCTCCAGGTTCCTCACCCTCTCCAGGTAGGAGGCCAGACAGTCATTCAGGTCTCACATGGTCTCCTCACCCTGGATGCCCTCTATGCCTGCCAGACCCCCAGCCATCCTTGCAGCTGGGCTGCTGGACCACCAGCCACCCCGGAAGCTGGTGGAGCAGGATAGGAGATCTGGGAGCCCGAGCCCTCTGTGCCTGCATAGACACTGGCCACGCTGCTGCTGATCGGCCAGACCCGGTGGCTGGGCGACTGCACAGAGCCCAGGGACCAGTAGTTGGAAAAGAAGGTGGAGCGGGTGGTGAAGCTCATGCTGTTCGGAGAGTAATAGGGTGACACGGGAGGCAAGGACTCAGGCTCAGGCCAGGAACTAAGTTGTTGGTTTAATTAAAATAGGCATATCTTTAGAGTTATCAGCAATAAAATTAAAACTTTTTTTTCTGCCTGACTTTAGTTAAAGTCAAGTAAATGGAGGTTATTTGTTATAAAAATATTTTAAATAGCTTGGAAGAATGACTAAGTTTGATGTCACATGAAGTTTTTATATAGGTAATCTTAGCATTATTGTTAAGAACAAGTACATGGAATAGATGTAAATAATTTTTTTTAAAAAATTAGGTATATTTTTAAATAGTCTCCCAAGAGCTGCCTGGGTGGCTCAGTGGGTTAAGCATCTGTCTCTTGATAGAGGACGCACATCAGGCTCTGCACTGGGTGAAGAGCTTGCTTAAGATTCTCTCTCTCTCTCTCTTCCCCTCCTCCACTCTTTCTCTTTAATTAAAACATAATAATAATTGTAAAAAATAAATAGTCTCCTAAATCTTTCTGGTAACCTGAAAACTTAGTTTTGCTGAGTTAGGTTAAATAATGAATTAAGTTAAATTTATTTAAAATCCAGATCGAATTGAATAAGAATAAGACAAAAAAATAAATCGAAGCGAGCACTAAATGACCTTTGAAT
This sequence comes from Canis aureus, assembly GCF_053574225.1. NCBI lineage: Eukaryota > Metazoa > Chordata > Mammalia > Carnivora > Canidae > Canis > Canis aureus. The sequence goes on from NC_135625.1 coordinate 44,658,365, forward strand.
ATGTTAATGCTACACTGGAAAAATTTAAAAGGCATATGTTTCTAAAAACTATGAAAGGTATTCGTAACTTTGCAAATCTAAAGAATGCTAGGGCATTTGGATGGCTCAGTGGGTTAGCATCTGACTCTTGATTTCAGCTCAGGTCATGATCTCAGGCTTGTGAGAACGAGCTCCGCTGCACTGGCCTTGCACTGGGTGTGGAATTTGCTTAAGACTATTCTTCTCCTTCCCCCTCTGCCCCTTCCCACCCATCCTCCCTCTTCCTTCTTCTCTAAACAAACAGGGCAGCCGGGGTGGCTCAGTGGTTTAGCACCACCCTCAGCCCAGGTCGTGATCCTGGAGACCCAGGTCGTGATCCTAGAGACCCAGGATCAAGTCCTGCGTCAGGATCCCTGCATGGAGCCTGCTTCTCCCTCTGCCTATTACTCTGCCTCTCTCTCTGTGTGTCTCTCATGAATAAATAAATAAAATCTTTAAAAATAAAATAAAATAAACAAACAAAAACTGCTGATGTAACAGTTCACCATTGCTCACTACTTGGTTAAGGTTGCTAAGGGTTAAACATTCTACTTAATATATGTAATTAAAGCTACTGGAAATAATAAGGGAAAACATCTCCATGTGGCAGGAGAGTAGTGTTTTCTGTAACAGAAAGTTTAAAAAAATGGAGATACATTTTTTGTTGAGGAAAAAGAAAGTAATTTCGTCCTAAAGTAAGGCTGGCTGTTTAAAGAAAAAAAAAACAGAATGTAAAAAAGAAAGCTGTAGAAGTTTTTTGAAAAGGGAATCTTGTTTTCTTTTGAGAGAGAGAGTGCACGGGGGTGCAGTGGGAAGGAGGGAGAGAGAGAATCTCGGGCAGGCTTCATGCCCAGTGTGAATCCTGACAAGGGCTGGATCTCACAACCCTGAGCTGAAGTCAAGGGTCAAATGCTTACGTGACTGAGCCACCCAGGTGCCCTGAAAAGGGAATCTTTGAAAGCACATTTTAATTTGTGGCCAAGTCGACCAAGTTGAAAATGAATTCATTTAAAAAGCAGTTTTAATATCAAAAGTAAGCTGGTGCAAAATTAGAATTTGGTTTTCTCTCAGTTAAAAGGACATTTTTTTTTTTTGGACTCTTAGTCTGCTTAAGTCTTTTTAACCTGGAACGTTCCAAAAGATTTGCTAAACAATTAGGCTTATTTGCAATGTTAAATTATATGGTGAAGCACTGTTAAATAAAAAGAGTACTAAACCTTCTTTATGTTGCATTTGTAAGATTATGGTATAGGTGGATAGAGTCCATTCTGGTATCAAAAATGGCCCCTCATTGCCAGACTTTTGCCATCCTGGTCCTTCCAACATGGCAACAGTCTGCTCTTAAATAAAATATTAACAGTGACTGTAAATTAAGCAAACAGGGCTTTAGAAAACCCAAGACAGATTTGGTTCCTCCTGGCTCCCTGACAAACCCCATTTTTAAATTTTTGCATTCATTCATCCACCATAGTACATTTAAGATGACGCATACATTAGGTGTTAGTGGGGAGACTTCTATAAAACAGAAACAGTCTATCAACCATGTCTGACTTTTCAGGTCTATAATTCTGGAAAAAAAGGTTTTGCTCCCTAGTGACCTCAGGTCTCCTCTCTCTACCTGCTTTGAACATTTCCTGATGGACTTCATTCACCTGCCACTCAGTATGGATTATCAACATCTTCCTGTAATTGCATGTATGTTTACCAGATGAGTAAAAAGCCTTTCCTTGCTGCAAGACTGATGCCCTCAAAGCAGCAAAGAAAATATTAGAAAGTGTGTTTCCCATTTGGGGTACGCCTTCCACCATCCCCAGTGATCAAAGCACCCACTTCACTGGACCAATTACACGAGCCTTATACAAAATCCTCGCAAACTTCTTGGAATTCTCTTGCATACGATCTTCTCCTGATCCCTGTTGCCTCCTTCACAGAGAGGGTAAAGTCAAAGCTCTCTATCCCTGAGGTGGGCTCCTGTCTCCCTCTCCAGTTTTATTCCTTACACTATTTGTTTTACACTTTTGGCTTCAACAGCAGAATAATTTATCATTTCTTGCACCACCACACTATTTTTGGCTTCTGCATCTTTGCACATACCATCTCATTTTCTGGAATGCTCTTCCTTTCCTTCTCTATATTGCCCCCACTTACTCCTTTCCACCAAAACAGTCCCCACCCCCCAGCCAATGTCTAACTCATCCTTATCCTTGCTTCCTTATCATTGCAGGCTCCTCCACAAAGCTGATCCTGACCTCTTTTCTCCTCCACTTCAGAGTTAGGTACTCCATTTGAGTTCTCCCATAATGCGTGCTATGAAGTGTTGGAGCACTTATTCAATATTTTATAACATCAAGTTATAAGAGGTCTTTTGTTCTATGAGATTGTACCTTTAAGGGAAAAACTAGTGTCATTCTTTGTTGTAACCTCAGAATCTGGCAAAGTACCTGTCAGTTAGTAGATAATTCATTAGTATCTGAGAAACTAATGAAATGTGCAGAGAATGCTTTGAGGCAACCAACTTGAACCACGGAAAGCTGAGTAAGATAAAAGGCCCACAGGGACCCCCAACCCCCTGGCTGAGTATGGACGGCCCACCAGGCCACCTACCTCAAAATCACCATAGGCCCTAGCTGACCAATGGGTTACTTACCCCTGGACACAGGTCCCAATAAAGGGGAATTCCCTACATTCCCATACCTCCTCCCCTTCCCCCTTTAACTACCACCCCCACGCCCCCCCACCCCATCTCCTGGCAGACAGTTCCCTGCCCTGTCCTGCCAGCTGCTCCCTTGCAGTGTATTCAATAAACTTCTATCCCTTTGTTCTGCCTCTGGTGAGTTCTCTCACTGCCCAGGCCACTGACCTCCACCTGATTAGGTTGCCCCACATTTGTTGGCCCCTTATCTAATCAGGGAACCCCACATTTGGTAGCCCCCAACATTTGATGGCCTTTATGGGGGAGCCTCTGCCAACCCAGGGGTCTTCCTGGATTCTCCAGGAATTTCTTGGGACTTGCCTTAGGGGACCAAGTCTAGTACTCCTTGGGGAATTGACAAACTCTGGCTGAGGTTACTCCTTGGTGAGCATCCAAAGACCCAAGGAGAATCAGGAGGACTGCCCTTGCCTGAAAGGGTGAGGGATTTCCCCTTTTGCCCATTGGAGGGATTCTTTCCTCCTTCTCCTTTCTCTTTTCAGCTTTTCCACAGCCTAACCTTAGAACTTTCCAGCCAACTGAAGATCTCTGGCCATGGCAGCTCCCTAGTGTGGTCTGCAGATCTGAGAGCAAACAGGTCGGATTGTCTATGCCTATGAGGGTGAAGGACCCCTTGCCTCTGCTTTCTCACTCCACCCCTCAAGGTCTGTTTCTAACATGTGCCACGGCTGGCAATGGCAGCTTGACCAGGGCGAGTCCACATATGTTACAGACTCAATTGGGACCCTCTCCTGATGCTGGCTGACTCTTAGCTGCCTCACTTGTTTCAGCTACCTCCTCTTTTTCCTTTGTTTCCATAGATCCAGCCCACATCTTAATCTATGGGTAAACACTTTCCTACGCATCTGAGTGGTGAGTCCTCCCCATCCTTTTTCTGATCTGGTTCAGCCACTTGGTGTCTGGCTTTTCCTGTTGTAGGTGACACCGCAACAGGAAGTGCTACCACTATCTGCTGCAACCCTGTTTTTGGTGAGATGCCCCAAAAGAGTCAATCACCCTGTATAAGGTCTGGTCCTGAGTAAGTGACCGGCAGGGCTAGATAGGGATCCATGGAATCAGGCTCACAAAAATCCCAAAAATGTGGAGATGAAAAGAAACCATAGATAAGCAAATCAGACCATCCAGGTGCCAGAGGTGGAGTCTTGTTATAACAGCTACTTGTGACCAACAAAGAATTACCAGACCCTAAAGAGGAAGTGAGCCATTGAAGATGTTCTCACTAGTCCTCACTCATAGTGATGTCAATGGAGATGTTAAAAGGACTTAGGTTCCCTGGTTGGCTTTTTTTTTTTTTTAATTCAATTTGCCAACATATAGTATAACCCCTAGTGCTCATCCTATCAAGTGCCCTCCTCAGTGCCCATCACCCAGTCACTCCATCTCCCCATCCTCCTCCCCTTCTGCAACTCTTTGTTTCCCAGTTAGGAGTCTCTCCTGGTTTGACTTCCACTGGTTGGGTTTAAAAAAAAAAAAAAAAAAGACCAACCCTTTAAGCCCCCAGTGGCAACCCTATCAGGACCCCTCTCATCCCTGGGAGCTTTCTCTGTATCTTTGCTTAATAAACTTCTATCACTTTACTCAGTCTGCTGTATCCATGAAATTCATTCTTCGACTCCGTGAGACAAGAACCACGCTCTCCCCCTTCAGTGCTTTCTCAGGTCACTGGGATGTCCTGACTGTAATTGTGATTACTGTTGTGCCCAAGATTGTGAATCTGAGAAACCTCCAAGGAGCCGACACCGATGCAAACACACGAGGGTTTATTTACAAGCTCGAGCTTGGGTCCAAGTATACCCGACACAGCGGAGCAGGGACTTGGACCCCGAGGTGGGTTCCAGCTTAGTTTTATGGGCTGGTCTAGGGGACCTCCAGAAGGGGTGGAAGAATTTCTCCAGTTCTGTTTACATTCTGATATGGGGCTTTCAAGGGCATTGAGCTCTGTTCTTATTTCTAATATGGGGCTTCCTAGGACATTAAGCTGTAAACTGTTTCTTCCTGTAACTGAAGTAAGGTAAAGTTCAGCTTATTCACAGGGGCCTGCGATGGCTGTACTTGTGCTAACACTGAATTTAAAGTGGAATGGCCTTAATTTTCTTGGCCTCCACAATTACTAGTCAGAGCTTTGTTCCTTTTGGTGAGATGCCCCTTTGGGGATTGGTGGTGGGTCTTTCTCACTATGGGACAAACTCCCTCTATTCCTTTGGACTCACCCTTGGACTGCATTCTTTTAGTGGGGGGCTATTGATACTGGAGAGCTTGGTTCTTGTCTCACAGAGTCAGAGACTTATATATGTGTAAGAAAGGTATAAGGAGTGGGAATACATTTTGTTGAAGGGAAAAGAGAGTAATTTTGTCCTAAGATGAGACTGGTTGGTTGGAGAGAAAAGGCTTAGAACAAAATCTGAGTGTAAATGAAAATTGTAGAAGGTTTGTAAGGGGAAAGCTTTAGAATTTTATATGTGGAAGACAGGCTAAGGTTGAAGTGAATGGATTTTAAAAGTTCACTGGTATAAGACTGGGACTGTTAAAAGACAAAGTTTTCTTGGATTGTTGGTCTGCTCTTGATTTAAAAAAATGTAAACACAGGTTTTTTTTTTTTTTTTTCCTCTTTTGTCTGCCCAGAAAACCAAAATTTCCATTTTGTCTTTATCAAGTCTTTGAAGATCCCTAATCCTATTTAGGCATGTACTTTATAACTTTCTGAGGTTTTAACAAACTTCCCTGAGATTTGAATTGTAAATGAAGTCTTTTTGACTTATTAGGCCTTTTTATTTAGTATGTTAAATTACTCTGGAAGCACTGCTTAACAATGTTAGGTCTTTGGTTATGTCGTTTGGGTAAATGGTATAGCTATTCTAGAGATTATAAGCAATTCCTAAGGTTTTCATGTGTTTTGGTAACTCTCAGATCTTTACCCATGTCGTCCATTTTTGAGTTTTCTGTCATTTATAGTTATTGTTCTTATTCTCTTGCAAAATGAGTTTCATCTTCAAGGAGATTCATAAAAAGGACTTCTGATGAATACAGCTATTTGATATCCTTAAGATCATAAAACTAAAATAGCTAAGAACTTCCAGAACTAACTAAAAGCTGTATTGTAGCTGACAAGAATTAGTAACATGGGATTAAATGAATTAAGGAAGGTGATTATAGTTTTTTACTCTTCTTTGAAACATTACTGGTTCTCTATGTTCTTCCAGATTAAGGAAACTTTCTCCTAAGATATTGATGATATACAGAAATATGATAAACTATTTCTTTGTGAACAGATTGAAGTGTTTAACTTTTCTGTCTACTTGAACCCTCCAGAATTCAGAAAAGTCACGGTGAGTATTCTTTCTTCCTTGGTAATCATGGTCATTTGCATAAGTTCAATAAGAATCTGTTCTCCTTGTAACAGGACACCATTGGAAACACTGGTATTTTACCAAGGCTTTGACTGGAATGTCATATTTGAGGGACCTGCATAGACTCAGATATGACCAGGCAGCTTTAAGGAACTAAGGTTGACTTTATGAAGCATGAAGCCAATAGAGCCTCATGGAAATGTTGGCCTGATACCTTGCTCACAAAATTTCCAGAAGCCTTACCAGGTGAGTAAAGAATGTCACTTCCTGGCAGGTGCGGGAACTTCAGGATACCTTGGGGACCTCAGGGAGAGGAATTTGCCCAAATCTACAAGTACTGCAGGCATGTCTGATGGCAAGTACTTGGCTTCTGGTCTAAAGAGGCTAATAGAAGTTAAACTTTGAGATTCCTTATAAAAAATTTCTGCAAAGCAGATTCTAAAAGATCTATATAATAAATCACTATTCTTGCTGAGCTTATATAAATAACGGGGCCAATTTTGTTAAAATTGGACTTTTTTGAAAAACAAACTTGTCTTGATTTGGCTATCTTTGATAAAAACGAGGGCAATTATAGAGAAAATGTTTCAATAACATCTTTCTAGATATTATATTTTAATACTATTTATCATAAACTAGACTAGATTCTGAATTCTTCTGTTTTCCTCAAATATCTGTGCCTTCCATTCTCTTAAAGCCATTTATGCATGGACCTGACAATTGTACTTCTATAGAACATTAACTATTCAGAGGTTATTGATCTTATTTATTATAGCAGATCAGACTTAAAAGATTTTCCTATTGATAAGGCAACTGGCAGTTGGTTTACTGATGGCAGCAGTTTCATGGAAAAGGAGATAAGAAAAGCTGGGTATGCTATAGTCAGTCTAACTCAGACTATTGAGGCCAAAGCCCTCCCAGCAAATATGTCTGCCAAAAAGTGGAGTTAATATTCATAAATCTCTAAATGAATACATAGACCATATTGTATCTTCTTACTCCTGTGAACCTGTGAAAGACCTTGAAACTCTTTAAATGACAATGATGGCTGTACCTTTCTTTGTCATTATCTTTTCCCAATTTATACTGACAATTCCTTCTTACAATGGGCACAGCATTACACTGAGCTTCAAAATCAAATTTGCTGGATATGTGGTGTTCTGCCTCTATCAAGCATATCTCGTTTGCCTTGATGGTTCTCCCCATTTCAGGGCAGAGGTAGGCATTCCTTGTATAACTATGCCTTAGAGATGATCTCTGACCACCCTAATATGCTATATTTTGTGATATTTCTATAACAAAATGAAATGTTACCCTCTGGCCTATGGTCAATGCCACCTGGAATCTTTTAGGCCACAATCAGACATTTTCATGCTTTCAAACTATTAAGGTTCTGACTGAATTCACTCACCCACAAATAAATGGGGATCAGAAAATGCCTAAGTTACAAAACCCAACTTCTCAGTTTTACTGAAAGGGATGTATCAAATTTGGGATGAATATTTATGGCTTACCTCCACAATTGGACAGTTAGGTCAAAAGGCAATTCTATGCTGGGAATAAAGAAACCATACTTATAATACTTGGGCAAGTAGCACAGAGCAGTTAGGATGGCTGTCATCAGAAGTATGCTCACAAAGCATTGTTCTTTGGGTTACTGATTGGTTTGCTATTGATTGTGAAGCAGGAGAGCTAGGTTTTCATCTCACAGAGTCGAAGAATAAATCTCACAAAGGAGAGTGAGTAAAGCGATAGAAGTTTATTAAGCAAGTATGTGAGAAAGCTCTCAGGAGTGAGAGGGGTCCTGACAGGGTTGCCAACAGGGACCTCCACTGATGGTCTTTTATTTAGAACTGACCAGGAAGCTTGTGGCCTTATCATTTTTGTGATGTCTTGGTTTGAGTAAGGACTGCTGATAATATCTTTAATGGCTTACTTCTTCTTTGGTGTCTGGTTATTCTTTGTTGCTCACAGATGACTATCATAAAAAGACATCTAAGGCAGCCTGGTCTGGTTTGTTCCCTCATCTATGGTTTCCTTACACCTCAACATCTTTGGGATTTCTGTAAGCCTGATCATATAGCTCCCTATCTATCTCTTACTAGTTAGCCTCACCTGTCCCTTACTCAGCTGGAGGAGACCCAGAATTAGATGGTTGGTTCCCAGTGGGACACAATGGCAATGTGGCCACAGCTTCCCCCAGGCTGGATAGGTCACTGTACTCTGGGTTTTGCCTGGATTCTCAGATGCATTAAGACCATTACCGACCCAGCCAATCTTCCAAATTTAAAGTAACAGTGGACATGTCCTGTGTTTCATTGGTATGACCACCTACCACCCTTCTTTATTCCCTCTTTAGGACTAGAGGATGTCACTTGGCACATGGAAGCTCTTAATAAGTACAAAGCCAAAGCCCCAAATGATACTCAAAATAGTATTTCCCTATTAAATACTGAAGTAACACAAGTTCATAAAGCAGTTTTACAAAATAGAATGGCATTAGATGTTTAACCTGCTGCACAAGATGGAATGTGTGCTATCATAAAAACAGAATGCCATGTATACATTGCAGGTTACTACAATATTTCTGGGTTTCTAACTGACAGGAACACTCAAACTGATACACTAAAAGTTCCCCCCTTTCTTTTACTGATGGGTTAACCTCTAGATAGGAGGAAGATTTTTGTCAACTATTAATTGACTCTTATTTGGGCTTCTTTTTCTTCTTGTTGTTATAATCATGTTTTGCTATTTTCTCCCATGTCTCTTCACCTGGTGCCAAGACTCCTTCACTGCCATAACTTCAAGCTGACAGATGATCCTCTCTGCTCAAAGAGAGTCCCATATGTCATCAACTCTAGATACAGCTGTCTCAGCCTTCAATAACTTCTATTAAATTCCCAACTGATCAATGTTGACCCATAGGTTGGGATATCTCTACATCCCTCATTCAATGTGAAGCAAGAAGTTACAGAAGATAAGATCTTCTACCCTCAGCAGACTTAAAGATTTTAGGGGTCTAAATTGTTTAGGGAAGAATGTAGAGGCAGCTTTTAGGCAACCAGCTTGAACAAAGAAAAGCTGAGTAAGGTGACCCCCTGGCTGAATACAGATAGGCCCATCAGATGACCCATCTCAAAATATGCATAAGTCCTAGCTGACCAATGGGTTACTTACATCCAGACACAGGTACCAAATAAAGGGAAATTCCATATCTTCCCACACCTCCTTACACTCCCCTTTAACTACCACCCCTATCCACCACCTCCTGGCAGATAGTCTCTACCTTGCTGTCCTGTCAACCACTTCCTTCCAGTATATTCAATAAACTTCTATCTTCTTCGTCTACTTTTGGTGAATTCTTTCACTGCCCATGCCACCAGCCTCCCCCCAATCTGGTTGTCCCACATTTGGTGGTCCATACAGGGAAATTTCATGGCCCACACAAACCTGGGCATCATATTTTGGTGCCAAGATGCTAACTGTCTCATTATTCCCTGACAGCACATGAAAAATGGCTCTACCATTTAATAATCTTATGGTTAAGGTTTACAATGTTACCAAAATATAATTCTAACAGCACTTTAAAGCTTAAGAGTGTAAGTTTACACAGTTGGCCCATCAGTATCACAAATGTGACAGAATAAGTACTGTCTGTTGTCTAAAATTAATAAAGCACTCTACTACTGACCTTTGGGCTCCCTGGATAATCAGAATATGTCCAAGGTTGGTAGGCAAGGTAAGAAGGAAGACAAAACCCCATGGAAGTCCAATATATTGCAATCTCTGGAATGAAATTAGAGCAGTTGAGGAAGGAGTGCTTATCATGTGCCATGGCCATGGTTCAACTTTCAAAGGTTTTTTAGATTCCCTGAATTGATATACTCCACTCTTAAATGATTTAACTCTTATTTGGGGCTATTTTGAAATTCTGAGGGAAATCATGAAGCAGAGCTTAAGACCACTATATAAGTTGCCAGAATGCCAATCTACCAAGTAGGTTTCACAGGGACCCAAATACTCCATCCTTCTTTATGAAAACAGAACAATGAAAACCCCTTCACTTGCCACTGTGCAAAATGCTCTTGGACCTTTGGAATGGCCAAATATCCAGAAAGATAAACTTTAGAAGCTTATTTGTTTATTTACCTTAATTAAAGAAAATATTAATTGTTTATTTTTGTTAATCATCTGTATTAATCATCTGTATTTCCTAAGAGGAAAGCCCTATGTTGGTGGAATCTGGGCTCTCAGAGCAAATGTAATCAGGTAAAAAGACTCTCTTACTTAATAAACTGTTTCCTTCTATGGGCTATAGCCTGGTCATATAGTATAGCATAAATATATAGTATGCAGATGGCAAAATGTGTTATAGTGCAATAATATAAAGTTTTTTAGATACAAATGTTATAATTGAATTGCAAGTGTATAATTGGTTTTTGCCAGGGTAACTTGAAAGGATTGGTGATGGGGCACCTGGGTGGCTCAGTCAGTTGAGCTTCTGACTTCAGCTCCAGTCATGGTCTCAGGGTCCTGATATAGAGCTCCGTGTAGGACTCCCTACTCAGTGGGGAGTCTGCTCATCCTTCTCCCTCTGCCTCTCTGCCCACTCTTGCTCATTCTCTCCTTCTGTCTCTCAAATAAGTAAGTAAGATCTTTAAAAAAAGGATTAATGTATTATTTTTATCTGTGAGTTGTGTGGCTTATGCTTAATTGGTCATTCTCAATGAGAGCCATAACCATTAGCCTCATGATTGTTGGAGTCCTTTGGTCCTTCTTAGCCTATGAATGACATACACTCTGTTTCCTTTTGCTCTGTTAAACTCATTGGTATCTCCAGTGGGACCACTTCCTGCTGCTCCCTGAGGACATGCCAGCTGTTGGCCATAGGCCACTGTCCCCTCCCTTCTGCACGGGAACCATATGCTACCCTCTGCCCAGAATGGTGAAAGTTGCATTCATTGCAGCTAGGAGCCTTTCCTTCCCCAAATGAATGTTAATGTGACAATAGCCCTAGGACTGGCTTCTGTTTTCCCACATCTAGTGTGTTTGGCTGTTTGGCGGGGAACTAACTTCCTTAGAGGACAAAAGGAACTTTTTGCAGTTACACTTTTGGAAGTGAGTTTGTCATTAACTAAAACACCCATGCTTCTGGAAATGAGTCCCTGAACACTACTCTTTTGTAGAAATGGCCTATGATTGAAAGATGACAGTTCGGAGCAGAATAAAGACGAAATGAAGAATGCAAAGAGGAGTGAGGATACCTGGAGGCTTATCTTGGTTCCTACAGAACAAAAAAGGGGTCCAAGGCTCAGTCACTCCTCTCTCCAGCCTCAGTTTCCCCAACTCCATAATGAGGGATTTAAAAGGAAAGGAAATGAAAAGTTTAAAATTCTAGTTTTATAAACCTTGAGAAGTAGATAACTAATTTGAGTCAAATGTAATTAAGGGTAAATGCAATACAGTTGCAATTTCAATCACTATTCTATACATATTGTCATAAATAATAAATAGGAACGATTTTGAAAATGCCAATAATCTGGTTTCTCCAGCCCATGACAAGATATATCCAGTTGTCAACCTATTTCTTTTTCTTTTCGTAAATCAGAAACTAATGCCTCAAGATTTAAACGTGGAATGATTTAAGACTAGAAATTCTGGTTGATTCAGTAGGAAAAGAGATGTGTTCCTGTAACCATTTAATTTAATTTTTTTTCATTCTTAAAGATCAAACTGAAATCCAAAACCAAGCCAGTTAAATTTAGCATTGATGTGTCAAACATTCATCAGCAATGTCAGTTTCCTAGAGCCTCATGAAGGACAAGGGTCTGGGGGGATGTAAAGGTCCTGTCAGTGTTTGTTATGATAATGCACCTAGATGAATTTCAAAAGTACTTTGCCATCTGGCAAAGTCTTGGGTTTTTTTTGTTTTTTGTTTTGTTTTTGTTTTGTTTTGTTTTGTTTTTGTTTTTCTTTTTTTGCCAAAGTCTTGTGATGACAGATCTGGACCCTATCTTACAGTGATTAGTGAGTGGCTAGTGACATATGAGGCATGGGAGACTAGAACCCTTGATAGGTTTCCAGCACTTGAATATTTCTCAGCATGTCCCTCAGCACTTCCAAAGGGAACAGTACAAATGCATGGGCACTCATGTAGAACTGAACTATTTGAATTATTCTCAGTTACAAGTTTCCATGATCTGACCCAACAGTCAAAAAATATGTGCCAAGTGCCAGTATTTTCTAAGCAAGTGCTAGGTGGGAGAGTATATGTATCTATATATACATAAAGGCAAGATAAGGCTTTTGCGCTCAGGTTTCCAGTCCTTTGAGGAAGGGTAACATTCTTCAGACTGACATAATAAAGATTCAAGTATGGGCAGCCCGGGTGGCTCAGCGGTTTAGCGCTGCCTTCAGCCCGGGGTGTGATTCTGGAGACCGGGGATTGCCACGTCGGTCTCCCTGCAGGGAGCTTGCTTCTTATCCCTCTGCCTGTGTCTCTGCCTCTCCCTGTGTCTCTCATGAATACATAAATAAAATCTTAAAGAAAAAAATAAAGATTTCAAGTAGATTTCTACTGGATTCCTGAAACAGAATACCGGAATTATTTGGGCAAAAATATCACTAAAACTTGATCTGATCAGCACAACTGAAAGAAAGGCCCATTGGCCACAGAAATGGCACAGGCTTAATTTAAGTACTCAAAACACTGATGAGGTGGAACCTTTCCTCATCCCTCTAGGAGACTTACTTACACAGGCTTCTATGCTTTCTCTTCTCTTTTTGTCTGGTTCTGTTTTTGTCCTCTGCCTACCATATACTTTAGAATGGAAAAATTAGTTAAACGATCTCAGTTTATGACTCAATCTTGGAGACTATCTACTTTGAGAGTTGCATAGTTCTAGATCACATAGTATGGATAGACAACAGAATGTAGATACACATGCAGACAGAAATGATATGCAAAGTGGATGCAGCAAATATTCACATGGACTTTGTCATTCCTCACCTTTTCTGTTCTCCAGTTGATTTATACAACAGGATGTGGTCCTGAGAAGGGTCCAGAGAACACTGCCCTCTATGGACTGGTGTTTTATATAAGAAATAATTCAAATAGCCTTCAGTAAAAAAACAAAACAAAAACTTATATTAAGTGTTTACTGTTTGTCAGGCACCATATATCTTCCATGCTTTACTTCATTTAACCATCACAGTAAACCTTTTGTTATCTCCATGTTATAAGTGAGTAAACTGAAGCAGAGAAGTTACTTGCCCAAGATTATGCAGCTAAAGAATGGTAGAGCTAGGATACCAATCCGGACCATTAAACTCCCAAGTTTATGTCCTTAACTGGTACACATTCTGTAATCCTAGAGTGAAAAACTGATTGGAAATCTTCTTTGTCACACTTCCCATGCCTTCTGAACCAAGTGGCATCCTAAAGTATGGTTGGCATCCACAGAAGCTAATCTATCTGCCTCACTGGCCTCCCTTATTGCAAACCAACAAGTATGCTCCTGAGTCACTCATGGCGTGAACATCTGGCTGACGCTTACACCTTCAGAACCAGCATGCCTGTGTGGAAGTGAAGCTGTCTTAACTGACTTTTCAACTGATATAGCACAGGGAAATAAAGTTTTCAAGGCATCTCTGTACTTTTCAAACTTCCTTGAAAATGACATTATTTAAGTAGTTACGAAACATGCCTTGAAAAGGATTCTGTTTGATTTAAACACTTAAAGATGTACTTAATGAAGCATATCCATTTTTAGAATCATTGCATAATGTCTTGCCTATTAATTGTGCTTCATAACTTTGATGATTGAATAGTCTATTGGTATAATGTTTTTGAAAGGGAAACCATTCTCTGAAGATCATAAACGTATTTATATAATCATCCCCTATTTTTTGACCTCCATGGGATGCAAACCTATTCTGGCTTAGGATGTTATCTAAACTATTTTATATGTGTAAGACTTGCCTCTACATTTAGTTATTAAACTCCTTTTAAAAATTAATTAATTAATATTTATTTATTCATGAGAGACACACAGAGAGAAGCAAAGACATAGGCAGAGAGAGAAGCAGGCTCCCTACAAGAGCCTGATGTGGTACTCGATCCCAGGACCCTGGGATCACGCTCTGAGCCAAAGGCAGATGTTCAACCACTGAGCCACCCAGGTGCCCAGTTATTAAACTCCTTAAAAACACATCAAGACATAGGGGCACAGTAAGTGTAATACCTAATAAAAATTGCTGCCAAATTGAAATGAAAACATACAGGCACTAAATTGTCATTAGGTATAAAAATCAAGTCATGGATGACAAATAAAACTTCAGAATTAGTTTTAGAAACTGATAGTCTCCTTTATTCCCTCAGGGACTGCAAGTCTCCTGGTTTTTAGTTTTGTTTTGTTTTGTATTTTAGATTGTATTTATTTATTTGATACAGAGACAGAGAGCACAAGTAGGTAGAACAACAGGGAGAGGAAGAGGGAGAAGCAGGTTTCCTGCAGAGCAGGGAGCCTGATGTGGATCCCAGGACCCCAGGATCATGACCCGAGCTGAAGACTGAGCCACCCAGGTGTCCTACAAGTGTCCTTTTTAATATCTATTTTAAAGATAAAATTAAGCAGCTCATATTTGTGAATATAATGAAGTAGTTAGTGTAAAAAGGTATCTTTTAAAAATATCCAAGAATAATGTGAGTTTCTGAAAGACATTAAATCCCATAATCAAATACGCTAGCTTTTCTCACAGCAGAATTTAAAATAAATAAAGTAGGGCTTATTCTATTCTATTCTATTCTATTCTATTCTATTCTATTCTATTCTATTGATCTTTACAAAAAGGACAGTTTCTATTCCCATTCATGTTGCACCCAGACTTCCCAACCTTGTAAGTATTGGCAGCATTGAGAGGCATTTAAAGGAAGGCTATCTGAACACAATCCAGTCCCTTGTCCATGGTTCTACAAAGAAGCAGAGGTGCATATAAAATTTAAATCTCTGAGCTGGAAGTGTCAGCTATCACTGTCCCTTATTATGAAACCAAGAACTTGGGTTTTTAATTCTTGGGGCTGGTAAAACTTGTGCAGATTATCAAAGGAGCCTTGTTATGAAATAGTGCTTTTTACATGACTAGATCTCAGCTTAGAAGCTAGTAAACAAATGGCCTTTATGGATGAGCAGTGATAGATTGGCTGTGGAGAGGGCAAGGGCAAGAAGGCCCTGAAAACAGCATGTATTTAATAAAATGCCTCCTGTGAAACATGGTCCATGCAGATTTGGAGAGGAGGGAGATGGAACATACTTTGCATACATAAGGAGTGCACTTTTACCTGAATACAAGCACAGGCATGGGACAGGGACAAGAAAGTGGGATATGGGTGAGGAAGGTAACAACAAAAGGGTGAATGATAAGCTAGTGGAAGCAAAAAGGACAGACATGCCCAAAAATGCCTGAAGGAAGGTATTTCCAGCCCTCAAGTTTTCTTATCTTTAAAATGAAAAGAATGAAATATGTCTTGGTTTGATAGCAATTCACAGAAACTAACTCTAGCTGCTTAAAGCAAAAACAAGAATATACTGGAAAGATGCTGGGGTAGGTAATATCCAAAGAAGGGCTGAAAATCTAGGCCTGGAAATAACAAGGACGAGGAACCCCAGCAGGTGGATTTGTGAATTTGTTTTCTAGAATGTTGCTTTGCACATGATTTAATAACAAGGTCCCTCTCCTCAGAAAACTCTGTGTCTCTCAACCTAAAAGCTCCAATTTCTGGGAGAAATATCCAATTAGCTCAGGCTGGGTCAGCTGCTCACATCAGGATCACTCATCTATGACGGGGGAGAGAGGCTCTTTAAAGTACAAACACAGCTGTAGGACCCCACCTGGCGTCTCAGGTGGGAATAGAGGGGGAAGGAAGTAATTTCAGCAGAAACACAAATAGATAAGAGCTGAGGGACTATACCATATCTTTCAGTTCTACGTCAATTCTGCATGAACTACCACAGTTCACAAGAACGTTTATATAAATAAGTAAAATAAATCTTTAATGGTACAATTAAAGCTGGGTAAGTTTGGTCAGGAAGGCGTTCTTAGAAGGGAGACAGATTGAATGGCAATATTTTATTTTATTTTATTTTATCTTATCTTATTTTATTTTATTTTATTTTATTATTTTAGATTTTATTTATGTATTCATGAGAGACACAGGCAGAGGGAGAAGCAGCTCCCTCTGGGGAGCCCAATGTGGGACTCAATCCCAGGACCCCGGGATCACGACCTGAGCCGAAGGCGGATGCTCAACCACTGAGGCACCTAGGCGTCCCTGAATGGCAACTTAAAAGGACCTGGTTTGGTAAGGCACAGCCTAGTTCAGATAGTGAGAAGGGCGTGCACAGAGGCAAGCTTTGTTTTGGGAAGAGGAACCACTTTGCTGACTAGTCCAAAAAACTAAAGTCTGAGATTAAGGAGCATTTAAGTAAATTAGGTTAAAGGTGAGCTGATTTGTCAGGAGCCTGGGGTTGGGAGGCAGCCTGGAGGAGAGGAAGAGCAACATATTGTCATGGAAAGAGTAGGAGTGGGAGTCTAGGAGCCCTGCTTCTGCCACAAATCAGCATTTTCTCTGTGGGAAATCAGGTTCCCTTGGCCTGAGCATCTGCACCTGTAAAGGGAGTCTGTGCTTCTACCATTGGCAATTTTGTTTTACTTATTCATTCAAAAAAATATTTATTGCACAACTGCTATGTTCCAGGAAGAACTTTAAGTGCTGAGGATTTAGCAATGAACAAGACAGTGCCTTTCCTGATGCAGCTACATACCCAATTGATAACGCAGCAATCAAAACAGCAGTTGATTCAGACTCGTAATGATGGTAAGCTTCGGTGTGTTTCCTCGCTCCGGCATTTCCTGTACACAGTTCCTCCCCAGAGCTGCTTCTTGGGGTTGCTTTGTTCCTTTGCTCGTTCTCCCTGTCATATCACATGGTATTGTCATTATCATGAAATACTTGCCAGACTTGCAAATGGAGTGTTTGAGGAGTCCCAGTAATAACCCCACTCTTTCTTTTCCAAGTTGTGAAACATTTAAGACAAGAGTGAAACAGATGGGACACCTAAGTGACTCCTTTAGTTACTGGAGGATGCTAGGGAACAGTTTATGTTTGCCATGAAAAAGTCCTTTGGACAGTTAGCCCCAGAATTAAACACATTGGGTCAGTTCAGGCCCTCCTCCTGGCGGCCTGAGAGAGCAAAATGCATACTTCTCACGGACAGCTGGTTCCCAGGAGATGGAGAAAGCCTGACTGACAAAGATCCAGTTCCTTTCCCCAACTCACAGCCGGTAAGTCATTCTGCCTCCCTGAACCTACTGGCTATTGATAATATATTGGTAAGTATTTTCTGACTTTTCTATCTGGATAAAGGAAGAGAATTTTATTCCACTTCCCAAACAGAAACAAGGAAGTGACGGGGCCCCATGAAACATTCCCTGTGTAGCACTGTTACACCCACCCCTGACTAGAGGAAGCCCCTGTTTAACACTCTCATAGCTGCTATTACACCACCCACTTTGGTAAGTTGTCCAGCCTCTGGGTACTGTTGTCATGAGGCCTGGGGGCTCCGCTGAGTTTTCCACCAAACACTTGGAGATTGGGAAGACTGCTACATAAGGGATTAATTAGACACAGGCATATCATTTGAAGGACAAATAAATAACTACCCAGTCAGTAGTACTTGACTGAGTAAGTAATTGGCCTGTGCTGTCAAAGATGATGTGATTTAAAGGTAAGTTAATAACAATTTAATAAAATTAAAAATTCAGTTCCTCAGTCCCACTATCACTTTTCTAGTGCTCAGTAGACAATGTACCTAAGGCTATCTCGTTGGACAGTGCAGATGGTAGACATTTTATATCACAGCTCTACTGGATGGTGTTTCTAGAAAAGCTCCCATTACTTGATTGAAGAGTTGGTCCATTGATTAACCTTTGAAGTATAGACAGCGGAGAGCCCTCAAGTCAAACCTGGGCAATGAGATTACATCAGTCTGGGTCCTGGAGAAAACAGATGGCACACTTGAAGGGTCAACTTCAAGAGACCCTTAATAAAGAGAGTTTATTAAACAGATTATTCCCAAAGTTGTGAATAGGGCTAAGTGAACTAACAAAAGATGCTGAAGCATCTGGAAGCTTTGCGTGGTGAGGAGCCATTACCACCCTGGTGATGAAAAGTCTGAGAGAGGAAGACATCCTTGGACCTATTGGGCAGTTGGGGAAATGTCCTGACTCTCTTCCTGGTCTTCAGCTATCTTCTGATGCCTTCCCTGGCCTCCAACTGGAAGCCTGAGGGCAAGAGCACCTGGGGATGCAAGCTGCAAGGGAGACAGAGCAGGAAAATGGAATTAGAAGGACAAAGGAGAGGGATCAGATCTCCTTGCAGTAGCTGCCCAGGACAGAGGGAGAGTTCAGAGTGGTGTGAACTTCAGGTGAGGCAGTGCTAATGCAGAGATGGATTGGCCAGAGGGTTGCTGCGATGCTACCAGTGGTTTATCTAGGGACAGAGACAAGAATGCCCAACACATGTGGTGCCTGTATCTATTCATGGGGCAGTTTTCTCTCTCACTGCAATGAATATATTGGCAGTTTTGAAAACTTGGCCAGGTGTTTGTGAGCCTTGGACCAGGTGGGGAAACAACACAGTCCCTTGGCATGACTTACTGAGGAGTGGGTGTGCAGTCTGACCTGTTCTCTGCAGTGGCCGCTTTGAGAAAGAATGTTTGCTACCATGTGGTCAGTTTGGTTTCCAAGACATTCCTAAAACATTCAAGAAATGTTTTCTTCTTCTTCAGCAGTATTCGCAATTAACAAGTGAATAGTGCCTGGGGCGCCTGGGTGGCTCAGTCAGTTAAGCATCTAACTCTTGATTTCTGCTCAGGTCATGATCTCAGGGTTGTGGGACTGACTCCCGATTCAAGCTTCACACTCAGCAGAGAGTCTGCTTGGGATTCTCTCTCTCCCTCTCCCTCTTTCCCTTCCTCTGCTCTCTCTCGCAAATAAATAAATAAATCTTAAAAAAAAAACCAAATGAATAATGATAGGTTAAAACTGTTTGCAATTTATTTTGATGTGTTTAGTTGAATCCCAAGTAATAAAGTACACTTTTATAACTCAATTATGCTTTAATTTTACTTGCCTTTCATAACAGCAGGAAAATTCTAGAACACTTGGTAAGGAGAAAGTCACTCACTATCCTAACTCATAAAATGTAAGTTTTTAAACATTTGCTTCTCAGCTTTTTACTAGTTGTTCCAATAAAGACTTGTATTGTGCTCTGTTCCTTAATGTGATTTCCTGTTTAGTAATTTTAATTTCTGCATAATATTCTTTCTATGACATACCATAATCATTCTCCATTAGTTAGCATTTAATAGCTTCCATTTTCATCATCAAAATTACTGCTGTGAACATCTATGAACTTATGGTTTTCTTCTAATTTAGATTACTTCCTTAAAATAGATTCCCAGAGATAGAATTATGGGCCAAAGTGCTTTAATATTTTTATATATTTTTTAAAAGATTTATGAATTTATTCATTTATTCATGAGAAAAGGCATTTATTCAGATAAAGAGGCAGGAATGTAGGCAGAGGGAGAAGCAGGATCCTTGCAGGCAGCCCATGTGGGATTCGATCAAGGACTGTAGGTTCATGACCTGAGTCAAAGGCAGACACTAAACCAGTAAGCCACCCAGGTGCCCCAATATTTTTATAACTCTTTACATATATTGCCAGCTTACCTTCTTCTTCTTCTTCTTCTTCTTTTTTAAATTTATTTATTCATGAGACACACAGAGGGAGAGAGAGAGAGGCAGAGATACAGGCAGAGGGAGAAGCAGGCTCCAAGCGGAGAGCCCAAAGTGGGACTCGATCCCAGGTCTCCAGGATCACGCCCTGGGCTGAAGGTGACACTAAACCGCTGAGCCACCCAGGCTGCCCGTCAGCTTACCTTCTGAAGGATTGTGCAGCTTCACAAAATCACCATTGATACAGAAGGTAGTCTGATTCACAGAGCCCTGCCAGTAGAGAAATTGTTAAATATGCAAATTAACTGGAGGGAAAGTTAT
Organism: Canis aureus; assembly: GCF_053574225.1. Classification (NCBI taxonomy): domain Eukaryota; kingdom Metazoa; phylum Chordata; class Mammalia; order Carnivora; family Canidae; genus Canis; species Canis aureus. The sequence goes on from NC_135625.1 coordinate 44,678,561, forward strand.
ATTACTGAATTCAGTCTTGCATTTAAGAAGTATATATATGGCTATACTTGCTATCGTGCAATATATATATATATATATATATAGACACATACATACTATGCATAACATTTTACATACATCTAGCTTGAGGAAAATTAATAACTCTAGGGGTAGGATAGACCTCGGCAGCCCTGCATGTGCCCCAGAAACCCCCACATATGGCCTGGCCTATCCCTAGTAGGCCAAGATTTGGGGACCAACTTCAGAAAGCAAGGCTTCTTAGCCCATGGACTCCATATGCAAATTAACTCCTGCAACCTGCCAAAGGCATCCAAGACCTCTAGCAGACCATATTCCTAGAGCTAGGGCTTCCTTAAATTGCAATTCTGCTGTAGAGTGAGGAAAGTCATTTGAGTCATACCCTTGTGGACCTATGCTGGGAGGATACATGGACCTTGTTGGGAGTCAGGTCTTTTAGGTGTCTTTCAGCAGAATTCTTGGCCATGCCAGGATGGCAAGGCTAACAAGCTCCTTGAAATATGGCTTTTAGGGGGAAAAGCAACTGTGTTTTAGAATGGGATGGACTTCACATCATTGTGAGTCCCCTAGAAGTCCCCATGGGGGCTCAGTCCATCTTCACAAGTCCCAGATATAGAAGACCATCCCAGGGTATATATAACATGGAGTTGCAGCAGCTTTTCCATGTACAGTTTGCTCTGGTGCACCTGCTCTCAGGTATCAGAATCTCTAGGTCCTCTAGATAGGGCCTATCCTTGCTGGCCAAGCCGTCCCCCTGAACCAGTCTTTTCCAGAACTACACCAGTAGTGAGGACACTTGAGTAGTGATTACCTTCAGACTCCATTGGGCTCTATTATCCTTATGGGACTAGAGTCCTCTCTGGCAATTGTATTTCCTAGGTGTCTCCCATACCATATAGCCCTAGTCAGGCCCAGAATTACTTCTGGGATCTCATGAAATCTGGTATCAGAGGAAATAGCTACTCTGTTGTAGAGCAGAGTGGAGCCTGGCAGCCCCATGTGTCCCCCAGCAGTCCCTACCTGTGGCTCAGCCTGTACCTACATGGCTTTGACCCAGAGACTGACTCTAGGGAACCTGGCTGCAGGAAGTAAGCCACAGGAGCATGAGTACTCTGATCCCTGCTTGCCTCCCACCCTCATGTGTCCAAGTCCTCTAGGCCTGAGTAAGCAGGACTGCCCCAGCCCTATAGGTTGTCTTCCTAGAGTTGGGGTTCCCTGCATTGCACTGGTGATGCAGAGTGGGGAAGGTCTTAGAGTCAGACTCTTTATTGACTCGTGCTGGCAAGATACATGGTGAGTCAGGTTCCCCTGGTATTTCTATCAGTGGAATTCCCAGTGATACCCAGGATGGTGAGGCTAGGGAGTTAAGTTGGGGTACAGGCTTACCTGTACTTGAATTTTAAAGTATGATGAACTTTGCCACTTCTGTGAATCCCCCAAATGTCCCCATTGGGGACCAGGTCCATCCCCACAAATCCTGGGGCAGAGTGCATGGATGCTGAATCACCATGACAGGCACATGTGCAGCATACTCCACCAACCTGCCTCCAGACATCTGGTCTCCTTGGTCCTCAGATAGGACCATCCCTCACCCACCAGGTCTTCTTCCTAGGGCAGACTTTCCCCATGTGTCATTGATGAGGACATTTGAATCATGGTCACTATCAGACCCTATATGGCCTTGTTGTTCTTAGGGGGCTAGACACCTGTCTGGTGGTCATGATGCTCAGGTGTTTTGTTTTGAAGGCAAATTATGCTTAGAGACTGAGTTCATTTCCCCCAGCAATTTATTTAATATAAGCTCACTGTGGGAATTTGACAAGCCAATAAAGAAATGACATAGTCCAAATCAATGATAGATTGATTAATTGTACTATTGTTCCAAGTAAGGAAAGATTTTATTTTATTTTATTTTATTTTATTTTATTTTATTTTATTTTATTTTATTTTATTTTATTTTATTTTATTTTATTTTATTTTATTTTATTTTATTTTATTTTATTTATTTTTTGTAAGGAAAGATTTTAGAATTAAAGTCCAAATTGAATTGAGGTGCACCTTTATATGATTTGGCACTTGGGAGAGATGGCTTAGTCAACCAAGACCTGATGTCCAGCTGCCAGCATGAAAAGTCAAAGTCCCCTGTTGCTAGAGCATGTTACTAGCAAATGATGCCACTGGGATTGATAGGCAAGATGACATTCTTCAAAGGACCACTGTATGGCTTTTGCCACTGCTAATAAGAGGCGCCTTTACTGCTGCAGGAGCTAATTGCCCCCACGATATTCAAAGAGCTGTTTTAGATCAGCAAAGCATAATTGTGGCCAGACCAAACAGTCTCGCATCATCCTCACAAAATCTCAGAATTTATAGTTTAAATACCAATAGTTGAGCTACTGAATTCTTAACTGGTGAGAACAGATGAAATGATGATATCCTGACACTTACTTCATTTTTATATCAAAACAATAGTTTTTGTTTTTGTTATAAGCAAGTGGATTAAAACAACTTCACTTACATTATAAATAAGTGGATTTGAAATCATTCAAACCAACACACAACACTGAGTTATATTGCCCAGTATTGCAGTTTGCTTGTTCCCTGACACGTGTTCTAGTCATCTGGCCCATTTTGCTTACCAAGGAATTTTGGGGGTAATATTTCTCCTTACGACTTCACTGATGAAAAGGTTTGAATGGTGATTCCTGTCAGGTGCATATGCCTTTCCTCTCCTTATAGGAGTCGAGGCCTGACTGGCAACTACGATTCCCAAGTATTTCCTGTTCCATCTAGTCCTAATCTGGCCTAGAATGGCCAATGAGATCCTGTGAAAACTGGCCCTGATATCGCAAAGGATCTGCCGTCAGAGGAATCTGGAGCAGAATGGACCCTTTGACTCTGTGTATTCCCCACATGTCCATGCCTTTACCCAAACTACCCTACTGTGGCCTTGATCCAGGTGCCCATACAGGGGAGCCTTCATTCTCCAGAGCAGCCAACACATGGTTACTTTGCTTTCTGGGAAGTTCCCGAACTCAGGCTTCAGATTTCTAGGATTATGTGTACAAAGGGTGCCCCAGGGACGCCTGGGTGGCTCAGCGGTTGAGCATCTGCCTTCAGCCCAGGGGCGTGATCCTGGAGACCTGGGATCGAGTCCCACATTGGGCTCCCTGCATGGAGCCTGCTTCTCTCTCTGCCTGTGTCTTTGTCTCTCTCTCCGTGTCTCTCATGAATAAGTAAATAAAATCTTTAAAAACAAAACAACGACAAAAAAACAAAGGGTGCCCCAGCCAGCAAGCTGTCTGTAGCTGGGATTACTCTCATTACATTGATGATATGAAGAGAAAGATCATTAGAGTCAGACAGTTTGGGGCATCCGGTGGCTCAGTGGTTGAGCCTCTGCCTTTGGCTCAGGTTGTGACCCTGGGGTCCTGGGATCAAGTACTACATCGGGCTCCCTGCGTAGAGCCTGCTTCTCCCTCTGCTTGTCTCTGCCTCTCTCTCTTTGCATCTCTCTTATGAATAAACAAATAAAAAAATTTTTTTTTAAAGAATCAGACAGTTCACTGTGGTCCACTGTTGAAGAGATACTCAGGCCTACGTACAAATCAATCCTTACAGCTATTTTTCATTAGAGAAGTTCCAAAATTTGCCCCTTATCATAAGGATCAGGAATTCCCATGAGACCTGGCTTAAGCAAAAGAGGCAAATATTTTGGAGTCGAGTGGACCACAGAAGTCTACAATGAGAATGGGTAAATCCCCAGAGATAAAAGACCTGAAACATACACAAGAAGTGTAAATAAGGCCTTGTGGCTCTAGTATGTGTAGTTCTAGCCTGCTTTTCTCACCCAAGGCATCAGGCTTCTAGGCCTGTGGTGTGGGGCCACGCTTCACCCAGCCAGATGCATTCCCAGAGCACCCTTTGCCCATGAATTAGATCTGCTTTCAGCAGAAATGGCCCCTTATTTAAAAAAAAATTATCTTATTAAATTCCAGTGTAGTTAACATACAGGATTATATCAGTTTCAGATGTACAATATGGCAATTCAACAATTCTATGAAATTATATGTATTATTACACTACTCAATGTTCATCATAAGTGTACTCTTAATTTTCATCTATTTCACTCATCACTGCACCTACCTCCTCTCTGGTAACATCAGTTTAGTCTCTACGGTTAAGAGTTTATTTTTTGATTTATCTCTTTTTTTCATTTGTTTTGTTTTATAAATTCCACAATGAGTGAAATCATATGGTAATTCTTTCTATGACTGACTTACTTCACTTAGCATTATACTCTAGATACATCCACGTTGTTGCAAAAGGCAAGATTTCATTCTTTTACATTGCTGGATAATATTTCATTATATATATATCACATAATATTTCATTATATATAACATGATATATATCACATAATATTTATATGATATAAATATATATTTATGTGACATATATAAAATATATATTTATATATCACATTATATATATCACATAATATTTCATTATATATATATATCATATTTTTTATCCATTCATCTATCAATGGACACATGGGATGCTTCCATAATTTGTTTTTTGTAAATAATGCTGCAATAGACATAGGAGTCATAGGACTGCATATATCTTTTCAAATTAGTGTTTTCATATTCTTTGGATAAATACTCAGTAGTGGAATTACTGAAACCTCATATCGTTTTCCAAAGTGACTGCACCAATTTGCATTCCTACCGACAGTTAAAAGCTGGTTCCTTTTTCTCCACATCCTTGCCAATACTTGTTTCTTGCGTTTTTATTTTAGCCATTCTGACAAGTGTGAGGTGATACTGTGGTATTCACTTGCATTTCCCAGATGATGAGTGACATTGAACATCTTTTCATCTGTCTGTTGGCCATCTGTATATCTTCATTGGAGAAATGTCTGTTCATGTTTTCTGTCCATTTTTAAATTGGATTATTTGGAGGTTCTGATGTTGAGTTGTAGAAGTTGTTTATATATTTTGGATATTAACCAGTTATCAGATGTAACATTTGCAAATATCTTCTCCCATTTAGTCAATTGCCTTTGAGTTTTGTTGATTTTTTCCTTTGCTGTGCCAAAGCTTTTCATGTTGATGTAGTCCCAATTGTTTATTTTTGCTTTTGTTATCTTGCCTCAGGAGACGTATTTAGAGAAATGTTGCTATGGCTGATGTCAGAGAAATCATTGCCTGTGCTCTCTTCTAGGATTTATGGTTTTAAGTTTCATATTTAAAATCCTTAATCCATTTTGAGTTTATATTTTGTATGGAGAAAGAAAGTATTCCAAATTCATTCCTTTTGCATATAGCTGTCAGTTTCCCAGCACTTTTTGCTGAAGAGACTGTCTTTTTTTATTTCATATTCTTGCCTCCTTTGTCAAAGGATAATTGACTATATAATCATGGGTTTATTTCTGTGCTCTCTCTTCCATTCTATTGATCTGTGTCTATTTTTATGTTAGTACCATTCTGTCTTTATTACTACAGCTTTGTAATATATCTTGAAATCTGGGATTATAATACGACAAGTTTTGTTCTTTTTCAAGATTGCTTTAGCTATTCAGGGTATTTTATTTTGTTCCATACAAATTTTAGAATTATTTTTTTCTAGTTCTGTGAAAAATGCTGTTGGTATTTTGATAGAGATTGCTTTAAATCTGTAGATTGCTTTGGATAGTATGAACAATTTAACAATATTTGTTTTCACAATCCATGACCATGGAATATCTTTCCACTTGTTTGTGTCATCTTCAATTTCTTTCATCAATGTTTTATAGTTTTCAGAGTACAGGTCTTTTACCTCCCTTATTAATTCATAGATATTTAATTATTTTTGGTACAATTATAAATGGGATTGTTTTGTTAATTTCTCTTTCTGTACTTCATTCATAGTGTATAGATATGCAATGGATTTCTTTATGTTGATTTTGTATCCTGTGATCTTAATGAATTCATTTGTCAGTTCTAGTAATGTTTTGGTGGAATCTTTAGGGTTTTCGACATATAGTATCATGTCATCTGAAAATAGTGAAAGTTTTACTTCTTCCTTACCAATTTGGGTACATTTTCTTTATTTTTCTTGTCTCATTGCTGTGGCTAGGACTTATGTTGAATAAAAGTGGTGAGACTGGACAACCTTGTCTTGTTCCTGAACCTGGGGGAAAAGCTCTGTTTTCCCCATTGATCATGATGGTTGCAGTGCATTTTTCATATATGGCCTTATTATGTTGAGGTGCACTTCCTTTAAACTTACTTAGTTGAGAATTTTTATCATGAATGGACATTGTGCTTCATCAGATGCTTTTCTGTATCTAATGAAATGATCATATGATTTTTATCCTTCCTCTAGTTGATGTGATGTATCATACTGATTGATTTGTGAATATTAACCCACACTTGCATCCCAGGAATAAATCCCACTATATTGTAGTTAGTGAACAATTTTTTTAATGTATTGTTGGATTTGGAGAAAGTAGGGATCCGCAACTCACCTGGCCCCACAAACTTACCTAGATAACTTTCAAAACATCCTGAACACCTATGAATTCAACCTGAGATGTAAAGAGAGAACAACTGGAATACTGCAGAGAAAAAAGTTTTCACTTCTAACAAGATAGGAAGGCGGAAAAAAAAAAAAAAATCAAGTGGAGGAGGGGAACTGCAATAAGCTGGGCTAAAGCAGAACAGTGAAAGCTTCCAGGATAGGAAAGCCTAGCCCTGGAGAAGTGGGACCTTTAAGAATCCATGCTGGATTTTTCCTGGACAGGGCATTTGGGAGAAGCCAGTCAATTAGGTGGGCCATGGGGAGCTCCCTTTACCCTAGAGCCTGGCTACAGATGGAGGTGGCCCAGCAGCACAGGGCCCTGGATCCAAGGGCACTGAAGTGGACAAAGCCAGTGATCCTCCATTCCTCCTGGGATAGGTGGAAGTGGGGAGGGCACAGGACAGTGAGGACTCTCCTGCTGCTGGGCTCCCTGCAAGCTGTGCAGATCAGTGTACCCACGCCGCCCCAGAGCATCTAGACCAGTACGGACTGGGAGACTGCATTAGTTACTCACAGGGAGCTTGACTCCAGAGCTGGAAAGTTGGCCGCTGTCATTTTTTTCCTCTTCTTTTCGCCTTTCACCTGGGAGAGGCAGGCTGCAGGGAATAAAGGCCTCACAGGATAAACAGCTCACACTGAGCCCAGCACCTGCCAGGGGGTGGGGCATCTCTGCCTAGGCACACCTGACAATCAGCACAGCAGACCCCTCCCCCAGAAGACCAGCTGGAAGAACGGGGGAAGAGCAAGTTTACTGACCAAGCAGTGCTGGAAAGCTCTGGGACTGAGGGAAAATAGTATATAGAACTAGAGGGTCTTTTTTTTTCCTTTGCATTTCTTTTACTTTTTTTCATTATGACTTGTTTTTATATCAGGTTAAAAATTTCCAGTTTTTTTCTCTTTTCCCACCTTTTTTTTTAAATAATAAATTTATTTTTTATTGGTGTTCAATTTGCCAACATACAGAATAACACACAGTGTTCATCCCATCAAGTGCCCCCCTCAGTGCCCGTCACCCATTCACCCCCACCTCCCGCCTCCTCCCCTTCCACCACCCCCAGTTTGTTTCCCAGAGTTAGGAGTCTTTATGTTCTGTCTCCCTTTCTGATATTTCCTACCCATTTCTTCTCCCTTCCCTTCTATTCCCTTTCACTATTATTTATATTCCCCAAATGAATGAGAACATATAATGTTTGTCCTTCCCCGATTGACTCATTTCAGTCAGCATAATACCCTCCAGTTCCATCCACGTTGAAGTAAATGGTGGGTATTTGTCATTTCTAATGGCTGAGTAATATTCCATAGTATACATAAACCACATCTTCTGTATCCATTCATCTTTTGATGGACACCAAGGCTCCTTCCACAGTTTGGCAATTGTGGCCATTGCTGCTATAAACATCGGGGTGCAGGTGTCCCGGCATTTCATTGCATCTGTATCACACAAATTATTTTAAGATTTGTGTGGAATCAGAAAAGACCCGAATAGCCAGGGGAATTTTAAAAAAGAAAACCATAGCTGGGGGCATCACAATGCCAGATTTCAGGTTGTACTACAAAGCTGTGGTCATCAAGACAGTGTGGTACTGGCACAAAAACAGACACATAATCAATGGAACAGAATAGAGAATCCAGAAGTGGACCCTCAACTCTATGGTCAACTAATATTCGACAAAGGAGGAAAGACTATCCACTGGAAGAAACACAGTCTCTTCAATAAATGGTGCTGGGAAAACTGGACATCCACATGCAGAAGAATGAAACTAGACCACTCTCTTGCACCATACACAAAGATAAACTCAAAATGGATGAAAGATCTAAATGTGAGACAAGATTCCATCAAAATCCTAGAGGAGAACACAGGCAACACTCTTTTTGAACTCAGCCACAGTAACTTCTTGCAAGATACATCCACGAAGGCAAAAGAAACAAAAGCAGAAATGAATTATTGGGACTTCATCAAGATAAAAAGCTTCTGCACAGCAAAAGAAACAGTCAACAAAACTAAAAGACAACCTAAAAATGGGAGAAGATATTTGCAAATGACCTATCAGATAAAGGGCTAGTATCCAAGATCTATAAAGTGCTTATCAAACTCAACATCCAAGAAACAAACAATCCAATCATGAAATGGGCAAAAGACATGAATGGAAATTTCTCTAAAAGACATGACCAACAGACATATGAAAAAATACTCAACATCACTCGGCATCAGGGAAATACAAATCAAAACCACAATGAGATACACCTCACACCAGTGAGAATGGTGAAAATGAACAAGACAGGAAACAACAAATGTTGTAGAGGATGTGGAGAAGGGGGAACCCTGTTGCACTGTTGGTGGGAATGTGAACTGGTACAGCCACTCTGGAAAACTGTGTGGAGGAGGTTCCTCAAAGAGTTACCCATAGAGCTACCCAACAACCCAGCAATTGCACTGCTGGGGATTTACCCCAAAGATACAGATGCAGTGAAATGGCAGGACACCTGCAGCCCAAAGTTTATAGCTGCAATGTCCACAATAGCCAAACTGTGGAAGGAGCCTCGGTGTCCATCGAAAGATGAATGGATAAAGAAGACGTGGTCTATGTATACAATGGAATATTGCTCAGTCATTAGAAAGGACGAATACTCACCATTTGCTTCGACATGGATGGAACTAGAGGGTATTATGCTGAGTGAAGTAAGTCAGTCGGAGAAGGACAATCACCATATGGTTTCACTCATATGGGGAATATAAGAAATAGTTAAGAATCTCTTGTCTCTAGCTGCTTTAAGGATTTTCTGTTTATCTTTGAAATTTGCAAGTTTCGCTATTAAATGGACCTCTCTATCTTCTGGATCTGAATGCCTGTTTCCCTCCCCAAATTAGAGAAGTTCTCAGCTATGATTTGTTCAAATATGCTTTTTGATCTTCTGTCCCTCTCAGCACTTTCTTGAACCAATGGGCATATATTTTCTATAAAATATTGGTACTACTATTCTTAGCCATCTCATAAAGCTGTCTAGCTGTGCACTGGCTTTAGAGATAGCATGTGTAGAACAGTTAGCATAGTGGCTACCGAAATGAAATGCCATAATCCATTTTTCTTCCTTCCTTCCTACCTCCCTCTCTCCACCCCATCTCCTTTTGGCAGAATTCTTTCTGGTTGACCTTCTATTTGCCTACAATATATAGGCATAAGAATGGGGTTGGCTGATACTTTTTGTATGTTTGTTTTTCCAAGTTCACCACTTCTATTTACTAAAATTGCATAAAATAAAAAGTTCTTCCAGCAGGCGGCACTGTAGGCTTCCAGAGGATCTGGAAGGCACTGGCTCCAGAAGTAGGTGCCCATTCTACAGTCAGAAAAGAAGCCTTTCTAGTTTTGTTCAAGGACAGAGTCACATACTCAGGATTTCATCCTGGAATCCAACAGTGTTGTCATGTCATCTTGTTACAGACAAGACATATAGCCTTCCTGAAGTACTGCAATCCTGGAGAAATAGAAGGGCAAGTTAGCCCAAGTATGCATGGAGAATAATCCTGGTGAAACACCATAATGTTAGCTTTATATATGCCGTGTCACAGAAACTGGACTGAATTAAAGGTCAAATAAACAAATGAACCAAAGAAACCAAGTAACTTAAGTTTAAATAAAGCATATAATTAAGCAGAGGTACTCATCAGAATCTCCTTACAGCCTAAAAACAAAATTAACATTGTTTGCTCCCATTCCTGAATGCTCTAATTGGATAAGTCTGGGTGGGATCTGGGCCTCTGTGTTTTCTTAAGTTCCATAGATGATTCCAGAGCATGATCCCGGTATCTGGTACAATGTTGCAAAGGTCATCTGTATTATTCTTGACCTGTATTATCTGTATTATTCTTAAGTCAGTGTGATATAATGGGAAGAACAGGTTACATCTAGTGAGCTTTCAGTTTTCTGAATTGACTTGCTCATTTGTGAACAGGGCCAAATTGCATAGCTGGACTAGTTCCTGCAACTGAATCCAGACATTAACCGTGACTGGGTGCCTAGATCTCTCCATATGATCCCCCACAGCTCCCAAACAAAACCATTGACATGATGTTGAATGTGTCACTGTTGAGATGTCCTTTCATCCTCAGTAATCAATTACAATACAGTGATGTCCTTTCCCTAAGGCTGGTAAGTATTAGGAAATCGAGCCTCTGTCATGATATACTTTAAGAAGTAGCAAATGAGTCTTAAAACAGTGCTCTTTTGGGTCACTATTTAATGATTTGGGATACAGAGACTCCTCAAATGAATCATTAAATCTGCTCACAGTAGGAGGAGGAAAGTAATATATGGTCATTAATGATTTTATTTACTCATGTTGAGAGAAGAGACTAAAAGAAAATCTCACTGAAAATGCATTGAGCCTGAACACTGGGGCAGTCAGTCTCCTTGGGAACCTTCCATCTGACACTTGATGAAACAACAGCCAGCCTTTCTGTTAAAACTGGTCACCTTGTAAAACCCTCTAGTTCCCACCTTTCCTCCACTTCTCCCACTTGACACCCTCTTCTACATCCATCCAGAGGGAGTCAGAGGTCAGCCTCTTTGTGAGGCCTTCTGTCTCCCTTGGTCATTTCAGTCCACCTTTCCTGGCCATATATGTTGCAAATATGTCTCTCCCTTATATGTTAAGTTCCCTGAGCACATGAACCGAGTCCTTCGAAGTAGAATTCATTAATTAATGAAAGAAGATTAGTAGACAAGTAAGATTTTCCTTATGTGCAGGTAATATGGGTGGAAATTTACATAGTATGTCTGAAATAAACATAACCCCATCACCCCCTACCTCTCAGCATCTCGTTTATCAGCCAAACAGGTATTTAATTTTATCAATAATTTATTCGATTTAAACATTGTCCATGCCTGAGGGCTTTTTGAAAATATAAGCATTCCTTACGAAGGATGAGACCACCTCCTTGGAGTAAGTGTGATTACCAAATCTTTTTTTATCAGGAAGAATGTAAGGGTTCAGGACAGCTCAGTGACAATGCCTTGGGAGTGAAGGATTTTTTTTTAATAAATTAATTTTTTATTGGTGTTCAATTTACCAACATACAGAATAACACCCAGTGCTCATCCCGTCAAGTGCCCCCCTCTGTGTCTGTCACTCATTCACCCCCACCCCCCGCCCTCCTCCCCTTCCACCACCCCTAGTTCGTTTCCCAGAGTTAGGAGTCTTTATGTTCTGTCTCCCTTTCCGATATTTCCCACACATCTCTTCTCTGTGAAGGATTTGAAGGACAAGTGTCACCTCAGAATTTTGAAGAGGACCAGCCCTGGGCAAAGGGATGTCCTATAGTGGAGGACATGTTTTGGTACAAGAGAGCATTATAGCTGGATTTTGAACAGGCAGAATGTCCAAGTTGGAAGAGAATCCGAGCCTTCGTTTCATAGAAGTAGCAGCTGAGGCCCAAGGAGAGGAAAAATTCTGTCCACGTCAGCAAGAGGACCTCACAATCCACCTGCAAATTATCTTCAGTACTGATATAAGCAATGTCCTTGTGCTGTTGCCCTTGGTGGCATTGGTGAGGCAACATTCTCAATGCCAGAGATTTGTTCCACCTTCTATCAGCTGGTCATCTGAATTCTCCAGGACTCTTTTCTTGAAACCTAGGGATTATATTTTTAACATGAATCTGCATTTTTTAAAAGATTGTACTTATTTATTCATGAGAGACACACAGAGAGAGGCAGAGGGAGAAGCAGGCTCTTTGTGGGGAGTCCGATGTGGGATCACAGGATTCCAGGACCCCGGGATCATGACATGAGCCAAAGGCAAATGCTCAATCACTGAGCTACCTTGGTGCCCCTGAATCTGCATTTTTAACAAGTGCCTTCAGATGAATCCAATGCATAGCACGTTTGAGAACTACTTGTCTGTGTTATTAGGAATGTTCATATAGCTAATCATAGGGGGGTTTTTTGTTTGTTTTTTATTTTTTGGCTTTGTGTGTCTGTGCATATGTGCTTAAAAGAGTCTTAGACATAGCATGAATGCCTTTATTTTTTCTTTTTAGTTACAGATAAGTTACACATTACTAACCACAGTCTACTTTCATGAAAAGTCCACTTTAATGATTAAGAAGTCAAAGAAAAAAATAAGCTTACTAATGCCACATTTTCGTGTTTCCTTGGCTCCTTCATTTCCCAAAAGGAGAAAACCAGACCCAAGAACTTAGTGACTCTTCTCAAAATCACACAGGTAGTTTGTGACAAAGCTGTGCCCAGGAATCAAAGCCCTCTTTTATCACTACCCCAAACATATAGGACTATTTAAGCTTAAAGAAAAGTCTCATGAGAAGAGACCACACTTTCATAGTGGTTAGTACTAGAGACTAAGATTCCCGATGTGAAATGAAGGTTTCACTTTGTACTTGTTTGTGTTATTTGAATCTATTCCAGTTATAAGCAACACAAAAGACTAAATTACCTGAAAATCCTCCTACTTCAAACACCAGACAATGCTGTAATGCATATTGCAAATAGCCCTTCCAACACAGAGCTGAGCTTGCAGGAAAGAAAGAAAAGTGCTCATGTGCTGAAAATCAGGGTGGCTTTGCCTGATGCCACAGCTGCTCTAGGAGCATCAGCCTGAGACAGAGGAAGAAGCTTCTGCTCACAGCATGCAGAGGTATGAGTGAGCCCCTCACATAGGCCAGGCCTGGGTGGGCTGACCTCACACAGGAAAAGAAGAAGGAAATGTTACTGTTTCTGCCAAAACTCAGAGTAGGAAAAGTCTCACTGAGAAGTTGCAACTTGTGATTTATTCAAGTAGAAATTGTATTTTATTCAGTTAAATTAGAAATTGATAACAAAAATATGAAGGGAAAAAGAGAGAAGATGCAAGTATACAAAATACATAATAAAGTAACTATAGACACTTCAAAAATTTAAGGTTGTTATGAATGAATATATACTAATGAATTTGAAAACCAACCTGAATGTAAAATGTAACATGTAAAAACTGTAAAAATTGACACAAAGAGAAATTTAAAAATTAAATAGACCAGAACTTCTAGAAAGGATGGTGGTGTAAGAGAATCCTAACTCACTTCATCCCATAAATACAGCTAGATAACACTCACATCAGTGTAAATAACTCAGAAAATGACGAGAAGATTGACAGAACTGACCCTCTCCAGCTAAATGTAGAGAAGAGGCCACATAAAAAGGATAGAAAGAACAGAGATGTAGTCAGGAACCAAACTGAGCTGGGAGAGAGACAGCCCATGGGAGGGAGGATACCATAAGCATGGAAAAGTAGGGTGAACAGGCCTCATCCCAGTCACCCCAGATATGGGAAAATCTGCTTTGGGAAGATGAATTCCCCACAAAATTTGACTGGTTCTTTGAAAAGATCAACAAAATTGAGAAGCTTATAGTTAGACTTATTGGAAAGAGAGAAAGAAAGGAAAAAAGAGAGAAGCAAGAATTCAAATAAGCAAAATCAGAAATGAAAGAAGAGAAAAACCAAGCAACACCACAGAAATACAAAGGGTTCTTATAATAGAGAGTATTATGAAAGATTATATGTCAACAAATTGAACAACTAGGAGAAATGAATACATTTCTAGAAATAAAAAACTTCCCAAAACTGAATTGAGAAGAAATATAAAATTTGAAGACTAGCAATGAAATGGAATCATTAATCAAATAACTCCCAACAAACCAAAGTCCAGCACCAGAAGGCTTCACAGATTAATTCTACCATTTTAAGAAGAGTTAATACTTATTCTTATACCATTTAAAAAAAACCTAGTGAGGAAGGAAAGCTTCCAAATTCATTTTATGAGGCTAACTTTACTCTGGTACCAAAACCAGATAAAAAATACCTCCCAAAATGAGAACTACAGGCCAACTTGTCCAATGAACATGATGAAAATATCCTCAAAAAATAGGAAGCTAAGTCCCACAATGCATTTAAAAAATCATTTACCACTATCAAGTAGTATTTATTCCTGTAATGCTAATGTGGTTCAATATTCACAAATCAATCAATGTGATACATCTAATCAACAAGACAAGATAAAAACCATATGATCATTTTAATAGATTCAAAAAAGCATCTGACAAAGCACAACATCCATTTATGATAAAAACCCTCAACCAAGTAGGTTTAGAGGGAACATACATACCTCCACATAATAAAGGCCATTTATGACAAACCCACAGGTAACATCATACCTAATGGTGAGAAACGAGTTCTCCTTTAGGATCAGGAATAAGCCCAGGATATCTACTCTCATCACTTCTATTCAACATAATACTGGAAGTCCTAGTCATAGCAATCAGACAAGAAAAGGAAATAAAATGCACCCAAATTGGTAAGGAAGAAGCAAAACTTTCACTATTTGCAGATGACATGATACTATATATAGAAAACCCTAAAGATTCCACCAAAATACTACTAGAACTGATGAATGAATTCAGTAAAGTCACAAGATACAAAAAAATAATATAAAGAAATCCATTGCATATCTATACACTAATAATGAAGTAGCAGAAAGAGAAATTAACAGAACAGTCCCATTTACAATTGCACCAAAAATAATAAAATACAGAGTAATAAACTTAACCAAGGAGAGCAAAGACTCTAAAAACTATAAAACACTGATGAAAGAAATTGAAGATAACACAAACAAGTGAAAAGACATTTCATGCTCATGGATTGGGAGAACAAATATTGCTAAAATGTCCATACTATCCAAAACAATCTACAGCTTCAATGCAATCCCTATCAAAACCCCAGTAATACTTTTCACAGAAGTAAAATATATTTTCCTAAAATTTGCAGAGAACCACAAAAGATCCTGAATAGCAAAGCAGTCTTGAAAAAGAAACACAAAATGAGATATCACAATCCCAGATTTCAAGATATACTACAAAGCTGTGGTAGTCAAAACAGTATGGCATTGTCTCAAAAATAGACACATAGGTCAATGGAACAGAAATAAACCCATGATTATGTAGTTAACTAATCTACAACACAAGAGTCAAGAATATGCAGTGGGAAAAAGACGGTGTCTTCAACAAATGGTGTTGGGAATTCTGGATGTCTACATTCAAAGGAATGAAATTGGACTACTTTCTTATACCATACAAAATATTAAGTCAAAATGGATTAAAGATCTAAGTATGAGACTTAAAGTCATAAAAATCCTAGAAGAGAGCACTGGCAATGATTTCTCTGACATCAGTCACAGCAAAATTTTTCTAAATATGTCTCCTGAGGCAAGGTAATAAAAGCAAAAATAAACTATTTTAACTACATTAAAATAAAAAGCCTCTGTACAACAAAGGGAGTAATGAACAAAACAAAAAGATAACAGTGAATGGGAGAAGATATTTGCAAATGTTATATCTGATAATAGGTTAGTGTCCAAAATATATAAACAACTTCTACAACTCAACACCAAGGAACACCAGATAATCCAATTTTAAAATGGGCAGAAAAAAATGAATAGACATTTCTTCAAAGAAGATATCCAGATGGCTAACAGACACATGAAAAGATGCTCAACAACACTCATCATCAGGGAAATGCAAATCGGGCTCAATCCCAGGAGCCTAGAATCATGACCTGAGCTGAAAGCAGATGCTACAATAAGCTATCACCTCACTTCTGTCAGAAGGGCTAAAATCAAAAACACAAGAAACAACAAGTATTGGCAAGGATGTGGAGAAAAAGGACCCTTTATGCATTGTTAATGAGAAGGCAAACTGGTAAAGCCACTGTGAAAATACTACAGAGCTTCCCACCAAAATTAAAAATAGGATTATCATTTGATCCAGTAATTCCACTACTGCATATTTACCAAAAGTATGAAAATAGTAATTCATAAATACATATGCACCCTTATGTTTATTTAAGCATTATTTACAATAGCCAAATTATGCAAACAGCCCATGTGTCCATCAACACACCCATAATGGAATATTATTCAGCTGTAAAAAAGCATGAAATCTTGCCATTTAAGGCAACATAGATGAACCTAGAGAATATAATGCTAAGTGAAATAAGTCAGTCAGAAAAAAAGAAATACCATGTGATTTCACTCTTATGTAGAATTTAAGAAACCAAATATATGAACAATGAAAAAATGAGACAAATCTAAAAACAGATTCTTAAATATAGAGAACAAACTGGTGGTTCCTAGAGAGAAGGTGGGTGGGGGGATGGGTGTAATGTGTGAAGAGGATTAAGGATGTACCTATCATGATGAGCTGAGTAATGTATAGAACTGTTGAATCAGTATATTGTGTACTTGAAGCTAATACAACACTGTACATTAATTATACTGGAATTAAAAAAAAATAAGTAGACCAAGAAGTACACAAGATTTTAAAATGGAATTAAAATACAGTTTCTCTCAAAGCATAACATATACTCACTGTGGTATGCAGCCTCTTACATATCTCTCAACAATCTCTTATCTCCTGGGATTCACACTCCCATGTAATTAATTCTCTGCTCCTGAGTATGGGCTGGATCTTGTAGTTGTCTTCTAGCAAAGTGCTTGGATATCACTTCTGTGTTTAGGTTGTGAAAGACTGTGACTTCCATTTTGCTCTCTCACTCTCTTTGTATCTCTCTGAGCCCTCTCTCTGGGTGAAATATGATGGCATGCTGTAAGTAGTCTTATGGAGAGGCTCATAGGTAAGGAACTTACATCTCCAGCCAACAATCAGTGAGGAGCTATGGCTTGTGTACAGCCATCTGATTGAGGCTGAAGTGGATTTCTGGGGCCAAGAGCAAAGTGAATGAACTTGGAAGCAGATTCTCCCTCAGGAGAGTCCTGACTGATGCGCTGACTGCCATCTTATGAGAAACCCTGAGTCAGAGGCACCCAGCTAAGCCTTGCCCACAAAAAGTGTGACATAATAGATGTGCATTTTATGTCTCTAAGATCTAGGGTTGCTACATGGTACAGGCTTTGAATCAGGTGACTTATATTCAAATCTTGGCTCTGTTCCTTTATTGTAACTTTAATTATTTGTTTGTTTTAAAATATGATTATTTACTCATTTATTTGAGAGAGAGAGCACAAGTAGGGGGAGCAGCAGAGGGAGAGGGAGAAGCAGGCTCCCCACTGAGCAGGGAGCCCAATGTAGGGCTCAATCCCAGGAGCCTAGGATCATGACCTGAGCTGAAAGCAGATGCTTAACAAACTGAGCCACCCAGGCATCCCTTGCTTGTTTATTTTATTTTATTTTTTGCCTCACCTTGCAAGTCTCCTGCAGTGAGGGAAGAAGACATTTGGTTTGAGGAAATGCTAAGGGGCCACAATACGAAAAATAAATATTACTATTTCTATTAACTACGATTAAGAATAATTCTGTATCTTTATTTTAAATATTACATCACTTATTTCATTTTCTTGTCTTATCACATTAGCTAGAACTAACAAACAATGTTTAATGACTCTTGTGAGAGAAGACATTATTCTTTGATTCAGAGCATACTTACTGAATGTCAGCAATGTACTAGGAATCATCAGTGAAACATATAGGAAAAAAAACCCCTACCATCATGAAAAGTATGGCCTACAGCCTTCTCAAGGACTGAGGGGGTTATAAAGAAAATAGATGAGTAAATTATATATATTTGTCTGTTAAAAGAAGAGTAGATTATAGAAAATAATAAAAGAAGAGTGCTAAAAATGGGATGGAAGGTATGCAATTCTAAGTAGGATGGTCAGTGTTGGCTTTGCTGAGAATGTGACATTTGAGCAGACCAGAAGAAGATGAGGGGTGTGCCAGGGGAATATCTGGAGCAAGAGCATTCTAGACAGGAAAAAAAGAATCAATTTAAAGACTCTGAGGCAGGAGTATGTTTAATGGACTGCAAGAAGGCCAGTGTGGTTGGAACAGAGCATATAATGGAGAAAGTGGTAGAAGATACCATCAGAGAGTTAAGAGGCTCAGTACATGGAGGACCAGATCCAACACATGCAGAAGTACATAGGCCATAGTAAGAATATGATTTTTACTCTGACTTAAATGTGTAGCCATTGAAGTTTCTTGACTTATGTCTTGTATGGGTCACTTTAACAGTTATGTTGAGACTAGATTCTAAGAGGAGGGAAAAAAGTGGAAGCAAGGAATTCAATTTGGAGGCTATTGCAGACATTGAAGCCCACTATGTTGGTGGCTTGTACCTGAGCCAGGGTAACAGTAGTGTGAGTATCAAAAGTAGTCAGATTCTAATGATGGCAGAAGGGGCAAGATTTGCGGACAACTTGTGAGGCTTTGGGAGAAAAGGAGGAATTAACGTTGAACCTGAGGCTTTTGGTGAAAGCAACTGGATAGGTGGAGTTGCCATTAACTGAGATGAAAAAGATTATGGGGAGAGAGGTTGGGGAAAAGAAAAAGATCAGGAATCTAGTTTTGGACATGTTACATTTGACACATGTCTATATCAGGGATCCAAGTAGAGATAGCCATAGGCAGTTGGACATAGTTTGGGATTAAAGGTTGACATCTAGGCTAGAGATAGAAATTGAACAATAAATAATGGTGATATTGAAAAGCTATGAGACTACCGTGAATATCAGGTAAACCTATAGAGAGAACAGAATGGAGATTAAGAGCTGAACCCAAATCTGAGCCCAGATCCCAAAGTTTAGAATGTCAAGGAGAAATAAAAGCCAGCAAGGAAGACTGAGACGGAAAGGCCAATGAGTTCACAAGAAAGGTAGGAAGACAGCACTTGTTGGAAAAAAGTGAAGAAAGTATTTCCTCATTTTAAGAACAATAGCTTTTACATTTCACCCCAAGTACAATGCTTTCTCTTGGTTTTTGATAGTTCATAAAACTTTTGTTTATTTTTCTCTTGTTCATATTTTACTTAGAATTTTTGTTTGAAATAGCCACTGAAATTTATTGAATATTTTCCTAGAATATGTCGACATAGGGCCTTTATTGGGTAATTGGTTGATGAAATTTCATGTTGATAATTTCCTCATATGAGCATTTTGAAATAAACTTTTCCTGGTCATAATTTTAAAATAATTTTAATATGCCATTATATTTATTTGTCTACTATTTTAGACAAATAATTTTTTTTCATCTATTCTTAAGATGATTTTTCATCTATTCTTAAGACAACTTAAGTCATAGAGTTTTTTTGTATTTTATCAGATTTTGGTAATAATTGTTACCTTTTAAAATAAATTGGGAGCCTTTTTTTAATGTACTGAAATAGTTTAAACAATGTTGGGATTAGTATTGCAAAACCAATTGAATCAGGTGACTCTAATTTTGAGTGGGGGGATTTATTTAAGTTTCCTATATGTTCTCCAGTCAATTTTATTGCTTCTTATGTTTCCATAAAATTTTCCATTTCTTCTAGGTTGTTATTTATATTACCATTGAACAGTATACAATAATTTCTCATAATTTTTCTAATCTTCTTTGTGTCTATGGGTATATTATTTCTCTTTCCTGGTGTTGATGTGTTTGTATTTGCCTTTTCTTTTTTTCATCTATCAGGCTTTATGGAAGTTATCTATTTATACAAATAATGGAGATTTGATTCTATTGTTATTTCTGTGATTTTTAAAAAATTTTAATTATTTAAAATTTTTATCTAATGGCCTGCACCTACTGTATTAATGTTTATTTTCAGGTCTTTTTCTCAATTTTCTCAAAGGGCATACTTAATGAACTTATCTTTTATTTATTTTATTTAACTTGAAGCTAGTTAACATATAATATAGTATTGGTTTCAGGAGTAGAATTTAGTGATTCATCATTTAACTTATAATATCCAGTGCTCATCCCAACAAGTGCCCTCTTTAATACCCATCACCCATTTAGCCCATCCCCCCAACTCATCTCCCCTCTAGCAATCCTCGGTTTGTTCTCTTAATTATAGAATCTCTTATGGTTTGCCTCCTTCTCTGTTTTTATCTTATTTTATTTTTCCTTCCCTTCCTCTATGTTCATGTGTTTTGTTTTTTAAATTCCATGAAAGACTGAAGTCATATGGTATTTGTCTTTCTCTAACTTAACCTTAGCATAATACTCTCTAGATCCACCCATCTTGCAAATGGAAAGATTTCAATATTTTGATAGCTGAGTAATATTCTGATATATATGTACATATACATATATACACACAGATATACATATACATACATATATGTGTATATATATACACACACACACACACACATCTTCTTCATCCACTCATCAGTCTATGGACATTTGGGATCTTTTCATAATTTGAGTATTATTGATAGTGTTGCTGTAAACATTGGCGTGCATGTGCCCCTTCAAATAAGCATTTTTGTATCTTTTGGATAAATATCTAGTACTGCAGTTGCTGGATCATAGGGTAGCTCTATTTTTAATTTTTTGAGGAAATCCGTAATGTTTTCCAGAGTGGCTGCACCAGTTTGCATTCCCACTAACAGTGCTAGAGGGTTCTCCTTTCTCCTCCACATTCTTGGCAACATCTGTTGTTTCCTGGCTTGTTAATTTTAGCCATTCTGACAGGTGTCTCATTGTTGTTTTGATTTGTATTTTCCTGATGCTGAGTGATATTGAGCATTTGTTCATGTGTCTGTTGGCCATTTGTATGTCTTCTTTGGTGAAATATCTGTTCACGTCTTCTGTGCATTCCTTGACTGGATTATTTATTTTGGGGGTGATGATTCTGATGAGTTCTTCATAAATTCTGGATGCTAGCCCTTATCCTATATGTCATTTGCAAATATCTTCTCCCATTCCACAGACTGCCTTTTAGTCTTGTTGATTGTTTCCTTCACTGTGCAAAAACTTTTTATCTTGAGAAGGTCCCAATAGTTCATTTTTGCTTTGTTTCCCTTGCGTTCAGAGATGTGTCTAGTAAGAAGGTACTGTGACTGAGGTCAGAGAGGTTGCTCTCTATTTTCTCCTCTAGGATTTTGATGATTTCTTGTCTTACATTTTTATTCATGCATTTTTATTTTTGTGTATGGTGTAAGAAAGTGGTCCAGTTTCATTTTTTTGTATGTTGCTGTCCAGCATTCCCAATGCCATTTGTTGAAAAGATTGTCTTTTTACTATTGGATACTCTTTCCTGCTTTGTCAAAGATTAATTAGCCATATAGTTGCGGGTTCATTTTGGGTTTCTATTCTGTTCTATTGATCTATATATGTACTTTTATGCCAATACCATAAGGTCTTGATCATTGCAGCTTTGTAATGTAACTTGAAGTCTGAAATTGTGATGTCTCCAGCTTTTCTTTTCTTTTTCAAGATTGCTTTGGTTATTTGGGGTCTTTGTGGTTCCATAAAAATTTTGGTGCAATTGTAAATAGGATTGATTCCTTAGTGTCTCTTTCTGCTGCTTGAGTGTTGATGTATAAAAATGCAACAGGTTTCTGTGTGTTGGTTTTGTATGCTGGGACTCCGCTGAATTGTTTACCTGTTCAGTCTTGTTGGAGTCTTTTGGGTTGTTTTGTTGTTGTTAAATTTTAAATAAATTAACATTAATTATTATTAGTTTCAGAGGTAGAGTTTAGTAAGTTATCAGCTGCATATAACACCCAGTGCTCATTACATCAGATGCCCTCTCTTTCAGGTTTTCTATATACAATTTCATGTCATCTGTAAATAGGAAAAGTTTGACTTCCTCCTTGCTGATTTGGGTGCCTTTAATTGTTGTTGTCTGATTGTGGAGGCTAGGACTTCCAGTACGATGTTAAACAACAGTGGTGAGAGTGACATCCCTGTCTTGTTCCTGACTGTAGGAAAAGCTCTCAGTTTTTTCCCATTGAACATGATATTAGCTGTATGGCCTTTAATTATATTGGGGTATGTTCCCTCAAACTCTACTTTGTTGAGAGTTTTTATTTTTTATCATGCTTTGTCAAATGCCTTTTCTGTTTCTATTGAAAAGATCATATGGTTCTTATCTTTTTTTCTTTTTTATAAATGTGATATGTCAAGTTGATTGATTTGTGAATATTGCAACCAAGGAATAAATCCCACTTGATCAGGGTGAATTATTCTCTTAATGTACTATTGGATTTGATTTGCTAGTGTTTTGTTGAGAATTTTTGCATCCATGTTTATCAGGGATATTAGCCTGTAATTCTCTTTTAGAGTGAAGTCTATCTGGTTGTGGTATCAGGGTAATGTTAGTCCTACAAAATGAATTTGGAAGTTTTTCTTCCATTTATATTTTTGGGATATTTGAGAAGAATTGATATTAAGTTGTCTTTAAATGTTTGGTAGAATTCTTCTGTGAACCCATCTGGCTCTGGACTTTTGTTTGTTGGGAGATTTTCATTACTGATTCAGTTTCTTTGCTGGCTATTGGTCTGTTCAAGTTTCAGTTTTGGTAGTTTATATGCATTTATCCATTTCTTCCAGGTTGTCCAATTTGTTGACATATAGTTTTTCATAATATTCTCTGTATTTCTGTGGTGGTTGTTATTTCTCCTTTCTCATTTGTGATTTTATTTATTTGGTTCCTTTCTTCTCTCTTTTTTTGATAAGTCTGGCTAGAGGTTTATCAATTTTATTATTTTTTTTCATAGAATCATCTCCTGGTTTCATTGATCTGTTCTATTGTTTTCTTAGTTTCTATGTAATTTATTTCTGCTCTAATCTTTATTATTTCTCTTCCGCTGGATTTAGGCTTCATTTTTTGTTCTTTTTTAGCTTCTTTAGTTGTAAGTTTAAGCTGTTCATTTGAGATTTTTCTTGCCTCTTGAGGTAAGCCTGTATTACTGTATACTTCCCTCGTAACCACTTTTGCTGCATCCCAAAGATTTTAAATTGCTGTGTTTTCTTTTTTTAATTTTTTAAAAATATTTTATTTATTCACGAGACACAGAGAGAGAGAGGCAGAGACACAGGCAGAGGGAGAAGTAGGCTCCCTGCAGCAAGCCTGATGCGGGACCATCCAAGGACCCCAGGATCACACCCTGAGCCAAAGGCAGACACTCAACTACCCAGCCACCCAGGTGCCTCAAATTGCTGTGTTTTCATTTTCATTTGTTCCCATGTATTTTTTTAATTTCTTCTTTTGTTTCCTGGTTGACTCATTTTCTTGTGATTGACTTCACTTTTCATAATATTGTGACCAGACAAATGCATGGTACAACCTCAGTATTTTTGTACTTGTTTAGGCCTGATTTGTGACCCAGTATGTGATCTACTCTAGAGATTGTCACATGTGCATTTGAAAAGGATGTGTACTTTGCTGCCCTAGGATGAAATGTTCTGAATGTATCTGTTATGTCCAGGTCCAATGTTTCATTTAAAGTTTTGTTGATTTCCTGCTCAGATGATCTATTCATTAATGTAACTGGGGTGATAAAGTTCTCTACTATTATTGTATTGTTTTCAGTGAGTTCCTTTATGTTTGTTATTGATTGTTTTATGTATTTGGGTGTTCCCATGTTGGGGGCATAAATATTTACAATTGTTGGATCATTTTGTTTGATAATCCCCTTTATTAAGATATAGTGCCCTTCTATATCTCTTGTTGTAGTCTTCAGTTTGAAATCTAGTTTGTTGGGGCACCTCGGTGGCTCAGGCAGTTAAGCACCTGCCTTTGACTCAGGTCATGATCTCAGGGTCCTGGGATGGAGCCCCACGTTGGGCTCCCCACTCAGTAGGGAGTCTGTTTCTCCCTCTTCCTCTCCCTCTGTCCTTAACCTTATTGTACTTTCTCTCTCAAATAAATAAATAAAATCTTTAAAAAATCTATTTTGTCTAAAATAGGTATTGCTACTCAGGCTTTCTTTTGATGTCTATTTGTAAGACGAATATTTTTCCATCCCCTGACTTTCGATGTACATGTGTTCTTAGATCTAAAATGAGTCTCTTGTAGGCAGCATATAGATGGGTATTTTTTAAATCCATTCTGATACCTTAAGTCTTTTTATTGGAGTATTTAGTCCATTTGCCTTCAGAGTAATTTTTGATAGATATATGTTTATTGCCATTTTATTACTTGTTTTGTTATTGTTTCTGGAAATATCCTCTGTCCTTTCTTGTCTTTGTCACTTTGTTCTTTCTTTTCCACTCAAAGAGTCCCCTTTACTATTTCTCATAGGGCTGGTTTAGTGATCACAAACTCATTTACTTTTTGTTTGTCTGGGAAACTCTATCTCTCCTTCTATTCTGAATGATAGTCTTGCTGGATAGAGGATTCTTGGCTGTAGATTTTTCCCATTCAGCATGTTGAATATATCATACAACTGCCTTTTGGCTTGCCAAATTTCTATTGAGAGATCTGTAGCTAGCCTTATGGGTCTTCCCTTGTAAGTTAGGGACTTCCTTTGTCTTGCTGCTTTCAGGATTTTTTTTTATTGCTATATTTGCAAATGTAATTATAATATGTCCTGGTGTTGGCCAACTTTTGTTGATTTTAATGGGAGTTTTCTATGCCTCCTGGAGTGGGATATCTGTTTCCTTCCCCAGATTAGGGAAGTTTTCTACTATTATTTTCTCAAATAAATTCTCTGCCCCCCATTTCTCTCTTCTGAGACTCTTAATATAAATGCTATTATTTGTTGGAGACCCTGAGTTCCTTAAGTCTATTCTTGTGATCCATAATTCTTCTTTCTTTTCTTTTTTCTTTTTTTTTAAGATTTTATTTATTCATGAGAGACACAGAGAGAGGGGCAGAGACAGGACAGAGGGAGAAGCAGGCTCCCTGCGGAGAGCCTGATATAGAACCTGGTCCCAGGACCCTAGGATCATGACCTGAGCCCAAGGCAAACACTCAACCACTGAGCCACACAGGTGCCCCCATAATTCTTCTTTCTCTCTTTTGTTCAACTTCATTATTTTCCATTATTCTATCTTCTATATCATTTACCCATTTGTCCCCTGTATTCATTACATCCAGTCTATTTCAAATCTTGATTATTGCGTTTTTCATTTATGACTGTTTTTAAACTCTTTTATCTTTGCGGTAAGGGCCTTCCTAAAATCTTTCATCTTTTCTTTCTTCCAAATTTTTATTTAAATTTTAGTTAGTTAGCATATAGTGTAATACCGGTTTCAGGAGTAGAATTTAGTGATTCATCACTAAGATATAACACCCAGTGCTCATCTCAACAAATACCCTCCTTAGTACTCATCATCCATTTAGCCCACCCCCCCACCTCCCTCCATCAACCCTCAGTTTGTTCTCTGTTGTGAAGAGTCTCTTATGATTTGTCTCCCCCTCTCTCCTTCTTTTTTTTTCCCTCTTCCCACACATTCATCTGCTTTGTTTCCTAAATTCCATGTATGAGTGAAATATACGGTATTTGTCTTTCCTGACTGTAAAGTCTTCTATTCTTTTCTTAAGCCCAGAAAGTATCCTTATGACTGTTGTTTTAAATTCTCCATCAGGTATATTACTTATATCTGTTTTGATTAGATCTCTGACTGTGACCTTATCTTGTTGTTTCATTTGGGATGAATTCCTCTGTTTTGGCATTTTGTCTAAGTCTCTGTCTTCTCTGTGTTAGAAAAGCCTGTTATATTTCATGCTCCTGAGAGTAACGGCTTTATGAAGAAGAGGTCGTGTAGTGACCAGTGCCTGGCATTCAGGGAGTGTCTCTGGTGTGTGCTGTGTGTACTCGGTTGCTGTGTTTTGCCTGCTCTAAACTTCAGGCCAGTCAACTGCAGGGGCTGTCCTTGCCTTCAGTGGGCAGTCTTTGGACCTTGGCCAGAGTGTGGCTCGTTTTAAGTAGGTGTGCTCTGTTCTGCTTGTTAATGAAACGTGATTCTACTTTCACTAGAACTGAAGGCTTGCAGAAATCTCTGGTCAGAAGATGTGGTGTGGGAAGGAATTTCTGCTGGTCTTCTGGGAGAAGGGACCCATTGTGCTAGGACTGAGGCACACTTGCTTGAGAAGGGCAGTACCAGCAGAGCAAAGGGAGTACCTGTGGGGGCGGGACTTGGTGTAAGCAGGTTAGGCAGCCAGTGTCAGTGCTGTGCTGTTTACTGCAGGTGGTACTGTGTTTATGCTGAGGTGTCGGGGAGGGACATGGTGCCAGCCAGCACCTTTATCTCTGGAGAGGGGTCTCTGTGCTTGTTTCTTTCAGGGAAGCACTCCCAGAAGTGTGAATAATTTCCCTCTGTGCATCCCAGGTGTTTTTCAGATCACTGTTTTCATGCCTGCTTTCTCACCCAAAACAGCTCAGTGCCCTCTGGACTCTCTCCCAGCCAAGCCAGCTAAGTTTTAAAACTCTAAATTTAAAGAACATGATGTGGATGGGGGCCTGAACTGGTCTTCTGGGGGAGAGTCTCGCCATGCTGGGACTGCTGCAGGTTTGACTGACGAGGGCAATTGTGCCAGAATGCAGCGGCATGGGATTTGGAGCAAAGCAGGTTAAATAAAGAATGTCCAATTGTACTGTTGCCTGCAGGTGTATCTGCACCTATGCTGAGGAATGCAGGAGTGAAATTGTACCCACCAGCTTATGAGTCCCCAGAGAGGTGTTTCTGTGAATACCATCTCTCATAGATGCCCTCCAAGAAGGGTGAATAATTTTCCCCTGTGAGCCTTAGGCCTTTCTCAGATTGTGCCATCTGCACCTTTGTTGTTTGCCTATTTTCTTTCCAAGAGTAGGGCTGACCCCTTATTTCTCTATTCTAGCCAAGCCTGCCAATTTTAAAGACTCCAGTCTTCAAGCTTTGCTGGTTGCAAAGACTCATGAAAATCAGCCCCTCTCATTTTCCCAGCCAATGGCTTTGGGGAAGTGTTCTCCTTGTGCATTCTTCTGTGTTCTCTTGCCCTTCCCCATAGCCATCACTCTCTCCCCTCTGCTGTTCTCGTGATCCATTTACCTCCAAACCCTGTCCCCACATTTTGTACTTTCCTTGATGTAGCTTCTTCTCTCCCTCTAGTTGAAATCTCCTCAGGGAGATTCCGTGGGTATTCAGAATGATTTGATAACTATCTAGTTGTGTTCAAGAAATGAAATGAAGTTAATGGCCTCCTATTATGCAGCCATCATCACTTGGAAGTAAATTGTTCATGTTTCTATACACTACCAAAGAGCTACCTGAGAGAGAAACAAAGAAAGCAATCCTGTTACCATAGCATAAAAAACTATAAAATACGTCTCTCTGGGGTGTTACCTGCATGGGGTTCCCTGTCTCCCCCAATCATGTCTGTTTCAGCTCCAACTGTTCTGTCTGGGCACACCCTGTGCAGAGCCCCCTGGGACTACACCGCCCATAACCACTCAGCTCCAGCCCTCCTTCTAGGGTGCCCCTGGCACAGAGTTTCACAGGACTCTTTGCCCCATGCCTGCTTCACCTCCAACCATTTGCTAGGTTGTGCACTGCACTACATAGAGGGCATCAGGACCACCCCCCCCCCACACACACACACACTCCCCATGTGAGCACTTACTTCTGCTCCAATCATCCTGCCAGGGTGACTTCGGCACACCAGATGACCACCAACTCATGCCTGGTACAGCTCCAGCTAATCAGTCAAAGCTGTCAGGCACATGCAATCTACATGGAATATTTCTACAGAGGATCACCCCTTCAAGATTGGGAGAGGTTGCTGTTTTGCCTAATTTGTGGAAACAAGCAGAGAGTAAACCAAGAGAGGATACAGAGGATATGCTCCAAATGAAAGAACATGATAAATCTTCAGAAAGGAACTACTCAAAATGTAGATAAACAATCTACTTGATAAAGAGGTCAAAATAATAGTCATAAAGATGCTCAGCAGACCTCAGAGGAGTGGATGAACTCAACAAGAGCATCAACAAAGAGATAGAAAATATTAAAAGAACCAATCAGAGTTGAAGAATAAAATAACTGAAATTAAAAATATAGTAGGAGGAATTAACAGCAGATTTGAGGATTTAGAATGGATCAATGACCTAAAAGATAGGGTAATGGATAGCACCTAAGCTGAACAGCAAAAAGAAAAAGAATTTTTTAAAAAGGGTAGGTTAAGGGACCCCTAGAACAACATCAAGTATACTAACATTCACAATGTAAGGATTCTAGGAGGTGGAGAAAGAGGAGGCGGAGGAAACTTGTTTGAAAAAAATAACAGCTAAAATATTCTTAACCTGAGGGAGAAAACAGACATTTAGATCCAGGAAACATGGAAAGCACCAAACAAGTTGAGCCCAAGGAGATCCACACCACCACACATAATAATTAAAATGTCAAAGATTACAGATAAAGAGAGAATCTTAAAAGCAGCAAGAGAAAAACAATTAGTTACATACAAGGGACGTCTCATAAGATGATCAGCTGATATTTCAGCACAAATTTTGCAAGCCAGAAGGTATGTTCAAAATGTTGAAAGAAAAAACTTACAACCAAGAATATCATCATCATCATTCAGAATTGAAGGGCAGATAAAGAGATTTCCAGACAAAAAGTTAAAGGTGTTTATCACCACTAAGCAAGACTTACAAAAAAATGTTAAAGGGAATTTTTATTTTTATTTTATTTATTTACTTATTTATTTTTAAAAATATTTTATTTTATTTATTTATTTTTTTTAAAGATTTTATTTATTTATGATAGTCACACACAGAGAGAGAGAGAGAGAGAGGGGCAGAGACACAGGCAGAGGGAGAAGCAGGCTCCATGCACCGGGAGCCTGACGTGGGATTCGATCCCGGGTCTCCAGGATCGCGCCCTGGGCCAAAGGCAGGCGCTAAACCGCTGCGCCACCCAGGGATCCCTTTTATTTTATTTATTTATGAGAGACAGACAGAGAGAGACAGAGAGAGAGACACCTGAGCCACCCAGGGATCCCCATTAAAGGGAATTTTTAAATCAGAAAGGAAAAGGCCAAAACTAGAAGTAAGGAAATAATGAAAGGAAAACAATTCACTGATAAAAGCAAATATACAGTAAAGGTAGTAGATCAATACTTATAAAGCTAGTAAAAAGATTAAAAAACAAAAGTTAGCAAATCGATTATATCTAAACTATTATTTAAAGGATTCACAAAATAAAAAGGTGGGGATCAGCAAAATGGAAAGTATATAATCATGAAAAATTAGTTTAAATGTAAATGGTCTAAATGCTCTAATTAAAAAAAATAGGGTAATGGAATGGATTAAAAAAACAAAAAACAAAAAACAAAAAAGACCTGCTTATACACTACCTAGAATAAACTTACACAAGACCTAAAGCAAATATAGACCAAAAGTGAAGGGGTGGAAAAAGATATTCCATGGAAATGGAAATGAAGAAAGACTGGGGTAGCAATATGTATGTCAGGCAAAATAGACTTTAAAACAAATGCTGCAAAAAAGAGACAAAGAAGGTATTACATAAAGATAAAGGGATCAACCTACTAGGATTGGATACAATGATAAATATCTATGCACCCAACATAGGAGCACCTAAATACAGAAAGCAAATATTAACAGAATGAAATTGACACTAATGCTAATAGTAAGGGACTTTGACTCCATTTGCATAAATAGCTAGATCATCCAGACAAAAAAATTAATAAGAAAAGACTGGCTTTGAATGACATGTTAGAACAAATAGATTTATCAGATTTATACAGAAAATACCATCCCAAAACAGCAAAATACACATTGTTTTGAAGTACACACAGAATATTCTTCAAGATAGATGACATGTTAGGCCAGAAAACAAATGTTGAAAAATTTAAAAAGATCAGAATCATATCAAGCATCTTTTCTGACTACAATGGTATAAACTAAAAAGTCAATTACAAGAATAAAACTGGATGTTGGCCATTTGTATGTCTTCTTTGGAGGAATGACTGTACATGTTTTCTGCCCATTTCTCAATTGGATTATTTGTTCTTTGGGTGTTGAGTTTGATAAGTTCCTTATAGATTTTTGATACTAGCTCTTTATCTGATAAGATATTTGCAAAAAGGGATGCCTGGGTGGCTCAGTGGTTCAGCGTCTGCTTTCAGCTCAGGTCATGATCCCAGGGTCCTGGAATTGAGCCCCACATCAGGCTCCCTGCGAGGAGCCTGCTTCTCCCTCTGCCTATGTCTCTGCCTCTGTCTCTTATGAGTAAATAAATAAAAATCTTTTTTAAAAAGACATTTACAAATATATTCTGCCATTCTGTAGGTCACCTTTTAGTTTTGCTGTTTCCTTTGCTGGGCTTTTATCTTGAAGCCTTTTTATCTTGAAGAAGTCCCAATAGTTCATTTTTGCTTTTATTTCCCTTTCCTTTGAGATATGTCTAACAAGATGTTGCTGTGGCCCAGGTCAAAGAGGTTGCTGCCTGTGTTCTCTTCTAGGATTTGGATGGATTCCTATTTCACATTTAAGTCTTTCATCCATTTTGTGTGTGTGTGTGTGTGTGTGTGTGTGTGTGTGTGTGTATGGTATAAGAAAGTGGTCCAGTTTAATTCCTCTGCACACAACTGTCCAGTTTTCCCAACACCACTTGAAGAGACTATCATCTTTCCAGTGAATAGTCTTTCCTGCTTTGTAGAATATTAGTTGACCATAGAGTTGAGGGTCGATTTCTAGATTTTGTCTTCTGTTCCATTGATCTATGTGTTTTTGGGTCAGTACCACACTGTCTTGATGATCACAGCTCTGTAGTATGACTTGAAATTCAGCATTGTGATGCCTTCATCTTTGATTTTCTTTTTCAACATTCCTCTGGCTATTGAGAGTCTTTTCTGGTTCCATACAAAGTTTAAGATTGTTTGTCGAAGGAGGGTGGGGGAAAAGATGATTAGCTAAAGAAAAGAAAGGATAGACACCGAGGCTCCTTCCACAGCTTGGCTATTGTGGACATTGCTGCTATAAACATCAGGGTGCAGGTGTCCCTGCGTTTCATTGCATCTGTATCTTTGGGGTAAATCCCCAACAGTGCAATTGCTGGGTCGTAGGGCAGGTCTATTTTTAACTCTTTGAGGAACCTCCACACAGTTTTCCAGAGTGGTTGCACCAGTTCACATTCCCACCAACAGTGTATACAATGGAATATTACTCAGCTATTAGAAATGACAAATACCCACCATTTGCTTCAACGTGGATGGAACTGGAGGGTATTATGCTGAGTGAAATAAGTCAATCGGAGAAGGACAAACATTATATGTTCTCATTCATTTGGGGAATATAAATAATAGTGAAAGGGAATAGAAGGGAAGGGAGAAGAAATGTGTGGGAAATATCAGAAAGGGAGACAGAACGTAAAGACTCCTAACTCTGGGAAACGAACTGGGGGTGGTAGAAGGGGAGGGGGGTGGGGAGTGGGAGTGAATGGGTGACGGGCACTGGGGGTTATTCTGTATGTTGGTAAATTGAACACCAATAAAAAATAAATTAAAAAAAATAAAGCTTAAAAAACAAATTAAATTAATAATTAAAAATTGTCTAATAATAAAAAAAAAAGGATAGTTTTGGGCCAGAACATTTTCTTCAGGGGTCTACCGGGTTTTCCTCATGAATATTACGTCACTATTACTAATCAGAAAATTTCAGATTATAGAGTTTTAGGGATTGAATTTAGAGAGGCATGGTAGGGATGGATTTTGGAAGGCTTTAAAAGCCAAGTCACATTTACATTGAATATCATGGGAAATAAGATCCACTGAAAAATAGTTAGGGAAAAGCAGTTTATTAAGGAAGATTAATCTAATAATGGAATGAATATCTGATCATATATGGGGTGGGATAGGGTCACTAGGTGATTGAGCCATATCCTTCTTTGTCAAAGGCCCCATAAGTAATCCCTCCATGTTTCTGAGGTTCATTTTTCTATTGTGCTAAACTTATTCACAAGTACTTGGCTATAGTGAACTAAAAGTGATGCAAATTCTTTTTTTTAATTTTTAAAAAGATTTTATTAATTTATTTGAGACAGAGAGAGCACAAGCAGGGGAGAGGGGGTGGGGAGGATAGAGGGAGAAGCAGACTCCCCAACAAGCAGGGAGCCCAATGCAGGCTCAATCTCAGGCCCCTGGGATCATGACCTGAGCTGAAGGCAGACACTTAACCAACTGGGCCACCCAGGTGACCCAAAAGTGATACAAATTCTTTTGCCAGAAGCAGTCAACAGAGCTTGCCCCAGCATTAGAGGACATAAGCCAGGGGCAAGGAAGCATTACCAGGGGTATGAACAAAGGCACATATACAAGTCCTTTCCCTCAACAGAACTGTGTGCTTGTGAAATAAATCAGATTGAAATAATCTCCTATGACTTCATAGGACACAAAAGGACACATAAAAAGGCTAAACATCAACCAGTGCTAACAGAGGATGGAAGAAGAGGACAGTCCCATCCTCTCTGTGACCATGAAGACTGTAGCCATGTGAACATGAACCAAAGCCTTCTTTTAGCACCAGGTGTGATTCTTCTGCCCGAACTGTTTTTGTTTTTGTTTTTTTTTTTTTGACTTATTAGCAGGCCGCTGGGGATTTGATTCCCACACCTAGAAGGTGAGAAGAGAGTGTGGGTAGATAAGCCAAAGTGTTATGGATTTAGCAGGTTAACTTCTCTGGTCTAGAGGGCTGCTGATGGACAGGAGTTCTCCCTTCTGGTGGTAGACTCCAGACTTTAGAGAAAGAAATGAAGAAGTGAGAGTCAGAATGAGAAGCCCCCCTCTCTCCCAGTCCTATTAGCAACTTCTGACACAAAAACAAATATTTAAGAAGTATGATTACTACTAATATCATCTTTTTATTCTTTTTCAGAATGTAAACAGCCCTAATGTTTTATGAAGTTTTCTAAAAGTTTATTTCATAAGTCAATCATTTCATTCATTCATTTTGTAATTCATTTCATTCTTTTCTCTTTTTTTTAAAGATTTTATTTATTTATTTTTGAGAGACACAGGGAGAGAGGCAGAGGCACAGGGAGAGAGGCAGAGGCACAGGCAGAGGGAGAAGCAGGCTCCATGCAGGGAGCACGACGCGGGACTTGATCCTGGGTCTCCAGGATCAGGCTCTGGGCTGAAGAGGGTGCTAAACCACTGAGCCACCCGGGCTACCCTCATTTCATCCTTAATGCAGAAAAATTATAGCGAATATGTTATATAGAAACCAGAAACCAATAATGATGACTTTTGGCTTTAACTCTTCCACACATTATAGCATACTCCATTACATGGTATCTGGGGGTTAGCCATTCTCCAAAACTTTCAAATATAAGCTCCATTACCACATTGATTTTTTTTAAAAATTCACTGATTATTCTAGACATATTAATCACAAGACCCAGCAAATGAAAAAAATTTAGATCCCTTGGTTCTATATGGAGGCATTCAAATAATCCAGAAAAGAAATGTTTCCGTCTTTCTGGGGAAAATACATAAGGAAACCTCATTTAAAATGGAGTTTGGGTAGTCCAGAAGGGGGAGCCCTCACAAACCACTCATGGTGGGTGAGGGAACCAGGAGGAAGAAGGAAGACAAGAATCACTTCAACAAAGGGAGGGCACCTTTCACATGAAATTTATCTTTTGCCTTTTAGGAAGGAAGCCCTCTCTCCCCTGCCTCAGCAACAATGCGTTAGCCACTGTTTGCAGCAGATGAGAAACCTCCACAACCTCAAGCTCCTGTTCTCCAGTACACTTTCGTTCAGAACAACTTTCCCCAATTGCCTTTTTTTTTAAAGATCTTTTTTAATATTTTAATTCTAGTATAGCTAATGTGCAGTGTTATATTAGTGTCAGGTGTACAATATAGTGATTCAGCAACTCCATACATTACTCAGTGCTCTGATAACTGTACATTTAATCCCCTTTATCTATTTCACCCTTCCCCCTAACTCACCCAATTGCTTTTTAAAATGTGACAAAAGTTGACCTTCTCTTTGTCTCTTCAGACTTGCCTGTGGTTCGTCATAGCTTACTTGTCCAGAATTGCAATTCCTCTGCTAGTCCCAAATAAACTCAGTTTTTTAACTTAAAAAAAGGTCCTTTTTCTGTTTAAAGAAACTGTGTACATGTCCATAAGTTAAAATCAAAGTGCACAGTTTCTTAGGACCCTTTGGGTTTGGTTCTATTACTAGATTTGCTCAGATGGTTCTTGTGCTGATGTGCCCAAGAATACAAATCACAGCCATCATGATGAGTGGTTAATCTAACCTTTTTAGGGAATAGCAATATCTGTTAGTTAAATTCTGGGTTTTACAAAGTCAGAAGTAGACTAAGTTTATTTTAGATTGGGCCCCCTGAATTCTCATAGGATTCTTTGGCGCAAGTGAGGTCATCATCTGTGGATTCAGAAGTTCTGTGGGTTCTTTGATACGTAAAGCTTTTATTAACCTATGTGCTCTGCAAAGTTTACTTTTTACAAAAGTTGCCTGAAGACAAGAAGCACTTCTCTGTTCCTTGTAACACTTTAAAATACTTAGAACAGTGCTGTCCGCATTGTGATTTTCAGCAAATTCTTGATTTATTGAAAAAATCTACATAGAGAAGAAGGCGAATGCACTAATAAGGCCAAATTCCTTGACTCATTGTATATGGGTAATATGCTTTAGCTTTCCATGTCATTTCAAATTTGGCATGCAGAAAAGCCAAACAGAAATGAAAAAAAGGGATAGATTTAATTGTTCTCTAGTAGTAGATAATTGAGTGTGAAGTTTCTAGGGTTTGGTGACAAACTAGAACCTGACACTCTCCAGTTATTTTTTTTTTAAGATTTTATTTATTTATTCATGAGAGACAGAGAGAGAGAGAGAGGGAGAGAGGCAGAGGAAGAAGTAGGCTCCATGCAGGGAGCCCAACGTGGAACTTGATCCCGGGTCTCCAGGATCAGGCCCTGGGCTGAAGGCGCTAAACCGCTGAGCCACCCGGGCTGCCCCACTCTCTCCACTTATAATCTCAAAGCTAACGCAGGCAAAGATGTCTAAAGTAAAAAGTGAAGCATATTTCATTTTACATAGGTAAAAAGTCAGTTGTTTGCCTTACTTTTCCCCCCGGTGATTTTCTTAATGCTCTACTTCATTTTCCTTATAGAGTTTCGTCACATTTTAAATATACTACAAGGGCCAGCTACAGTGGTAACTTGAGTCAGATGACAAATAGAGAAAATATTGCTGGTATTTTTAGTTTTTCTACTTTTCTTTAGTAACTGTAAAGAGCAACTGTGCATAAAGAACGAATTACTTCAAAGGCCATGACATTAGATTACTGCTGTCTCTATTCTTCGAAAGCACTCATGTTGCCTGTGTTCTTAAAATAATACATATTACTTATCTATGGTAAATTATCAAAAAAAATCAATACACTTTCAAAGAAGGTACATAGCTTTTTTTGTTTTGTTTCAAGTTTTTATTTTAATTCCAGTTAGTTAACATATAGTATAATGTTAGTTTCAGGGGTAGAATTTAGCAATTCATCACTTACATGTAGCACCCAGGGCTCAATACAAGTGACCTCCTTAATGCCCATCACCCATTAGCCCATCCCCCACTCTCCTCCCCTCCAGCGACTATCAGTTTGTTCCCGAGAGTTAAGAGTCTCTATGGCTTGCCTCCCTCTCTCTTTTCCCCCCTTCTTCCCTTATATTCATCTGTTTTGTTTCTTAAATTCCACATATAAGTGAGAGCATATGAGCATATTTGTCTTTCTCTGGCTGACTTATTTCACTTAGTATAATACACTCTAGCTTCATCCACATTGTTGCAAATGGAAAGATTTCATTCTTTTTGATGGCTGAGTAATATTCCACTGTGTGTGTGTGTGTGTGTGTGTGTGTGTGTGTGTGTGTGTGTATACCACAACTTCTTTATCCATTCATCAGTTGATGGACATTTAGACTCTTTCCATAATTTGGCTATTGCTAATAATGCTGCTATAAGCATTGGGGTGCATGTGCC
The DNA here is from genome assembly GCF_053574225.1 of Canis aureus. Classification (NCBI taxonomy): domain Eukaryota; kingdom Metazoa; phylum Chordata; class Mammalia; order Carnivora; family Canidae; genus Canis; species Canis aureus. Next base: position 44,714,928 of record NC_135625.1, read on the forward strand.
TCTTTGAATCAGTATTTCTGTATCCTTTGGGTGAATATCCAGTAGTTTGATTGCTGGACTGTAGGGTAGCTCTATTTTTAACTTTTTGAGGAACCTCCACACTGTTTTCCAGAGTGGCTGCACCAGTTTGCATTCTCATCAACCAGGGTACATGGCCTTTTGAATGTTTTTATTTTGTATAATATAGACAATTGATTTTATTTATAACATATATTAATAATTCATAATTTTTCTCTTGGAAGTCTACTAAAAAATCAAAGGAAATACAATAAACTATTTTTTGAGTCTGTTTTAGTTGTAAATAACTGTCACATTAACTCTCTAAAAATATAACTCTGTCTAAAATATTCACCTCTCAACAGCTTAAAATGTAGCATTAAGGATAGCTCAAATAACATGTTTATTATAAAAACAAAATTTTCAAAAAAGGATAAAATAAAGTACTTATTTATTATGTTAACCTCTAAAATAAAACTGCCAGTTATTTTAACGGCAAAAAATAGGCTTTTTTTGGAATAGTAGAGAATTATAATCCACGACAAGCAAGCTACAGCAAAAATTACAGGCAAATCCACTGAACAAAGGAGAGAAACCCTCTTTTATAGAGGAAAGGGGGAAGTTGGAAGGCATGTTGTAGACAGAGTCCATTGGAGTAAACGGGGGGTTGGGAGTGTGGTAGCTTCTCACTAGCTGAGTTGTGACTCTCTCATTGGATGGGCTCTCAGCACTGGGAGGAGGTAAACCTTTCCTCCTGCAAGGATGATAAAGTTTCAGGGTCCATCTTTTCCTGTTGGATTTGCAATTAATGACAAGTGGTAGTACATGATAGCTCTTCCTGCCAAAACTCCTGACTCCATTATAGTGAGGTTTCTCTTTATTAGTTTTCACAGCTTACACAAATTCTCTGAAAGGTTTCCTTTCCTTATACTAGATGACTGATAAATAAGGTGAGTTGGATGGAAGGATTATACACATCTACCATTCTATCCTGATTCTCAGTTCTATCTGGGTACAAAATGGTTCTTTGCTTTTTACTTTTAATTCTGACTCTTGAACTTTGTTAGTAAATTTATTCCTTTCCTTCAATGAAAGTCTTTTAATAAGCTCCACACAGCCATTTGAAATTGTAATTAAGAATTGCACTACATTGGGATGCCTGAGTGGTTCAGTGGATGAGCATCTGCCTTCAGCTCAGGGCATGATCCCAGGGTCCTGGGATTGAGTCCCGCATCAGGCTCCTGGCAGGGAGTCTGCTTCTCCCTCTACCTATGTCTTTGCCTCTCTCTGTGTGTCTCTCGTGAATAAATAAATAAATAAAATTTTTTAAAAAAGAATTGCAGTGCATTAACACCTGTACTCCTTCAAAAATGCACCATAACCATGTGTCTGGACCAAGATTTGTGCAGTTGGACACTTGTCTCCCATATTGCATAATATAAAATTGTAGGATAAATGTGCCCCTGATAATTAGGCAAAAGATATTATTACTGAAGAGTCTCTGAAATATATTTATTTTGCCATGAAGCTTCCTGGCATTAATTTCATTAAAAAGTTACATCAGGGCAGCCCAGGTGGCTCAGCAGTTTAGCACCACCTTCAGCCCAGGGCCTGATCCTGGGGACCCAGGATCCAGTCCCATGTCGGGCTTCCTGCATGGAGCCTGCTTCTCCCTCTGCCTGTGTCTCTGCCTCTCTCTCTCTCTATGTCTCTCATGAATACATAAATAAAATCTTTTTTTAAAAAAAAGTTACATCAGAGAAGTATTAAATATCATTGTATAATAGGTATGAGGAGGATCCTGCAGTGCAATGTTTCTTTCACTATCAAAATTAAAAAGGATTTCACCAACAAAAATAAGACTAAAAGGGACTATGAACTCATTAATTTTGTAATTGAAATGAACAAGACATATTCCCATTCCCATAAGGTTTGAGAAGAAAAGGTGATTCCATAGCCTTTTTTCTTGTGCGCAAGTAAAGCAAAACCTGAAGATTGGGTACAGCTATGAGAGGAGAGCCCTAGACAGCACATGCTCCTCAGAAATTTCCACCTGTGGCTACAATATTGACCATCCATTAAAATTGGAGGAATTTGGAGATGCTGTTATAAACATTGCTATTCCTTCTTGACAACTTTAACAATTTTTTGAGATTGTCATTGATAAGAATGATATTGGGAGCTCTTTACCTATATCTGTTCTTGTTAATCCCATTGCAAATTTAGCATCAGCTCTCTTTAGCACTGGGTCACCCATCATGTCTACCATGGTCAGGAATTATTGCAATTTGCCTCTGTCTTAAAACATTACTCTCAGTTACACCTTTTACTGGATTGTATTTGTCAGTAGGACTAGATGCTGCAAGAACACAAAGTTTTGGCCAAATCCTATCTATGAACTGTTTCTGTCTCTCTATTTCTATTACTTATTTCTCTTACATTTCTATTATATACAATCTGTACCCTCTGAACATAGATAGTCTTCAGGGGCCTGTATGATGCTACATCTTAGGGCAATTGAACTTTCAGTACAAAGGTTATCATGATAATCATACACATAGTGATTCCACCATTCTGACATTTAAAATCCTATCTGGCACCTCAAGTACTGTGAGTTGACTTGTGTTTCCCAAAAAGATAGATTCAGTTTTAACCCTTGGTACATGTTAACATGACCTTATTTGGAAGTAGGGTCTTTGCAGATGTAATTGAGATGAGATCATATTGCTTAATAGTGGGCCTTAATTCAATGACTGGTGTCCTTGTTACAAGAAGAGCATTTGGACACACACATAGAGGGAAGATGGCCATGTGAAGACAGAGGCAGAGAGTGGAGTGATGTGGTGGCAAGCCAGGGAACACCAACAATTACTAGCAGAAGCAAGGAAGGATTCTTCCCTGGAGCTTTAGAGGGATCATGGCCTTGTCAACACCTTGATCTTGATCTAGCCTCCAGAACTGTGAGAGAAAAAAATTTGTTTTAAGCCACCCAGTTTGTAAGAATTTGTTAGAGCAGCCACAGGAAACTAATACTTCAGCTCTCACAGGATCCTCAACTCCTACAAGAGCAATGCATGTGGGATCTTTAATAATATCCCCTTTGTTGCCTGGTCAGGTTCATTTTCAGCATCTGGAAAATTCCTAAGTCATTGGTTTCATAACCTTTTGGGAAAGATCTCTATGCATCTGCCAATTCTCTGGGTATTTCTTTTATTCAGGATATAACACCATCTGTTAAGTCATAGTCCTGAGATTCCTTTGATGAACAACGGAAACCCCCATCAGGCAGTTTTAAGACTGAAGTCATGGATTTCTTCTCTGAGTAGAAGGTATGTACTTTTATAGACTCTCTTATATTATACCCTTCCTTTCTCCCTTCCTTCCCTTTCCTCTCTTTCTTTCTTTCCTATAGTCTATTTTTATTTTATTTTTTAATTAAAAAAAATTTTTTTAAAGATTTTATTTACTTATTCATGAGAGACAAAGAGAGAGAGAAAGAGGGGCAGAGACACGGGCAGAGAGAGAAGCAGGCTCCATGCAGGGAACCTGATGTCGGACTCGATCGCGGGACTCCAGGATCATGCCCTGGGCTGAAGGCAGGTGCTAAACCGCTGAGCCGGTCAGGGATCCCCTCCTATAGTCTATTTTTAAATGCAGTATAAATCCTAACAACACATATTTTATTTTATTGCCAGTCTGTTGTAGTGGACCTTTGATATCTAAAAAAACAAAAAACATATTGGAATTATAAGAACCATTAACATATTTGTTAAAAAGATATCCCAAAATGGGTCTGGAACAGACTTAAGTTTAGGAATTGTTCTATAATGATCTCACCAATGTAAGCCTGGACTATCATTCTGTTAATTGTCAGTGTTCTTATTTAACCAAGCAAACGATTGCTTCATTTCCTGTAGTTTCAAAAGCTTCCAAGTGCTTTAGTAAGTTATTATCTTTTGTTATTTTCTTTACAGAATAAGCCAAGGAAAGAGAGACTGCAAATGGAAGGCTTTTTGGGTTCACCATCACCAAATTCCAATAATGAGAAACTGAACACTATATTCTATGTAAACTGCAATGCAATATAAAGACCATTTGTGCTCCCCAGTTCCAAAAGTCCATAATTGGTCATTAAGAAGACAAAGGCGGAAAAGCCATCAGCAAATCATACTTGCCAGTTTCGTTGTGGATAACTGAGTTTGTCTTATAGAATCAACTACTCTTCGGTGCTAGTAACATCTGAATCTACTGCATTTGTTTTTGCTCTCTTGGGTTGTTTTACCCTCTCTGGTCCTATGAGAATCTGTTTTCTTTGTATCATCTTTGCTCTTTATTTCATGAGTCAGCAAAGACAGGATGAGACTGTTTTGGAGTGAAGAGTGACTGTGGCCACCTAGGACCCAGACAGCAGCATGTGGTCACGGGTCAGTGTCTTCTTCACCATCTCCTACCTCCATCCTGAGGTGGTGCTGGAGGATCAGCAGCTGGTCCACTGCAGCCTATTGCCCTAGGGGATCTGCACCAGTTTCCCACTGCAAGGTCCGGTATGTGGACCTCCTCCACCTGGATCCCAGCTGCACAGCAGATATCTAGTGGACCTTGCTGATGTACTTCTCCGGGTTGCGGAACTGTTCCTTCTTACTCACTAGTCATTGGAGATGTCACCGCACGACATGCACCACCCTCCTCAATCTCCACATTCTGGAACAGCTGGCAAACCCAGCTTCCAGCCCAAGCCTTGTGGACCCCCATCTTCATGTGCCTGCACCATTGGCTCACTCCTGAGCATATTTTTTGTTTCCTTTCCCTTTTCTCCAGTGGGCCTTCAGGCCCTAGCCAGAAGAGTCACTTGTGCACTTTTTCTGCACCCCCAGCTACTTCCACTGAAACTGAAAGTGCCAATTCCCCCACTGTCCCCCCCCATCCTCTGCAGCCCCCACTGTAACACCAAGTCCTCTTTCTGTCACACGTAGGCTCTTAGAAGGCTTCAAAGACCACAAACACTCAAATGAGAGCAAGCAGAAGCCATTTATTCAGAGCTTGATTTGGCAGGGAAGTCAGCCACTGCCATACCTAAGAAAAGACTCAAAGAGCAGGCAAGTAGTGGGAAGATTCTATTGTGGAAAACAAGGAAGGCTGTGGGTAGGCCTTGATTAGAGGCTGTTCACCTGTGGAAAGAAGGCAAACATTCTATGTGATTTGTTGGGGAGTATATTTGGCTTTCTCTAGTTGGTTCTGAGTTAGAAGCACTGGCACAAGCAGGGCAAATATTAGGGGAGCTTGCATTTATTGATCAAATCTTGACTATTTGGGTCTGGTCAGTGCAGACGTTGTGGGTCAGTATTCTATTTTTGTATGTGGTACGGCCACAGTCCTTCTGTATATCGTCTCCCACTAGTCATCCCTTATGCTTCCTTTGGCCACTTTTCAAGTAAAAGCTGTCATTGGGAGTTTTCTTTTTTCTTTCTTTCTTTCTTTTTTTTTTTTCATTGGGAGTTTTCAATAGGGACTAACCTTCCAGGGTACTAGGTTTAGCATTTTTCCTAAGAGAAAAAGCTCTAAGTGCTAGGCCTCTGGTACATACAATCTATGCCCAGAGCTGTGTCTTTTAGGCCTTCAGAAGAAGGGTAGCTGAGCTCTTTGCTTTTTAAAATTGTGAAACCCACCTCTCTTAGTTCTATTGCGGTGCAGCCAGTGGTTACAGAAAACCAAATATTGTCTGTATATTCATCATATGCTCATGAATAGTAACTAAAAAACTGATTATACACCACATGCAAGGGTCTCCATGACACAGTGGATGAGATAGGGTGTGGTGGATATTCTGTGGCCTCAAACTTGGTATTAATCCAGTTTCTGTATTCATGTAGCCTCCAAATCCATTTTTATTATAGCCTTTTTTCTGTGTTTGAATTATCACCATGGTGTAGGGCAATATGTAATGCTCTGTTACCCAGAGCCTTGGAGCATCTTGCAAAATTCTTCATCATTGAGGGATGATGTTTTGTCTTCATCTTTACTTTCTCCCTGCATCTGGTTAACAGCAATGGGACAGTCAATTGGTGATTCACTGGATGCTATTTAGTTTGTTCTGTCAGCTGTTTATTAATCTGTAACTTCCTGTTAAGATGCAGGGTGTGCTTTTTAAAGAACCCTTACACAGCATGAATTTTATTTTGGGACTGGCTGTGCTAATATATAAAGAGGATCTGTGAAAGTTACTTAGTCCTGTAAACCATTTTCTCTTAGCAAAATTTTGTGGGCACATACCATGTGCAGGAATAAATGAGATAGACTCAGCTTCCAGAAGTTTACCACTGATTCCAAGGAGACAAGTGTAATAAAGTGTGGTAAGTACCACCATAGATGTACAAGATATGGCGTGATGCAAAGGAGGAATTGGAAAGTTCCAGGGGAACAGAGGAGGGAGAAGGTTTTTGTAGAAGAAACTAGAAGACAATCTAGAAAAGATTTCCAACAAAGATGTCACATTTTGGTGACAATGTAGAGGGGCAGACTGGACAAGGAAGAACTTGAAATTAGGGAAATTATTCAAAGGTTATTTAGGAGGCTGTTGCAATGATTTAGGCAAGAGATAGCGAAGGCCTAATTGAAGATTGAGAGAGAGGATGCAGAAAAGATTTGAGAGAATTTTTACAATGAACTGATACGGGGGGAGATGAGGAAAAAGTTGAGCAAAAGTTTTTGGTTCTGAGCACTTGGTAATTAACATTGCCTTTAAACAGATTGTAAAAGAAGGAGAAGCAGGTGATTTGGGTGAGGGCTGTGGAAACAATGGGTTCATTTTTGGACTGTTCCCATTCAGTGCGACATGGGGACATCATTCGTTCATTGGAAATTCAAGTTTGAAGTTTGAGAAAGAGGTCTGGGCTGGAAAAACAGACATGACTGGCATCTAACAATTTGGAAGCATGTTTCTATTAAAAACCAATGGTGTTTTCTGTAGATGGCATTGGACAACTGACTAGTACTTTCAAAGTATAGAGTTTATTTGAAGATAGTTTTTTATAGAAATGTAAGTAAATTCTAGATTATGGTTTTTTTCTTTAATGGTGTCAGCTTTTATGTTGGAAATTGGGCCTACCAGGGCAGAGGAAGTGGGCCATACAGACTGAATACAATCTGCAAATTGAACTTGGGGGTTTTAACATTGACATTAAAAGTGTTACTTGCCCTTTTGGTATTAGAGATTTAATGAAAACTGTATAAACTGGTGGAAACCATGATAAGCTATGGGAAACCATATAGTTGCATTTAATCTTGGAATGCTGTACAGTGTTCTTTACCAACAGTATTTCACTAGTTCTGGGAATTTGGAAATTGGAAAAGCCTGTCATGTTTTACTAGACAAAGTGGGATCTTCAGGAATCCTTTTTTATTAAATTGTCTTTGGATCCAGGAATCTAACCTAACCCTAAACTGAACTCCAACCCTAAACTGTAGCCTTAACCATACCTCTATCCCCAACCCTAACCCCAAGTGTAATACTAACTCTAGCAGAAATCTACATCTGTACACCTAGACTTACACTTCATTCTCAGCTGAGCCTTCACCTGAACACTAACCATCCACTTAACAGTAACCCCAACTCTGAACCTAAATATAGCACTGATTCTATTTCTTGTCATTAACTCTAACTGTAACCTAGAACTGGCTCTTTTAGGGGTAAGCCTATGGGGAAAAGTGTTCTTCAGATCTCTGGTAATTAGATAATCAAAACTGAGACATGAATTTCAGACCAAATGAGTAATTTATAGGCAGACCATCAGCAGACCATCTTTAACAACATATCATGATTAGGTAACCTGAGCTTTCTGATAAAGATATCCAAAGGTCTGGCTATTGTTCCTGGATGTCTACAGGATATACTTGTTTCTGTTCTCTGATTTCAGAATGTGTATTTTACCTAAGGGTTGCTGTGAAAATTCAGTGAATATCTCTGAAAGGCAAGATCCAAATTAAGAGTACGTTTCATAGACTTTACAAAGTCTTCCAGGGCTCCCCAAAGTGTCAGACTATCCTCTTCCAGAAGGCTTACAGAAATCTGGGGGTCTTTCATTTATATCTAAATCCCAATGTGACTCATAGCCAGACCTTACCAGCTGTAACTCATCTCTATTAGACTAGCAGTCTTTAGGACAATGTTCAGTGTTACAGTCTGGGATTATAGAAGTAATATGAGATACTGTATTGCATTCAGAAACTTAGCAATCAAGCTGAGGAGAAATGATTAACATATGCAAACAGTGAGAGCATATGATGAAGCAGAAGGTATTAGTGGTACAGACCTGGGTACTGAATTGTTTCAAAGTGTGGACAATCCTTTTTCTTATCTTATGACACTTAACATCTTACCAAAACTATGTAACACATATCCAGTCCTTCTTAGGATCCTGGGACGTTGATAGACAGCAGATATTAGTATAACCATTCATATTTCCAAATGTAGAAATAGGCTCTGGGGAGTTAATTATGTCCCCTCAACTCTCCCAGCAGAAGCAGCAAAGCAAGAGTTTTTAACACAAGTTGGCCAATGTCAAATCCACTGGGAAGGAAGGCAACTTGCTCCAATCCAATAGGAAGCTCTTTCAATTTCATGAGACTTGAACTGGGCCTTGGAGGATGGAGTAAAATTTGAAGAGATGAAGGGAAACATTAATATTTTGAGTGGGGTGAATGCTATAAGGAGAAGGCAAGAAGCCAAGTATGGGATAGTGAACAGAGAGGGGAGTGGATGAGGTTAAGATTGGTTGCATAAAACGGTGCTTTGAGAGCCGGTCAAAGGAGTTTATATGATGTGTGGGGTTTCAGTAAGAAGTCAATCAGCTGGACAGTGGCATAAAGAACGATCCATCTGCTACTGTGCAGGTGTACGAGGAGGATTAGAACAAGGAGGTCCCAGAGGCAGGAAGGCCATTTAGATGACTTTGGGGTTGGTTACAAAGAAGGGCCTGGGATAGGGGAGCAAACATTAGTATTAAATGAAAATAAATGGGTTAAAAAGATACCATTCAAAAGGATTGACTTAGTAGTGTGATTGAGCATGGGAGATGGAGAAAGTGAAAAAATCGAAGAATTCCAAATTTCACATTACTAGTTTTGTGGCCTCAGGCAAGTCATAAGATATGTTGGGGTGCCTCATCTGGAGACAGTGTGATGGCAGAATGTGACAGCGACCCTCATCTCACATGGGACTAAAACTCACTAGGTACATAGAAATATTGGATTAATCAGCTGTTTTAATGATGAAGGGCAATTTTTAAATATCTAGAAAGATATTCTCAATAACATTACTTAAAATAATGAAAAATTGAGAAATATCTAAATGTCCTACAATGAAGGAAGATGTAAATAAATTATGACCATTATGGAGAAATTAAAATTATGTTTGAACAACCTGGGGGCATAACTTTCAAAATATAAAGGTAGGTAGAGAAAACAGGACACAATACTATCTGAACATCATTAAAAATAAATATATGGGGACACCTGGGTGCCTCAGTGGTTGAGGATCTGCCTTTGGCTCAGGGCGTGATCCCAGGGACCAGGAATTGAGTCCCGCATCGGGCTCCCTGCAGTGAGCCTGCTTCTCCCTCTGCTTATGTCTCTGCCTCTCTCTCTGTGTGTCTCTCATGATTAAATAAATAAAATCTTAAAATATATATATATATGAATAGAAAAGAAGATTGGAAAAAACATTAAGAGTGGTCATCTCTGGCTGATGGTAATGTGGCCAATTTGTATCATCACTTTTGTACTTTGTACTTTTCTGGAATTTCCAAATTTTGTACAATGAGGCTTTTTTCTTTTAAATAAGAAAAAATATATTTAGGAAAATAAAAAAAAATGAGATCAGCTACTACTGTTTAAAATCTTTAGATGTGTCCCTTCTAACTGTTTAAAAATAAAATATAAAATAGGTACACCCTTCTCTATCTGACTTGGTAAGTATCAGTGGAAGAGAATAATGTTGAAGAAGTGGTAGAGATGGAGAAGTGACCTTCAGAGGAAACGGGGAATAGAGCTGAACAAGATTTTGCAGTGCTGCAAAAATAGAGCAGTTTTTCCTTCCTTTACTGAAGGAAAATCAGAATACTTCTCTGTAAGGTAGTTTGATCTTAGGAAAATGCTTGCAGCTCTGATAAATACAAAAGCAACTCCAGAAGTAGATAAGAACGCAGTTACGTCATAATTGCAAACAGTGCTTCATTGTACAAGGTGTTCCATCAGGTTTGCTACCCTCAAGAAGACCTTTACCAGGATTCCTCTTGGTTCTCCATGAGGACTGCAGAATGTTTCCATGGACTGTGCATTTGAACAGAAGTGGAAATTGACTATCCAGTTGTCTTATGAAACATTTATGCATTGGGAATTTTTAATAAGCAATTGTATAACTAAATAAAATATTTCTAGGAAATAAGACCACAAATGGGCCCTGGAGGAACATAATTGAAAACTAGTTGAATAATTCTTAGAATCTTGATATTGATACTGATCCATGATATTTCCTGGCTTTGTGCTTAGTAAACAGATAATATGATGTGACAGGGCTACTTCCTTGAAGCTATACGAAGTGTTAAAATAGTCTTTGACTCAGTTTTCTAATAACTATGTTATTTCACATGACCTTGTACTATCCCTTAAATAAAAATCCATGGAATTATCTTTAGTAGGCAGATAAGTTTCTGCCAGTTGGAACCTTCCTTTTGGTTTATCTTGGAATTTACTTTACATTTACCAATGTGTTGTTTTAAATATATGCTAGTTCAGGGAGCTCTCCTCAAATATTATTTCTCTTCCCTACAATTTTCGTTGGCCTTGCTCTGTTTATCATCACTACCTGTTCTGGATGTCACTCTGACATCCAGAGTGACACTAAAGCACACTAGGGTCTGCCAGGGAGAGGTTTAGGTCCCTAAGCCCCAATAAAGAGCAAATCTGAAAAGGGTCAGGGTACAGCTTCTGTTTGGTTTTTCCTTAGGATTAGCTTGTTACTACACTTCAGGTAGACTCAGCTATGCTAATTTTCTTGGCTGTGCTCACATGTGTAAAAATGGCATAAAAAAAATAAACGAACCTAGCCAACGGTGCAAGAACTTAGCCACTACCTCTTGCCATCTCCCAGTGTTTGTGATTCTTGGCTGTATTTTATGCTGCTATAAGTGGACAAAACACTTCATACAGAGATGGAGGGTTTTTCCTAGTCGTATGATATTTGTCTATACAAGTAGTCAAGATACATACTGTAAGATTGTTTGCTTATGATATCACCGTAGATGATGCCAGAAACATTAGGAAAACAAAAATTTGCACATCAATACTAATTTTTAAAAAGTTGTATCTCATTAGTGTATTTGCACCTTTAAAAATAAGAGGAAGGTAAACGCTACTGGAAAGGAAGGAGAGAGGATGGTAATGGACTGGGAACTTTATGGCCTTACTCACAAAAATGAAAAAAATCAGGCCTCAGATGGCTTTTCTATTGCTGTTCTCTCAGCTATATTTTTACTTGAATGACTGTCAAAATACACTACAAGTTATCACACCATCCATAATCAGTGTGACATCTGGGGCCCTGTGAGAGGCCAGTGTTTCTCTAACATTAGCTGACCAGTGCGCTTCCTGTACGTGCTCTGGCTTGGTCATCAGAGCCAAAGAGTCTGATTACCCTAGACTTGTTTTAGAATCACTCTCTCTCTGCTAATGCAAGTGTCTCCTGCTGCACTTACCTCATTGCCACCCTGAAAAAGCCTACTCTTTCGACAAATACATACAAGCAAAGAGCTAGTGAGGCAGCTCCATCAACTTGAAGAGACTTTTAAATCATTTTGTAATCGACCATTCCTAATTTGCTCGACACATGTACATTTTACACCTTTTCCTTGACAAATCAGCTAAGATCATGTGGTGGGGTTCGTTATGGCCTGAAGTATAGAAGAGATGAGTGAGGTAGAGAATATTTTTGCTATTTTACAAAGAGAAGGATTGGGATTTTCACTCCGTTGTGGAGTCCAGGGAATAAACAAAGTCACTCACACCAGGCAGCTTCACTGAACACATTTTATATTTTAAGTTTCTGACACAGCCTCAAAGCAAAGAGAACCTTTCCAAGGACCTAACGAGATGCAAGCCTGGTGAGTCACTGACGAGCGTGTAAACTTTCATGTGAAGCAAAACACTAGTAAGACTATATTTTAGGAGGAAATGTTGGGTCTTTAAAAAAATTCTGTCCTTTCTGTAACCATGACTATGTAAAAATAAGAATTCTTACATGGTGATGGGTGAGGTGATTTGAGGTATTTTCTGGGCTGCTTTGTGTTATGTTTTCCTTTGGAGGGAGGAGGGTCAGAAAAATACTCTTGGTTTTACCATTTAAATCTACTCTATAAAGTCAAATTGCCAGTGGCTGGGTATTTGAGGCTCCGGGCAGGTTGATGACTTGTGAATCATGCTTTTCTTTTAGTATATTTTGAAATATTGATTTATTGGATATATAGAGTTTTCATGAACATAAACTGAAGGATGATTTTATTGGAAAACTCAAGTATATCTTGATTTTAGAAAATCTAGTTCCATTTTTTTAAAAACCTTGCTTTTTGTCCTTTATTTAATAATATCTTTAGTGGGATCCCTGGGTGGCGCAGCGGTTTGGCGCCTGCCTTTGGCCCAGGGCGCGATCCTGGAGAACCGGGATTGAATCCCCCGTCGGGCTCCCGGTGCATGGAGCCTGCTTCTCCCTCTGCCTGTGTCTCTGCCTTATTCTCTCTCTCTCTCTGTGACTATCACAAATAAATAAAAATTTAAAAAAAATTAAAAAAAATAATATCTTTAGTGTGGAAGATGTGAAACCATAACTAAAAGCATTGAATTGATGGCAAAGAAGGTATAAATAAAACTGTGAACGGCAAAAATATTAGAATAAGATATCATGTATTTCCACAGAAAAGCTGGACATTTAAACTTCAAAAAACAGAGGCAGAAAAGACAACTTTTTACTTCCCACTTATCCATAGGAATTGCCTTTATTACTGTAACCAGACCCACTAAGCTGCCCTTTATACCGACCTTTGCCCTCATGAAGCAAGTGGGGAAATAACCACATGAGAAATCATTGCAGTTTATTAAATGTCAAAGAGAAACTTGTTAACCAGACGTATCAGATAACCAATTGCCACGCAGAGCACTTGCTAACCCAGGAAGTGTCTGTCTTCTCTTTAAGGATAACACAGAGTGCATAGTTTACAAATAATTATGAACAAAAGATTAGAAAGCATGTGTATCATGTTATGCTATATGTTCCTAAAAAGACTAAGTATTTCCATTAGTGTCATTCATAAGAGCGATTAAGTATCAGCGTGTTAGAAAACTGTAAGCGCAGAGAATTTCAGCCTCATTCCGTGATGTCAGATACATGGGCAAGATATAAGCACAGGAGTGAGGTTTCAAGGACAAGCACCAGGGGAGGAGAGTCCTGGATATGTTTGCTGTACTTTTTGTGGATATGAACTGAAAAGACCAGTTTCTCAGGAAGAACTCCTGTAGTTATGAGATGGGATTTTTTCCCCCCACTTCCCTGAGATGAGGGAAGGACTGGATGTTTCTCCGTCTCATTTTGGGATGTTCCTTGTTTTTGAAAAGGGGGAAATTAAATTGCCTACAACCTTTTTCCATTAATGGTATCTCCATCCTTCCCAAAATTTCAGGGTCACTCTTGATTTTGCTTTTTCTCTCACACCATACATTCAACTCTTCAGGAAGTTTAGTCAGCTCTGCCTTCAGAAATATCCAGAATCTGACGCCTTGGTTCAAGCTGCCATAGTTTCCCACCTGGATGATTGCAGTAGGTGTGCCCTCTGCTTCATCATATGTCCCCTCCCTGGAAATTTTCAACACAACAGCCAGAATGACCATTTTAAAGCATAAGTCAGAGCACATTACTCTCAACAAACCCTTCCAATGGTTCCTTGTTTCACTTGTAATGAAAACTGGTCCTGCCAATGGATGGCTTCCAAGTCCCTTCTATCTTCTCTCCTCTCCACCATCATCTCTTACATGACTTTTTCCTGAGGTGTTTCCTTATAGTTCTACAAACACATCAGACACATTCCTACCTCAAGGTTTTCATGCTGGCTGCTTTATCTGCTGGAACATGTTTCTTCAGATACTGACATATTTCTCTCCCTCATCTACTTCAAGTCTTTGTTTAAATAACACCTCAATGATACCCTGACCACCCTATTTAAAATCACAATCTCTGGTCTCTATCACCACTCTGGCTGGTTCTATTTCCTAACCAGCTCTGTTTTCAGTAGCAGTTATTACATTCTAAGATATGCTTTATATACTATTACGTTCATTGTCTGTCTCCCCTAATTGGAGCATAAGACTAACAAGGGCAAGGCTTTGACTGTTTGTCTAAGTATCTCAGCCCTTGCACAGAATATTGTATAAACTGAATGTTAATCATCTATGCTTCTCCCTAATTGGGGGATCTTTAAAAAGTTATGTTGTGGGCTGCCTGGGTGGCTTAGTTGGTTAAATACCCAACTCTTGATTTTGGCCCAGATCATGATCTCAGGGTCATGAGATTGGACTCACATGAGGGCTTAAGATTCTCTCTGTCTGTCTGCTCCTCCCACACCCATGTATGTGCTCTCTCTCTCTCTAAAAAAAAGATTTATGTTGTACATTTCTTCATTTTTAGGAAGCACCCTTTCTATGTCATTCCAGGAAGTTTTTGCAGAAAAGATAACCCTCCCCATTATTTTATAGCTTTCAGTCATAAGTATCTTTTCTTTTACCTAACTAAAGTTTAACTAAAGTTTTCATCCCTTCTGGTCTCCCTGGGAGACAGGGAGACATTAGGAATATACAGATTTATTGGGCCATACTTTCTCCACCATCTCTTTCTTGGTGTTGTGTTCTGGATCTTTTAACCCAACTCATAGTTTCTGTATTTTTTGGACCTTGAGAGAGGTTTTAAAGCAGGGAAAAGTAGTCAGTTGCAGGAGACCCATATCATTGTTCCCTCTTTCTGCAACAGAGAGGTCTGAAGGAAGAGGAAAACCACTATTTGATGAGAGAAGAGGTTCCTAGAGAGTGTGATAAGTGCTGATGATCCTTGTGATAGTCACAAATCTCAAGACGATATTCTTTGGTAATGGAAGACAGAAGGAGGAAGAGTTTATTCAGGGATGGTTTGTAGCTTGAAATGAAATGTTATTAACTCTTTTTTTAGAGCCTATAATGGAATTTGTGTAAAGGGACTTGTATGGTGCTTTTTGCACATCTGGCACTCATTACATGGTAGCTGTTTTTATTTTATTTAATTTTTACTGACTTCATGAGGTGGACGTTATTATTCCTTTTTTGACAGGAAGAATAAAAGCCAACATTTATTGAGTTCTTGCTATGTATCAGACACTATTTTAAGTACATTATATGGATTAATTTATTAATCCTCACATCTACCCTATGAAGTAAGTATAATTACTATCATTGGGATCATTTAATAAGTGAAGAAGCTGAATATCAGAGATTAAATGGCCTACCCAATGATAGCCAGCTAACAGCAAAGATTCAAAGTGGGGCCCTTGGTGCCACTTCACCTATGTGTATTAATTTATAAAACAGAGATAGTCTCTAAATAATAAATAATATTAAAATAAAAATAAGATGATAATTTAAAAATAACTATCATTTATTAAATGCCTGCTCCCCTGCCCTGGTCTCACTGTAGGCCTCTAGTACTTATTTCACAGAGTTATTACAAGTATAAATGACATGACAAGTGCTTGCACATTGAGAAGGTGAATAGATGCTGTCTGGTTCCCACCCAGGGATAACCATGATTAATATTTTTACACAGAAACTTCTAGACATTTTTTCTATGCCTATTTACAAATTAATACATAAATAAATATGGATTATATTGTATGTTCTACCTTTTTACTATCCAAAATATGAACATCTTTCCATGTCAATAAATATCCATCAACAGCATACTTTTTCAGTGAGCTTGATATCACTTCCAAGTCAGAAAATATTCTAGGGGTTCATGGGGGAGAAAGAAAATCTAGATATTTCAATGGTTTGTGACCTTCTCTGCCTTTCTAAATATATTTTACTTTTGTTTTTAAAGAAGGTTCTGTATCATGTGTTGCTAATTTGCAAAGTGATTGGGTTATTTTATATTTTTCTCTTAAGAATTGTATCTCTTTAAATTTATGTGACATCTTTGGTTGATTTCTTTCCAAACACATGCGTGTAGTCAGTAGATCTTCACAAGGAAAAAAGTCCCCACCTTTAAAATGACTGACCACGTTTTTGGTCTTGTAAAGCTCTCCCTTCCTTGGTGTGCTCCTGGAGATAGCCCATAGTTTGATGACACATGTACTTCTATGCTATACCATGCAATCCCCACTTATGAAAGGTTTCATTCCTTACTACCTGAATTCTCAAGACTCTATAATCTGCACAGTGTGGTAAAATGCTACAATATTTTACAGTGTTTATAAAATTTTATATTTTGCAACTATTACAAAAAAAAGCAGACTATGACACACAGCTTTACTGGAGCCATACTTCAGGCAAGTTCATGAATAAACTGATCTCAGCAATATTTTGTTGGATGAAACATCAGCAGAAACTGATAATGTAGAGTCTGAGAAATCCATATAGAAGATGATAGTAGTCCCAATAGTTCATTTTTGCTTTTGTTTCTTTTGCCTTCGTGGATGTGTCTTGCAAGAAGTTACTGTGGCCAAGTTCAAAAAGGGTGTTGCCTGTGTTCTCTTCTCGGATTTTGATGGAATCTTGTCTCACATTTAGATCTTTCATCCATTTTGAGTTTATCTTTGTGTATGGTGCAAGAGAGTGGTCTAGTTTCATTCTTCTGCGTGTGGATGTCCAATTTTCCCAGCACCATCTATCGAAGAGACTGTCTTTCTTCCAATGGATAGTATTTCCTCCTTTATCAAATATTAGTTGACCATAAAGTTTAGGGTCCACTTCTGGGTTCTCTATTCTGTTCCATTGATCTATGTGGCAGGTCTATTTTTAACTCTTTGAGGAACCTCCACACAGTTTTCCAGAGTGGCTGCACCAGTTCACATTCCCAACAGTGTAAGAGGGTTCCCTTTTCTCCGCATCCTCTCCAACATTTGTGGTTTCCTGCCTTGTTAATGTTCCCCATTCGCACTGGTGTGAGGTGGTATCTCATTGTGGTTTTGATTTGTATTTCCCTGATGGCAAGTGATGCAGAGCATTTTCTCATGTGCATGTTGGCCATGTCTATGTCTTCCTCTGTGAGATTTCTGTTCATGTCTTTTGCCCATTTCATGATTGGATTGTTTGTTTCTTTGGTGTTGAGTTGAATAAGTTCTTTATAGATCTTGGAAACTAGCCCTTTATCTGATACGTCATTTGCAAATATCTTCTCCCATTCCGTAGGTTGTCTTTTAGTTTTGTTGACTGTATCCTTTGCTGTGCAAAAGCTTCTTATCTAGACCTGCCCTACGACACAGCAATTGCACTGTTGGGGATTTACCCCAAAGATTCAGATGCAATGAAACGCCAGGACACCTGCACCCCGATGTTTCTAGCAGCAATGGCCACAATAGCCAAACTGTGGAAGGAGCCTCGGTGTCCATCGAAAGATGAATGGAGAAAGAAGATGTGGTTTATGTATACAATGGAATATTACTCAGCCATTAGAAACGACAAATACCCACCATTTGCTTCAACGTGGATGGAACTGGAGGGTATTATGCTGAGTGAAGTAAGTCAATCGGAGAAGGACAAACAGTATATGTTCTCATCCATTTGGGGAATATAAATAACAGTGAAAGGGAATATAAGGGAAGGGAGAAGAAAAAGACTCCTAACTCTGGGAAACGAACTAGGGGTGGTGGAAGGGGAGGAGGGCGGGGGGGTGGGTGTGAATGGGTGACGGGCACTGAGGGGGCACTTGACGGGATGAGCACTGGGTGTTATTCTGTATGTTGGTAAATTGAACACCAATAAAAAATTAATTTATTTAAAAAAGAAGAGGATGATAGTAAACATAATGTCCCTCCATAGTTTACATCTCATGTTCAGCTTTGCAGTTTATTCTATCCCACATACATGCATATGTCTGAAGTTTTAATAGGAGATTTTTAGGTAACCACAGTCCCTGCTCAGTTTTTAGCAGGAGTTTAATATCTTAAATATTATTAACTTTCAAATGACTTCTCTGGAAAAGAAAAAAAAACTCATACATTTCTTAGGCAGAAAATACAGACCAACCATCTGTTAAATATGTATTTAATATGTAATCAAAAACATAAAAAAGATAATCAGTATTTTCTTAATCACTCTTAAAGTGATAATAAGAGCAGCTAACATTTTTGTATCACTTGCTTATTTGTGTGCACTTCCCTAAGGGTTTTATGTTACATGTAATTAATTTATGAGTCATACAGTTTTCACAACTATCTCATGAGATAGGGACTTTAAATAATGATTGGAAATAAATGTGTCTCAATAAATAAATTAATTTTGAGAAAAATAAAATTGAATATCTTCTTGTGTGAAAATGTGTATAGTCAACAAATTTGATGGTGGGAAAGCAATGCAACGTATAACAAAATGGTTTCAATCATTTTTTCTAAAGATATTTTAAGAAACCATTGGATATCTTGGCTAAAGACACTTTTTGAGTATTGTTTAATCTTAAAATCTTCAGAAAAAAAGCTTGGCCCATTTAAGAAGTCTCTTAATCATTTCACAATCTATGTAAGTCAAATTATAATGCTGTACATCCTAAATTTACCTAGTGCTGTATGTCAATTATATCTCCATAAAACTGGAAAGGAAAAAAAAGTCTCTTAGGAGTAAGAGTCTTAAGGTCAAACAAAGCAATATTTGATGCAACATACAATTTGAAGATAAAGAAGGAAGGCATTCCTAGGAAGTTAGTAACTTCGCTGCCAGAGCGACACTGTTATGATAGAACAAAGGAAAGACAAAGGAAACTGTAGCGTGTGCTGTGGGGTTGTTGGTTGTTTCTTCCTCATCTTGTTCTGCTAGAGGTAAGGAAGAGAACACTTAGGGATTTGGAGCAGAGAGAAGGAAAAGTAACTTTCTTTTAGAAAAGAAGATTCAGGGATTTTCGATTCCTCTCATAATAAAGATATAGATACAGATAAAGTCCTAATTAGAATAAAGAACTAATAAAAGGCCTGATAGGGCAATAAGCTTTCTTGTCCACAAGATTGTTGCATGTATATTATATACAATGTATACACTTGTTTGTGTGCTGAGCAATTTCTGATTTTAAGAAAAGGTTCAGTGAGTCCTTTTTTTTTTTTAAGATTTTATTTATTTATTCACGAGAGACACCGAGAGAGAGAGACAGAGACAGAGACAGAGACACAGGCAGAGGGAGAAGCAGGCTCCATGCAGGGAGCCCAACGTGAGACTCCATCCCAGGTCTCCAGGATCACACCCTGGGCTGAAGGTGGCGCTAAACCACTGAGCCACCAGGGCTGCCCATGAGTCCTTAAGGATAGAACTATTAGTTGAATTTTGTTCAGAAGACCCTAATATACCTGGATGTTTGAGTTTCTTTAAATCTTGCTCTGTACCAGCTTATGTAGTTACACAAGAGTTAATAAATATTTTCCCCCCTTACTCTATTTGTAGAAAAGAATAAATGTCTGCATTGTAACAAGTGTACTGTTCTCACCTGGAGAATGTAGACCCATCACCGGGGTTTCCACCCTTTGGCACCTTCCTCCTGGTGGTAGCTCGGCTTCCCTGTTGGGAACGTAATCAGTGTCCTGGGACAGTGTGTGTACCCTCAAACTTTTTGCGATCGCACACATTGTAGGTTTCATATGTTATAAAGGATTGTACACACATTGGGTCAGTGTCTGTACGGTAAGCCGCCTATTTTCCCTTTTCTAATAAAACCCTAGCTTAGAGCATACTGTTTTCCGAGCTTTGTAGGAAGCAGCCAGAAAGCAGCGTGTGTCACCTGAGGCTTGTTCGTTTCCTCCACTGAGTTTGGCTTCGTGTTCCTCTTTCCTGGGCAGAAGCTGGGAATTAGAGCCCTGAAGGGGTTTAAATGCTGCACTTGGGGCAACACTCGGCCAAGCAAGCTGGCCGTTGACACCTGGGCAAGGTTATGACAAGGTTTCTGCACAGTTATGACTGGGAGAGTCTCGGAGTGAAGATTGATGGTCACCTCGCCTCAGACTGATGTTGCTTTGGGCGCCTCTGAAGACGACGGAGCCCACCACGGCCGTGCTCAGGTCACTCCCCACGTGGGTTTCTCTTTCAGACAAAAGTGGTGCCATTGAACCATTACCACTGCTCCTGTCCGAATAGCACTTTTCTCCTTATTTTAGAGTGTCGTTTTACCAGGAGATGTACTGAAGGGAAGAGAAAGCTTTAAATACATAAGATTTCTCTTTCTTTTTTAAGCTTTGCACCCTGGAGCCCGGCATCCGTCACTCCCTGTGTGAACTCGGGTCACTCCTGTTTGGGCTCCACTAGCCCCGCTCCCAGGAGGACGGCGTCCTAGCTCACCCGGAGAGAAGCTATGAGGCATCGTCATGCCTTCCTTCTTGTCTGCTTCCAAGTTACCATATGTTTATCTATCTTATTCTCCCTCCTATCTTAGAGGAAAAGAAACCCTTCATTTCTTTCCAAAACCATCTTTCTTCATCTTTGTCAATGATCTTTCTCTTTTCCTACCTTTCCTGGGATTTAATTTACTATTTTTTCTCTCTCATTCTCTCTTCTAGTTTCTCCTCCCTGGTACGTATAAATGTGTACAAGTCTTACCCCTGCATCTTCCCTAAGCTCACAGTCCCCATCCAGTTACCCTTCTTCCCCTCTGCTTTGTTTCATTGCCAACTTCCTGATAGAGTTTTCTGCAATCGCTGCTTTCTCATCTCTTGTCTACTTTTCAGCTTGGTTTCCATCCTCATTACACAACTGAACTTGTCATAGCAAAAATCATCCACGGTCTCAAATCTAGCGTCCTTCTGAATGGTCATCTAACTGGACCTCACCACAACTGCCTCTGTGCTAAGCAATTTTTCATTTAATAGAGATTTTTAAAATAGAGATTTTATTTATTTGAGAGAGAGAGAGAGATAGCAACAGAGATAGTGAAAGAGAGCATGACTAGGAAGGAGGGGGAGAAGCTAAGCAATTCTTCATTTAATAGAGATTTTTTAAATAGAGATTTTATTTATTTGAGAGAGAGAGAGACAGAGACAGATAGCAACAGAGATAGTGAAAGAGAGCATGACTAGGAAGGAGGGGGGGAAGCTGAGCAGGGAGCCTCATGTGGGGCTGGGTCCCAGGACCCAGGATCATCCTGAGCCCAAGGCAGCCTCTTCCTCAGGATCCCCTGGGCATCCCTAGTCCTCTCTTCTGACAGTCTTCCCCGGGTCTACGGAGCAGTTCCCTACTCCTCCCTAACTAGTCTCACCCTTAAATGTTACCCATGGTTCTGTCGCGGGGGTTGATTTTAGTTGGGTTTGCAGAGGTGGGCTTGGCAATGGCTCCTACCATGTTCTGTGTGGTGACACTTCGGGGCCTGGGCCACTCACTGGGTTCTGCGTTCTCTTCTTCCCTACAGCCTTACAGAAATTGGAATGTTTCAGAGTATCTAACACGCAAATCCAGAACTTGATATTTTTGATTTCCTTCCTTTTTTTCCCCCAAGATTGTATTTATTTACTTGAGAGAGAGTGACTGAGAGAGAGAGAGTGCAAGCAAGCATAAGTGAGGGGAGTGAGGGCAGGGGCCAAGGGAGAAGCAAGCTCCCCACAGAGCAGGAGCTGGATCCCAGGATTCTGCATAAAGTATTTCTGATGCATAAGTACCATGTCTTTCATTTAGGAAATGGTGGTGCTTGTTACAAGTTATGCAATATCCCTTTACCACAATGTTGAGAAATGTCCAGGAAACACACCCAGTGGAGATTTCCTCTAGTCTCTGGGTATATTCCCTCAAAGGTTTCCCAAAGTTAGAAGATTTGCTTATACTACAGATTTGTATGTGGAGGCTAGAGTTACTCGCCTACTTCTCATTTCAGCAAAGTCTTCCTTTTTTACTTTTTTTCTTTTCTGTCCTTCCCTTCTTGCTCATGGGACTATTTTACTGGAAACTATTAATAATCCCCCCAAATTGCACTTTCAACTTTCCCCTAAAGAACAGAGGAAACAGACAACAGAAGTTGTGCACATATCAAACTGAAAGAGAAAAACTCAGAAAGTAGCAAAGAAGCCTGAAATAAAGCATAAGACCTATTTCATGGCCTCAAGGGGGAAGGCGAACAGAAAACCTACCACTGAAGCTCTAGGAATTTCAGAGGCCCTCTCTGGCCCTCTCTGATATTAATAGAGGGAAACTAATCACCCCAGATAGGTCGTTGAGAGTTTTAGAGTATCAAAATTCATTTAATGTTGCACCATTCGCAGATGTTGATAAAGTTTATTTCTAGCAGTTATTAAAAGCCCAATGTAGGGATGCCTGGGTGGCTCAGTGGTTGGGCATCTGCCTTTGGCTCACGTTGTGATTCTGGGGTCCTGGGATGGAGTCCCACACTGGGCTCTCCGCAGGGAGCCTGCTTCTCCCTCTGCCTGTGTCTCTGCCTCTCTCTGTGTCTCTCATGAATAAATGAAATTTTACAAAAATAAATGAGTAAAATCCCCCATTTTTTTGACAAACTAAAAGATATTGATTTTCTCAGGCTCAGTCTTTTCGTTTTCCTTTTTTTCTTTTTTTTTTTTTTAAAGACAACTTTTAAAGGAATGTGAACACTTTTGATAATTTTCCAAGGAGCAGTTCATTACAGTACCCTTTTAGGATGTAAAAGATTATCAGAAGACTCTTTTCTTTACCTTATTTTGTAGTTTTGTATGTTCTGGAGAGTTTCAAGAGTTTACACCAGAAGAAAACAGCTTTAATTTAGAATGGAAGTGCTTGGATGGGAAAGGATTGATCATGCTAATGATATTGTATATTGTTTATTCTTTCTTTCGCTCTCCCAAATATTTCCATCCATCTATTAACAAACAAAAGGTTTATTCCTGTTTGTTTAGTTTTGTTTTACTTTCTTTAAAAATCAGAGTACTCAATAATTGCTGTGGGAGTTTAAATTACCCAGTCTAACAAAATGCCATCCAGAGTCTGAAACTATGTAACATCCATCCCTTTGAATAATTTACAATGTTTGCAACTCAGCTGCAATGTTTTTTTCAGGATCTAATCTTTCTTCAGAAGTTGAATGGCAAACAGCCATTCTGTTGACATTCTGATGACAATTCTGTCATCTCAGAATTCTCCTTCCAGTGGAATGAGTCTAGGCTTTGTGTTTTAGATACATGTGAGCACAGTTCCAAAATCATCCATCTTGCTGAATAGCAGATGTGAGACCAGATAAGAGAATGTGTGATTCCGTGGTTTCCTTGTGCTCAATTTGTAATGATTCCACTATAAGCAAAAATAAGTAATGACAACGTTTTTCTCAGACTTTGCCTTGAATCAGAATCGGAGGGCTTGCTCCATGGCTGGGCCTTACCCCTAGAGTTTCTGATTCGGTGGTCCTGGGGAAGCCCGAGAATTTGCACTCCTGAGTGCCCAGATGATGCTGATGCTACTTGGACAGAAACTGCACTTTGAGAACCGTTGTTCTAACTACAATGTTACAGCATGATAATCATACATGGCAATTTAGATGGATTTCTATTTTCATCTCTGCATATGTAAGAGAAACTGAAAGATTAATGTGGGAATTTCACTTTTTGGTGAAGAACACATACAGAGAAAAATTATATTTTAAAAACCGACTATTCCCTATAACCTCCAAAGTGTAACATTGTATGTATAAAACACCTGAGACAAACCAAGTCATCTTTTTCTCAGTGATTTGCTGCTACAGAACAACTCTGGTTTTGCCTTTGCAAACAGATGATGAGATTGATGTCAGATGGCTATTGCCGAAGCTGGATCCATTTGTACACAAAGCCTGTCTAATCAGCAGCCCAGTTGGCCTATTTTACATCACAATATTTAATTAATGGTCATCTGCCCTGCTGGCAGGATTAAATCAGTACTGCTCCTACACCCAAAGCAAATGTCTCTCTCTGGAAATTTTACCTTTGGAATTCAAACACAAATCAAATTCCCTGAGTCACTATTCGAAGAACAGGTGCAAGAGTGCCCCACAACATGTTTTTATTGGTTTTGCCTCACTTAAAAAAAAAAGTTAAAGTATTTATGGCTTTTGAAGACCACCAGTCTTTTAATATTCCCTATGTGATATTTCACCTTTTTAAAAAGCCCACGTGTCAGAAAAGAGGAGCTCTGAAACTCAAGCTCATATGCTATGAAGCAGCCGAGCAAAGACCGCACCACCAGAACTGAGCGGTGGGTGCGGCTGCGGGTGAGGACCCAGCAGAGGCTGGGCGACACCCTGTGTGCAGGAGGAAAAGCCCCACAGGGCACCAGGACAGTGCTCTCATGCCAGCGCTGGCAATTGTTGCACAGAGGCTGATGCACAACAAGTGCCTGAATATTTTCCTTTCCAAACTTTTGGTGTCCTGTAAGATGCAGCCTGAGTCTAGAACAGCTTACAATCGCTAGTGCTTACACCTAGGTCTGTGTTAGCAAGGTAGTCTGAAGGGAAAACGAATCAACAATATTGCACTTGGTTACGATTGTCAAGCATGTTCTCTCTTTGACCTGCCTCATCTAGAGTCACCCCTTCACCTTCCAGTGTAACTGCTGCTGCCAGGGAGAGGCAGAGAGAGTCAGGGAAGTGCTCTTAGCCTTCACTTCATTCTTTCTCTACAGTTTTGATCCCTCTAACTTCTTCCTTTTACCCCACCCCTTATTCTTCTAATATATAAAATGACTACAAAACCATAAACTGGTTGCCCGACTGCACAGGAGAAACAGTGCTTTTATTTTATTTTTAAGAATTTATTTATTTATTTATTTATTTATTTATTTATTTATTTATGAGAGAGAGAGAGTAAGATTGAGCAGGGGGAAGGGCAGAGGGAGAGGGACAAGTAGACTCCGTGCTGAGCGCAGAGCCCAACAAGAGGCTTTTGTAAAAAAAAATATTTTATTTGTTTATTCATGAGAGACACAGAGAGAGAGTCTAGAGAGGCAGAGACACCAGCAGAAGGAGAAGCAGGCTCTATGCAGGGAGCCTGACATAGGACTCCAGGATCACGCCCTGGGCCGAAGGCGGTGCTAAACCGCTGAGCCACCCAGGCTGCCCCCAAGAAGAGGCTTGATCCCATGACCCTGGGATCATGATCTGAGCTGAAACCAAGTGTCAGATGCTTTGCTGACTGAACCATCCAAATGCCCCACAATCCTTTTATTTTATAGCTATGACAAAATAGATCTAGTCTTAATTATATTTTTCAGCTTATTCAGTCTTTCTTTTCTCATTTTTTCTTTATTCTTTTTTCTCAGTCTCAAACTGAAGTGTCCTCAAGTTTTCCCACAAATTCGCAAGTTATTTTATTGTCCAATGGAGTGTGCTCAAAATAATGTAACTCTTAATGCTAGTCTCTCCAAAATATAAGTAAAAAATGGTGATCTGCAAATATCATGTGCAAACTCCAACAAATATAGATTTTTAATATTATCTATGATTTTGGATTATGATTGTTTTCCATTATAATAGATAACATAGTATATTGCCTCATACTTTAGCAGGCTTTAAATTATTGACTGACTGATTGTCCTTTTGTCCTGTGAGTTTAATTATACGAAAACTGAAAGCTTATATTTTTATAATTGTTCTCAAGCCAATGGTTTACTTAGTAAATTGCATTATAACAAAGTTTCTAAGGTTTGACAAAAGGATAAATTGTTTTTCTTCACAATCTCCTAAGGCTATAGTTTTATAGTTATTTCTTTAAAGATTTTATTTTGATTTGAAAGAGTGAGAGAGAGCATGAGCAGGGGAGGGGCGGAGGGAGAGGGAGAAACAGACTCCCCACTGAGCAGAGAGACAAGTGAGGCTCCTGTTGAGAACCCTGGGATCATGACCTGAGTCGAGGACAGACGCTGAACTGAGCCACCCAGGAGCCCTTATAGTAATTTCAAAACAATGTCTTTTGAGGGTGCTAAGACTAAAGACCAGTGAGCAGATCAAGCTGAAAACAAAAATAACATGGATCCAATGAACTATTATTAATGAATAGCCAGTGGCCACCAGACTCATATACTTGAGCTTGAAGTAAAAAACATAAAATGAGAAGTTCTCTTTCTGAAGCATTCATATCTCGAACCATGTAAACATCTCATAACAAATTTAACTTGTCTCCACAGTCTGCTACCTCATTCCAGCTTGACATGATGTCTAAACAGTGACTGAAAAAGTAATTGTTCAGAAAAATGACCAGCCATGAAGTTCTATCCTGTTCTGAAAATGAAGCTAAGCAAATTCTGAAAAGTGGAATGTCCCTCAAGAGACTCACCTCCTCAGGGGACTCTCTAGATCTATCTCCCCTACTCCCTGCTTGGGGGACATGTTTCCCAGTATCATGGGAAAGAGGCTGTGATTTAGACACAGAGAGTCAGACTAAGACTCTTTCAGGACAGGTCCCATACATCCTCTCAAAGGTGAAGAAGAGAAGGGTCAGAATTGGCTGGAATTCTAACAGAAGCGATATCTTAGGGAATTGGGCTGCAAGTAAAGACTCGGGGGCTGCGGTTTTAGGCCAGGCTTCTCAAGTTCTGCTGGCTTAATTTGGAAGATAATGCTTATGGTAGCTGCTGTTCAGAATGGTGGCTTGTGGTCTTCATAACTTTGAATGTGACGTTTCAGAATGAGGTAGGATGGTGGTAACATATCAATACATATTTTCCAGTGGAAATAAAAATGAAAGGAACATGAAATCTTGAGTGTTTGGGGTTGGAGGAACACTTAAGACATTCGACAACTACTTATTATTGATTTAAATGTACCTTTTCATCCAGAAAAAAAAAATCTCGTCTTCACTGTTTGATGGCCACTCCAAGAAGGGAAAATTAGAAAGTCTATTTTTTTCTTATTCTGGGCTTTAGAATAGGAAAAGTGGGGCAGACTAGTGGTGAGGAGGAAGAAAAGGGACCAAGGAAAACTTAATCCTTCAAAGCATTTGTATTGTATTTTTATTGACTTAAAACACTGATTATGATAACTGAGAAATGTTGAGAGTGGAGAGGAAAGAGCATGTTTTATATATTCATTAGTAGAGAATTGCCACAAACACAACAGCTATGATGCCTGATCTTACAAAGGAAAGTGGCTGAAGATGTAGATTCTAGGGGGAGACACACATGAGGCACTGACCTTGGGGACACAGCTCATTGGGGTGCCAAAACTTCCGTCATCAAGATAAATAATATAATACTAGCAAATTCCTTAAATTCTGTGCCTGAGGCAAGTGGCTCACTCCCCTCATGCTAGTTCCATTGATGGATTCTAAATGAATTTGACGAATCTTTTGTGAAGAGGGTTATAGAAAGCAGATTTCTCAGGGCAGGGGCCAGGGAGGCGGTCCTTAGTTGGCCTTTAATGTGTCATGGGGACATCTGGGATATACATGCCAAGTGTAAGTGATTCAATGAGATTTGAATTACATTTGAAAATGTAACCCAGAAATTCCATACTTGAAACAATCTAGTTAGAAAATGTAAGCTTAACTTTAAGGTGTGTATTGGGTTGAATGGTAGCCCTCAGAAAGATCTGTCCATGTTCATGACCCCTGAGACCTGTGATCTCAGGTCTTAGATGTGACCTTTCAAATGTGACTTTATTTGAAAAAAACAAAAACCCCCCAAAAGTCTTTGCTGATATAATTGAAAATTAAATATCTGAGATAAGGAGATCACCTCGTGTTACCCGGGTGGGACCTGAATCCAACAGGTGGTGGGACCGGCGGGGGACACACGGGCGGTGGGGGGGGGGCGGGGGCCTCCCAGCCTGGGAAGCTTCAGACCCAAGGAACGGCTACCCCCTCCCCCCCCCGCCCCGGGGTCTCCCGAGGCCTGCAGACTGACCCGCACCTTGATTCTGCACTTGGAGCTTCCAGAGCTGGGAGGGAATGAATGTGTGCTGCGGGGAGCCATGGAGCTGGTGGCTGTTGTTCACAGGGTCCGGTACGCGATCCACCGCAGAGGCATCGCAACCGGGGCGCTGGACCACATCCCTGCGGAATGCTGCCGTCTTCAAGAGTAAACTGAGGCTCTGCCTTTAAGTAGGGTGACCAGGTAATTTATTGACCAAATCAGAATACTTTGGAGAAAAGGAGTACTATTCATCATGACGCCTGGACAGCGGGGACAAATCCTGGACAGACTGCCCTATGTGATCAAGGGCCTAAACTGTAAATTCCCAGCAAATTACTGGCCCCTGCTAAGTTTGTTATTGGAACTACAACCTCACTTTAAGTATAGATGTTCAAGGAGTTCTAGTGTAGAGTGCAAACACTTCAGGGGTTTTTTGTTAAGTAGATCAACAGAAATAAGTACTGACTGGCCTTTGAAGCAAGGTTTTCTTTTGTGGTTTTATTTTTTAAAGATTATATTTGAGGGGGGACAGAAGGAAAGAAGCTCAAGCAGACCCCTGCTGAGCGGAGAGCAGGAAGCAGGGCTTGATCTCAGGACCTTGAGATCATGACCTTCACAGAAATCAAGAGTCAGACCCTGCTTCGCAGATTGAGCCACCCCGGTGGCCCTGAAGCAAGGGTTTATGTTGCAAAAATCACCGAGCAGATATACTTAGAAGAGCAGAGACTCTGACTCTAGAGAGCTGGAGGACCAGCACTGCCTGCCGTGGGACATTGGACCAGCTCTCCAGTGTCGTTGCAGGGGTGTAATGGGTACGTTTGTGTGTTTGTCATTAGCAGCAGCGCTTTCCATTATGCCTGAGTTTCATGGTGTTTTGATTATTAAACAGCTAGAGGAGGTTAAGTATTTGGGCGAGAAAAGTAGAACCAAAAAAAATCTATTTTTCTCATGTTAAGGGGTGTATAAAATCTTTAACTGAATCCACTTAGAGAAGAATTATCACTTCAAAATCATACAACACTCTACCTTGGCTATAATGTTCATTAACCAATCAGGTTTTTTTAAAGATTTTATTTATTTATTCGTGAGAGAGACAAAGTGAGAGGCAGAGACACAGGCAGAGGGAGAAGCAGGTTCCATGCAGGAAACCTGATGTGAGATTCGATCTTGGGTCTCCAGGATCATGCCCTGAGCTGAAGGTGGTGCTAAATCGCTGAGCCATCCAGGCTGTCCCAATCAGTTTGTTTTTTTTTTTTTTTAAACCAATCAGTTTTAT
Organism: Canis aureus; assembly: GCF_053574225.1. Taxonomy (NCBI): domain Eukaryota; kingdom Metazoa; phylum Chordata; class Mammalia; order Carnivora; family Canidae; genus Canis; species Canis aureus. Next base: position 44,744,305 of record NC_135625.1, read on the forward strand.
GTTTTGGTTTAGAAATCTAACTTCATTATGACAACATACACTTTAAACTTTGATAATATGTTTGGTATTTCTCTGGTTTTAACTGTGTTAAATATGCTGTAGCAATGCGAAAAAATGTTTTCTATATTTCTAGGGTATATCAATGAGCAATATCTAAGTTTCAGCTTTTCAATAAAAAATATTTCTGGCACCAGCTATATGCTGGGCACTTTCTCACATGCTAGGGATGCAAAGATGTGAGTACCATCTCCACCTGTTCCACTTTCTGCCCTCTCTTCCCCATTCTGTACCCTGGAGACTGACCCTTACCGATGGCTCCCTTGCCTCCTGGCTTCCAGTCAGTGTTAGCTGCACCTGCGAAGTGGTGCCCATCTGTCACAGGTGTGTCCACTTGACTTTCTCTGGTTCTCACTCCAAAAGGATTCCAGTAACTGGTCAGCTCTAGGGCTGGTAAATATGGGGTTTGGGGGAGCTGGTGAGAGAAGGGAAGGGACGATACTATAGGATTTCTCTCATTTTCCTAAACTCTGCTCACAGTTTTGTAAATAGTCTGTTTGTTAAACTGACTCCAGATTACTAATATGAGAGGCTAAGATCCTAATTGAAGAAAGTACGGACTCACCATGAAGGAGCTCACTTCTAGCTGGAGAGACAGACGTATAACAGCTAACTGTATCATAAAATAAAAACTTTACAGTTAAAGGCCCATGCAAATTGATGTCAGGGCCCCGAGGAAAGAATGAGGATGTGTTCCCAGGAAAGACAGAGGCGAGGAGACACATAGAGTAGTCTTCACCCAGAGCATAGCACCTGAGCCATGGAGAGAGCAGAGGTGGTGGATTTCCTGGCATCTTTATGCCCTCACAACCTAAGAGATCTTGGGCTGGTTCGTTAATGATAGTGACACAGAATCAGGAAGAAAGAGGAAAGTCCTGGAGATCCCACTGTGGTGGGGTTTTCATGGTTACTATTATAGAATAATGATATGTGGTGAGATGAGCAATAAGCCCAAGCCCGAAAGCCTTCCAGTCCTAAACTTGTTGCTAGCTAACTGTATGAACAAAAGAATGTTTCCTACCTAAGCTTCTCTCTGTTTCAGCTGCTTCCTCTACTAAGTGGAGAGGATAATTCCTGCCCTTCCTCTTAGAGGATTTCTGCGAGGCTCAAAATGAAATAGTGCTTATAAGAATGTTATAGGACTAAAGCACTGTACAGATGTAGAACATATAGGTGTAGGTAAGATGGAACAAGGTTAGCCATGAGTTGATGATAATTGAAGCTAGATGATAAGCACATAGGAGTTTATTACACATTCTACTTGTGTGTGTGTGTGTGTGTAGAACATTGTGTTGAGAAATAATTGACTTACAGAAAAGCTGCAAAAATAATACAGAAAATTTCTGTATACACTCCATCAGATTCCCCAAATGTTGATAATATACCCCTCGTGCTTTGTCATTCTCTATATGTAATATGGATGAATGTGTATGTATTGGGTTTTTTATTAAATCATTTGAGAATAAGTTATAAACATGATGACATTTACTCCCATGAATGTGTATTTCCTACAAACAAATTCATCCTCTTTCATGCCTACAGTACAATTATCAAAATGAGGACATTAATGCCTATATAGCATTATAAATATTTCATGTATGACACTTATACAGTATTATCTATGCCTCATAGCTCAGTCAAATGTCACCAAATGTCTCACTAACCTCTTTTATAGCTAAAGAAAAAGAATTTTTGCTTTCTGGTCCAGTATCCAATCAAGGATCCAATCAAGGACCACACTTGCATTTAGCAGATGTTTGTTTAATGTCTTTAATCCCTTTAAATCTGGATCAGTTCCTGTCTTGTCTCTCTCTCTCTCTCTCTCTTTTTTTATCATCTTGCAGCGCAGCCCTTTATTTTGTAGAATGTCCCTCAGTCTAGGCTTGTCTGATGTTTCCTTATGATTAGATTCAGGGTGTACATTTTTGATGGGAAAGCCATGTTACAGAAACCCAAGTTCAGCTTCCCGTTGTTCTAAAGGCTAATACTCAAGAGATAGGTTTGGACTGGAAAGGAATATGAGCTTTATTCAGAGGCCAGCCACTTGGGGAGAAGGTAGACTCTTGTCCAAAGGCCTATCCAAGGTTTCTGCCTGGCCCATGAATTTTTAAAGGGAGTGCAGTGGTCTGTGACATTTCTTGATCAGGGGCAGACTCAGTGATGTCAGCCTCAAGAGTTATCGTGGTGCTTGGAGATTGGGCGAGAAGGTCCGATTCCTTGGCACCCAGGGCCTGTGCAGGAGTATTCTCTTGTTTCTTTAAAGGAGGGCAAGGCCTACAGATGTGCAAAGGGAGGCCAGTAAAGTCATTTTTCACCTTAAAAAAAGTGACCTTAAAAAATAAAAGAATTTTGATAAAAGACTGCTGGGCTAATCAGAAAGCTAAGGGGGCTTCAAACAGACTTCTTGGCCTCTATGGCCTGGAACATTCTGGTCTTTCATTCCTTAAGGCCTGCAAATCTCCAAGAAAGTAAATTAGTTCTGGTGAAGGGCCTTAAGTCAGCAAGCAAGAAGTATGCTAACTTAAAGCAAGGTAATAACCCTTAAGACCAGCCGGAAGGCTGTGACAACCACAGAAGGGATGTATCCTCTCAGAGTGTCCTATCAAGAGTCACACAATATCTGTTTGTCACATTATTTGTGACTAACTTTACTTGATTAAGGTTATTTAAGCCAGTAAAGCTACATTTTCTCTTTGTCATTAATAAACATCTTGTGAAGAGATCATTTACTTTCATATATTTTTAATTTATATTTTTATAATAAAAATAGGGACAGTGGGGGATCAAGAGTTTAGTTTTAGATAAATTAACTTGAGATATCAAATAGAAAATCAAATATATGAATATGAAGCTAAGAGTAGTGTTTTAAGGTAGTGTGGTATAATATAGATGAATCATTGAGTAGATTGAGGAGGAAATAGAAAGGGAAGTCAAGAGCCTTTGTAGAATTTTTTATAAGTTTTGATTGTGAGAAAGCAAAATAATGGGGTTGGTAACTGTAGGGAATATAGGGTCAGGAAAGGATTTTTCTAAATTTTGGGAAATAGAAGAACATCCTGACATGCTGATAGGAATGATGCAGCAGGCACAGAGGGATTGGAGGGGGTAAGTGGCACAATGGAGAGAGGGGTTTTCAGAGGCAGTGATGTCTCTGAGCATAGTTATCCTCAAGTCAGGAAGCTGGGTTCCCATCCCAGTTCTGCCACTCTCTAGCTGTGATGCTTGGGTAAGGAAATCAAACCCTTAGTACCTGAATTAATCCATTTGAAAAGTAGGAGTGTTAATGAGAATGAAGTAAGATGATATCTATAAAAAACATAGCACAGTGTCTGCTGAAGTGAGTGCTATGTACATGCAAAGTTAAACATGATCTTGAACTCACAGTCATTTAATACCTTAGAATTGTTTTCTCTCTGACCTGAATTCTGGAGTATTTCCTCAGAACCCTTCTGCTCTTTAATTACATCTAATTTGTTATTTAATCCAGACTTTGAAATTTTAACTTCAATAACCATATCTTTCATTTTTAGTTCTCTTTAGATTCCCCTTTCTTCAGATAGTGTCTTGATCTTTAAAATGGTTTCTATTTCCTGTTTTAACTTTTAAATTATTTAAACATAATTATTATATAGTCCCTTTCCAATATTTCAATTTGGTAGGGAGCACATGTTTTCCTATATATTTATATGTGCTGACTTTCCCTTATGGTGATTCATTTTCTTTTGTGGTTTGTAACTTCTATTTGTGAGTTCATTTTTGACTGAAGTTGTTTGTTTCTCTGGGTGTCCCATGAGACTCATTTTGCATTTTCTTTTGCCAATTGTTCTATGGGTTTCAGTGACCTGGGAACCATTTTTATATTAATTTTGCAGCTTATTATCCCACAGATTAGGGCTCTATACTTACTGGGATTTCATAACAGGATTTGTTGTTGTCCATTTATTTGATTTTTATTTTAAAATCAGAAGCCTTTCCAGAACAGCTAATACTAGAATTTTCTGGAATGTCTTTCCAGGGACTTAGCTACAGAAAGTTTTTCCCAGTTTCAGTTCTCTATTTTGCAGTCTTAAGACCACATCAAAATACCCTCCTTGGGGCATTAAAACCTCAGTCTTTTGGACCTGTATCCAGGGATGATGTGCCCCCTGGGCTGCCAGAGGCAGTTTGTAAGCCTATCACTCTGCCTGAGACATTTCTTGCTGTTACCAATAACAGTAGAAAGTCCATTTGTTCTTTCAATCTTGGCTATGTGTTTACACAATTCTTGTTATATTTTATGTGTTTGTAGAAGGGATAGAACCTGTTTTAGTCCAAATGACCCTTTTGTAGGAACCAGAACTCTGCCACTTAATAGATATAGATATATAGATATTATAAAGAGACCTAGCAGGAAGATTTTCCTGAAGAATATGCAAGCCATCTTTTTCTCTATAGATTCTTCAAACTCAGCTCCTGGAGTAAGCTAGATCAAGGATCCAGAGCTAGATACCAGGAATGCATCTCATCAGGCCTCTTGTAGAATTGCTTTTCTCAAATTACAGTTTGACATGACATTCTCACCTTATATAGGCATATTTTATCAGAAACAGCCCTGTGAAACCCATCACTGCCTTTGCTATAAAGATATTGCTGAAAAGAACAAATTCTGCCTTCTGTATTCCTCCTGAGTAACTGGATTGGTTTTCTTTGGTGGAAACTCTGAATTGAGTAACTGCTAGTGTTGTCCTCTTTGAATGGACAATAAGAAAGCTTAAAGCCAAGTTTGTAGCCAACTTCTAATAAGAGTATAAGGTTCTTGACATGCATTATTGGATTCCAACCTTGCTCTTGGCTCCATCTTATTTAACTATGCCTATTTTTTCTCTTTCAGTGTCATATATTTGAAATGTACTTTATCTTGTTACATTGTATTTATCTCTGTAAACTATTTTACATTTTTGACAGGGTAGGGTGGATGATGTGTGTCTATGAATGACTACATTAATGTGTAAGGTATCAAGCTAGTTGAATAACACAGTAAATTGACCTCTATGAGTTTCTATTAAGGGCAGGAAATAATTTATAATCCAAGGGCAAAAGAGTGAAGATATCACAAAATAATAGACAACTGTTAAAAATTAAAATTGAGGAATATTTATAGGAATGGGACATACACAACAACAAAGTATTTATCTAATGCTCCCCCTCCCATGTATCCAATAAGAGAATGCAATAATAAATCAGTAATAATTATCTCCTTTAGTAGGAATCTACTTCATCTTATTTTATTATTTATGTATTCTTTATTTTCCAAAATATTGATTATAAACATATATTTCCATTATAATTATATAATGGAAAAGCAGATGAATACCACTGTATCTGTCAGGGCTGCAAGAGGAAACAACATTCACCCCAAATGGTTTAAATAAAGAGAATTGAATGGTGGATATTCTAAAGAGGCATGTGCTGTTAAAAGAATGAGCAAAGATTGTTCAGGCTTCCCAAAAATAGTAACTCCCCCCCGCCACCCAGGGTATTGGAAGGGTACGAGAGAAAAGAAATAAAACAGTGGCTTGGGGCCAGAGGCTATTCCACCAGAACTGTAGTCACAGAGAAACATGAACATTTACAGAGATACAGTGCCAAAGCAGAGAGTCAGGAGGAAGGAAATATTCAGATCTCTCTCCTTTACCCACTGTGATGGTCAATTTTGGGTCAACTTGACTGAGCCACAGTGTGCCCAGATATGTGATCAAGCATTATTGTAGGTGTTTCTGAGGGTGTTTGGGGAGGAGCATAACCTTTAAATTGGTAGATCGAGTAGATTACCCTCCAGAATGTGGGTGAACTTCATCCAATCAATTGAAGGCCTGAAAAGAACAAAAAAACTGCCTGTCCCCCAAGTAAGAGAGAATCTTTCCTGTCTGACTGCCTTTGACTTTTTCCTACTTTTGCACTTCTCTGAAACATGAAGTTTTTCTGGATCTCAAGCCTGCCAATCCTTGGGAGGGAACCCCATACCATTGGCTCTCCTGGGTCAGCAGCTTACTGAGTGACCCTACAGATCTTGGAGCTTGTTAGCCTCCAGATTAGTGTGAGCCCATTAATTATAATACACCTATAAATTATGCACACATGCACACACATCTAGTTGGTTTTGTTTGTCTGGAGAACCCTAATATCTGACTAGTACACACTCTGAACTCCTATTGGTGCTTTCCATTGGCCAAAACCAGCCAGCAGAGGACCTGGATGATGTCCTGGGGCTCAGAGCAATGCAGAAGACAGTGGCTGAGTCCCAGGGTTGTGCACGCTGAGCGGGTGGTGGAGGTCAGGGGTGTGAACAAATGGAGACAAACAAAATGCTATGGTGGTTCAGAGAAGGGAGAGATTGGAACCAATGGGGAAAATTTTATATAGAGCTATTTATCTGTGGATAAAATGGGATTATGACAAAATTATGTAATAGCTATAAAGTTCTGTAATATGCCAGCTCTTATGAAGATTAAGCTGCATAGTACTACACACCATAGGATAATACTACGTACCCAATAAAAATTGTAATAGCATTGGGGCTCCTGGGTGACTCAGTTGCTCAGTAGGTTGAGCATCTGACCCTTGGTTCAGCCCAGGTCATGATCTCATGGGTTGTGGGACTGAGCCATCTGGGGCTCTTCACTCAGTGGGGAGTCTGCTTGAAGATTCTCTCCCTCTACTCCCCCACTCACATGTGTGCTCTCCTTTCTTCTCTGTCTCTCTCTCTAAATAAATAAATAAATAAATCTTAGAAAAAAATTACAGTAGCACTTGTCATGTGCCAGACCCTATGCTAAATGCTTTACATGAGAAATTGGATATTTCCTTTTTAAATGTTAAATAATGAGGCAGAAAAATGAACCCCTTCACAGAGGCCTAAATATGTAAAATGCAGCAGATGGTTGGAGGAATGATTGCAGTTTGCTCAGGCACTCTGCAAATAAGAGGTCCTACGGCTTGAGGAGACCATGATGCCATTTTGGGTTTCATGTTCATTCAATGCAATCCTAGTTATGGCCAGAACAACACTGACCTGTAGTCCAGCCAGAGCCACGTCATGTATAAAAACAACCTCAAATGCCCAAAACCTCACATCAGGAATGGTTTATGTTCTTGCAGGAGGAGAGTAAGCTCTTTCCATTCAGGGGACCTGTAGGAATCTCCCCTGGCTGTGGCCCATGCCCAAACCTAGAAAGTAAGTAAAACAAGAAGAAAGCTCAGAAGGGCATACGAGGAAACAAGTCAGCTGTCAGTCATGGAAAGGAGTGGGGGAGTTCCACTTTCTGCTGATGTGAAATTCTATTTCTTCTACTTTTGTCAGTGTCTTGCCAAGCCTTTGGAAGAATGAAGGTGGGGATGGTCCTGCTGTCAGATAACTGTAGGTCCTTTAATAGGAAGAGAAAAAAGCATAAGTGAAAGGAAGCCAAGCGAAATGGATCAGATCATTCTCTGCAAAGTATTAAAGCTTGTGGCAAAGCCAGGGAGGCTTCTCCTCATTGTCCCTAGGACTTTTCTGGGCAGAGCATTTTGAAGGTCAGCCTGACGTAGAGCCTGACATCAATCTGACTCCTATCTGCCCTGAAATGGTTCTTGTCACTGACAGATCAGACAGGAATGTTGGGGCTTGTTCAGGGTTCTCTAGGCACCAGTTAAGAACATCCAGTGTGGGAGCATCTGGGTGGCTCTGTCGGTGAAGCATCTGCCCTCAGCTCAGGTCATGATCTCAGGGATCGAGCCCTGATCGGGCATCCTGCTCAGTGTGCTTCTCCCTCCCTCTGCCCCTCCCTCCACTTGTGCTCTCTCAAATAAATAGATAAAATCTTAAAAAAAAAAAAAAAAGAACATTCAGTTTATTTATTTTTAAAGATTTTATTTATTTATTCATGATAGACACACACACACACACACACACACACACACACACACACACACAGAGGCAGGGACATAGGCAGAGGGAGAAGCAGGCTCCATGCAGGGAGCCCGACATGGGACTCAATCCCAGGTCTCCAGGATCACAGTCCTGGGCCAAAGGCAACGCTAAACCACTGAGCCACCTGGGCTGCCCAAGAACATTGAGTTTAATTGCTTACATGACAAAAGACACTATATTCCAGCCTGAGCTTTGACTGGATATTTTGGGAGCCATGATTATTGACATGTGAGTGACTGGATCTTAAAGAGCAATAGGCCAAACCTGTAACACTGAAATGAAACAGGATCAGGATCTATGAATGAAGGAAGACAGCCAACAGCCCAGACATTGACAAGTCCCGCATAGCTTCAAGATGAATCTGCTCTGGCTACCCAGGACCTGAGGTTGGTACTGCAGGTTGGGCATAGGGGAAGGATCTTCCATTCTCAAAGAACTTCATGTCACAGGTCTGGGAGCCAGGGAGTATGGGTTCTAGTCCGAACCCTGCCTCTAAGTTTTCCTATGTCTTATGGTGAAATGGCTTCTCTGGCCTCAGCCTCTTCATAATTAAAATGGTAGAGTTGTGTAAGAAGACTTCTAAGGGCTTTCCCTGTAGGGGGTATAGCTCAGTAGTATACCCGTGAGTTCCAGAACCTAAGGTAGTGGCACCTAAAACATGGGTTTCTAGTCTTTGAGCAGCTTCTGATAAACTTCAAAGGAAAAACAATCTCAGCTCCAGAACCTGGCACAGGATGTCCATACTGCCAGGGGCATCTTGGATTCTGACCTCTAGCTGTGATCCAAGAGAGCTTGTCAAATGGCAGACAAATTGTCACTAGCTTATCTTATGTCGTGGCGGGCATTATTAACGAATCGTATTATTTTCCTAAAACCCTTCTCAACTCAGAGCTTCAAGCAAACACTACTAATAGATTAGGGTAGGCTTGCTAGATGAAACTTACTTGCTATCTCTGCTCTCATCTTTCCTTCTGGTTTGACATTCTTCATTGGATAACATCAAGATTAATTGGCTTGCATGGAAAATTCAGCTATTGTATGAGATGACTACATTTGAATTAGGGATTTAAGTAATTGAACTCTATAGACAACAGTCTTTGTATTTAAGTATTACATTAGTGAAGACATTTGTTCTCATAATTTAGCACTGTGTAAACAAAGATGTGGTTACCATAGAATCATGGCATGTGAAGAAAAGAAACCGTAAACATGTGTCTGGACATCCTTTTGTCCCTTGGAAGAAACACAGTGCAATTATCATAACACATTCAGTGACAATATTGCTTTATCTATGCTGAGTAATAGTATTACATGTGTCTCTTCTGGGAGATTTCCATAATCTAATGGAGTTTCACATTTGGCCTTAATTATCTTTTACTTAATTTAATTTAGATTGCTGTCTACCAAGCTAAGTTTTTCATCCTTTTCTTGTATATACATAGCAATTATTAAAAGGTAGCTATCATATCCATTTCCAAATGTCACAAGTGGGTTAAAAATTCTTTGGGCTGGGCCCCAGGTGGCTCAGTGGTGTAGCGCCTGCCTTTGGCCCAGGGTGTGATCCTGAAGACCTGGGATCAAGTCCCCTGTCGGGCTCCCTGCATAGAGCCTGCTTCTCCCTCTGCCTGTGTCTCTGCCTCTCTCTCTCTCCCTGTGTCTCTCATGGATAAATAAATAAAATCTTTAAAAAAAAAATGTGTGTGTGTGGGGGGGGGGGGTTTGCATTACATCATCTACTCTGATGTTTGATGCTCTTCCCAGAATCATTTCCAAGTTATCTACATTATGTTAAGTAACGAAATACACTTGGGAAGTTTTTCCTTTGTTAACATAGAAAGTTTGTGTAGGTTCTTTGAATTTTGTGTGATAAAACTGGTGTTTAACTTTTCATATTCTTCACTCACTCAAAGATAGTTTCTTCCATAACTCACAGTGAGGACCAAAGAAGACCAGAAGTAAGGAGCTTAGTTGAGGAAGTGTGAGTTATCAGAACAAGCCAGGAGGAGACATATTTGCATTAAGATGCAGCAGACCATCTGGGAGAAATCAAGACCAGTAACATATATGACAGGGCTTCTCCACTCTGATGAATGCATCTGAATAAAAGGGGGCACATGGTGTCCCTACCTGGGTCAAGAGCACAGTGGGTGAGCATCAAAAGGACCTTAACCAAACAGATAATTGAGGTACCTGTCCATGTCCTGGAACACTGGTCCAAGGCTGACATAGGGTAGAGGCTGACTCATAGTGAAGCTAATAAAACTTATGCTGTGGGGCCCCTAGCTTCTATGAACCACTTCCAAGAGGCCCTGGGAGGGGCCTTAGCAATGTGTTTACACAGTCAGATGTACTTTTTAAAATATGCTCACAGAAAGGAAAAGAAAAGATATTTTGTTTTTAAATTTTTATTTATTTATTTTAGAGAGAGAGAGAGAGTCAGAGGAGGGGCGAGGGAGAAGAGAATATTAAGCAAACTCTGTACTGAGCATGAGCCCAGTGCATGGCATGACCCAAAGATCGTGACCCTGAGATCACAACCTGAGCTGAAACCAAGTCAAACTCCCAACCAACTGCATCACATAGGTGCCCCAAGAAAAGATATTTTAAGCACTGTTGGTCAAGATTTCAGTCTCTGTTTGTCTCTGTCCTTTACCTCATATTGGGTGTTTTTATAAGCTCATGTCCATTGTCTAGTTGGGTCTTTTGCCTGAAGTTTTTGAACTAGTCATTTGGTTTTTGGTGTTGAGTTGTGTAAGTCCTTTATATATTTTGGATATTAATGCCTTATTACATATATCATTTGTAAATATCTTCTCCCATTTAGTTGTCTTTTTGTTTTGTTGATGGGTTCCTTTGCTGTGTAAAAGCTTTTTATTTTGTTTAGTCCCGACACTTTATTTTTACTTTTGTTTCCTTCATCTGAGGAGACAGATCCATAAGTATGTTATCAAGACCAATGTTGACAACATTATTGTCTATGAGTTTTTTTAAGGAGTTTTATGATTTCAGGTGTTACATTTAGGTCTTCAATCAATTTTGAATTCATTTTTGTGTACAATGTACGAAACTTATTCAGTCACATTCTTCTGCATGTAGCTGTCCAATATTCCTGACATCATTTATTGAAAAGACTGTCTTTTCTCCATTATATATTCTTGCCCCCTTTGTCCTAGATTAATTGAGATAGGGTATTTCTAGGCTCTATCCTGTTCTATTGATCTGTTTTTGTGCCAGTATCATGCTGTTTTGATTACTAAAGTTTTGTAATATAACTTGAAGTCGAGAATTGTGAAACCACTAGCTTTGTTTTTTCTTTCTCAAGATTGCTTTGGCTACTTGGGGTTTTTTGTGGTTCCATATAAATTTTAGGATTATTTTGTTCTAGTTCTGTGAAAAATTCTATTGGTATTTTGATGAGGATTGCATTGAATCTGTGGATTGCTTTGGATACTATGGACACTTTAATAATATTAATTGTCTCAATCCATGAGCATGGTATACCTTTTCATTTGTTTGTGTCTTCTTCAATTTCTCTCATTAATGCCTTATAGTTTTGAGTATAGGTCTTTCACCTCCTTGGTTAAATTTATTCTGAGCGATCTTACTTTTTTTATGATTTTAAAAAAATATTTATTTATTCAGAGAGAAAGAGAGGCAGAGACACAGGCAGAGGGAGAAGCAGGCTCCGTGCAGGGAGCCCGATGTGGGGCTCGATCCAGGGTCTCCAGGATCACACCCTGGGCTGCAGGCGGCGCTAAACCACTGCGCCACCAGGGCTGCCCGCGATCTTACTTTTTATGATACAATCCCAATTAAATGGGATTTTTTTCTTAATTTCTCCTTCTTTTACTTCATTATTAGTGTATAGAAATGCAACTGATTTCTGTAGATTAATTTTTTATCTTGCAACTAAATTCATTTATTAGTTCTAAAACTATTTTGGTGGAGTCTTTAGTTTTCTACATCATATCATCTACAAATAGTGACGGTTTACTTCTTCCTTACCAATTTGGATGCCTTTTATGTCTTTTTCTTGACTGAATGCTGCAGCTCGGACTTCCACTACTTGGATTGAAGAAAAGTGGTGAGGTGGACATCCTTATCTTATTCCTTATCTTATTCCTTATCTTAGAGGAAAAGCTTTCAGTTTTTTTTACCATTAAATATAATGTTAATTGTGGGTTTTTCATAAATGGCCTTTATTTTGTTGAGGTAGGTTGTCTTTGAACCCACTTTGTTGAGAGTTTTTATCATGGACATATGTTGTATTTCATCAGATGATTTTTCTTTATCTATTGAAATAATCATATTTTTTATCCTTCCTCTTGTTAATGTGACATATCACATTGATTGATCTGTGAATATTGAATGACTCTTTAATATACTGTGGAATTTAGTTTGCTAATATTTTATTGAAAATTTTGTGTTCATGTTCATCAGAGATGTTGGCTGGTAGTTTTCTATTTTTATAGTGTCTGATTTTGGTATCAGACTAATGCTTGGTCTCAGTGAATGGATTTGAAAGTGTTTCTTCCTCTTCTATTTTTTAGAATAGTTTAAGAATAGGTGTTTGTTGTTGTTGTTGTTGTTGTTGTTGTTTTTTAACGAATAGGTATTTTTTGAATGTTTGGTAGAATTCACTTGTGAAGCCATCTGGTCTATTTGTTTTTTGGTGAGTTTTTTGATTAGCTATTCAATTTTATTACTAGTAGTATGTCTGTTCAAATTTTTTATTTCTTCCTGATTCAGTTTTGGAGGCTTGTAAGTTTATAGGCATTTATCCTTTTCTTCTAGATTGTTCCACTTATTGGCATATAATTTTCAAATATTTTCTTGTAACTACTTGTATTTCTGTAGTGTTGGTTATTAGTTCTCCTCCTTCATTTCTGATTATTTATTTATTTTATTTATTTGAGTGTTCTTTTTCTTGAGTCAGGCTAAAGGTTTATCAATTTTGTTTATCTTTTCAAAGATTAAAAAGAGTTTTAAAAGATCTTGGTTTCATTGCTATTATTATTTTATAATCTTTTTTAAGGTTTTATTTATTCATGAGAGAGAGAGAGAGGCAAAGACACAGACAGAGGGAGAAGCAGGCTCCATGCCGGGAGCCCGACATGGACCCGATCCCGGGACTCCAGGATCGTGCTCTGGGCCAAAGGCAGGCGCTGAACCACTGAGCCACCCAGGGATCCCCGCTATTGTTATTTTAATCTCTATTTCATTTATTTCTGCCCTAATCTTTATTATTTTCTTCTTTCTAACAATTTTGGGATTTATTTGCTCTTCTTTTTCTTGCTCCTTTAGGTGTGAAATTAGGTTGCTTATTTGAGATTTTTCTTATTTCTTGAGGTAGGTCTATGTATCTATAAACTTTTTTCTCAGAACTGCTTTTGCTATGTCCCAAAGATTTTGGATCATAACGTTTTCATTTTGACTTGTCACCATATACTTTTCAATTTCCTCTTTGATTTCTTCACTGGCCCATTTTGTTTATTTTTTTAGGTGAAAGATTATCCTGATGTTGCAATGAGAAGTGCAATGAGAAATTTTCTTCAAAAACACTGGAACTTTCATGGAAATAATTAAGCTGATTATTGGATTTGATGCATTTTTGTGTGATCAACTAACAATTTTTTAAAAATGACTTGCTTATGCAAAATAATTTACATAACATTAATCAAAATAACTGGAAATCCTTTACAAAATGAGTTGCAAAATCAAATAAATAAACCAGAAACAAATACTACTCCGTAACTGTAAATTCTTCATAGGATATAGCAAATGCTTTATCAGTTGGTGATTATTGTGCATTAGTCTTATAACAGAAAAACCTATGCATAATTTTAACTTTGTTACCAAATTAAAACCATTTATCTGTGACTTTATTCAGAAAAGTAAAAGAAATGGTCATCCTATGACAATATATGAAGGAGGCTACAAAGGGCAACAAGCACCCTTTCAAATATTAATAATTATGTAGGGCATATGACATACACAGCTCATTCCTTAATCACTTTAGAGAAAAAGCTGCCCCAATAGTACTAGTTACTATAGTATTTTTTTAATTTATTTTTTTTTTATTTTTTGGTTACTGTAGTATTTTCACAATAGTTAATAAGTCTGCTTTTCAGGCTTGTCTAGTACAGTACTACCCAATAGAAATATAATATGAGCCATATTAAAATTTTCTAGTAATCACAGTAAAACAAGTAAAAAGAAATAGTTGAATCATATTTTAATGATGTTTTATTTAACCCTATGGACGTTACTATGCAATCAATACAAATACATTTAAATATTTAAAGAATTTTTTTGTGTACTAAATCTTTGAAATCTGGTATGTACTTTATGTCGCAGCACCCATATGACTAGCCACATTTCAGGTGTTCCATAGCCACATGTGGCTGGTGGTTACTACATTGGATAGTGTAGGTATAGTAGTTTGTGTGTTTTAAACATATATGACTACTCATATTTTTCTTTAAATGGACTAAATACAATTAAACAGTTTGTCTATTATAAAGTATTCAAGCCTTGCAACAGGGGTGCAAACTAATAACAAGTTAAAGCTAACTGCAGGGCTAGATCAGATAGGGCTGGCCTCTGGGACTAAACCTCTCCCAGGTGATCAGCAGGGCCTTCACAAGAGTAACCAGGCAGGTCCAGCACTGGCTGGGCCACCAGTTAGAGCTGGTGACCAAGCAGCCAAGTCACAGGACCTCAGAGGGGTATGCTGGGCAAAGCTTACAGGCTATGGAGGAGACACCCAAGGCTTGACAGAAGGGGACCCCGGGGGAGTAACAGATGATTTACCTTCTTGAATGCCAGTGAGGGTGTGCCAGGGCCCTGGAACTTTGTATAAATATGACAACTCATTAAGCCTCAGAACAATCTACAGTTAGACATTATTATCCTGAATTTACAGGTAACACCAGTAGAACTGAGAAAGGTGGACAATTTGTCTGACATCACACGGTAGAGAGTGGAGTCTGAATGTGAATGCAGGTCTGTGTTGTTTCAAAGCCTCTGCATGCCACACTGCCATATGTCCCTGTCAGAAAGAATGTTATTCCAAAAATGGAGGTCTCAGGAATCAAAAACATGAAAATTACTTTTACACCCTGATTACCTTATCCCCAGTTCTGGCATTGCCTAAAAAGTCAAGAGTTTTCGTACTATTACCACAGCGTCTTCCATAAAAAATAACCTGGGAAAACAAAGATTACCCACTGGCGAGATGTAAAGCAGTGCAACAGCAGCTGCTTAGAGATTGCAGTTTACGTTGTGGTTTCTAGAAATGTATTATGCCGTGTGAACAGAGAGCACCTATGTTGCTCAGTATTTCTAAATTCCATTTGAACTAGTACAACTCAAGTATTTCCCTCTGACTGTTTCCCAGAGCTCTTCTGAAAAACTGGATGAAGTTTACTCCTTCTTACCTTTTCTCTCTCACAGATGTAACTTTTAGCAGGAAAATTCTTCTAAAGGAAGAGAGTGTAAAAGCATATAAGGTGAATCTCAATCTGAATGAACATCCTCTAAGTAATTGAAAGCTGATCGCCTCCTCCTAAACCCTTTAGTTTCTGGTTTCTGCCTTAGGAGTGTGCGGTTTAGGTGTGAGCTGAGGGCTAACATGGCTTGGAAGGCGACCTAGATGACTGTTGCTTTGAGCTCTTCGCTTATTGACAGTGTGTCTGCAGGGAGGTGCATGAATAATCTTGGAGCAACCTCTTGCTTAAGTACGGATAAAAACAACAACAACAAAAAAACTATAGGCATTAGTTCTGCCTTTGGCTATGACTTTTTTTTTTTTTTTTTTTTAAAGATTTTACTTATTTATTCATGAGAGACACACAGAGAAAGAGGCAGAGGGAGAAGCAGGCTCCATGCAGGGATCCCAATGCACGACTCCATCGCGGGACTCCAGGATCACGCCCTGGGCTAAAGCGAGGCGCTCAACCGCTGAGCCACCCAGGTGTCCCTGGCTATGACTTTTCTAAAGGTGGCTAAGTGCCTAGCCTCGGTTCTTCCTCTGTAACATGAGAAGAGATTGCTGTCCTGAGCACGTTCCCAAGGTGCACACGAGTTGTGTCTTTCCACAAGGTCAGCTTCATTCGGTAATAAAGCAAAGTCGACCATAATTATAGAGCAGGTTCGAGATTCCAAAGTCAGCAGCTCACCAGGTGACTAAACGCGGCTCCTTCCAGCGCACGCAGAGCGAACAGGAGGCAAGTCACACGACAAACGAGGTCGCAGAAGCAGTGGCCACAGCCAGAGTCGGTCCGGTGGGTCCGGGGCGGGCCGGCACCTGGTGCTTCTGCTGTTCCCGCAGGGCAGGGCCTCGGGGATCTCCCGTCGGAGACCGTGGAGAGGGACCGCCAGAGCCTGGCAGCCGCTGCCTTTTTAGGGTGGTCAGACACAGAGGGGTCACGTCTGAGGAGGCTGACAGCTCGCTGCCCGGGTCCTCCCGTAATAAAGGGATTGAATCAGTCTCGGGCTCCTGCAGACCCCCTCTGGTTCTGCGTGTGGTCAGGCCTGGGTCCCCAGGACACCTCCCAGGAGCAGTACCCTTACCTGCCTACCTCATTGCTTGGCACAGGCCCCTGCTTGACGTGAGAGACCCCACCTTGCTCTCTACAATTGACCATTTCGTGGGGTTAGTGGGCGTATTGAATGAGATTACATGAGACAATATGTGAAAGTGCCTCACACAGTGCCTGGATCATGATAAATAAAATATTGAATGAACAAACAAAGGAATATTTTAAGCTTTTTTTAAAAAAATCATTTACAGAATAATTATACCAGTTTATCATAGAAAATATTTAAGTCCACTTCCCACATAGCTTTCATTCTTGTAATTCATGGCTTATTTTCCTTAGTAGGCTACACATAATTATATGTCTTTTTTATTTTATATATTTATTTTTTAAATATTTATTTATTTGAGACAAGGAGAGAGAAAACACACACAGAGGCAGAGGGGGCAGAGGGAGAGATTCTTCAAGCAGACTCCCTGGTGAGCTCGCCAAGAGGCTCCATCCCACCACCCCTGAGATCGCGGCCCCTGCTGAAACCAAGAGTTGGACACCCAACTGAATCACCCAAGTGCCCTGTACATCTTTTTTTAAAATCACAAATTTCACATAACCAAACAACTTCCACCTCTGTTTTCTTTATACATTGATTTCACAATTAAGTCAGAAACTTATACAGTGTGGCATATTGGTATCTTCATTGTCCAGAGATTGAGTCAAAAGGCTCTGAGATGCCTGCTATTTGCACAGCCAAGAAGTGATTTGGATCTGGACACCTAATTTGACAGTGCCTCTGCTAAGTCTGCTCGGTTCTCAGTGCACTGAGGGGAGCATTGGGTTCACAGATAGCTCAGGGACAGCTCTCATTCTAGCTGACCCTATTAATGAGAGGAAAACATTTTAATACCTGCACACTTTCTCTCATGGCAAGGGTAATGCTTGAGAAAAATGATGAGTAGCAGTGAGCACCAGGTCCCTTATTAGGTGTCTGATGTGCATCAGCTCACACAACCCTCACACCCTTACCCAATAAGGTTGGTCTAGTATTTCCCCAATTTTCTACTGAGGAAATGGGGGAAATAAGTTAAATAACTTGCTCAGGGTGACTTTGTTGCAAGAATTCTATGTCTTTAGTGCCCGTGGTTCTTGGTCAGGCTGCTTTGAAGAATGAAGAGGTAGACCAGATGAAGAGTGGTGGGCAGCAAAGCAAAGTTTTATCAATCAATAGTACAAAACTCTCTGAGAGGGTTGTCATTGGAGTGTCTAAGTTTAGAGATTTTTAGGAGCTCTTTTGCAGAACTTTCCTAAGCAATTCGAGTGTGCGGAGTCGTGCCATCAGGGCTTGGTCATGTATCTGTCTACCTATTCAGTTAGTGTCCACGTGTGGATGGTGGTTTGTGCTGACATCTGGGGCTTATGTATTAACTGCCTCCTGCCTGTGATGGTGACAAATGCTTTGTGGTTACTTGTCTTTTTTAGGACATTTAGCAAAAGTCACTTCTGCAAAGGCTGCAAAACACAATGTTGGTGTGGTCCTGTCTAAGCTGTACACAGGATGTCAGTGCTGTTTTGTCTCAGCTGGCCTGACTCCATAACTTCTCGTTGGGCCTGGCCCTGACTACCTAACTGTCCCACTAACTCCCATCAACTTGACTGGTAAGCAGTAGAGCTGGGACCAGATCTAGTTCTGTAGGCAACAAAGTTTTAACCACTGAGCCACAACAGCGAGAGCTGCGAAACATGACATGCTGACAGCACTCTGACCATTTGAAAATGGTAGATGTGTCTGTTACAGAAAATTGTGTATTTGGGGCCCATCACACCATCTATAGAGATCTGGCTCTTCAGTAGAATTTTCCCCAGAAGGTGATTTTCGCGGGAGGAGGCTTTCTGAAGGAGAGACTTTACCAAGCACTGTGGCAATTTGGAAGAAGGAGCCAACAGGGCTTTGTGGAGTTGGGTTCAACTTCACAGATATATTTGAGCTGGATCTTATAGGGTATGTAACGATATGCCAAATAGAGAAACACAAGAGCCAGCGAAAAAAAAAGAAACAACGTTAACAAAGATCTGGTGACATTTAAAGGACTGGGATAGTCAGGGAATGGCATCTTGAGGAATGGCATTGGAGTAACTGTGTCAACAATTTAGGATATAGGTTGGGGGGCATAACACCAGGAGATTAACCCACAAGGACAAGCTGGCCAGGGTAAAGCATTTGTATGTCATCATTTAGCTAATGGCCAGCCCCTTCTACTTTTTAAATAAGGAAATTCCATGTTCAAATTCTTATTTTAAGGTTATAAAAACATCAAAGTATAGCATCAACTGAGACCCCAGTTGTTTTAATGAGAATGTACTAGGTTGGGCTACAATAATAAGCCCCAAATTTTAAGGGCTTAAAATACATTTATTTTTCTCTCCCACACAATGTGTCCCACATGAGCTGGCAAGGGTTTTGCAACACATGATCCCTCAATATTCCGTCTTGGAGCTGCAGCATCTGGAGAGAACGCAAGTCCTCCTCATCAGCAAGGGAAGAGGGGATTACTCATACAGCCTTGCCTAACCGAAGAAGAGCTAGAATTGTTGATGAGCAAATGAAATGTTTGGTGAGCTTTAACTGTCTTTGCCATGCCAAGAGGAAAAGAATTTTAAGACAATCTGGCTATGACAAAAGAAGAGCCCCTGGAGGGGTGATAGGTAGGGTTAGATGCAGCACCTGGAATTTGTAGGGCCGGGGTCAAGTAGCCATGAAAACTTGGTCCTTCTGTATCCTGTCCACATGCTTCCATGCTTTATCCCATCCCTGCTCACCTCTACTGAGATAGTTGTAGATACTTCCGAAGTAAGCTAATAAACATTCTAGGTCTAGTGGGGCTGGGAAGACATGGTATGTGGAGATCCAAGGCCATGGCAAGTTAGTAACCCCAACAAGGTTTCCAGAGTGTGGGTCCCATTGTACCCATTTCCCTTCTCACCTCTCTCTCTTATTTGGGAGAGAAAATAAATGAGGCAACCTCTGAATGAGATGGGGAGGACAGAGGAAGGAGAAAGAGAGAATAAAGTACTGTATACTAGATCAACACGTGACAAAATGTTAATAGTGGTTGTGAGAGGTGGGAAGATCATAGACGACTTTTTCTCTCTCTTTTACCTTCTTTCTTTTCTGTATTTTCACATTTCAAAACTAAGTATTATTAGTTTTCGTCATTGGGCAACTTGCTTTATTTAAAACATGATTCATGGGACACCTGGGTGGCCCAGCAGTTAAAGTGCCTGCCCTCAGCCCAGGGCGTGATCCTGGGGTCCCGGGATTGAGTCCCACGTCGGGCTCCCTGCGTGGAGCCTGCTTCTCCCTCTGCCTGGGTCTCTGCCTCTCTCTCTCTCTGTTCTCTCATGAATAAATAAGTAAAATCTTTAAAAAAAACATGATACAGAAGCTGTACTATTTATTCTGCCAGCGGCTCTGTGAAGTTGACACTTAAAATTTTGATTTAATTGTCTACATTATGCAATGAAGAATAGAGAAAAGTCCTCCAACTTCTCAGTGAAACTAGTCTTGAACTCAATCAAGGATCTGAGGATAGAGTTGGGCCCCTGCCTGGGAAGAAGATCCCCAGGAAAGGGGCTGGAAGCTGCTTGGGTTGTGGTGGGGGTGGGGTTCTGCTCTCCCAGGAGCACGTTTCTTCAGGGCTCCTTCAACGTCTGATTCCTCTCTCTGTCTAGAGAAAATTCTCCCCCATTTGCTTATGATTAAATAGTGAAAATAATTACTATTGATTTTAAGAATCATATATTAATATAAATACTTTTAAAAACCCTTTGTAAAAGCCAAACGCATGTTAATTATGTGATGATTAGCACGTTTGGCAGCCACGGAGGGGAGGGTTGGGACATTATTTATCTGGACAGACATAAAGATGAACACTGAAAGGACAAGACGTCTGGGGTTTGTCATTGAAGCGATGCGAATTGTTTTCCTGTGTGAATCAAGCCAGGATGGTAACTTGTGTTTATGTCACTGCGAACATTCTTTCCCTCTGCATCACTGGAGACATTATGCAGTCATTCTGATCTCCAGCTGTTTCTAATCAGATTAAATGAAAATGAAAAAATACCCTGAACTGAACCCACATCATCTACAGATAGTTCTTGCTTCAAGTAACAGTGGGGGAATGACATGTTCCTGTCACTTCCTTACAACATATTTATTTCATTTCGGATGGAGAGAGAAACCTACTAAGAGCTACTAATCAAGCAGAAGATCTCTTCTAGTCTCGCTCTGGATCCCTTGACCTTTGTAGGGCCCACTAGAGAGATTGTCCGCCGAGCCCAGGCATTTAGTACTGTGTTTGAAAGAGGCCACACATTATAGTTAAGGCCTCAGAAGATATCATAGATTCTGAATAGCAGCCAAAGCCAACAAGTACTTTAAATACCAAGGCTAGGAAATGTGTCTGTAAGTAAGAATGCACAACATTTTCTCTTTTGCTGATAGCTGCAAACATCTCAAAAAAAAAAAAAAAGCTTCCTATAATATTATTGTAAAGGAATAAAATGGTAATGTTTTGTGTGAATTGGTAGATTGTAAGTGAAATTAGGAAGAGCAAAATCTGTATCCTTTCAGTTTCCATTTACTGAAAATCTCTGCATCATAATCTCGCCCTTCTAAATGTCAAGTTTCCCATCAGCATAACTGGGGCAGTACTCCTGGCGCTGGAGTTTTGAGTGAGGCTCACAGCGAGTGAGGAAACAGAAGGATGGAATAGTCTCAAAGCCAGACAAGGGCAGTAAGGAGTCAGCCTCACCTTCTTCAGACTCAGAATCTGGGCTCTTAACCTCTAAACTGCAATAGAACTGAAAAAGCCCATGTAAGAAAATACAGGGCGATTTTTCTGAACTGGAGGAAGAAAAAAACTTTTTGTGGTATAAACAAATGAAGAAACCATAAAGGAAAATGCACCGATTTAACCACATGAAATTTTAAAACTTTTATATAAAAAAACACTTTCTAAAAGTTTAGGAGGTTAACAACAACTGAACAAAACACGACATGTATAAGTTAATATTCTAAGAATACAAAAGGGACAAATGTCTGAGAAGATGGATAAATTTTTAAAAAAGTAAACTAAAAATGTACAAAATAAGAAATACAAGTGGCCAATAGACATGTAGGGAAATATTCTAAGCCAGAAAAATTACCCAGAACACTTCACGGCTTGAGGGTATGTCCAGGCTCCGAGACTCCTTGTCTGATTCCCGTTTCTCCACAGGCCTCAGCTTGTCAGAGCAGGGCCCCTGAGGCCTGCCGGGTGGGCCACCACGACGCCCTGGCACCCCGTCCCGCCGCGGGTCCACGCCATGCAGTGCAGCCTGCAGGACAGAGGGCGCTTGCGGCCTTCCCAGATTTGACTTTCCTGGTGTTGACTATTCCTGAGCTATTCTGCTGAAGCTTGAATTTAGTCATGGGCTGGCGATCGCCTAGCTAGTGAGTGAGCCTGACTGACTGCTAAGCATTCCTAGTGAGCTGTTCTTCCCTGAGTGCATGTTGTTTCAGGGTTTCGTGCCTTTGTCTTCCCTGTTTCCTACGGTCTTTGCTTCCCTTCTCCTCGCCAAGGCCAGAGCCGGCACCGCCTCCTCTGAGAAGCCCACGCCGCATATGGCAGAGAGCATCAGGTCACCTCTTTACTCTCCTCACACTCTGTGTACGCGAAGACTGACATGGGGGTAAAGCACACAGACCCGTGGGCCAGGCTGTCTGGGCTCAGTCCCAGCTCTGGGGCTTACAGACTGTGTCATCTTGAGCCAGTTCCTTCTCCGTGCCTCAGTATCCTCATCTGCAAGATGGGGGATGCAGAAATGTTGGAGGCCTTGAGGTAGGCGACAGGGTGCTCAGCACAGTGACACCTAGTAAGTGCTGTTCTATCATCCTCCTATAAAACCTCCCACTCAGGGTAGTTAACTGTTTATATGCAGAGCAGGACTGAAAGAGCAAAAAAGAGGACCATCAAAGCTCAGTTGTGCAGATAAAGTTCTTTCAATTTGTTCATAAAGTTTCTGGGCTTCCTCTTGACTGACAACCGCCACCTCTACTCTTCTTGCTCTGGGAGATGAAGCAACCAAAGTCATTCCAGCTTTGTAAAGGGAGTTTGATCCAATCATTTAAATAGCCCATTGATCATGCTGTCTTTGAAATAATTGCTTAGACTCTTATCTGTGTTCTCCAAACCCCACCCACATCCTCCAGGTGGGCGTCTGAGGTTTAGGAGGAAGAGGGAATGTCCTGCCTCTGCCTGGGGAGTGTCAGGACCTCCAGGACTGCAGTGCCCTCTGGTCCTGTCTCATCCCCACTGATGGGCCTTTCACTGGTGCTGCTGCTACAATTCACACTCACCTCCCCCTCGCTCAAGAAGACCTCCCAGCCTCTCCCTGCTGATGAGCTCCTGCAGATGCAGCTTCCTCCGAGTCTGTGTCAGGTCTCCCCTCCTGTTCCCTGCCCAGATGGGCTACACTTCCCCCGCTCCCAGCTTTCTTGCTGTTAGTGGCCTCTCAGCGTAGTACCTGCACCACATGAGACATGTGAGGAGATCAGTAGCACAAACTGGACCCTTTACCTGCTGGAATGTGCTGCCCTGCCCTGATTTATGCCAGGACAACCAGACTCCTCAACTCTCCTGCCCCTAATACTTCCAAACTCTATCAAACATACATACAACCTCTTCTGACCATCTTATTCCTACAATCCATCGAAGTAGAATGAAGGCCTTCCTCCGTTTCTTGTGGATTGGCTGTCCCCACCTCCCCTTACATGAAACTCTGGTCTGCACATCTGGCCTGAAATTTAACAGCTTTCTTCCCTTCATATCATGTCTGCATAGTGCCTGGCTTTCAGGCCTATTTTGTAATGGAAAATCTAATTCAAAAATCATGTCCACTAGAATCTTAATGCTAATGTTTTCCTTTTCTTTTCCCTTTGGCATTCATGCCACAGCCTTAAATCCCCTCAAGGCTGGCAAAGAAAGAAGTTTAAATACCGTCAACTACCCTCTCCAACACACACACACACACACACACACACACACACACACACAAATGGAAACGTGGGCCCCGTTGTTTGCGTTTGTTTCCCAGCCCCTGAGCTCCACAGAGACAGACCTCACCCCAACCACTGAGCTGGTCTCTGTCTCAACTTGAACACTGACTGGCCCTACCACTTACCCTTAGGCATCTTACTTGGCCTATCTGTGTCTGTTTTTTCGTTTGTAAAATGTAGATAAGAATATAACTTTGTGGGATTGCTCTGAGGGTTAAATAACAATACACAGAAATTTTTCAGAACAGTGCCTGGCGCACAATAACTGCACAAAAAATGAGAATCATTGCTATTAGCTCAGTACTTCTCCAGAGTGATTTGCTCAATAAATGTTAACTGAAAGATCATACAATGAAGTAGCAACTAAATTTAGGGCATAGATGGGGAGTTCTGATTATCAGACCAGAACTATGAGTTTAATTGCACTGTGTCCTTAAAAAGAAGCCATTTATAAGGCAGATGCAATACTGCTGTATGTTTTGCAATCATGTGTCTAATCCTTACAGGGGAACTGCAATTAGCAATTTGCCTAATGCCATGCATTTGAATATTTAAGACTTATTCCCAAAGCTACTTTTAAAAACTAGGCTGAGAGAAAGTAAAGACAAAAATAATAACAGCAATAGGGAAGTGAAAGGAGCAGGGCTGTAAAAATCAAAATAGGGGATCCCACTTGCAGCTCTGGTTCATATGAGCCAAATGACTGTGGGTAAGCATCACCTTCCAGTCCTCCTCTTGCAGCTGCACCAGATGTCTAAGTTCATTCCAATAAACAATACTACTCCTTACTTCTTTGAAGAAAGAGTATGTAACATTATGAACCAGACTTGCAGCCCTGAATTTGCTTACATAGCCCTTTAATTTGGTTCAGGATTCCTTCAAAGTCCTCTTGCAAAGAAAGGCATTTGAAACCCACTGAAACCCCCCTTGGACTACAGGAGTCTTGTATTCAGATGGGTCTCTTGTACAACCAGAAATATTGAAGGGGTCTAGATACATGTACTTTGGATCCCTTATTTCAAATGACTTTATTGATTTAAAGATATTGATGAATTTAAATGTAAATTATTTATGAATTAAACAGTAACAGCAAACACTGTTAAACACTCCTTGAGAATTTCCTAAGAAAAAATTAAAGTGAAAAAATTAATTTATTTTACTCTTTTTACCCATCATCATGAAGATATTTTTGGTCATACTTCTCAAATTTTCTTCAAAATATTTAATACAACCTGGTTTTAATGCTGTAAGAATCTTGGCATAATTTTTGATTATAAGTTAAAAAATATTTTATCATTGTAAATGCCAGTAGCAAATCTTTGATATTATATGCATACGAATTTTTTATTTTAATGTGCATACTCTTTTTGAATGGACCTGTGAAAAATAGTATTTTGGGAAAAAGTTTAAGAATTGTCTTTAGTTCCACCTCAATTATCTTAACCTTCTGTTAATTAGTTTATGCGTATATACATAGTCTAATGACTGTTCACTTATCTATTTACCTATCTGAAGTTTAAGAATATATTAACAAAATACTTAAATACCCTGTAACAACATAGTCATGAGTTAAATAAACCACGAAGATGAGAGTGAGCATAGTGATATAGACATGCATCAACTATGCTGATGAGAAGGATATTAGTATTTATGAATTATGTTCCCCCTTTTTCCTAGAGCACTAGTTCTTCACTCAGACTAGTAATTTCTCATTTTCACTGTTTACTTTAGTTCTCAAAATCCATCCTTTTTATTTTCTGTTTACTTTTTTTTTCCCAGAGGGGCAGGGAGAGAACATGTGTGTGCACGAGAGAAAGAGAGAGAGAAGGGGTGGAGAGTGAGTAGGGGAGGGGTAGTGAGAGAGAGAATCTTAAGCAGGTTCCATGCTCAGCAGGGCCCGATCTCACAACCCTGAGATCATAACCTGAGCTGAAATCAAAGTTGGATGCTTAACCTAATAAGCCACCCAGGTGCATCAGTTTACTTTTTATTTTCATATTATATTCTACTGTTAATTGAGTATCTTTTCCCATTTAGACTTTAGATGCTGTTACATTCCTTTTGTGGAATCTTTAAAATTATCTTTTTTCCCCTGGTTCTCCCTTTCTTCTCTGTAATCTTGAGGCCCTCCTTCTCAGCATGTCATACTGTCTACACAATTACACTGGTTGCATTTGTTTCTAAGCTTTATATTTTTGAGCTTTCTATATAGCAAAATTGTGTTTGAAAGAAAACCATCAATCCTGTTAACTGCCCCCAAACTCAATCCTACCCTTGAATCTACCAACAAATCTGTATGGGAATGTAGGAATTAGGTAATAGTTTGTACTGAACAACCTCTGCTGAGATACAACAGGCTCTCTTCCTAATGAAAAATCATGCTCACTTTCTCTTTTTGTGGGGTAATATTTTTCCTTACTGAGTGATATGCAATTACTTGCGATCAAAAAGGAAGAGTTAATTGATCTGAGATGAAAAGATACATAGAAACGTACAGTTCCTCCAGCATTAACACCCCTCCATATGCGTAAGTACAAAGAAAAATTCTGAATCAACTTTTAGAAAGATGGATAAAGTTAGCTCTAATGGACTTGAATAAAACATGTTATTGCTAGAAAAATTCCAAAGGATTCATTTGTCAATCTGTGAGTCTAAAAGTCTCATGAAAAATAAGGAGAATCAAAGAATGTGACAATGGGAAAGGCCTAGAGATCATGTAGAGGCCCACACATCTTAAGGATGAGAAAATGAGGTCCAGTGACAGGAAAGGACTAGCCAGAGCCTCCTGAGGAATTACTGGGAGAGCCAAGAGTAGAACCAGGCCCACTCCAGTGCTCTCACTGGAGTTTGTTGAAGATGCCAAAATCAGTTTTCTGCAATCCATTGCTGCGATAGTTAGTCCTGAAACCTACTGGAGACTTAGTGATTATCCTAAAATTGACTGAAGGAAGTTGAAGGATATATTTTCCTATTCTTTTGATTGATTTCACAAAAAAATACATTTAAGTTGGAGTTAAAATTCAGGCTACCAAAAATGTCTGTATAATTTCAACATGGTTTTGAGTCTTTTTAGTGTATTGATGGTCTGTTTTTGTATATTATAATAAAGGTACATTGAAGTTTCCCCTATTATAAGTGTATTGTTTAAAACAAGTTGAAGTGTCTGAGTAGGGATGGTTTAACGGAAACACTTGGGAGGAAATTCCACTATTCCAAAGCATGCCTTCAGTATAGAAAAAGAGCAAATGTGTTGATTTTTCTTTTGGGTGTGTTGGTTTTCATTATGTCTTAGTCATAGCATAATATATGGAAAATTCATAGGACTTTATTTTAGCAAAGAAAATGAAATGGAACAGTTACTTAATGGTACAAGACATTTGGGCAAGAACCCAAGCACCTGGATATCTAAGATCTATAGCCTTCTTTAGAATAGCTGTTCCCTTCTTGTGTGTATGACTTTCATAGTCACAGATTGAACTATACAGAACTCTAACTGCCTCTATGTTTCTATAACTAAACCTCAAGTCTACCTTAAAGTCTCATTCTTTCTGAAGATAAAAATCAAAGGCATTTGTAAATCACTTATACCCTAAAGGGTTAGCATCCAAAATATATAAAGAACTTACAGAACTCAACGCACCAAATATTAATAATCTAATTAAAAATGGAGGAAGACATGAATAGACATTTCTCCAAAGAAGATGTCCAGACGCACATACACATATACACACACACACATATTACTCAGCCATAAAAAGAATGAAATCTTGCCATTTGCGATAACATGGATAGAGCTAGAGAGTATTATGCTACTTAAGTCAGAGAGGGCAAATACCATGATTTCACTTATACATGGAATTTAAGAAATGAAACAAATGAACAAAGGGGGTAAAAAGAGACTAAGAAGCAAATTAAGAAACAGACTCGTAACTATAGAAAAAACCTGATGGTTACCAGAAGGAAGGTGGATACAGGGATGGGTTAAATAGATGATAGATTTAAGTAGTACACTTGTAATGAACACTGGGTGTTGTTTGGAAGTGTTGAATCACTATATTGTACACCTGAAATTAATATTATGCTATATATTAACTAACTGGAATTTAAATAAAAACCTAGAAAAAAGGAAATGTGATCTAAAAAATTACATCACAGAAAGATTCTTTAAGTTAGTCTCTTTCTCTTTTTCCCCTTGTTCATTTGTTTTATTTCTTAAATTCCACATATGAGTGAAATCATAAGGTATCTGTCTTTCTCTGACTGACCTCTTTCACTTACCATTCATTATACCTTCTAATTCCATTCGTGTGATATATCTATATCTATATCTATCTATATCTATATCTATATCTATATCTATATCTATATATCTATCTATATCTATATCTATATATCTATCTATATCTATCTATATATCACATCTTGTTTATCTATTCATCCATGGATGGACACTTGGGCTGCTTCCACAATTTGGCTATTGTAAATAATGCTGCTATAAACATACAGGTACATGAATTCCTTTGAATTAGCTTTTTTCTTTTTGGGGGGTAAGTACCCAGTAGTGTGTCTACTGGATCATAGGGTAGCTCTACTTTTAAATTTCTGAGGAACCTTCATACGGTTTTCCAGAGTGGATGCACCAGTTTGCATTCCCACCAACAGTGTAAGAGGGTTCCCCTTTCTTCACAACTTCCCCAACATCTGTTTTTTCTTGTGTTGACTTTAGTCATTCTGACAGGTGTGAGGTGATATCTCATTGTACTTTTGATTTGTATTTCCCTGATGATGAGTGATGTTGAGCATCTTTTCATGTGTCTGGTAATTATCTGGATGTCTTCTTTGGGAAAATGTCTATTCATGTCTTCTGCCCATTTTTTAACTGGATTATTATTTTTGGTATGTTGTATTCTATAAGTTCTTTATATATTTTGGAATACTAACCCTTTATCAGATATGTCATTTGCAAATATCTTCTCCCATTCCATCAGTTGCCCTTTAATTTTGCTGATTGTTTCCCTTGTTATGCAGAAGCTTTTTATTTTTGTGAAGTCCCAATAGTTTATTTTTGCTTTTACTTACCTCGTCTCTGGAGACATATCTAGAAAGAAGTTCCTATAGTCCATGTCGAAGAGGTTATTGCCTGTGTTCTTCCCTAGGGTTTTAATGGTTCTATGCCTCATATTTAGGTCTTTAATCCATTTTGAATTTATTTATGTGTGTGGTGAAAGACACTGATCCAGTTTCATTCTTTTCCAAGTTACCATCCAGTTTTCCCAACGTGATTTGTTCAAGAGACTGTGTCTCTCCTATTGGATATTCTTTACTGCTTTGTTGAAGATTAATTGACCATAAAGTTGTGTGTTCATTTCTGGGTTTTCTATTCTGTTCCATTGATCTATGTGTCTATTTTCATATCAGTACCATACTGTTTGATCACTACAACTTTGTAATATAACTCAAAGTCCAGAACTGTGATACCTCCAGCTTACTTTTCTTTTTCAAGGTTGCTTTAGCTATTTGGGGTCTTTTGTGGTTTCATACAAATTTTAGGATTGTTGTTCTTGGTCTTTGAAAAATTCTGGTAGCATTTTGATAGGGATTGCATTAAATGTGTAGATTGCTTTGAGATGTAGACATGTTAACAGTATTTGTTTTTCAGATCCATGAGCAGGGAATGCTTCTCCACATCTTTGTGTCCCCTTCAATTTCTGTCAATGTTTTATAGTTTTCAGAGTATAGCTCTTTCACTTCTTTGGTTAAGTTTGGTTAAGTGAAATTGAGGTATCTTACTATTTTTGGTTCATTTGAAAATGGTATTGATTCCTTGATTTCTCTTTTTGCTGCTTCATTATTGCTGTATAGAAATGCAGCAGATTTCTGTGTTGACTTTGTATCCTGGACTTTACTGAATTCATTTATCAGTTCCAGCTGTTTTCTGATGGAGTCCTTAGGGTCTTTTATATAGAGTATTAACTGGACATCCCTGTCTTGTTCCTGACTATAGAGGAAGAGCTCTCGGTTTTTCCCCATTGAGAATAACATTAGCTGCGGGGTTTTTTATAGATGACCTTTATGATGTTGAGTTGTGTTCCTTTTCACCCTTCTTTGTTGAGGGCTTTTATCATGAAGGTATGCTTGTACTTTGTTAAGTGCTTTTTTTTTTTGCATCTACTGAAATGATAATACAATTCTTTAAAAAAAGATTTTATTTATTTATTTGAGAGAGAGCAAGAGAGCACAAGGGGGGCGGGGCAGTAGAGGGAGAGGGAGAATCGGGCTCCCCACTGAGCAGGGAGCCTAATGTGGGGCTCAATCCCAGAATCTTGGGATCATGACCTGAGCTGAAGGCAGGGACTTACCTGACTGAGCCACCCAGGTACCTCCATCATATGGTTCTTATCTTTTCCTTTATTAATGTGGCATATCATGTTGACTGATTTGCAAATGTTGAACTGTTCTTGCAACCCAGGAATAAACTCCAAATGGTCATGGTGAATGATTCTTACCATGTATTGCTGGATTTGGTTTGCTAGTATTTTATTGGGAAATTTTGCATCTGTGTTCATTAGGGATATTGGCCTGTAGTTCTCTTTTTAGTGGTTTCTTTATCTAGTTTTGGTATCAGAAAATGCTGGCCTCATAAAATCAATTTGGAAGTTTTCCCTCATTTTCTATTTTCTGGAATAGTTTGAGAAGAATAGGTATTAACTCTTCTTTAAATGTTTGGTGGAATTCCTCTGGGAAGCCATCTGGCCCTGGACTTTTGTTTGTTGGGAATTTTTTGATTACTGATTCAATTCCTTTGCTAGTTTTCAGTCTGTTGATTTTTTTTGTTTCCTTCTGTTTTAGTTTTGGTAGTTTTATATGTTTCTAGGAATTTATCCATTTCTTCCAGGTTGTCCAATTTGTTGGCATATAGTTTTTCATAACATTCTCTTATAATTGTTTGTATTTCTGTGGTGTTTGTTGTTATTTCTCCTCTCTCATTTGTGATTTTATTTATTTCAGTCCTTTCTCTTTTCTTTTTGGTGAATCTGCCTACAAGGCTTATCAATTTTATTAATTTTTTCAATGAGCCAGCTTCTGGTTTCATTGATCCATTCTACTGGATTTTTTTTTGTTTGTTTGTTTGTCTGTTTCTATATAATTTATTTCTGTTGTAATCTTTATTATTTCCTTCCTTCCTCTGCTTTTAGGCTTCATTTGTTGTTCTTCTTCTAGCTTCTTTAAGTGTAAATTTAAGTTGTTTATTTGAAAATTTTTTGGCTTCTTGAGGTAGGCCTCTGTTGCTATATATATTCCTCTTTGTTTTTATTTTATTTTATTAAAAATTTTTTTATTGGAGTTCAATTTGCCGACATATAGCACAACACCCAGTACTCATCCTGCCAAGTGCCCCCCTCAGTGCCCATCACCCAGTCACCCCAAACCCCCACCCATCTCCCCTTCCACTATCCTTTATTCATTTCCCAGAGTTAGGTATCTCTCATGTTTTGTCACCCTCACTGATATTTTCACTCATTTTCTCTCCTTTCCCCTCCATTCCCTTTCACTATTTTTATATTCCCCAAATGAATGAGACCATATAATGTTTGTCCTTTTCTGATTGACTAATTTCACTCAGCATAATACCCTCCAGTTCCATCCATGTCGAAGCAAATGGTGGGTATTTGTCATTTCTAATGGCTGAGTAGTATTCTATTGTATACAGAGACCACATCTTCTTTATCCATTCATCTTTCAATGGACACCGAGGCTCCTTCCACAGTTTGGCTATTGTGGACATTGCTGCTAGAAACATCGGGATGCAGGTGTCCCGGCGTTTCATTGCATCTGTATCTTTGGGGTAAATCCCCAGAAGTGCAGTTGCTGGGTCGTAGGGCAGGTCTATTTTTAACTCTTTGAGGAACCTCCACACAGTTTTCCAGAGTGGCTGCACCAGTTCACATACCCACCAACAGTGCAACAGGGTTCCCCCTTATCCACATCCTCTACATTTGTTGTTTCCTGTCTTGTTAATTTTTCCCATTCTCACTGGTGTGAGGTGGTATCTCACTGTGGTTTTGATGTGTATTTCCCTGATGGCCAGTGATGCAAAGCATTTTCTCATGTGCGTGTTGGCCATGTCTATGTCTCCCTCTGTGACACTTCTGTTCATGTCTTTTGCCCATTTCATGATTGGATTGTTTGTTTCTTTGCTGTTGAGTTTAAGAAGTTCTTTATAGATCTTGGAAACTAGCCCTTTATCTGATAGGTCATTTGCAATTCTTCTCCCATTCTGTAGGTTGTCTTTTCGTTTTATTGACTGTTTCTTTTGCTGTGCAGAAGCTTTTTATCTTGATGAAGTCCCAATAATTCATTTCTGCTTTTGTTTCTCTTGCCTTCATGGATGTATCTTGCAAGAAGTTACTGTGGCCAAGTTCAAAAAGGGTGTTGCCTGTGTTCTCCTCTAGGATTTTGATGGAATCTTGTCTCACATTTAGATCTCTCATCCACTTTGAGTTTATCTTTGTGTATGGTGTAAGAGAATGGTCTAGTTTCCTTCTTCTGCATGTGGATGTCCAATTTTCCCAGCACCATTTATTGAAGAGACTGTCTTTCTTCCAGTTGATAGTCTTTCCTACTTTGTCGAATATTAGTTGACCATAAAGTTGAGGGTCCACCTCTGGATTATTTATTCTGATCCATTGATCTATGTGTCTGTTTTTGTGCCAGTACCACACTGTCTTGATGACCACAGCTTTGTAGTACAACCTGAAATCTGGCATTGTGATGCCCCCAGCTATAGTTTTCTTTTTTAAAATTCCTCTGGCTATTTGGGGTCTTTTCTGATTCCACACAAATCTTCAGATGATTTATCCCAACTCTCTGAAGAAAGTCGATGATATTTGGATAGGGATGACATTAAATGTGTACATTGCCCTGGGTGACATTGACATTTTTACAATATTAATTCTTCCAATCCATGAGCATGGAATATTTTTCCATCTCTTTGTGTCTTCCTCAATGTCTTTCAGAAGTGTTCTATAGTTTTTAGGGTATAGATCCTTTACCTCTTTGGTTAAGTTTATTCCTAGGTATGTTATGCTTTTGGGTGCAATTGTAAATGGGATTGACTCCTTAATTTCTCTTCTTCAGTCTCATTGTTAGTGTATAGAAATGCCACTGACTTCTGGGCATTGATTTTGTATCCTGCCATGCTACCAAATTGCTGTATGAGTTCTAGCCATCTTGGGGTGGAGGCTTTTGGGTTTTCTATGTAGAGTATCATGTCATTGGCGAAGAGGGAGAGTTTGACTTCTTCTTTCCCAATTTGAATGCCTTTAATGTCCTTTTGTTGTCTGAATACTGAGGCTAGGACTTTCAGTACTATGTTGAATAACAATGGTGAGAGTGGACATCCCTGTCTTACTCCTGATCTTAGGGGAAAGGCTCCCAGTGCTTCCCCATTGAGAATGATATTTGCTGTGGGCTTTTCATAGATGGCTTTTAAGATGTTGAGGAAAGTTCCCTCTATCCCTACACTCTGAAGAGTTTTGATCAGGAATGGATGCTGTATTTTGTCAAATGCTTTCTCTGCATCTATTGAGAGGATCATATGGTTGGTTTTTCTCTTGCTGATATAATCAATCACATTGATTGCTTTATGAGTGTTGAACCAGCCTTGCATCCCAGGGATAAATCCCACTTGGCCATGGTGAATAATCTTCTTATGTATTGTTGGATCCTATTGGCTAGTATCTTGTTGAGAATTTTTGCATCCGTGTTCATCAGGGATATTGGTCTATAATTCTCCTTTTTGGTGGGGTGTTTGTCTGGTTTTGGAATTAAGGTGATGTTGGCCTCATAGAACGAGTTTGGAAGTACTCCATCTCTTTCTCTCTTTCAGATCAGATTTAGTAGAATAGGTATGGTTTCTTCTTTAAACGTTTGATAGAATTCCCCTGGGAAGCCATCTGGCCCTGGACTTTTGTGTCTTGGGAGGTTTTTGATGACTGTTTCAATTTCCTCCCTGGTTATCAGCCTGCTCAGGTTTTGTATTTCTTCCTGTTCCAGTTTTGGTAGTTTGTGGTTATCCAAAAATGCATCCATTTCTTCTAGATTGCCTAATTTATTGACGTATAGCTGCTCATAATAAGTTTTTAAAATCGTTTGTATTTCCTTGGTGTTGGTAGTGATCTCTCCTTTCTCATTCTTGATTTGATTAATTTGAGTCTTTTCTCTCTTCTCTTTAATAAGGTTGGTTAATGGTTTATCTATCTTATTAATTCTTTCAAAGAACCAACTCCTGGTTTTGTTAATCTGTTCCACAGTTCTTCTGATCTCTATTTCATTGAGTTCTGCTTTAATCTTTATCAACTCTCTTCTTCTTCTGGATGTAGAATCTATTTGCTGTTTTTTCTCCAGCTCCTTTAGGTGCAAGGTTAGCTTTTGTATTTGAGTTCTTTCCAATTTTTGGATGGATGCTTGTATTGCAATGTATTTCCCTCTCAGGACTGCTTTTGCTGTATCCCAAATATTTTGAACAGTTGTATCTTCATTCTCATTAGTTTCCATGAATCTTTTTAATTCTTCTCTAATTTCCTGGTTGACCCTTTTAGCAGGATGGTCCTTTACCACCACGCGTTTGAAATCCTTCCAACTTCTTCGTGTGATTCAGTTCTAGTTTAAAGCATTATGGCCTGAAAATATGCAGGGGATGATCCCAGTTTTTTGGTATCAGTTAAGACCTGATTTGTGATCCAGTATGTGTTCTATTCTGGTGAAAGTTCCATGTGCACTTGAGAAGAATGTGTATTCAGTTGCATTTGGATGTAAATTTCTGTAAATATCTGTGAAATCCATCTGGTCCAGTGTATATTGAAAGCTCTTGTTTCTTTGGAGATGTTGTGCTTAGAAGATCTGTCAGTTATAGAAAACACAGTGTTCAAGTCACCAAGTATAAGTGTATTATTATCTAAGTATGTCTTAACTTTGGTTATTAATTGATTGATATACTTGGCAGCTCCCACATTTGGGGCATAAATATTCATGATTGTTAGTTCCTCTTGTTGGATAGATCCTTTAAGTATGATATAGTGTCCCTCTTCATCTCTTACTACAGTCTTTGTGATAAACTTTAATTTATCTGATATTAGGATGGCTACCCCTGCTTTCTCTTGAGGAGCATTTGAATGGTAAATGGTTCTCCAACCTTTTACTTTCAGGCTGTAGGTGTCCTTATGTCTAAAATGAGTCTCTGGTAGACAGCAAATAGATGGGTCTTGCTTTTTTATCTGGTCTGAAACCCTGCGCCTTTTGAGGGAATCGTTAAGCCCATTCACGTTCAGAGTTATTATTGAAAGATATGAATTTAGCATCATCATAATACCCTCTCAGTCCCTGTTCTTGTGGATTGTTTCCTTGGACTTCCTCTTTCTTTTACAGAGTTTTCCTTAATATTTCTTGCAGAGCTGGTTTGGTGGTCACATATTCTTTCAGTTTCTGCCTATCTTGGAAGCTCTTTATCTCTCCTATTCTGAATGAGAGCCTTGCTGGATCAAGTATTCTTGGCTGCATGTTCTTCTCATTTAGGACCATAAATATATCCTGCCGGCCCTTTCTGGCCTGCCAGGTCTCTGTGGAGAGGTCTGCTGTTAACCTAATACTACTCCCAATAAAGGTTAGGGATCTCTTGTCCCTTGCTGCTTTAAGTATCCTCTCTTTATCTTTGGAATTTGAAAGTTTCACTATTAAATGTTGGGGTGTTGAACGGTTTTTATTGATTTAAGGGGGGAATCTCTCTATCTCCTGGATCTGAATGCCTGTTTCCCTCCCCAAGTTAAGGAAGTTCTCAGCTATGATTTGTTGAAATACACTTTCTGGTCCTCTGTCCCTTTTGGCACCCTCTGGAACCCCAATAAATGTAGATTTTTTTTCCTTCTGAGGCCGTCATTTATTTCCCTTAACCTTTCCTCATGATCTTTTAATTGTTTTTCTATTTTTTCCTCAGCTTCCTTCTTTGCCATCAACTTGTCTTCTATGTCCCTCACTGTTCCACCTTGTTAACCCTCATCATTAGGACCTCCAGTTTGGATTGCATCTCATTTAATTGCTATTTTATTTTATTTTATTTTATTTATTTTATTTTATTTTATTTTATTTTATTTTATTTTATTTATTTTATTATTTTATTTTATTATATTTTATTTTATTTTATTTATTTTTCATTTAATTGATTTTCTATTTCAGCCTGATTAGATCTAAATCCTGCAGTCACGAAGTCTCTTGAATCCTTTATGCCTTTTTCCAGAGCCACCAGTAGCTTTTTAATTGTGCTTCTGAATTGGCTTTCTGACATTGAATTGTAATCCAAATTCTGTAACTCTGTGGGAGAGAGGACTGTTTCTGATTGTTTCTTTTGTGGTTTTTCCTTCTAGTCATTTTGCTCAATGCAGAGTGGCCAAAAACAAGTTGTACTGGAAAAAGGAGAAAGAGACAGAAAAAAGGGAGGGGGGGGGAACAAACAGAAAACAAAAAACAAGGGAGAGTATCCTCTGATTCTATATACTGTAAATCCCTCAACACCCCCTGGAATATTCCAGCACTGCTTGGTCAATTACTTGCTTTTCCCCTGTCCTTACAGCTGGTCTTCTGGGGGAGGGGCCTGCTGTGCTGATTCTCAGGTGTGTGCACCTGGGGGAGCTGCCCAGCCCCTTGCCAAGTGCACGGGTCAGTGGGAGCTGTTTATCCTGTGAGGCCCCTGCTCAGTCCCAGGTACAAGGTGACACCAGGAGGAGCAACAACAGTGGCAGCAGCCAGCTCTCCAGCTCTGGTCAGCTCCCGCAGTAACTACCACAGTGTCCCACTCCGCAGGGTCCTGGATGCTCCGGGGGTGAGGGGCGCTGATCTGCCCAGCTCGGGGCGCCCGGCGACAGGAGCGTCCTTGCTGTCCTGTGTCCTCCCGGCCTCTGCCTGTCGCGGGGAGCGCCGGACCTTGGGCTGTGTCCCTCAGTGCCCTGGGCTCCGGGGCCTGCACCACTGTGACCGCGCTCCCGGGGCGCGCAGCCCCCTCTGGGCAGAGGTGCCTCTGGGGCTGCGCGGCCCCCTCCGTGCGGAGCCACTGCCCGAGCCACCCCCGAGCTGCTCCCCCGGCCCCGCCTTTGCGCGCTGCAGCCCTTTAGGGCGCTCTGCCCGGGGTGTGGGGCGCGCTCTCCCCCGAGGGCGCACCTCCTCTGTGAGTGCCCCTGGGAACCCTGGGGGCTCCACTGCCCCTGCTGGGATCCTGCCCGAGCTCCCTGCGAGCGCCTTTCCCTCCAGGAAGATTGGTGAAGCTCCTGCTTCTCCGGGCCTGGGTTTTCCTGTCCTGGAGGCTCTCACCGCTGGGCTTTAGCCCGGCTCCTTGCGGGGGCCCCTCCCCCTTGGATGTTATTTATTTATTTATTTATTTATTTATTTATTTATTTATTTTTCCGTCTTCCTACCTTGATAGAAGCGCGAACTCTTCTCACTGTAGCCTTCCAGCTGGTCTCTCTTTAAATCTCAGACTAAATTCGTAGGTTTTCAGGATTTGAAAGTTATCTGGTTAAGTTGGTGGGGACAGGTGACTTGGGGACCCTACTCTTCCGCCATCATGCCCCGCCTCCCAATTCCTATATATTCCTCTTTGGACTTCTTTTGCTGCATTCGAAAGGTTTTCCACTACTGTGTTTTCATTTTCATTTGTTTCAATGTTTTTTTTTAAATTTCTTCTTTGATTTCCTGATTGACTCATTTATTCTTTAGTAGCATGTCATTTAACTTCCATGTATTTGTGGTCTTTCTAGATTTTTTTCTGACTGGATGGCTCAGTCATCTGGGCAGCCAGCTCTTGATTTCAGCTCAGGTCATGATCTCAGGGTCATGGGATTGAGCCCCACTCTGGGCTTTACATTTAGTATGGAGTCTGCTTCAAACTCTCTCTCCTTCTCCTTTTGCCCCTCTGCCAATCTTGCTCTCTAAAATAAATAAATAAATCTTTTAAAAAAATAGTGCCATGGTACTACTTTAATCTTTTTATATTTCTTAAGGCCTGTCTTGTGCTAATATACGATCTGTTCTAGATAATGTTCCATGTGCACTAGAAAATATTGTGTATTCTTGCTGTTTTAGGATGGAATGTTCTGAATGTATCTGTTAAATTCATCTAGTCCAGTGTATCATTCAAAGCCATTGTTTCTTTGTTGATTTTCTGCTTAGATGATCTAAGTCCATTGATGAAGGGGAGTGGTAAAGTATGCTCATACTATTGTATTATTATCAATGAGTTCATTTATATATGTTAATAATTTTTTAATATATTTGAGTGCTCTCATATTGGGGGCATAAATACTTACAATCACTATATCTTCTTGTTGGAATGTCCCATTTCTCAAATATCCTGTTACAGTCTTTGTTTTATTTTTATTTATTTTATTTATTTATTTATTTTTTTAATTTATGATAGAGAGAGAGAGAGGCAGAGACACAGGGAGAGGGAGAAGCAGGCTCCATGCACCGGGAGCCCGATGTGGGATTCGATTCCCGGTCTCCAGGATCGCTCCCTGGGCCAAAGGCAGCTGCGCCACCCAGGAATCCCCCAGTCTTTTAAAATCTAGTTTGTGGGGCAGCTCCAGTGGCACAGCGGTTTCGCTCCGCCTTCAGCCGGGAGTGTGATATTTGAGACCCGGAATAGAGTCCCACATCAGGCTCCCTGCCCGGAGCCTGCTTCTCCCTCTGCCTGTGTCTGCCTCTCTCTGTGTGTGTCTGTCATGAATAAATAAATAAAATCTTTAAAAAAATAAATAAAATCTAGTTTGATATAACTATTGCTGCTCTGGCTTTCTTTTGACATCCATTTGCATGATAAATATTTCTCCATTCCTTCACTTTCAATCTGCAGAGTATGCAGTTCTAAAATGAGTCTCTTGTAGGCAACATATATATGGGTCTTGCTTTTTAATCCATTTTGACACTCTATATCTTTTGGTTGGAGCTGTTAGTCCATTTACATCCAAAGTAATTATTGATAGATATGTATGTATTGCCATTTTATTGCTTGGTTTATAATTGTTTCTGGAGACTTTTCTCTGATCCTTTTTTGTCTTTGTCACTTTTGGTCTGTCTTTTCCACTCAAAGAGCCCCCTTTAATACTTCTCACAGGGCTGATTTAGTGGTCACAAACTCTGTTAGGTTTTGTTTGTCTGGGAAACACTTTATCTTTCCTTCTATTCTGAATGATGGCCTTGCTGAATAGAATATTATTGGCTGTTTATTTTTCTCATTTATCACGTTGAATATATCAGGCCACTCCTTTCTGGTCTGCCATGTTTTTATTGAGAAATCTCCAGGTTACTTTAAGGGTTTTCCCTTTTAAGTTAAGAACTTCTTTTGCTTTGTTGCTTTTAGGGTTTTTCTTTATTGCTATATTTTCCAAATGTAATTACAATAGTCTTGGTGTTGGCCTGCTTTTTTTGATTTTGATAGGAGTTCTCTGTGCCTCCTGGAGGTGAATGTCTGTTTCTTTTCCCAGATTAAGGAAGTTTTCAGCTATTATTAACTCAAATGAATTTTCTGTCCCCTTTTCTCTCTCTTTTTCTTCTGGGACTCCTATAATACAAATATTATTAAGTTTGATGGAGTCACTGACTTCTCTAAGTCTATTCTTGTGTTGCATAATTCTTTGTTCTGTTTTGTTCAGCTTCATTCTTTTCCATTGTTTTATCTTCTATGTGACTAATTAGTTCCTCTGCTTCTTCCAGCCTGCTGTTCATTCTATCAAACATGCTTCTAATCTCATTTATTACACTCTTCATCTCTGATTGATTCTTTTTAACTTTTTTCTGTCTGTTGTAAAGATCTCTCTGATGTCTTCTATTCCTTTCTCAAGCCCAAAGTGTATGTTTATGATAGTTGCTTTAAATTCTCCATCAGGCATAGGGGGACCTGGGTGGCTCAGTCAGTTGTGTCTGACTCTTGATTTTGGCTCAGGTAATGGTCTCAGGGTTGTGAGATTGAGTCCCATGTCAGGTTCTGCACTGGGCATGGAGCCTGCTTGGGATTGTTTCTCTCCCTCTCCCCCTCTTTCTTTCTTTCTAAAAAAAATCTCCACTAGGCATGTTACTTATATCTGTTACTTAGATCTCTGGCCATGACCTTGTTATTTCATTTGGTATAAATTCTTCCCTCGTCTCATTTTTCCTAAGTCTCTGTCTTCTCCTGAGTGTTAGAAAATCCAATTATGTCCCCTGCTCCTAAAAGTAATGGCCTTATGGAGGAGAGATCATATAGTGCCCAGGGCTTGGCACTTCAGACAGTGTCTGCAGCATGTGCCACATGAGCTGTGGTGTTGTGTTTTGGCTGCTCTATCCTTCAGGCCAGTCATCTGCAGAGGCTTTCCTTGCTTGCAGTGGCCAGTGTTTGGACGCTAGTCTGAATATGGTGAGTTTTAACTAGATGTGCTCTGGTGTACTTATTAAATAAGACCTGATACTTCTTCCACTAGATCTATAGAACTCCTTCCACTAGAACTGTAGAACTCTCTGGTTTGGTGCTGTGATGTGGACAGAGGTTTCTGATGCTTTCTATAGAAGGGTCCCACTGCACTGGAATGAGGCACGCTTTTCTGAGGAGGAAAGTTCCACCAGAGTGCAGAGGTATGGCATTGGGTGCAAGCAAGTTAAGTAGCCACTGTCAGCACTATACTGCTTCCCATAGGTGGCTCTGTGTTTATGCTGGCAGGCCAGGGAGGGAAATGGCACCAGCCAGCTCCTTTGTCCCCACAGAGCTGTCTCCATGAATGCTGCTTCTCAGGGACATACTCCAAGAAGAGCAAATTATCTCCCCACCACGTGCCCCTAGGTGCTCTTCAGATTGCTGTCCCCATGCTGTCCTACCCTTGGGTTGTTTGCCTGCCTTCTTTCTATGAGTAGCACGGTGCCCTCCAGGCTCTGTACCAACCAAACCCACTGACCTTTAAAACTCCAGGCTTTGAGCCCTACTGGTAGCAATAACTCATATAATTCAGCCCCTCTCATTTTTCAAGTGAATGGCTTTGGGGAAATATTCTCTTTGTGTGTTCCCCTGTGTGCTCCTCTCTCTCTTACCCTTTTCTGTGACCATGGCTCCCTCTCCTCTGCAGAACCTGCAATCCATTTCTCTCCTAAACTACATCTCCATATTTACTACCTTCTTCAATGTGGCCTCTTCTCTCCCTTTAGTTGTGGAGTTTGTACTGTCAGTCTTCAGGTTGATTTCTGGGTTATTTAGGATGATTTGATTGCTATCAAGTAGTGTTCACAGGACAAGACAGGTCTAGGGCCCTTCACTCTGCTGCCACCTTCCTCTACCAACATACTCTTGATTTATAGAGAGTAAACTAATGGTCACCAGAGGGGAGCCGGGTGGGGGCATGGGTGAAGTAGGTGATGGGGATTAAGGAGTGCAAGTGTTGTGATGATCACAGGGTGATGCGTGAAATTGTTGGATCACTGTATTGTACATCTGAAATTAATAGAACACTATATGTTAACTATAGTGGAATTAAAATTTTTAAAAAAAGAGAATATTACTTTTAGAAATGTAGCCAGGGGCGGAGGGGCAAGATGGCGGAAGAGTAGGGTCCCCGAGTCACCTGTCCCCACCAAATTACCTAGATAACCTTAAAATCATCCTGAAAATCTACGAATTCAACCTGAGATTTAAAGAGAGAACAGCTGGAATGCTACAGTGAGAAGAGTTCACGTTTTATCAAGGTAGGAAGATGGGGGGAAAAAGAAATAAAGGAACAAAAGGCCTCCAAGGGGGAGGGGCCCCGCGAGGAGCCGGGCTGAGGCCGGGGCGAGTGTCCCCAGGACAGGAGAGCCCCGTCCCGGAGAAGCAGGAGCTGCACCGACCTTCCCGGGCGGAAAGGGGCTCGCAGGGAGTTGGAGCAGGATCCAGGAGGGCGGGGATGCCCTTGGGCTCCCGGGGACACTAACAGGCACCTGCGCCCCTGGGAGATGCGCCGAGCTCCCTAAGGGCTGCAGCGCGCACGGCGGGACCCGGAGCAGCTCGGAGGGGCTCGGGGGGAGGAAGAGGCTCCGTGCGGAGGGGGCTGCGGGGCGGGAGCAGCTCGGAGGGCTCGGGGGCTGCTCCCCGGAGGGCTCGGGGGCTGCTCCCCGGAGGGGGCTGCGGGGCGGGAGCAGCCCGGGGGGGGGGGGCTCGGGGGCGGCTCCGCGGAGGGGGCTGCGGGGCGGGAGCGCGAATCCAACAGCGCAGGCTCCGGAGCACTGGGCGCCGGGACACAGCCCAGGATCCGGCCTCCCCCGGGACAGGCAGAGGCCGGGAGGGCCCAGGACAGCGAGGACGCTCCTGCCCCGAGCTGAGCAGATCAGCGGCCCCGCCCCGGAGCCTCCAGGCCCTGCAGACGGAGAGCTCCGGAGTTCCTGCGGGGGCTGAATCCAGGGCTCCAGAGCTGGCACCGCCACCGGGGCTGTTCCTTCTGGGGCCTCACCGGGTAAACAACCCCCACTGAGCCCTGCACCAGGCAGGGGGCAGAGCAGCTCCCCCAAGTGCTAACACCTGAAAATCAGCACAATAGGCCCCTCCCCCAGAAGA
This sequence comes from Canis aureus, assembly GCF_053574225.1. Classification (NCBI taxonomy): domain Eukaryota; kingdom Metazoa; phylum Chordata; class Mammalia; order Carnivora; family Canidae; genus Canis; species Canis aureus. The sequence goes on from NC_135625.1 coordinate 44,786,538, forward strand.
CCAGCTAGATGGACAAGTTCTAGGGGAAGTCAAGGGACTTAAAGTATACAGAATCAGAAGATACTCCCCCGTGGTTTTTTGTTTTTTCTTTTTTCTTTTTGATTTCTGTTTGCTTTCCCCACCCTTTTTTCCCTTTCTTTCCTTTTCTTTCTCTTTTTCTACTCTCTTTTTTTTTCTTCCATTTTTCTTTTTTCTTTTTCTCTGTTCTTTCCATCTTTCTCTGCTCTCTTTTTCTCCTTTTCCCAATACAACTTGTTTTTGGCCACTCTGCACTGAGCAAAATGACTAGAAGGAAAACCTCACCTCAGAAGAAAGAATCAGAAACAGTCCTCTCTCCCACAGAGTCACAAAATCTGGATTACAATTCAATGTCAGAAAGCCAATTCAGAAGCACTATTATACAGCTACTGGTGGCTCTCGACAAAAGCATAAAGGACTCAAGAGACTTCATGACTGCAGAATTTAGAGCTAATCAGGCAGAAATTAAAAATCAATTGAATGAGATGCAATCCAAACTAGAAGTCCTAATGACGAGGGTTAACGAGGTGGAAGAACGAGTGAGTGACATAGAAGACAAGTTGATGGCAAAGAGGGAGACTGAGGAAAGAAGAGACAATTAAAAGACCATGAGGATAGATTAAGGGAAATAAATGACAGCCTGAGGAAGAAAAACCTACGTTTAATTGGGTTCCCAAGGGAGCCGAAAAGGACAGAGGTCCAGAATGTGTATTTGAACAAATCATAGCTGAAAACTTTCCTAATCTGGGAAGTGTAACAGGCATTCAGATCCAGGAAATAGAGAGATCCCCCCCTAAAATCAATAAAAACCGTTCAACACCTCAACATTTAATAGTTAAGCTTGCAAATTTCAAAGATAAAGAGAAGATCCTTAAAGCAGCAAGAGACAAGAAATCCCTGACTTTTATGGGGAGGAGTATTAGGGTAACAGTAGACCTCTCCACAGAGGCCTGGCAGGCCAGAAAGGGCTGGCAGGATATATTCAGAGTCCTAAATGAGAAGAACATGCAACCAAGAATACTTTATCCAGCAAGGCTCTCATTCAGAATGGAAGGAGAGAGAAAGAGCTTCCAAGACAGGCAGGAACTGAAAGAATATGTGACCTCCAAACCAGCTCTGCAAGAAATTTAAAGGGGTACTCTTAAAATTCCCCTTTAAGAAGAAGTTCAGTGGAACAATCCACAAAAACAAGGACTGAATACATATCATGATGACACTAAACTTATATCTTTCAAGAGTAACTCTGAACGTGAACAGGCTTAATGACCCCATCAAAAGGCGCAGGGTTTCAGACTGGATAAAAAAGCAGGACCCATCTATTTGCTGTCTACAAGAGACTCATTTTAGACAGAAGGACACCTACTGCCTGAAAATAAAATGTTGGAGAACCATTTACCATTCGAATGGTCCTCAAAAGAAAGCAGGGGTAGCCATCCTTATATCAGATAAACTAAAATTTACCCCGAAGACTGTAGTGAGAGATGAAGAGGGACACTATCTCATACTTAAAGGATCTATCCAACAAGAGGACTAACAGTCCTCAATATATATCCCCCGGATGTGGGAGCTGCCAAATATATCAATCAATTAATAACCAAAGTGAAGAAATACTTAGATAATAATACACTTATATTTGGTGACTTCAATTTAGTGCTTTCTACACTCGATAGGTCTTCTAAACACAACATCTCCAAAGAAACAAGAGCTTTGGGAATCCCTGGGTGGTGCAGCGGTTTGACGCCTGCCTTTGGCCCAGGGCGCGATCCTGGAGACCTGGGATCGAATCCCACGTCGGGCTCTCGGTGCATGGAGCCTGCTTCTCCCTCTGCCTGTGTCTTTGCCTCTCTCTCTCTCTCTGTGACTATCATAAATAAAAAAAATTTTTTTTAAATATTTTTTAAAAAAAGAAAAGAAACGAGAGCTTTAAATGATACACTGGACCAGATGGATTTCACAGATATCTACAGAATTTTACATCCAAACTCAACTGAATACACATTCTTCTCAAGTGCACATGGAACTTTCTCCAGAATAGACCACATACTGGGTCACAAATCGGGTCTGAACCGATACCAAAAGATTGGGATGATCCCCTGCATATTCTCAAATGATAATGCCTTGAAATTAGAACTAAATCACAACAAGAAGTTTGGAAGGACTTCAAACACGTGGAAGTTAAGGACCATCCTGCTAAAAGATGAAAGGGTCAACCAGGAAATTAAGGAAGAATTAAAAAGATTCATGGAAACTAATGAGAATGAAGATACAACCGTTCAAAATCTTTGGGATGCAGCAAAAGCAGTCCTGAGGGGGAATACATCGCAATACAAGCATCCATTCAAAAACTGGAAAGAACTCAAATACGAAAGCTAACCTTACACCTAAAGGAGCTAGAGAAAAAACAGCAAATAGATCCTACACCCAGCAGAAGAAAAGACTTAATAAAGATTCGAGCAGAACTCAACGAAATCGAGACCAGAAGAACTCTGGAACAGATCAACAAAACCAGGAGCTGGTTCTTTGAAAGAATTAATAAGATAGATAAACCATTAGCCAGCCTTAAAAAGAAGAGAGAGAAGACTCAAATTAATAAAATCATGAATGAGAAAGGAGAGATCACTACCAACACCAAGGAAATACAAACGATTTTAAAAACTTATTATGAACAGCAATACGCCAATAAATTAGGCAATTTAGAAGAAATGGACGTATTTCTGGAAAGCCACAAACTACCAAAACTGGAACAGGAAGAAATACAAAACCTGAACAGGCTGATAACCAGGGAGGAAATTGAAGCAGTCATCAAAAACCTCCCAAGACACAAAAGTCCAGGGCCAGGTGACTTCCCAGGGGAATTCTATCAAACGTTTAAAGAAGAAACCATACCTATTCTCCTAAAGCTGTTTGGAAACATAGAGATGGAGTACTTCCAAATTCGTTCTATGAGGCCAGCATCACCTTAATTCCAAAACCAGACAAAGACCCCACCAAAAAGGAGAATTACAGACCATTATCCATGATGAACATGGATGCAAAAATTTTCAACAAGATACTAGCCAATAGGATCCAACAGTACATTAAGAAAATTATTCACTATGACCAAGTAGGATTTATTCCCGGGACACAAGGCAGGTTCAACACTCATAAAACAATCAATGTGATTCATCATATCAGCAAGAGAGAAACCAAGAACCATATGATCCTCTCATTAGATGCAGAGAGCATTTGACAAAATACAGCATCCATTCCTGATCAAAACTCTTCAGAGTGTAGGGATAGAGGGAACATTCCTCAACATCTTAAAAGCCATCTACAAAAAGCCCACAGCAAATATCATTCTCAATGGGGAAGCACTGGGAGCCTTTTCCCTAACATCAGGAGCAAGACAGGGATGTCCACTCTCACCACTGCTATTCAACGTAGTACTGGAAGTCCTAGCCTCAGCAATCAGACAACAAAAAGACATTAAAGGCATTCAAATTGGCAAAGAAGAAGTCAAACTCTCCCTCTTCGCCGATGACATGATACTCTACATAGAAAACCCAAAAGCCTCCATCCCAAGATTGCTAGAACTCATACAGCAATTTGGTAGCGTGGCAGGATACAAAATCAATGCCCAGAAGTCAGTGGCATTTCTTTTTTTTTTAATTTTTATTTATTTATGACAGTCACAGAGAGAGAGAGAGAGAGAGAGAGGCAGAGACACAGGCAGAGGGAAAAGCAGGTTCCATGCACCGGGAGCCCGACGTGGGATTCGATCCCGGGTCTCCAGGATCGTGCCCTGGGCCAAAGATAGGCGCTAAACCACTGCGCCACCCAGGGATCCCTATACACTAACAATGAGACTGAAGAAAGAGAAATTAAGGAGTCAATCCCATTTACAATTGCACCCAAAAGCATAAGATACCTAGGAATAAACCTAACCAAAGAGGTAAAGGATCTATACCCTAAAAACTACAGAACACTTCTGAAAGACATTGAGGAAGACACAAAGAGATGGAAAAATATTCATGCTCATGGATTGGAAGAATTAATATTGTGAAAATGTCAATGTTACCCAGGGCAATTTACACGTTTAATGCAATCCCTATCAAAATACCATGTACTTTCTTCAGAGAGTTAGAACAAATTATTTTAAGATTTGTGTGGAATCAGAAAAGACCCTGAATAGCCAGGGGAATTTTAAAAAAGAAAATCATATCTGGGGGCATCACAATGCCAGATTGCAGGTTGTACTACAAAGCTGTGGTCATCAAGACAGTGTGGTACTGGCACAAAAATAGACGCATAGGTCAATGGAACAGAATAAATAATCCAGAGGTGGACCCTCAACTTTATGGTCAACTAATATTCGACAAAGGAGGAAAGACTATCCACTGGAAGAAAGACAGTCTCTTCAATAAATGGTGCTGGGAAAATTGGACATCCACATGCAGAAGAATGAAACTAGACCACTCTCTTTCACCATGCACAAAGATAAACTCAAAATGGACGAAAGATAAATGTGAGACAAGATTCCATCAAAATCCTAGAGGAGAACACAGGCAACACCCTTTTTGAACTTGGCCACAGTAACTTCTTGCAAGATACATCCATGAAGGCAAAAGAAACAAAAGCAAAAATGAACTATTGGGACTTCATCAAGATAAGAAGCTTTTGCACAGCAAAGGATACAGTCATAAAAACTAAAAGACAACCTACAGAATGGGAATAGATATTTGCAAATGACCTATCAGATAAAGGGCTAGTTTCCAAGATCTATAAAGAACTTATTCAACTCAACACCAAAGAAACAAACAATCCAATCATGAAATGGGCAAATGACATGAAGAGAAATCTCACAGAGGAAGACATAGACATGGCCAACACGCACATGAGAAAATGCTCTGCATCACTTGCCATCAGAGAAATACAAATCAAAACTACAATGAGATACCACCTCACACCAGTGAGAATGGGGAACATTAACAAGGCAGGAAACCACAAATGTTGGAGAGGATGCGGAGAAAAGGGATCCCTGTTGCACTGTTGGTGGGAATGTGAACTGGTGCAGCTACTCTGGAAAACTGTGTGGAGGTTCCTCAAAGAGTTAAAAATAGACCTGCCCTAAGACCCAGCAATTGCACTGTTGGGGATTTACCCCAAAGATACAGATGCAATGAAACGCCGGGACACCTGCACCCCGATATTTCTAGCAGCAATGTCCACAATAGCCAAACTGTGGAAGGAGCCTCGGTGTCCATCGAAAGATGAATGGAGAAAGAAGATGTGGTTTATGTATACAATGGAATATTACTCAGCCATTAGAAACGACAAATACCCACCATTTGCTTCAACGTGGATGGAACTGGAGGGTATTATGCTGAGTGAAATAAGTCAATTGGAGAAGGACAAACATTATATGTTCTCATTCATTTGGGGAATATAAATAATAGTGAAAGGGAATAGAAGGGAAGGGAGAAGAAATGGGTAGGAAATATTAGAAAGGGAGACAGAACATAAAGACTCCAAACTCTGGGAAATGAACTAGGGGTGGTGGAAGGGGAGGAGGGCGGGGGTTGTGGGTGACTGGGTGACGGGCACTGAGGGTAGCACTTGACGGGATGAGCACTGGGTGTTATTCTGTATGTTGGCAAATTGAACACCAATAAAAAATAAATTTATTATTAAAAAAAAGAAATGTAGTCAGTTCCAAGTATACCTATTGCCATAAAGGTTTTTCAGTCATTTTAGGATTTTCTTGCCCCCTTCTTTCTATTTTGAAGGATCGTGTACATTCCAGAGGCTTGTCTAGCATCATAGGGCAGAAGTAGCATTTGGGGAAAGCACAAGAGCTCTAGTTGTTTTCTGTCCTACAGTGGCACCTAGTGAGAAGGACAATTGCTTCATCCTTGGGTGTGGACCCCTCTGCATACTGGTGCTCACTTGGGTGAATTCATCCCTATCTCAGTTTGGGCAATAGCATCCACACTCTTGTCTCAACTAAGAGACACTCTTCATATGTCCTCAAATAAGACCGCTGACTTTTCTTTAAGTACATATCCCCATTTCTCAGTTTTTGCCCACATGATCCCTCTATTTGTAGTCTTCTCCATTCAGTAATCTTGTCTCAGAACATTATTCAATCTTGGAATATTTGTGAGTTGTGGCCACAGTGGGTCCTTATGCCTGTCTGACGGCAGTCCATCCATGTGAAGTAACAGTTGCCCTCCAGCCTTATGTAAACTGTCCAAAGCCTATAGGTGCATGTGACTTGGGTCCTCAATTACTAACTTTTACATTCAGTTTTTAAATTGAACTCACCATAGACAAGGGAAAAAAAATCTGACTAGAGTTATGATAAATAAATATAAGAGCAGAATGGAGAATCAAGAGACCTGCTCCCAGGTCTCATGAATGCCAATTAGCAGGCTGTGTGACTGAGTCCCTCAGCATGTCTGCACCTCTGTTCCTCACTAATACAATGACGGAGTGGGATTAAAGTAGTAAAGGCCCCTTCCAATACTAAAATCAGTGGAAACAGCTTTCTTATGGGCCCACCTTTCCTCTGAACTCTTCCCTCAAGTGAACTTGATTTATGTATTCACCACGACACACCTCTCTGCTCAGGGAAATAGTAATTCCCTCACCTCTGAAGTACTCTGTGGTGTGAATGTGCCTTAAATAATTGAATGAGAGAGGAGAGAATAAAGAAAAGAGAAAGTAGTTCACTTACAAAAAAAATATTAAGAAGAAATTTTTTGTAAGCAACTGGAAATCTATAGTGTATCAGGGTTCATTCTATGACATTAAATTAGCATATTAAATTACCTTCACCTTTGTCTTCATTCATTGTATTTTACCTTTATGCTTGTTTATGCTGATTACTGCTTATATTATGTTCAGTTAACAGCATAAACAAGATGATCTATCTATCATCTATCTATCTTTTACTTTCAATCTATATACAAATGAGTTTTCATCTCCTAAAATAACTGATTATGGAGATGCCACCTCCTGCAAGAAGCTCTGTGATCCCTCTGAATCAGAAATAATCTCTTTCTGTTCTAAACTTCTTATGTTTTTATCTCTCATATCACCACATATTTTATATTTTTGTATTTGTGTCCTTTTGTATTTTACATTCTGTACTGTAAGGTGCTTGACAATAAAAGAGACCAAGTTTTGTATATTAAAGAATAGCCACAGAATCTAATGCATGGTAGTGCTCAAAATATGTTTTCTAAATGAGTAAAATGACAATTGCATCACTTAGCTTTCACTATGATAAGCTGTGTAAAAAAAAATCAATGGAATGCAAAAATTAATTTCTCTCTCAGAGGTTGTGGACAGTCAGGTATCTGTGCTTCGGGGTGATGTTTGCTTCAGTTCTGCTCCATGTGTTTTTCACCTGGGACTCAAGCTGAAAGAGACACTTCTATCTGGAATGCTCACTTCTATTGTTGAGTGGTTATAAGAAGACTGGTGGGAAATCTCAAAGCTTCTTCAATCATCTATTTGGAACTAACAGGAGTTACTACTTCCCTCACTACTACACTACTCAGCCAAAGCAAGTCACCCAGCCAAATCCTACTTCATTGGGAAATATTCTTCTCCCAGGAATGAGGAGGAACAGGTTCAGAAGTGAGGGAATATTTACTGAAAAATAATATAATCCACCAGAAAGACAATGAAGGATACAGAACTTAAAATAAGCAGATCCACAGGAGATCTCCAGTGTTATAACAACAGTATTGCCAAGCTAAGCAAGTGCATTCAAAAAGCTCTTTCACATTAATTTTCCATCCTTATATAATTTCTCGTTAGGAAGTTGTTGTATACATAGCTCTAGCCTCCATGAAAAATATACATAGATGAAGAAAAATTCAGATTAGCTATAGAATAACTTGCAGGTCTTCCCTCAGGAGACTAAGAATGATGGCTTCTTTCCATTTCTGACCTAGGCTTAGAGAAAAAATGGATAGAGCATCCTTAATGAAATGAAGTTAATTAAAATTTTTTGTATCTTTTTAAGATATAATTTGCATATCATAAAATTCATTCCTTTAGAGTATACAGTGCAATCCAGTGGTTTTAATATATTGAAAGAATTGTGCCACCATCATCACAATCTAAATTTAGAAAATTTTTCTCCTTAAAAAGAAACCAGTACTCCTAGTATTCTCTCCTTATTACCTGTCCCGCAGTCCAAGACAACCGCTAATCTACTTTCTGTCTCATCAGATTTGCCCACTCTGAACATTTCATAGAAATGGAATCATAAAATATCTGTTTTCAAGGTTTGCACATGCTGTATCGTACTTCATAATGTTTGATGGCTGAATAGTGTTTCATTGTGTGGATATACTACATTTTATTTATCCATTCATCACTTAATAGACATTTAGGTTGTTTTCATTTTTGACTATTATAAACATTTGTGTATAGGTTTTTGTGTGGACATATGTTTTCATTTCTTTGGGTACATATGAAGGAGTGGAGTTAATGGGTCAGATGGTAATTCTATTAACCTTTTGAAAATAAAAAAAACCTTTTGAAGAACTGCACCATTTTATATCTTAATCAGCAATGTATACAGTTCCCAATTTCTCTACATCCTAACCAATGTTTGTTATATCTGTCTTCTTGATTCTAACATCCTAGTGATAGCTTACTGTGGTTTTGATGTGCATTTTCTAAATGACTAATGATGTTGAATACCTTTTCATATGTTTATTGGCCATTTGAATACCTTTTCTGAAGAAATATCTACTGAAAGACATTGCTCATTTTTAATTAGGTTGTTTCTTTACTACAGAATCCTAAGAGTCTTTTATATATTCTAGTTATCAGTCCCTCATCCAATAAGTGATTCGCAAACATTTCCTTCTGTTCTGTGGTTGTTTTTTCACTTTCATGATGGTTTCATAGAAAGAAATCCTTTTACCTTAGCTCTTAAGTTTACTTCTTTCATGCCAATGCATCTGTATTTCTTTAACTGTAATGAGATGCTAGACTGGGTGCTGAAGGCTATGACTTCACACGCCTTTGTCCCCATAGTTTCACTTTGTTCATTTTGTCTGCACAAAGGAAGTTAACTTAGCACTGGCTGAGGCTACCTCCTTAAACAGAAACATAATCACACTGCCTGTGTTTGCACACCAACTACACTTGGATGAGCCCTGCGCAACTAGATGAGCCGCAGTTCAGTTGTGGCTTGATGGGAGCAATGTCTGCTCTCTTACTTAGGTGAAGCTCTTTCTGCCTTGAACTGAAGTTCAAGGTCATCAATGCCTTTCAGCATCACTGCTAGTTCTCCTCTGGGTCATATCACCATGAGATGTATTTTCTGTTATGTTAAGAGTTATTTAACCCTTCAGATTTAGTCCCAAATAATCTAATTTGGAAAGGCATAGTGTTGCATGGACTTTAAATCAAGTATCTCCCTTGCAGTGGTGCAGAGGTACTTGAGAAAGCTTCATTATTTCCAGTTAATGTTCCATGACCATGCCTGCATATTCCCAATCTTCTGATTTAAAACCTAAACATATGAAATGACCTAACAAAAAATGTTAAGCCCATAAATTTCCAAACATGAATGTGACTTTCTAAATCTGAAATCCCTTGAGAGCCCTTTGTTTCCGATATGCAAGAAGGCCGTGGTGTGCAAAGCATGCTTTTAGTTTCAGGCAGTTTTCCAATTAGTGAATTGTAAGCTTGTGTGGAACTATTACAGGTCAAATGTTCTTAAATTCATTAATAAAACTGACTGGAAAGCCAGAGAATTTAGGACAATTTATGGAGCTTTCAGAACAGTCAGATCTGCTGTGGACAAAGTTAGAGATACTAGTTTCACCACCCTTGCTTCCCAATTTCCTCTTCCAATATGTTGAAACTTATTTAAAACATGAAATCGTATGCAAATAGTCAAACTCTTGGACAATGACAATACTATGGTATTAGGTAGAATTTCCCAGGAGAAGTCTTGAGACAAAAATTGACTCCCAGGAGATTTATTGGGTGTGTCATCAGGAACCACTCCTGTAAGAGAGTAAGGGATGTGGGCTCAAATTGTATTCTCAGCATCTGGGATGTGCTGAAACTTAGCCCTTGTTATAGGACTGAGGTCAAGAGGTGAACAGGGGTAGGTTCTGATGGGGATACATATCTTGTGGGTAGAGGTCTCTACACTGTCTTCAAGTAAGGGAGGATGCTGCTATTAATAGAGAGGGTGGCCCACTTCTGTAGGCCCAGAGGGCTTGGGGAATTAGGAATTTCAAGATCAAAGGGGGAAGCTGAAATCAACTCAGAAGTCCTTGGCTAAAAGTTTCATCTTTTTTTAGAGGTCTGCTGTTCTCACAATTATCCTGAGTCTGGTAGTCAGCTTTCTCTGCCTTCTCTATCCAGCATTTGAGAGCCTCTTTGTACACTTCAAGGAGGTCCTCTTGCTTCTTCATTTGGCTCTCATTTGCCTGTAAATTGCCTTCAGGTTTTCTCTTTTCCAGAGTGTCAACCTATTTTAGTAATAGCTACTGAATTACATTATAGTTACTATTTTCTCCAGACTTTGGACACATCTGGTTCTTTATACCAGCTACTGCATTTCCTTCCACTGGTATACCATTTCAATTTGCTACTGGTGAAAGGTTTAACAACCAAACCAAGTATTAGTTTCCTATGGCTTAAAAAACAGAAATTTATTCTCTCACAGTTCTGGGGGCTAGAAGTCTGAAATTGAGGTATCAGTAGAGCCAGTCTTCTTCTGAAGGCTCTAGGAGAGAGAATTCCTCCCTCCTCTTCCTATTTTTGGTAGCTCCTGGCATCCCTTGGCTTGTGGCTATATGACTTTACATTTTGCCTCCATATTCATGTGCCTTCTTCCCAACATCTCTCTGTCTGCATGTTTCCCCTTTTTTCAAAAGGATGCCAATCATTATATTTAAAGCAATCCTAAATCTAAGATGATTATCCTGAAACCCTTAACTAATTACATCTTCAAAGACCTTATTTCCTTTTTTAAAAAATTGTTTTAATATTTCAAATCTTTATTTAAATCCCTGTTAGTTAACATATAGTATAATATTAACTTCAGGAGTAGAAGCTAGTGACACCCAGTACTCATCATAAGTGCATTCCTCAATACCTATCACCCATATAACCCATCCCCCACTTACCTCCCACCATCAAACTTCAGTTTATTCCCTATAGTTACCTGTCTTTCTTATGGTTTGCCTCCCTCTTTTTTTTTTTCCATTTCCCATATGTTCATGTGTTTTGTTTCTTAAATTCCACATACGAGTAGAATCATATGGTATTTGTCTTTCTCTGAGTGACTTATTTCGCTTAGGATAAAACTGTCTGGTTCTATCCTTGTCATTACAAATGGCAAGATGTCATTCTTTTTGATGGCTGAATAATACTCCACTGTATGTATGTATGTATGTATGTACATATATATAAACCACATCTTCTTCATTCATTCCTCAGTCCAGGGACATTTGGGCTCTTTCCATAATTTGGCTATTCTTGATAATGCTGCTTTAAACATTAGAGCATGTGCCCCTTCAAATCAGTATTTTTGTATCTTTTGGATAAATACCTAGTAATGCAATTGCTGGGTCATAGGATAGTTCTATGAGGAAACTTCACACTGTTTTCCAGAGTGGCTGCACCAGGTTGCCTTCCCCCCAACAGTGTAAGAGGGTTCCCCTTTCTCTGCAACTGCACCAACATCTGTTGTTTCCTGTGTTAATTTTAGCCATTCTGACAGGTGTGAGGTTGTACCTCATTGTAGTTTTGATTTGCATTTCCCTGATGATGAATGATGTTGAGCATCTTTTCATGTGTCTATTAGCCATCTGGTTATCTTCTTTGGAAAAATGTCTGTTCATGTCTTCTGCCCATTTCTTAACTGTATTATTTGTTTTTTGAGTGTTGAGTTTGACAAGTTCTTTATATATTTTGGATACTGACCCTTAAGCAGATATGTCATTTGCAAATATCTTCTCCCATTCTGTGGGCTGCCTTTTAGTTTTATTGATTGTTTGCTTTGCTGTGGAGGAGCTTTTTATCTTGATGAAGCCCCAATAGTTTATTTTTGCTTTTGTTTCCCGTTTGTTTCCCTTGCCTTCAGAGATGTGTCTAGTAAGAAGTTGCTCCAGCTAAGGTCAAAGAGGTTGCTGCCCGTGTTCTTCTCTAGGATTTTAGTGGTTCCTGTCTCACATTTAGGTCTTTAATCCATTTTGAATTTATTTTTGTGTATGGAGTCAGAAGTTAGAGATCCTCTTTCCAAATAAGGTCATATTCTGAGGTTCTGGATGGATGTGAATATGGGTGGTAGGGGAGAACACTATTCAATCCACCGTAGATAGCTGGTTTTGCCAGTGACCATTTGTGCTTTTCATTGTTGTTGTTAACTATGGAGCAAGAAAATCTCTGGAGAGTCAGAAAACATAGTAACTATTACTCTATGACCTGGGAATTAATATAGTTATTTTGGAGACAAAAAACTAATGCTATTTTTCATCAATATTTCTTCAATAACAAATTTTTAAAAATATTTAATCAATAACAAATTTGATGTTATTTAACTTGCCCAGAGTCATCCATCTGTGGATGTGAATATGAATTTTAACTTTCTTAGGCGTTTAAAAAATTATGAAATATTCAAACATACACAAAACTATGGAAAATAATTTAACTAACACCCAGGAGAGAATAACCCATCTTTAAGAACTCTTTTTAAAAAAGATTTATTTATCCATTTCAGAGAGAGAGAGAGAAAGAGTAGGAGGGAAGGGCAGAAGGAGAGGGAGAGATAATCTTAAGCAGATTCCATGCTGAGCTCAGAGCCCAATGTGGGGCTAATTCTTATGACCCTGAGATCATGACCTGAGCCAAAACCAAGAGTTGGAGGCCTAACCAACTGCATCACCCAGGTGCCCCATCCAACTTTAAAGAACTCTTAATATTTGGTTGTGTTTGCTTCAGATACTTTAAAAAAAATCATAAAAACAGTTAAAGAAACCTTTTACATTATTAATCTGACTCTATTTCTCTCCCTTCTTTTGCAGAAAGACTAATATGAATTTGGTATTTATCCTTCAGATGACTTTCTTACATCTCTTGATGCACTTGTGAACAAACTTGTGGATACATATTTGGAAATGGAGACTGGCTTTTAGGATATGTGCGTCAGGGCTGGGACCAGGGTGAGGCAAGCAAAATACCTGGAACACAGCTTTAATGTTGTGTCCTGGGCACCTGGCTTGACTCAACCTGGCTGACCCCCAGCGCAAACATTGTCAGCTTTCATAAATATCACTAAATTACTCTTCCATATGTTTGCACTGATTTACTTTCTCATTGGCAACATGTGAGGGTCCCAGTTATATCACATTCTTGTCAAATTTGATGTCAGACTTTAAATTTTTGTTACTCTGATGGATGTAATCCAGTTTGTTCAATTTACATTTTGTTTATTACTAATTAAATTGAGCTTGTCTTCTAAGTTTATTAGCCATTCAGATTCCCTTTTCTCATGACTTGCCTTTCATATTCTCTATCTATTTTTCTACTGTATTGCTTATATTTTTCTTATTGGTTTATAAGTGTTCTTATGTTCTGGATCCCAACATTTTTGTATTCTATAGGTTACTGATATTTTCTTCCAGTCTGTCCTTTGTCTTATATAGTGCCTTTTGTTATGTAAGAGTTTTACGTTTTATTTTTTTAAAGATTTATTTATTTATTTATCAGAGACCTACAGAGAGAAGCAGAAACATAGACAGAGGGAGAAGCAGGCTCCCCAAGGGGAGCCCGATGCAGGACTCGATCCCAGATCCTGGGATCATGCACTGAGCCGAAGGCAGATGCTCAAATGCTGAGCCACCCTGGCACCCCAAGAGTTTTACATTTTAATATACTCAAAAATATGTGTTACCTTTATTGATTATATTTTTCTCTTCCCCAAACCTGATGTTATAAAAGGTAATTTCATAAATTTTACTCTAAGATCGAAAGTTTTACTTTTTACATTTGTCTTTTTTTAAAATAAAATAATTTTTATTGGTGTTCAATTTACCAACATACAGAATAACACCCAGTGCTCACCCGTCAAGTGCTACCCTCAGTGCCCATCACCCAGTCACCCCCACCCCCCGCTCTCCTCCCCTTCCACCACCCCTAGTTCGTTTCCCAGAGTTAGGAGTCTTTATGTTCTGTCTCCCTTTCTGATATTTCCCACACATTTCTTCTCCCTTCCCCTATATTCCCTTTCACTATTATTTATATTCCCCAAATGAATGAGAACATACACTGTTTGTCCTTCTCCGATTGACTTACTTCACTCAGCATAATACCCTCCAGTTCCATCCACTTTGAAGCAAATGGTGGGTATTTGTAGTTTCTAATGGCTGAGTAATATTCCATTGTATATATAAACCACATCTTCTTTATCCATTCATCTTTCGATGGACACCGAGGCTCCTTCCACAGTTTGGCTATTGTGGACATTGCTGCTAGAAACATCAGGGTGCAGGTGTCCTGGGGTTTCATTGCATCTGTATCTTTGGGGTAAATCCCCAGCAGTGCAATTGCTGGGTCTTAGGGCAGGTCTATTTTTAACTCTTTGAGGAACCTCCACACAGTTTTCCAGAGTGGCTGCACCAGTTCACATTCCCACCAACAGTGTAAGAGGGTTCCCTTTTCTCCGCATCCTCTCCAACATTTGTGGTATCCTGCATATTAATTTTCCCCATTCTCACTGGTGTGAGGTGGTATCTCATCGTGGTTTTGATTTGTATTTCCCTGATGGCGAGTGATGCAGAGCATTTTCTCATGTGCACGTTGGCCATGTCTATGTCTTCCTCTGTGAGATTTCTGTTCATGTCTTTTGCCCATTTCATGATTGGATTGTTTGTTTCTTTGGTGTTGAGTTGAATAAGTTCTTTATAGATCTTGGAAACTAGCCCTTTATCTGATAGGTCATTTGCAAATACCTTCTCCCATTCTGTAGGTTGTCTTTTAGTTTTGTTGACTGTATCCTTTGCTGTGCAAAAGCTTCTTATCTTGATGAAGTCCCAATAGTTCATTTATGCTTTTGTTTCTTTTGCCTTCGTGGATGTATCTTGCAAGAAGTTACTGTGGCCAAGTTCAAAAAGGGTGTTGCCTGTGTTCTCCTCTAGGATTTTGATGGACTCTTGTCTCAAATTTAGATCTTTCATCCATTTTGAATTTATCTTTGTGTAAGGTGAAAGAGAGTGATCTAGTTTCATTCTTCTGCATGTGGATGTCCAATTTTCCCAGCACCATTTATTGAAGAGACTGTCTTTCTTCCAATGGATAGTCTTTCCTCCTTTATCGAATATTAGTTGGGCATAAAATTCAGGGTCCACTTCTGGGTTCTCTATTCTGTTACTTTGATCTATGTGTCTGTTTTTTTTAATTAATTAATATATTTTTTTAATTTTTTATTTATTTATGATAGTCACACAGAGAGAGAGAGAGAGAGAGAGAGAGGCAGAGACACAGGCAGAGGGAGATGCAGGCTCCATGCACCAGGAGCCCGACGTGGGATTCGATCCCAGGTCTCCAGGATCTCACCCTGGGCCAAACGCAGGCGCTAAACTGCTGCGCCACCCAGGGATCCCCTATGTGTCTGTTTTCGTGCCAGAACCACACTGTCTTGATGACCACAGCTTTGTAGTACAACCTGAAATCTGGCATTGTGATGCCCCCAACTATGGTTTTCTTTTTTTAAAATTCCCCTGGCTATTCAGGGTCTTTTCTGATTCCACACAAATCTTAAAATAATTTGTTCCAACTCTCTGAAGAAAGTACATGGTATTTTGATAGGGATTGCATTAAACGTGTAAATTGCCCTAGGTAACATTGACATTTTCACAATATTAATTCTGCCAATCCATGAGCATGGAATATTTTTCCATCTATTTGTGTCTTCCTCAATGTCTTTCAGAAGTGTTCTATAGTTTTTAGGGTATAGATCCTTTACCTCTTTGGTTAGGTTTATTCCTAGGTATCTTATGCTTTTGGGTGCAATTGTAAATGGGATTGATCCTTAATTTCTCTTTCTTCAGTCTCATTGTTAATGTATAGAAATGCCATTGATTTCTGGGCATTGATTTTGTATCCTGCCACGCTACCAAATTGCTGTATGAGTTCTAGCAATCTTGGGGTGGAGGCTTTTGGGTTTTCTATGTAGAGTATCATGTCATCGGCAAAGAGGTAGAGTTTGACTTCTTCTTTGCCAATTTGAATGCCTTTAATGTCTTTTTGTTGCCTGATTGCTGAGGCTAGGACTTCCAATACTATGTTGAATAGCAGTGGTGAGAGTGGACATCCTTGTCTTGTTCCTGATCTTAGGGAAAAGGCTCCCAGTGCTTCCCCATTGAGAATGATATTTGCTGTGGGCTTTTCATAGATGGCTTTTAAGATGTTGAGGAATGTTCCCTCCATCCCTACACTCTGAAGAGTTTTGATCAGGAATGGATGCTGTATTTTGTCAAATGCTTTATCTGCATCTAATGAGAGGATCATATGGTTCTTGGTTTTTCTCTTGCTGATATGATGAATCACATTGATTGTTTTATGAGTGTTGAACCTGCCTTGTGTCCCGGGGATAAATCCTACTTGGTCATGGTGAATAATTTTCTTAATGTACTGTTGGATCCTATTGGCCAGTATCTTGTTGAGAATTTTTGCATCCATGTTCATCAGGGATAATGGTCTGTAATTCTCCTTTTTGGTGGGGTCTTCGTCTGGTTTTGGAATTAAGGTGATGCTGGCCTCTTAGAACGAATTTGGAAGTACTCCATCTCTTTCTATCTTTCCAAACAGCTTTAGTAGAATAGGTATGATTTCTTCTTTAAACGTTTGATAGAATTCCCCTGGGAAGCCATCTGGCCCTGGAGTCTTGTGTCTTGGGAGGTTTTTGATGACTGCTTCAATTTCCTCCCTGGTTATTGGCCTGTTCAGGTTTTATATTTCTTCCTGTTCCAGTTTTGGTAGTTTGTGGCTTTCCAGGAATGCGTCCATTTCTTCTAGATTGCCTAATTTATTGGCGTATAGCTGTTCATAATATGTTTTTAAAATCGTTTGTATTTCCTTGGTGTTGGTAGTGATCTCTCCTTTCTCATTCATGATTTTATTAATTTGAGTCTTTTCTCTCTTCTTTTTAATAAGGTTGGCTAATGCGTTATCTATCTTATTAATTCTTTCAAAGAACCAACTCCTGGTTCTGTTGATCTGTTCCAGAGTTCTTCTGGTCTCGATTTCATTGAGTTCTGCTTGAATTTTAAATAATTCTCTTCTTCTGCTGGGCGTTGGGGTCAATCTGCTGTTTTTTCTCTAGCTCCTTTAGGTGTAAGATTAGCTTTTGTATTTGAGTTCTTTCCAGTTTTTGAATGGATGCTTGTATTGCAATGTATTTCCACCTTAGGACTGCTTTTGCTGCATCCCAAAGATTTTGAACGGTTGTATCTTCATTCTCATTAGTTTCCATGAATCTTTTTAATTCTTCCTTAATTTCCTGATTGACCCTTTCATCTTTTAGCAGGATGGTCCTTAACCTCCACGTGTTTGAGGTCCTTCCAAACTTCTTGTTGTGATTTAGTTCTAATTTCAAGGCATTATGGTCTGAGAATATGCAGGGGACAATCCCAATCTTTTGGTATTGGTTCAGACCCGCTTTGTGACCCAGTATGTGGTCTATTCTGGAGAAAGTTCCATGTGCACTTGAGAAGAATGTGTATTCAGTTGAGTTTGGATGTAAAGTTCTGTAGATATCTGTGAAATCCATCTGGTCCAGTGTATCATTTAAAGGTCTCGTTTCTTTGGAGATGTTGTGCTTAGAAGAGCTATCGAGGGTAGAAAGAGCTAGATTGAAGTCACCAAGTATAAGTGTATTATTATCTAAGTATGTCCTAACTTTGGTTATTAATTGGTTTAAATATTTGGCAGCTCCCACATTCGGGGCATATATATTGAGGATTGTTAAGTCCTCTTGTTGGATAGATCCTTTAAGTATGATATAGTGTCCCTCTTCATCTCTCACTACAGTCTTCGGGGTAAATTTTAGTTTATCTGATATAAGGATGGCTACCCCTGCTTTCTTTTGAGGACCATTCGAATGGTAAATGGTTCTCCAACATTTTATTTTCAGGTTGTAGGTGTCCTTCTGTCTAAAATGAGTCTCTTGTAGACAGTAAATAGATGGGTCCTGCTTTTTTATCCAGTCTGAAACCCTGCGCCTTTTGATGGGGTCATTAAGCTCGTTCACGTTCAGAGTTACTATTGAAAGATATGAGTTTAGTGTCATCATGATATGTATTCAGTCCTTGTTTTTGTGGATTGTTCCACTGAACTTCTTCTTAAAGGGGAATTTTAAGAGTCCCCCTTAAAATTTCTTGCAGAGCTGGTTTGGAGGTCACATATTCTTTCAGTTCCTGCCTGTCTTGGAAGCTCTTTATCTCTCCTTCCATTCTGAATGAGAGCCTTGCTGGATAAAGTATTCTTGGTTGCATGTTCTTCTCATTTAGGACCCTGAATATATCCTGCCAGCCCTTTCTGGCCTGCCAGGTCTCTGTGGAGAGGTCTGCTGTTACCCTAATACTTCTCCCCATAAAAGTCAGGGCTTTCTTGTCTCTTTCTGCTTTAAGGATCTTCTCTTTATCTTTGGAATTTGCAAGCTTCACTATTAAATGTTGAGGTGTTGAACGGTTTTTATTGATTTTAGGGGGGGAATCTCTCTATTTCCTGGATCTGAATGCCTGTTTCCCTTCCCAGATTAGGAAAGTTTTCAGCTAGGATTTGTTCAAATACATATTCTGGCTCTCTGTCTCTTTCGGCGCCCTGGGGAACCCCAATTAAACGTAGGTTTTTCTTCCTCAGGCTGTCGTTTATTTCCCTTAATCTGTCTTCATGGTCTTTTAATGTCTGTCTCTTTTTTCCTCAGTTCCCTTTTTGTCGTCAACTTGTCTTCTATGTCACTCACCCATTCTTCCACCTCGTTAACCCTCGTTGTTAGGACTTCTAGTTTGGATTGCATCTCATTCAATTGATTTTTAATTTCTGCCTCATTGGATCTAAATTCTGCAGTCATGAAGTCTCTTGAGTCCTTTATGCTTTTTTCTAGAGCCACCAGTAGCTGTATAATAGTGCTTCTGAATTGGCTTTCTGACATTGAATTGTAATCCAGATTTTGTGACTCTGTGGGAGAGAGGACTGTTTCTGATTCTTTCTTTTGAGGTGAGGTTTTCCTTCTAGTCATTTTGCTCAGTGCAGAGTGGCCAAATACAAGTTGTATTGGGAAAAGGAGAAAAAGAGAGAGAGAGAAGGAAAGAAAAGAGAAAAAGAAAAAAGAGAAAAGGAAGAAAAAAAGGAAAAAGGAGAAGAAAAAGAGAAAGAAAAAGAAAGGTGAAAAAAAAGGGTGGGGGAAGCAATCAGAAATCAAAAAGAAAAAAGAAAAAAAAAGAAACACGGAGGAGTATCTTCTGATTCTGTATACTTTAAGTCTCTTGACTTCCCCTGGACCTTGTCCCTCTAGCTGGTCTTCTGGGGGAGGGGCCTGTTGTGCTGATTTTCAGGTGTTAGCACTTGGGGGAGCCGCTCTGCCCCTGCCTGGTGCAGGGCTCAGTGGGGGTTGTTTACCCCGTGAGGCCCCAGGAGGAACAACTGCAGTGGTCTTTCTAGCTCTGGAGCCCTGGATTCAGCTCCCGCAGGAACTCCGGAGCTCTCTGTCTGCAGGGCCTGGATGCTCCAGGGCGGGGCCGCTGATCTGCTCAGCTCCGGGCAGGAGCGTCCTTGCTGTCCTGGGCCCTCCCGGCCTCTGCCTCCCCGGGGGAGGCCGGATCCTGGGCTGTGTCCCGGCGCCCTGTGCTCTGGGACCTGCGCTGTTGGATTCGCGCTCCCGCCCCGCAGCCCCCTCCGCGGAGCCGCCCCGGAGCCCCTCCGAGCTGCTCCGGGTCCCGCCGTGCGCGCTGCAGCCCTTAGGGAGCTCGGCGCACTCTCCCGGGGCGCAGGTGTCTGTTACTGTCCCGGGGAACCCGAGGGCATCCCCGCCCTCCTGGGTCCTGCTCTAGCTCCCTGCGAGCCCCTTTCCGCCCGGGAAGGTTGGTGCAGCTCCTGCTCCTCCGGGACGGGGCTCTCCTGTCCTGGGGACCCTCGCCCCAGCCTCAGCCCGGCTCCTCGCGGGGCCCCTCCCCCTTGGAGGCCTTTTGTTTCTTTATTTCTTTTTCCCGGTCTCCCTACCTTGATAGAAGCGCGAACTCTTCTCAGTGTAGCAGTCCAGCTGGTCTCTGTTTATATCTCAGGCCGAATTCGTAGATTTTCAGGATGATTTGAAGGTTATCTAGGCAATCTGGTGGGGACAGGTGATTTGGGGACCCTACTCTTCTGCCGTCTTGCCCCTCCTCTACATTTGTCTTTAATATATTTGAAGTGTATTTTTGTGTATGATATAATGTTTTTACATGAATAACCAATTTTCATGAAGATAATCAGCAAAACATGCTTGAAGAATATGCATTAACTTTTGACTCAGGAATTTCATGATTAAGATTTATCACAAAGAAAGGAACAGAGATGTATGCAAAGATTTACTAGAATGATGACCACATCACTGCTTACTATATGGAGAATTGCAGACAATCCAAATATTTAACAGTGGGAGAACGGATGAAATAAATTTGAATAAAGCTATATAATGCATATAGCTATAAAAATAACACATTTGAGGAAAATTAAATGATATGGAAATAAATTAATTATAGGGTCTCAGTGAAAAAGGCTGGTTAAAATAGTGTATATGTATGAAATGAATAAATCACAGGATGGAAGTTACAGCATAGGAAATATAGCTAATGATACTGTAATAGCATCGTATGGTGACAGATGGTAGCTACCTTTCTGGTGAGCATTGCATAAAGTATAGACTTGTCAAATCACTGTATTGCACACCTGAAACTAATTTAACATTGTGTGCCAACCATACCTTAATAAAAAATCCAGTGTATATGATCTAATATTATTTTTAAAAGAAAATATAAATACAAGATAAGTTGAAAAGTTATTTATTGAACTATAAATGTTTATTGTCTCTGGGTCATGAAATTATGGATGGATGATTTTATTTTATTTACTTCTTTTTTCACATCTATGTTTTCTATATTTAAGATGTTTTACTTTTTATTAAAAAACTGCAAGTTATTTTGAAATAATCACTCCAAGGATTAAGGTTAACAGAGCATTCCTATGTGATTAATGAAGAAGTCAAACATCCTGCCCCATAGTCTTCCATACCTGTGTGACCACAGGTACTGATTGGAGGTTCAGAAAATGTCATTACATTGCACCCTAAGTTATGGAAGTAGAGGCTCACTCAAACGATATCGACTTTCAAGGCGATACCATAACCACTTTCAATTCACATTTAGTTTTATACAAGTAGAAATCAAAATTGCAGTTCAATGAATAAACTTTTATGAGGTAAATGTAGGTATTCTGGCAGTTATAAAAAGTGTTAATCTGTTTTGAGAAGAGGCAGGGAGTTTCTTATCGCATAGAGGATGCCATATATGATTTGAAGATACTTTCTCCTGAAATTGTGCAACAAGTGGGAAGTCCAAAATTTCTCCCAACACAAATTAACCAGGTTGTCTCAAAAACCAAATAAAACCTGATGTTTGGTGGAGATCTTTCTGAAAGAAGCTTTACTTTTTCATTACCCCAGCAAGACATATGTACAAGATGTTTTGTGAAAAAAAAATTCTGAAAAATTAGATGAAGATAGGATTGTAATTTTTTATATTTTGAAAAGTTTTATGATCATTAAAAAGTAGTAAGATTAATTTGATAGATACATTGTACCCAGAGATATGCTGGTCAATGATAACAACTGACTCTCCAGAGGGGGGAAAAAAGCTCTGATTTGTAGCATCCACGGATTTCTGTGACATAAATACTTCCACAGTGGCCAATTTCAAGCTCTCATGGTGACATCATTGAAAGGGGAGTTGGGGAGGGAAGCACAAAATTCACTCTGCCTGGTGTTATCCAGATCCAGCACACACTGATCATACCCAACAGCCATAATTAATAAATATTAGCAATTTTTGCATGGTGATTTTTCACAAAATAAAACATTATGAACAACGTTGATGTCCTCCTTGTTTCTCTCCATAAGGATCCATCTCCTTATCTTCCTTTCCCAGAGACACCACTATCAAGATTCCAGTATATATTCTTCCAGACTGCATCTTCACACCTTTACTATAATACATATGTAGTCAAAACTGTAATTATGCTTTGTATATTTTGAATTTTACCTAATGCTATCATATTGTTCATATTCTTCAGCTTCTTTTTCTCTCACATTATGTTTAGGAAACTTACTCATATTGATACACATAGATATGGCTCATTCATTTTAAATGCTCATTATGCTAAATTATATGAAAATATCACAACTTATTTATACATCCTCTTATTAGTGGACTTTTGTTTCCAAGTTTTGCTAATACAAGTGATGCTGTAACCATTGTAGATATGTCTCAGTGTGCAAAGTTACAATGCCTAGAAGTAAAACAAATGAGTTGTAGGGGAAGGTTATTTTCTACTTTCGTAATATGGACAAACTGTTTCCTAAATGGTTGTACCAATTTATACTCCTAGTAGAATTATTTGAGAATTTCTCATTTTCATATTGCTAATCTTTATTAATTATTACAATAATTGTAATATACAATGTATATGTATTACAATTGTATATGTAACAATGTATATGTATTACAATTGTTATATACAATAGAATATTTTAAGTTATATTTATTGATGTATGTATATTGGTACATTTTTAAGAGATCAAATTTATTATAAATAAGCAAACTAGACTATATAAAGATTTCCTATAAATAAGTAAGAAAAAGCAAAGAAAATAAAAATGGACAAAATGTATTGCCAGCTGAGTCATAGATGATGAAGCCCAAAAGGTCAATAAACACCTGCTTAGGAAGGAATGCTAGTCCTCACCTTCTCCCCTTCCTACTGGACACATGGTTGTCCAGCCAAGGACTACATTTCCCAGCATCTTACAATGATTATACTAAGTGGAAAAAACAGACACTCCAATTTTTAAGGAGTTTGTTAAATAAGTCATGTCACATTCTTTTGAGAAATTAAGATTTCCTTTATAAAGTGAGTAATTCTCATCCATTCCAATTTTCTCTTTTCGGAAACATGGAATTTCACCTACTCAGTTTATTTAAAATGAGACAGATGGGGCAGCCCGGGTGGCTCAGCGGTTTAGCGCCGTCTTCAGCCCAGGGCCTGATCCTGGAGACCCGGGATCGAGTCCCTCATTGGGCTCCCTGCATGGAGCCTGCTTCTCCCTCTGTCTGTGTCTCTGCCTTTCTCTCTCTCTCTCTCTGTGTAAATAAATAAAGTCTTTTTAAAAAAATGAGATAGACTTATATACTCCACTGACTTCTTAAAAATCAAAGTTTTATGGCAAGTTTTTTAGGCTAATATAAGTTTCTCAAAATTAACACTTAGAAAAATGTCATTTCTTAGATTCAATTAAACCTACTGAACCTATAAGGGAATCTGACAACATGTATGATGTTACGGTAATTTTTTAAACGACAATAAGTTTCAATGATATCAATTGTAAGGATGATATTATTTGCTCTATCTGTTTTATGAGATTGTTATAAGGACCAAGGAAGATAATGTAGGAAAATGCTCTATAGAATCCAAAATTTATATAATTGTTAGGAATTAGAATTACAAATAGGATTTAAGTAGCATGCATTAGATTTTATTTGAAGTTCCATAAGTCTTGTTTCCAGTTCTACTGACATACTCTATATATTATCTACATACATATTCCATACTCCATATCAAGGCCTGACTTTTGATAGTCACTACCATCTCTGGGTGTGTGTGTTGGTGTAGGCTGGAATAACTTCCATGTGGTTGAGTACTTCTATGTGAGATAAGACTCTTCTGAGAATTGCTTTTATTCGGAGCTTCTCCTTTCCTAATGGCAACTTAGGAGGCACTTTCCAGATTGTTTTCAAGCCTTTCTTAGCTAAAGCTCATCATTTCTAGTTGTGCCTTGGAGTTTCTTTCTATCACTGATTCAGGCCCCATTCTTCAATGGGGAAAATTGTCAATTTCCTGGAGTTTTGTGTCCAGCTCGTCACACACAATTAAAGCCCATGACAGTTAGGTGGGCAGCACATAAGTGGCATCTCTCTATTTTAGCCTGCTCCATCAGCTCCTCTCCCCAGTAACTCTGTGCCACCACAACTCTGCTGCATGACAGTCCTCAAGTGTGGCCAAGGAAAAAGAGAACTCATGAGGACAGAGGGAAAGAAACAAGAATGCCCTGGAATGTGATTTTTGCTTTATTAGTAATTAGCTGATTTTTAAAAGTTGGAAAGAATTATATCAATGTGTTGAAGAAGTGAGTATATAGTAGAAGTCTCATTATTTTATTGATATATTTGAATTTTGTTTCAAAAATCAGAACAACAGTGTTCTTGCAACAAAATGTAGGATAATTACTTTATGCTGTGTAGCTTATACTTGCAGATGTTAGGTATACGTGATGGGGAATAAAATGAGAACTCAGGTGATTATGTGGTAACCAAGATGGGGTAATTAGCAGAGTGAGAGTCTCTGTCCCCCCTCCTACCCAAAATGGGGTTAACATCCATTCACTTGTTAAGCGTTTACTGAGGAACTCCTATATATTAAGAGATATCCTAGGTGGTAGACACAGCAGAGGTGGAAAAAGGTGAGGTCCTGCTCTCATGAAGCTTGAATGGTAGGGCATGGAGGAGGTTGAAGGCTAAGACTTAGACAAAGAGGCACATGATAATGAAAATAAATAAATACAAACACATCAGTTTGTGGCAAATTCTATGTAAAGATTTTAAAAAGTGATGTGAAAGAAAATGCAGTCATCAAGAAAGGTCTTTCTGAAAACGTACCATGTAAGCTGAGATCTGAATGATAAGGAGCAAATCATATAAAATCAGGTGAGAAGAACACATAGCTGGAAGGCTCAGCTAATGCAAAGGACCAAGTTTAACAAGTCCCAGTGGAACAAAGAAGGCCAGTGGGCATGTAGTGGGGTGGTGAGGGCAGATGGCAAGGAAGTATGTGTGGATAGGTAAGTCAGATCACGCAGAGCTCTGTGAGACAAGGCCAGAATCACAAGCCCAGGGGTTTAATCCAGAATGAGGTCCATTTTGGGGAACTTGGTTCTTAGGAATGAGGTAATGAGGAAGCCTAGGTTCTTAGAATCAGGCAATGCCAGGTTTAGATAGTTTATCTGGGTTGGTTCAAGGACCAGTCTTTAAGGGTAAAGAGCAGACATTTGGAAGATGGAAGCCATTATAGAAACCGTATCCTGCCCTGAAGGAATACACTAGCAGGTACTAGGTGAATTGGTGATGGTCTCAGTTGATGGAGATGAAACATCAGAACAAGGTAGGACAGACTGGCATCCTCTAGGGAAAGGTTTAGTAGGGCTACCATGGCTCTTAACTCATGTAAGCATCACGTAAGCACCAGTTCAGCCCTGTGTATCCCATACGACAGACATGGGGCAGCAAACAAGCTCCCAAACCCACTCGCTTGAGTGTGGGAGCTCTGAATGTACTGCAAGGTCTCACTTTTGTTGGCTCACAGCCTCACCAGGTCCAAGCCTAAAGTGGGTAGATCGTTTTGGCAGGGACAGGGCATATGTAGCTACACAGTACTGGAGTAGACTGAGAATGACAACCAAGAGGGAAATAATTTTGTTTTTAAAGATTCAGGATAAAATTCGAAGTCCTGCACCTTTGAGTTTGGGCACCACTCAAGCCAACCAAGCCTTTCAAGTTTTTGACATTGTAAGGCAACCACTTTGTAAAGGAACAAAGGTAAAAGTTCATTGTGAATAAGACTTGGTTATGTATTCCAAAGGAAGAAATGCCCAGGATTAGGCCAGGCACAAGTTCAGGCTTTATGTGTCAAGAAGTATCTCAGAATAGCAGAAAGTGTCCCTTCTTCAAAAGTGGCATCATATCTGACAACAACATCCTTAATTTTTGTAACCAGGTTTTCCTGGTTACTCCTGACAGCCTGAAACCCCATACTCTTCTTACTGGACCATACTGTCTTCCAAGTAAACATATTCCTAAGCTTTTTAATTTATTGTAGTAAAATTAGACCATAATTATGAATTGAAATGAGGCATATTTCATAGAGATAATATATAATATTAAGTTAAAATGTGTGTGCCTGTTTGCTCGGTGGAAACCAAAGATAGGTAATATACCAACTGCGTATATCACATGAGGAACTTTCTTAAAAAGTTAACAAGAAAATCATTATTTTTTTATTAGAAGCTTTCATTTCTTGGTACCTGTGTTCTAGGCACTGTGCTGACCACATTTTGCATGATTTCATGTCCCCACTATTGTGGTATTATTTCTAACTAAAAGTAATGTATTCAAGGAATCCCAGGGTTTGGGGGGCCATCTGATCTGACTTATACCATTTGACTTATGGCAGCTTTTCCATTAATGTAATCTTCTTCACCTCACAGGACTTGGGTAATCACTTATGTGTACTTCTCTCTTTTGAGGGGAGGATGAGGACAGTGACAAATTAACTCAACTAAGTGCTTGGACCATAGATATTAGAGATAGAAGGGCTTTGGGAGGTGTAAGCTAGCCTTGTGCCTTCAGAAGATTATGCACAGGAGGGCAGGAGAGGTTAAATCACCTTCTCTGTGCCACAGAGCTAAAAAATGGCAGAATGAAAACCACAGTCCAGATCTTCTGTTAAGATCCTTCCACCTTTTAAAATCTCCTTCTTCTAAACTGAACTTTGTTGTGAAAGCGAGATTCAATGTGTTTGAGATATGGCCCATTTGTACCATGAGTTCTCCTTGACCAGTTCAAAGTATAGAGTGAAGAGGTAAGCGTAGAATAAAAAATGGTATATTATGTTTCTACCTGGCGGATTCGGAAGAATTTAAGAAAGGCAAACAACCAAAATCTGTAGCTCAGAATAGGCACTACCCCAAGGAATAAGATCATAGCCTTATCCCAGTCCAAGCTGGAACAACATTCTACCCAGATGATGAAACAAACATGCCTCCCTCCTGCCCATCTCCTCCACTCACGTATGTCTGTTCCATCCCTCCCATCTGCTGACATCCTAGACCTCAAAACAGCCTGAGGCTGCAGGTCAGGATTAAAAAGGGAAGGTGTTAAGGGGTACTTTCAGCCAATCTCAAGTGTTTTTTAAAATGCAAGAATAGTAATTCGCATTAAAAAGGCACATTGTAGTGTGTGTGTGTGTGTGTGTGTGTGTGTGTGTGTGTGTATGTGTGTTGGGGAGGGAGCACTCTTCCTGATGATTGTGCCTGAATCCTGGTCTTTCCTGACTACTAATGAGATTTCCTGCATGGCAGAGAAATTGCCTCTCACTCTGTGAAAAGAGCCAGTCCCAGAAAGATCTCTGGAAAGACAGAGAGATCTAAACAAACATAGACCATACATTGACTTAATGCAGATGCTGACTCTACCAGGAAAATGAGAAGAAAGGGGAATATTTGGAGAGGAGCAGCATCTCTTCAAAGAGAAAGCAAAGCAAAGCAAAGTAATACATTAAAAGACAAAGAATTGGCAGCCAGAAAATGATCTTGTTACTAACATTCATAACCATGTCAATTAGAACACATCAAAAAGTAACTCTGGAAGCAATAGAGAAAACGTAGAGCTTTAAAAGAGGGTAAGGAATCCAATCAAAGCATGAAGCTTGCTCACATCCAAGCTGTGAAACTATCACCTCCCTGGTAAAGAAGGATTGAGGCTCAAACTGCTCTTATTCTAGCATGATTTATTTACAGATAAATTATATATCTATAATTAAGCACATAGATTTAACTGAAATGTTTAGCTACAATATTACACATACCATGTTTGTTGAATTATACTTAAATGACCACTTTGAATTTAAAATACCATTAGGGAACTAGGTAGTGGGGGTAGAGTGGGGAAAAGAGTAGAGGATGGAGAACTCCAAGATCTAACTTTATTTTGCATAAGAAAAGCCCATCCTAGATTGGGGCTTTCCACACCTTTATCTGCTTGCTGGAAAGGGGGTCATGTTGGAGTTAAAGTCCCCACGTGAAAGTCCCATCAGCAGATTGAGGGTGTGCTGGTGGACTGAGTCAGTGAGTGAGTCAATCCCTGCTCCACCCAGGAGCAAAATGACAATAGCTCCTTTCAGGGCATAGGTGTGAGTCATGTTTGAGCATCAAGCTCTGCAATGCAACACCATGACATCACCTCTGCAGCCTACTATTTGGCCCACAGAACAGTTGTGGAGGCAATGACTGAATCTGAATCAAATTCAACTCTATTAAGTTTATCTTTGCAAGGTCAACATCTGCTACTTGCTTTTTGGCCAGCCAGCAATCTAGAAAATGAGTGTAGATGACTTGGTTAATGAGGTTTTAATAATAGAAATCTGGGTCATGATTAAATTTTGTGCAGCATGTCTTTGAGGATGCTAGTGTATCTTGCAGGATTTCTCAGAGTTGTCAATTATATATAAAAAATTATGACAGCAAAAGCTCTTTTAAAAAGTATCCTATATATTGAATATGTATATGAACAACTTTGTGTATATATACACATATATCTATATATTCATTTACTTACATATACATAAGTACTTAATGCTACTGTATCTGTGTGTATATATGTATACATAGGCATATGTGTGTGTGTACATAAAGTTGTTCACTGTAACATTTTTTATTGCAATAATAAATCCAACAATAAAAGCCCAACAATAAGATATTTTAAATTATATTATGGGCCATATATACAGTGGGATGTTATGGAGCTGTTGTCAAGAAAAAAGTGTATCAGCATACATTATGAAAGAAAGCTCTGGGATAGGAAAAAAGGACCATTTATTTTTTTAAAAAGGGATATATGTAAATATAAATGTATATTAAGGCTTAAACAGTCTCTGAAAAAATAGGGAAAATAGCTATTAACTGGTTAGGCTCTGGAAAGGTATTTGTGGGCAGGTGAAGGTAGAGAGGTGTGAGGGGGAATTTGTTAAAATGAAGTTTTTCTTAATGTATCTTCTAAATATAACAAACATTAAAGAAGGCACAATGATTGCATTCAATAATCAGAGGCCAAATGTAATTTCTAAGATATTGGCTGCTGAACGTATACTGTAAAAATGGTTCCAAGTTTCCATCCATAAGGATTCAAGTGCCCCCAAAACAATCTCACTGTTAATGTCTTTATTCTGCCCTGTTTTCTCTTTAGCTCTATTTTCAAGGAATTGAGGCATTCTCTTTCTAGGTATTTTCTTTCTCAATTATTCAGACAATCACTGATCTAATAACAAAAGGAAGCTATTAGAGATACTATGTGCCAGATATTACTCATACTTGATAAATTGCATGCCCAAGGGAATATGAAAAGAAGCACATCAACAAAAATAGAATGTAATTCATGTTGATTAATACAATATGTGCCAAACAATTCTTGTAGGGGAGGAATAATAGCAGCATATGTTAAGAAATCTATCAAGTGAACATAGGAGATTATGGCCCTCATAGGTTTCAATTATTCAGTGGACTTCTCTGGATTGTTAATTTTGGATTAGGCATGATGCCGGGCATGAGCAGGGGGACAGTGTGGTGAAAGGAACAGATTAAGTTAAAACAGTAATTACAGTGCAATGGAGTAAATGGTAATGTGGAGGTCAAGAGGAAAATACATCTAAGCAAATGCAAAACAGTATATAAACATGAAAGAATGAGGTATGGAAGGAAAGACAAGAATACTGCTGTTCTTGGGCACGGAGGATACATATCTCCAAATGTCTGTTCAACATGTCCACTTGGGGGATCCCTGGGTGGCACAGCGGTTTGGCGCCTGCCTTTGGCCCAGGGCGCGACTCTGGAGACCTGGGATCGAATCTCACGTCGGGCTCCCGGTGCATGGAGCCTGCTTCTCCCTCTGCCTGTGTCTTTGCCTCTCTCTCTCTCTCTGTATGACTATCATAAATAAATAATAAAAAAAATTAAAAATAAAAAACATGTCCACTTGGATATCTGATAACCATCTCAAACTGTATATACCCTACATTGAGCTTATTTCTCTACTCTCTACCTCCAGCAGCTTCTCCTAGGTCTTCCTCTTCTTAGTGAATGGCAACTGCATCCTTCAGCTGCTCAAGCCAAATGCCTACGAGTCACTATTGAATCTTCTCTATACTCCATATACAAAGTATCAGCAAACTTTTCTGGATCCCCTGAAAGGATATAGAACCTGATTACAACTCAGCAGCTCTATTGCTTCCATCTTGGTTGATGCCACCATCATCTCTGCTGTGCTGCCCCACTTTACCTACATAGCAGACAGAGTGATCTGTCTATACAGTAAAATAGATCATATACTTCTCCAGATCAAACCCCATCTTGATTCCCAACTCACTCTGAGTGAAAGCTAGAGTCCTCACTGGTTGATCAAGGTCCTGAGTAATCTGACCCTTCCCCCTCCTCATTCTGCTTACCTCCTCTCCACCCACAGAAGTCTAGCTCTTCCTCCAGCTTTCCCCCCCCACCGCCCCCACCACTGCCCCCAGGCTCGCCTGTTCCACTCCCTCCAGCTCTTATCCAATGGCCCTTCTCAGTAAATCTAATTGCCCTTTGTAGGTTGCATTTTCTCCTCTCACTCTATCTTCTTTTTAATTTTTCATATCATACATAACTATCAAACACATTCTATATTCTATGTATTTATTTGGTTTATTATTTGCCATTTCAAATCCACCCCTAGAATATAAGCTCCAGAAGAATAGAGATTTTTGTCTGTTTGGTTCACTACTGTATTCTCAGAACTTAGAATAACATTCAGAATATTATAGACATTCAATAAATATTTGTAAAATTCATGAATGAGTGATTGGAGTCTGAATAAAGAATGAAATGATCAAAGTTGAGATTGAAGGGATACACAAGGGTCCAACTCTTGAAGGTGCTGTGGTAAAACTTCATCAAACAATAGAGGGGCACTTAGGTGGCTCAGAGGTTGAGCATCTGCCTTTGGCTCAGGGCGTGATCCCAGGGTCCTGGGATGGAGTCCCACATTGGGCTCCCAGCAGGGCTTCTCCCTCTGCCTATGTCTCTGCCTCTCTCTCTGGGTCTCTTATGAATAAATAAATAAAATATTTTTAAAAATTAGAAAATCACAGGACAAGAGAGGTGGTTATACCATTTTGTGTGTGTGTGTGAGAGAGAGAGAAAGAGAGAGAGAAAGAGAGAGAGAGAGATACTTAAATACATATAGAGTATAAAGAATGCAATGGGTGGGGGTAAGACAGGACAAAATGGACAAAGGATTTGAATGGACATTTCTCCAAAAAGATATCCAAATGGCCAAGAAGCACATTAAAAGATGCCCGACATCATTAGTCACTAGGGAAATGCAAATTAAAACCACAATGAAATATCACCTTACTAGAATGACTATAATCAAAAAGAGGTAATGACAAGTGTTGATGAAGCTGTGGAGAAATTAGAACTCTCAACCATTTCTGCTGGAATTCTAAAATGGTGCAGCTACTGTAGAAAACAGTTTTGCATTTGTTCAAAAAAGCTAAATGTATAGTTACCATATGACTCAGCAATTGTGTCTTGATGGCTCATTTCTTCTTGTCACTGAATAATATTCATTGCATGGATATACTAAAATTTGTCTATTTACCTATTGAAGAACATCTTTGTTGCTTTCAAGTTTGGGCAATTGTGGATAAAGATTCTATAAACATTCATGTGCAGGTTTTTGTATATGGGCATAATTTTGTAACTCGTTTGCAAAAGCAAGATTAAATATCAAAGAGCGTGATTCTAGATCATAGGGTAGACCCTATGTAGCTTTGTAAGGAACTGACAACCTGCCTTCTGAAGTGGTTGAACCATTTTGCCTTCTCACCAGCAATGAATGAGTGTTCTGCTGCTTCACATCCTTACCAGCGCTTGGTGTCAGCAGCGTTTTGGATTCTAACCATTCTAGTACCTGTATAGTTTGTTTTAACTTGCAGTTTCTTGATGAAAAATGTTGAATATTTTGGATGCTTATTTGCTATCTTTAAATCTGTATTATAGTATTATATAAAAAGCTTCCAGTATCTCCAATCTAAGTATGACTTGCTTATTTTTAATCTCCCCACATTTCCAACCTTAGATTCCAGTTGAAATTGGGGAACTGAATTTAAGGAATTTAAGGACAGACCATCGCTAGCATGCCCACTCTCTGGTATAGGAAATCACTCATGTAATATGTAAAAATTGACTCATAGCATGAGACTGACCATAAAGCCCAGAAGTTAGTCCGTTTGGCATTTCTCCCTAGAAGATACCACTGTTTTTACTACCTTCCTTGCAGTTTATATATTCTAACTTAATTTAATGGCATTTAAACATGCCCAAATAGCCAGAGTGGAAACTCAGAGCTACCTTTGAATCTTCCTTCCGCTTTAACTTGCACATTAATATAGCTACTATACCTCATGAATTCTACTTCAAAATGTTTCTGGAATCCGTGTCATTTTCTTCATCCTCACTGACAAATATCATTGCAATACTTTTTAAACTTTTTTTTCCCCTGCTATTGAGGCCTGATGTGGTGGTAGGAGGCTTCCTATTATGATCAGAGATCTAAGATACCCACTTCTATTTCACCAGAGTACCTTCACTTTTTGTCTGTTTTCTATAGTGAGATTCAACATAGATTTAATTTTTTTGAAAGGGTCCTCCAAGCACAAGCAACCAAAAAAAATTCCAATAAACTGAACCTTATCAAAATTAAGACCTTATGTGGATCAAAAGACACAATCAAGAAATGAACAGAACAGAAGAAAATATTTGCAAATCATGTATCTGATAAGAGTCTTATAACCAGAATACATGAAGAAGTCTTCAACTCAATAAAAAAAGGACAAATATGCCAATTTTTAAATAGACTCAGCAATTCCACTCCCAGGTATATATCCAAGAGAATTAAAAACATACGTTCACACAAAAACTTGCACATAAATTTTCATAGCAGCAATATTTTCAAAATATCCCAAAGTGGAAACAACCTACATGTCCATCAACTGATAAATGGATAAACAAAATATGGCATGGGCATACAATGGGATGTTTTTCAGCTGTGTAAAGGAATAAAGTACTGATTCATGCTGCAGCAAGGATGAACCTTGAAAACATTATACTAAGTGGAAAAAACAGACACAAAAGGCCACATATTATATGAATCCATTTATATGAACTATCCAGAGTGGACAGATACACACAGAAAGTAAGTTAGTGGTTGCTGGTAGATGGGTAGATGGAAGAACAGTGAATGACTGCTAACAGGTATGGAGGTTCTTTCTGGAGTCATGAAAATGTTCTGGAATTATATAGAGGTGACAGTTGAACAACATCGTGGATAGACTGAAAAACACTGGACGTACTAAAAAAAACACATTAAAGTGGTGGATTTCATGTTATATGAATGATATCCCAAATAAACATTGCAAAAAAAAATGGTGTCTTCCAGAAATTATCTAGAGATTTAGAGACAACTTTGTGATCCAGAAAATAAATGGATGGATGAAAGAGACTACTGTGGATTTCTGCTGAGGGGGGATTTGTGAAGAATTCTTTTTTGCCAGCCTGAGTGATCCTCTCAGATAAGCAGAGTTGGACTTAGTTCTCAGGTTGCCATACTCTCAGGGTCACTGCTGTAGTGAGCAGTTTGAAAATGCAATTGTTCACACTGAGTGCACACAACGATGGTAGGGCACACAAATGCCTGTAAGAACATGATGATAGGCCAGTTTAAGGGCTGCTGGCCAATGCCTTCACCTGAGGTAGGGCAGAGCTTTCATACGTTCTTGTAAAACTCAGGCAGAAATGAAACTAACTACTAGAAATAAGGAAACAATGACAAAACTAAAAATACCACTATAACTATAAAAGCACATGGGTTTCATAGATCATGGGAAAATAATCTATTTATGCATTGAATGCTTTTTCTCTGGCCACCTGTGGAGTTTGGGATAGATGATCCTGTCAAACCAGCACTCATCTGAATTCATTCCCAAAAGAAGAACACAGAAGTACAAGATTTGAGTTTAATGGCAAAAGACAAGTGTTTTTTTTTTAAATATGAGCAAGTTAAAAGCTCATTACCCAGAAATACATCAAATGCTATACATCTTGGGAGGAAATGGTCTGATGAACCTTTTCTTGGAGCCACTCCCTGATCTACAGCCAGAGTAAGAACAATAAAAAAGATATAGTCGAAGCAGCAAGACAGAGACTCCATGGTTGTTGAGGCAAACCCACCACAAGAGAGAGGAACTTTGAGAAAAAGAATTCAAGAGTGGTTTTCAACGTATGGAGTAATGGGATATAGCCTGTTGTAAGTGGAGTAGTCTCCAAGTGTCAACTTCCTTAGGAGACCCAGGAGTGTTGAGGGGCCCTGACTGGTAGGCAACCTTGTCTGGATTTTCAAGTAAAGAATAAGATGACCCACGCAGGCAGGAGGAAGGAAGAGGTCCGCAATAGACTGGTATGTAGAAATTCTGTGTAGTGCACAAAGTGGAAAGTTACATTATATCTTGTGTGTTATTGTAGGCTGACAATACTTGAGTTCTTAATTTATACTAGAGCAATAGTACTCAAAAGCAAACAAATAGTAATTTGACAGATATTTGACTATAATCACTGCATATTGTAAGCTATTTAAGGAGTTACATATTTAACTCACTCCCAAGGAAAGAGAAATGGAAGGATTTTTTTTTTTTTAAGGCAAGGAAAGTATACATCTTTTTGATTAGTTTTCTCATGTTCTGTCATCATGCAAAATGAAATTCAGGTCTGAAGGGCAGTAAGCAGTAACAGATATGCAACAACCATCTGGAGTGGTACATGAGTAGTCGCTAAGGAAACGATTCCAAGAAGGAATCCATAAATGCCTTCACCAAAGCCAAATAATATGAAGTGTTGTTAAAGAAACAGTGTAGGATTTTTCTTAACTTCTTGGTTAAGGTAAATCAGATCTAATTATATTTTAGATGCTAATTCCTACCCAAATTGTTGAAATCTTTCATGAAAAGGAATCAAACTGATAATTCTTAATAGGAAATTTGAGAACAATCAAGCTCTCTCAATGTTGCATACCTTCTCAAAATAATTTATAATCTTAACAGGAATACCACATCTTCACACATTACTCTCTTCTCATAACTCATGGGATTCTTTTTCTCTTTGTGTTATACTCAACAGGTCCTATAGATCCTTTTCCTGTTTTAATAAGTTTAGAGAAGGTAAACTTAATTACTTTAATTTCACATAGACTTGCGAACGCAGACTGACCCACATTATAAAGAGACAGCATGCACGTTATCACAGCGTCCCTGAAACATATCTGGCAGCCATTAAATCATCTGCTAAATTACCTTCATGTTTGGGCAGGATTATGTGAATGAGGGAGTGGAGAAGGGAGAAATAACTTTTAGGTAAGTAACAGTCAGAAGAAAAATCAAGTAGGTCGAGAGCCATGTTCCTCGCCTTGCCTTCTGTGCCGTGGTATCCCCCCAGGGAGTCTCACAGCCCCTTAGCTGAAATTCGTGGGGTCAAGTGAGGGGTCTTTCAAATTTCTGAGTGTTTTGGACTTCATGAAGGTAATCTGTTTTGGATATTTGACCATGTCATGCCATGACCTCCCCAGGGTGACTGGAGCTCATGACTACATGTATCAGCATGTCTGCAGTTTAATGTATGAACGTCACTAAGTAGGATAAAAAATGACTGAAACAGCCTCTTGTCAGTTCAGATCAGGTTTTACCTTCAAATGAATTCTGAAAAAATCCTTTGGTTTTTAGAGATTATTTTGGAATTGTGGATAAAAGATTATGAACCTGTAATGAAATTAAAGAGCTTGCCCTCTTTGTCTTGGTTGTAGGTGGAAAATCATCTCAGATATCTTTTTCACCCTCTGTGTCCCTTTGACACTTCATAATAGAATATTTTTTTAAAATATTTTATTTATTTATTCATGAAAGACACAGAGAGAGAGTCAGAGACATAAGCAGAGGGCCTCAATCCCCAGACCCCAGGGTCATGATCTGAGCCAAAGCCAAAGCCAGACGCTCAACCACTGAGCCACTCAGGTGCCCTATTTTTAAGATTTTATTAATTTATTTGAGAAAGAGAGAGAGAGAGCGAGTGTGTGTACACTCATACAAGCACATGCAGTGGGGGAGGGGCAGAGGGCAAGCAGACTCCCTGCTGAGCAGGGAGCCCCACTAGGGGCTTGAACCCAGTACCTGGGGTCACGACCTGAGCTAAAGGCAGACGCTCAACCACTGAGTCACCAAGGCACCCCTATAATGGAACTTGAGCAAAAGAGCAGCGCTGCAGTGCTCGCTTTGGCAGCACATATACTAAAAAAAAAAAAAAAAAGCAGTGCTGCAGGCCCCAGTCTGACTCCTGCTCTAACAGATCTATGTGTCTTGGGAGAGAAATTTGACATTCATTCAGAGATCCTTGTTAGTGATACAGCCAGTCAAAGGATTCTCTAATTGCTGATTTTGGTGAATCATCGTGAGTATGTTACCTTCCAGATAATTATCTTGGGAATCTTTCACTCTCTCATTCACTGTCACCTAAATTTTGTCAATCATTTATCTTAGCAGTTCAAGATTATCTGATGATAAAAAAAATGTTTACTTTCCAAGCAAATGTAAATGTATGAGGTATCCCTGCCTATTCTTTTGTTTCTTCTCTTCCCCCTGAGCCCTCTACCCCCAATCCAAGTTAAATGGGATTGAAAGTATGAGCAAATTCTGAAAAACCTTATTTTGATAACTAGCACAAGCATAACGAGTATAGTCAATGTGAATCTCTTTGGCTGTGAACCAATTTTCACGGCAGAGCTGTCAGTGTAGGAACTGAAAATGCAATTTTCTTGGTCTTCAGACCTACGCAATGAAGAAAAGCTCTTAGCTGGGAGAACTAAGGGCTGTGTTAGCAAGGCTCCATTGTAGCCATGTAGACCAGGGCTGTCCAACAGAAACATAATGTGAGCCATACTTGCCATTTAAAATTTTCTAGTTGCCACATAATATAATTGCCAATAATATAGTTGCCAATAATATACTTCATGTAAGCTCATATATCTAAAACATTAATTTTCTGATATGTAACCAATATGAAAATTAATGACAAAATATTTTACTTTTTTTCACACCATGTCTTTGAAATCTTGTGGCTATTTTATACTTAAAGAACATCTCGATTTGCACGAGTCACATTTCAAGTGCTCAGGAGCCACATGCTCTTGGCTACCATATTGGACAGTAAAAGGAATGTGAAAGTGTAGAAAGCAGAAGTCTGGGGACAAAATGGCTCCTACCTTGACTTTTCTTTCACATTAATTCTACTACATATTGTAAAGAAATGTAAAGACCACCAACTAAGTGGAAAATAATGTCGGTACTTCCAGTAAACTAATGAAATACCCAGGACTCATGCTAAGAATTGTGTGTCATTCCTTGGCTAGGTAGAAGTCACACTTTGGATCCAAAATTGGGGTAATAGTGCAATCAGAAACTTGTTGCCCACTGGTCTTTTTGCAAAGAAATTTGCAGAACAGGTATCTCTATTGCTTTCAGCCTGAACTTCTGCTGGTAGCAACTTAAACTGCTCTAAGGAAAACATGAACATGGTAAATGCTAACAAGTGAATGTTAAAATGATTTAAAAATAAAATTCAAGCATGTTTAGGCAGTTAGCCTTCTTGCCTTCTGGAACAGGGAATTTAGGTCTTACAATCTTATTGTGCAATAATGAGTTGCATCTAGATTTTGACAACTACAAAATGAGAATAATATTTAGTGTTTATTATAGGCATTGTTCTCAGTGTATTACTTGCATTGATTTGCTTAATCCTCACAATAATTGTATACAGAAGACACTGTATTTTATTCCCACTTGAAGGATGAAGAAACAGACCAAAGAGGTAATTTATCCAAGATCACACAGCTAAGAAGAAATGAAATAGTATTCAAACTGGTGTTAGTAATCATAATTCTGTAACCTACTACATTTATAACATGAGATAAAAATAAAATGAAACCTGATTGCCTTAAATAGAAATCACAGTATAAATGCAATATTAAAAACAATCTTTTAGTGAAAATACCTTTGTTAAAGGAAATCCTATTTGCTGTGGCTTTGTTTTATAAATATATGTATTTTGTCCCTCTTTTAATACACATGTTAGCATAATATGTAGAGTGCTATGAATTTTGCTTCTTTTTAAACCTAATAACTTAGCCTTGAGATCTTTTCACTTGAGCATTAATATAGTATTGAGTAGTATTTCTTTTTTTTGATTCCCAAATTTGCTTTATTTTTTAACATTTTATTTTATTTTATTTTTCATATGACAAGTGTACTTTCTAATCCCCACCCCTATTTCCCCCATTCCTCCACCCACCTCTCCTCTGGTGACCATCAGTTTGTTCTCTAGGGTTGTGTCTGTTTCTTGGTTTATCTATCTCTTTTTTTCTTTCATTCATTTGTTTTGTTGCTAAAATTCCACATGAGTGAGATCATACAGTATTTGTATTTCTCTAACTAACTTATTTTGCTCAACATTATACTCTCTAGCTCTGTCCATGTTGTTTTATGTTTAAATTATATGTAACAAACTGCTGAAATTTAAACTCATTCATTCATTTCATTCAAATATCATCTATTAGTGAAACTTTCTCTGATCATTTAAAGTATAATAAACTTTCCCAGCCCTTGGCAATCTCAATCTTTATTAATTATAAATTTATACATATAATTCCATATGATAAATATATAAATTATAAATTTATGTATAAATTCATTATTCTGAATTTACTTATGTGTTTGTGCTCTTTCTGTCCTTAATAATGTAAGCTCCATACAGGCCAGATTTTTTTTCTGTTTTGTTCCCTCCTATATCCCCAGTACCTGATAACAATGTTTGGATCTTAGTAAATCCTCAATAAGGATTTACTCAATCCTTAATTGAACAAATGAATGACTTTTAAAAATAAAATGTATTTATTTGAGAGAAAGAGAGTGACAGCCCAAGCTAGGGAGAGAGGCAGAGCAAGAAGGAGAAGCAGACTCCCCACTGAGCAAGGAGATCAATGTGGGACTCGATCCCAAGACTCCAGGATCATGACATAAGCTGAAGACAGATGCTTAACCTACTGAGCCACTCAGGTACCCCAAATGAATGACTTTTTAAATATTTATTCATTTATTGATGCTGAAACAACGCATATAGCAATTAGGTACATAGTCTTTGGAACAAAATAGACTTAGATTAGAATCATAGCTGCCATTTACTATTTGTTAAATATTTAAAAAATAGTAAATGCCTTGATCTTGTAAGGTTATTGGGAAGATTAAATAGGACACTTATTTCTAAAAGTAGCATAGAGGCTTGCACAAGGCTATGCTCCATGAATATTGTCGTTGTTAAATTTTTATTACTTATCCATTCATTAAATAAACACAGTGCCAAATACTGTGCTAGGTGCTAAAGGAGTTTGAGTTAAAAAAAATACATCTCTTTTGAGATAAATCATAGCTTTTAATACACTGCTGGATTCATAAGAAGTAAAGGAGCTCTTAAAAAAAAAAAAAAAAGAAGAAGAAGTAAAGGAGCCCTTTAAGAACATCCATGTCCCACAATCTCTAGCCCACAACCCCTACCTCCCAACCACAAAGTGAGCTGAAAGCAGTCAGAAGCTGGGAGCAGTATAGGAAAATGGGAAGTGTAGTGTTTTCCTGAGAACAAAGGCTAAAAGCAGCACTGCCCTCAGGAGCTCAGGCCTCAGGGATCCCTGGGTGGCGCAGCGGTTTGGCGCCTGCCTTTGGCCCGGGCGTGATCCTGGAGTCCTCGGATCGAGTCTGGCGTCGGGCTCCCGCATGGAGCCTGCTTCTCCCTCTGCCTGTGTCTCTGCCTCCCTCTCTCTCTCTCTCATGAATAAATAAAAAATAAAAAAAAAATCTTAAAAAAAAAAAAAAAAGAAGCTCAGGCCAGTACCAGGTGGATAAGGGAAATCTGCCATTCTGACAAAGAGAGGACTAAAATAGTACCTGATTAGTAGCAAAAACAGGCAGAAATTCTGAGGAAATCTACATGATTTCCATGATTTTTAAAGATGATGCAGATATGAGTTCAAAAAGATCACCAAAAACACAAGTAAATAAGCTACCATGTTGCAGAAAAAGGAAACAAACAGGTTTAGACCCCCAAGGATTTCACATTTTTAAATTATTAGATAAACAATACATAATATAGAAATAAAGGATGAGATTTTTAAATTTGATGAGGAAACAAAATGACAGGTATATTTACAAAAGAATCTAATAGCACTTTTTAAATTGAAAATATAATTGCTGAAATTAAAAACTCAATGGAGAGGTGAAATGGATTAATAGCAGCTGAAGAGGGAGTCTCTGAGGGCATACATAGAAACTATGAAAAAGAGATAGAGGCATGTGGAAAAGAGAATGAGAAACCTGCCATAGGTATAACCAGAGTCCCAGAAGCAGAAGTAGAGAATAGGAAATATGGATGAGAGGTGATAACTGAAGAGAAAAATGGGTTTCTGATGAGAGTAGACTCACCAAACAGGATAAATAAAAATAAAACTACACTTAGATAAATCAGAGTGAAACTGCAAAATATCCAAGCAAAGAGATCTTATAAGCAGCCAAAGAGAAAATGCAAATTGCTCACAAAGGTATAACAATTAAACCTATAGCAGACTTCTGAACAGAACATAAAAGCAGCCAGAAACTGTGGAATAACGTCATGAATAGTTGAACGAAAAACTAGAAAAGCTGTTTACAAAGTAAGTCTGAAATAACAACCATTATAGACCATCAAGGCTGGGAGAATTGCCACTGGCAGATCTTTACTAAAGAGACTTCTACAGAATCCACTTCAAAATAGAGAAAAGTGGTTCCAGAAGGAAGGTCTGAGATGCAGGAAGGAATGGTAAACAAATAGATTAGAAAACATCTAGCTTATAATAAAAAAAAATTATGTCTAGTTGTCAAACTATTCCAAAGCTCTTGCATTTTGGGGAGAAGATGAAGATAATGGATTACAATTAGGCTTTGTTTACTCAAGAAAGATTACTGAAAAAAAAATAGTAGTAGAACTTTTTCATTTCCAAACCAGAAGCAAAAAGAGAATAAGAAAGATAAATGAATAGAAGTCATGTTAAATATTTTTTAAAGGCAAAGAGGGAGAAAAGAGGTGTAGAAAACAGACAAAAATAATAAAATAAGGTGGAATAAACAAGTCTAAATATATCAATAATCACAGTGAATGTAAATGTTATCATCTTACAAAAAGAAACTAAATCAAAGAGAGAAAAAAATCCAGCTATGTACTATTATATGAGATATGTTTAAAACAAAAGCACCAGGGCAGCCCCCGGTGGCTCAGCGGTTTAGTGCCACCTTCAGCCTGGGGCGTGATCCTGGAGACCTGGGATCGAGTCCCGCATCGGGGTCCCTGCATGGATTCTGCTTTTCCCTCTGCCTGTGTCTCTGCCCCTTTCTCTCTCTGTGTCTCTTGTGAATAAATAAATAAAATCTTAAAAAAAAAAAAAAGCACCAGAAAGTTTAAGTACAAGAATAGAAAATGATATAGCAGATAAATACTAATTTAAAGAAATATTATATTAAATAGCTTTTTGAATAAAGAAAACAAAACCACTCAAAATCTTAACCACATTGATTTTTAATTTTTGTAAATTTTTCATTTTTTCCCAAACTTCCATATTTGGATATTACATTTGTGATACGCATTTAATTTCAATTCAGTTTTTTTCTTTTAAAAATTATAGTATAATATAATTTCCCATGTTTTCAGATTGTTTGTATAATATTTATTTTGAAGGCAATGCTAACAAATATGTATGACCTTTTTATAATTCAATTATATTTCTTGCATGACCTTTGCACTAGTGAATTTTATAAGTTCATTACCAACTGTGTGAAGCAAAAACTCATTGTATGTATCCTAAATGCTTAGAACTTAAGAATTTATGTATCTTCTGAGTACTTCTTGATTTAGGGACTGCCCATGTTCATTTTATGCATGCCACTCAGATTTTAGAGATTTTGAACATAA
Organism: Canis aureus; assembly: GCF_053574225.1. Taxonomy (NCBI): domain Eukaryota; kingdom Metazoa; phylum Chordata; class Mammalia; order Carnivora; family Canidae; genus Canis; species Canis aureus. The sequence continues at coordinate 44,828,842 of NC_135625.1, forward strand.
GCCTACTTGGGCTTTGCAGGCTGAGCATTGCCCTCCTTTGCACATCCTCACATAGCACCACCCATCCTGCAGATCATTTTATTTGACTCTTCCTGTCTTTCTAGAGGGCAGAAGGCTGCTTAGTTGGTTGGGAGTTGCAGTTGAGGATACAGAACCTTTGTACAAAGTCTCAGGATGGAGTACGAGACTGAAATAGAGTTCAGAAATACCAACAAGAGATGACAACAATAACAAATGTTATTCATACAAGACTTCCTACGGGCTATGCACTGTGTAATCATATTACATATGCCAGTGCTTACTGATGAATCCAGAAAGGCCCCAAATACCTGTCTGATTCTTCTCTTTTTCTTCCTCCCTTCTTTGTTTCCAAATAAATTAGAGACAAGTGAGTAGGCATTCAGGCTTCTTTGCCTGTTTGCAGAAGCTGTAAAGTTGGCATCAATGCTTCCATTCATCTGCCTTTCTTCTGGGTCAAGAGGGCACAATGACAATATGGATTATGAAACAAAGGGGTGTTAACTTGGGGGCAGGAAGTTAAAACAGAAAAAAAATCCAAATAAACACACCATAGAGGTCAATGTTAATGAGCACAGAACCAGCTCACAACTAAGATTTTCCAAGCCTTTAAAGAACTAAGTAAAATTCGATTATGTTTCAATGACTGGCATCACAGAAAAGCCAAATAATAATAATACAGTAGTGCTGTACATAGACATTACTTACATACATAATTATGACTTTATGCAAGCAGATGAGCTTCTTTGTTATCTCTGACACAAACCTTAGTTTTTCTCCTAGGAGTTGGAAAAAAGTCAATGTGTCAGCAATTCATCTATTTCTGCCTGTTGGTTCATCATGCAGAAATTAAATGAGGTGCATAATGTGAATTTAGATGTCAACATTCTGTTGAATTCTAGAGAGATGTACTAAAATGTTTAGTTTGCATTATAACAAATTTGTGTCAGTCTGAGTTTGTTAAATTTGGATTATGGAAAATTGAAGATTTGCATAAATCTAAATTCTACTAAGGACCCTGTGTTAATACATTCTTCACATTATTTTCCCAAAGGATAACTTTGATCTGTTCAATCCAATCATTAAAATTTTCATTATGTAGTTTGGAAAGCAATATTTTCTTCAACCTCAAATATTAAATTAATCTTTTGAACAGGTCCTAAAATATTTAGTAGTTTTATCTGACAGGTTAATCATTTGACGTGAACATTATCATGATGTATTAAAAAGCAAAATAAAACAACAAAAGAAGGTTCACCCTGGCAATCATTCAGTTGGTGTGTGCTAGAGTCACCTGTAGGCACTCCCCAGGTGCTTCTTGACAAATGGCACTGATCTGGGAATAGAGGCTGGTCAGGCCCCAAGCTCCAGGCCCCAGAACTCAGTTGAGCATGTCTAAGTGAGCTACCTTGGGCCCTGCCCAACTGATAAGAACGAGAATGATAATCACTATTTAAATGAGGCGGGTTTTAATATTGTACAACACAATAATAAATATCAGCTTATGTAAAGCAGCCTGCAGCATATGCTGTGGATTGGTTCACTTCTGTAATAGCTTATCCCACAGCTGGCTCCTTCTATAGCTAATGGCCCTGCTACCCTCTTGGATGTCACCACTGTGGATACCAATCTAATCTAAGCCCTCATCACCCAGACTGAGGCAATCCTTTCTGCATTTTCTTGCATTTTCTTGCCTTACCGTCATTCCACTTAAACCACCCTCCACAGTCAAGCTAATTGTGCTCTACTAAAGCTATCATCGTGTCATACCACCACTGAACAAAGTAGAATGGTGCACAACTGCTCTCCTCCATCTGGCTTTACAGTCTTCCCTGTCTGCCTCCTTCCTCTCCTTCCTTGTTTCCTCTCTCCTCTTCTTTCTTCATTCCTTTTGACTTTGGATTGAATTCTAATTTACATCTAGAAGAGTACATCTCTTAGTAAATTCTCACACGACTGACTAGCGACCCAGACATTCCTCCTTGCTCCTTTCCAGGCTCTACCCACACACCTTAAAGGTAACTGCATCCTAAGTTCTAAGAGCAGGAATTAATGTAGTCGATCTTTACTTTCATTAACCTCCTACATGCAAGACTCAGGAAAAGGCTCTAACACAGGGAGCATGACGATGTCGTGGGCCCCCTAGACCTTGTCACCTATGGCGGCCAGTCTAATTGGAGTCCCACACTGATGGACCCAAATGTCCTGAGATGTCATCTGCCTTAATCAGAATTTGCTCAGGAGCTGCCAGCTGGAGGTGTCAAGGTGACAGCTAATGAGAATTCGGTAGGGAGAAACTAGCAATGGGTAGCATTTGCTGATGATGTTCTGAAGCTAATATATGCATTTCACCTCCCTCCCATTTTCTCCATCCTTGCTCCTTAATCATCTCTGCTTCCTACTCAATTACATTTCAATTAACAAAGCCTCAAAAGGCACCTGAGACTTGTGGCAGTCAATCCATAGAGTCCTCAACTAATACCCAGGGCCTCCTGTATCTCAAGTGAAATGTCTCCTGAGTGGAAGAGTCTTTGATGCTGCTCTTACCTAAAGAACATTCTCCCCATCTTCCAGGAGCAAAGGCATGAACAGTAATTCAACAAATGCTACTAGTTGTTGCCTTATTGTAAAGTTGAGATTTTTCTTAAGCATTTCTACTGAAAATATAACATAAAAATAGTATATTAAATATTGAAGAAAAGTCAGTGGGTATTACTCATAATCCCAACCTAACTCTACAACGAATTTAATTTTGCATATCATCTCTCAAATCCTGTCCGCATTCATTTCAATTGGCCTGCTGTAGCTATTGTAGCGCTCATATCAGGAGATTCAGTAGCTTTTTGTTTATGCAGACGAAAGGAGTAAGTTTTACAGCGCCCCCCTATAAGATAATTGTAGTACAGAATCACAAAGTTTTGCCTTTCTCTTCTACATATCCCAATCATTCCCATTGCTTAACTCAGCTAAGCAAATGGTAGCCATGCCAGGACATAAGGAGCCTGGATTCTTCCTCCCGCGCTGTCAGTCCCTGTTTACATAACACAAGGATGTCATTGTAACTTTGTTAGGCCTCAGAATCTTCAGCAGGAAAGTACAGAGGCTAAGACCTACTCCCATCTACCTCACAGGATGTTTTATTAACTCAATAAATCCATACAGAGTACTTACTACACATGCACGGGGCCCCTGCCAGGATGGGGCAAAGCAGCACAACTAGCTACTAGGCACCTGGACCGTGGACAGGTGAGAGCTCAGGAAGGAAGAGGTGATGGTTCCACTCCAGACCATTTTTTCCTACAAAACCTTGCCCTTTGACATTCATGTAACTTGTCACACTGCATCCCGGGTCTCTGTCACTTCCCATCACTTCTTCATTCACGTGTTCCCAGACTTTCTCTCCACTCCAAATTCTGTCACTTTTTGTAATTGCAACATTCCTAGGCAAGTCTATGTTAATTCCCTGTCATCTCAGTTTCTTTACCTCTGTCTCATATGATCTTCTTTCCCTCTACTTTAGTTGCCTTCAATTATAGTTGCACCCTGGACAATTTGCACCAACTCTGAAACCTTGAATGCCAACATCAGGCTCCCAAACTATCCATATCCTTCTAGTTTAATTATTTATGTATCCCTACTATAGATATCCTTTAATCTCATCATGCCTTCCACTTCATTGATCCTCCCACTTTCTCACTATCCAACAATATTTTCATAAATACCTCCCTTCCTGTTTAGGTTCAATTCCATACTCCACCATTATAATCATTTTTTACACATGCCATAAATTTACTTATCTGACATTGCTTCATAGATGTGTTATGGGCAAGTATCCCCAGTAGCAGCATAAGGAATGAATTAAATTAGAAGGAAATTGGAGGCAAAACTGTTGGGAAGTGATTCCAACAGGATAAAGTGATTCTACAGATATAAATCTAGTCTTTGAAAAGGTAAATGGGCTATATATAAACGTATGGTTGTACCAATTTACATTTAGTAATATCTTCATTAAGAATTAATAATATTCGACTTGATCAAATAGTTCGACCTTGGTTTGTCATGGTCAAATCATCATGATTTTTAAGTAAATTCCCCAGATTATCTCAGTCTCTTTATGCCCACAAGCTGTAAAATATTTATAGTTTGTGGCTTGGGGGCTAATCAGGCCTGAAAGTATCTTTCCACAGTAATTGGAAAAAGCCTCCCATACTCAGCTGGCTATTTTTAAACACAAGCAACCTCTCAGTCCTTCCAAATCAGATTGCTTTAAACTTGGAAAAGAAGCACTCTTATTCAGGACATGTGTGTAGCAGCTTTGAAGGTCTAAGACCCATTTCCTTCAAAGTATCTGGATTGAAATAGTGCCTGGAAAAAGTGACTACAGTAGCAATAAGTTTGAAAACCTCAAAAATAGTCATACAGATTTTAAAGATGTCTTTAAAAGCAAATAAACAAAAACTAATTTTACACAAATTACCTGTGAAATGAAAGAGGTCAAGAACAGCTCTACTTTAAATAACGAAAGAAATGAACAGTGGAGAAAGAAATGTGTTGAACTGAATTGATGCCAAGAGACCTCTAGCAAAGGGCTATAAATGATTATTTTATTCATTGTTGTTTCAAAATCCAAAAATTGTAAGTGCACACTGGTGTGTTTGGTTCTGTAGTGGTAATGCATGCATGGATATGTTGATGAAAGCAGTTTGCTGCCTACTGAAAAGGAGGTACGACTCAAGCACCCCCCTTCATAGGCTCTGCAGGTGTGGCACCTGCCCTACTTTCACCTACTGGGACATCCTCAACATAGTGGTAACCCAGAGAAAATGATGGAAAAAAAATAAATGGATCTCCTAGGAAAGGCAGCTGAAAAAATTAGTTTTCTTTTTAATAGGACAGAAAGCATTATAGTTCTAGGGTAGTTCTAGGACTAGAATCATTTATCCTAAAGAAAGTATAGTGGAAAAAAAAAAAGGAAACAAAATAGTTCCATTAAAAAAAACAAAAACAAAACAAAACAAACTTAACAGATTACGACTAACAGATATTTACAATGTGACTAGGTAATTTTATACCAGTATAAAAAATGTATTAGTGACATGCATCTATCATATACTTGGGCCTCTGAGGAGACATTTGAAAGATAGCATCGTGGGTGGAAAGGGCCCTCAGGAGATGGGTTGGTTCCAGCCAGATCTCTGACTCTTACCACCACTGACTTTGAATAGTTAGCTTCCCTTTTCTGACAATTCTTTCCTCTTCTTAGACTAAAATGTTGACATCCACCTTAGCCAGGAGGAATGACATATCATAGACTAACCAGGACAGAGTCTATGGATGTAGATGCGCTAAAGAGTGGAGTAGAAAGCCAGCCTCCAGCTTGGCCCTCATCCTCTCTGTAGAGAGGAAGTGACGTTATCCACTAGGGGAAGAAGCAGGAGCCTATGTGAGGAGAAAGTTTAGGAGTGTCTTAGTGAGCAGAAGGAGATCAGGAAAAGCTGGCAAAACCACTGTAACATTTATAAGCACAGATATGTAGTGAACCCGACAAATGGCTCCTGGCAGCGGCAGCATTTCCCAGTGTGTGAAGATGGAAATCGTTGAGCAGTGGGAGTTGGAGAGAGAGTAGGGGTCAGGAAAAGGTCCCGCAGTCAAATCTAAAGAAATATTGCCGCGTGCATTCCCTTTTTGAAGATTCATGGTGTGTATTAGCATATTGAAGGCTCTGGGGAGACACACAGGAAAGAAACAGGATTAACTATTTAACCCCTGAACTCACTTGAACATAGAAACTTCTTAAAATGTGCGTTTGTGATGGTGACCAGAGGGGACGTGCATGGGGAGATGGGGGGAATTGGGGATGGGGATTAAATATATGCTTATCAAGATGAAAAAATAAAATTAAATGAAAAGAAATCATGCTGGAAAAAAGTATGTTTGTTAAAATTTCACCAAACACAATACACTGTTCTAGGGTATAAAACCCAAGCTTGCTAACAGGGTGGATAACACCCTGAAGGATGGAGCTCCTGCCTCTGCCTGCCACAAACTTAATGTTTAGTGCTGCTAAGCCAGATCATGGGGGGCTCATCTCCAGAGGCCACCCCCACCCCCTCCCCCACCCCCAGTCTGCACACTCCACACTGCCCGGCTTACTATGACTTATGGTTTCTTTATGTATGTTTTGCTCACTGAAAAAACAAATGCTCTCCCACCTTTCAGACTGGCTAATTCCCGTTCATCTTTTAAGATCTGTGTGAGAAGTATCCAGGAGGCCATGCTTGTCAGGGGTATTTTGTAACTTTGAGTGGAGTCATATATTCAGAAAAATAACTTGCCTGCGCATAGCAATGCCCATTCTATAAATTGCTTTCTTACATATTGTCTCATTCAGTCCTTGCTTCTATTCTACAAGGGAGACCTTATTATTATCATCATTTTATAAGTGAGAAAATGAAGATCAGCAAGCCCCAGTGACTTGCTCAAGATTACCCCACCAGGAAATGGCAGAAGCAGGGCATTTGCAATTCAAAGCCAAGGCCTGCCCATACAGTGGGTATGTGAGCTATTAGAAATAGTCTCAAAGCATTTAAAGCGCTTCCTGTAAAAAAATCATCTGCTTCTCCCTCTATCTCTTTCTGAGTGTCTCTTTTTCTGACATCATCATTGCCAGCATCATAGTGTCTGCCTCTTGAATGGGCCTTTAGTGACTGAGAAGGACAGAGAATCTAGGGTGGAATAAACCTCATTTGTACCCTGTGCACATGTCTCTTCTCACAGCTGCTGCTGTTCCCAATTTTCTGCTTGGCTGGATTTTTTTTTTTTTTTTTTTGGCTGGATTTTTTAAAGAGTGTTAACTGTGTTTTTCCTATTGCTAAATGCAAAACAAACAAAAAGCACAGTCACATGTGTATACACATGCTAGTATATGTCTTTTCGAAGCAAATATTTGTAATAACAAGGAGCTGGAAAGGATGAAACTTGCCTCTAAAATTTTTTTACATCATTTTCTATATATTAAAAGTAGAAAGTGGACAGCCCTGGTGGCTCAGAGGTTTAGCGCTGCCTTCAGCCCGGGATGTGATCCTGGAGATGCGGGATCGAGTCCCACGACAGGCTCCCTACATGGGGCCTGCTTCTCCCTCTGCCTGTGTCTCTGCCTCTATCTCTCTCTCTGTGTGTCTCTTGTGAATAAATAAATAAAATCTTTAAAAAATAAAAAAAGAAATAAAAGTAGAAAGTGACTAAAGAAAAATTCTCCACCTACAGTTATAAACGCTCAGCCCAATAAAGACCTGTGCTCTTGTAGGGCTTTATCTTTACTAGTTGCCCCATGCCCTTGACTTGTGTGGAGTTCACGTGGAATAGACTATCCCTGGCCTGCTTATGGTCCATCCTTCCCTCCTGCTGCCCTACTCTCATCTCCAGGAGCTGCTGAACCTGGACAGCGTATGAGGAAACAGCCTCAGAAAACCGCTTGCACCAAGATATTAGTGGTATGGTGGGTTTGCACCTCCCAGAGTAATTAGAATTTTAAAAGAGAATCCACCCTCACCCCTAGGTGACAATTGACCCAGAGAAGTTAATCTGTAAGGGTGGAACTATTGGATCTATGTCACTCTGACGAGCATCTCTTTTAAGCCAAGTCGGCTTTCCTGGCATCTTTCAACTCACATCATATGGAAGGACGTTTTCTTTCCCCACGTATAGGGCCATCCTGACTACCAGAGGGAAGGAAGTAATGCTAAGTTGAAATAGAGGCCCTAACACATATGTGTGTGAGATGGAATAAACAACCATTTTCCATCATTGAAAGAGCTGCACAAACCTAATGAAAAGCATTCTATTTCAAACAGTTATACTTTTAAGTATTGCTTTCTGCCCTTTACCCTCTACTCTTCTTTTACTCCTTTCAAGATAAATAGGACTTTTTTCCCCTCCTGCTATTATATTTCTTTCTGAAAGGCATAAACTATGTGAGAGAAGCACATTCATTCATATCCAGGCAAGGTAGTCAATGCCGCCTGGTGTGCCAGGCAAAGGGGAAGCGGATCCATGTGCCCGTGTCTGGACATGGCCACTTGCCCACTAAGTTCAGTGAACCATACTGGCTCTGTTCTTCTCCCAGCAGAAAGGACATGCTGTGTCTCACAGACAGCGTTTCTGTTTGCTTCCTGACAGGAACATAGCCTGAGGGCTGCAGAGAGTGACTTGGATGTCTGGCACTAGTTACTAAGACAGCTGCCTGGCCAAGACACCCTCAGAGTCTCTGTTGACTTATCTAAACCCGGAGGTGCCAGTGTGAACTGTGGGAATTCCTGAAATGTGGTACGAGTGAACCTGGTACACTCACATCCAGCACAGTATGGAGACGTAGCTCTTGCTAGATCCTCAAAAAATGTTTATTGGGCTGGAGAACTGAACTGAATGCACTAACATGTTGTCTTTCACACACTCAAAGTCACTTCCTCCTCAAAAGCTTTAAAGGACCCCCTTGACTTTGTTTTCAGGGCACTTCATGATCTAGAACAAACCCCTCTAATTTCCCATTGTAAAGCATGCTTTGCACACACTCCATCATTTTGAGCAACATATCATGTGCCCTAAACTTGCTACATAATGTACCATTTCTGTGCTTTTCCCCTAGGTCCTCCTGCCTTGAATGTATAACTCCCTAATCTTTACCTAGTATAATACTGACATACAAGGCCACCTCGGGTGACACTTCTTCTATGCAACCTGCCTGACGGCTGTCAGAATCAATCTCTCTCTACTTGTACCTCTGTTCAATATTTATAACCTTCTGTCTTATATTAAAACTGTATTTTTCTGTCTTCTCCATTAAATTACAAGCTTCTGAAAGACAAGAACTTGCCTATATATACACCATTTCTTCATTTAACAAGTATTTATTGTGCTACACTCTGTGCTGGGGCCTGGGGATGAGGCGAAGAATAAAATCATATGGTGCTTGCCATGGTACTGGGTACCATTGAGTCGAGCACACATATGTGTCATCATATGTGCTGTGAAACCTATTGCAGAGATGCATCCCTAAGTAAATATTTTCTGAACTTCCCCCTCTTCCCTACTCTGATCTCACCTTGATCTTCAAAAGTCAAATGCTCATCATGCTCCTCACATGTCAGTTCACTCTTATTCTAATCTCCTTATCAAATGGGTGCTGGACCACACCCTACATTCTCCTCCAAGCACATTCTCTTATTATTCAGTATGCAAAATTTTCAAATCTTTAAGTTCTGGTTCCTTTTTGCTCAATAATTCCAACTTTACGTCATTTTTCTCCTCTTGTATTTTACCGTAAGAGGTCAGAAGAAACCAAGTCACTTCTTCAACACTTCTGCTTAGAAATTTCCTCAGCCAAGTATCCAGTTTCCTAACTGGCAAGTTCTACTTTCCACAAAATAGTAGAATACAAACACAATTTAGCCGCGTTCGTCACCATGTTGTAACAGGGATTGCCTTTTTTTCTCCACTGTCCCATAGAATGTTCCTGACTTCCACCACATGTTCCTGACTTCCACCACACATCGGAATGGCCTTTAATGTTTGCATTTCCATCAACATTCTGTACATGATTATTTATGTATTTTATTTTTTTAAAGATTTTATTAATGTATTCATGAGAGACACACAGAGACAGGCAGAGACACAGGCGGAGGGAGAAGCAGGCTCCTTGTGGGGAGCCCGATGAGGGACTCGATCCCAGGATCCCAGGATCACTACCTGAGCCAAAGGCTGCTGCTCAACCACTGAGCCACCCAGGTGTCCCCATCTATGTATTTTCTAACATGGAAACCTTCCTTACAGCTCTCCTTTCCTTTCTGAGCTCCCACCACAATTGTTTATAAAAGTCCCTGTATGATCATTTTAGCTTCCTCTAACATACACCTGAAGGTCTTCCCACCTTTACCTATAGTCTAATTTCAATGCTACTTCTACCTTTTTGGATATTTGTTGTAGTAGCACCCCATTTGTTGGTATGAATTTCTGTCTTAGTCAACTCAGGCTGCTATAACAAAATACCATAAACTGGGTGGCTTATCAACAGTAGGAACTTATTTCTCAAGGTTCTAGAGTCTGGAAAATCTGAGATCAAGGCACTGGCCAATTCAGTGTCTGATGAGAGCTTTCATCCTGGTTGTGCACTGCTGACTATGCCCACATGACAAGAGAAGGAACAGCCTTCTGGCCTCTTCTTTTAGGCACTTATCCCACCCAAAGGACTCCATCCTCATGACCTGATTACTTTCCAAAGGCTCTACCTCCAAATACCACCACATTGGGAGCAGATTTAAACATATAAACCTTGGGGGCGGGGGGGCACTAACATTCAGTGCATTCAGCATTCATCTACTGACTATCTCCAATGTCCCTTCTTCTGAGCCCTGCAGCACGTTGGCCTCATTGCCTCTAAGGACATTTACTTACTTGTGTCTGGATTCAGAGTTTTCCATGTAGGCAGCACCTCCACTGGATCTAAGCTGCTTCTGGGCACTGACTAGTGCGTACTTACCCCTGTAGTCCCTGCCACACAGATGCTCAACAATATTTGTTGAAATGGTGAATTTGTGTCACTTCATGGCAATGACATATATGCCACTGATGTTAGAAATCTCAACTGATGCAAAACAGAGGAGCATAGAGGAAGGGAGGGAAAAATAAAACAAGATGAAATCAGAGAGGAAGACAAACCATAAGAGACTCTTAACACTCTTAATCATAGGAAACAAATGGAGGATTGTTGGAGTGGGGGTGGGGGGATGGGGTAATTGGGGGATGGGCATTCAGGAGGGCACGTGGTGGAACGAGCACTGGGTATTCTATGCAAATGACAAATCACTGAATTCTAACTCTGAAACTAACAATACACTATATGTTAATTAATTGAATTTAAATAAAATAAATTTAAGAAAAAGAAACTCATTTGTTCAATTTGTCTTCTCTTAAAAGGAAACATCAGGATTCAAATTCTTCTCTATAGTCCTAACATGGTAATTATTCAATAATGTTCTGAGTTAGGGCAGATATTTTTATATTACACACAGAGGTTGAATCTGTGCTCCAGTGAGGTATGGTGCTAGTACTGCAATCTGGGTAGGGTTCGTATCTTTTTATCACTCATCTCCAAAACAAAGCCTAGGCCTGTCTCCAATTAACATCATTCCTTTGACCTGAATTATAGCAGAGGTCCAGAAATCCTAAAAACAAAGCAGGGAATCCATTTTGGATAAGTAAGTATTCCCAAATATTATCTAGCCTTCTATTCTAGACTTCTTTCTTCCTGTTACTTAAGGGATCACATCATTCTTTTCTTGGGAGAGAAATTGTGTTTAACAGTAATCCAGGTGACTGGTTTGATTCTGGATCATTTTGCCCTTGCAGGAGTTAGGGAATAAAGCAAAAAAACCAAACTCCCAAGGACTGAAGATCGCTGTGTTTTCCCATCAGAGCCTTTACACAGGAGCATTATTGCAGCAATGTAGTAGCATTATTATTGCAGGGTAGAGAGTGATGCTCAATCTATATGCCTTTAGTAATTGTTTTTATTAAGACCTAATTAAACTTCCTTCACTTCTATTTAAACAGTGCCTCAGCGGGAAAGTTGGTATGCCACACACACAGCTTTCCAAGTTCACTGCTGCATTAGTCATAACTTGATAGTGTTTCAAGTGAATTTATTGTTTGGCATATATAAAAGATTATCAATATGTAGTTCTGATCTGAGTTTACAACTAAGCCAAATGTTTAATTTAGGTTAGAATAGTTGCAACACCAAATTATTTGGGATTTTTGAGAATGAGTTGGGAGTTAGAAAAAAGAAAATTTCTCTTTTTTTTTGTATTTTTTTTTTATTGGAGTTCAATTTGCCCACATATATTATAACACCCAGTGCTCACCCCGTCAAGTGCCCCCCTCAGTGCTCGTCACCCAGTCGCCCCAACCCCCCACCCACCTCCCCTTCCACTACCCCTTGTTCATTTCCCAGAGTTAGGAGTCTCTCATGTTCTATTACCCTCTCTAATCTTTCCCACTCACTTTCTCTCCTTTCCTCTATAATCCCTTTCACTATTATTTATATTCCCCGTATGAGTGAAACCATATAATGTTTGTCCTTCTCTGATTGCCTTATTATGCCTTATGGAACCCTCCAGTTCCATCCATGTTGAAGCAAATGGTGGGTATTTGTCATTTCTAATGGCTGAGTAATATTCCATTGTATACATAAACCACATCTTCTGTATCCATTCATCTGTCAATGGACACCGAGGCTCCTTCTACAGTGTGGCTATTGTGGACACTGCTGCTATAAACATTGGGGTGCAGGTGTCTCAGTTTTTCACTGCATCTGTATCTTTGGGGTAAATCCCTAGTAGTGCAATTACCGGGTCGTAGGGCAGCTCTATTTTTAACTAAAAAAAGAAAATTTCTAAAACTTTTTGAAATCTTCTTTCTTTCCTTTCTTTCACCATAGGAACAATATGTGACTGGCATCAGAATAAATGTTATTGGCAGAAAGTGCTAGAAAGGGAAGGATTACTGATGGTTGGAGAGTCTGGCAAAAGTGTCAGAAAGATGGTGGAATCTATACAGGATCCCAGAAGGCAGTGGCATTTCCAGAGGTGGGGACGACAGAGAAGGGAAGGACCCAACAATGGTCGAAGTGAAAGCTTTGCATGGAGAGCACACCTGCATGAGGGGGATCGCATGGAGGAGCAATGGGAGAAAAGTCTGGAAAAAGAGGGAAGGTACAGATAAACCAGTGGCTAAGATTATCCTTATGTTGGAAACTGATGACCACAGCTCATGGGCATGGCAGACTTGGGGTCTAAGAAGACAGATGTAGCAGCAGCTAGTAATATCAGTTGAATGGGGATGGAGTGAGCATTGAGGGAACTACAAGTGGGTTGGAATGAGAACAGGGAGGCACTGACAAGCACTTGGCCCCTGTTTGGAGTTAGGACAAAAAGGGCTCAAGTGCTGGCTTTGTCTCTTGTTAATGGCCTTGGGCAAGGTGCTTCATCTCTCTGGGCTTCAGTTTCTTCATCCTATGGCCTCTTGAGGACTAAACTGGATAGCACATGAGAAGTCTTGGCACATGATGGCACTAGATAAAATTGCAGCTACTGTAGAGTTCAATAGAGAAATGAGTCATTTCCTCTAATTAGTTATAAAAAGTGCATTTAAACATAATCCCTATTGATCTAATCAAGCTTTTTTGAAGGCTGCTTCTGGTAAACTCACAACACTGTGAGTCACTGAGGAATAATCTAGAACAGTTAGAGATTAAGCGAAGGAGGTATAGCCTCTGACTCTGACCTAGCTCTCAGAAAAACAAACACCTCAAACCTCGCTCCTCATACCGCAAACTGTCCCACCCCACCGCACCCACCCCCTCTGTAAAGGGGAGCCTGCCCCCTGCCAAGCTGCAAGGAACCCCACCTTTGACTGTCCAGAGCTTCCACAGTGGAAAAGTTTTTAGAAACCAAAAGAGCCACCTGGGCATGACACAGAAGAGCATTCACATTCCTCATGGCCATCGCTCTGATCTGTTCAAGAACTTTTTCCATTTCACTTCCAAACAGTCAGCCTGTGTGGTCAGATACTGGGGTAGACACATACCAACTTAAAACAGAAAGAGTCACTCAAAACATACCCATGTGTGTGGAGTCAAGATGGCAGGCAGCAAAGGAAATAGAAACAGAATGGAAATGGGAAAACTCCACCTACTTCTTCCAAAAACTATCATCACAAGGTGGAATATCTGACATGGTGTCAACTGCTGAAGAAATGAGCTGAGCTTGCTTTTGGGGGAGAGACAAAATGGTCACAGGGGAGTGAGTGTGAAGAAAAAGGCAAAGGACTTGAGGAGATCATTTGCCTCTGGTACTTGAAGAGGATGTGAGGAAATTTTTCTTTTCCTTTTTTTTTTTTTTTAACCTCTCCAAATCTCAAGTGTTTGTCTACAAAAGAGAAGATAAAGTTGGTCCCTTAATAGATGCATTCTGAAGTAGTGTGGCATCATGGAAAGAGCATAAACTTTGGAGCCTGAAAGACCTGAGTCTGAATCCACTTAATTGCTATGTCACTTTGGAAAATAGTTTAACTTCTGAAGACTTCTTCAGTATCTGTGTCTTTGAGACAGTGACTCCTTGTGAGGATTAGAAATGACATATATACATGTATCTAAAATGCCCATGGCAGTGTCAGGCATATAGTAGACATTCAGTAAGTGGTAACTGTCTATGTCAGCATTAACATGTTCACTATTATGCAAATCTTGTATAAGCCACTACTGTGAGGTGTACTCTAGCCAGTAGATAGAATATCCTGAAGAATCTTGAAGCCTTATTCGAAATAGTGTGAATAGGAATGCTCAGTGCTTATTATTGGCATTGCTCAGACTTTCCTAAGTTTTATCTTTCAGTTCAGTCTGTGTCCCGGCCCTAGACGTGCTCTCTTTAGCCTTTTCGTGCCTCCCCAGCCATTGGGGTTTCACTTCTGCCAAGCCCTTCCTCAGTCTCATGCCCTACCCTTACCTCTGCCCCGTTTCTCATTCTTTCTTGACTCAATAATGCATTTTCCAAGCACACAGAGCAGGAGAAGCTATAGTTACTACCTTCTTTTCTTCCTATCAGGCTGTGGATGACCAACAGGTCATAGACAAATTGGACACGGTGACTCCACAAATTTCCCCCTTTAATTGCCAAGGGCAGACCACTGTGGATGCCACCTTCTGAGAGAATGAATGATTGTGGAGGGACAGGTTGTGACTTCTTTGACTTAAACTCCAAAGAGAATACTTCCAGGAATCCTTGGGATTCCCTGGAACATGCACCTCTAACACTTGTTCTCTGGAATTCCAATTCTTAGGAGAATTACTTATCTTCAACTCAGATAACAAATCTTGATTGTACCATTTTTAGACAATCTTGAATCATTTAAGCTCTTAAAGACACTAGGGAAACCACTTTAGAGCAAATGTAACACATGTGTGGTGAGTAGTTCTTTGCTGGGAATCCAGGCTTTGGAGAAGGGAAGAACACATAGGCTGAACAAGCTGCGCTAATTGGGTCTACCCATTCTAGTGAGGAAAAAGAGCCAGACCTGGATGAAAATCTCAAATTCCTGTACTCTCAAGTCACATTGCTCTAGCAAGTGACTTCATTTCCCTTATTCTCTCTTTTCTACATTTCTAAAAGGAGGATTCTGCTGCCTACTTCCTAAAGTTGTCATAAAGTTTAAGAGAGAGAAACAAGTGCTCTAATGCCCCTTCCCAGTGCCCACTCATCCCTTGTTCAGAGTCTAGAATGTTCTTTTTCTCTCTAAAAGTAATAAGAAGAAATCACTAGCAGAAATAGAGTACCATTTAAATTATCTGTTGTTGCGATCGCACCTTACGAATCTTGAAGGTCAGTGGTGGTGCGAGTCAACCTAGACGCTTTCAGACAAAGAAATCTTGAGTCTTCAGAGAAATCAGAGACAATGATTTAGATTTATTTTTGATATCATTATAACAAACCCATGCTATCTTAAAGACCTAATATATATTAATTTTGTGTTTACAAAGTGTTCTTACATAGATTATCCCATTTGACCTTCAAAATAATTCTGTAAGGCAGGAAAAGCAGAAATTTATTTCTCAGGTAAATGCACTGAAGTTCAGAAACATGCTGTGATAAAGAAGATGTGGTCTATATATACAATGGAATATTACTCAGCCATTAGAAATGACAAATACCCACCATTTACTTCAACATGGATAGAACTGGAGGGTATTATGCTGAGTGAAATAAGTCAGTCAAAGAAGAACAAACATTATATGGCTTCATTCATACAGGGAATATAAAAAATAGTGAAAGGGATTAAAGGGGAAAGGAGAGAAAATGAGTGGGAAATATCAGTGAGGGAGACAGAACATGAAAAACTCCTAACTCTGGGAAATGAACAAGGGATGGTGGAAGGGGAGGTGAGTGGGGGGATGGGGTTACTGGGCACTGAGGGGGGCGCTTGACAGGATGAGCACTGAGTGTTACACTATATGTTGGCAAATCGAACTCCAATAAAAAAATTAAAAAAAGAAAAGAAACGTGCTGTGAGTCAGAGCTAATAAATGATCACACCAGGACTCAAGCATATGTGTCCAGACCCCAATTCAGTCTGACTCTTCCCTCATCCCAAATAATTTCCTAGCTCTTAGATGCTTCCCATCACATGAGAAGCATAAAAACATGCATGTGATTGTCCATTGAAGATTAAATATATACATTTCATGACATAGCTCTAATCATTCCATTGGGTCAACCAGTCTTCTCTAGGCCTCAGTAGTATATGGGTATAAATTCCAAGAGTTACTAACATTTTGTGAGAAACCATGATGTAATAGCTACTATGCTAAGTAAGCCCTTTATATGCACTTCCACTTAATCCGAATTATCAAAGAGGTTAAGTAATTTGCTCAAAGTCACACTGGATTCAGAGAAATGTTTGTCTGGCACCAAAGCACATGTTCTCAATCATAGTGCTATTTACATCATAGCAGAAACCCATGTTTCTCTGGCACTTGCCCCAACTTCTCATACAAAACTCCAGCTTCTCTTAAAGATGCCCCCCAAGTACTTAAGAATATCCTAAGGAGATGTCTTAAATGTGTCCTCCAAGTAAGTCCTGTCAGTCCTTCTGGAAACTCTTTGTGACATCTACTTTATTCTTCTCCTACTCCAAACCCCACAATCTAGAAATATTTGGCTGTAATCACTTCTGTGGTAGGTTTACAAATAAAAATTAGAAGAAAGAAGTGTCCTGAACATACCACCACGACCACCATAGTTCTTTTATACATTGTTTTATTTGGAGGTTGAAGTTCTCAGGTAGTTGTGGGAAAGAGGCATCCGGCAATTATTTCACTTCCCTGGGTCTCACATTTCTCAACTGCCAAATGAAGATGATGCCACCTCCTCATGGGATTGTGTTCTGCCTTGAATAGCATAAGGTATGTAAAGCACCTAATGTAATGCCTGGGACCTGTAGAAGTTAAAACAAAAAGATGGTTTCTTCTCACCCAAATCCCTGTTCTGTACAAAAACATGGCTCCTTGCCTTATTAGCAGCTAATCAGTTAACAAACTAGTATTATTGAGGGATTCCAGTGTCCAAGCAAGGAGTTTTATTGGATAATGGGTGAATTACATAAAAGGACCAAGCATCACTCATACAGCATTTTTGTTGAAAAACAGTGTGAATCAGGCAGACCTAAATGAAAATCCTGACTGTTAAAAATAAATAAATAATTTTTTAAAAAAGTTAAAATAAAAGTTCTCAATCTCTGGTTCTGATCAAAAAGAAAGAAAGAAAAACAGTGTGATCAGATCCACATATCATTATTCTGCGGAGGGTCTAAGACTTGGACATAATGTTGTTTTGCCAAAGTTTTCTCTGTGACGGTGTTTGTCATAAAGGAGGCACCACGTCCCATGCGTATACTAGACAGCCCTGGCACATTTCTAAGTAGATATACACAGAGTCCTTTGTCAGCTGCCTGGAAATGCAGGCAGAGCTTCTGTAACCTTGGTTGTAGAGAGTGTGCAAAATGTTTAAAAATAAAAATAAATGGAGAGCCCCAACCAAGTATCCTGAGAACTTCCCAAGGGAGCCTGGCCGTTGGTGGTCAGCCAGGGCCTCAACCCTGACATTGCAGGGGTGCCCTCAATGGAAGGCGATGGCTGTATATGTTCTCATTCATTTGGAGAATATAAATAATAGTGAAAGGGAATATGAGGGAAGGGAGAAGAAATGTGTGGGAAATATCAGAAAGGGAGACAGAACATAAAGACTCCTAACTCTGGGAAATGAACTAGGGGTGGTGGAAGGGGAGGAGGGCGGGGGGTGGGGGTGAATGGGTGACAGGCACTGAGGGGGGCACTTGACGGGATGAGCACTGGGTGTTATTCTGTATGTTGGTAAATTGAACACCAATAAAAAATAAATTTATTATAAAAAAAAAAAGGAAGGCGATGGCTGGGCCTCAGGGGGAGAGAGCTCACACTCGTGTGCTGCATAGCAGCCGACTTTCGGGGCTATGTATGTGCTCAGTTGGTCTCAGGGCATAATTCCCTGGTTTCCTTTCAGTCAAGCTCAAATTGAGAAAGAAAAGACCTTTCCCACTTCCTGCTCTCTTCACTCCTCGTGAACAAGGCCATAGAACTCAAAATGTTCTTTTCTATTGTGAGAGGTATTGAGCCTACAGTAACATTCTGCAAGTGAATTACTACTCAGTGAACTTTCAGGTGAATCACTGTAGTTCTCACAGAGGCTAAGTATTTCTTTAAAAGAAACAAAAGCCCCTTGCATCTAGTTTGTCACCTGAATATTTTTTCTCTTATTTCATCTTTCTCTCTCTTTTTTCCTTATCTCTTTTTTATCTTTATGTCTTTATTTTTATTCGTGTGTGTGTGTGTGTGCATGTGCACTCGAGTGATGCCAAATATTTTGATGTGGGACTATGGGACTAATCCTGGGGAACTCCTTAATAACCACAGAGTTTAAAGAGGAAATTCATTAAAACACTAAAGCTGTTTACAACTGTGCATTATTGGTACAGGCAAGGTAGATTAAAAATACACTTTGAAGTGTCCTGGAGGCTTCATCTATAAATCACGTAGTGTCTCACAAGTCAAACACCAAAGAACAGGTGTAGCTAATATGTAATTTAGGATTAAAAAGAAACAAATAACTTTAGTGTTTTCATTTCAAATATGGGGAAGGGGACCTTTAATTAAGAAAAAAGAATTCTGTCAAATGCAACAGGGTGAGAGTGGCGGAGTCTTGACCGTCCCCTCCCATCCCTCAATCCTAGATTGTTCTCCAGCAGTCTGTCTGTTTTTGTGATTCTATGAAGTGAGTGCTGAATCCAGTCCCACAGCCAACATCACCCCTGTTCTTTGAAGACCCTCCGGGTTCTGAAGGTGTGTCATTTGCTTCCTCAGGCTGTCAGTGGAGCCACGGGGCCAAGTCATATCTGCTCACAGCTGCTAGCATTTGCATCCCTGGGCACTGAGATCTGAAACTCGACCCTGGCAAGAGCCAGCCCTACCCCCTTGGAGGAAACGGCTGAACAGCCTGAGCAACAGCAGATGAAAACTTCCTTCCTCTTCATCCAGCCGCAGCACCCCCCCCCACCCCTGCACCCGCCAGAGCTCTCCCCTCCCGGTTTCCAGAGGCCCAGGCCTGGACAGCAGCCCCAGGGGGCCTGGAGGAGGGACACATTTTCCCAAGTCCCAGCACTGGCTTCCTGGCAGGCCAGGCGCACACAGGGCTTGGTTGCTCCTCCCTCTCGCCTGCTGCAGAAGGGGGGCCCTGGGACAGAGGAACCCGCTGCTTTCCGTTGCGCCACTCTGAAGGAGGAGAGAGAGGATAAACCCCAGGATCTGGATGTAAGGAGGGGTGGCGTTTGCAGAGCTCCACATCACAGGCTTTCCCTGGCCCCTGCCTCCAAGAAATTTGGACGACTACTGCCCCTGTCATGCAGACTTCGTAGCCCAGCTCCCATAATGAGCGAGGAAAGCAGCAATCCCTCCATGGGCTGGGAGCACCGACCCCAGGACCTGTGGAGCATGGACCCTCGGTCTTGGGATCCCTTGAGATATTCAGTACCACAGGCCAGCCTGGCTCACACTACTGACAAGGGCAAAAGTGCTGTGCTGAGGAGAGGTGTTGCCACCTGCCAGGTTCTCCCGAAGAGCTGTGAAGAGGGCCCCTGCAGCACAGTGCAAGCCAGGAGAGCCAGGCTCTACATGTACTGTCCGCCCATTCAGACTTGCCGGAGCTCCCCGGCCCCGCCTGCCCCTCTGCCTCTCAAGGTAAGAGAGTGTGTGTGGCTGAAGCCCCAGACCCCAGCTGTTCCCCTGGAAGAGGAATAGAGAGTGGGGTAGATGTGCCCACAAGGGTTCCCAGCTCTGAACACTTAGTTGTCCCCTCCACTGTGGATGGGGTGCACCTCAACAGCAGAGGTACTCACCAGCGACGGTCCCCTGGGCCCTGGATCTTTCCTGTGTGCTCTGCCACCTTCCCAGCCATTAGCCACATTTTGTTTGGACAGAGAGAATGAATAACTATTTCCCAAGATCTCTGCCAAAGACAGGAGGAGAAAAGTCTGGCAGGACAGGACCAGAGCAAGAACAAAAGAGGTGTACAGACCTTTACTGAGCCCTATGCATAATCCAGCCATCATACTAGATGTTTTCTTATATCCCATTTATCCTCATAACCACCCTGAAAAATAGAGGCCCATATCCCCAATTCCAGATGGAGGAACTGAGAAGTGGCTAGGCAAAAATCCTCTTCCTTCCAAAAAGAAAAGAGCAGAAGCAAAGTGTGTTCTCCAGAGTGAGCTCTGGGGACTTTGGGGAGGCTTCAGTGAATTTTGTGGAGGCTTTCAGAACTTGGGACTCAGCCACATCTTCACATGCTTGACCTCCTATGGCCCACATCTACTTCCCATCACCCTTTCTTGCCTCAAGAGGATCTATAGCCTCCCAGCCTCCATTTTCCAGCAGAAAGGGAAAGGATGGGTATATCTGTTTGATCTTCAGGGTCTCTTCCAGCTCTTACGGGCTTTATCTCCAATCATGGCCATTCTTATTCTCTCCATCTCTGACTCCACCTCCTCATCATGCTGATGCTCTCTCCACCCAGTTCAGGTGTATGGCTGCTAAAGTGGGTGGACAAAATAAAAAAATTATGCTTTTATTTTCCCTTTCTTCACAGCATGGACAATATGCTATATTTTGCACATATATAAGTGACAGCAATGAGGGTGAGGAAGACTATGTTTTGGAGTTGCTGGGATGAGATAGAAGAGTAAGGACTCTTATTGGGGTATGTGGAAGGTTGACATGGAGAAGATTCTCAGGGACCTCACAGGAGAAATGGATGAAAATCACAGGGAAAATGGGTCTTCCGTGGGCTTGGAAGTGATGCGGCTTTATCTAGATTCTGTGGCTCTCTCCTGAATGCTTCTATACATCATCCTTCCTTTCCCTTTCCCTTTGTAATAGGGAGCTTGTACAGTCACAGTTAAGAGTCGGGGAGAAAGGGTAAGCCCAATTTCTACTCAGAGGGGAACTCTTAGAAAAAGAGAGATGCTAGCTAGCATACTTCCTTAAGAAATAGTTTACATTCCTTCCTAGTTTTTGTATCCCTCATTTCCTACAGGGATTTAGAAGGAATGACATACCCAGGCATTAGAGTCTTCTCTCTGTATGTGGGGTCACACAGTAGTTTACGTACTTTAAGGCTGGTCTGATAACTTGAAAACTCTATTTTCTTACCCTCCCCTCAGAACGATTGCCATTTCTCTAGGGAGAGGCACCTTGGGAGTTGGTCCAAGTGGTAGATTTTTTACTTGCCTGCCTCACTGTAGCCACTTTTACTAATGGGCTTCCAGATAAATGCACTATATAAAGTAGGGATTGCAAGGTTCCAGACTAAAAACTTAGATTTGTGTACAAAAGTGTTGGGCCAGGGAAAGAGACTCTCAGTATTCCTGTCTTAAGGGAGAGAAGAAGAGAGCTAATTAGAGGACTTCTGAGGAGGACCAGGGAATACATTGTCCCTATAGGGTGGGACACAAGGTGGTTAAGAAGCAGGGCTAAAAAAATTAACCTTGGGTTTTCTGGTTAGACGTTATGATTCCCTCCACCACAAGAAGGCAAGTTGGGAAATTAGCACCCTCAGACCACAAGTCTTTTAAATGCCCTATGGCTGTTATCAACCAGGTGACCTCTGCCCGGTCTTTTGTGTTAGAGAAGGAGAAATTAACAGAGAGAGATTTTCCATCTGCTCAGTCCTGATCAGACTAAGTTGTCTAGATTTAATAGATTAGTGTATGAGAATTCTCCAGTCTTCTCAGACTTTGGAATTTAGCTATATAAGTCACAGCAAAGTGGCAGAAAGGTGATTAAAAACATCTTCTTAAAAAAAAAATCTTCTTGTCACCTGTTAGTGGAAAACCCTTGATTACCCATCATGGGAAATTTCATTTGATGTACTCAAGAAATATGTGATAGGTTGTATTTGTTAAAGTGAAATGCTGGTTATATGAAAGCAAAGCCTACATATACTACATGTGCATAATAGGATTGATTTCCAAGCAGAAAAATCTGGATCTTAAGTATAAACCCTCTTTTTCACAGTACTCCAGATGGCTAAATTTATTCTCTCACAATTGAAACAAATGTGCTTCAATGTGAAAATTCTTGACTTAATCCTTCCAAGTTATCACAGGGAGTAAGTGCAGCAAATCAAATCAAATCAATTTGATTCCTAATTTATAGTAAAAACAATTATAGCACTGTGTGACCAACATAGGACTTCCAATGCACTATTTCCTCTTATTAAAACCTCAAAACTCTATGAGGATATACATTATTATCATCCCCCTTCATGGATGAGGAGACAAGATGCTTGGGGATGGTCAGCGACTTGCTGGGTCCCATAAACAGGATATGGAAGCTCAGGACAGAACTCTGGTTTTCCACTCAGAGGCCAAAGCTGGCCTTCTCTCAGTATCTTCTGAGAAGGTGAGAGTTCCTTGGAAGGCAACCCACTACCTCCTAGGACCTGTGATACTATATTCCTACTTTCTCTGATGGAAAGGATGGGAGAAAAACCCTCAGGAATATCACATCTAGTGACTAGCCTTGTCTAACAAGGGCTGCTTTCTAGAAGCAATGAAGGCCTGGGTTTGGAGGACTTGGAGTTGCAGCTCTGGACAATGCCAATTGAGGGCTATAACATTCCTGTGGTGAGTCTGTCAATGTGAATCAGAAAATGTTCCATGGTCTGAAGCCAGAGCCAGCCCTAACAATTTGTTGGGCCCCATGTTCTGCTGCCTCTCTGTGGGAATGAGAGGAACTGTCAGTGTGTGGCTTTCAATTTGGGGCAAAAGATACAAAGATAAAGAAAAGAGATATAACACAAGAGAGGGAAATAACCCTTCTCTATAATAATTTTGGGAAATTTCCAATTTTCTTACAACTAGGTCTCCATATCTTACAAATTTTATATTTTGAAATAACAATGACTTTTGGTATGTAAATGACAGAAAATCTTCCATCAAATACAATTTTTATAAGCCCCCTTCCCAAATTTTCACTTATAGCTTTAAATTTCCTAGAAATTTTACCTTTTTCTATTGGTCTTCTTTATTCTCTTCTTCTTTCATCTCAAAAGCAATCACCTTTTTGAGTTTTTATCACCAGCTTCTAGGAGTGTTCAGGTTTAGAAGATAAGGTGGAGAATGAGCAGGACGGACCTGGAGTCCATGGAGGGTTTATGCAGGAGGGAGACAGAGATGGGTAGTTCTTTAAAGTAGTGAAGAGAATTAAGTGTCTACTGCCCTTTAGGCAGGCCTTGTCAAGCAGACCAGAACAAAAATAGTTTTAATTTTCTGTGTCATGGATTGTTTTGCCTTAAATAAGACCCATGTCTGAAATATGTTTGTAAAGTGCATTACATTTTTGTTGGAAAGGTTTATTTAGAGTAAAGGTCTCTGGCACTGAAATTGAAGAGTTGAAAATGAAGTTCTGGTTCAGGCAACTAACTAGCTAAGTGGCCCCTGACAACTCATTGAACAAAGCTAGGTTATCACTTTTTCTGAGGTCTGTCCAGTTCTGACACTGTAATCAGTATGACTCTATTAATCCAGAGAGGGAAGGAAACTGTTTAATGAAATAAAAGTGTTAAAACAATCAGCTTGTCTCTAAAGATCAATGATTTTGTAAAATGACCTCACTGCAAGGAAGATACTTAGTGGGCTTGCCTCTCTCAGGGAGGTCTGGGACTCCAGTGGGCACTAGTGTGGTTATATACATGAATAACACAGTGCCTGGCACTTAACAGTTAGCTGAAGGAGTGAATAAATAAAGGAATGAAACTTTGAAAGGCTGATTAGCATTCAGTGAGATCAAAGAGTCAGTGCCTTTTCTGGGCAATAAAACAAATCCCTACCACGGGATTTTTAGGGCTAGAATTCCCAGCCGTCTATCCCCAAATGATTGATACTTCCTTTTTGACCAGATTCCAGGTGAATTAAATTCCCCTCTGGTGTTGAATACTGACCCCCCCCTCCCAGGTATGTATTGTAAATACATAAATTTGTAAATGACCCCTGGAAAAGATAATTTATCTTATCTAGGGTAAACACTTACCCAAATCTGTTGGACTTTTCTGGGCTGTCATAAGTTTAGAAACTGTTCTGCACATAAAATGCTATTCTAGATAATCCTTTACATTAATCCTTCTTGGTGAGCATTTTAGAATTTAGAAAAGAAATTAGAACAAAGAGCTTGCACAAATGCCTATATAGTAATTTTAACAACAATATAGATAAATGTGCAATGGTGTCCCTTTTAAAAGATTTTGGTACTTAGGAAATGGTGTTGATTGGATTGAAAAGCTTATCCTTAGTCTATTTTACACTGCATTGGTTTTGACATAGATGTCTTGATTTATTACTTGAATAAATGAAGTCTGAGATAGCACAATGGGTTTCAATTCTTTTTTATCTTGTGATTTGCCTTGGTGTTCCCATGGCAACATTTACTTGCTCTTTTTCTCTCCTTACCCTTTCCTTTCACATTCAAATACACAAGTCCTGTGGATCATTGTACAAGTCCTACCGTCATAGAACTATATGCACTGCAGTATCTTGATTGGTAGGAGAGAGCAGAGAACACATGGGCCACTTTATGGTTGGGTGTCCCTGTGACATACAGAAAAGCAATTGGAATGGGAGCTGGGACTCTAATTCAAGTTAGCTAAGTAAGGACAAGTCTCTTCATTCTGGGTCTTAACTCCTTACCTGTAATGTGAAAAGATTAGACTGCCTTCTTCCTATCTAGTTCTATGATTCTAAGTTCTTGCCAAGCCATTTGTGCCTACTTTAAAATTCAACCAAAAATACAGCTTTTGATGACAAATTTCTAAAAGACCATCATATTTAGAAGTTACTGTGAGTTGGAAAACTCCTTTATTAGTAAAATTAGATGCCTCTCCACTATCCAGAGGGTAAACAAGAACTACTTGTTTTTAAAAATACTTATTTATTTTTAGAGAGAGAGTGCAAGCAAGGGGAGGGGCAAAGGGAGGGGTAGAGAGAGAGAGAGAATCCCAAGCAGACCCCCTGCTGATCACAGAGCCTGATGCAGGCTCCATCTCTCAACCCTGAGATCATGAATTGAGCTGAAACCAAGACTTGGATGCTCAACCAACTGAGCCACCAGGCGCCCCAGAACTAAATACATCTTAAGGGGCAGCCCGGTGGCTCAGTGGTTTAGCGCCGCCTACAGCCCAGGGCCTGATCCTGAAGACCTGGGATCGAGTCCTACATCAAGCTCCCTGCACAGAGCCTGCTTCTCCTTCTCCCTGTGTCTCTGCCTCTCTCTGCCTCTCGCTCTGTGTCTCTCATGAATAAATAAATAAAATATTTAAAAATAAATAAATACACATTAAAACACTTTATACCAAGTGTTAATTGTTTTTATAAAATATTAGTAGCATTAGACGAGTATTAGTTTGGCCCAAGACATTTGGACAAAGAGAATAAAATTGAATGTTCTTTATAACTATACCTAGGAGTTTTGTCTTGTTATTTTCTTATATTAAAAAGGAAATAAATGCTGAAAGGGGTTGTTCAGTGTTTTTTTAATCTCTTTAATCACTTATTCAGCAAAAGGAGCATTTGAAAATCAATTCCAATCAGAAATTAAGGCCTAGAGTGATGAAGAGACTTGTCCTCACTTAGCTACTTTGAATTAGTTCCAATAGATTGCCTCAGTTTAACTTTGAAGGTTTGTGTCCTTGAACAAAAGTGTTCTATTTATAGATTTAGTTAGGGTTCTTGGTTGTGTATGATAGAAATAATCAAGGATTCTATCCCAAATGCAGGGGACTCATTGGATGAAGAACACATGTCTAAGAGTGGGATCTCATAAAACCCTAAGGCAGAAAAGTAAATGGGCCTCAAGACCAGCTGGAGTGAAGGCTCCAGACCTTTCAGAACTCTCTATCTTGTTTTTCTGTTGGTCTCTGCTCTTCTCTGAATTATTTTTTCTTTCTGCACATCTGCTTCCTCTATTCCCTCTTCCAAAGGAGGAAATATGGTCACCCACAATTCCCAGGTTTACAGCTCCTCTCTAGAGACAATGCAGACTATGACTGGGACCCTTTAGACCTGCTTCCCAATCTCCAGTGTGGGTTGGGTGTCCCCCCGGTTTACTATGATGAGGGTGGGGGCAGGTGCAGCTCACAAGGTGCTACTGGGTCTGTGAAAGCCCAAAGATGGTGATAAATATGTATATCTTAAAAAGAGACAGTTTCTAGAAACTAATGGGACATGGAGAGGTGGGCAACAAATTTGGACAACCAAGCCAATAAATGACCAAAAACACTTTCAGGTAGTTTTCGACTAAAATTTATAACATGATTGCTTTGTATAAATGTCTTATCTGAGCCTTCTCAAATTTTAGAGAAGCCATTTTTATATGCCTTTGGGGAGATTTTTAAAAAGAGCATGCCTGGGAGCACCCGGGTGGCTCAGTGGTTGAGTTTCTGCCTTCGGCTCAGGTCGTGATCCCGGGGTCCTGGGATCGAGCACCACCTGGGGTTCCCTGCAGGAAGCCTCCTTCTCACTCTCCCTATGTCTCTAGTTTCTCTCTCTGTAGCTCATGAATAAATAAATAAATAAAATCTTTTTTTAAAAAAAAGAGCATGCCTGAACTAAGCAAAATGTTAGGATCAAACTATTGCCTTATGGTTTATGAATAGATTTGCTTCTAGAATCCGTACTGTAACCGTAGTTATGACATTGTAAATATTCTCTTGCAAATATGTTTCTTCGTCATAGGTTTTTCAGAGACTATAGGATGCTATAAGATTTACAAGAAATTGAAGTCGTTAGTGAAAGTGGAGTTTATAGATTACCATCTCAGATTCTACATGTGATCTCTTGCACTTTACAGCAACTCACTGGGACTCCTGACCCACTATTCAAAAATTAAGAATAACAAAAATTGTATGGGTAAGCCATATTCCTTGAGCCACATTGTATTGATTCCTTGAATTGAACCATGTCAACAACAACAACAAAAAGATGGGCAAAAGAAGGAAGATGGTCCCATATAGTTCACATTGTTAGGCTATTGCAGGGCTGCATTTTTAGGAGGTTTACTTTCCCTCATTTTGAAGTAATCAGCAGCTGCAATGCTTTTTTGGCTGGCCTTTGTGTTGTACATATTTCCTGTGATTATATTTAGTCAACTTTAACTTTTTGGAATTTAACTTTCAATTTTCAGAATGTGTGATTTTGTATTAACCTTTTAATTACCAGGTCCAGCAGATTATGAGCAAAAAGCTTCAGGGCATTATTCAATCACAATGTTTTATCATTTAAAGATCCCACTTTACCAGCAAGGAGCATGGTGTCTCTTTATTGAATTCTTAAAGTGATTGTATGATGAAGGAACAATTAAAATATCATACCATTTATCCCCTGCCATAAGCAAAAAGTTCTCAAGAGAGTTTGTTATATATACTTGATCTTTTTCCATAAAGGATTTCAAGTGTACTACAACTATAGCACAAATAATAAATAAAAATAATGTTGGGCAGCCCTAGTGGCTCAGTAGTTTAGCGCCGTTTTCAGCCCCGGGTGGGATCCTGGGGACCAAGGATTGAGTCCCGCGTTGGGCTCCCTGTGTGGAGCCTGCTTCTCCTTCTGCCTGTGTCTCTACCTCTCCCTCTATGTCTCTCATGAATAAATAAATTTTAAAAAATGTTAAAGGTAAATAGTAATAAAGAATCAGGTCTAGGAAAATATAAATAAGGATCAAGATGAAAAAGAGATCAAGTCAAAATCAGGAAAAGAACAACAATAACAACATAAGTACCATAAAAGCTTACAGAGTGGTGTTTTTGAGAGATTTGGATTTGCGCTTTCTAGGTATCCATGCTGTAAGGGACATGGTTAACTACCTAGTTCTCATTGTGAGAAGGGGAGGAAGGAAGGAAAGGAGAAGGGGAGGAGGAGGGAAGGAAAGGAGAAAGGGGAGAAGGAGGGAAGGAAGAAGAGAAGGAGGAAGGAGGGAAGGAAGGAGAGAAGGAAGGAAGGGGGAAGGAAGGAAGGAGGGAGGGAAGGAAAGGAGAAGGGGGAGAAGGAGGGAAGGAGGGAGAGAAGGAGAAAGGAAGGAAAGGAGAGAAGGAAGGAAGGAAGGAAGAAGGAAAGAGGGAAGGAGGGAAGAAAGGAGAGAAGGAGGGAAGAAGGGAAGAAGGGAAAGAAGGAGGGAAGGAGGGAAGAAAGGGGGAGGGAGGGAGAGAAGGAAGGAAGGAGGGAAGAAGGGAAGGAAGGAGGAGAGAAGGAGGGAGGGAAGGAAAGAGGAAAGGAGGAAGGAAGAAAGGAAGGAGGGAAGAAAAGAAGGAGAGAAAGGAGTTTCTTTAACATGTTCCACAGAAATAATTCAGAAAACCAAATTTTGCTTCCCCTTTAAAATAGCAATAAAACAATAACATTTTGGATAAAATCTTTTCTAAGGAGCACTTGATATTTACTATTTCCTTGTTTCTTTAGATGTATATACAACATAATTTAATTTTCTTGATAACTTAAGTAATTTCTATAATAACAGTATCATTCGTTGGCAACTTTACATCTATAAGACTATTTGCTTTGTATGTAATGCCCCCAAATACTCTGCTCTCTGAGTTCTTGTTGATTTTTAGTGATTTTTCTGTTTCCTCCATGCTGGCCTATTTCTCATTACTGCTATTAGTGTGCCTAACCAGCATCCACCACATGCCAGGAAACTAGATAACAAATTTGTGTAAATTGTAAAACAAGTTTGTTAATTATGTAAAGTAAAAGTAAAAAACCTCTATGTGAGGGGTTGAGTGGCTCATTTAGCAGACAATCTCATGAATTTTAATATGGATGTTTCTTTTGGTTTTGTGTGTTCAGACCTGATACTTTTGTCATGACTATGGTCACAATGTGGATGAATAGTTGCTAAAGAAACAACTTCTGTATTCATCCATTCAGTAAATATTTTTTGCTCTCCAGATCTATGGCAGGCACTGTTCTAGGCACTAGGAATCAGCAGAGAATAGAACAACCACAGTTGTTGCTCATATATCCTGTTAAGAGCAGGAGATGAAACAAGGAAATAAGACCTGAACATCAACGTCAGATTGAGACAAATGCTTGGGAGAAAATAAAACAGAAGGCAATGGTAAGGTGAAGAGTGTTAGAATGAATCATTTGATTTGTGTGATAAAAGTTGGCCTAACAGAGAAGGTGACTTTTGAATTAAGACTTAAATGAGCAGCAGGAGCAGGCCAGCAGAGGATTGGGAAGAGGAAGGCTTAAGGCAGGGTTAACACAGGAGTCCCGCATACCTGCAGAATCACAAGTGACCATGGTTTCCAGAAAAGTCAAAGCCATAGAAAAAGGAAGATCATGGAGAGCTTCATAGACTCAGGTAAGAAGTTTGAATTTTATTCTAAGGACAATGGGAAGCTTTTGGAGAGTCTTAAACAGGAGAGCAACACAGATTATAGGACTTAATATTCCTGACTCCCACTTCCTAATCTTATCGAAAAATCCTTGAGGCATACCATTTAACTCCCTCTGGATGATAGGGAGCTCTAATTTTGTCCTCAAAGTCCTTTAGTTCTGAACCAAAGAGCTATGATGAATCCATGAAGCATTAAGACAGGCTAAGGGGAAGGATACTCCAGTTACTCAAGTATTTGATATTTCCCTGGATGAAACTGCATTCTGGTGATAGACAATCTAGCAGGTCCTTTCAATATTTGTAACCTTGAAAAGTTTGATTTTGTTTAGGATAACAATGTTTAGAATTTAAATTTTTAAAAGTTTATTTTTATTATAAAATGTTGTTTATTGTTTATTATTGTTTATTATAAATGCACATAACAGGTGCTCCATAAATATAACCTCTAGATTGTCCATGGCATAGCCACTCTAAGTGACCTCCTCTTTTACTAATCCCTTCACTTCCTTCCTCATGTCCTCTAGTTTCAAATAAAAATGTTTCTGTAGCCCCTTTGGGCAGACATAAAACAGGTGGGACATTCTTTCCCTGCCTTTTATAAGCTTGAAGGTTGAGACAAACAAACATATATGTTAAAAGGCATTCTTAGACATAGATAAGAGACATCAGCAGAATAAGGACAAAGGCTTGCTACTTTGTGAAATAATCAATGTAGGCCTGCACTCTGGTGATGGCCAAATAAGAAGGTTGTTGTGCAAGTTACTACCTGCTCATCATGATTTGAGGAGAAAAGTGACCACTTCTGTTCCATTTAGTCAGGGGAAGATTTATATTTGGGATCAGCTTCAGGAGCTTTCTGAGTGAAGGAAGGAAAAGTATGGCTCATAGAATGTAAGGAGGATTTACTATGGACTTTCTCCTGAGTTCATGTGTAACTTTTCTTATTCATTAATAAGGAACATAACAACTAGTACAGTTATACACACATAGAGTGAATGCTTTCCTAACTAAAAACTAAGATTTCTGGGTTGTAAGTTTATACCTTTTATTCAAAATATAAAAAACAAATTTAGAATAATAGACTGCATTTACTGAATAAAAAGTATCACAAAAAGTAGCACAGATTTCAGCATAAAAACATGCATCATGTAATCCAACATTGGAGAATTTGAAGTCATGACCAGAAAATCTGGACGTAGACTGCCATGTTTGTGCAATAGAGAGAGGTAGCACACCCCCCCCCCCTCCATGGAGAATATTTCTCCTCACCTTATAAGATTTCCCTTCCCAGGTGGCAGGCAGTGATGGCAACTGATTAAGGCCACTTCGCAAGGCGTTGCTAAGAGACAGCAGACACACAGGGATGGGTCTTGTAAGCTTGATCAAAGCCAGTGAATCTGAAACTGTTTCCTGGCCAGAGTGCACAGGGGGACAGGGAGGGGAGGTCGGGCTTGGGGTGCTTCTTTGAATGTGGCTCCTTGTGCAAGGACCACAATCCTGCCTGTAGCACATGAAGGATTCTGTCATTTGGACAGCAAATCAAAGCAGGTGATCTGGGTTGGGAATGAGCGGAATATGGTCTCTGAACAAAAATGAAGTTTAGAACTTTGTGACACCATAACAATATGTCAGTTCACAGCAGTCATGTATACATTGTCTCTTCTACATCTTTCTTTCCAGACAAAATGATTTTGGAGACCTCTTAGGCCTTTTAATCATGAAGACAGGCCAATGAATTTGTAGTTTTAATATCCCTCCCTTTAGACTTGCCTAGCCTATGCTACAGGTACAACCTGTTGCCTTATGAAAAAATTGGTTCTTACTCTGTTAAGAGCAAGAAAAAAGAAGAAACTAGTCATTCATGAATTATGACTATAGTGGGTCTCAAAAGCCATCACCATGTTCAGAGAAAGAGCTATTTTATTATTTTTAATAAAATCACACTAAAATGTCGCTCCATACTCCCATCTTCCTGGACTAGCAATAAATTCAGTCTCAGATATTCTCAGGGTTCTCTGTCCACTAAAATTGGATCAAGGGTCCTGAAACTTCCATGGTACAAAAGCATTCATGAATTCTTGCTTTTACTTGTCCCTTCAGGACATAGTCTGCATAGCACCATGGTGGAGAGTACAAACCCTGGAGCCAGATTCTGGGTATGAGTCTCAGCTCTTCCTGCACCTTCCTAGCTGGGTAGCCTTGGGTAACTTACTTAAATCAGTACTTCAGTTTCCTCATCTATAAAATGGAGGTGAGGTGAGTTCTTACCAGATAGAAAATAAGAATTAAGTTCCAGTTTGTAAGGCGCATAGACCCAAGCCTGGCACAGGGAATGCAGATACTGGGGACCTCCTCCAACTTTGATCACCAGTTCTCCATCTACTACAACCTTTGCCAAAGGTTGTCATTCTAGGCTGTGTGCTTTCAGGTCTGGCAGCTCCATTGCTTCTCTGCCCCAGGGCCTGGGGTCTGGACTCTGTGCTTCTGGAAGAGTAACACATAGGAAGGAGACAAGTCAGGAGTAGGGGAGTGGAGGTAAATGTCTCTCTAGCTGTAGGCCTGAATAATGATTCCTTTTCTTACCCCCTTCCATCTCTAAATGGTAAAGACTCTCTTTGTTGAATCATAACTTCTGTGTTATGTGCACCTAGTATGTGAGTTCTCTATCGAGTCATCATCTCTTGCAGTCCAAAACTGATGGACCTGGGAGGAAAGGAAATGCATTGAAGCTTAGAAACCTTCAGGAAAACAAAAGAGAGCTCTCTGTAGTTGGAAACGTGAAGTGATTTGCCTCTGAGTCCTAAAACAAGGTTAGGAAGAGGGAGGCAGAAATATGAAAGCCTGTAAAATCCTGGCTAAGTGCAGGTCATTTCAGAAACATACCCACCCTTCCTTTAATTTCTGCCTTCTCCTGTTTAAAACTTCCCGGAGAGCGCTGCCTCTGAGCAGCCCCCTGAGATTAATCAGAATTTTCATTGTACCCTTTGTCAGGCTCAGGTCAACACCTTCCTCTCCCAGACACTTGTTTTAGCATCTTTAGTGTCTTCTGACAGAAGGGAAATGTCTTGAGAGACACTGTGACTTGACATGATAAACCTCCCTAAGGCACAGCAAAGGGCTCTGCTTAGAGGGAAGGGCACTGAAAAAAAATCAAGAGAAAATTCACAAATCCTTATTAATAAATTATTCTGCCC
Organism: Canis aureus; assembly: GCF_053574225.1. NCBI lineage: Eukaryota > Metazoa > Chordata > Mammalia > Carnivora > Canidae > Canis > Canis aureus. The sequence goes on from NC_135625.1 coordinate 44,861,638, forward strand.
CTCAAGATGGTTTAGAGAGGTTTTTAATTATTAGACCACATTCTAAAAATAACTCAGGCTGGGTCTGCCTCGCCTAAGAGGAAATAGTTAAAGAAAATTTAGATTTTACAAAAATTTATTGATAAAGTATGCTGGTTCTTTGGATTCAATATCCTGGATTCAAGATTCAAGTTACTTGGTTAGTTCCAGTGTATTTTTTTTTCTTTTTAATTTTTGGGAGATAAAACCAACCTTGATTTACACTTGGGATCCTGTTCAGATGCATCTTAAACAGGATAGCAAAGCAGGGAAAAGCACAGACCCTGGAACCAATGTCCAAATTCCAACACAAATGTATTAATTATGTGACATTTGGCAAACATTACCTGTAGTTTCTTCAGTAAAGCAGGGAGAGCTTCACCCCAGCTTCCAGCAGCTGTTGCAGCCCCCTCCCTGGGTGCCCTACAAGGCAGCTTGGCTGACGGAGCATGGGCTCTGCAGTCTCAATTCTGCTGGTTATGGTGGGACTTGAAATAGGAACTCTAGAACTGATGCAAAGACGAGTGAGAAAAGCTGCACATAGGTCTTCAATAAATATTATTGAAGACTTCAACAAGTCTTGCTCAGGACAATAATGTGCCCAAAGTGCGCAATGATGTGCAAAGTGGAGTGCACAAGAAAATCTATTTGGTACAAAAAGAAAAAGATAGACTCCTTTTAATATTTTTACATCTGGTCTTTTAAAATTTTTATTTAGTGTCATAAAATTTATGTGATATATCAATATGATAGTATTCATTGCAATGACTGGGTTCGGGGAAAAGACTTAAACATTACTAGGTATAAGACACTAAAAATTTATATTAAAAAAAATACTACTTACGTGGCAATTTTGTTGAGGTCTTATGCTTCTTGTAGCATCATGATGCATCTGAAATAGGGCGGGAGTGCCCAGGACTATGATCTGCTTCTGCTCCAAATTCCAGTGTGTGGAGCGTTTCCCCACACCACCAACCAATTCTATAGCATCTGGGTGCCCTATGATTCGACTCAGTTCTGATGCTATCAACATGGAGACAGCGTCAGATCCCAGAGGTTCAGTGTTTAGTACCACAAGACTGTCCCTCTTCCCCCATTTTAGATGCCAAACCAGACTGCCACCGTTGCTTCTGAACTATTGGTTCTAGATTGGAGCTTTCCATGACTACTCCTTGAGTTCAATTAATTTGCTAGAGCAGCTCACAGAACTCAGAGAAACAGTTTAGTTACTAGACCACAATTTATTATAAAACGATGTAACTCAGGAACAGCCAGATGGAAGAGACTATAGGGTGAGGTACGGGAAAGGGAGATAGAGCTTCCATCCTCTCACTGGGCAGGTATGCCACTCTCCAAATCTCCAGTGTTTGTTCACCCAAAAGTTTCCTGAGTCCCACCTTTTCTGGTTTTATGGGATCTTAATTGCACAGGTATGATTAATACTAACCATTGGTAATTGAACTCGATCTCCTGTCCTTCTCCTCTCCAGAGCGGTGTGGGAAGGAGGAACTGGACTGCAATGCTCCAATTCTAATCACAGGTTAGTTCCTTAGGGACCAGCTCTCACCCATGGAGGGCTTTCCAAAAGTTACTTCGCTGACATAACAAAATGTATCTTCACGGCCCTCATCACTTAGGATATTCCAAGGGTTTCAGGAACTCTCAGCCAAGAATGAGACAAAGACCAAATACATATTTCTTATTATAAATCATAATATCACATACAGGCAATAGGCTGTTTTGTGATACTCCTACCCAGAGGGAATCTCTTCTAGTCCTGAATTCCCTACCACCTAAAAATAGGATCTTACCTTATCTTATAGGTTGAGATTTGGAGTAGGGTTGCTAGATTTAGCAAATAAAAATAGCAATATGTGAGACATACTTTTGCTTTTCAGTATAATTATTTGTTTACCTGAAATTCAAATTTATTGGTGTCCTATATTTTATTTAGCAATACTTGGTTGGAAGTGGACTTGTCAACTTGTCCTTGTTTGAAGTCAACTTGTTGCACTCAGCTAAGTGATCTTTGACAAATTATTTAACTTCTCTGAGCCTCACTTTCTTTGTACCCCTCCATTATTGTGAGCATCCTTTTTATAGAGGATATCAAGCACTTGCACAGTTCTTGCACGTAGTAAAGTTCTTACTAAATTCTAGATGTAGCAGCCACCGGGACAGCACAGAGGAGCCAGACACAAAGAGAGGGGCTGTTTGCGGGGTCGGGCAGGGGGTTCGCTATGTCGGATGATGATTCAAGGGCCAGCACCAGCTCCTCCTCACCTTTGTCCTCCAACCAGCAAACCAAGAAAGAAACAAACACCCCCAAGAAGAAGGAGAGTAAAGTCAGCATGAGCAAAAACTCCAAACTTCTCTCTACCAGAGCCAAGAGTGCTGGTCCCAAGGGCGATAACATCTATGAATGGAGATCAACCATTCTGGGGCCTCCAGGATCCGTGTATGAGGGTGGTGTATTCTTCCTTGATATCACTTTTACACCAGAATACCCCTTCAAGCCTCCAAAGGTTACATTTCGGACAAGGATCTCTCACTGTAATATTAACCGTCAAGGAGTTATTTGGTTGGATATATTAAAAGATAATTGGAGTCCAGCACTAACCATTTTTAAAGTTCTCCTTTCTATCTGCTCCCTTCTTACAGACTGTAATCCTGGTAAGGTTAATAATTCTTTTTCTTTTCTTTTTTCTTCCTTATCTGAAAAATACTTGTTTTGATAAAGTACAAAGCTTTTGAAGAACAAAAAGCAGGGATGCCCGGATGGTGTAGCTGGTTGGGTATCTGACTCTTGGTTTGGGCTCAGGTCATGATCTCAAGGTTCTGGGATCAGGCCCTGTGTTGGGCTTAGTGTGGGGTCTGCTTGGGATTTTCTCTCCCTTTGCCCCTCCTGCTCATGCTCTCTCCCAAATGAATAAATCTTTTTTTTTTTTTAAAGGACAAAAACTAACCTTTTTTGAAAGAAAGTTTTAATCAGGGATGCCTGGGTGGTTCAGCGGTTGAGCATCTGCCTTTGGCTCAGGGCCTGATCCCTGATTCCCAGGATCAAATCCCACATCAGGCTCCTTTCAGGGAGCCTGCTTCTCCTCCCTCTGCCTGTCTCTGCCTCTCTTTCTGTATCTCTCGTGAATAAATAAAATCTTAAAAAAAAGTTTTAATCAAGAAAAGTTCAATCTGCTTGTTGAAAAAGGCAGCAACTTCTATGCTATAGGAACAAAGTGTTTTAAAACTAAGACTTACAAAATTGCCTTAGATTTTTACATTTTTCATACGGTTCCCCTAAACCACCTACTTCTAACTAAATGTTGAGTTTCTTTGCTTAATAGTTAGTGGTTCTCAGACTGATTAGGGGTGAGAGGAGGCTTAATTTCCTTTTATTATTAAAGATTTACCATAAAAGATTCTATTTAGGTTTCAACTTAATTGTTGGTTTTGACCTGGCAGCCTGGTTTTTTTCTAGGTAACTAATGTAGAGGTAAATAGTGTTATATTTTAACAGCCCAGAGGACTTGAAGGAACAGTCAGTGTGAACACAGCTGGATGTTCATCATAGCCTTGAACATTCCAGTTTTTATTGAACTTACTTAACACTCCAGTTAAGTGGGTGGTGGTTGTTGGGAGAAAAATAGAATGAATTAAGGAGATAAAGCCACACTAGTGCTAAAGTCTGAGAATTCTTCCCCCCTGCATACTGTTTTAGAAAGAAAAAGTGCCCAGGACAATGGAATGGCATTTAAAAACTGGTTTTGATCACAAATACTTTGCATATTTCTTCCCAAGCTGTCAATTTATTGGCTAAAATTTGAAAGGTTCTTTTCCTTTCTTCAAAATAATCTACATTTTTTTCTTCCAGCTGACCCTTTGGTGGGAAGTATTGCCACTCAGTATATGACCAACAGAGCAGAATATGACAGAATGGTCAGACAGTGGACCAAGAGATATGCCACATAAATTGGGTTTTCACAATGCTTACATTATTTGTCTGTCACAGAGAGAGCTGCTTATGATTTTGAAGGGGTGGGGGAGGGTGGGAGTTGGTAAGGAGTGGGGTATTTTTTTTTATAAATTTATTTTTTATTGGTGTTCAATTTGCCAACATATAGAATAACACCCAGTGCTCATTGCGTCAAGTGCCCCCCTCAGTGCCCGTCACCCAGTCACCCCCCCCCCCCCGCTCACCTCCTCTTCCACCACCCCTAGTTCGTTTCCCAGAGTTAGGAGTCTTTCATGTTCTGTCTCCCTTTCTGATATTTCCCATGGAGTAGGGTATTTCTATAACAGATATTATTCAGTCTTATTTCCTAAGATTTTGTTGTAACTTAAGGTATCTTGCTACAGTAGACAGAATTGGTAATAGCCACTTTAAAAACTGTTATTAGTTCTGCAATATTAGCTGAAATGTAGTACAGAGAATAGACATTTGGGTTCAGTTTCTTATAGTCTGTAAATTTAAAATAGCTTAATTTTGTACAGGTTACACACATGGCGATTTATGTAAAGTCCTTGCAAGACTACAAATTTTTTTTGTTCAAAAAAATTGGAATTTCTTTTCCCTTCTTGGGAGGTAACATTGATATTTAACAGTTTTTTTTTTTAAAAGGGAACAGACCCGACTTTATTCTTTTGCATGTGTATATCCAGTTATCTCAACATCACTTGTGGAAATTAGTCTTTTTTTTTTTCCAATGTAATTATCTTGGAATCCTTGTCAAAAGCTAGCTAACTAACACTCACAGTTGTATTATTTTGATCTATATGTCTGTCCTTCACCAGCACCAGTTTTATGAACACAGGATTTTTTCCCAAAAATTTAGGTCTTCTTTAATTTCTTTCAGTGATACTTTATAACACCATACAAGTCTTTCAGCTCTTATTTAAGTTTATTCATAAGCATTTCATTCCTTTGATGCTATTGCAAATGGAATTGTTATCTCAAAATCCTTTTTAGTTGTTCATTATAGTAAATAGTATACTACTGACTATTGTATGTTCACCTTGTATCCGGCAACTTTGCTGAATTTATTTATTTATTTATTTATTTATTTATTTATTTATTATATTTATTGGAGTTCAATTTGCCAAATTATAGCATAACACCCAGTGCTCATCCTGCCAAGTGCCCCCCTCAGTGCCAATCACCCAGTCACCCTAACCCCCCCGCCCACCTCCCCTTCCACTACCCCTTGTTCATTTCCCAGAGTTAGGTGTCTCTCATGTTTTGTCACCCTCACTGATATTTTCACTCATTTTCTCCTTTCCCATCCATTCCCTTTCACTATTTTTTATATTCCCCAAATAAATGAGAACATATAATGTTTGTCCTTTTCCGATTGACTTATTTCACTCAGCATAGTACCCTCCAATTCCATCCACGTCGAAGCAAACGGTGGGTATTTGGCATTTCTAATGGCTGAGTAATATTCCATTGTATACATAGACCACATCTTCTTTATCCATTCATCTTTCCATGGACACCGAGGCTCCTTCCACAGTTTGGCTATTGTGGACATTGCTGCTAGAAACATCGGGGTGCGGGTGTCCCGACGTTTCATTGCATCTGTATCTTTGGGGTAAATCCCCAACAGTGCAATAGCTAGGTTGTAGGACAGTTCTATTTTTAACTCTTTGAGGAACCTCCACACAGTTTTCCAGAGTGGCTGCACCAGTTCACATTCCCACCAACAGTGCAAGAGGGTTCTCCTTTCTCCACATCCTCTCTAACACTTGTTGTTTCCTGTCTTCTTAATGTTCACCATTCTCACTGGTGTGAGGTGGTATCTCATTGTGGTTTTGATTTGTATTTCCCTGATGGCAAGTGATGCGAAGCATTTTCTCATGCACTTGTTGGCCATGTCTATGTCTTCCTCTGTGAGATTTCTGTTCATGTCTTTTGCCCATTTCATGATTGGATTGTTTGTTTCTTTGCTGTTGAGTTTAATAAGTTCTTTATAGATCTTGGATACTAGCCCTTTATCTGATAGGTCATTTGCAAATATCTTCTCCCACTCTGTAGGTTGTCTTTTAGTTTTATTGACTGTTTCTTTTGCTGTGCAGAAGCTTTTTATCTTAAGTCCCAATAATTCATTTTTGCTTTTGTTTCCCTTGTCTTTATGGATGTGTCTTGCAAGAAGTTACTGTGGCCAAGTTCAAAAAGGGTGTTGCCTGTGTTCTCCTCTAGGATTCTGATAGATTCTTTCCTCACATTTAGAACTTTCATCCATTTTGAGTTTATCTTTGTGTATTGTGTAAGAGAATGGTCTAGTTTCCTTCTTCTGCATGTGGATGTCCAATTTTCCCAGCACCATTTATTGAAGAGACTGTCTTTTCCAGTGGATAGTTTTTCCTACTTTGTTGAATATTAGTTGACCATAAAGTTGAGGGTCCACCTCTGGATCCTCTATTCTGTTCCATTGACCTATGTGTCTGTTTTTGTGCCAGTACCACACGTCTTGATGACGACAGCTTTGTAGTACAACCTGAAATCCGGCATTGTGATGCCCCCAACTATGGTTTCCTTTTTTAAAATTCCCCTTGCTATTTGGGGTCTTTTCTGATTCCACACAAATCTTAAGATGATTTATTCCAACTCTCTGAAGAAAGTCCATGGTATTTGGATAGTGATTGCATTAAATGTGTAAATTGCCCTCGGTAGCATTGACATTTTCACAACGTTAATTCTACCAATCCATGAGCATGGAATAAATTTCCATCTCTTTGTGTCTTCCTCAATTGCTTTCAGAAGTGTTCTGTATCTTTTAGGGTATAGATCCTTTACCTCTTTGGTTGAGTTTATTCCTAGGTATCTTATGCCTTTGGGTACAATAGTAAATGGGATTGACTCCTTAATTACTCTTTCTTCAGTCTCATTATTAGTGTATAGAAATGCCATTGATTTCTGGGCATTGATTTTGTATCCTGGCACACTGCCAAATTGCTGTATGAGTTCTAGCAATCTTGGGGTGGAGTCTTTTGGGTTTTCAAGGTACAGTATCATGTCATCTGCGAAGAGGGAGAGTTTGACTTCTTTGCCATTTTGTATGCCTTTTATTTCTTTTTGTTGCCTGATTGCTGAGGCTAGGGCTTCTAGTACTATGTTGAATAGCAGTGGTGAGTGGACATCCCTGTCGTGTTCCTTCTCTTAGGGGAAAGGCTCCCAGTGTTTCCCCATTGAGAATGATATTTGTTGTGGGCTTTTCGTAGATGGCTTTTAAGATGCTGAAGAATGTTCCCTCTATCCCTACACTCTGAAGAGTTTTGATGAGGAATGGATGCTGTATTTTGTCAAATGCTTTCTCTGCATCTAATGAGAGGATCCTATGGTTCTTGTTTTTTCTTGTGTTGATATGATCTATCACACTGATTGCTTTACGAGTGTGAACCAGCCTTGCATCCTGGGGATAAATCCCACTTGGTCATGATGAATAATCTTCTTAATGTATTGTTGGATCCTATTGGCTAGTATCTTGTTGAGAATTTTTGCATCCATGTTCATCAGGGATATTGGTCTGTAATTCTCCTTTTTGGTGGGGTCTTTGTCTGGTTTTGGAATTAAGGTGATGCTGGCCTCATAGAATGAGTTTGGAAGTATTCCATCTCTTTCTATCTTTCGAAACAGCTTTAGTAGAATAGGTATGGTTTCTTCTTTAAACGTTTGATAGAATTCCCCCTGGGAAGCCATCTGGCCCTAGACTTTTGAGTCTTGGGAGGTTTTTGATGACTGTTTCATTTTCCTCCCTGGTTATAGGCCTGTTCAGGTTTTCAATTTCTTCCTGTTCGAGTTTGGTAGCTTGTGGTTTTCCAGAAATACATCCATTTCTTCTAGATTGCCTAATTTATTGGCAGATAGCTCCTCATAATAAGTTTTTACAATCATTTGTATTTCCTTGGTATTGGTGGTGATCTTTTTCATTCATGATTTTATTAATTAGAGTCTTTTCTCATTTGTTTTTGATAAGGCTGGCTAATGGTTTATCTATATTATTAATTCTTTCAAAGAACCAACTCCTGGTTTTGTTGATCTGTTCTACAGTTCTTCTGGTCTCTATTTCATTGAGTTCTGTCAAATCTTTATTAACAGTCTTCTGTTGGGTGTAGGAATGTTTGCTGTTCTTTCTCCAGCTCCTTTAGGTGCAAGTTTAGCTTTTGTATTTGAGTTCTTACCAGTTTTGGATGGATGCTTGTATTGCCAAGTATTTCCCCTTCAGGACTGCTTTGGTGTTTCCCAAAGATTTTGAACGGTTGTATCTTCATTCTCATTAGTTTCCCTGAATCTTTTTAATTCTTTCCTAATTTCCTGGTTGACCCTTTCATCTTTTAGCAGGATGGTATTTAATCTCCACGTGTTTGAATTCCTTCCAAACTTCTTCTTGTGGTTTAGTTCTAGTTTCAAAGCATTATGGTCTGAAAAAACGCAGGGGTCAATCCCAATCTTTTGGTATCGGTTAAGACCTGATTTGTGACCCAGTATGTGGTCTATTCTGGAGAAAGTTCCATGTGCACTTGAGATAAATTTGTATTCAGTTGCATTTGGATGCATTAGGGGCATAAATATTTATGATTGTTAGGCCTTCTTGTTGGATAGATCCTTTAAGTCTACATTTGTTACTGTGTTAATAAACAATATTAAAACAAAAATAAATAAATAAATAAATTTTATTTATTTAGATGTTATAATCACAGATGACACTGTTACTTGTAGTTTCAAACATTACACAGTTTTACGTATTATTACCTAGTTTCAAGTATTTTTGTACAAGTCTTATCTCCTTTATTAGAAGTTAGGATCGACATAACTTGTACAGAGATGCACATAATGGGCTTGTAATTTGTTGAACTCTGCATAAATATAGCCTCTACCACTTCCGTGGAGTCTGGTTGACGGGCCACTTGGCTGTCCCCTTCTTCCCATTCTCCTATTCCCTTCCTTTCCCTTCCCCCATAGGAAGAATAAAGCTTGATTCATAAGTTATTTTAAGCAAGTTAAGCCCTTGTGGAAAGGCTTCAGTCAGTTTTTATAGGCCAAAAGATCCCACAATGTGTATAAGATTTATCGTTCATATTAAATTGGAAAGTTCCCTTGTGTAATTCTTTGGAACTACTGATGAAAATGAATGGTATTCACTAGAACTGTTGTAAAGATTTAATGACACTTGCATTCAAGCTTCTGAAAGTAAATAATTATGCTGCTCAATAGCTATTTTTCTGCAGGGTTTAGACAGTTTAAAACAACTTGCCGTATGTTAGCTTGACATTAATTCAGGGTGTGTGAACAATCTCCATTAGAATTGTGGGCTAGATATGATGGAAACAGACATTTTTATAGAATTATGAAGCATAACAAGGATTGGGGGAGGGGACTCCAAGGACAGTGACAGGGTATAGTGGGAAGGACTTCCTGGAAGGCTCATCTGTCTAGATCACACCACGAGAGAATGAGAGGTGCCCAGAAGAAAGAACCACCATGGTCCCCACAGAAACAGCAAGCCCAACTCCAGATGACCTGTTTATCACTGCACCAAGGCACTTCACTCATCTCCCATGCCAGCTGTTTGTCCTGCGCCCATTTGCTATCAATAATGAAAGTAAAAAATCAAGACTGAATGTAACCTTATCTTTAAAAAATGTCCATGACCTTAGCTTCCCCCATTTCAAATCTGTTATTCTTAAGTATCCCACTGGGTCACCCATTTCTCAGGTATTCTGGGAGCTCTGGAAGTATCCTTTGAAGAGGAAGAAAAATTTTCCTTGGCCCAAGATTTTTCTAGCTGGACTAAGAATTAAATTTACAGGAGACAGATTAATAGGAGAAAAAGCCCAGTTTTATAAAGTACAAATTGAAACCCAATAATGAAATTGAGACATAAATAAATGACCAAGGCAGGCAGTTTTTATACTTTTTACCCAAAGAGACAATAATCTATGAGGCATTGACAAGACAAGGAAAGCTTAGCTTTGGGAACTTTGATGGCAAGGAATTGTAAACAGAATCTGGGTTTTGGTAGTCAATTACTAAAGTAACAAGGATTATTTACACAGCCTGCTCAGCTCTAAATTTCCCATCTCCAGGTGTAAGGATGTCTCTTTACCTCCTGGTATAGGCAGGGTACCTTTCACATGGGAGGTTTTTTTCCTGCTTTGAGGGCGCTGAGGATGGTCTAAGTGTTCTTCTTGCACAGGCTGTCTCTTAAGTAACTTTGGCCTCTTAAGGCCACCCAAAATGTACGCAGAGTGGTACATTTTGGGTGGCCTGCCCTTAGCCCCTACAGCTCTATATGCAGGCTGCAGAGGAGCCCAAATTAGGGGACTGGGAAGTCAGTCTTGTATTCCCAGTCATGGACTTGAGCCATGAACAAGTGAACTTACGTGAACCTTTGGGCGTGTGGAAGATCCCTCTCTTCCACATCAGTATCAGAAAGCATTTCTCATGTGCCTCACTAATGGAGGGATTTTCTTTCAGAGCCCAGGTGTCCATGTTGAAAGCTAACGGGAGACCCCTGCAGTTCGCAGAAAAGACGTAGAACATAGAATGATGCTAGGAGCACTTCTCTAACCTGGCCAATAAATAGTACGAAGGGCTACATTTGATAAATCCAGTGGTTACCCAGTTGTCTCAAAGGGGGAAATCAGTCACAATTGGTGACTGCTGTGGGTCTCTCCAGAGCAACTCCTACATGCTTTCCCTATCTTGCTGTGCTTCACTTCACTCTGAGCCTTGGGTATCACCCCTTGCTGCTGGCTCAAGACACACCAGGAAAAAGTATGTCTGGACCACCAAACTGTACTTCTATATGATATTTCTGGCTGCTCATTTTTGTGGGATTTCCTGTCCTTTCACAAGCTATTTGAGTGATGCTAATGAAAGTTATGATTCAGACTTGTGAGCTCATTGAATGCATTGGTTAGAGTCCAAGGGCTGTCCTGATGCCCTTTCTGTGGGAGATGTTTTGAAAAATGCAGTGGCTCTTGGTGCAATGACGACTTTCGGTTTCCTTATCTCTCAAATGAAGATTTGGAAGCAATGACCCTGTAGTGTCTTCCATCTCTAATATTCTGTGAGCCTCTGAGATGGAATAATAGGTATGAACATGCTATAAAGCACTATAAAGTAGGTGTCACTACTGTTACTTATTTTCCTCTGCATCGTATCACAAACTAAGATGTAGTGTTACCAATTTCTTTCAATAATTCCTTCAAATTCACCAATTTTTAAAAATCATAATTAAGATAATTGAATGTCTACCCAAAGAACTCATCAGTCTTATAGCTTCAGCATTAACTCTCATTCATTTAACAAATATTCCTTTTCAGGCTCTGTGCTAAACAGTAGAGATATAAATAATAATAATAATAATAGTAATAATAATAATTCACAGATTTGTTCTTGAAGTGTAAATAATCTAGCTGGGAAGACATACATTGAATAAGTAATTAAAAGTATTATGAGTGTTATAAGGAAGGTCAAGATGCTATAGAAATGTAAAAAGGGGACACCTACCCTGGTTTGAGTGGGTAACAAAAGCTTCCTGCCAGAAGTAACTATCCAGGTTAATATAACAGCTAATATTGTTGAATATTTATTACATGTCATCATGTCATGTGCATTATTTCACTTAGTCTTCACAAAAGCCCTGTCAGGTAGGGTCTATTATTATTTCTACTTACAGACAAAAAAAAAATCAAAGCACAACAGGTGAAAAACATGCCCAAGTCTCCCAGCTAGTTAGAGCTAACAGCTGGAAACAGGCACAGGTAGTTTTATACCATACACTTCACTGATTCTGGGTAGAATAGAAGCTAGACAAGCCTATAGACAAAGGCTGGGTCGGGTCCTGCAGTACTTGATGGACTGTGTGAAATTGCACTAGAAGAAAGTATCAAATGGTTATGTGTGAACTTGGGAGGGAGTTTTTCACTGTTCGTTAAGATGATAATATTTTTGTGAAAGAAAAACAAGTTGCTTTAAAATCCAAGAAAGGAGATGAGATGGTTTATATACAGCCAGAAATATTAGGGTTTGTGAGAGGTAGAATTTCTCTAATGTAAAACTTTCTCATAAGATAGATGGCAGTCTAATTTTCTAATAAGCCTTGAGTAATAAAACTCAACAATGATCTTAATGAAATTCCACCTGGTATTTATCAGATGGCAATAACAGTGGATATTCACTGTTTTGATAATAAAATAATTCTAGCTAAAGTCACAAAGGCATTGATTCTAGCAGGTTCTTTTTCTCGATACTTGGAATTACTATTCAGGGAAGAAGTGGGAATAATGAGGAAATATTACAATGGTGGTAAGGAGGAATTTTCTTTCTGACATTTTAAGCATAGCTCTAAAAAAGTTTAACTTGAACATTTCTTAGCTAGGAAGGATATAACATTTAAAAGATAAACGTGCTGGGCAGTATTTAGATTCTTCAGTATTAGAACATTTCCACCTTAACTTCCAAAGAAGCAATTTAAGCATGTCCAATATTACTCTATCTAGGTGCATACCAAAAGCATCTTTAATTACTAGGAATTACATGCCACTAAAGCCTAATTAACTAGAATTCAGGTACCTGGACTTCATAATTAACTCAAATTGTATCTAAGGCTTAAGGAAAATTGCCAGATAATAAAGTGTCAAAAAAATCCAGCTTATATATTTTAAGAGTAAAGCATGTCATGCTGACTGTGCACCTCAGGCCAGGATTCTGTGCATTCCAGTTCTGCTACACTTGGGATTAAAGGCATGAATTTGGAAATCAGATGGACCCAGCTGAGAGTCCTTATTATACTTGCTATTAGTCTCCAGGCAAGTTATTTAATTTCTTGATAGCTCAATTCATTCACCTGCACAAAAGGGATAATAATACTGTCTTGCAGTAACGTAGGAAGAGTCCAAAGGGTTTGCATAAGTAAAGCAGAGAGCCAGCTCAGGTGCTTGACAGATAGGTAGGTGTTCAAGAAACGGAAATCTTTTAAAACCAAGATTTAGCTAATCCAATATCACAAATAATAAAGAAAAGTGACATTACACTTGGTATTCAGTACTCTTATGGAACATTATGCCTTCATTTTTTCAAAAAATTATTTTTAACAATGATAATTAAAATTAAAATATTTCCTGGTTAACCCTTGGTAAGCTACAATTAAAATCAGGTAACTAGAATGCCCAATTTAGAAAATATTCAGGTTAATAAAGACTTGACTTTTTACATATTCAGAAACTACAGTGTTTTATCTGCAGAAAAAATAGGACCACTTTTCAGAGTCAATGAAATAGTCAACTCTGATTTTAGTGAAGTTTAAATAGACTGCCAGGTGGGAATTAGTGCTATTTTTCTCTGCCTTTTTATCTTTTTTTTAAAAAAGTTATTTATTTATTTTTATATTTTTTGAAGATCCTACTTATTTATTCATGAGAGGCACAGAGAGAGAGGCAGAGACACAGGTGGACGGAAAAGCAGGCTCCCTGTGGGGAGCCCAATGCGATGCCGGAAGAAATCCCAGGACCCAGGGATCATGACCTGAACTGAAGGCAAATGCTCAATCACTGAGCCACCCAGGTGTCCCTTTCTCTGCCTTTTTAAGTTAATTCTGAATTTGTCAAGTCTCACTGTCTCACACATGCCTTCTAATTAATTTGTTAGTTTGGGGTTTTTTTTGCTGAATACTTTTTAACATCTTTATTTTGCAGGGCTAATAGACTTTTTTCTTGACTAATTTTGAGTGGTTCTGAATTTTCTTTTGCATTTGAGGCAAAATAGTCAACTCACATACATATGACTTTGAAAAGATCTATTTTTCAAATATAGATTATATCATGTGTATATAGTAACACCTATGTAAAAATATACTAATCTATCTGGTCAATATGGATTTTGGTATAATTTAATGTTTCTCAAGATGCAAACTTTAGGTTGTAACATAGCTTTTATTACTTTTATTTTAAAAGTTATGTATTTTAAATAATACTGGTATATGCCTTCTGCTTATAGAAAATAATACTGGTTTGTCATTTATTGATGCGAATTCTAAAGATTTCTTCTTAAATTCATTAAGTAATTTGTTGTAGGAATTGAACAGATATTATTCATATGCAGCAAACTTTGTGCATATGTGTGAGGAGGTAAAACTAGGGAAACAGTGGAATATTGCTGCTCTTAGCTGCACGACTTGAGCAAGTCACTTACTTTTTTTTTTTTTTTTCACATCACTTTTCTAAGCTTTGGTTTCCTCATCTACGAAATGGAAATTGGACCTTATGATCACCGCACCAATTGTAAGCATCCTGAGCCTACAACCAGATTTTAGTCATCTTTCTCTCCCAACTACCAATATGTGAGAGAAACACTGTCATGTGACTCAATGTATGACTGTAAGATTGAATAAATTATCTGGAACCTCTTCAATTCTGCCATTTGAGGGTGCCTCTAAGTCTATAGTAATTAATATGTCAATTTTCTTTTCAGTTGCCTACTCATAGAAACACATTGCATAGCCACAAGCTGAATATCCAAACATTGTTTAGTGTGTGTGTGTGCGCACGCAAGCGCACCCTGGACATAAAAAAATACAATGTAGGAAACAAGAGAAGTGTCAGAAATGGTGAATATCCTCAAGGAGTTTACAGTTTACAGGGAAGGTAGTAGAGGGCAAGTTAGGCATGTAGGTGAGCAAATATAATTGGATGTGGCGAATTTCACCCAGGATGGGCAGGTGAACGTTATCAGCAAGTATGAGGAGGAGATAGAACATGGCCAGGAAGGAAGAGGAGTTTAAAATAAAAGGTAAGAAGAGGAACATTCTAAACAGGATTAGCCGTGTATGTAAAGTTTCAGCAGCGATGTTTTTAAACATGTAATTTAACAAATTTACTAGCCCATGAGCAAAATAGCAATACCTGTTTAGTCCTGCTTCAGGGACATGTTAGTATTTGCAAACTAACATGCTTGTTGGTTGAGTCATTTCATTAATTTTGTCTCGATGTCAATGATTAAATTATTAGCTATGTCCTTTTTAAATTTTCCAAAATATTCTCTAACTATAAGAATCTTGACCAACTAAATTACTTTATCTCTTTTGCTTGTTTGTTTTCTAAGTATGGTGCAGTTGTGTGTGTGTGTAGGAGTTATTTATAAGGACTGCCAACTATGACTTCACTTATTTCTTTCTGAGAAATTCTAAGCTGGTATAGGAAAATGGGAAAGGGTGAAGACAAATGAGGCATGATCAGATGCCACTGGTAGAGCCTGGCACCTGGCTGATGCCGTGCAAATGTGCCAAGGCTCTAAAGAAAACCCTGGGTAATGAATGTGCCCTACTGTGTTTTGTGACTGAAGAGGACAAAGAAAGGGCCAGTCACAGTAGGTAAAAGCCAGGAGCCTTCAACAAGGGGTTGTTGTTACCTTGCCAAAGAAGTTATCTAGATAACCGGGTACAGACACCTCCTGAGCCACTTGCTATTCTAAAGCTTCATGCCCTTGCATGACTGGTTGCTTCCATTTATCATCTTTCATTTCCCTCTTTCTTCCTTTAGTTAACTTTATAATTGAGGGAATTATAAAGAAGAATTTCATCCTATCAATAAAAAACAGCGTAAGAATGAAATGATGATCACTTTGGCTTCATCAGGGAAGCATGTTCTACGCTAACAAGATTTGTTGACATGTATTAATGTTAGTGTTGAGCTGTATATAAAACCTACAGATCTCTGTGACTATAGGTATAAGGAAACCAACAGTCCTATCAGTGAAGCTGCAGATATTTATGTATTGATAAATAAGAGGTATTGATAGCAAAATCTTTATATAGATATTTCTAAAGCTGCTTCTTAGAAACTCAATTAAATTTTAAAGTGATGTATTTTTCAATTTTCCTCTAGTTTCTTGAAACCACATGCTCCTTAAATCCCAAACTTCAAAATGTATTCACTTCCTTCACCTGACATTATTCACAAATAAGGAGAAAAACAAACCCCAACTCAACAAAATCTAACATTTCAGGGAATTGGGCCCTCCAAACATCATAATATGATATAATTGCTACCATTTGAAAGATCAATGACATGTAGGGCTCCAAAGCACTTATCTCAAGCACTGATGTTACAGCAGCCCAGGCCAACTTGCTAATCCTTTGGGTCTCAGTGCAGTTGCTTGGGATGCAATGTGAGGCACAGCACAAAATTAGAAGTTCCCATGGTTATAGGAGACAGAAGGCACCCTGGACTGGAGGCTGGCTATCCAGAGCTGAAGGGGACTCTGACAGGCTAGAAAAAAGAAAATGGTCCAAGAGAAAGAAAAGCCTTGAACTGTCTATCAAATGTTGTTTCTTGCTTATTTCTCTCCTTTCATTGTCTCCATAATCTATTCTTTAACCTTTCTTCTTTTTGTTGTGGGAGTGGTTAAAGGTCTCAACTCAACATTCTACAAACATAGAAAATTTTTAATTATTTAATAACTGATAATAAACTTGCTGTCATAATTTCCTTATGTACCAAGGGAGGAGAAAGAGGAATCTATTTGACTTCATCAAATAAAGTATCCCCATGTAATCTGATACTGTTTTAAATCCCAGACTTTTCTAAAAGCTTAAATCTCTCACCTTCCTGTTAAGGCTAGTTTTTTGTTCAAGAGCAACTACTACTGCTACTGTTGGGAAGAATGAGTTGCAGAGCTTGGCATGCCCTGTATTCCTTGTCCTTCTCCTAATTTTCCCATTTTTTCCTTTGAGCTGCATCCTATGCAGAAGCAGCAACAGAGCTGGAGGATAGAGCAGCCATCTTCCTAGGAGAATGGAGGCAGTCTACAGAATCTAGAAGCCTGGGTGTGCTCACTCTTTGTTGTCCCTGCTATGGTGGCAATCCCTGGTCCGATTCCTGGCATGATGATGCAGACTCAGGACAGCTGGGTCTATTTGGGTGGAGGGAAGTGCCCATGACTTAGACCTTGATCATTCTGTTTTTCATGGTCTCTACTAAAACAGGGATTATAGTGTAGGTGGCAGACAGAATTTGCATGGGCAGCATTCAGGTCCGAAATGTAACCAGCCCAAAAGATCATTGGAAGATAGTCAAACTTTCTTGTGGCTCTTGCCAACAGTATGTGCTATATCCCTTCAGGCTGGGCAACTCTGCTTTGCATGGTGATCTCAAAGGCAGGCTATTGACTTCCTTCCTTTGGTTAATTTCATTTGGATCACAAAAACCAGCTGGGTTCTTGCCTTGATACCCAAAGCCACAGAGAACTGGAATGACAATGTCCTCACTTTCTCCTTCTTTGGTGTGCTCCATGCTATGGTCCTCTTTCATTCTATTGTCCTAGGTACTGCTGAGCTCTTGCCATCAAAAATATCCAGATAAGCAGCTGGCACCATTCCTTAATTTCCAGAAACACCTCCAAACTTCAGAGGACTTCTGTACAATGTGCTAAATTATTCCAATTCAGAGAAAAAGAAGGGATACTGGCAGTATCTTAGTTGGACCTAGCTGGTAGAGTAGACAACACTTAAAGTATCACAAAGAAAAATTGATTTTTGTGTGTTCACATATGTATATGTGCATATGTACAGTTCTTTGAGTTTCAACACACACACATATATATACATATATAATACATACACCTGTAAATTTGTGCAACCAACCACTAGTATGATCAGGAAAATATTTATTTATTTATTTATTTATTTTTTATTTATTTATGATAGTCACAGAGAGAGAGAGAGAGGCAGAGACACAGGCAGAGGGAGAAGCAGGCTCCATGCACCGGGAGCCTGATGTGGGATTCGATCCCGGGTCTCCAGGATCGTGCCCTGGGCCAAAGGCAGGCGCCAAACCACTGCGCCACCCAGGGATCCCATGATCAGGAAAATATAACCGTTACATCACCTCAAAAAAACGCACTTGTGCTATTCCTTTATAGTTATACATCCCCCTCACTCATAATCCCTGAAAATCATAGATCTGTTCTTCAGTACAATAGTTTTGTATTTTCAAGACTGTCATAAAGATGAAATCATAGGTATATAATTTTTTGAGACTTGCTTCTTTCACCCAGCTAGTCTCAAGGATTTTGAGGTTCAACCAAGTTATTAGTTATTGCATATATCAATAGTTGTTCCTTTTTAATGCAGAGTATTCCACTGCATGGGTGTTCATCCATTTACCCTTTGTAAAACATTGGACTGTTTTCAAGTTTTAGTGATTATGAATAGAGCTGCTATAAACATTCATGTACAGGTCTTGCATGAACATTAGTTTTCATTTCTCCAGGGAAAATACTCGGGAGAGAGATTGTCAGGTCATACAATATGTTTAATTTCATAAAAACAAACAAACAAACAAACAAACAAACAAACAAAAAAACCAGGGGGTTCCCTGGGTGTCTCAGCGGTTTGGCGCCTGCCTTTGGCCCAGGGCTCGATCCTGTCATCCCAGGATCGAGTCCCGCGACGGGCTCCCGGCGTGGAGCCCACTTCTCCCTCTGCCTGTGTCTCTGCCTCTCTCTCTCTCTCTCTCTCTCTGTGTCTATCATGAATAGATAAATACATGAATCTTTAAAAAACAAAACAAACCTGCCAACCTATTTTCCTAGAATTGTTCTACCATTTTGAACTCCCACCAACCATGTAGGAGAGATCCCATTTTTCCTTTTGCCAGGATTTGATATTTTCTCTGTTTTGTATTTGTGCCATTCTAATACGGGTATAGTAGTATCCCCTGTGGTTTTAGCTTGCAATTCCCTAATGTCCATGCTTACAATCTCTTTAGTGAAGTAATCATTTAACTCTTTTGTCTATTTTTCCCCCTTAACCCATTTTTTAAGTGATTTTTTTTCTTTTTTGGGTTTTGAATGTTTATAATATATTCTAGATATAAGTTCTTTGGAATGTGGCTTGTGAATATTTTATCAGTCTATAGCTTATCTTTTCATTTTCTTAACAGTGTCTTTCACTAAACAAAAGTTTTAAATTTTTAATAAACTACAATTTATCATATTTTTTCTTTTATAGATCATGCTAATGGAATATCATGTCTGAAAACTCTTCATCTAATCCCAGGTCATGATATTCTTTTCAGTTGTTTTCTTCTAAAAGTTTTATATTGTAGGTTTTGGATTTAGGCTTACTACCCATTTTTAGTTAATTTTTGTATGTAAGATATAAATTGAGCATACTTTTTTTTTGGTATAAAGATAACCTGTTGGGGATCCCTGGGTGGCTCAGCGGTTTAGCGCCTGCCTTTGGCCCAGGGCGTGATCCTGGAGACCTGGGATCAAGTCCCACATCAAGCTCCCTGCATGGAGCCTGCTTCCCCTCTGCATGTGTCTCTGCCTCTCTTTCTCTCTGTGTCTCTCATGAATAAATAAGTAAAATCTTTAAAAATAAATAAATAAAGATAACCTGTTGTTCCAACATCATTTGTTGAAAGGGCTACACTTTCTCCATTGAATTACTTTTGCATCATTGTTAAAAATTAAATAGTCATATTTCTGTGGGCCTATTTCTGGGTTCTGTTCTGTTCCCTTGAACTATATCTATTTCTTGATGAATACCACTCTGTCTTATTACTATAGCTTATAGTCAAAATTGGGTACTGTGATTCCTCCAACTTCATTATTTTCCAAAACTGTTTTAGCTATTCTAATTCATCTATCATTCATATATGTTTTAGACTCAGCTTGTTGATAGTTTCAAAATATTCTGTTTGTATTTAGATTAGTATTGCATTAAATCTATAAATCAACTTGGTGAGAATTGACATCTTTAACATGTTGGCTCTTCCAGTTAATGAACACAGTATCTCTCTATTTATTTTGGTCTTCTTTGAGGTTTTTTAATGGCTATTTTGTAGATTTCAGCACGTAGCTCCTGAATATGTTTTTAGACCTTACCTAACTAAATATTGCAATCTGGGGACTTATGATAAATGGGATATATTTTGTTTTAGTGTTGATTCTTCTTTTATAAATTACAGTAAAACACATATAACATACATTTTATCATTTAAATCATTATATTTTATTTTCTTTAAGTTAACTCTACCCCAACTTGGGGCTTGAACTCACAATTCTGAGATCAAGAGTCACATGTTCTACCAACTGGTGCCCCTTATTCTAACCATTTTAAAATATACAAGTCAGTGGCATCAAGTACATTCAAAATGTCACAAACTATCACCTCTATCTAGCTCCATAACTTTCTTATTACCCCAAAAATAAATGCTATTATTTTTAAAGTTCAGTTTTCAATTGTACATTGTTAGTATATAGAAATAAGACTCTTGTGTGTTTACTCTGTATCTTGTGACCTTTCTGAATTCACTTACTAGTTCCGGGAGTTTTACTGTAGATTTCTTGGGATTTTCTACATAGACAATTATGTAGTCTATAAATGAGAATAGTTTTATTTATTCCTTTCCAATCCATTGAGTTTTTTGTTTATTTAATTTTATTTTTAAAATTGCCATTTTGTTCTTCTTTATATTGTCTGATGCCTTTTAGTTTAATATTTCCTTCAAGAATGGTTGCAATTACTTATCTGAGCACTTTTACAATAACTATTTAAAGTATTTTATCAGATAATCCCAGTATCTATGTCACCTTGTTGGTATTCACTGACTATCTTTTCCCACATGAATTAACATTTTCCTGATTCTTTGTAGGCCAAGCAATTTTGGGTTGTATCCTGGACTTGTTGAATATTATCTTGAGACTTAGAACTGTTTAAATCATATGAAGAATATTATTTTTGTTTTAGCAGATAACTGACCTGGTTAAGTTCAGGCTACAATTCCAACCCTCCTTTTGTGGTCTGTGGTTCCAATGTCAGTTCAATTTTCAAAGTTTTTGCAGTACTAGTTTCATTTGTCTCACAGGTGCACCACTCAGTGGTCAGTGTGGGAATTGGGTGGAGTTTATCCATTAACTCAGTTCTCAAAGTCTTTGATTTACTAATTAGCATCAAATCCTTGCATGGGTATGACAGGCTTGAGCCTAGGAGTTCATGAACAACTGTACATAGTCAGTTTCCCAAGATGCTCTCTCTTCACTATCTCTCTAGTATTTTCCACTTCACTAGTTTCCCTTTTTGATCTTCTGGCAAGAAACTTTCCACTTCCATACTTGTACCATATCTGGTGCCAAATTACAGGAGGAGATATGAGAGGGAGAAGATGAGAGAAATGAAATAAAAGGAAAGTAATGGGATTTTATCCCATTTCTGAGAGCTGCAACTCCACTGAACAGAGGAAAAAAGCTTCTCTCCTTTTAGGTTTTGGAGTTTGGGCTCTAGCAGGTTTCTGTTGCCACTGCTATCACTGCCGTCATCATTGCCACAGGATAATCTGGTGGCTCATACCTGAGAAATCGGAAAAAACAAAGAGGTGATTTCCCCTACACTCTCTGAAATTTAGTAGATCCCTTCATTGCTTCTCAAGCCAGAACTGCAGTGCTTCTCCTGAACTCTCTCTATAGGTATCACAGTGCTCACTTCCACATTTCCAGCTACCTCAACTTCAGGCTGCAGCACACGAAAGGGAAAATAAAATGATAAACTTACCAACAGTTTCAGTGCCAATATTCTTCCCTGATCTGCCTGTTAGTATATATTTCTTTTTTCAGTTCTTCAAATATCTGAACGCTGATTCCTATTTAGATTTTATAGTTGCATTCAGTGAGAGAACAGGTGGCATGTTCTTATGCCATCATACCTGGAAACAGAACTTCTGATACATTTTGCATGATGTAATTTTTTTTAACCCAACCAATTTTGATTTGAAGAAGTGTTGTTAATTAAGGCATTATTATATAAAATTAGAATAAAAGATTACTAGATCTTTCCATGCCTCAGGTTTCTCTTCTGAAAAATGAAGATAATTTTTACTTTACTAAGTTGTTATGAGATTTAGATAAGGTAATGTATACGTAACACTTAGAATTGTGCCTCAAACATAATGTTATATAAGCTTTTGGTATCATCATTATACACCATTATAAAGACATTAATCATTTTGTAAGATTAGATCTATTTTGATATTTCAAATATATGTGCAAATAGAGATAAAAGATAAATTTTAAGCAATTATATAGAATTTAGGAAAAATGTAAAATAAATATAGTATCAATTTTATACTTACGTATGAAAGTTAAGCAAGTAAAATACAATGACATTTAAATGTGAAAGTTAAGCAATAAAAAAAATCCACTGAAAATTTGAAGTTCTTTCTTTACTATAGGTACCTAATTGTAAAAATAAACCATGATGCTCCTTGAAGGTTATTGCAAATGTGAGTTTTCTTATTATATGAATATATAATTTCTCATTGTTTCTCTGAAGAACAATTTAGTACGAATCCAAAGCTCATTCAATTCTAAATGCTGAAAAAATTTGGATTCCTTACTAAAACCACTCCCTCTATTTGGGAAGCACTGAGTCTTATTTTTCAAACCAATAACAGTTTACATCTGCTTAGTTGAATTTTCCTAAAAAAATCCTGTCCAAGTTGCTTTAGAAGTGTCCCTTCCATTCTTCCTGTTGTTTGTACATAGGAACAGTCACACTAACAATTCTGTATATTTTGTCAGGCTTTTTGTTGTTCTCAGACATTCTTGTGGCTTAGTCTTTAAGTCAGGGATGAGACACTCAATCACAGTTTTTCAAAGGAGGAGAGCCATAATTTTAACTTGATTAGCTGACATCATTCTTTAATTTAATTCATATTTCCAAAATGTCAACGAAGTCCAGCCCTGTTTCTCTTTTTTTATTTTCTTCAAATGTAAAGAAAATCAATTCAAAAATCCCAAAATCGTGCCTACTTAAATTATACCAGTACTATGTGAAAAGTCTGAGTGAAAAAAATCACTATCTCCAAGAGGCAGTCTCACTAAACTTCTGTATTTGTATGTTGTATCTTACTTGACACCCTCTCCCTGCTCTCAGTAGTCATCCTCCAAACCAGTATAGTCCCAACTGGAAGAGAGCAGCTTTCACATCTCCTCATGCTGTCATTCTTCCCTTATGCCCATGGGGCTAGCTCAAGAGAAGGCCTACAGAGGACAGGGCAGTTTCTGAATATTGAAATCTACCTTCCCTTGTGCTGGAGAGGAGAGAGCACAAAGTGTGTCCTTTATGTCATTGACATCTGAGGAGAAGTGACAATTACAATGTGATCTGGGCTTTCAGGGATTACCTCTAAAACTGGTCTGGAGACCCTAAAATTCCCTTCCTTCAGACCTATAGAGTCAGTTGCAGGCCCCTCAACTTTAATTTTTCTCTCCTAGCAACTTCTGAGTGTGAGAAATGAGAGGCACTATCTGCTAGTTAATGAGTGAAGGGTGACAAATGGGAAAATGGTCTTTTATTAAGAGAAGATAAGTGCTAACTAGTTGCTCTTGGAACCTGAGTTCTGCACTTCTCTGCTGCTAGACATCCTGTCCATTCAAATCACTCATCAATGCATAGAATGGCCTTGAGGAAAGCCTTCAGAATATCTACAGATTGGGTCAGACACTTTTATAAATAACCAGAGTTTTCTGATTTCTATAGGAAGATTACTTGGCCTAACAGTGTTTTCAGGCAGCTTTAGTCATTTATATGTTGTCTTTGTGATTTTTTTTCCACAACTAAGTATCTCTAAAGTCAAGATTTTATTTTTTTTTAAGATTTTATTTATTTATTCACAGAGAGAGCACACACAAGCAGGAGGAGTTGCAGTGGGAGAGGGAGAAGCAGGCTCCCCACTAAACAGGGAGTCCATGCAGGGCTCAATCCCAGGACCCTAGGATCATGACCTGAGCTAAAGGCAGACACTTAACCAACTGAGCCACCCAGGAGCCCCAAGTTTTGATGTTCTAATTACATGCTTTCTAGCATATGTTAAAATAGGTACGTCTATCGAAATATATCAGAATCTCTAAGATGGGACCCATGTATCAGATCCCCAGGTGATAATAATGATTTCAAAGATCCCCAGGTGATAATAATGTCTGGGCACTGTTGGTGAGACCTCATGCTTTAGAGTTGTTGCACAAAAAGGTGAGATGTTGTATATGAATGTCTACCCAATAGCTAGCACATAAGTGTTGGATTTCTTATACTTCTACTAACAAAATGGGTGCTTCTTTTGTATTCTTTCACTGATCAGCAGCTAAAAAATCTCAAATTACAAATAAATATGCTTTTATAGGTGATGTATTCTAAATATATGCTTTCATTGGTTTCTATCAGTGAAATCACCATGTCTTGATTTCATAATACTGAGGTAAAGGGCTTCTATTTTGTCAATGCTGGTTACTTGAAGCTCTTTTCTGCAGAAGAATGGTATCACTGTTAAGAATATGACCGAATGGCTACATGCAAGGTGATCAGTTGGCCATGAAATCCAAGGAAGGATTTTTTGTTTGTTTTTTTTGTTTGTTTGTTTCATTTTGTTTTTTGTGTGGTATCAGGCTCTGGGTATATAATTGTGAATAAAAGGGGTAGATTTTTACCCTCTTCTCATTTATGGTCTAATGAAGGAGAAAGACTGCAAATAAAACAAGCAAACAAATGAACAAATGGGAAATAGAATTACAAATTGAGGAAAGTACTAAAAAAAAAAAAAAAGAATAGAGAACTGTGGGTGAAAAAAATGGGCGGAGGTAGAACATACTTTACACGTGATAGTGAGGAAAGACCTCTATGGAAGACAAGACATTTATGCTAAGACCTAAAATGTGGGAAGAATTTTACAAAAAAGAGTAGAAAGAAAGAGCATTTTAGGTTGGAGTGCAAAGTCCTGAAGTTGGAGAAAAGCTTGGTGAATTTAGGGAATTGAAAGAGCACCAATGTGATAGGATCCCAGAAAAAAAAATAAGTAGCATGCTTACTTACTTATTACTGATGTATTTTGGTTTATTCTACACGCTGTGGGAAGTCACTGAAGAGTTTGAGCCAGGGGGTTACTATAATTGAATATATATTTTTAGATTACTCTGACGATAGATTGGATACAGGCAAGAATGGAAGCAGAGAACAAGATCAGAGGCTATTCAATGGTTCATGAAGAAATGATATGAACATGGACGTGAAATATATTGTGAAGTAGAATTGACAGAAAATGGAAAAGAAATGTAAGGGTTGATTAAGAGTGAAGGAAGAATCTTGAGCAACTTGAACCATGGCAAAGACCACAGACAAATAAGTTGGTGTGTGTGAGGGTGGGGGTGGTGCATCAAGAGCTCAGTTGGGATGTATGAAGTCTGAGATGTCTCTGAATTCATCCAAAAGGAAAGGTTGGGAAAAAAAAAACAAAAAACAAAAAAAAAAAACAAAAGGAAAGGTTGGGAAAGCAATTGAACTCTGGCGAGAGGATGGAGCAGAAGATAAAAGTTTAGGCATCATCAGCAGATTGAAGATATTGAAGACAACAGATATAGGTGAGATTACTCAGGGAAAGACTGTAGAGGGAAAAGAATAGAAGTTAGGGCAAAGCCTTGGGCCTCTGAGCATTTAGAGATTAGGCAGCAGAGGAGTCACAAAGATCAGGCACAGACACTGGCCAATCTGAAGAAATGCTGGTGACATCCTTAAAATGGGGTCTTGGAAGCCCCCTGCTGTGCTATTTTAAATAAATGTTTCTCAGGGCCCAGAAGAAGATCTAAGACAGCAGGAAGCCTGGGGCAGAAGTGGTTTAGGACTGTAGCTATTTACAAGTGGTACCAAGCATTTCAGTATTTTAGCAACTGGTATAGTCAAAGTGGTGCAGACCAGTTGAATATCAGTACTGGTACCTGTAAAGGAACATGGAAAAGTAACTAGAGTGGTAGACAGAATTTTTGGTGTCTTAGAAGCTGGAAGGTTTAATTGTGTCTAACTCTGCTGAGATGAGGCAACACGCAGACCTAGATAAGAGAAATTTCAGTGGAAAGATAGGAGTGAAACCAAATTACAGTAGGTTGAGGAGTAAATGAAGAACAGTATGTGTATGCCACTCTTTGAGAAATTTGGCTACAAAATAGAGAAGAAAACTGAGTAAGTGGATGGAGGGATGTGTAAAGAGACAGTAAAATATATTTGCATGCCAGTGAGTAATAGAGGGGAGTAAGTGTTGGTGATACAGAGTCCAGGGGAGAACCAAAATAATACAGCTTTGAGAAGAATAGAGATGAAATAGCACCAAGGGTTCATCAAAAGCTAGCGAAAGAAATTTTCTTTTTTAAAAATTCTAAATTTTTTAGTATTTATTTAAATTCCAGTTAACAACATTTTAATATGAGTTTCAGGTGTACAATTTAGTGATTGAATACCTACATAAAACACCTAGTGCTCATCACAAGTACGTTCCTAAACCCATCACCTATTTAACCCATCCCCCAGCCCTCAGCCCCCTCCCCTCTAATAACCATCAGTTTGTTTTCTATAATCAATAGTCTGTTTCTTGGTTTGCCTCTTTCTTTTGTTCCCTATGCTCATTCATTTTGTTTCTTAAATGCCACATGAGTGAAATCATATGGTATTTGTCTTTCTAATTTATCTAGCTTAGCATAAAACTCTCTAGCTTCATCCACATTGTTGCAAATGGCAAGCTTTCATTCTTTTTTAATGGGTGAGTAATGTATTCCATTGTATAGATAGACCACTTCTTCTTTATCTGTTTGGACTGTTTCCATTTGGACTGTTTCCATAATTTGGCGGTTGTGGATAATGCTGCTTTAAACATTGATGTGCATGTATCCCTTGTAAATTAGTATTTTTGTATTCCTTGGGTAAATACCTAGTAGTGTAATTGCTGCGTCATTGGGTAGCTCTATTTTTAACTTTTTGAGGAATCTTCATACTTTTCCACATTGGCTGCGCCAGTCTGCATTCCCACCAACAGTACATGAGGGTTCCCCTTTCTCCATATCCTCACCAACACCTGTTGACCCTTGTGTTGTTATTTTAACTATTCTGATGGATGTGAAGTAATATCTCATTGTGGTTTTGATTTGTATTTCCCTGAGATGAGTGATATTGAGGATCTTTTCTTTTGTCTGTTTGCCATCTGTGTGTCTTCTTTGGAAAAATATCTGTTCCTGCCTTCTGCCCATTTTTAATTAGATTTTTCTTTTTTTGAGGGGTTATGAGTTCTTTATGTATTTTGGATATGAACACTTCAGATATGTTATTTGCAAATATCTTCTACCATTCCATCAGTTGTCTTTTAATTTTGTTGACTTTTTCCTGTGTTGTGCAGAAGGTTTTTATTTTCATGAAGTCCCAATAGTTTATTTTTGCTTTTGTTCCCTTTACCTCAGGAGACATATCTAGAAAGAAGTTCTTACAGTCCATGTCAAAGAGGTTATTGCCTGTGTTCTCCTCTAGGGTTTTAATGGTTCCATGTCTCACATTTAGGCCTTCAATCCAAAATTCCAAAGTTGAATCCAAAATTCAATCCATTTTGAATTTATTTGTGTGTGTGGTGAAAGACAGTGATCCAGTTTCATTCTTTTCCATGTTGCCATCCAGTTTTCCCAACACAATTTGTTCAAGAGACTATCTCTTTCCCATTGGATATTCTTTACTGCTTTGTTGAAGATTAATTGACCATATAGTTGTGTATTCATTTCTGGGTTTTCTGTTCTGTCCCATTGATCTATGTTTTTATTCTGTGCCAATACCATACTGTTTTGATCATAACAACTTTGTAATATAACTTGAAGTCTGGAATTGTGATGTCTCCAACTTTGCTTTCCTTTTTCAAGGTTGCTTTGGCCACTCAGATCTTTTGTGGGTCCATACAAATTTTAGGATTGTTGTTCTAGTTCTGTGAAAAATGCTGGTGGTATTTTGATAGGGATTGCACTAAATGTGTAGATTGCTTTGGGTAGTATAGTATTTGTTCTTCAGATCCATGAACAAGGAATATTTTTCTATTTTTTTGTGTCATCTTCAATTTTTTTCATCAGTGTTTTGTAGTTTGCAGAGTATAGGTCTTCTACCTCTTTGCCTTGGTTTATTCCTAGGTACCTTATTGGTTTGGGGGCAATTGTAAATGGTATTGATTCCTTGATTTCTCTTTTTGCTGTTTCATTATTGGTGTATAGAAATGCAACAGATTTTTGTACCTTAATTTTGTATCTTGCAACTTTACTGAATTCGTGAATCAGTTCTAGTAATTTTTTAGTGGGATCTTTCTGGTTTTCTAGATACAGTATCATGTCATCTGCAAATAGTGAAAGTTTGACTTCTTCCTTGCCAATTTTGGATGCCTTTTATTTCTTTTTGTTCTCTGATTGCTGTGTCTAAGACTTCTAGTACTATGTTAAATAACTGGTGAGTGTGGACATCTCTGTCTTGTTCCTGACTATAGAGGAAAAGCTCTCAGTTTTTCCCTGTTAAGCATGATGTTCAGCTGTGGGTTTTTCATAGATGGCCTTTATTATGTTGAGGTATGTTCCCTCTAAACCTACTTTGTTGAGGATCTTTATCATGAAGGTATGTTGTACTCTGTCAAGTGCTTTTTCTGCACCTAATGAAATGACCATATGGTTCTTATCCTTTCTTTTACTAACATGGTGTATCAAGTTGATTGATTTGTGAATACTTGCAACTCTTGCACTCTTGCAACCCAGGAATAAATCCAACTTGATCATAGTGAATGATTCTTTTAATGTATTGTTAGATTCAGTTTGCTAGTGTTTTATTGAGGATTTTGGCACCTATCTTCATCAGGGATATTGGCCTATAGTTTTCTTTTTTAGTGGTGTCTTTATCTGGTTTTGGTATCAGGGTAATGCTGGCCTTGTAAAATCAATTTGGAAGTTTTCCTTCCTTTTCAATTTTCTGGAATAGTTTGAGAATAGGTATTAGTTTTTCTTTAAATATTTGATAAAATGCTCCTGTGAAGCAATCTGGCCCTGGCTTTTGTTTGTTGGGAATTTTTTTGATTACTGATTCAATTCCTTTGGTGTTTATCAGTGTGTTCAAGTTTTCTATTTCTTCCTGTTTCAGTTTTGGTAGTTTATCTGTTTCTAGGAATTTATCTATTTCTTCCAAGTTGTCCAAATTGTTGGCATATAGTTTTTTATAATATTCTCTGTATATCCGTGGTGTTGGTTGTTATTTCTCTTCTCTCATTTGTGATTGTATTTATTTGAGTCCTTTCTCTTTTCTTTTTGCTAAGACTGCCTAGAAGTTTATCAATTTTATTAATTTTTTCAAAGAACCAGCTCCTGATTTCATTTATCTATTCTACTGTCATGTTCTATTGTTGAGTTTTTATCTCATTATTCTGCTCTAATCTTAATTATTTCCTTCCTTCTGCTGGATTTAGGCTCTGTTTGTTGTTCCTTTTCTAGCTCCTTTAGGTTGTTTGAGATTTTTCTTGCTTCTTGAGGTGGACCAAGAAGGTCCATACCTGCTATGTACATCCCTTTTAGGACTGTATACATCCCTTGTAGGTCCAAAGGTTTAGGACCATTGTATTTTCATTTTCCCTTGCGTCCATGTATTCTTTTTTATTTTTTCTTTTATTTCCTGGTTGACCTATTCATTGCTTAATAACATGTTGTTTAACTTCCATGTATTTGTGGTCTTTCCAACTTTTTCCTGTGGTTGACTTCTAGTTTCATAGCACTGTAGTCAGAAAAAACTTATGCTATGATCTCAGTCTTTTTGTATTTGTTGAGGCCTGATTTGTGACCTAACATGTGATCTACTCCAGAGAATGTCCCCTGTGAGGGCTTATACTTTCTTAATGAAGAACAGCAAACTGAGGTCATCGCCAATAGTCAAGAGATAAGGTGGGATTTGGGGAGCAAAAGAAGCTTCTGCCCAATTTCTTTTTGCAAATTTTTACATAGTGAATAGCTTTATTATATGTTTAACTTTCTGTTTCATTTTATTTTTGTCTTTGCTTGTATATTTTGAATCTGTGCAACTGAGGAAGGGGTTAGCAAGGAATACTCAAGTATATTTGCACCAGACAGACATCAGTATTCACTTAGCTTCAGAATATGGAAAGCAGAAAACCAGAGAAGGGGTTTGGAATAGCTGATGAGGAAGCCTGCACAGACACCATATATACTCTGGAGTCTGAATGGAATGTTTTCTGTTGGTTGAAATATGAAAATGAAGCAACTGCCCTGTTAACATGGTCTCCACTAACCCATATCTTGGTTTGCCCATGCATTTTTCTGTGCTAGTTAGATTCCATGCATGGAATATGTCCAATCTTTCCATCAGGAACATTCTCTTTACTTTGTGGTCGTTCAATGAATAAAAAACTCTGACTCACTTCAACTGAGAGGAATGGTTCCAAGACACATTTTAGATTTGATATAAATATTCAAACATCCAGACTCAGCCTGGCCTGGCTAATTAGGGTAGAAGAGAGTCAACTTTCTTTATCTGAAAGCTGCAATGTAACAAACTGCCCAGAGGCCACAACGGGTTTCTTTTGTGGCTTCTGAGTGTTAGATTTTGCATTGAAATAATTTCTTTTGTTTGTTTGTACTTGAAAAAGATGAAAGGGAAGGAAGCTACCCCATGAGAAAGTTGTTATAAATTATCACACTTAGATGAGATTAAAACTCAAAGAAGCAAAACAAAGGGCACAGAATTTGACATTAAGGAGGAAAAGAAAATTCAGACCAAGAAACAAATATTTTCAAGATAATAGAATTATTTTTCATTAGACGATATATTAATAAGGCACATAGCAACACTTTTAGTATAAGACAAATAATTTGGGGGAAGTAATGTGTCCTCTTGACATATACATCAGCATGCAGTGTGGAGCCTGAAGTTGGACTGTGCTGAATTCTGTATCTACCATTATTTGGTAGAATGGCTTTCCAGTCATGTTTAAGGTAATCCGAATACAAGAAAGGAAACGCTGAGAAGATTAAATCTCTGTTGTCACAGGTCACAGAATGGGGCGTGGATGTAGTTGGGTCTGGGACTTAGCATACTGGTCCTAACTATTAATTTTGCTTTGTTAACACACTTTATCTTTAGCATCAATTCTACACTTACCTTTCTGAGCCTTTTGCCTTTTCTTGCTATCTTGGAGATTGAAATAGTCGTTTTACCCCAGAACCAGTGATATAGATCATTGAAAAAGCCTGCAAGTCATCTAGGAAGTAGATGTGTCATTAGTTATGTATGAACTGCCTCGTCAGTAATCTTCAGCTGTCCATATTAGTTAGGCAAGGCTAAACTCTTCCTTGGCAACATAGCACCCCTGAATCTCAGTGGATTAACACGACAAAAGTTTATTTCTTGCTAATGCAAAGTCAAATAAGGGAAGAGAGATCAAGAAGGTTATGCAAAGGCTTTTCACCGTCACAGTCCAAAAATGACATATATATCTCTTCCACTCACATTAAATAGGATTAGCTGCACTGTGTGGCTCCCTGCAAAGTGGGTCAACATGTGGTCTTCTAGGTGCCCAGGAAGAAAGAAACAGGACAGACAAGCTTCTACCATGCATTTTCTTTCTGTTGGCATTATATATATCATATAACCTGTAATGTGTATAGTGTTCCTATTTTCTAAATAACTTAGTTCAAAAGTCCCTCAAGCCTCGACTTGCAGATATGCCAGAGTTAACAATTATTGGCATTCTTAGATGCTATTAAGGGGAAATTTTATTAGCATGATTCCTGTTTGGGAGTAGGCTTTTAGAAAAAAATCCTATTTTTATAAAATAGTTTCAGATTCATATAATTAGCTCACACATATTATTAAAACTAAGATTAGTTCCCTGGACTGCATTTGGCAAATTCCCAAGTGAAGTTTCTTTGCTTCATTTTTCAGCATAAAGACAAGTAGGGGAGATGAGAGGAAAAAAATAGAAACATATGGGGCAAAGAAGCTGGCTCCATGCAAGATGATTATAGGAAACATAATTTCCTTGTTCCCTTCCTTCTTTTCTTTCTTCTTTCCTTCAACAAATATTATTCAATCTCTGCCATATGCCACAAACTCTGCCAGGCACCAAGGAAACATTCACAAACAAGGTCGTCATTGTCCCCATATTAGGTTAACACTGAGTGCTGTAACAGATAAACCATCAAATCTCAGTGGTTTAACACAATAAAAGTTTGCTTTTAATTCATGTAAAATCCAAAATGTGTGTTTCAGAGCAGTGGGAGGCTGTTTTCAATCAAGTAGTTCACTCACATGGCTCCACAAATTTTACATGTGACTTCCAAAGTGTATGACTGTAAAAGCTAGCAGAAGGGAAAACACATGGATGATCTCATGGAGGGATGTTTATAGGCCTGGCTGCGGAGTGCTCTCCACCACTGCCATGTCCAAACGCAGGAAGGGCGGGCCAGAGCAGGAAAGACTTACTGCACCGTAAAGAAACAGACTCAAGGAGTCCTCTTTTGGTTTACAGAAATAAAAATTTCATTTATTCACTTGTTCAACAAATAATCATTAGTGCCTTCTCCTTCAAGCATTGTTCTAGATACAGGATATACTACAGGGAACAAAATAGACACCTGGGTGGCTCAGCTGTTAAGCGCCTGCCTTCGGCTCAGGGTGTGATCCTGGAGTTCCCAGATCAAGTCCCACATGGGGCTCCCTGCGTGGGGCCTGCTTCTACCTCTGCCTGTGTCTCTGCCTCTCTTTGTGTGTATCTCATGAATAAATAAATAAAATATTTTTAAAAATAGACACAATTCTTCTCTCATTAGACTAATGGTAATGTTTAAAATATTCTTAACCAAAAATTCTACTTTTAGAAAAAAGTAGAAAAAATTCTTCTTAAGAAAATCTTGTATATATAAATAAGAAACTAGGGGTATCTGGGTGGCTCAGATGGTTAAGTGCCTGCCTTTGGCTCAAGTGGATCTCAGGGTCCTGGGATCAAACCCTGTTTTAGGCTCTCTGCTCAGTGGGGAGCCTGCTTCTCCCTTTCTCTCTGCCCCTCCCCCTGCTTGTGTTCCCTCTCCCTCTCTCTCTCAAATGAATAAATAAAAGATCTTTTAAAAAATGAACACTCGGGATCCCTGGGTGGCGCAGTGGTTTAGCGCCTGCCTTTGGCCCAGGGCGCGATCCTGGAGACCCGGGATCGAATCCCACCTCAGGCTCCCGGTGCATGGAGCCTGCTTCTCCCTCTGCCTGTGTCTCTGCCTCTCTCTCTCTCTCTCTCTGTGACTATCATAAAATAAATAAAAATTTAAAAAAAATTAAAAAAAAATAAAAAATAAAAAATGAACACTCATACAAAATGTTTACATTATTGTTTGTAAAAGCAAAAAAATATGGGAATAAATGTCCATCATTGGAAAAATAAATTATAATATATTTATTCAATAGACTACTATAAAGCAGATAAACTTTAAAAATTTGAGCTACATCTATCAACATGAATAGATCTCAAAACCACAATATTGTATGAAAAAAAGTAAATTGCAGAATGATTACTAATAAACCAGAGTTACATTTAAACAATTTAAGAACCCCAGAAAATAATACTGTATACTCTTCATGAATGCAAATATATTAAAAATTAAAAACATGCATCAACATGGTGAACACAGAATGTAAGATAGTGGTTGTTTTTTTTGAAAAAAAAAAGCAAAGCAACAGGGAAATGGATTGGGGAGGGATACACAGAGGTCCTTGTGTGTATCCATAAAGCATAAATTCTCTTAGAAGAATCTGAAGCAAATACGGCATAATGTTTACATTGGATAAATCTAGATGTAAACAGGTGAGTGTTCACCATTTCATTACCTATTTTTTGTTATTACATCTGAACTGTTTTTGGTACCCTCTTTAACTGCTCATTGCCTCTATCCTCTTTCCATATTTTTCCTTCCCAAACATCTTACATATCGCCTGGCTAGTGTCTCAACTACTGGTCCTTTCAAGGGGGACATTTTCCCTTCTTGCCTTTAGGTGATGCATCTGAGGCAGTACAGAAAGGCTGTTAGTGGGGAGGAGGGAGGAACAGGGCACGGTGTTAGGCTTTCAAGTGGGGAGGAAATGGTAGGTAGAAACATGGTCACTAGAGCTCCCTACTTACACTCAGGTCTGTACCCAAACACCTGTCCTCCCCAGTTAGTCTGACTTCCAAGTCCTGGTGCACCCAATGGACCCACTCACCATCTTGGAGCCTTAAGTCCTGACCTTTAGGCATCATCAAGATTTCTAGTAACAAATATTCCCATTTTGCATGGATAATTTGTCCTCTCTTGATGACTCTGGATTCCTTCCCCACCTTGAACTCCTTGATTAACTGTAGTCATGCAAAGACTCCACTCCATTCTTCAAGTTCTGAATTTTGACATTGAAGCACAGTTAGAGAAATCCCAAGAAATCCATACATATATTTATAGCAAACCAATTCTCAGCTCCTGATACTTGCTTTTATGACTTTCTGTATTTTTTTCTAACTTTCTGGCTTTATTATCATAGTAGCTTTTCCCGACCACCTGTCCTCTCTTCAAGCCTCCATCTTCTCTTCCACCTACCCTTATTCCTACCTGAGGATCTTGCCGTGGGAAAGCTGAACCAAAGCAAACTGTGGACACCTAGCACAAATGCTCCATTCCCCTATCACCTTTCTCTATTTTTATTTCTACATCTGTTCTCTCTTCTTTTGTTGTAGTTCGCAAGGAAGAGGTTTTCCTATTTGTTCCCAGAGTCAATTCATTTACCTGTCCTCTAAATTTCTTTACATCTAAGCTGAGAGATATTATTTCTGTATCTTGTCATCCTCTTCTAGTATCTTGTGTAGTCTGTCATTTTCAGTTAGCTTTTTGTGTTTTTTTTTTTTTTTTGATTGCCTGCACTGTTCTAGATGCAGTGGATATAATAAAGAATAAAAATGTGGCTCCTGCCCTCAGCTACTTAGGGTAAGATAGTAACATGCTATTCCCCTGACTATTATAATATAGTCAGCACGACACCATGACAAATAGTTCTCCAGGTATTCTCAGGAAGGAACAATTATTCTGATGGGGGATTTTTATTTTCTCAAGCTTTTCAACTGCCCTGAAGCCAATTTCCCCCATTCTAGCAGCAAAATTATAGAAAAGGAGAAAATGAATGTAAATTAATTCATTAATCCGTTCAGAAAATATTTATTGAGTGCCTATTTTGTGTTAACACTGCTGGGATGCTGGAGGCTTCTTAATGAGCAAAAAAGGACAAGACCCTTGCATTCCTGGAGCATATAGATAATTGAATAAGAAAAGTCTTAATTATACAACTAAGTATGCTATAGTAAGTGCTAGAAAAGGATGCTGCTGGATCATGTAAGAGCATAATAGAAGATGTGGTCTTCTATTAGAAGCAAAGAAGTCTTCCCTGAACCTGGGATAATGGAACTAGGAACTGAAGAATGAGTGCTGGTTATGGAGGCAAAGATGGAGGCAAGATGAGGGCTAGCCTGTGTAGAGCTCCTGGATGGGAAGGGAGCTCAACAGGACATAAGCCTAGAGGAGGCCATCAAGGGAAGGAGATACCATGGAAGGTTGGGAGGCATGCATGTCAAGTGAAGAGATGCCATGAGGGAGGGACTTACAAGTTGTATGTTTATTCTAAGAGCCATGGAGCTGTTGATGATTTAAGAAAAAACATCATAATCGGATGTATAAATAAATGAGCACTCTAGCCTCAAGGTGAAGAACAGTGTAGAGGGTTTAGGGGTCAAGCACTAGACTTAGAATTGGGAATTAAAGGTTCCATCTCCAAATTTTATAAGTCCAGTGACCTTGGGCAGATTCTTTTCTTCCTGAGACTTCATTTCTTCTGGACAGAGGCTTGTATGTGACTAGGTTCTGGCCCACAGGAGGTCCTTAGCCCATTTGTTTAATTCTATACCTTTTAAAATCTCTAAGCCTCATAGCCAAAATCCATTTGACAGGCAGGGATATGGGTGAGGGATGTAGACTCTGGAACCCACAGCATTTCTGTGGCAAGTTAAAAGAACTTCAGGCAAACCTCCCGGGCCCAGGAGAGGTGGAATCACTTAAATTAGAACACTTTTTTTTCCTAATTTCCAAATTGCATTTGTCAAAAACAAACTTAGCAGAGCTGACATGGCCTCCTTAACCTACATCATAAGTAATGAGATCTTGATCTAAGAATTGTTGCAATCGCTGTCACGAATTGGCTGGCTTGTTTGAGCAGAAGTGCTATGTTTTTAAAATCCTGGCTTCTTCAAGACTTCAATTTTCTGCTCAGTACTGGTTGGAACTAAGAATTTAAGTGTTTCATTCCTTTCCTTGTTGTGATTGTTTTCTACTAATTGGTTAGTCAAATAAGAGGTGAAGCTAATAAGTGGCAGGGATGGGATCCAAATGCAGGGAGTCTGGCTTCAGACTCCAGATTTTGCCAGGCCACTCTGCCTTCTCACTAGTTAAAGCATGCTCAGGAGGCAAGAGGATAAACACCTAGATGTTTCCCTTTTCATTAAATAAGAAAATAAAGCCATCTTCATTGTTATCTTCTGTCATAGATCTTAGAGGCACAGGAAAGTGTTAGAAGCATAGGAAGCGCATCCATACATATGATTTAGGTGTAAGGAATCCCTGAGCTCCTGCCTATGTGTAGGACTACAATGTAGGAAATATGCTCCTCCCTCCTCATTGGAGAGTATAATCTCCTTTGATAGCCTGTGAACCATGCTCCCTTCCCTACTTCCAGTTCATATGTTGAATTCTTAACTTCTGGCACCTCAGAATGTGACTGTATTTGAAGACAAGGCCTTCAAAGAGGAAATTAAGATAAAATGAGGTTGGATGATTGAGCCCTAATTCAATATGACTGGTTTCCTTATAAGAAGAGATTAGGACACAGACCACACACAGACCGAGGGGCAATCCTGGGGGCCAGAGAGAGCAAGTGTTCATCTGCTTGCCAAGGCGGACAGGCCCCAGGAGAAACCAAACCTGCTGATGACTTGATCTTGGACTTCTACCTCCTGAAACATATTTCTGTTATTCAATCCTCTCAGTCTGTGGTGTTTTGTGATGGCAGCCCTAGCAAACTAATACAGAGCCTCATGTAGCTCTACCAAATCCATGTAAAATGAGAAAACCTGATTAAGTTTCCTTGCTTTCCTGCTCATATGGAATAAATCTGACTCTGTGACAATTTTCTGTATTTTGTGAATGAGGCTGCCTACTGCTTAAGCAAATTGCCTTCCATTTCTTTCAACTCAACATCACATAGGTTTCACATGTATTGACCATATTGATGATTTGGAATCTCCTCTCTTCTTTCTCATTTCTCTTATGAAGATAAATAAGCTAGCACTTTGGCAATTAAATTGCCTAGAGTACACAAAGTATTAATTCAGTAGCGAAGTACCTTTCATAGGTTACCCGTATATCATTGTAAGTTAAATGGTTTTGTTTGTTTGTTTGTTTGTTTTACCATGATTAGTGCTATAAACCGTTTCTTCAGAAATCTTTCAAGGGTGTGGGCTTTGGGGAGACAAAGTACACCCTGACCTTATAAAAGGATCCCATAAAAGATGTCTCTAGCTGCTTTAGCCACCAAGGTGTTAGGTCTGCCAGAACCCTGTGGCCTGTAGAAGAGGGTAGGGCCACTTCTCTTTGAAGAGCCGAAGAAGTTGGCTCTATTGCCCTACCAGGTTCACTGGCATTTAATTTCAGTCCCTGAGGGCAGCTCTCAAGCTTGGCCTCACCCTGGCTGCTGCTTCTGACAGAAGCTTTAGAGAATGAAGTAGAAGCTTTTGGCCCTGTTCTTTGAAGTGTTTGGTTGTGCCCATACTGTTTGTTCTAGGTTTAGGCAAGCCAAGGATGCTAACTGGTTTGTCAGTGGAACTGCTGCATACAAAGGTGGAAAGTAGATCTGAAGGAAGATTCATCTGAAAAAAAAAAAATATCTAACCATTAAGACACTCAGTGGCCCAACTGAACTTTAAGTAGATGTCACCTCACAGCAGAAACTTCAAAGCAGGAGGCCCATCTGGCCACAGCATTAGCCCCCAGGGCAGTATGATGTCCAGCTTCTGCCTGGAGCATCGGCACCTTGGGATCCTTGTTTGTTCGAAGAGGTTCCCATTCTTAGGAAGGAGAGGGGCTGTTCTCTGACTTATTAATTCACATAATTCAACATGTCCCTATTGAATGCCTGCCTTGTGCCAGGTATTATGTAAGATGTGGGAGGACAGTGGTAAATAGACATGATCCCTGCCCTTTGGGCTCAATAGTATAGTTGTGCAGAAGTAAAG
Organism: Canis aureus; assembly: GCF_053574225.1. Classification (NCBI taxonomy): domain Eukaryota; kingdom Metazoa; phylum Chordata; class Mammalia; order Carnivora; family Canidae; genus Canis; species Canis aureus. The sequence goes on from NC_135625.1 coordinate 44,899,837, forward strand.
GTTGTGTTTCCTTCCCCCACCCACCCTCTGTATCTCCTTCTTCTTTGTCCTTTCTTCCATTTATCTGTCCCCTGTACTTCTACTCCCGGAGGTTTGCATCTGAGGAAGACAGCCACAGGAAGAGTGATGCTCACCTAAGGCAAGAATGCTTAATGGTAGAATTTTATCATCTGGGTAGAAGATCTTCTATGATAAATGAGCATCTTGTGGACCCTCCAATCACACAATCCTGAATCCCTTGTTTTGTGATGAAGTCTGCACACTGCAGTCATAGTGCTGTAGCCTAGAAGCCTCGTGGAGGTCCATAAAGGCTGCTCCAGAGTGCCAAGAACTACAGGCTTGCAAATCAATAGTGCATGTTGTCATTAGCAAATAAACAGCAGAGTGGCATTGCATTTCTCTGTTGAGGCTCTTAAATACTTGTCTACTCAGGCACATAGTTTGGTTCCTGCTTCCTGCAAACAGATATATGTCCCCGCATTCACAGGAATGAGAGGCCTGCTGGCAGTGAGCCCCACAGAGGTGGTGGAGTTTGTAGAGGATATGCTGGCAAATATAATTGCTGGCAGCTCTTGGTCCCAAGGATGCCAGTCATAAGATTTAATTATTAATTCTTCAGATAGTATGTGGATTGAGGATGGATAGGGAGCACTCTTGATCAAAGACAAGTATTCCCCTGAGGCTCACACCTGAGAACTTTGTCCCTGTTCCTACTCAGTTCAATGCTTTTTCTTCTATTGCAGGACTAACCAATCATTTCACTTGCTAAGAATTGAATGATAGTAAGTTTCAGTATTAAATACTGTTTAGCCAACAGTATTTCTGTGAAACTTCTTTTGTTGACTCTAACAAAACGTCATCAGATCTTATTAAATAGGTTAGCATCTGGAGTTTCATTTGGATAATCCAACATTGGATCAAATTTGTAAGAAAAAAGTTTATCTTGCCTTAAAAACTTAAGGCAAGAGTATACTTGGGTATTTCAAGAGGCAGAAGGAAATGATAAGGGGAGTACAATTAAGTAGGGAGTAAGCATGGCCCTTTGTTAAGTCTGACTTCAAACAGATGCATGGTGCTGGGAATTTACTTCATGTTTAGTGAATAAGTAAGTGATGCCCCAAGAAAGGAAATTGATCAATGCTGAAATGATGAATAAATCAGGATCCCTATCAGATGTGAAAGTGTAAGATCTAATTATTTCATCTTTTTCTAAACAACATTTTTTGGTCCCCACTGGATGATTCCAATAAGAATCTTGGAATTCTAAACTTGAAACTGATTTCAATTGTCCTAGCAACCATTTATTAAGAGCATAAGGGATGATGGTTATGGCTTAAAAAGTGATATAAAGAAAAGCATTTGAGAACATAGTAATGATTAGGTTGATAGAATCCTGAATTCAACTGGGATCAAAATGCCTACCTGGCAGGTTATTGTGAGAATTAAATGAATTAGTGGATATAAAGCATCTAGCATAATGCCGGCACCTAGGAGATGGCCAACAATTGTTAATAGCCTCTTCTCAGCCCTCTCAACACTAGCTGAGTTTTAGCTGAATCAGATAGTCGGTTTCTTTAACTTCCTTCCATTTCTAGGATTTCCTTCCCCTTTCAATGGAGATGTCACTAAGGGAAGGAATTATTACCTTTCTTTTGTGCTATAAAGAAACTTCATCTTTGCAAGAGCCCAAAATTTTCTAACTACTTGGTGAACTTCTATAGAGTCAGTCTTAGAGAACAACAACTGGGAACTGCTATTTTCAAGTGCTCTATGCTGTTGCTTAAAAATGTGTTTTATTTTTCCAAGAAAGATGCCTGACATATTCAAGGGAGTTTTGCTACTGTCATTCTCAAGTCCCTTAACGCTTCTGATATATTGAAAATAAGAGACATACGAAAGGAGAATCTAGGGCAGCCCTGGTGGCTCAGCCATTTAGCGCCGCCTTCAGCCCATGGCCTGATCCTGGAGACCCAGGATCGAGTCCCATGTCGGGCTCCCTGCATGGAGCCTGCTTCTACCTCTGCCTGTGTCTCTGCCTCTCTCTCTTCTCTGTGTCTCTCATGAATAAATAAATAAAATCTTAAAAAAAAAAAAAAAGGAAAATCTAGGCCCTTTGGTCAAGGGTTTGATACTGTGAATCTCTTAGTTTTCTATTACCTCTCCTTAAAATTTTCTCCCTATTTCCTGTGAGAAATAAAGTCCAAATCCCTGATAATGCCATTCAAGGATTTTCATAATTTAGACCTTAACTTTTTTCAAAGTCATCTCTGTCTCTCCCTGGAACATACCTAAGTCTTCACATTTTTCTTCACAGGCTTCCTCATCTCTGCACCAAACTCCTCTTCATTCTTGAAGAATCTCTTCTATGAAGTTTTATGGTATTCATAGAGCAAGGTTATCATTCTTTCTTATGTCTTTAAATTCCACAGTACTTTTCATGGTTTATTGTAATTATTTTCATGTCTTTGTCCTCATTGGACTACAAAGTCCTGGAGACCAAGTCCTGGGCACTGGAAGTCGCTAGATTAAGGACTATGGAATGAGTTGAAAAGGACAGTAAATATAGTGAAAAGAACAGATGATAATTTATATTCATTTAATATCTGCTATAAGCTGGGTACTGTGTTGGAGTGCTGGATGCTTTCTCAGATATAATTGATAAAATCTTATTTAATCTATTCAACAGCCATACAGGGATTAACCCATTTGCAGATTAGTAAATGGTTTAAGGATAGAGTGACTTCTTTAGACTAATTAAGAATAGAACCTAGATTTGAATCCTATCTGATGTTCCAAAACCCAGGTTCTTTGCAATACACTAGGCTGGCTCAGAGAAGGGAGATGCTACAATGGAAGATATAGGCTGGCATTAGTAAGCAGTATAGATTTGATAAGGGAGGAAAAGCAGTAGGGTACCAGCTAGTGGAGCAATTGAATTGTAAACTACCGAGGGCCTGGATAAGATACTAAGTAGAGAGTACTTAATGAAAGTGATAGACACTGACAAGGAGGAACCAAACTGAGAACCAAGCAAATGAAAAGCTGATTCATAGAAATCACCAATGCAAACAGGACATGGTCCAGATGTGGTTGAGGGACAGAGGACCTGCAGTAGGGGCAGGAGACAGTCCTTGGCCTGGATTCTCAGAGGTAGCTGCTCCAGCATGTGGAACAGAAAACAAAAAAGACTCAGGTCCTGCAAAAAAAAAAAAAAAAAAAAAAAAAAAAAATCATAATGTGTTAAGTCCTATGTGAGTATTTGAGATTGGACATGAGAGGTGGTCAAGGTATTTTTCACCTATGAACCTAAAAGTGACCTGAAAAAATAATAGTCTGAATCCATTTCTCTTTCAGCTCAGATTTGTCAAGTTCACAGGACATATCAGCTGCTGCCCAGAAAGGACAGCACTCAGCCCCACAAAAGCACTGACAGATGAGAGGGCTGTTTGAGTTGTGTTTGGCTGAATATCACAGTATATGGAAAGGTTGACCATAAATGACCACTAAAACTGTTTGAAATATTGTTTATGCAACATGATTCTGCACATATGAATTCTTTCCACAGCCATTTTTGCTGAATATGCTATTTGCTAGTCTGTAGTATTTGACAAAATGTGTGGTCTGATGCTGAACACAGAATTGTCCTCCTGGCTAATATGTGTCAGGTCTTGAGTCCGCTCTTTTTCCAACTCTTCTGTTCTGTCCTCTCTCCCCTTTTCAGACCTTTTATTTCTATAAGGTCCAAGTAGTTTAAGGGCAAGAACCAGATAATTATAGAGTAGAGATAAGACAGAGTAAGGGCTATATTTTTCTTTAACTCCCTCTTACTTACATTATTGGCCAACTCACTGATAAAATATTTCTTTATTTGATCTTACGAGAATGGTAGTCGTTTTTAACTGGAGATGAGAGCAATTATTCTTCTCTTGTAAAGTTGTGCTTTCTTTTTAGAAAGCATGATTCTTTCACAGGCATTTAATTCAATTTAAAAAAGAAAGAAAATTGAACTTTTGGCAGCAAACTCAAGCATTATGAATGAAATTAAAACGCCCAAGTCTGTGCTCAAGAGCATTATGTGGATTTATGATACTCCTTTGAGTTCTTCATGAATTCAGCTATTTTAAGTTTCAGTGACCCGTTAAAAAAGCACTTTCATGCATGGTTTTTGTTTATATCCTCGATTTTTTTTCTAAAGAAAACTGCAGAAATTCTATTGGTGTTTAGACCTGGTCAATTTCATAGACTGCCTACTTTGCTGGCGCAGAATAAAAGTTTCTGGTATTTCAATCACTAACATTCAGCTGTTACATATGATTTTTTTTAACTTTATGTATTATAGAACTAGATGTATCATGCCTGATATATTTCTTCTAAATATGTGCCAGTTTTCCGTGGAAACATGTTGAGGACTTACATAGGACCCTCATCCCACAGTTCATTAAGCATATGGAAGGGAAATCATTTTGCAGAATGTAATTCTAGAAGCTCGGTCACCTGTAAAATCACTTTGGAATCTGATATCCTTAAAAAAAAAAAGAGCCCACAGGGATGAAATACCATATGTTAGGTGTAATGTGGGAATCTGAATCTTTTTCTTCTCCTTTGTTATATAAGTTTTAAAAACCACATGTTCATCCAGCTGTTTCTAATCAGTTATGTTTTGTTCCCATATAAACACATACACATAAAATAAGACAATTTTAATGAAAAGAGAAATTTTCTTTTTCCCTTAAAGTTTGATGATAGAATTCATGTAGAACTCTAAGTTATGAAAATGTACAAGGTAAGAATCCAAAAGAGAATTTACAACAAAATGCATTTTGATTGTCTCTTTTTCTTGTCTCCATTTCTCAAATATGTTCACTCACTTAACTCTATAAAAGCACATATTTTAAAATATTATTAGCAAATAAGATTTTTGGTCTCTTTTTAATGAGAAAAGATCAATCAGAATATTTTTGCTGACAAGATCAACAGAGAGAAATCCTGGTTGTTCAGAGCATGTTGGGACACATCCTTACTGTTGTCTTATCTATTTAAAAGCTGTCTGGGCATATAGTCCAGTGTGTTTATCTGATACATATTGACTTACAGCTTTTAGCTATCTTTATGTACAGCTCAGGAAAGTTCAAGAGGTACAGCATTTCTAGCAGTTACAAGGTGACAGAGAAAATATTTGGTCGCACCTTTTGTATTGAATTTTACTTAAATAAACAATAGTAACTTAGATTTGTATATGACTTTATAGTTTATGGTTTTCATATATATTTTCTCATTTAGTCCTCACAAACTTATACCTTTTTTACCATGAATTTAAGGCTCAGGGGACATAATTAAAAAGTGTCAGGGTGCCTGAGTGACTAAGTTGGTTAAGCAACTGATTCTTTGTCTCAGCTCAGTTCATGATCTCCTAGTCCTGAGATGGAGCCCCCAGCCCTGCATCAGGCTCTGCACTCAGCCCAGAGTCTGCTTCAGATTCTCTCTCCCTCTCCTTCACCCTCCTCCTCTACCTTTCTCCCCACTCATGAGTGTACTCACTGTCTCTCAAATAAATAAATTTTTTAAAAATAAAATAAGGTACACCTGGGTGGTTCAGTGGTTGAGCATCTGCTTTCTGCTCAGGGTGTGATCCTGGGGTCCCAGGAACGAGTCCCACAGCAGCCTCCCCTCAGGGGAGCCTATGTCTCTGCCTCCCTCTGTGTCTCAAATAAATAAATAAATAAATAAATAAATAAATAAATAAAATCTTTTTTATTTTTTTATTTTTTGTAAAGAATTTTATTTATTTATTCATGAGAGACACACAGAGAGAGAGAGAGAGGCAGAGACACAGGCAGAGGGAGAGGGAGAAGCAGGCTCCATGCAGGGAGCCCGATGCGGGACTCGATCCCGGGTCTCCAGGATCACACCCCGGGCTTCAGGCAGCTTCACCGCTGCGCCACCGGGGCTGCCCAATAAAATCTTTTTTAAAAAATAAAATAACATAACATAAAATGAGTGTCATAAAATGGGGCCCATTCACTTTGGCAGTGTTACCATGCTAGGGTCGTATGAGCTGCTAAAGATAGGATAGGATAATTAGCTAGACCAACTCAGAAGAGCCTTCTCTGAGATAATGCCGTTCCCATTTGGCTTCTGACTCACAGGATGTAGGGGGCCATACAAACGTAAATAAGGTAGGTTCTACATAAAATGGGATCAAGTCTCACAGTATGTAAAATGTTGAAGTTAAAGAAATCTTACATACTATGTGGTCCAAGCACAACTCACAGACAGCATCCCTAACTACTCCCCTCCCTTTTGCCTGGATACTTCCAATAAGAGACATAGTACTTCACAAGTAGCTTATTCAACAAACTCATCATTTGCATTGATATTCTGGTCTAAGCCACCATAATTTCTTACCTAACCCACTGAGTCTTAGCAGGTCTTTTCTGCTATCTTTCTTGCCCTGCCCCAACCTCCATGATCTATTCTTCATACTGCAGCAAATGAACAGTTAAAAATGTAATCAGGTCGAGCTATTCTCAGGCTTAAAGTTTTCTAAGGTATTCCCACCATGCTTTAAATCTAAATCTGAATTCTTACTATGGCCTTAGGGTCCAATGGCCTGGCTTCCTGCCTAAGTCTCCTGCCCCTCACCTTCTTAAGTGTTCTGCACTGACCACATGGGTCTTTTTGCTGTTCCCATTTCATGATATTTGCATGCTGCTCCCTGTGCCTGCTGAGCTTTATCCATGCATCTGTGTATGGCACATTTCCTCATTTAGTCAGATCAATGCTCAAATAGCATCTCCTCAGATCAGCCTAACTAAAATAGGTCCCCTCACATCACTCATAAATGCTTGATCTGCTTTATTTTTCTTCATAGTTTTATTATTCCTTTATATTATTTTTTATATTCAATTTTAATTAACACACTGTTATAGTAGTTTCAGATGTACAATATAATGACTTAACAATTCTATACGTGTTTATTTGTGTGGATGTTTATTGTCAGCCTCCCTATTGTACTCCATGAGTTAGGGACTTTGTCTCTTTCATTCTTCACTACGTGCCACAAGTAGATATTCTATATATGTTGATGAAATGAATATATTTGTTATCAGAAAACTTTCCTTTCCATTTTAAGACTGAATTTATGTGGAATGAAAGATGTGTATAAATTTCCCCAATCTGTGTTTTTTCCACAACACCACACCATCTCATTTAAGTCAGCAGGAAGAGATGAAGTTGGTGGTATAGCTAAAACGGCAAAGGAAACATAAGTTCAACTTTGGATATGCTGAGTTTGAAGTGTTACTGGAACACTTAGACTAATATGTCATATACCATAGATGTAAAAACTGAAACTCAGAAATGAGCTCAGATACTTGCATTGACTTTGTAATTGCAGCTGTGGGAAAGGATGACATTGCCAAGAGTAGAGTAACAGAAGAAAAAGAACAGGGAAAGAAGAGAGGTGGAAAAAAAGTAAAGATCAGAATCTTTACTTATGGAAGCAATTTGCAAAGAAAAAGATCCATGTGGTCTCAGAGTCAAAGAAGAAAGAAAATCAATATAGGAAAGGTCAAGTAGGGTAAGTACTGGGCAGAAGGAGATGCAGTTTCAACAATGTGGGATAAAAAGTCAAATTGCTCAGGATTGAGAGACTAAGGATGAGGGGCTTAATGGTTAAGAGTTCTGGAATTAAAGTGCTTGGATTTAAATCTAGACTTCAGCATTTACTGTATGCCCTTGGGCAAGATTTTTAATGTCTTTATGCCTTATTGCCTCATATATTAAACAGGAATAAAATTAATATCTATCACATTAAGTATTATGAGAAATAAATGAAATAATTCATTTAAATAGTTTACCCCAATACTTGACACATAGTAACTGCCTAAAAAAATTTAGTTATTATTTCTTTTGGTAAAAGTTTAGAATATCAAGGAAGGAGAGAGATAAATTTTTGGAAATTAATAGGGTCAAGGGAAGACTGCTTTTTTTAAAAAATAGATTTTATTTATTTATTCATGAGAGACACAGAAGCAGAGACACAGGCAGAGGGAGAAGCAGGCTCCCTGCAGGGAGCCCAATGTAGAACTCCATCCCAGGACCCCAGGATCATGACCTAAGCCAAAGGCAGACGTTCAACCAATGAGCCACCCAGGTGTCCCATAGGAAGTTTGCTTTTGAGTGAAAAATCCTGTAAAGAAAGGAAAAAGGATCACAAACTTAGGAACAGTGCTTAGTTTCTGAAATTCTGAAATAAGAACACAAAACAGATTATAAGAATGAGAAGAAATATGGATATTTTTATAAAGAAAGATGTATTCCAAAGTCACCTTGATAGATCAGTCCATGTCCCAGCTTGTTGAGAGCTTTTGAGTCCTTGTTTCTTATAATGTCACATGCTGGCTAATAATTCCAACACTAGAAGTGATAAGCTTGATAAATTTGATAAGCATTGCAAAGAGCTAAGAATAGATTTCCACAACATGCTGTGAGAAAGACTCTCCAGGTTGCCATTGATCAACATTGAATCAAGTGGCTATTGATTTAACACAGTCTTTTCAGAATTTTAGGTTGGAAGTCATCTGAAAGGCCATCTGACCCAATCTCCTCTGAATTCTCTCTACAATGTCTTTAGCAGGCAGTTTCATATAAGCTGTATTTGAACAGCATCCCATTTGATATATTGCAAGCCAGACCTTTCTTCCTCAGGTTAGATTCTTCAGCATGTAAAGTTCTCCCACTGATTTGCCATGGGCCTTGAAATGGTTACATTCAACCACTCCTTAGGTTTATTTATTTATTTTTTAAGACTTTGTTTGAGAGAGAGAGAGAGAGCACACACACAATGAGGGGAGGAGCAGAGGGAGAAGCAGACTCCCTGCTGTGCAGAAAGCCTGATGCAGGGCTCCATCCTGGGACCCTGGGCCAAAGGAAGATGCCTAACTGAGTGAGATCACCTAGGCACACCTATCACTCCTTAGATTTAAGGGACAGAGGATTCTTTTTCTTTTCTTTTTAAAGAAGACTATTTTAGAGAGAGAGAGAGAGAGAGAGCACATAATGAGAGGGTCAGAGGGAGAGGGAGAATCTCAAGCAGACTTCCCAATGAGCAGGGAGCCAGAAGCAAGGTTCAGTCTTGGGACGCTGAGATCCTGACCTGAGCTGAAACAAAGAATGCTATACTCAAACTGACTGAGCCACCCAAGCACTCCGACAGAAGAATTCTTTCAAACAAATATATAACCTGGGATTGAAGACACTGGTAGTGACTTGTCTATAACATTCCTTTGTTAGTAATGTAGAATGACCTCAAGGACAGGTAAATTCTAATGTCCAGTAGGAAAGGTTGGAGCACAGAGGATGTTAAAGAGCATAAGATATTGCTAAAAGGGTTAGTTCTAGAGAGTTGTGAAACAGAAGCACAGGGCATCAAAGGAAGGGAAATATTGAAGGCAAATTCATCCTTCTTCATACCCCTGGCTTGTTCTAACTCGAGGTGGATGATGGGGTGAGGTATCATCTAAAGAGGAGCCCAGGCCTAAGCATTTCAAGTACGGGCAATAAGATAGTCCATTTAGCCCATTTAAATGGACCTAGCCAGAAGTACATGGATCTGGTCTAAGCTAAGAAAGCTAAAGGTATTTTTGGGCTATCTGTGGTGAGATTTCCAACCCCAGCCACGTAATGCTACTACAGTCTAGTCTAGATGCAGTCCAACCCAACCCAGCCCAACAAGCTCTGAGTTCATCTAATCTGAATTTTCTGTTTCCTCATTTGTAAATTACCTTATCTATTAGAATTCAGAGAGCTGGTTAAAAGGCCTCTGGTAGGTCTTCCCACTTTTAAGTTCCATGATAGTAGCTCACCTTTAAGATCTCCCTGGAGACTCAAGAGGTCACGGCAGGAGGCAGATAGGCAGTGGCAGCTCTAGAATTTTAACCTAGGACAGAATTGGGGCCAATCTATTAGAAGGGGGAGGCTGCAGGCTGTCATGGAGCTGCATCTTCTTGGCAAGTGGCTGTTTTTACCTTAATTGCATAAGCATTGGTAGTATTTAGGGGAGGTTAACAAGATTTGGGGGAACGTAAACCTCCCCCACAAACAACCACTTGCGCCATTTCTGGAAATAGTTCTGGGGAGATGTTGTGGTAATTCTTCCAGCTTTATACACCTGGCAATCTCCATATCCTTTGTTCAGCTTTAGGAAACTAAAAGGCCCAGCAGTGGTATTTGAACACTATATTCACCATCAGAAGATATTCCTTTTTCATCAGGAAACTTTAGTTAAGATTTGGACAAGAGAAGTATAAAAGAGAAACTAATTTGTTTAAAAAAAGAAAAGAAATGAAAAGAAGTTTAAAAAAAAAACTTCCTAATTCAACAATGAAATTATGACTGTTAATGAAAAAATGAACTGATCTATTCTGGCCATGAACACTTTACCATTTATGATGATAACACTAGCATCAATACTAAACACTGTGCACCTATTAATACCAGTTTTCATCTTCATAGTGTTTCACCAATAACTAATTAATTAAACAAACCTATTTTAATTAGTTGCCATGGTAGCAAATAAAGATACACAGAAATAGTTGCCTCCATCAAATCTGTTCTTAGCTCCTGAAACATAATTCAGTATGGGCAATAAATCATCATTATGTAGCACTATAATATGTTTAGAATGGCAATTATGTTATAATGTTACTAATGAAAAGATTTGCAAGTACACATAAGTACATGCAACAGCAGATATTTATAAAGATAATTTTTTGTTACTCAAAAATTTTTTCTGTTACTGAATTGGATAGCTAAAAATGAAAATTTCATCTATAATTATTACTCTGTATCTTATCTATTATGTTTCTTCCTGGGTACCCATCCTGAGAATAGGGTCATCAGAATGACAGAGGCTGAAAAAAAATCTGCTGTTAAATTAACAGTGAAGAGAAGAGTTAAGGGGAAGGATGGGAAGATGACCCAGTCACCATCTTCAAGTGTCTGAAGGGTTATTGGAGGGAAAGACAAATTGGACTGATGGTTTGTCCTCTAGGATCCAGACCAAGGTGCACGGTGGAAACTCCGGGGAAATATGATCTAAGACATCATGGCATTATGGTTACGGCAAACACTCTGGAGTCAGATGGGCCTAAATCCAGACTCTGTCCCTTCCATAAGTCAGGCTACCTACTCTAAGCCACAGACCTGCTGCTCAGGTTCATGTGGGGATTAAATTAAAGCACTGAGAATGCACTCAGGCCTATGCCTTGTATACAGTGAAGAGTGCATGAGTGTCAGCACTTCATTAGTGGAAGGTTGTTAAAAAAAGGAATGGGTTGCTTTGTGAGGCAATGACTTACTTCTCTGTCACCAGAAGTAATGTCACCTGTTAAAAATATTGTAGAAGGGCTTTCCACTTGAGGGTGAGATTGAAATAGGTGATTCCTGGGTCCATATGATTTTTTGGAAAGGGAAGGTGGAAAGACTTCTTTTATCTTTCAGCCTTTTCTACACTGGATTCTTTCTATAATGTAATGCTTGGGAGACTGACTACATTGGTGATATGGTATTATTGGTTAAATGATACTAATTATATGGAGCAAACTTTTCTCTTTCAGACTTTTGCTCTGAAATAGCCATAATTCTGGGGGGAAAAATCCACTTGTTTTGACAATCTAGTCTCTACTAGGTTTTCCTCTGACACCCCTTAGGTCATTTTAAGTGGAGATTTTTTTCCAACTGGTTTCCCTAAGTCTGTGGCTCACTGTATTTAAAATTACAAATTACTTCCCTTAACATCCAGAATGTTTGATGTCATAATCACATTTCCCTAAATATTTATATCAACCTCTACCTTGTCGTTTGACTCTTCTGTCAGTGAGCAAGCAGGGAACTGATCTAGGTTTTAAACAGTAGGAGCTTCTTTCTCATCCTTTTCCCCATTTTTCTTTCCTTCTTTCTAAACAGTACTGCATGGTGACAACTCTGGTCTAGTTGCACAGAGCTGCTGAAATCCACAACATTCGGGACTTGTTTGTGGGACATGACGTTGGGTTGGTCCCAGCCACTCCTGAGACTGCTACTCCTAGGAGTGTGGCTGTTACTATGACAAAAGGGAACAGTGAACTGACTAAGAGCCTTCAAGAGAGGCTGAGACAGAGCCAAGGGCAAAGGAAATGAGAAAGTGAATCCTGGAGAGGTAACTAAGGCAAGGGTAAAAGGCTCAATATAAACAGTACAGGAAGAGAATGGAAACAGAAGAAAAAGAAGAGCACAAAGCAGAGAAAGAAAGGAGGTTTAAAATCTGTTCTTTTACCTTCAAACCTACATCTACACAGATCCTTCAAATGCAGCAAAAATTATTCTTCAGAGAAAATAAAAATTAAAGTTTGAAGGCCAAAATAGATAGTAAGAGAAAAAAATGTCCTTTTACAGACAGCCATTGTAGAATTAATCATTTACTAGAAGCACTATTACTGGGTAGGCAATATAAACTAGTCTATCCGGTATGGGCACTTTCCTTAGTAAACCACAGATGAGAAAAAAATTAAAGGAGAAAATCTCATATTCAAGAATAACTAAAAAGTCATTTTTCGGAACAAAATGGATTTGAAGATAAATCCCTGTTGTTCGGTGCGTGTGTGTGAGACATCTATGTGGCATTTTTACCAAATGACAAATTTTAGAGCATTAAAATAGCCCTCCTTTTTGATGTTTATAGTTTCAGAATTTATGTAGCTAAAATGTGGGCTTATTCAACTTATATTCAGAACAAAATGAGAGGCAAGTTCTACACTCTGACATTATGTTGAACATCCATCAACTACAAAACTACTAACACTTTCTTTGAAAATATTTTCCTACCTGAAAAAATTCCACAGCAAATTTATAACTTAAATTATAAAATAAGTCAACTCGGCTTTCAATTTGTCCCTAAATATTATATTTAACATGTAACACAACAGATGATAAACTATCACTCATATGGGTTGTGTGTGTGTGTGTGTGTGTGTGTGTGTGTGTGTTTTGGGGGTAGTGTAAGATGATAAAATGTTGATTTTTAAAACATAGAAATTGCTCCACAAATCTTAATGTCTTTTCTATAAGGTAAAAGAATTTTTATTTGTAATTCATTTGACAAATGAAGATGGTAATTGGAATAAAATGATCAGGATACATGACTCATTGGCTTCAGGTTGGCATCCTCCATTGGTCCCCTCCTTCCAAGTGTCCAGTGGCCTGAGAATCCCATTCCCAAGTCATGGGGAGTGGCAATAGGGACTCCCCTCAAAAAGTGATCATTTCTCTAAAATAGAGTAGATCATTGGATATATCCAATTATTAAATTTTTTAAATAATAAATTTATTTTTATTGGTGTTCAATTTGCCAACATACAGAATAACACCCAGTGCTCATCCCGTCAAGTGTCCCCCTCAGTGCTCATCACCCATTCACCCCCACCCCTCGCCCTCCTCCCCTTCCACCACCCCTAGTTTGTTTCCCAGAGTTAGGAGTCTTCATGTTCTGTCTCCCTTTCTGATATTTCCTACCCATTTCTTCTCCCTTCCCTTCTATTCCCTTTCACTATTACTTATATTTCCCAAATGAATGAGACCATATAATGTTTGTCCTTCTCCGACTGACTTATTTCACTCAGCATAATACCCTCCAGTTCTATCCATGTCGAAGCAAATGGTGGGTATTTGTTGTTTCTAATGGCTGAGTAATATTCCATTGTATACATAAACCACATCTTCTTTATCCATTCATCTTTCGATGGACACCAAGGCTCCTTCCACAGTTTGGCTGTTGTGGACATTGCTGCTATAAACACCGGGGTGCAGGTGTCCCGGCGTTTCATTGCATCTGTATCTTTGGGGTAAATCCCCAACATCGCAATTGCTGGGTTGTAGGGCAGGTCTATTTTTAACTCTTTGAGGAACCTCCACACAGTTTTCCAGAGTGGCTGTACCAGTTAACATTCCCACCAACAGTGTAAGAGGGTTCCCTTTTCTCCGCATCCTCTCCAACTTGCCATCAGGGAAATACAAATCAAAACCACAATGAGATACCACCTCACACCAGTGAGAATGGGGAAAATTAACAAGGCAGGAAACCAATTATTAAATTTTTATAGTAAAATGTTATGATGATGACTTGACTGGAACAATTGCCTTGCAACCTATACCAAGAGTGCATGTGTAAAATAAAGAAATTGAGTTAAATAATCTCTAATGTCCCTTTTAGTTCTGTCTACAAAGTTGATTGAATCTCTTACTCATGGTTTTATTTTTCTACCCCCGTTTAGTTAACATGCAGAAACAAACCTGTCATCAGAATGTCACCCACTTTCTTCACAAGTAGCACTTATCTACACTATGATAAATCTAACATACTTGTTAATGAATTTTCATCCTAAGTCTCCTTATTGGAGAGCTTTTAGATCATTTGTTGAGAAGTGAGGGAATACCTTCACCTACATATGTGTTTAGTACTTTTTCAGATTATTCTTGACTTTATTGTGTCAAACAACAAAAAGCAGTTCAACAAGGTAGATAAAAGCATGAGTTTAAATTAGTTATATCACTACCCTGTTCCCCGCTGTGATTTTACTCCTAGAAGTAGCATGGCAAATGTGACTAAACTGGTAACTGCTTTCAGAATACATGATTCTCATATCTTCCAACAACAGAATTCCCTTATAGCTTTCAAAGTAGTATGCTTATTATTTGGTACTTGATTATGTGTACTGGGGCTACGTATTAATCAATGTAAGTAATGTTCTTGCTTTAATAGAAAAACCCGTAAATTTCAGTAGCTTAACACAATAGAAGTTTATTTCTCATGTACTTCACAGAATGTATGCTGGTGAATGTTCTGGTTGCTCTGGGCACTGGCAACTCCCTCATAAACACGTAAGAGAACAAGGAAGATTTTTGGGTGTCAAGCTTTGAAGTGGCATATATTACTTCTGTTGACATTTCATTGACCAGAACTAATAAAATGGCCCCATCTAGATACCTTTGGGCTAGGAAATATAGTCTTCCTAACATGTGTAGGAGGAAATTAAAGCAGGCTAGTAAACACAGGGGATTGTTTCTGCCATAGTTATTCCTTAGCAAGGAGCCACATTTAGCAATGAGTTGAAGAAGAGGAGCTTGAAGGGAAAAGCAGCTTATCCAGGTACATTTCTTGGCCAGAGTTAGGATGATCCTCAGAGGCTGTAGCAATGATCATGCTGAGTTTCTCCTGTTTGAGTAATTCAGAAATGAAAGAGTGGTAAAAGTTTAGAAATTAAGTTGATTTGGGGCTGGAGAGGATAAATGTTGAGTTGGGGAAAACTGTGTTATTCTGTAGTGTGTGTGTGTGTGTGTGTGTGTGTGTGTATGTGTATTGGGGGAGTATTTACAGAATCTGGAGATATTCTCTGTCAGATATTGGCTTCGTATTTTTGCCTGGATGCCCCACCTCTTAACCTTTCTACAGTCTACACTTGCTTATAATATGCCTTATTTTCTTCGTCGTTGGCTTAAATTCAAGATCTCTCTAAGCTGTAGGGCACCTGGGTGGCTCAGTCAGTTAAGTGTCTGCCTTCAGCACAGGTCATGATCTCAGGGTCCTGGGACTGAGCCCCACATCGGGCTCCCTGATTAGTGGAGAGTCTGCCTCTCCCTCTCCCCCACTCTCCTACTTGTGCTTTCTCTCTCTCAAATAAATAAAATCTTTAAAATTTTTAAAATCTATTTATTCATGAGAGACACACAGAGAGAGGCACATAGAGGGAGAAGCAGGCTCCACTCAGGGAGCCCGATGCAGAACTCGATCCCAGGACTCCAGGATCACTCCCCGGGCTGAAGGCAGGGGCTAAACTGCTGAACCAACCAGGCATCCCAATAAATAAAATCTTTAAAAAAAGATTTTTCTAAGCTGCAACCTTAAGAAGCTAGAAAAAGAAAAGCTGATTAAATCCAAAGTAAGAAGTAAAATGGACATAGAAACAATAAAAATAGAAATCAATAAAATAGGAACTAGAAAAACAATATAGACTATAAATGTAACAAAAAATTAATTCTTTGAGAAGATCAATAAAATTGACAGGCCTGTAGCTAAACTGGTAAGGAAAAAATAGACACAAATGACCAATATCAAGAATGAACGTGAGAACATGACTAGAGATCATAGAGACATTAAAAGGATAATAAAAAAATGCTATGAAAAATTTTTTTGAATTAATTTTGACAGTGTAAATGAAATAGACAAGTTCTTTAGGAGCTCACTTAAGAATTAGATAACCTGAAATAGATATCCATATATAGTTTATATGTTATTATTACATTCAATTATATATACATATATATGTATATTTTTAAAAATTTAATTTGTAATTAAAAACCTTCTCCAAGAAAACTCCAAGTTCAAATGGCATTGCAGGTAAATTATAATTTCCAAACACTTCTGGAAGAACCAAAACTGAATCTACACTAACTCTTCTAGAGAGCAGGAGAGAAGAAAATATTTCCCAACTCTTTTATGAAGCCAGCGTTACCATGATATTCAAATCAGAAAGATAGAAGAATGGAGATGTCAAACCAATATCCTTCATGAGCATAACTGCAATGATAGTAAAAATAATTAGCAAGTTGAATTCAGCAACATATACAAGGTATAATTGTTATGAACTGAATTGTTATGAACTGAATGTCCCCTCAAAAAACCATATGTTGAAGCCCTAACCCCAATGTGACTGTATTTGGAGACAGGGACTTTATGGAGATAATTAAGGTTAAATGAGGTCCTAAGTGTTGGACCCTAATCCAATAAGACTGGTGTCCTTATAAGAGAAAGAGACCCCAGGAGTGTGGACACACAAAGGAGAGACTATGTGAGGAATAGCAAGAAGGTGGCTGTCTAGAAGCCCAGAAGTGAGGTCTCTTTGGAAGCTAATCCAGCTGGCACCTTAATCTTGGACTTCAGAACTGTGAAAAAGTATATTTTTGTTGTTTAAACCACAAAGACTGTAGTATTCTTTTATGGCTGCTTTAGCAGACTAATGCAATAATATATGGTGATCAAATGAGGTTTATCTCAAATGTAGGGTTGATTTAACATTTGAAAATCAGTCATTGTAATTCACCAAAATTACAGGATAAAAAAGAAAAATCATATGAGTATATCAATAGATGCAAAAAAAAAAAAAGCATTTCACAAAATTCAGTACCCATTCATGATAGAAAAAGAAGAAAAACCTCTCAACAAACTGGGAATGGGAGGGAACTTTCTCAACCTGATGAAAATCATCTACCAGAAACTTGTAGCTAACATCATACCTATTAGGGAAAGACAAATGCCTTCCCCCCTAAGATCAGAAACTAAGCAAGAATTCTTACCAATTTGATTTAATATCATACTAAAGTTCCTGATCAGTATAATAAAGAAAGAAGTAAAATTATCTTCATTCACAAATGACATGATCAGCTATGTTAAACATTATAAGGAATTTATTTCAAAACTGTTAGAATAAGTGAGTTTAGGAAAGTCACAGGACACAAGATCAATACACAAAAATAAAATTTGTTTTTCTGTATTAGTAGCAGAATATTTGAAAGTATAATTAAGAAAATAATAACATTTACATATCATGAAAAATTATGTGACAATGGGTATATACTTAATATAATATGTGTAAATACTATACACTGAAAACTATATAACACTGATGAAAGAAATGAAAGGAATCCTAAGTAAATGGATATATATATATATATATATATATATATATATGACATGTTCATGTTTCAGAAGACTAAGTGCTGCTGAAATTTTCAATTCTCTCCAAATTGACCTATGGAGTTAGTGCAATCCAAATCAAAATCCTAGAAGGCATTTTTAAAGAAATCAACAAGGTGACTTTCAAATTTATATGGAAATACAAAAGACCTAGAGGAGGCAAAACAATTTTGAAAAGGAAGAACAAAGTTGAAAAACTTATATTACCCCATCTCAAGATAATCTTTTAAAGAATGACATTAGAATGACTGGATATCCATGTGAGAAGACATTTCACTTATACCATAATATAAAAATTAAGTCATAATGTAAGCATAAAATTCATTTATTTATTTGTCAGAGATAAAAAGAGAGAGAGCACGAGGGCGGGCCGGCAGTGGTGGCAGGCAGAGGGAGAAGCAGGCTTCACTGAGCAGGGAGCCCCATGTGTGACTCAGTCTCAGGACCTGGGATCATGACCTGAGCCAAAAGGCAGACAACCAACAGAGCCACCTAGGCATCCCTAAACATAAGACTTAAAACCATAAAACTTCTAGAAGCAAACATAGGGGAACTCTTTGTGACATTATGTTAGGCAAAGATTTCTTTGTACACTAAAAACACAAATCATAAGAGAAAAAAGACATTTTAAGCAGATACCTTATGAAAGAAGACACAGAAATTGGAAATAAGCACATAAAAGGATGCTTAGTGCCAGTCATCATTAAGCAATGCTAGTCAGGGCAGCCCAGGTGGCTCAGCGCCGCCTTCAGCCCAGGGCCTGATCCTGGAGACCTGGGATCGAGTCCCACGTCAGGCTCCCTGCATGGAGCCTGCTTCTCCCTCTGCCTGTGTCTCTGCCTCTCTCTCTCTCCGTCTGTCTCTTATGAATAAATAAATAAAATTAAAAAAAAAAAGAAGTGCTAGTCAAACTACTAACCACACACATGAAAAGCCAAAATTAAAAAATAGAAAAGGATAATACTAAATGTTGGCAACAATGTAGAATACTGGACTCTCACACCTTGCAAATGGGAATGCAAAATAATATAGTCAATTTGGAAAAATATTCGGTATTCTAAAAAAATAAAGTTAAACATATATAAACCATAAAAGTAGCAATACCACATCTGGGTATTTATCCAAGAAAGAACATGTATACACAATAAAACTTGAACATATATATGCATACTTTTTTTTTTTTGTAAAAGCCTAAAACCGGACACAATTGTCCATCAACTGGTAGAGAAACAAATTATGTATCCATGCAATGGAACATTACTGAACAATATAGAGGAATAAACTATAGATCCATATAAGAATACGCATGAGAGGTACCTGGCTGGCTCAGGGGTAGAGCTTGTGACTCTTGATTCTCCCACACCAGCTGGGTATATTACAATTCAACTCAATTCTGACACTATCTACCTGGAGACAGCATCATATCCCATAGGTTAAGGGCTCAGTCCTTAAGGGACTAATGGCAAGACCACCTCCTCTTCTTCAGAGACCACAAGTCCAGGTTGCCACCTGGGCTTCTGACCAACCTGCTATAGATTAGAGGTTCCCATAGCTCGCTCCTCAGGTTCAGGTAATTTGCTAGAGCAGTTCACATAACTCGGAGAAACAGTTTACTTACTGGATTATCAGTTTATTATTAGAGGATATAACTCAGTGACAGCCAGATGGAAGAGATGCAAAGGGAAAGTATGGGGAGAGGGCACAAAGCCTCCATGTCCTCTCTGAATGAGCCACTCTCCCAGAATCCAAGTATTTGCCAACCTATACTCTCTCCCAACCTGTGCTTTTTGTTTTTTATGGAGGCTTTATTACACAGAAACGATTGATTAAACCATTAGTTCTGGGCATCAATTCAACCTTCAGCGCCTCTCCTCTTCCTAGAGGTCAGTGAGTTGGGACCCTATAGTCACATGGTTGGTTCTCCTGGCAACAAGCAACAAGTCCCATCTTCAGGTGAGGCCCAAAAGTTACCTCATTAACAAAACAAAAGACACTTTTGAAAAAAAGATTTTATTTTTTTATTTGAGAAGATCAAGAGAGAGAGAGAGCACAAGTGGGCAGAGGAGGAGCAGAAGGAGAAGCAGACTTCTCATCTGCGGGGAGCCTAATGTAGGGCTTGATCCTAGGATGCTGGGATCATGACCTGAGCCAAAGGCAGATGCTTAACCCACTGAGCCACCCAGGTGCCCCAAAACAAAAGACATTTTAATGCTCTAGTCACTTAGGAAATTCTGAGGGTTTCCTGTGCCAGGAATGAGGACAAAGATGGAAAAAGTATTTCTTATAAATCATAATATCATAATACTTAAAATTGGTGAACTTTACTGTCTGTAAATTGTACCTGAATATAGCTGATATCAGAGGGAAAAGACCCTTTTTTCCAGGGTTCCTGATGGGATTTATTTGAATCAACAGACCAAAATAGCTGGTCTCACAGATCTTAGAAGTGAAGTGACTCAAAAAAGAGTCACTCTGTCAGAATTGAGCCTCAGGGATGTGTCACTTCTTGCAAGTAATTCAGCAGTTTTGTCTAGAATGAGAGTCTATAATGGGAAATAGAAAACTGGTATATCTCTCTCCTTTCAGAAACATTTAAATTTACAGAAAATTTCAAATGTAAGACTTCATAATGCATGTATTCTGTGATGAGAGTTCTAGTCAAAGTTCTCTTACCTACTTTGTTGATAGTGCTTACCAACATTACTCTCTGCAGAGTCAATGAGATTCTTAAACTTCTTGCTCCTTCCTAAAACAAGAAGAGAGAATTCTTTCATTCATTTATGCATTCAATGAACATTTGTTGAGCATCTCCTCTCTGCGAGGCAATATGCTCCGCTGGAGACAAAAAATAAATGAATGAATAAGGTGTGGTCTGTATCCTCTGGAAAGTGCTATCTGCTTGGAGTTTGTTGGATTCACAATTCAGAGCATTCAATGGGATTTGCCATTGTCACTAAAGACTTGCCAGAAAGACTGAGGATAATGAAAATAAAGAATATTTTTAATCGAAAGTCCTTTAAATCCCCAAATGCTGCAATTTTTTCAAGTGGGAAGGCCAATCTTTCCCAGTCATAGAAAAGGAAATGAGGGCCTCCTAAAGATTAGAAGTTCCCATCCCATGGTGAGACAGTGAGTGAGCTGAGACTCTATCTGTTGCTTGACTCTTGTTCAGTATTCTGGAGGCCCCTGGGGTCATCTTCATTGTCTCCTCTCATTACAGACTGTAGAGCAGCCTGTTACTATGTTATGCTTTATTCTTGGAGAAATGGCTGGTTACTTTTACAATTCAAACACACACATCACTGGTAATTTCCATAGGTCACTTCTACTCTGTAAAAAATATTAGAAGTGAAATGCTTATTTCAGCAAAGAAATACTTTGTATGGATTCCCCCTTCAATACAAATACTGCTTTTGAAACAATTCCTTTTCATTTGTTGAATGATTCAGAAAAAAAGTGATTTGTCTTTTTTTTTGGGGGGGGGGTGGAGAATAGGGACTTTTTCCCAAATATTTTCCGCAATTATTCTGATGGTGAAGCATTTTCTGGTGAAGATAGGTTTTCAAGTGTGAAATGGAAAGGCAGCTGTAGCTATGTAAAGATTTGGTTTTTGTTTTTAATGGTTGAGTTGGTACACAGTATTGCGCTAAAAAGCTTTATCTTCAAAAAAAAAAAAAAAACTTTATCTTCTCATAAAAATAAACTAGTGCAATCACATGGTATTCTTGGACCAAACTTTCATTTGTCATTTATTCAATGCCACCTATGTGTCAAGCCCTGTGTGAGGCAGGACGGTCAGGAGAACTTTTGAAGATGGCAATGTTCTGTCTGCATTGTCTAAATATAGGAGTCACTAGCCACAGTTGAAATATGGCTAAAAACTGAATTTTAATTTAATTTTAATTCATTTAAATTAAATGGGCACATGTGGCTAGTAGTTATCAAATTGGACAGGATATGTATGAGGAATAAGTAATATGAAGTGTCTCAACATGGACAATGTGGTTGGGGTGTACTGGGCTAGATGCAGATAGAGGTAGGATTGTTTCCAGTGATATCTGTCCACAAGGGTGCCCAAGCTTTCAGAATCATCACCTTCAATGAATCTACAATGAAAGGGACTTATATATAAGTCTATATCCATTGGTACAATGTATACTGTGCATACTTCAGTGTCCATGTAAATATATATGTGCCCACATATTTATAGTGAGAAGATAAAATACTAGGACTCTTTCAAGCTAAGAAGTGTAAGAGGATGGTGAATAAAGCTCTGTCTTAGGTTCTATTGAAGTGTCAATGCAATAGATATCAAAGTGAATGTGAGGCAAACCTCTACCCCATATGCAGATTTTTAAGGAAATGGTCCTGAGACCCTCTTCCATAATATTGGGTCCTACACCCATATCAAATCTATAAAAAGAAGTGAGAGTATGAGAAGAGTGGGAGCCTAGCTCTCCTTCCCATCAGGAAGAGGTGGGAGGTGCTACTCTCTAATTTTAAGCCTAGGGAAAGGACTTCAAGGGGCCCCTCGTAGATATTTGAAATTGTTCCCTGTGCCTGGAAAATACTGAGGATGGTGGCCTAACCCATGTCCCAAAAAGCTATTGGAGACTGCTGCTTCCCGGGAAACCCAGCGCAGGAGCCAGTTGAGCACGGTTTGAGGGCAGGGCCAGAGAGCTGTGGCGGCTGTGTGGTTGGGACTAGTCTGCACTTGCAGAATTAGTGAAGCCAGGGACAGTAGAGTGTTTCTGTGAACCAGATGTGGATTACGTGCAAGAGAGCTGGTCTCGGGTCAGCCCTCTTGGGGTGGATTCAAAAGGGTGCGCTAGAGGGAGATTGAGCGGGAACAGGAGATGTCCTCCGGGGGCCTCGCCCACCCCCTTCCCTACCGCACACTTCCAGCTAAGCGGAGATTTAATGCTAGGTCAAAACTCCTTTTTAGCCACTTCCCTTTATTTTGGTATCTTCTAGCGATAAGGCTGTGCTCGTGACACAAAGGTGTAACAGACGCACCGTAAGCACCGCGCAGCCGGCCACGTGGACGTCCAGCTCCGGGCTGACTGGCGGGAGCTGGGCTGAGCCCCGGGCTTGCGCTCGGCCCGACACCTCCCTTCCCCGTCCCCAGACGGGGGCGCCTTTCCCGGCCCCGCTGTGCCGCCCGCGACTCGGGACTTTGGCGCTCGGATCGAAAGCGCGGCCCGCGAGAGAGCCGGCCTGCAGCACGCCCGGTGGGCCCCGTCGCAGGGACGGGGAAGGGGGGCCGGCCTGCGGTGGGCGTGCGCGCGGCTCTCCCGGGGCCCCTCCTGGGGGTGGGCCTGCGGGGCGGCGGCGGCGGCGGCGGCGGCGGGTGGGGCGTCCGCAGCCACCTAGCCCCGCTCCCGGGGGCCGGCCGGCTCGGCCCTCACCCGAGGGGCCTCCCCGGGGCACCCCCGCCGCCGCGGCCCCGGGGAGCGCAGGCGCGCGGCTCCCCCTCCCGGATCCCTCCCCGCCCTTCCAGGGAGGAAACATCCCGGAAAGCGCCTCTCACTGTCCTCAGGGGGGGGAAACTGCCGGCCAGGAGACAAAGCGGCAGGCAGGCTCCCCCGGGGGAGGCCGCCCGAGGGCGAGCGCGCCGGACCCCGCGTGGGCTCAGGGCCGGGGGCCGCCCCTTGCCCCTCCCACTCCCGGGGGCCGCCCCTTCCCCTCCCCCAGCTGCCCCTCCCCCTTCCCCCGGGCGCCGCCTCTTCCCCTCCCACCCCCGGGGGCTGCCCCTCCCCTCCCCCCTTCCCCGGGGCGCCGCCCCTCCTACCCCCAGGAAGTCGCCCCTTCCCGCCCCCTTCCCGCCCCCTTCCCGCCCCCTTCCCGCCCCCGCCCCCGCCGGCGCTCGGACGTCTCTGGGGGCCTCGGGGCGCGCGGGCGGACGGACGGCCTCGGCCTGGGCATCCTCCGCCAGGGTGCGCACCGCCGCCGCCGCCGCCACCGCCCGGCCGTCCCGGGAGCCCAACAAAGAGCGCGCCGCCAGCCCGCCCGAGGCTCCCCGAGGCTCCCCGGCCCGGACCCGGCGGCGGCGCGGGCGATGGAAGATGGAAGGCGGCCGCGCGGCGGTGAGACCCCGGGGCGGCGGGCGGGGGGCGTGCGGGGCGCGGGGCTCGCGGGCCGGCGGGACCCCTTGGCGTGGTGGCGCCCGGCCCGGTGCCCGGCCCCGGTGCGTGTGCCCGAGCCGGGTCCGCTCACGGACCCTCCGCCCGCTCTTTGTGTGCGGAGCCCAGAAGGGCTCACTTCGCGGGGAGCGGTCGGGCGCTTTGAGAGCCTGGCCCGGACGGGGAGCCCGAGCCGCCCGCACCCCTCGGTGATCGCGGCGGGGACGGCGCCGCTTTCGCTCCGTCCAAGTCCGCCCCGCTAGTCTGGGCTATCACGTTGCTCTGTCGGAAAGAAAAACAGCAAAAATCCCCAAAACAAATTTGCCTTGAGCGAGCCAACAGGGGAAGATTATTTGGTTTAATAGTCTCAGGAGCTTTTAAGGACGTTTCATTGTGTCTTACATGCATTTCACTTTTATCTGCTGTTTTCAGCTGTAAACTCTAGCAAATGATGTTCCGAGATTTAAAAAAAAAAAAAAAATCCAGGTTAGCACTTAGAGAACGTGGGTTTAGAACGGTATGGTTGACTTGCATAATGAATATTGTTTTACCGTTCCCCTCGAGGGGAAAGGACGTCAGACACCCAGAACGCAGAAGATGTAAAAGGCATTAGGATTTCATATTATAGAAACTGTTTTGCTTGACAGCGGGATGCAGGATTTCCACTCCAGGGTAACGCTTCAGTGCGTCCAGGTGTTGGTGTGGGGCAAAGGCAGATCACCAAGTGGGATTCTGAGAATAAATGCTTCAGTTCATTAACTATAATTGAATATATATAAAGGATTTTGCAGAGCCCAAGAGCCAGGTAAGTTAAGACAGAATTCCTGCCGTCAACGAGCTGCTTTCTAGTAAGACAGACTTCTGCAGAGGTTAGGATAGAGGAACCCAGAGGAAGGAGAGCTTCTGACCTAAGGCTTGGAAGTCCTTGGAAAGGAGCTAGCAGTTGAGCAGGAGCTTGTAGTGAGGAGGGTTTGGCTGGCTTTTTGTGTGTGGCGGAAAGGATGTTCCCTGCTGAAGGAAGAGAAGTGCACGTTCTATTCTATAACAAGAAATGCTTTACTCTTCTTTCTTAGAGTATTTACAAATCGAGATTTTTTTTTCCTCTAAAAGTCATTAAATTCCTCTTCACTAAAGAATGCAATATGCTCAACAGAACCAGCAAAACAATACGGAATAAATTAACACCTTCCCAACCAATTTTTAGTGCCCTGATGCATGTGCTTCTAATAACTTTCTTATATCCATTCACAGATCATATCACAAATGGCTGATTTGTCTTGTCAGATATTTCATTAACGTATGTTTTTTATACTAAAAAGAGCAGAGTGGTACCCTGGAAAGCACTTGGGTGGGACACTTTGTCACTGACTGAGTTACCTCTGTTGTTTTGGGCGAATCATTTAATCTCTAGCTAAAGTTTCTTCTTTTGTAGGTTGAGGGGATTGGGTAGGTGCTTTCTGAGAGCCGTCTAGCACTAGCATTTTATGCTAACATGCTTTAACATGTACATGCATCACTTAGTGATGTACTTTTTTTTTTTAAGATTTTGAGAGAGAGAGAGAGAGAAAGAGAGGTGGGGGAGGGAATGAGCAGTGGGAACAGGCAGAGGGAGAAGCCGACTCCCTGCTGAGCAGGGAGCCTGATGTGGTGCTTGATCCTGGGACCTGGAGATCCTGACCTGAGCCAAGGCAGACGCTTAACAGACTGTCTCTCAATTTGTATGCTTGTGAACAGATCATCACTCTTACCCTGGCCATTGAATGTGGAAGAGCCATTAAAGCTGAAAAGCTAAAATAACCTTATTTTAAGGTGAAATTTCACGGTTGAATGTTATTTTTAAAAAATGCAAGCATAAACTTGACTTGCAAAACTCAATTTGTGTTGGCTTTAAAAAAAGTTTTGTTGACACTCTTCATTTGTGAACAAAGAATAATACTTTACTATGTACATTGTACTTAAGAAGTTCAATTTTGCTTTTAATTGAATAGTAGCAGTTGAAAAATGAGGTACCTTGGAAATCCTTTTAGGTTAGTAAATCTTGGGAATTTGGAAATAAAAATAAAATAAAACAAAATCAGTTAATTGAAAAAGGAAAATTCAGAGATACTTTCCATAAATGGCTCTATTCACTTTTTAAAAACTTGGTATTTGTATATTTGTTTGCTAATCCTGATGGAAAATATGAATGGGATTTAGTCTTACCTTACATTTGAAAAAAAATATGTCCAAGTCATTACTACTTTTAGAGGTGATTTTTTTTCCCTTTAGAAATTCTGGAGTCTTCTGTCCTGCCTTATTCATAAACCAACATGTCATTGTGGTAATGGGTTAAGTTCAGTCATTTTTTTTTTTTTTTTTAGATTTTATTTATTTATTCATGGACACACACAGAGAGAGAGGCAGAGACACAGGCAGAGGGAGAAGCAGGCTCCATGCTGGGAGCCCGAGGCAGGACTCGATCCCAGGACCCCAGGATCACACCTTGGACTGAAGGCAGGCACTTAACCACTGAGCCACGCAAGCGTCTCAAGTTCAGCCATGGTTAAGCTGAGGGAAAAACTACGTGAACATTAAAATGTGTATGTGCTTTGGCTTCAGATTGGTTTGTTCGAGGTTTACCTGAAGTATGTTGTCATGTGGCAGTTATGAAAGGAGTGTTTCTTTGGGCTTGGGTTGGATTAGGAGGTGAGTAATGGATGGTGATCCTTTCCAATATTTAGAAATGAATTCGGACACAATTGAAGTTTAAGCAGTCTGTGAAAAATAATCTGGTGATCAGTAGGTGACCAAAGTCCACTTAACCTCAGGACATGCGTCAGGCTCACAGAAGGCTGGGGATCTAGTCTAGCTTTAAATTATTGTTGTTTTGTGGGTTCTCAATATTTAGGGACTCTTCACCTGTAGTCTGGGCCAAACATAGAAATCCTTAGCTTCCCTTTGCTGAGAGTGGAGGTGATTTATCTTGAATACTGCCTTTTAGTTCTTTCTGAGTCCTTTTACAGTTAAACCAGCCTAACCTTATGTTAGAGGAATACAGGATCCAGATGAATTTCTCCAGAGCATGTGTTCAGAGTGCCTGTGCCTGTATAGTTTGTGGTGTTTGTGATATTATGTGCAGACTCAGAGGTTTACCAGAAAGAATTTTAGTGGTGACATGTTGAGAGTGTGTTCCTTTGTACTTTTCCTGTGTTTCCGAGTTACAAGACCATCTTCCAAAGACATTTTTCACATACTGCAAATTGATGTTAGTTGCAGTGGCTACAGTGGCAATGTCAATCGCTGTTGCAGTTTACTGCAGTTTACGGAAGGGAAAAAGGATAGCTTGCAGCATGTAGTTAACAAGTTATTCTTAAATCTAGATCACCAGATTTCCATGCTTCCTTTGAAAAGAAGGTGTAACTCCTAACAATAATGAATCTTTGCTTATGCTATCTTATTTATATAAAAATAGCACATGTCCTTGCAGTCCTTGTTTTTTGCTGAACCCAGAAGGTCAACATACTGGGCCCCAGTCGGCAGGGACTTTGTCGACAATCTGGGGCACAGAGGTGGTGAAACATTTTTGCTTTTGGGCATTCCTGTGTGAGGGAGTCATCAGCTCCTCACCCCTTCTTCTGTGTTAGTGCCAGGCCCTGGCCAGGGCTCGCCACTCATTTCTTGAGGCTTGCTTAACTTTGAACAGTCATCTAGTATAAAACTCTTTTTTCTTTGGCCACAAGTCAGTGATATGAGTCAGAATAATTGTACATGTTGATGGATAGTTTTCAAGTTTATTCTTGGAGTTAGGGATTTAGGGTAAGTGGAAAAGTGAACATTTGACTGAAGCCTGGGGCTCTTCTCCTACAGAGTATTCTCATCTGGGTTGTCTGAGGAGCAACATTTTCCTTTAAGTTTCATCTTAAGCTGTAGCTTCTAGAAAAGGCTTATTTTAAGCATTTTAGAAAAGTTTAAGTTTTCAGGAGATGCGTTGTTACCATCTCCTTTGAGACCTTACTGTGTGCGTTGACAGATCACCTTCTCTCCTCCCCATGACAGCCCCATGAGGCCACTACTGTCATTATGTCCATTCTGAAGTCTGGAGATGCTAAAAAGTGGCAGAATAAGATTTAAATTCAGTATGGTTTTCTTAATTACTGTTCCGCTTTTATGTCCTCAAAGTTAGTGTTGTGTATTGCTGAAACTGAACTTTTGGCTCTCATATTTAGATTCTTGGAGGTCTTAGAATCTGAAATTGGTTGACTAACCAAAAACCATTATTTTACATACGGGTTGGTTTAAGTAGTAGGACAAGGATTGTAGTTTGGCTTATGAGATGGAAACTGTGTAATTTTCTTTCAGAAACACTCTTAGTCTCTAAAGGGATCACTAAGTGGATTACGTAAGAAGTTCCATACAGTTATAAGCAATTCATTGGAATTCAAAATAAAGCAGATTTCACAATTTAAAATTGACTATAAGGCCCACTTTTATAATTACATCACCTCAGAAGTAATCTAGACTTTTTTTTTTTTTTTATAATTGTGGGTGTTGACACAGAGAAGGCTGCTTTTTTCTTCTCATGAGCGGGACTTAGGCTGTTGAGAAAGGGAACCTGAAACAATGAGGAGGAAAATGGGGAATGAGCTGAGGGCATTAATGAAAAGATTGGGCGGCAGCTGCTCCCTTTTCACTTGCCTTCTGTTCCCAGACTTTTGCTAAGAAAAAGTGAATTATAGAAATGAAGCAGCTTGGTTCTTCCTATGGCTATTTGGTCTGTGGACAAGGCAAGTAGAACAATGTAAATAGAAGAGGCTGTAGCTTCTTTTGTTTGGACTTCAGGAGATTATTGGTTAAGGGCCAATGGAACTGTATATTAAATACGTATATGTATATGAAATTTCTCTGTATATGAAAATGTATACATATGTATATCTTTTTTTTTAAATTATTTATTTATTTATGATAGTCACACAGGGAGAGAGAGAGAGAGGCAGAGACACAGGCAGAGGGAGAAGCAGGCTCCATGCACTGGGAGCCCGATGTGGGATTTGATCCCAGGACTCCAGGATCGCGCCCTGGGCCAAAGGCAGGCGCCAAACCGCTGTGCCACCCAGGGATCCCTACATACGTATATCTGTATGAATTTCTCTGTATATGAAAACATACATTCTTTCTGAATTTAGATTTTTAGTAACCCTTTCCAAGAAGTCATCTGATAGGCACAGTATATATTCACACATAAGACCCTGGGAGAAAGGGCAATCTAGATGTAAGACTGAGTGCGTAGACAATGCGGTTAAATGATTGCTGCCTTTGTGATTAATAATATTTTCTAACAAAATTGTATTAGGAATACTGAGAAATGACAGCAGGCTCTGTGATCTTTCATAGCATCTCCTGTGATCTTTCCTTCATGTCTCTAAAAGCTACAAGTCCTGAGTGTTTAAAGAAGCAAGATATTTCCTTGAGTCTGAAACTTTTCATTTGAATATCAGAGTTCACTCTGGGCAGATGTTTATTTTCAGCTTTGTTTCTAGTGGCTTCAAAGGGTTCATGAGCTGCCTGCCCCATCTGCTGATGCTTATTTCTCCCTATACAAATCCCCTGTGCAAGAAAAAGTCCAGTTGCTTTCCATGAACTAGTATCTATAAGTAAATTAAGGCAGAAACTGAAATACAGACACTATTTATTCATTTAGCAGATGTTTAGTACTTATTGTGTGCTGAGTTCTGTGGTAGGCTCTAAAAAACCTGGTCTACTGACTAGTAAGAAAGCCTGCCAAGAACATTCAGAGGCATTTGGGTACTTCTCAGAGTCAGACCTCACAATCTGTAAATACTGATAATGTACTTAAGAGCTCTGAACTTACAAACTTTAGTAGAATCAGTGAAGTTTCTGTTATATCAGTAAATGTTACATAGAACTTTCTGCTGTGATGGCAACATATCTGACTACCAGGATGGTAGTCAGCAGCCTCATGTTGGAATGTGACTAGTGAAATTTAGGAACTGAATTTTAAGTTTTATTTATTTAGGCGGATTTAAATAGCCTCATGTGCTAGTGGCTAATATGTGGGATAACATAGCTCTAGAGCAAAAATGCACTAATAGATGGGATTGGCTGTCCTGGGCAGTCATTTCACAGTTGACCATCTGGTTGCTTATGATATAATCATGGAACAAGGCTTTGCTGCATTTTCAGTTTTGCACATATTTACCTGATCATGTCAAATAATATGAAAGCAGTGAGAGTGTATGGAAGCATGGGATTATAATGCAAATGAAAGTGGAGGTAGAATCATTGAAAGTGATAAGGAAAAGTATTCCGCAAGATGGAGGAAAACCTTTGATAAACTGGAAAACCTTGAGTGTCTTGTTATTATATGAATACTGGGTTATATTATACTATTATGTTAATACTACCATTATATTACTATTGTATTAATAATGAGTTGTTTGAAAACTTGCTGAGATGGTGAGAGCATTGCAGTTGACTTTTTTTTTTGTTACAACCTGGTAGATAGTGCTATAATTTCAGGTCCCTTTTGATCTGCTTACATTGCAGTGAATATGAGGGTATCCAAGTGGCTAGGCTCTTTCCTAGGACCCCTCAAAGCTGTCCTGGAGACCCAATAGATTTTCAGTGTAGATGAAACTCGGAAAGACGCCTGAATAGTGTAGATATTGGCAAGGAATTGTGCCTGGTTTTATTTTTTTATTTTTATTTTATTTTTTTGTGTGTGCCTGGTTTTAAAATTACTCCTTAATAGAGGTGCTTCTGCACCATCATTAGATACCAAAACACAGTAAGACAATGGAATGCAGAAAAAAAAATTTACTCTTTGTCCCCCAAATACTTTTTTTTTTAAAGATTTTATTTATTTACTCAGGAGAGACATTAGAGAGGCAGAGGCAGAGGGAGAAGCAGGGAGCCTGATGTGGGACTCGATCCCAGGACCCCAGGATCATGACCAAGCAGAAGGCAGAAACCTAACCAACTGAGCCACCCAAATTCTTTTTAATGTTAAGTCCAGGAGGTGGACAGCCCTGTTTGCAGGCTCCAGGATTTCTCCAGGTAGGCATATGGGAATAGCTTTGAGTGTAGCATGTGTGAAATCATGAGTGAATTCTCATGGATTAGGCCCTTGTTGAAATACATTCCAGTTTTGGAGTTTTGTAACTTGTGGTGAATACACCATGAAATCAAGGCATAGCAATGCAAAAATTTGGGGATGGGAGGAGGAGAAGGAGTAACATGGATTCTGCATTTACTACATGCCGGGTTCTTTGTGAAGTGTCCACGTGTGTGTGTGTGTGTGTGTGTGTGTAAATTTGTATATTCTTGTATGTTCTTTACCATATTGTGAGACAGGTGGTGTCCCCATTTTCAGAGGATGAAATTGAGGCTTATGAAGGTTTAAATGGGATTCTTTTAAACACAACTTTCTTGACAATAAAGTTTACATACTACACAATTTATCCATTTAAAGTGTATGTTCAGTGATTTTTAGTGGTCACAGAGCTGTGCATTTGTCACCATAGTCAGCTTTAGAGCATATTTATCACCTCAGAATAAACTTTGGATCTATTAGCTGTCCCTCACATTCCAACCCAGGCAACTGATAATCTGCTTTCTATGGATTTGCCTATTCTGTATAATATGTGGCTTTTTTTTTCAATATGTGACTTTCTGTGTCTCCTTTCATTTAGCACAATGTTTTCAGTGCTCATCTGTGTTGTACTTTATTAGTTTTATTGCTGAGTAATATTCAGTTGAATACACAAGACACATATCATTTTTTCATTCATCAGATAATGGGTTGTTTCTATTTTTTGGCTATTAGGAATGATGCTGCTTCGAACAGGCATGTACAAGTTTCTGCGGGGACGTATGTTTTCATTTCTTTTGGGTATATACATAGGAATGCAATTGCTGGGTCATATTAAAACTTACGTTTAACACTTGGAGGATTTGTCAAACTTTCTCACAGGGGTCGCACTATCTTACATTTGCATCCGCAGTGTATGAGAATTTCCATTTCTGTACATCTTCATCAACACTTATTTTCTGTGTTTTTGATATTAATCATCTTAGTGGGTGTAGAGTGTTATTTCATTGTGGTTTCCCTCATGTTGTTAAGCATCTTTTCGTATGCTTGTTGGCCATTTGTATATCTTCTTTGGAGAGATGTCTCTTTAGATCCTGTGCTCATGGTAAAATGGGTTGTCTTTTAAAATTGGGTATTTGTCTTTTTGTTATTGAATTGTAAAATCTCTTTATATATTATGGATACAAGGCTCTTGTCAGATATATGCTTTGCAAATATATTCTTCCATTCTGTGGGTGGTCTTTTCATTTTCTTATACTTTGAAGCGAGTGAGTTTCTTTATCTCAAGCAAAGCATGAGAGGGCTTAGCACACTTCACATACTTAACTGAGGTCAGTCAACAAAATGACTTGTTAAATGGCTTGTGTAATGAATGTCATTTTGTTTGTTTCTGGCTGGAGAAAAAGATAGGTTTAGCCTTTGACTAAGCAACTCAGGCAGGATTGCAAAACTATCATGTGTATTGAAAATAAAACTCGGAAGTCACTTCTCTATAGAATTTTATGTATAGAATGTAGTTCTTTCTTCCTGGATTAGAGAGAACTGTTTAAAAAGAATAGGAGTACGTAGAAGAGCCCTCTTTTGAGGTCCTGTAATTTTATGATCTAAATAGTGTTTCCCATATTTGTCTCACAGGAATTACCTGGTTTTATGTAACTTTTTTTTTTTTTTTTTTTTTTTAGAAGGAATTACCTGGTTTTAGATTTCTAGGGTTCTAGGGCCAATTGAAGGTTTTGGTTCAATAGTTCTGAAGTGGCAGTTTTCATCAACACTTCATATGATTAGGGTCAGAAATACTTGAGAAATTGTGGTCTAAACTGGTGATAATAATGACCTTTTAGTGGTTGCTCCTATAACTTAATTAGACCTTTTTAGTGGGTGTGCCCTCCAGGGATGAGCATCCTTCACTAAAGGTTATTACAAAAAGAAGATCCAGCTGGTCTGGCTACTTTGGTTACTGCAGTTACTGATCTTGATCCAACACAACCCAAATTCTCTACCACCCCCCCCCCCCCCGCCCCGCCATATAGTAGAGGTGGTTCCACTATAAAAATTAAAAACAAGGTTCATAAACATTTTCATGTCATGAGGTTACCACCATCCTCCTGAGAGTATTGCTCTCTCCTTTTCTTCTCTTTTAAGATGTGTTTATAAATTTCTTAGCATCGTTGAATCCCGTAGCCACACAAATCTCCACGTAGCTTGGATGGTAGGTTACTTACCTGGATGGGTGGGAATTATTTTCATTCTTAAAGTCACACAGCTTTTAAGTGGTAAAACTGATCTTGCTTGTGCCCTATATTATTGTTGCTTGTAGTGCACGGTGGATGCCAAGAGGAAAATTCTAGTACTTTGTGTGGTGCTTTGGCATACAGTAGTTACTCAGTAAATGTTTGTTCAGTGAAGGAGTTGAAGACCACAGTCTATTGAATAGCTAAGCCCAGGAACTCTTCCAAAAAGGTATGGACAGAGTCGGTGCTCTGACATTTAGCCTTGTGTCCCGGTGGAGTAGAATTTCCAGACTCAGAAATGATGGCCTCATCATTTTTTGCGGTTGACCTTACTGTGGGTTTTGTTGCATCTCCTGTTTTAGAGGAGTGGCATTTTCCCTTACTTTGCAGACAGCATTTATGGTCTGCTTTTAGAGCTTGAGGAGTGTGACTTTTCATTACAACTTTCTTACAAATGATAACCGAGGGCACAAGAGATAAGAGTAATGTGTCACTGTGAATTTCCTCACACAGACCTCTTCCTTATGGCAGAGAAAGGTACGTATGGGCTGTGTTTGCCTGGAGTTATGTAATGGTCTCAGAAATCTGTTTCATCTATTCTTTTGATTTTACCGTATTTCATTCTTGGTTCATTTTCTTTTACCTTCCTTATGTGGCTTGTATGTCAATAGATTGTCTCTTATGTTGTTGGGTTCTGTTTGGAAAAAAAAGTCTAATAAAATGGCATATTCTAAAACAAACCTACAAAAGGTATATTTACATTAAAATATCTATATATTTTAATTTTTTAAAAAGATTTTATTTATTCATGAGAGACACGGAGAGAAAGGCAGAGACATAGGCAGAGGGAGAAGCAGGCTTCCTGCAGGGAGCCTGATGTGGGACTGGATCCCAGGACCCCAGGATTATGCCCTGAGCCAAAGGCAGGCACTCAACCTCTGAGCCACCCAGGTGTCCCTATATATTTTAATTTGATATGTAAAAATATTTATGTATTTCAAAGAACTTGGTGGGCTTACAGCAATTAAAGCCAACATTTTAAAAGCACTACTAAAATAAATATATCTGTGATTAAGTAGTTTGTGAGAAAAATGTTTTAATTTATAATACTATCTGTCAAGAAGGTTCACATATGAGCTAAAAGGATAGCGGTTGTCTCAGTGTATGTAGGGGTATTTGCATCATGAGTCTTATAAGTTTTACTTTGTTTCTATACAGCAAAAACAATTTAAAAGTAAACTATTGTTGGTAGAATTTTCTTATGGTCATTTAAATGTCTCTAAAACATTCCTTTTAGCTTTCATGGAAACAACTTGTTCATATATACCCATATGTAATTGTTTTACATAATATTTAATTGAATTTCACAATTTCAGTAGCAAATATAACCTGGCACAAGTCAGTTTGGGAGCTAACATAGTTGATTCTTGGTGACCATCAACTCAATGATAGCAGAATTTCGTAAGCTTGACAGTCTTGATTACTAGCTCTGGGCATCAAGTAGTAATGGGCATCAGCTAGGATATTTCACAGGATGAATGTTCATTCTGGAGTTGGCTTATTGGAGGCTGGTTAAGAGCTTCTGCTATATTACATGACTTCCTATATATAACTTCAGAAACAAACATATATATGAGAATTAATATTATTAAGTAGAGAATTAGACACTCGTTTTTTTGAAAGTCAGTTTTGTCTTTTATCTGCCTCACATTTCGGTTTGTGTACAGAGTTACTTTACTCCTGAATAAGTTATTTCTGCATGTTAATTTTTTTGAAATTATTTTGCTTTCTATTTTACTTGGAAGATAGCTGAAATTCTTTTAAAATGTGGTTTATAAAAATATGACCCACCCATGTCTATCTATTGAGTGAATACATTACTAAAGTATTAAAAAACACAATTTTTGTCTTATATTTAAGTTCAGAGATTCACTAAAACTAGGTTGCACCTAGATTTTTTAATATTATTAAAACATTAAGTGCTTTGTACTTTGTATCATAATTTCTCTTTTTTTAGAAACTGAAGCCCATTATATTGGCCTGGCACCTTTCACCTGCTTCAGGAAAGGTGTATATATTGGGACCATCTCTTCAGTGTGCTCTGGTGAAGCAAGATCCAGGGTTTTGAGAAATCCTAATGCCTTTGGAGTGTTTTAGAGTATCTCTCAGTTTAGAGAACTATTTCTTTACAAATACTGTTTTTTTATGAGGTTAACTTAATTATCAAATTGGGACAGCTTTGTTTTTTCCAAAGTATCTAAATATGTATATACATACAAAGTGCTTTATTAAAATATAACCCTTTGGAAAGGCTTCAAAGTATGCTGTTATATATTATGTACAGATTTGTATCACTGTTCTCTTCCATTTACTCATATACTTATTAAACAAATATTTATTGTCTCCTATGTACCAGGCATTATTTTAGATACTGGGGATACACAGTGGTCAACAAAATAGACAAAAAATGCTTTTGCGAGGTACGATAGACTGTATGTGTGTGAAGTACTTTGGGGAAAAATAAAGCAGAGGAAAGAGATTAGGAATGAGGTAGAGTTGCATTTATTTATTTATTTTTTTTTATGATAGTCACACAGAGAGAGAGAGAGAGAGAGAGGCAGAGACACAGGCAGAGGGAGAAGCAGGCTCCATGCACCGGGAGCCCGATGTGGGATTCGATCCCGGGTCTCCAGGATCGCGCCCTGGGCCAAAGGCAGGCGCCAAACCGCTGTGCCACCCAGGGATCCCTAGAGTTGCATTTATAAACAGGATCATCAAGCATGACCTCACTGAGGTGCTTTGTGATAAAAGGCCTAAGGAAAGTAAAGTGAGTCATGTAGGGAAGAGTACTTAGGAATAGTGGACAGCAGATGCTAAGTCCTGAGACTGAGGCATGCTTCCCGCCTTCCATACTGGTCCTACAAGACCAGTGTGATTGGGGTAGAGTGAGCAAGGAGGAGAGCAGACACCAGTTCCTGTGAGGCTTCTGGTCTTATAAGCTAGTGTCAAGGGCTTGGGGTTCTACTTAGAGTGAGCAAAGAAACCAGAGGAGAATTTCAAATAAAGATGTGACATGATTTGGCTTCTGTTTTAAGAAGACAGACTATTGCTGTGTCTCATGACCTAAGCTTAAGTGGGGAAGGGTAGAAATGAGGACACCAGTTAAGAGGTTAATGTAGGAACCCAGGTGAGTGTTGCTGACGAGTGGTTATGTTTTGAAGGTATAGTAGGGAAGCTTTCCTGAGTGACAGGATGTGAGGTGTAAGAGAAATCAGTGGTGAATTGCAAGGTTTCTGGCTTCTGCAGCTTGAAGGGATGGAATTGCACCAACTAAGCTACAGAGATACTAATTTTGAGGGAAAGAGCAGGAGCTCAGTTTTGGAGATGCCCCATTGGCAGTTGGATGTATCACTCTGAATTTCAGAGCAGAGGTCTGGGCTGGAGGTAGACATTTGGGAACTGTCAGAGTATAGGGATTGGATGGAATCCATAAGGGAATGAGCGTAGATAGAGCAGCAGAGAAGTTCAGGACCAAGAACTTGGGTGACTTCCACACTGAGGTTGGGAGATGAGATGCAACCAGTAGAGTTGAGAAGAGGCAGGAGGAAAACCAGGAGAGAGCGGAGTCTCGGGAGCCCAGTGATGAAACTGCAGGACAGTGAATCAGATGCTCCTAACATAAGGGTCAAGACTTGTCCTAGATATTTAGCAATGGGAAGGTCGCTGGTGGACTTAACAACAGCAATTTTGGTGGAGTATTAGGGACCAAAACTGGTAAGGATTCAAGAGAGAGCAGGAATAGATAAATGGAAATATCAAACGTGGACAAATATTGCTCAAAGGGAAGGTGAGAAATATAACTGAAGGGAAATTGAGGTCAAAAGAGATTTTAAAATGGGGAAAATAGCAAGATGTTTGCTGATAGGTAAGAGGAGGAAAAAAGGAATGAGTCTTCATGTAGTAGCATAAATCTTGGGAGAACATTGGTTTTGTTTGATAAAGCTAAAATCATTTGACTTGCTATTGTAAACACTAATTTTTGTTAATGTTGTCTGTATTTTCAACCTACAACGTTCTTATCTTCCCATCTCCATCAAAAACCAAAACCTTTTCTTTTGTCTGAGCCTTTAAATAAATGATGTTTTGGTATGGATAGTTTCTTTTCATCTTACTCAACCTAATGTAGTCCTTAGTTCTGTACCTGTATGCGTGGGCCTGAGGTACACTCAATTCACATAATTTCTTTAGTAGCTGTTGACATTTTTTTTTAAACTTTATTTTTTAAGAGCAGTGTTAAATCCCAGCATAATTGAGAGGAAGGTACAGAGATTTCCCATTTATCTCCTGCCCCCACATATTTGTAGCATCCCCCATTTGCATTTCCCATCAGAGTGGTACATTTGTTAAAATTGATGAACTCACACTGACACATCATTATCACCCAAAGTCCAAACTTTGCATTTGGGATTTACTCTTGGTGTTCTGCATTCTGTGGGTTGGCAAAAATGTATAATGATATGTATCCTTCATTATCATATCATACAGAATATTTATACTGCCCTAAAAAGCCCTCTGTGCTTTGTTATTCATCCCTCCCCACTGTCCCAGCACCTGACAACTGATCTTTTTTAACTATCTTTACAGTTTTCTTTTTCCAGAATGTCATATAGTTGGACACATGAAGTGTGTAGCCTTTTCATGTTGGCTTCTTTCACGTAATAATATGACTTAAGCTTCCTCCATGTTTTTTCATGGCTTGATAACATTTGTTTTTAGTGCTAAGTAATATTCCATTGTCTGGATACACCACAATTTATCCATTCATCTACTGAAGGATGTCTTGGTTGTTTCCAAGTTTTGGCAATTAGGAATAAAGCTGCTAAGAATATAACATCTGTAGGTTTTTTGTGTGGATGTCACTTGGTATTTACCGTTGGGTAAATACAAGGAGCATGATTGCTGAATCACATGGTAAGAATACATTTAGTTTTATAAGAAAATGCCAAATTGTCCTCCACATGGCATTTTGCATTCCCACCAACATTGAATGAGAGTTCAGAGGTACTACTAATAAGCTTATTTCTTTCTTCTTAGGTTGTTTTTTTTTTTTTTTTCTTCCTACTTTCTCTTATTATCAGGTCCTCTCGAACAGGAACTTTTTGACTTTCAGAGCAGGTAGTATTTCAGAATCTTCTGTCACCTAGCCTTTGCATTTTTACTGATCTCTGCAAAAAGGCTATTGGCTCCTGGGTATATGTGTAGTGATTAGGTAGCTGAAGAGACTCAAGGTACATTTATTTGTAAGAATGGCAGACTTCTGGGTCTTATTTAAGTCCTGAAGCACCACATACTGGTGAAAGCTTCTTAGATGGCTCTAGATTTGAAGAGGTTCTTATCAAAGATAACATTTTTTTTTTTTGGTTGAGGAATAGTTTGAAGTTAATTAATTACATATAAATTCTGAAAATTCATTTAAGTTTTACATTTAGTTTCTGCTAAAATTTAGATATTGTATCTTGTCCTGAATTTAATTTTCAGGACAAGATATGAGGCATATTTTTTAGGATCATCTATATCAGTGCTGTCTAATGGAAATATAATGTAAGTTTTATATATAATTTTGAATTTTCTGGTAGCCACCTTAAGTAAGTAAAAAGAGGCAGGTGAAATGAATTTAAATAATATAGTTTACTTAGCACAGTATATCCAAAATATTGTCATTTCAATATGTAATTGTTATAAAAATTGTCAAGATAATTTGTATTTTTTTTCGTCCTCAGTCTTAGTCTGATGTGTATTTTATATTCCTAGCATATCTGCCATATTTCAGATGTCCACTGCCCCGAGTGCTTATTAGACAGATCTCTATGCAGAACAGTGGGAGATATAAGGGTAGTTTTGTTTCTGTCTTTATTTCACTATCCTCTGTGAATATCAACACACTATTGTTAAAGTGATAGCGTTTATGGTTCGTTAAATAATTAAAGTAGGATGGGCATTCTAAAATCTACCCTAAAATGAATAGATGTGTGTGTGGAAAACATAATCATAAATATGCAGAAAAAAACACTAAGCTGTGATTGACTTCAGCAATGGCTAATAGAGGCAAGGGTCTACATAACTTAAAAGTGGCTGAGACTTTCTGATAATAAGTTTTAGCAAAATTATCTAAAATAATTTGCTTCTTCAGATAACCTTTGAGTATTAGTTGTAACAGCAACTTTACTAAGAATTTTGAAAGATGAGAAGCACCATCCCAAATGCACTTAACATGCATTTTCATTTGATTCCCACAAACCGCCCCATAAGGTAGATAGGGACCATCATGACTCATATTTTACAGACAGGGAGCCTGAGATGAGAGGTTTAGTAATTTGCCCCAGGTCACACAGTGAGGATCCAAGATTTGAACTCTAAATAGTCTGATTGATGAGCTTATTTTCTTAAAATCTTTGTGAGACTGCTTCCTCAACATATCTTAACAATGCATCTTTAAATTGTATGATTGAGGGGTGAAGAATGGGGATCGCTTGATTTAGGAAATCAATATATTCTGGAAACTTGACTGTAAATTAACTCTTTAAATAAATCACATTCTGTTTATCATTAATTTGTCTTAATATTAGAGTTGCTTTGTCTTGATTTCTCACCGATCTTCCATTAAAATGGAGCCTCAACACTTTATTACTCTGTCCAACTCTGATTTGGGGGAAAAAAACTCCTAATAATATGTAAGGCAAACCTTCAGTGTAAGAGAGAACTAGAGTTCAACAACAGTAACAACAACTATTTATTGAGTGATTACTGCATGCCAGGCATTGTGCTAATAAGACTTTGTACTTCTTGTCTTATTTAATCTTTAAATGATGCTGCATGGTTGGTTTTCTCTTCCTCAGTAAGTCAAGAAAGTACCAAAAGCAGTGCCACTGCAATCTAAGACAATTAGATTCTGTGAGAATTACTATATTTGATCCTGGGGATCATATTTTAAGAGAGACACTAACAGTGAAAGGACAATTATGTAGCTGAATGGTAGGTGAGTGGTCAGAAAATAATGTGATAGGAGAGGTGGTGGAAACTGTTGTCTTTAACCTAAGGAAAAAAGACTCAGTGAATAGAATAGTTGTCTTTAAGTATTTAGGACAAGGAATATGATCTAAAGAGAAACCTGACTATGAGAAAGGAATATACTTTTCTGTCTTTCTCCAAAGAATATAGAGGAAAAATTTACAGAATAATATATTTTTATTTCTAAATAAGAGAGAACTTTCTCTCAAAGAATTGTTTGAAAAACTAAGCCAGCTTTTTGTTTAGCTTTGTTTGGACAGAGACTGGGTCCTTACCTAGACATTTTAGTTTAATGCTTGTGTTTGGAAGATTTGGATTATGGGAATTGGCCATTGAGCAAGTTGTCCAATTCTTCAAATAGAAGTTTTTTCCATTCTTGGGGGTTTGTGATTTTGTCATAAACTATGTCAAAATCAGATGTTTTTGTAATATAAATAATTGTCTCAGTTAGTTTGTAAATTAAGTTGGAGATTGTGATTTAATAAGAATGTCAGAGCTTCTGAAATCTTATCACCTAAACTCATTTTGCAATTGAGGAAACGGAGAGAGAAAGAGAAGATAAGCCCCAGTTGGACAAATAGTCAGGTACTGACTTCCGCTCCACTGCT
The DNA here is from genome assembly GCF_053574225.1 of Canis aureus. Classification (NCBI taxonomy): domain Eukaryota; kingdom Metazoa; phylum Chordata; class Mammalia; order Carnivora; family Canidae; genus Canis; species Canis aureus. The sequence continues at coordinate 44,940,741 of NC_135625.1, forward strand.
TTTTTTTTTCATTACCATTACTAACGTATAGGGGCAACAGACTACATCACCTACAGCACATGTTTAAAGGTCCTTTTTAGTCTTATCCAGAGCTAACAGAATGAAGCAGCTGTAAGTTCATTTTCTAATTGGGGCACATTGGAGTCCTTTCGTTGTTATCTCATCTGAACTTGGAGCTTAGTGATTTTCCTAAAGACAAACATTCTGTTTCTTCATGGTATATTAGTTCCTTGAAGACATATGCATCTTCACATTGAAGGCAGAAAGAAAGCAACAGTGGTGCTGAGAATTTATTGTGCATTCAAATACTTATTGAAGATCTCTGTGTGCCAAACACTTTTCTAAGCACAGTTGTACTGTCACAGGCTTTACTCTGAAATGGGAAGCCATCAAATAGTTTTGAGCAGAAGATGAGGAGATTTGCTTTTTATTTTTTACTTTTATTTCTTTTAAGTATGGCTGAAATAAAAAAGGACTCTAGGAGCTTCAGCCAGGCATAGTCTGCCTTGATTGAGTGAGACACACCTTTTGGCTGAGAGGCACAAGACTGGAATAACTGCTGTCAGAGGTTCATATAAATTATATATGTAAGTTCACGACAAAACAAGTATAAACCTCTTGAAAATAGTCGACCGTATACCAGCTTGTAAAACATTATAACTTCATGATGGAATTTAAGACCTGGGTTTGAATCCCTCCTCTCCGTGGTAATCTGATTTTGAAACGTATTAATTCTCCGAGCTTCAATTTCCTCATTGGTGAAATGGGGGTAAAACCTTTTTCATGGGACTGTTTTGATGGCTAAGTGATTAAAATGGGACCACACATGTGAAATCCTCAGCTCAGTGCCTGGCACATTTCAAGCATTCAGTCAAACTAGTACTATGATAATTTAGTCAAGGGAATTTTACGAATGGGTAAATTATTTTAAAGATAGATTTGGGGTGGTAACTCAGTGTTAATTTATTTTTAGTTTAGACTAAATGTCTTAAATATCTTTGTCTAGAAGCCTTGACATTGACCCAATGCTTAAAATAATATGCTTTCTTAACACTGTTTTACATGTATATGAAATTAATCCTTTTGTTTGTCACTAGCTGTTGTGTCATAATGTGGTAAATTCTAGAGCTCTCCTCCACATTCCATGGACCTTATCAGTTTTGCAGTCTTGGTTATTGATCGAAGCAGCAGGAAAGAGCCCTGCCTGTAGGTCATAGTTGACCTGTAGCCATGGGACTGGTTCATGGTGAAGCTTCCCTGGGTTTTAGGGTGTGTGTGTGTGTGTACACTCTGTTATCCAGAATCTTTGTCCTCTGAGAGTAAACAACACCTTATGATTCTATGGATAAGTTCACCTCTGTAATTTTTTTTGTTTGCCCATTTTTATACCTGGAAATTCAGTCTGACTTTCAGTTCCATATTCTATCAGTATTCTATCTATTCTGTCTATGGCTGGTTAAAAGCATAACGAAGTTGACTAGCCAGTCGTAGGTGATACTGGGGCACAGCTCTGTGTGAGCTGACCTGGACCTCTGTAAAACGCGTCTTCATGGTGCCTGTCTTTCCTTGGGCTGTGGCTGTTGGGTGCTTCTAGCCCAGCTCCATGTCTTATTTTCCCGAGGCTTTAGGTATCATCTAGCTGAGTTAATAAATTCATGTGGGTTAATGGGAGAGGGTTAGAGGACATTTTAACTGTTTTTAAAGGCACTACTTTGCTTTCCTCTCCTCTCAGTTACTTGAAAATACTTCAGCAAAACTTAAGACCACTGTGTTAACATAACCGTACAGCATTATTTTCAGTTGAGTCATTAGTGAATGTCATAGGAGTCTTTTAGATCATTAAAAAAAGGTAGGTGTGTGGCAGGACTCTTGTGAAGATATGGGCAGGTATGGCTTTTTTTCCCCTCTTTGGATTGTGTAATTTTTAAAATTCTACTTTAAAATATAAAATTTTAATTTTACACTTTTTTCTGACTTGGGAAAAGGCCTGGTAATTGGGATATACAGAAATATTTAAAAGAGACAACAAAAAATCAACTAATCCTTCTACTCAGAGATTAAATAGTTAACCTTTTTTGAGACATTTCTATTTCCTCTCTTATCTAAGTATATGTGTATATATGTGTTTACATAGAATACTGTTTTACATTGTTTTACTTTGCTTAATATTATAATTTGAACATTTCCCCATATCATTAAAACTATTTACAAATACAGTTTATTATTTATTATTTTTTGACGAGCACACTTTTTCTTAAATTGAAGTATAGTTGACATACAATGTTACATTAGTTTCAGCAAATAGGTCTTTTTTTTTTAAGATTTTATTTATTTATTCATGAGAGACGCAGAGGGAGAGGCAGGCTCCATGCAGAGAGCCCGATGTGGGACTCCATTGTGGGACTCCAGGATTACACCCTAGGCAGATAGTCAACCACTGAACCACCCAGGCATCCCAACAAATATGTCTTTTAAATGGCCACCTGCTATTTAATCTTAGGGCTTTTCTGTAACTCATTTAATCAGTTCCCTATTATTGAATACCTAAGATGTTTCTAGTTTTTTATTGTGATTATATATATATATATATATATATATATATATATATATACTTTATATATAAAGGCTTTTACATAAACTTCTGTGTCTTTGATTATTTCCATAGAATATTTTCCTAGGAGAGGAGTTTAAGAGTCAAAGGTGCAAACTTTTTAAGGCCCCAGAATCCATGTTCTTTCCTGGAAAGGTGGTGGCATTTACATTTTACCCACCATCATACAGAGTCAGACAGAAATGTGTAGTTTTTAGGCATTTCATGTTAGGGCTGGCTCCGTTTTAGCCATTATCCTAAGTTTACACCTTTAAAAAGGAGGTGGTGGCATCACAGAGCTGAAATCTTTGTATCTGGAGATCTAGTCCTACTTTAATAGTTTTATAGATGAAACTGAGAACTACAACAGTGAACTAATTAATTTACCCAAGATCATGTAGCTTGTAATTGGCTGAGCCAGGGTTAGAGACTTGACTCTTTTTTGTTCTGTATCTTTTCTTCCTCAGCTTGAACCTGATGCACCAGATAGTTGTCTCCAGGACTGAGCTACAGGGGAATGGGGCCAGATTTTTTTTTTTTTTTTTTTTTTTTTGGCTATAGCAGATCCTCCATTTGGTGTACAGTACAGTACTATCATCTGGCCTCCTGACATGCCTCCTAACCATATTCTTAGCAAAATCCCCTGGCTTAATTTTGGTAGGCCTAGCTTGAGTTATGTGTCTATATCTGTGGCCAAGGGAGTGGAATGCCTTGGCTAGGCCTGCATCACATTACCACATGCATGGTCCAAGGTAGAGATGAAGGGAAGTTGTCCATTTGGAGTGAGATTAGGGGAGAGAGGATTCCAAGAAGAGGTGTTCTATTATGAATAGAGAAAGTGCTGGCCAGGCAGAAACAACAGCTGTTGGTGACAGATGAAGTGGGGCTGGCCAGAAGAGGCATATGTTGTATAGAGGAAGAGTGAGCACAGGGGCCAAGAGTGGGCTAGAGCTTAGCCTAGAAAGAATAGAAATAAGTGAGTTAAGGAGGTGTTAAGTGAGGGAGATAGGGATGGGAGAGAAGGGAATTAGAAAGGTAGGCTGAAGCAGATAGTGCAGGACCTTATAAAGTAGGCTGCTTGGATTTTATCCTATGAAAATGGGAAGTCATTGAAGGGGTTTAGGCAGTTTGACATTTTAAAAAAGATCACTCTCAGGGCACCTGTCTAGCTCCCTTGGTAGTGTGCAACTCTTGACCTCGGTTGTGAGCCCCATGTTGGGTGTAGAGATTACTTAAGAATAAAATCCTTAAAAAGATCATTCACCATTCCATTTTCCACACTGTAGAAGGGGAGCAGGGCACTCAGGAGGCATTTGTAGGTGAGAGAGGAAGGCTTCTTGGATGGGAATGGTGGCACTTGTGATACAGACAAATAGATAAATAAGCCATACTTTGTGTAGATCAGTAGGACCTGATTGTTGATGGTTTGTAAGGAGAAGGGAATGAACTAGATTCTGGCTTGATTAACACAATGGATGGAATTGCCATTATTGAGATTCAGCACTCTTGTTGGTATTGTTTTGTGTCACCCAATCAATTCCTTCTACCTAGACTGTGGATGTCCTGAGAATAGGATTAGACATCCTCTATTCATCATTAGTTGTAGCACAGAGCTGGAGTGTGTGATAGGCACTGGGTTCAGCATCTATTAGGTGGGTGGTTGAGCCTAGTCACCTTCCAGGGTGGGCCTTGAGGGGAGGCTTAAAGTAACAACGACAAATCCTTATTTGTTCGGACATACCTTACTGGATTTTTAAATTTGCTTAAGATACAAATTGTGTGGGAAGAAGGTACCAAGAGCTGCATTTTATAGCAAATGTAATCAGTCCTTAGAGTTAAAGAAATCTGCCTTAATTTATTGAGCTGTAACATTTTCTATTCCCTGGTATTCTCATTAAATCATCTACCCTATTCTTGTTCTTCTGGGTAATTTTTTTTTTTTTTTTTGCCTAAAATCATATTTTTCTTTTCTTCCTTTGGCATCCTGATATGAAAAGTAAAACAAGACACTATGTAACTAGCCACGTTGTTTTTGGGTGGTCCTTGAACCTTTGATGCTGCTTTGATTATCTCTGTTTCTTTCAGTCTCTTTTTTTCTATTTTACAAAAACCCTCATTCTGAAGTGCCTGTGAGCATGAGGCCTACACCAGAAGAAATCAGTCCAGTGGCCCAGCAACCAGCTCCCTGAGGTTGTAGGGCCTACTAAACCCTTTCCCAGAATGTGCCCCTGATGTTGTATGCACAATGCCTTGCTGGGTCTCAGGAGTTGCTCACCCGTGCTGGTGCTTTGGTTTGTCTTATTCAAGGCTGTTGCTCTCTCTGGTATGCTTTTTATTTCCTCTCAGGAGAAACTTTAAAACAAGAGGGCTTAAATAGAAGCAGTTTAAGAAAAATGGGTCCAGAACACAAGCTACCCTTGTCTGGTGTCCTCACTGCGTAGGCTGTGGTTGAGGGAGGATGCTCCGACGACCCCATGGTTTGCTTGGCCTGGGTGTGCAGTTAGTTTTGAAGCCCCCAGCTCAAATGGCAGACTCTAGTCTACAAGTACACACCTCACCTTCTGGGACAGAAACATGCTTTTTGTTCTATCATTGCTCAATTTGCTGCAGATTTTTTTTTTGGTTATTTACTTAAATTTTATTTATTTGAGAGTGTGTGCATGTGAGAGCGTGAACTTGTGCACAGCAGGGGGTACAGGCAGAGGGGAAGCAGACACCTGCAGAGCAGGGAGTCCCATTCGACTGGGGCTGGATCCCAGGACCCTGGGATCACACCTAAGCCAAAGGCAGGCATTTCATCCACGGAGCCACCCAGGGCCCCTGTGGCAGATTTTTAAAACATTAATTGACTACGAGAATCTCAGAAACCAGAGTTATTTTCCCTACTCTTATTTGTATACTCCTGAAGGATTATTAGAACTCTAACTTCTGTTCCTTAAAAGTTTCTAAGGAAAAAAATGCCCCAAAACTTTGGGGTTTCTATCGCACTCCCAAATCAATGCTTGTTTTTTTACGTGTGGTTGTATCATTAAATGTTCTTGTGGAAAAATTATTTAAGGAAGTAGAGCTGTAGAGGGCCTTGGCTTATGGGGATTGGGTGAACATTTTGAGTTAGGTAATGAGGCAGCTACAACCATGTGGAACAGAAATGATGATTGGACTAATTAGTTAAGCCATTTTGTAAGTGCCCAAGGGTAATGGCCTAGAAATGCCGCCTTTCCTGATTTATCTGATTGATGAAGAACAGGTTTTACACATGGGGTTTACTTATTTTTAAAATTAGGGATTTGCCTGGTTTTCATCTGTTTCAGTTTTATTTTTCTGATAGAGGAGAGGCAGGTATATCTGATTTTGGAGTGTGGGACTAGGGCTTTTCTGCTTGTTTCCTTCTGCACTGCCTTGTTGTAGTGGAGCAGATCTAATAGGGCACCTGTAGTTAAGCCTTAGGTCTTTGCAAACAACTGGAGTGTTTTATTTGGTCAGTGAACAAGCAACTTTCTAGTGGCAGGCCTCTTGACATTTTTATATACCTAACTTCTTCATGTGTACATTTATCTATCTGTCATTCCTTCAGTGTCTATTGTGTGCCAGATACTATTAGATACAAAGGATACAAATATATGTAGCATTCGAGACTTTATTTTGTTCAGTGTTACTGCCCCAATTGCCCCAACTGCTTGGCATGGTAGATACATATGTTCAGATTCACCTCATGCAATTCTAGCTGATTTGGCAAAACAGATTTTTTTTTTAAAAGAAATTTCTGTAGACTGAATCCCATTTATTTCCTTGTAGTTTCAAACTTTAAGCTGAATCTCTTCAAATGATTTGCTTTTTTTTTTTTTAAAGATTTTATTTATTTATTCATGAGAGACACAGAGAGTGAGAGAGAGGCAGAGACACAGGCAGAGGGAGAAGCAGGCTCCATGTAGGGAGCCCGATGTGGGGCTTGATCCTGGGTCTCCAGGATCAGGCCCTGGGCCGAAGGCAGACCTCAACCACTTAGCCACTTAGGTGTCCCAATGCTGCAGATCTTTTAAAAATAAAAATACAAAGTGAAAAATTTTGCCAAATTTTAATATGGTATCAGGTGCAATTTACTAAGCACGTTTACACATGCTGTGTTGTTCTATCCTGCCGCCAACTGTGAGGCAGGCAGGCATACATGTCCTGTGGGAACCCTGATACTGGGCACATTGTGTGGAGTGCAGAAAAGTTAGCCCATTTTCCTCAGGTCTCATAGCCAGTATGTAACAGAGACAGAACATTACCTTGTCTTCCCTTTCCTGGCTAATTTTAGTCTCTTCTTAAAGGAATACTTTCCTCTGCAGTCAGTTCACAAATGGCTACAGTACACCCACTGGGTTTAAAGAATCCTTAGGGGCATTCAGCAGTAAGTAAAGTGTCTAACTCTTCAAAAACAGCATTAGTTTTATATAATATATATATATATATATATATATATATATATATACTAATCAGATAAATACAGCACTATTAGAACATTCTTATGAGACTTTTTTCACACAGTGAACATTTTGTCCCGATTTGTCCATTGTCCTTAACCTTAAGTGAGAGTGATGGGTTTTCTGAAAATCTGTAGTGAGGTGAAGAGCCAAACAGCATTCTGAGCCCTCTGAGTGTATTTTGTGATATACAGTGGAGTAATTACACCAAACTTGTAGGAGTGTCTCGAGGATTACATGGTAATCCATTTAAGCAAGGTGCTACTTCTATGAGGTACGCAAGGTTTGGTAGCAAGAACAAAGTAAAACAAAACCAGGTAAAAACCTAAACACCAAAGGGGAGAATAAAACTATTTTTAGGTGCCTTCATTTGCTTTATAATTGAAATTCTAATTCTAATTTTTATTTATTAATGCAGTCCCTTCAAAGACCTCTACTATTAACCTAATTTCAGTTATTCCATGTAGGTGAAATGATCAAAATCATTCTTTTTAAAATAAAAACTTCTCAATTCAGTATGACCTTTCACAGTTAATCTGAGTTAATGAGCCTCTATTACATCATTACCAGTTAAGGATTTTGAAGACCTATTGCTCTGCTACACAGCATCCTGTGGCTTGGGAATTTGAGACACAACTGGAATCTTAGTCTTTAAATAGAATTTCGGGTAATAAAATGAAGTGGGTTATCAACAGCAAAGCTTGATTAAATATGATTATAATGTTATTAATTTAGTCACTAGAGATCTATTAAAATCAAACTAATTAGAAAATATTTAATTGGCTTCTAGGAAATAATAGAAAATGTTATAGAGGGGATCCCTGGGTGGCTCAGCGGTTTAGCGTCTGCCTTTAGCCCAGGGCGCGATCCTGGAGTCCCGGGATCGAGTCCCACGTCGGGCTCCTGGCATGGAGCCTGCTTCTCCCTCCTCCTGTGTCTCTGCCTCTCTCTCTCTCTATGTCTATCATAAATAAATAAATCTTAAAAAAAAAAAAAGAAAATGTTATAGAGTGATTTGCTACCCAAAATCAGGAACAGAGAATTAGAATTGATTCTGAGACCTTTTCATGGTACTGAAATACATCATTCTAATACTTAAATATTTAGGGAGAAAAGAAATCCAAAACAACTGTTTAAAATATTTCGTCTGTCTTAAGAGATAATGATGAATATTGATTTAATTATTTGGGTAATATTTTTGTATAGTGCAGAAGTTTAAAAACTCAACATTTTTTATAGCTACAGTTAAGGAATTATAATAATATTCATAAATTTGCTTTGTTGCCTCATTTAAAAAACTGACACTTCCTTAGAATAGTCTAATGGTTCCTTTAGATCTTTTCTTTTTAATTTTTTTTATTGGAGTTCAATTTGCCAACATGTAGCATAACACCCAGTGCTCATCCCGCCAAGTGCCTATCACCCAGTGCCCATCACTCAGTCACCCCAACCCCCGACCCACCTCCCTTTCAATTACCCCTTGTTCGTTTCCCAGAGTTAGGTGTCTTTCATGTTTTGTCACGCTCACTGATATTCTTACTCATTTTCTCTCCTTTCCCTTTACTCCCTTTCACTAATTTTTATATTCCCCAAATGAATGAGACCATATAATGTTTGTCCTTCTCCAATTGACTTACTTCACTCAGCATAATACCTTCCAGTTCCATCCACGTCAGAGCAAATGGTGGGTATTTGTTGTATCTAATGGCTGAGTAATATTCCATTGTATACATAGACCACATCTTCTTTATCCATTCATCTTTCGATGGACACCGAGGCTCCTTCCACAGTTTGGCTGTTGTGGACATTGCTGCTATAAACATTGGGGTGCAGGTGTTCTGGCGTTTCACTGCACTTTTAGATCATTTTTTGATGGAATTCTTTAAAAAATCTATTATTCCTTTTTTTGAATTAAAAAATGTGTACTTAATGCTGCTTAACTGTTTTTGATGATTCATGTTGACTGTTTTCTAGTATTCACTTAAAGTTGGCTTTATAGGCTATAAATCTGTATCTTAAAGGCATTATGGTAAATTATTTTGATGTATGGTTAGCCAGGTTTTAAATAACAGTTTTAAATAATAGTGTTTAATAACCAGGTTTAAAAAAACAGTTTTAAATTACGCTATTTAACAATTAGGTATTCAGCCCCTATTGTAGATGTACATACAGAATCTTAAGAAAAAATGTTTTAAGTACTTTTCAAGTATTAGTTTATTTATTCCTTACAACTTACTGTGGTTGTTTGTTTTATAATTATCCTCATTGTGAAGTCACAGGGAAGTTAAGTACCTTGTCTAAACTTACCTACTGGTAATTAGTAGCATTTAGATTTGAATTCTTTGATCTGGCACCAGAGCCTTCACTCTTAATCACCAAGGTAGTGTGACTTTGTTGTGTAACAAATGGATTTTGTTTTTCATTTTTGGTAATCTGTGGCCTGTTTTGTTTCTATCCTGATTTTTATATGTTGTGAAACTTTTTGTTCACTCATTTGTTCATCAACACATATTGAGCACCCATCATGTGGTGCTGAGGGCTCAGCAGGTGATCCAGGTAGGCCCTTACCTGTTGGAGTTCAGTCTCTAGCAGCTCATGACTGTTACTGCTTGATGTCTAGTAGGAGGGAAGACAGATGTAGCAGAGTGCGATTTACTGTGGGGTTACAAAGAACTCACTGAGAAGTGAGGGGCTGGAGAGGTAAGCTGGCTTGAGCTAGAGTGGGAAGGAGGTGTGAGGAGAAGAAGGGTGACTTTCTGGTTAGAAGGAACAATTAAGCACAGAGGCTGGGGTGAGAGGCTGTGTATGTTGTTCAGGGAACTTTATTTTTTTTTTTTTAATTTTTATTTATTTATGATAGTCACAGAGAGAGAGAGAGAGAGAGAGGCAGAGACACAGGCAGAGGGAGAAGCAGGCTCCATGCACCGGGAGCCCGACGTGGGATTCGATCCTGGGTCTCCAGGATCGCGCCCTGGGCCAAAGGCAGGCGCTAAACCGCTGCACCACCCAGGGATCCCTGTTCAGGGAACTTTAAATTGTGGCTAAAGCTCAGTGTTTTGAATTGGGAGAGATGAAGGGTGTAAGTAGTATAAAAGTGTTTGTTCTAAGTTAAGATAGAAAAGTAAAATAAATAACTTTATGCTTTACTGTAATTTCTGCATAATAAGGCAGAGAAACAGAGTATATGGATGGCTTCCATACCTGTAGAGGAAACAATGATAAATCAGTTCAAAAGGAGGCAAGAAAGATTAAAATAAAATAGGTGGTATTAATAGCACAAAATAAGATGGTACATCTTACAGATGTATTTGTAATTACATTAAATGTGTATGGACTAAATTAAAAGACAAAGATTTGACGGACTGATAAAAACCAACCCACCAGAGAAGGCCATACTTTTTTCTTGGTCCTCACAATATGAGAAATGGCAAGAAGTGGCCGTGAAGTAATATACCCCCATCTCCTCAACTCCCCTTGTACTCGGGAAGCTGTCACTGGACTGCCCGCTGTAAGTGCAATGGTCGTACTGGGAGCTGGCAGGTTAGTTGTTCTGGATTATGAAGGACTGGCTCCCTACTACGTTGTGAGACCTTTATGGCAGAGGTGGGAGTTTTATGTACATCCCTAGTGACTTATGCAGTGTTTGACATGATAGTATTTGGTATACATAAATATAAATACCTTTTCTAGTATTTATCATGTGTATACACTTGATTTCCATATGAGAGTTTAACTTTTCCATAATATCTGTTAAAATATGTATAAGTATATAATAAATATTTCTTAATTCAGTCAAGGTTAAATCTGACTTCTGCATGGGGATATTCTACCTCTGAATGCTTTGGAGGCTTTTTTGTATAGCACAGAAAAATAAAAATCACTTCTTTACATAATAAAGAACCTAATAACCTACTTTTCCATAAATATATTTTATAGGTAGAAGAGTATTCTTTTGGGGTGGTGGTGGGGATGGGTGAAATAGGTGAAGGGGTTAAGATTAAGAGTACACCTATCTTGATGAGCACTGAGTAATGTATAGAATTGTTAAATCACTTATATTGTACACCTGAAAGTAATATAACACAGTATGTGTTATAACACACTGCAATTAAAATAAAATTAAAAAAATAAATTAACATCCAAAAAAGTTCTTCCTTGTGTTTTGAAAAGCATGATTTATTTAATACCAAAATAAATACTTTGCTTATATAAAATCTATAGTAAAATATTAATAATAAAATAATAGAAATATTTTTCTTGGAAGAAATATTGGGCAGAATATGTCAAAACGCAATTTCATTTTCTGGAGTAAAGGTATTTTTGATTCTATTAGCCCAAATGCTTAAAATTCCCTTGTTGACCGAGAATATACTGCTTGATATAAAACTCAGTTGACTTCATGTAAGAGCTACTTATGAGTGGAAAGAATTGCAGAATCCAAAGTAAAAACAAGACATTCTGTTTTTAATCACAATATATAAAACTTAAAACCTGCAGCCAGAGTCTAATTGGGTGTACTTTTTGCATTAGACATTTTGGAAATGTTTATTGAGAAATAAGGTATATGCTGTTTCCCCTCAGTGTCCTGGTGGTCCTCTTGTCTAGGGATTTATTTGGTTGTCATGAAATCACAGAATTTTAAGCCAGGGAGAGGTTCTCAAAAAACTCTTGTCACTCTTTCATTCTTCAGATGAGAAGAAAATAGATCCACAGTGGTTAGAGGACTGGACTGAATTTCTATGACTAACTCTAGAAGGAAATAGAAAGGGAGAGAGGTTGAGAGGGTTAGTGTCAGAGAGAGAGAGATGAGAGACTGAGCTTGAGAGGAGGAGGGGCATAGAGGATGATAAAGAAAACAGTAATGTCCTCATTGCTCCTCAGAACGGGGAAGTAAAGCAGGGATCTGACACAGTGCATATATGGGGTGAGCGGACACTGGCAGTGGTCAGGAGCTAGGAATGTTCTATACCCTCAATAGAAATCCTGCCTCGAGCTAACTGAGACTTGCTGGCTGTACTTCAGTCCAGCTCCACAGTCGCTAGCTGTTTCAGGATATATAGAGATGTTAAGTAGAGAAGAGGCAAATTGAAATTTATGTGTCTGATAATTTGTCAGATTTCAGATTTTTCAAATCTTAGCAAAAGGTACCCTTTCTGCTTTCTTTTCTACTTTCAAATCTTCTGAGCCAAGTTGTTTGACCTTCCTTGCTTGGTTGGAGTTTGACTTTTTAAAAAGAGTCATAATGCAAACAAATTTTCAGAGGTATTTTGATTGTTTTAGTTATCCTTTCCCAGTTCACACAAGGTGATTTGCTGCTGTGAAGCAAGTGTTGAAACAGTGTATGTGGGTGAGCGGCGCTGGTTTTTAATGTTGCCCACGGTGCCCTCTGGACTTTCATCAAGCCTGTGGTGTTTACCTGGCGCCAGATTTAGGTTCTTAAATCCCTGAATACTTCCCTCAAGTCAGGGAGCCTGGTAGTCTTAGCTACTATCAATTGTTTTCTTTGGTATTAATGTGATACCTGATTTACAACTTCTTAGAAAGCGTGTGCTCTTCACTTGTTTGTACTCTAAAGTCCATTTCTGGTTATATCATTGGAAGTCTTTCAGTTTGACCTCTTAATTTGTAGGTTCTATACATACATAAATTATGACAGTTAATATGTTCTCATTGCACAAGTAATGTATGTTCATTTTAGGAAAATCAGAAAATAGGGAAAATAAGAAAAAATATAAAGTACTCTATAATACTCCTCCTAGAGAAAGCACTGGTAACATTTTAGTGCATATCTCAGTGGTTTTCTCTGTATGTTTATTCACATAATACTAAATATATTTTAATAAAAATGAGTTTGTATTGTATATACTGTTTTGTACTAGCATTTTACATTTGCATATTTTATAGCTCTCTCATGTCAATAAATATAGTCTTGCATTTTCAAAAGACAGGTCTCTTCTTTAAATTGTTAACTTATTTTATTTAAATTCAATTTGCCAACATATAGTATAACACCCAGTGCTCATCCTGTCAAGTGCCCTCCTCAGTGCCCGTCACCCAGTTACCCCAACCCCTCCCCCCACCTCCCCTTCCACAACCCTTTGTTTGTTTCCCAGAGTCAGGAATCTCTCATGGTTTGTCTTCCTCTCCAATTTTTCCTCACTCAGTTTCCACCCTTCCCTTATAGTCCCTTTCACTATTTCTTGTATTCCATATATGAGTGAAACCATATGATGATTGTCCTTCTCCGACTGACCTACTTCACTCAGCATAATACCCTCTAGTTCCATCCACCCCAATGTAAATGGTACATATTTATCCTTTCTGATGGCTGAGTAATATTCCATGTATATATAGACCACATCTTCTTTATCCATTCATCAAAAGACAGATCTCTTTGCCTCTGTCTTTTAAAATACAGGTAAGTACAAGAAAACAAAAAAGTCCCATAATCTCACAACCCATGTTGACATATTTGAATGGCTAATAATAAAACAACTAACATTAAATGGTTGCTTACTGTTCTGTTAACTCCTTTAATCCTCACAGAAGGTATCAGAATTGGATACTCTTATTAATCTTGTTTTACAGATGAGGATACTGAGGCTGTGTTTAAGTACTTTCCCAAAGCCGTAGAGCTAGTAAGAAATGAGTTTGGAATAGGACTCAGGCAGTCTGGCCCCAGAGCCAATTTCTTAACCATATACCAAAGAAACAAACAGAAATACTTTTATGTCCATTTTAGCATTCATTCATCCCCTATCCAGTCCATTTCTGTTGATACAAGAGAGATCATACACATTTTTCTTAACAATTAATAAATTTAGAGATCCTTATTGGTATACACAGAGCTATTTCATTATATATAACAGCTACGTAGACATCCTTTGTGTATCTTGGTTTAATTATCTAGTTCACTGCAATGGACAATTTGGTTGTTTCCAGATTTTGCACCTATAAGCAATGTGGCAATAATATTATTATACTAATATTTATTAAGTGATAAAACCAGGTACTATTTGTAAAGTTCAAAGAACAGTACCTGTTATATAATAAGATAGTTATTGTTATTACTGTTAATACTATGTGCCACACCCTGTGCTAAAATTTTATTTAATCTTCATAATATCCCTAAGAAATAGTGTTATTATTCCCAGGTAAGAAAACTAAGGCCTAGAGAGGTTAAACAGTTTTCATTGTGTCACATGGTGAAGTGAGTAAAACCCAGGATTTGAACCCAGCCTTGTGATTCTGGGGCACATGATCTTCACTACTCCAGTCTATATATGCCTAACGTTTGGCTCCAGGGAGTTGTGATCCTCCCAGTACCCAGAAGTGGAGGAGCCTGAATATATTTATTTTGGTGAGAACATTTAAGTTCTACTCTCAGTAAATTTTGTTTTTACAATACAGTGTCATCAACTGTAGTCACCATGTTTTACATTACATCCTCATACTTTATCTATCTCATAGCTAAAAGTTTGTACCTTTTCACCAATCTTTCCTTATTTTCCCCACATGTAGCTCCTGAGAACCACTTTTCTACTCTGTGTAAATGTTTGACTTAAATTTTTTATTTTTTGGCTTTTTTTTGTTTGTTTGTTTGTTTTTAGATTTCACATGTGATACTGTGCAATATTTGTCTTTTTCTTTCTGGCTTATTTCACCTAGCATATACCCTCAAGATACATCATGTTTTTGGAGTGACAGGATTTTTCTTTCTTTCTCATGGCTGAATAATATTGCATTATATATACATATACTAATATATATATTATTTATATAAACATGTATGTAATTATATGCATGTATTTATAAATGTATATTTATGTCTAATGTACATAATGTGCATATTATATATTTATAAATATACGAATACACCACATCTTCACTATCCATCCCTTGATGGACACGTGGGTTGTTTCCATATCTTGGCTATTGTAAATAATGCTGCAATAAATATGGGAATGCCGATATCTTTTCCACATACTGTTTACATTTCCTTAGGTTATATCCCCAGAATTAGGATTGCTGGATCACATGGTAGTTTTTTTTTTTTAACTTTTGAAGAAACCTCCATACTGTTTTCCATAGTGGCTACAACAATTTACATTCCCACCAGCATTGCACAAGGATTTCCTTTTCTTCATACCCTTACCAATATCGTTATCTCGTCTTTTTTTTTTTTTAAATATTTATTTCTTTTAGAGAGAAAGAATATGTGAGCAGGGGGAGGGGCGGGTGAGAGTGAGAGAGAATCCTCAAGTAGACTCCTCGCTGAGTGTGGAGCCCAGTTGCGGGGCTCAATCCCAGGAACCCTGAGATCATGACCTGGGGCGAAATCAGGAGTCAGATGCTTAACTGACTGAGTCACCCACATATCCCATCTTTGTTTTTTTGATGATGGCTGTTCATGTAGTTGTGAAGTGATATCAGAATGTGGTTTTGATTTGCATTCGTTGATGACTAGTGATTTGAGCATCTTTTATGTATTTGTTGACCATTTGGATGTCTTCTTTGGAAACATAACTATTCACTTCCAATGCCCAGTTTTTAAAATTAGATTGTTCCTTTGTTATTGACATGTGTTTATTCTTATCTTTTGATATTAACTCCTAATAGATATGTGATTTGCAAGTAGTTTCTCTCATTCCATAGATTGCCTTTTCACTTTGTTGATTATTTTCTTTTCTTTGTAGAAGCTTTTTAGTTTGATGTTATCACACTTGTTTATTTTTGCCTTTGTTGTCTTAGCTTTTGGTGTCAAATCTTAAAAACCATAGCCAAGGGCTGATTTCAAGGCTTGTGTATTCTTGTAGGAGTTTTATGTTTTCAGATCTTATGTTTAAGTCCTTATTTCCATTTTGAGTTGATTTTTTTGTTTTTGGTGTAAGATGGGGTCCATTTTTGTATATTGTTCTTTTTTTTTAAATTTTTTTTATTTATGATAGTCACAGAGAGAGAGAGAGAGAGAGGCAGAGACACAGGCAGAGGGAGAAGCAGGCTCCATGCACTGGGAGCCCGACGTGGGATTCGATCCCGGGTCTCCAGGATCGCGCCCTGGGCCAAAGGCAGGCGCTAAACTGCTGCGCCACCCAGGGATCCCTCTGTTCTTTTTTTGTTTTTTTTTTTTTTTTAAAAGATTGAGTTCTCTATAAAATAATTAGCCCATCGACTTTCATATGCATTGAAAATGTTTTTCCAATGTAAGCATTTTTAATGATTATGTTTTCCATTATATGGAGATATTGTAATTTATTTTAATGGCCAGTCTTTTTGCTTCTAGTTTTTTATTGCAGTGCTGTCAAGAACATCCACTTAATATTTTCTTATGAAATTTCTTAGAAGTATAAATGGTAGATGGAAGGGAATACACATTTTTAAGGCTTTGATTCATATTGTTCTATTTCCATCTGCAAAATATATTGGCCAGCTGTGTATAACACATTGCTTGTGTCCTCATAATTGATGATATTACCTGGTGTTATTAAGTAAAAAAACCTTGGCTAGTATGTACTCCTTTGTTTATGAGTTAAGATTGAGATTTTTTCCATATATTTATTAGGAGTTGATTTTTTTTTTTTTTTAGGAGTTGATATTTTTTCATGAATTGTCTGCTCAAGCATTAAGGAAGATTTTAACTTTTGAACCATTTTTCGATTGTTATTCCAGTTTTCTACCAGTGGAATGAACTGCCTCACGTTCCCCATGGATGATACTAATGTAGCAGTTAGATACTGCAACTGTTTAAAAGCCAGGGAATAAATATTTATTAACTTATAATTATAAGTCAGTCTTTAATCTTTCTGTTTTGATCTTGCAGTTGAAGAACAAGAGGCTTAGATAGGCCAAGTAACTTACCTAGGGTCCCATAGTTGTAAATGGCAGAAATAGGATATACACCTGCCTAACCTTGTGGCACATGTTTTTTCCACTCTAACCATGTAGCCTCCCACTCCTGGGCATAACTTGTGTAAGAAGGCACATTTATATTAGGTGTTAAGTTAGCTGGTTGAAATTTAAGGTACATTTTGACCAAAAAGAAGAAATTTTCAGAAAATACCTGTTTAGAAATATGCTAATGTGATATAGAGTACTTTAGAAACTTGGTGTATTTTTCTGTTTCTTTTTCTGCTAATTCTTCCATTAAGAACTGTGATATAGGTTGCCTGGGTGGCTCAGTCAGTGAAGCGTCTGCCTTCAGCTCAGGTCATGATCCTGGGGTCCTGAAATCAAGCCCCATATCGGGCTCCCTGCTTTGCAGGGAACCTGCTTTCCTTCTTTCTCTCTCTCTCTCTCCCCCTCTGCCTGCCACTGCTCCCCCTGCTTGTGCGTGCTCTCTGTCAAATAAATAAAAGCTTAAAAAAACAAAACAAAAAATCAAACTGTGATTTATTAGGGGCATAGAAAATAGGTGGGGATTAGGCAAAGACCTTTTCCTTAATAGCTTTGACCTCTTCCCCTTCCCCACACTTTCAGGGGAGTGATACTTCACTTGGCTTTTCTTGCTAGTGCATTTCTCTTCATACCCTGGCATTAGAATGCTGCTTTCCGTGTTTCCCAATGCCATGGTAACAGTGCACGGTAACTGCTTTCCTTGAGGTCAAGGAAAAAGACTTCGTATTTTTCTTGCTGTTTGATCTGTTGTTTGTAATTAGCACTTTGATGTATGAATTTGAGGAAAGCTTTCTGAGCCTCTTTGCTCATCTGTAAATGTGCATGATAATACCCAATTCCTTGGTGTGCAAGTGAAGGTGAACTCTGGCAGTGTGTAGAAACAACTGGTATATTTTTTTAAGATTTTATTTATTTATTTATTTATTCATGAGAGATACAGAGAGAGAGAGGCAGAGACATAGGCAGAGGGAGAAGCAGGCTCCTTGTGGGGAGCCCAATGCGGGACTTGATCTCAACACTCAAGATCACACCCTGGGCCGAAGGCAGAGGCTCAGCCGCTGAGCCCCCAGTGCCCCAATAGTAATAGTTAGAATACCTAGTAGAGGTGACACAAGCTTAGATGTTATATAGCGTCTAGTACTCCCGTGTTTCTTTTTTTTTCCTTAAGATTTATTTATTTATTTTAGAGAGTGAGCACGAGTGCTTGAGTCTGTGAGCAAGGGAGGGGCAGAGGCACAGAGTCTCAAGCTGACTCCCTGCTCAATCTCAGGACGCTGAGATCCTGACCTAAGGGAAATCAAGAGTGGGACGCTTAACTGACTGAAGCCCCCCCACCCCCGGCACCCCTACTCCTGTATTTCCAATTTTGCCTCCTGGAGTAATAAACAAGTGAGTATCTTCTTCAGTCACCGTCATTCAGGTACTTTTTTTTTTTTTTTTTTTTTTTTTTTTTTCATTCAGGTACTTAAGATCAGATCTTGTGGATGATTTATATGCCTTCAGAATTCATATGTTATCTTGTTGATTTCGGCTCCCCCGCCCCCGGAGCTCTCTCTGGACCAGCTTACTCAGCGCTGGCACTTTTCATGTTGTGTGTTTTGGTTAGTCTGAGCTGCTGTAACAAACTACCGTAGGCTGGATGGCTTACATACTAGCATTTCTCCTGGTTCTGGAGGTTGGAGTCCAGGTTCAGGGTGGTGGCGTGGTGGTTCTGCAGTGAGGGCCTGGTTTCTGGTTTACGGGGCCGTCCTTTGCTGTATACAGAGGGGAAAGATAGCTCCTTGGCTTTCTGTCCCCTTCTTATAAGGGGCACTAATCCCATTCTCGAGAGCTCTACCCTCATGACCTAATTACCTGGCAAAGGCCCGCCTCCAAATATGATTGCATTGGGATTAGAATTTCGGATGCAGATTTTGGGGAGACACAAACACATTGCCCAGTGTTCCTAACGTTGGCCACCTAGCCTGCTGCTCTACTTCCAGTGGTGGGGAGGTTGCTGTTTTGCTGTAGAAACTATTCCATTGTTTGGATTCCTTTAAGTGCTTTGAGGAATGACTTATATTGAGTCAAAATCTGTCTTTGTGGCTGTGGCAGAAAATGTCTGTCCTGCCTGCACTTCACCGTTTCTCATAGACTCCCCTCTCTCCTCCTGTTATTTGCTCTCAACAATATGATAATATTAGCATCATTGGGAGAATTAATCACACTTGTTTTCCACAGGCCAAAGATATATAGAGAAATGAATCTGTAATACATAATTAAAAGAGGAGCTTAATTGACAGTGGGATACTGTATTTGGTTTTTTAATGAGTAGCTTCCATCAGATCATTCTCTATGAAAACAGATTTGAGGTAACAGGCTATTCATTCCTTATTATTCGAATCTGTAAGATTCAATACCTTTCTTTTCTGTTTAATGTGATAAGCATTAAGTCTTTACCTGAACTCTTCATAGTATTTTAGATCTGGGAGGTACCTACACACTGAATTTCCTGTAGACCCTTCTGTGGCAGATACTTATCTTTTCTGCGCTCAGTTTTTTGCTGTGGTAATCAAAGAAGTCAGCAGCTGGGCTCAGCCTACCCTGGCTCACTCCCTGCCATCAGGCTGGGCTTGTGAGTCTGAGGAGCCCTGAGTTCTTCCAGTTTGCCTCTGTAGACTGTTGAAGGCAGCCTGGCTGGCTGATGGGCATCCTGCGGACAGTATCTATGATCCAGAGCCTGGGTGGATGGAGGAGACTGCCCACCGTGGTGAAGTAGTGGCAGGAGCGGTGGCTGCAGCAGGCGAGGCTGTTCTGTTGTAGGACCTTGGCGATGCTTTGCCCTGCTTGGCTCCTGTCTGAGCTTGCATCTGCAACCCTCCTGTACCCAGTGAGCTCCCTGAAACCTTGCCAGTAACAAACGCCTTTTCTGCCTAAACTATCCTGAGACAGTTTCTTGTTTTTTACCAGGAACCTAGACAGTACATTCTTATTTGAGTGTTTTCAAGTTGTGGTATAGGATTTTGGTGTTTAATCATCTCTGCCTAAGCACATCTGAGGTTTGCATGTTGGTTAAGGAATGTACTCCTTAGGGTGTATAATTGCTATTTATGTGGCAGTTAGGAGTTATATCTTCTCATCCTTAACTGATTTTCAGAGTACTCTTCTAAGAAAGATTAATTTGTTTGTTTTTAATTAAGTTCTATGCCCAGCATGGGGCTTGGAACCCTATGAGTCTTTTGCTATACTGACCAAGCCCCAGGTTCCCCAGAAAGATTTATATTTTGACCCTTTCAAAGCAGATACTGATAGAGTAGGCAGTCAGACATGACCTGGAGATATAAGTGGTGATACATAGGTGACACGTCAGAAGCCTGAGGGTACAACATCCTGACTTTGCCTTTTAACTCTTGCCAGCACCCTGAGGCTGACAGAGCAAGAGCCACAGGCACAGAACATGTACATGTACTCTCCTCTTCAGCCTCTGCCCCATGGTAACCTGTGGCTTCATTATAATATATTTATGTTATGGTTTTGACCACCGCCCCCCCCCCACGCTTATAGGAGAAGATGACTCTGACAGTTCTATTTGTGTTTGTTCTGTCAAGTACCTTGTACGGCCAAAAACCTTGCCCTCTCAACCATTAGAAGGAATCCCTTAGATGATTGGAAACAACCTCAGTTGGAGACTGCCCTTGCCGTGACCCAACCTCTACTGACATGAAAAGATCCCTGACTGGTGCAGCTGCCCACTTCTAGGCCTGCCTGCTCTTCCACCTTAACACACTGCTCTATGATTGCTACTTTCTTTCTGTCTTTATTTGAGCGTGGATCCTCACATATTTATGGGGAATCCAAGACCTGAGACCATTCACACCACACAGACTCTCCCGCTAGTAATAGTACTTCTATTTATTTTACTTTTTTTCTTTTTTTTAAGATTTTGTGTATTTATCTATAGAGACACAGAGAGAGAATGAGAGGCAGAGACATAGGCAGAGGGAGAAGCAGGCTCCATGCAGAGAGCCTGACGCGGGACTCGATCCAGGGTCTCCAGGATTACGCCCCAGGCTGCACGCGGAGCCAAACCGCTGCGCCACCGGGGCTGCCCTTTACTTTATTTTTTTAAGTGGACTCCACACTCCATGTGGGGCTTGAACTCATGACCTTGAGATCAATAGTCGGATGCTCTCCTGACTGAGCCAGACAGGTGCCCTGGTAATAGCATTTTTTAAAAGAAGGTGATCAGGTGGTGAAATGCCAGGATATTGAAATTTTGGACGTGGAAAGTGTTACAAAATGGTAGAGCTATGACTGATGTTAGGAAGGTTACAATCTATTATGAACACTGAAGTTTTTACCAAGCTCCATGTAAAGGTTCAAATTGCAAATAAGTTTAAGAAAATAAGGTAAGTTAATTTATCAGTGTTTGGATATATCAGGGTAAATGAGGATTTTTTTCCCCTCTTTTACCTAGCAAGTTATTTCTTATTTCAAAAACTAGATAGTTAAGAAATAATTAATATTACCTTGCTCACTTGTATACGTTTATGAACAGAAATAAACTTTAAATTCTTAAATCTATATGTAATTTGGAGGGGTTTTTAAAAAAATCCCTGTGGGCCATTCTATATGGAGACCTATGTCTGTGGTGTCTACAAATCCATAATAATAATCTATTCATTCAGAATATTTATTTCTTATGACTAGGATTTTCAGATACCTAAAGGTCCTTGGGTTACTTTAAATTACACCCATTTTTTGTTAAATCATAGGTAAGTTAACAGGAATTTGGGTCTGTGGAGTATGATAGCCAAGGCTAATATTAATAATGTTAATATTAATGATACTAATACTATAACAATTTGGATATTGAATTTTCTTACAGATGAACACTCTATGAATACCATACCTTGAACAAATGAAGTATAGCGTGACCTCTTTTTTAGAAATGGACCCAAGTAAAAGGCCATAAGTATAAAATAGTTTTTAACAAGACCTAAACATGGATACTTTGTATTTCATTACTGAATTTACCCCCATTAGGAATTTATATTATTTTCTGGTCATTCTATAAATTCACATTGTACTGTGGATTTCTAAACCTAAATTCAACTATTTTGTTTTCAGGATTTCATTAAGATACCGTGCATTGTGGGGCACTTGAACAAAGAATATTTGTGGGAAAGAGAGTTTTAAAAGACTATGAGTATGATGTAACTTTACTTAGTACCTTAAAACTGTTACTAAAATGGATCCCAGTAAAAGAAGGCATACTGAACATTAGCTTCCCCCTGCCACCTGACATGTTTATTAAATAAGTAAATTTTATATCAAAATATAAAGATTTAAAAGAATGTTCTTTTCAAAGAAGACACTTTAGAAGGCTTTACTCTTATTTTTATGATTTTGTGGTAGCTCAACACAATCCTGGACCTTTTTACTTTGGAATTATATTTATATCCTCCATTGCATTTTGAAAAATTAACATCAGTGGTGGTGGAGTTTTATTTTTTTGTGGGTGAATTTTATTTTTGAGTCAGACTATAACTTTTAAAGTTTGCTCTGTAGGCCAGGTGATAGCAAGCTGGGACATAATATCTTTTTAGTGAGACATTAAGGTGTGTCTATAAAGAAACCTCCTGTCCTTTGTGATGTGAAAACTGGTTTTGGAAATTACTTCAGAACAGGATTTCTAAATGATTTGCTCAGGATTTCTTGAAATAACAAGTGTGGTTTCCTAGGGAGGCTCTTTGAATGAGGACAATTCATTTAGACATACAAATTCTGTTTTTTTTTTTTTTTCAAGTTCTGTTTTTAAAAATAAAGTTCAATATACTTTATGTTCTGTCTGTGAAATCTTCCTCAATGTTTGAGTATCCCAATTAGGCAAAATTGGACTTGGGAATAGTTTTTCTGAGTTGGGAAATCTCAGTTATTGGGTAGAAATATAAGATGATTTTAACCAAGGGCAATGGCTACCCTAAAGCAGTGTACAGTGTTTTAGGTGGATATATGTAGATATTTTTATTTCCCCTCAGGAAAAGGTACAGTGTATTCACCATCTTCTCCAAGGTTCCTGGAACCCCAAAACAATTGAAAACCAAGAGACTCTCCCTTCTCTGGCACTTCAGGAACTGTAGGAGCATGGAGATGCATTCTGTACCCTGTTTCTTTTATAAATCTAGAGCTGTCCCAAGGAGCTGAAATGAATGTCTTCCATGGGTGTAGTTGTTCATTTAGCTCCTCAGAAAGGTTACCAGTTTCATTTTGGTGGTTTAGATTTAGATCTTTCACTAGCCTCTTGAACTTCTTGGACATTGGAAGCAATTCCCCTCATAGCGTCTGGGAATATACGAATGGGCCCTCAATACTTAATCCTAGTTCTATGCATTTGGAAGCAAGTGAGTTTTGGCGGAAGCCTGTTTTTGCTCAGTCGTTTGATTTTCCTGGTAACCTGCATGTTACTTTTGTGTGCTTTTTACCTTTGGTTACTAACTTGATCATATGACTCCTGGCAGTTAATGGATATATATATATATGTGTATATATATATATATACACACATATATATATATCCAGGATTCTATTTATTTGTTTGAAAGAGAGTGAGAAATCAGGATTGGTGAGAAGCAGAGGGAGAGGGAGAAGCAGGCTACCCGCTGAGCAGGGAGCCTGACTTGGGGCTCAACTTGGGAATTGAAGCCAGCTCCCTGAGGTTGTGACCTGAGCTGAAATCACAGTTGGCTCCTGAGCCACCCAGGAGCCCCATTTACTGCTGGTAATCTTAAGATACCTTTGTAGAAGATTTGAAGTAGAATCCCCTAATAGGTCTTAGAACCTACACGAAAAGGAAGCCAAGTAAAAGACTTTATGGAACAGTGTATTCCCATTTGCCTGGAATAGTTTGGGCCAGGCAAGAAGATTGGAATAAGTTTTTCTCTTAAATCTCAGTTTTGTTTATCAAAACTTCTCAAACATTTCCCTTGAATTACCCCTAAAATACTAAGTAAATGTTCCTTCTCCCAACTTTGCTTAAGTGCATGCCCTAAAGCAATATGCTGCCAGAACATAATTTCTTTTATAAAAATGTTATGCTCATTTTGCATTACATTTAAGAATATATTTATTTTAATATACAAATCAGGTTTTAAATGACTGTTTATTCAAACTGAACTCCCAGAAAATGTACCCATTGGTCCTGGGACCTTGTGTACCCCTTGACACACCACTGAGTAACCCTGAGGATTTGAAGATACCCATGTTTGAGGAGCACAGTTGTAGGGTATAATTAGAAGCTAAGAGGTCTGGGGAAGTATACATTTTTAAAAGCTACTTTGTCTGACATTGTAGTATAGATTGTAAAAACTTTGTGAGAAGTGGAATGGCAATCTCTTTTGCAAAGTATATAGTAGTTTGAAAATTATGAAGAAAACCTAACAAAATGAAGTTACAAGGTCAGAAGAGAGAGCCTTCATGCCCTACCACTTGTCATTTGTAGAAACAACAGGAGAGAGAGAGAGGTACTTTGCAAGTCCATACTACCCCAACTTTACTTTACTACCCCAACAGGAGAAGGAAGGGTTTTCACCTTGCTCGAAAGGGCCCAGCCAATGAAAAGCCACTATACTTGGAACTCCAAGTTTACTCCCCTAGTAGACTATAATAGCCCCTCTCAACTTCCTCCTTTTCTCTAAAACAGCATTCCTCTCCTTTGTTCTCCAGACTTAGCTATGGTTTTGCCATAGCATGGTAGTCTGTGTGTCCTCAATTGCAATTCTCTCCTATACCCAAATAAACCCATTTTTGCTGGCAAAATAACTGGCAGTTTTATATTCAAAGTTAACAGTATATAGCCACCTAATTAAGAAATCCATCTTATCTCAAATAGCCCAGTGCATTCCACCCTTTAGTGAGAGTCAGGTCAACTGTTTCCTGACTCTGGGACTGTGTGCCACCTGTAATCCTGGGAAAAGTTATACATCACATTTTTTTTTCCATTTTAAAAAGGGAGATTAAAATACTTGCTGCCTATTCCTCTCATAAGATGTTCTAAAGATTAATGAGATCATGCTAGTAATGTGCCTTAAACTCTGGAAGAAATGGGCAAGGCATGGCTTTTACTCTGCCACTAAGGTCCTATTTATTTGTTTACATGCTGCTTTAAACAATAAAGTCAAGTCCTGTTTTAAGCTGGAGGCCCATCCAGTGGGTGTGTCAAAATGAGTGGTATGCTCATTGTTTTCACATGTTTTAGCTTGCCTTCTGCATGTTTGACTATTGCATGTTGGATTGCATGTTTTTCTGTAGACTTTGCTTACTACATTTTGCAGTTTCAAGTCTGTTTGTGGGACTTGGCTTTGTTACTAACTCTAGGCTGTTATTTTTAAAAGCATATAATTTAAATTTTGTGTACTATTTGAGTAATAAATTGTCGTTCTGGCAACCTGATGTGCATTCTCACCAGGGGATATGATGCAGGCCAAGGAGGGGGGCTGATGAGAGGGGAGAGAACAAAGCCTTGCCAGCAAAGCAAAGTGGTCTTTTTGTGAATGGCCCAGTAGGGATGATGATTCCTGAGGGGCATAGCCTTCTCTCTCTGGGTAGATCTTCCCAGGTTTCATTTGGAGAAACCTCTTGGGCTTGGCAGGATGTGCTCATAAATCTTTATGTAGCCAAAACCTGACTAGTATAATAACTGCATTTAAAAGTCAGATGCCAGAGTGTTCAGAAAGGCATTATTTCTGAATTATCAATGAATGAAGCTACTGTAATAGAAGACAGTAACGTTTAAAATAATGTTGATATTCAGGATGGCAGAATTGGGGGAGTTGGGAATGAGATGAGAGAAATACAATTTTAAACATAAGATTCCACTAAAGTATAATGCTTAATTGTTAGTGATTTTAAGCAATGAGTTAGGCATATTTAAAAATAGCTTTTTAACATGAACGAACCTTTTTGTGAGTTGAACTTCAGTGAAGAATAAGTTGGTCATGCAAATTGTTGTTAGTGGTCTGTTTTAAACATTTTAGGGCTGGGATTAAAAAACATTTTTAGGCTCTAAAAGCAAAAAGTCTGACCTACAAGCAACATTAATTATAATAATAATCCATTGTATATAGCTCAGTGAAAATGTGTCACTTTCTTTATAATGTTATAATGTTTTCTTTATAATGTTTTCTTTGAGTTTCAAAATATGCAAAAGGAGTGGGTTAGATGTAAAAATGGAGACCTGTGAGTTGAGTGAATTGAGAATAGTTGTAGACACAGGAATCATTTGTGCCCCTGTGGGTAAAAACAGCCACTCTGCATGCCAACAGCTTTGGAAATCAAGGGGGACCTTGCAAAGAGAGAAGTGAAGGTAGTGGTTGCTCATGAATTAGCATTGTAAGGAGGAAATCATTGCTTGTGATATGAATTGGTTCTGAGGCAACAGAATCCTTGAAAAAAGAAAGTAAGTATCTCCAGGGTTTTAGGGAGTAAAACATTATTTTTGTGAAGTGTAACAAAGAGATATTGATTGGAATTAGAAATAAATATTTCTTAGAACTTAATTGAGCTATTTCGCCTGTAAATATAGGCAAATACAAGTGGAAACTATATATATATATATATATATATATATATATATATATATATATATACTGCCTTCTTAACGAGGTATTATATTTTTGATAGAAAGTACTGAAATGTTTAAATTCATTAGTTTTCATGACTCTTCTTTCCTCTGTATATGAAGAAGGCCTACCTATTGTGGCTACATTACTGAAAGCAGCGCCATGATTCACAGAGAAGTAGTAAGCAGATCATACAAGTATGGAATACACAGGAAGAATGGACCCATCCGATGAGGCCAACTTGATAGCTCCTACTGTTTCCAGTGACATATTTGCTTCATGTTGCAATAATATGGCCTTTATATTGTAGCTAGAAGCAAAGCCTTAAAATATTTGCTGTTTTATTAAATTTGTAGTACTGTTAATTATTTATACCTGAAACATTGCTACTGACCATTCATTTCCACTCCCTGCCCATTTCTTATTTACTCCTG
Source organism: Canis aureus (assembly GCF_053574225.1). Classification (NCBI taxonomy): domain Eukaryota; kingdom Metazoa; phylum Chordata; class Mammalia; order Carnivora; family Canidae; genus Canis; species Canis aureus. Next base: position 44,967,724 of record NC_135625.1, read on the forward strand.
GCAGTGTTGTGTAGTAGAAATTGCTCGGGCAAGGTAAATGTAAAGAACTAATCATTGGTTCTAGTCTTTAACTATTTTGTTGGTCTCTACTCACCCTCCTGAGTAATTTTGAAAAAGAATTTATTTTGTTTATGCTTTGCATTTCAGTTGTTGCTAGTTGAGTATGTATAAAATAGGAAAAGAAAACCCCTGAGGTTCATAAACTGAGAATCCATAGCACGCAGAAAACTTTGAGAACCTGGTATATGCATAAGAAAAGTTTTGAAGGAATTTTTTAGTTTTAGAAGCAGAAGTTAAGAAAGTCAAGTTCTTTGTGGGTTGTAATGTATGGGAGTATTATGGTCTAAGCAGAAATCTTCTAAAGATCTTGGTTCTGTGGATGGCTTGATATGACCTTTAACCCTGTGTGTCTTTTTTGAGATACAATTGATTATGGAACCTAGATCTCAAGTGCTTGTAATGATTAAGGTGATACAATATATGAAGTTGTATACCTAGGCACTCCTGGCTCATAGTTTGTAATCATACATACCTTTTTAAAAAAAAATTAAAAAAAATTTTTTATTAGACAGTAAGAACTATCTAGGCTAGTCAGTTCTTTGACATTTGGAGGTATTCAAAGTTCAGTAGGCTGTGGAAGGATTCAAGCATAAACTTGGTAGTCAAACTGAAATAACTCCACGTCCCATCTAAGAATTATCCTTTTACCCAGTTAAAAAAAGACATCTTAATTGCATATTACATTAGCAATATGGTTTGCCATTTTTTTCCAAAACAACTTTTTTTTGTCCCACAAAAAAAAAATCCCTTTGCTGCATGTCTTTATTGTTAAATCTTGCCAACTTTATTTTACTATTATTATTATTTTTTTTATCTTGCCAACTTTAAAGCCAACCAGAGACATAAGTTTTTTAATGTTGGGGAAAGTGTTGAAGGAAATTCCTGATAGGCACAACAAGGTTTTAAGAATCATGGTTGACCTGTCTTCATTTTAAGACTAATACAAAATCTTTGCAGAATGAAAGCCAGTGTTGTAGATTTTACAAAGTTTGATGAGGAAAGTAGGTAATGTCTGTTATGTGCTTGAAGGAATGAGCTCTGGGCAGTGGTGGAAGCACATTCATTGTTGACTAGGACTTAGGAATATTTTTGTCAGATACCTGATTTGATGGGCTGTACCTTAATGTCAATTTAAAAAAATTTTTTTTTAAATTTTTATTTATTTATGATAGTCACAGAGAGAGAGAGAGAGAGAGGCAGAGACACAGGCAGAGGGAGAAGCAGGCTCCATGCACCGGGAGCCTGACGTGGGATTCGATCCCGGGTCTCCAGGATCGCGCCCTGGGCCAAAGGCAGGCGCTAAACCACTGCGCCACCCAGGGATCCCCCTTAATGACAATTTTAAAGACCTATTAGAGGAATATTTATATCTACAAATAGCTTCTGTGTATATTTATTTTTTATGACTCTTATTTTTTGTTTTCTGTTGCCTTTAGATAGCGTAAATTGTAGCAACATGTTCTGTTACTATGTTCTGTATTACTGTCCCATTGTGTTGACAGCTGTGTAGACTACCGAGTACTGAGATGACTAACTAAAAAAGACAGTATTCTTTCTACTACTGTTTCATTAACAATGCTTATGCTTAGAGTTTCTCCTGTGTATTTAGCTAAAATTTCTCTGTTGATGAATTTCATCATTTTTCAGTGGAGCTGTAAAATGTCTAATTGCTATACTCTCTTTAACTTCTGGTCTTTGAGAGTATGATTACTCCTCAGAATTTTTTTTATATTTGTCCTAAGCTTTTTTACTCTTTGCAGAAGTCTCATTTTTCAGGTCCTTAAATCATCTTCCTTATTCTTTTCAGTTAAGCTTGGAACTCTAATAAGGCTCTAATTGGGATCTGTTGGTTGTACGTAGAGTATAAAAATGACTTAGTTACCACCTCCAATTTTTGGCAACTCTGTTATGTGAGTATCAGCTAATGATCTACTGTGACCCTTAGTATATTTATGCATTTCCTAATTTGTTTTCATGAATTGTTTTGTTCAGTTCTGTGTTTGACAGGTTTCCATTATTGAATAATTTCTGATTTATTACTCTGACATTCTAAGAAGCCTTTTCCAAATTACCTCTAAAGAGCTGTAGTTCTCTCTTTTGCTTCTCTCTTGCCTATTATCTTCATGGCTTTTGCTTCTTTGTATTCTAACCGGGCATGTCATTGACTATGAGTCTTTTTTTTTTTTTTTTTTTTAATTTTTATTTATTTATGATAGTCACACAGAGAGAGAGAGAGAGGCAGAGACACAGGCAGAGGGAGAAGCAGGCTCCATGCACTGGGAGCCTGACGTGGGATTCGATCCCGGGTCTCCAGGATCGCGCCCTGGGCCAAAGGCGGGCGCTAAACCACTGCGCCACCCAGGGATCCCTGACTATGAGTCTTTAGAGAATACCACTTGATCATGTTTCCCCTTTATTTAGCATTCTTTAACTATCAAACACTCCAGTCCACATTCTGGCGTAAATAATTTTTCAGAATTAGTGGATGCTTGACTATCGTTTTGTTAGGGCATGCAGCTAAGTGATGAGAAGTCAGACAGGGGACTTCTTGTCTATTTTATCTTGTAGACTGCTCATCAGTATAACAGATATTATTGTAAATGAAAAGAGTAGCACAGTATTAAGTGCTATAGGAATTCCAAAGGAAAGGATAACATGATAAATGATGTCTGGGATGGGATAGTTTTCAGGTCAGGGATGGGATTTGTACTGTGCCTTGAAGAAAGGGTTGAGTATTAGTGAGACAGTCTACCTTTACCTGGCCTCATGTTTCTAGTCAAAGGGACTGCCATGGAAAGAGGAGAGACTTAATGATTGGTGAGTTGGGGAGAACAAAGATTCTCAATGCAGCACCTGCTGGGCATCTGTTCAGAGTCAGCTACATTTGGCTTTTTCTGCCTTAAAAGACCTGACCCTGCTGGGATGGCTTGGAGTTGTCTAGCTGTGCCAATGACTAGCTAGAGAAGTCTGGCTAATTCTTATCATAGATCTATAGCCATTTTCTTTAGCCAGTTTTATCAATAACAAAGATGATATCTTGACTCATCTTGACTTATTTCTCTCTTGATTGGTTGTGAGCTTGGAGAGAGGGTGGAAGGACAAGGTTGGTGGAGGCATAAGGCATTAAAATACTGAGGTGATGAGTAGTGTTGGTTAGTGAGAGGTAAAAATTAAAAGCGGAGATAGAGCCAGACTTTGCAGGGCTGCAGAGCATGGACTTTAATTTGTAGGCTGAGGACACTTACAAATTTTTGAACTCTAGAGTGTATAGAGTCTTGTTTTGGTAATGTAAATCTGATAGTGCTATAGAATGGATTCCTATTTTTATACTTTTTTTTTTTTCAAACCTTCAGTTGGATTCATGGAACTTCTGGCTTTGGAAGTTATGATGTAAGATATTATAAGTATGCTGAAAGCATATGTAGTATATTTTAAAGTCATTCTCCAAAAAGAGTTTAAAGCCCATCATTAAACATCTTTGTATTGCTTGCTTATTGGACATGTAGGAAGAATTTCACCAATTACTCTGGATCGTCTTGTAATGCCTTTGCCAGTTTATGGAACTTCTTTTCTATACGTAGTTTGCTAAGGATCCTTTTTAAAATAATAAATTGATGTTGAATTTTATCAGATATTTTTCTATATGTATTCTGATGATCAGATAGATTTTTTTCCCTTTTATTTGTCAGTATGGTAGATTACATTAATGGAGTTCTAAAATTAAAACAGTTTTGCTTTCTTGGAATAAAGCCAAGTTGATTGTAATGGATTACTTTTTTTTTAAAATATTGTTGAATTCACTTTGCTAATTTCTTGTTTAGGATTTTTACATTTAGTTTTGTGAGATTGACCTGCAGTTTTTGTTTGCAGGAAAATGTGTAAAATGTAACTCCTTGAAATTTCAGAAGGAATCCATGCATTGAGGGACCTTAAAAAAAAACCCAAAAAACAAGTCCCAAATTGGAAATAATAATACATGATGTATGATTAAAAACTAATTAATTAATTGATACAAAAAGGAAGGAACTCTATAAAGAAAGTCTTCCTCTCATCTCAGAAACCCATGTCTCCTGGCCATCTGTTACCAGACTCTGTATGTGTATGTGTGTGTGTGTGTGTGTGCGTGTGTATACCCATACATCCCTCCCATAAATGGTTGCATATTCTACACAGTTTTCTACTTCACTATTTTTATTTAATAATGTACCTTAGAGATACCTTTAGAGTAGCACATAAAGTCTTCCTTATTCTTAAATCTTTTTTGTATTTCATTATAGAATAGGTCATTAGATCCCTATTGATAGACATGTAAATTATTTGGCTCGTTGGTTTTTTGTAGACTAAATTCCTACAATTGGAGTTGCTAAAGGGGTGTGTACATTTTAGATTTTGACAGAAATAGCCAAATTCTCTTCCAAATTGGTTACATCTCTTCACACTCCCAACAGTGTATGAGCATGCCATGGCAAATGTCCGAGAGATCCTGACTACTACAGCACAGGTCACTGGGTTTCTTTGTCATGCCAGTTGCACCCACTCTTCATCCCACCAATAAGTGTATTCATTATTAACTTGATGATCTTGGTGATCTCATAAGCTTTTAGCAAGCAGTGATTTCCTGCTTAAGAGCCTTTAGGGAGCCTTGGAAATGGCTATGTTCTAACATATTATTGTTCTAATGTCTACCTGATCCCAGTCTACCTAACTTATCCCTGTCCCTTCTCTTTGCTCCTCCTTTTCCAGATCATAGTGTAGTGGGATAGTGGAAATAAATTCAGCAAATTCTGGCTTCTGTCTTAGTCTCCTTTCCAGTGCTTATGCTGATTGGAGAGGATAGGGATTGAAGAGATGACATGGAATTAGCTCTTGGAGAATTGGACTCTGTCTGGGCTGTTCTTACCTTTGATTTTGTTGCCCTAAATTAGATTAATTTCTCGAGTTGTGTGCAATCACCCTTTCTTTCCTGAGGGATTATTTATTCTGAAGCATAGGTGTATTCAGGTGATTGATATGTACTCCTAGTTTTGGCCGTCATCTCTTACTGAATTATGAGTCCTTGTAGTTGTAGTCATGGAGGTCTCTCTTGCCCAGAAACTTCTAATATAACTGGCTCCCTCCAATTGGGTACCACATAATTCAATACCCCGAAATCCAAACTCTTTACCTTGAGGTTTGAAAGTCTCCAGTGTTAATCTGTTCCTTTAGTAAATCACCTACTTCCTTATTTTGAAGTGCATTCCATCTGCACCACCTGAGAGGTTCTTGGAAATGCAGAATCTCAGGTCCTACCCCAGATCTGTTGAGTCAGAACTAGAATTTTAGCTAGATCTCCAGTGTTTGGTGTGTGCCCAGTGCAGTTCGAGAAGCACCAATCTATTTCACTTTCTCACCTTCCCTCTGTACCTTGCCATCATCACCTTAACTGGGTTGTCATTTTCTGAACGTGTTCTTTACTTCCCCAGTAGCTGCCTTTCCTCAAATGATACCGTTTTCCCCACAAATGTCTTTTTCTGTCAACTTCCTTCTGTTTTTCCTTCCATTCATTCAGTTTATTAGGATCCTTAAAATGTGCTAAGAACTATGATTTGGATTGGTTTCAGACATCATTGATAGTGTAGTTTCTGCCTACGGCTGCTACCAATTCTCTGGAGGACTGCTTAGCAGTACATATCAAGAGTCTAAAGTGTGCTTTTTATTTGACCCCAAAATTCTACTTATAGGAGATTTTCCTAAACTAATAATCAGAGGAGAATGTAAAGAAATGTGAAATGGATAGAAAGTTGATCACTACAACATTACTTATAATAGTAAGAATTGATAAATTAATAAATTGTGTTACAGTTATATAGCAGACTGTTACATAGTCAAGAAACTGAGATGCATATGTATTACTGAAATGAAAATATGTTAGCTTTATATTACCAATACAAAATATATTATTAAAAATGCATGTTTAGGAGGACCTGAATGGCTCAGTCGGTTAAGCATCTGCCTTCGGCTCAGGTTATGATCCTGGGGTCCTAGGATCAAATTTTACATTGGGTTCCCTGTCCAATGAGGATCCTGCTTCTCTTTCTTCCTCTACTCCTCCCTTCCTCTGTCAAATGAATAAATAATGCTGTCTGTCAAATGAATAAATAAAATCTTTAAAAAAATGCATGCTTTAATTCTTGTACTCCAAAGACTTATAGTTGACTAAGTAAGAGATATATAAACCAAATAATATAGAAATACAAGTATAGTAATGATGACAGCCGCAACTAACATCTGTTGTGTATTTATAATGTTCTGGCCTCTGTTCTAAGGTCTTCATATATATTATCTTCCTTTATCCTTGCAAAAATCCTATAAAGTCAAGACTGTTGTTACTTCCACATGAAGAAATTATGTTATTTTCATAGATTTTAATATTTTCCAATACGATGGTTAAAAATTGGCGACTTTGGTTTTAATTTGTACTTCATTGATTATTAGCAAGTTTGAACATCATTTAGTGTATATTGGTCATTGGTATTTACATTTCTCAGATCATTTTTATCTTCTGCTTGTTTCTCTGTTGAGTATATCTTTTTCTTATGGGTCTGTTGGAATTTGTTGCATCTTCATTATTTAAATATATGTTGCAAATATTTACTCCCAGCCTATGCTTGTCTTTTACCTTGTTTACATTACCTTTTATTGTTTGTCTTTACTGTCAGACTTCTGGTTGTCATTCTTGATTTTTATTTATTTTTTATTTTATTATTTATTTCTTAAAAAGTTTTTATTTATTCATGAGAGAGAGAGAGAAAGAGAAAGGCAGAGACACGGGCAGAGGGAGAAGCAGGCTCCATGCAGGGAGCCTGATGTGGGACTCGATTCCCGGTCTCCAGGATCACACCCTGGGCTGCAGGCGGCGCTAAACCGCTGCACCACCGGGGCTGCCCAATTCTTGATTTTTGATAGTGTCTGCTTGCCTTTAGCCCTTCACCCTAATAAACTGTTGAGAGTCTTAACCAACTTAGAAGAGAACAAGATTTACTCCCAGTTGTTCATATGCAAGAGCCTTGAAATGTTCTCCTGATTAGTGTATATATATTTAATTGCATGGACCTTTGAACATGTATACTTTTAATCATTCTGAAAATCTGTTTTCTGTTATCTCAATATGTATTTGCTGGATTATTATGTTTCAGATAAGGGAAGTGTTACACTAATAATACCACCATCTCCTTATATTTTTAACTAATTTGCTCTTGTACAAAAAGATGATTTGTTCTCAGCTCCCCCAGACAAAATTAAGGATCTGTAATCACTCATATCAGTAGTCTTCACTCATAAATTTATATGAGCTACCAACCTCAGTTAACCAGATTTTACTATATGTCTGAGTAAAATGTATAGGTAAATAATAAAGAGTTTATCATTATTTGGAACTCTGCTTTTATTTTTCCACAGGAACAAATCAGTTTCTAGGTTTCTTTTTTTTTTCTTTTTAAGATTTTATGTATTTATTCATGAGAGAAAGAGAGAGAGAGAGACACAGAGACACAGGCAGAGGGAGAAGCAGGCTCCATGCAGGGAACCCGACGTGGGACTTGATCCCAGGATTCCAGGATTACGCTCTGGGCCGAAGGCAGGTGCCAAACCACTGAGCCACCCAGGGATCCCCAGTTTCTAGGTTTCCAGCAAGCCCAATCAAGTATTCTTAAAATTAACTCTTTTTTTTAAAAAAAAGATTTTATTTATTTATGAGAGAGAGAGAGAGAGGCAGAGACACAGGCAGAGGGAGAAGCAGGCTCCACACAGGGAGCCCGACGTGGGACTCAATCCCGGGTCCCCAGGACCACATCCTGGGCTGAAGGCGCTAAACCGCTGAGCCACCCCGGCTTCCCAAAATTAACTCTTAATACTTAGTAAAGCACTAAGTATTATTTGAGCTCAGCCTAAAAAAAATATAGCTTATCACATGATTTTTATATTCCAATTATAGATGTAAAAATAGAACAAGCCTCTAATCTGCAGAAGCTCTCCTGATCTAGACTGTGGGGTATGTGGGTAGGTGGGTGGGAGGAGGGTATATGTAAATGTCTTTACAACTATAAAAGTGAGGATACCTCTCAGTGAATCATTTATTCTCCAGTGTTCTGTATTTAAGAACAAAGGTAATTTGCATTCACTCATTATTCTTTAGCTCATGCATTGTCTGTTGAAAATCCGTGTTTGTGAGGGTGACTTGCCTTTTGTAGCCCAAAGCCTGCTTATTCTTCCCTTTGACTTTCCGCAATGGAGGGCAGCAAGGTGAGTCTATCTCTGCTCTGGAGTTCCTGCCACCGCCTCCCCCTTTAGGCCAGCTTCCCTGACCCCATCCCTGGAGAAGCCCCAGAACCCCTACTTGCCTTGCCCCAGGGGAGTATGCATTCAGGAAATGGGCTGAGTGAGTGGACAACAGCTGGTAGCAAAAGAATGGACCTCCGGGGCTTTTTAAAAAGCCATGAATTCAGCTCTTGTCTTTGTGAACACACAGTAAAAACCAGGCTTGGGAGCAGGGCTAGATAGTGATTAGGTGAGGAGCCGAGTTCTCCTTTTGGCCACTGTCTTCTCTTTGGTCTTGTAGTCCATTTCCTGCTTTGCTCTTTAGTTTTGATGCTGTTTTTTAATGGCTTTCTGTTACCTTGTTTATCTCCTGACTGTTTTTGGCCTCTCTCTACTCTTGAGAGGCCCTCTGTCCCAATTTCCCTTGGTGCTGTTACTGATTTTGAATATCTAACCTATTAGCTTGTCAAAATAGTAGGGGCTAGTTATAGGGGAATTGTAAATTCCCGCCCATCAATTGGGCCATCCTCTTCTCAAACACGAGTGTTTTTTCTGCTTGTTCATAGGCAGGCATGTGCCAGTAATCTTTTTAAATGGAAAGATGCTACACATGATAAGCTTTGAATATCTCTATTTATAGCCATATAAATGGAAGGAATGGATGGTTTTATTTTTGGTGTTTCAGCAATACAAATTTCTTAGTTTTAGTGGAATAATGGAGTATATTTGAATGAACTATAATAACAAGGAAAATATTAGTGGAATAACAATTCCTTAATAAGTCTTGTGATTATTTCATTAACAACTCATTTGTACTTCAAAGCACAAAAGGTATATTCATGGAAAAAATATGAATGTGAGTCCTTGGTTTTTTGATTGCATAGATGTAGAAATAATTATAGAATAAAAAGTGTGCACTTCTGTATATATATATATATATATGTGTGTATATATATATATATATATTTGTCTGTGTGCTTGTTATCAGTTTCTATGGCTGCTGTAACAAAGTACTGCAATGTGGTAGCTTAAAACAACAGGAATTTATTCTCTTACAGTTCTAGAGGCCCAAAGTCTGAATGAGTTTTAGTGGCTAAAATGATGGTGCCAGCAAGGTAGTGGTTCCTCTAGAAACAAGGGAGGATCAGTTTTCTTGCTATTTCCAGCCTCTAGAACTGCCATTTCTCACATTCCTTACAAGGGGCATTTGGACCCTTCACTGCTCTAATAACAGTACTGTTTCTCTCATTCTTGCTTTCCTCTGACTTTCTTCTTTTTTGTATCAAACCTTGGCCCACCTGAGTAATCCAGAATAGTTTCCTTATATCAAGAAACTTAATCATGTCTTCAAAGTCTTTGCCATATCAGGCTGCATTCACAGATAGCAGGGATTAGAACGTGGATATGCTGGCCTGTTGCAGTGAACATACATGTTTGTGTCTGTTTAAAATTCTCTGGGTCCTCTGAGCCAGTCTATAAGCAAGTACACCCTAGTAGCAATGAGCATACTCAATCACCCAAAGTCCAGTTCTTGTATCCAAATACTAAATAATATCTTTCACTGAAAGGGACTTTTTTTTTTTTTTTAAAGAAACAGCTGATTGTAGGGAGAAGCCTGGAATGTCCTGTTGTACCAGAAAATAAAGTGGTACTCATGGAATAGTGGAGATATGTCCAGAAAAAGAGAGGCCAGGTAGAAATTCCACTGGCCAAAACCAGGCAATCTGAGCTTTGAAGTAAATAATGAAAGTAGATTACAGCCCACCGAATAAAATAGTAAATTCAGCCTTTACTGATAAAAATAAATTTATAGGTTGAAAATTTGATGAGGAGCAGGGTATTTACATATTTTCTAAGTATTTTTCTACAGCATAATAATTAATTACAAAGAGAAAAAGTTGCGATTGTCAGTGGAAAAGCCTGGCAGATCAAAGTGAATAAGATTAATAGGTAAGTGGGACAAGTTAAATTTGTGCCCCCTGGAGGATGGATGCAAAGAGCAGAATGGCATCACTTCTATGATATTATATGGAAGATGCATAGTGTGAATTTAATCATGAGGAAAGGTAAAGACAAACCCAAGGTGAAGAACATTCTACAAAATAACTGGACAGTAATTTTCAAAAAGTATCATAGCTAGGAAAATTAAGGAATATAATTTAATGTAATAGTGGGGTCTAATGGCCAGTTGGTAGTTCTAAATTTCACTGTATGAGGACCTGGTTAGCTACTTACTAGTGGACCCTTGATTTAATTATGTAGGTCTTTCTTGAGCTGATTACATTCTGCAGAGAAAGCTCTTTATCTATTTGCCTGCCTGCAAGGTAGACTCTAGGGTGCAGCCAGCATTTTACAGCCTGGGTGGGAGAAGAAGACTAAGCATCTTAACGTTTAGCAAATAAATCCCCATTTCCACTATAGTATCTTGTGTCATTTGTGCCTGGTGTCCCTCAGCCGGAGGTGTTCTTCAAAAAAATGTCTCTAGTGAATGCAACTCCATTCTTTTGCCTGGGTTAGGGAGGGACCTTTGCCCATTGAAGTGGGGGTAAGGAACTGGGGAACTGATAGTTCTTTTTTACTAATTCTGCTTGTTTTAGCCACTCCTCTCTCCACCTTCCCCTCCCCTTGGACTGTGAATACTGTGTGGTGTGACTTTGGTTCTGTTCTCTCTTGACAGAATGTAAGGTACTTGTTATACTAAATAACTTCCTTTTTGCTCTTAGCTCTTTCAGCCTTCCCCAATGTGGTAGTTGTCTAGGTTGCCATAGTAAGGTACCTCAGAGTGGGTGGTTTAGACAGCAACAGATTTGGAGGCTAGAAGTCTGGGATCGGGGTGTCAGCAGGGCTGGTTTCTTCTGAAAGCCTCTCTCCTTGGCTTGCTGATGGCTGGCTTCTCCTTGTGCCTTCATATGGTCCTAATCTCCTCTTCTTATAAGAACACCAGTCATATTGAATTAGCATCCACCTTAATGATCTTATTTTAACTTAATTACTCCTTTAAAGACAGTCTCCAAATAAAGTCACATCTAAGGCACTGGACTTCAACATATCAATTTTAGGGGACACAGTTCACCCCATAACACCTACCTAATTGACTGTTGCCTTTTGCAGCATTAGTACTCAGCCCTGCCTGCATGTAAGATGGCATGCACAATGCCTTGTATCCACAGGCCTGATTTCTGCTGGGCAGTGGGAGCAGATGAGATTGAAGGATCAAGTATGAGGTGTGAATGTTGGAACCAAGTATTTGTTCTTCATGAGTTCTGAAATACTGTTTTTAAAATAAAATACTTTATTTTAGCTTTTAATCATCTCTGGCTTAAAGCATTTATAATATTCAGCTCTAACTGACTAGGAGGCTCTCATATGCTCTGAACCCCACGGTGAAATTGAAATGATAAGGAAATGAAAGAACATACAACACCCTCCTCAAACTCTGCTCTCAGCCCCTATTCCACCCTTCTCTTCCTCTGGCCGCATCCGTCTCCTCCCAAATCAAACTGCTTTTACATCTAAAATTTTCTTGCTGCTTTCGGCTTCTCCTCTTGATGTTTTGTAGCTAGACAATTAGAAGAATTATTTTACATCATGTGTTTCTCATGTGCCTAAGATCGGCGATTCAGCAACATCCCGAGAGTTGGATAATGTAATAGAAAATTCTTTGCAAATTTGAAAAGCTATATAAAAAGTAAGATTGAGATTTTATTTGTCCTGTCCATATAACAGTGGACTCGCATCTTTAAATGCTGGGCCTGTTTTGATAATCATGTCATTGTAATGTTATCACAGGGGATTTGTGTTATTCCTCCTTAATGTAATATTTGTGAAGGTGGCTCAGAAGTGTGAAGAATCTTTGTGCTTCAGAATTTGAAGGGATTTTAGAGATAAATATGAATAACATTCTTTATCAATAGAGAAGCTAAAGTCCAAAGATAAGCATTAGTGTGAGATTGAGTGGAAATTCCTGGTGGGATTAAAGTCTAGATCATCTAACAGTCCATTTGCTAATGTTACTTCATATCCCATACTTCTTAATGCAATTTATGTTTCTAAATGACTGATAAAAATAAAAGATCTATTTTATTCAATTAGTAATACAGAGGGAAATGTGGACTGAATTATATGGGGCTTCCTTCAAGTTGCTCATTTCAAATACGATTTTTCAGAGACCTGCAAAAATTATTGTAGAGATGGGTACTTGTTTATAACACTTGGCATGGGAATAAGGTGTATATATATATTGATGTATATAATTTTATATGTATATAAAATTAGGTAGAATGAATTTTATTTCACTAGGCAAGGTGGAGGAATGTTAATGCTTTGATTCAGGTTTGAAAGTTGGGTTTTAGGATCCCTCATAATTGTCAGAGTGTAGGGTGCTTTATCAGAGTGGAACCTTTTAGTGTATTTAATTCTGGGTAAAGCATCCCTTTAAAAAATATTTCTCTTCTCTACAGTCTGAATATACTTTGAACACCACTTTACTTCCAAACTGTAGCACAGATGTGCTCTGTGAACTGGAGTCAGCATCTCCCAGGAACTTTTTTAGAAATGCAGAGTCTCAGGAATCTCAGGCACCACCCCGGACCGGACCTGCTTAATCTATATATTAACAATATATTCCCACGTGATTCATATATACAAGAAAGGATGAAAAACATTGGTCTAGGACAGTGACTCACAAAATTCAATCCCTGGAGCACCAGCATTAACACTGCCTGTAGCATTATTAGAAAATGCAAATTCTCAGGCCAAACATCCAGACCCACTGAAACAGAAACTCTGGGTGAATCCAAAGTACATGTTTTAACAAGGCCTGTTGATGATGCTAATTCATGCTGAAGTTTGAGAGCTTCTCTAGAGCAATGTGTTTGCACCAGTTTGATTGTGATTTACGATGAGATACACATTTTACATCATGCTCTGACACACACACACACACACGTTCATGTGCACATGCACACAGTAACTTAGAAATTTTATAAAGCAATGCTTATCTTACTGCAATAGTAAGATATCATAGTCTGGTATTTTCAGTTTTATTTTTTTAAATATATATGTGTGTATAAATTTATTTATATAAAAACCTGATCGAGTCACTAATGGGTGATGAGATGCACATTGAGGAACAATGCTATTGAAGCAGGGCCTCTTCTTTTTTATTTGTTTTATTTCATTTCATTATAAGTCTACTCTTTAATCACCATCATGTATTTCCCCGGTCCCACCACCCACCTCCTCTGTGGTAGCCATCACTTTGTTCTCTATAGTAAAAAGCAAGGTCTCTTCTTTTGTGCCATCGCCCTTTTCGGCAGTCCGGTAATGCTCTGGATCTCTTGTCAGAATAATGCTTTCTAAGTACATTTAATAATATACGTGGAGCTTCAGGAAAACTAGTGATAGTATTTAACAGATGTTTAATGATTTATATTTAACAAAATATTAAACAAATTTGTGATATGGTAATACATTTCTTTATTCATAATTAAATTTAGTGGTGGATCTAGTAACTACTATCATTTCAAAGTAGGGATGAATGTAAATTGTGTTTTAAGATATCTGCAGTAACCATTATATGGTGTGAAAATGGTTGTGATTTCCATTGGTAACAAAGTTGCAGCTACTGATAATAATACTGTGGTTCATTGCATATGTTCATATTTGAAAAAAAAAATGCTACATTTCGGCTTAAGGTAAGTGAAAATAAAGATGGAATTTTTTTCCCCCTTCAGGAACTTCAGGTTTCCTGAATTCTATTGATAGGCCGTTATGGAACTGAGGTGTGGAGGTTCCTCAAACAGTTAAAAATAGACCTGCCCTACGACCCAGCAATTGCACTGTTGGGGATTTACCCCAAAGATACAAATGCAATGAAACGCCGGGACACCTGCACCCCGATGTTTCTAGCAGCAATGGCCACGATAGCCAAACTGTGGAAGGAGCCTCGGTGTCCAACAAAAGATGAATGGATAAAGAAGATGTGGTTTATGTATACAATGGAATATTACTCAGCTATTAGAAATGACAAATACCCACCATTTGCTTCAACGTGGATGGAACTGGAGGGTATTATGCTGAGTGAAGTAAGTCAGTCGGAGAAGGACAAACGTTATATGTTCTCATTCATTTGGGGAATATAAATAATAGTGAAAGGGAAAATAAGGGAAGGGAGAAGAAATGTGTGGGAAATATCAGAAAGGGAGACAGAACATAAAGACTCCTAACTCTGGGAAACGAACTAGGGGTGGTAGAAGGGGAGGAGGGCGGGGGGTGGGAGTGAATGGGTGACGGGCACTGGGTGTTATTCTGTATGTTAGTAAATTGAACACCAATAAAAAAAAAAAAAAAAAAAAAAAAGAACCCTTAAGGGCTGAAGAGGAATGTTCCTTTAGAGAACAGTTTTCAGGCTTTAAATTGAAACTGTGCCAAAAAATGATCTTTCTGTAATTTCTTAAAACTGGTACTTCATTGATGGCATCTTTTCTTGTTTTTTAGAACCGTAGTAATGGATTTTGTCTTTAGGATTTTCTTTTCTGTTGTTTTACTGAGACCTTAAGAGGTCACCTGGAAGCACAAATCCAAGCTATTGATAATGTCCCTTCTCCAGTCTCCCTGGTCTCAGTACATGGACCCAGTAGCTTAGGCCAGATTCCTGAGAGTCATGGGTTCTGGATTAATGATTTGAATCCACAATTTATAAACTTGGACAAGTAACTTACCCACTCATTGCTTCTTTCTGTATGTGGGGTGATAGTAGTGCCTACCTCACAGGATGGTTCTGAGTGTTAAATGAGATACCCCATGTATTGCATTAGCATCACCTAGTCCAAGCTTGTTCTGCTGGCCACATGACAGACCAGTAAGTCAAGGGCAAGATGTTGGGGTAAGGAAAGCACTTCTATTCAGAAAACCAGTGAACTGATGGTAGACTAGGACTATTGTCCCAAAGAGCCATCTCCCCAGGCGTGAGATTTGAGATTTTTTATGTTAGGAAGAGGGGAAGTGGGAGAGGGTTGGAGTCCAGAGGTGACTGATGTCTCTAGATATCTGAAGGAGGTTGTGTAACTTCTTTGTCCTTGGTCAGTTGATCTTTGCATACAGAAATCTGGTCATGTCATTCCGTAAATCTTGAACAGAGCATACTCATTTTTGTACATACTTTCTTATCTCCCTGGGTGAGGTAGATGGAAAACAGTTTTGCAAATCTTAGCTGTAACATGCCCATGTGCAGGTTACAGTAAGCAGAAGTTTCTAAGCTATAGGTCACAGTATCAAGGGAAATAGAAGCAATATGGACATGCGAAGTTTCTCTCTGCTGCATCAGAGCAGTGATTTGCCAGGACTAAGTGATTAGCAAATGTTACTCATTTTAATTATCCCTGATTTCTCCTTTTCTCTCATTCTTTAAATCCCAATTTATCAGAAAATTTATGTAGAACCTCCCTACAAAATATATTTAAAATTCATCTACTTCAGCCAATTTTCATGCCATTGTTCTACTCTAAGCCTCCATACTCTCTAACTTGGACTCCTAACTGTTGCCTGCTTCCTCTGGATGCATTTCAGTCCATTTTCCTATAACAATCAATATTCTTTTAAAAGCTTAAATGAATGATTTTTAAAAAATGTTAGTGAATCACTGTATATTACAAACCCTTTACTGGCTTCCCAGTAAACCTTTCTTTGACCTACACACCTTGTGTATTTGGTGCCTGTCTCCTCTCTACTGTTACTTTCTGCTGTGTTATTGTCCTGGCCAGTCACTAAAGTTTCCCATTTACCCACTATTCTGTAGTCACGTTGGCTTTTCAATCATTCCAGTAGCCTAACCCTTTCATGCTTAAAGTCATCCTGTATGACCCTCCCTCTGCTTGGATGGAGGTTTCTGGCCCTTCCTAGCCTCTCATTGTTCTCATCTCTGCAAGCATTCATTCCTCAGAATGCCTTCCTTAACCACTCTACTTAAATTAGGGCACCATATTCCTCTTCTACCAGTCTGAAGCTCCCCAAATACATTAAAACGTTGCTATTTCCTCTGTGCTGGGGAAAAGGATGATTAAGATCCTGTAATTATCAAGCATGTAACTCCAAGAGGAGCATGCACCTTTACCAAAAAGATAAATTTTACACATTATAAACATTAAGTGATAGTAGAGCTATTTTAAGAAATAAATTGTTATCTCAAAATTGTACAACTGGCTTTTTGATATTGGTATTAAAGAACAAAGAGAAGCCTGCTCATTGAACTGGTCTGCAGTAGCGTGATAGAGTGAATCAGAACTTCATCATGGGCTTTCTCACTACTGTCAATCATTTCTGCTCCAAAGAATATAATAGAAATAATAAAATTTCCCTCTTTGAAGTAGTTTCCTGGTTGCCAATAAAACCCTTTGTGTTTCTCTCAAAGTGAATGGTCAAGTATGCTACTTAGACATGAGAAAGGAAGGTGTCTCATGACTGGAAGGGTGGAAGCCAGTGAGGGCAGTGTCTGGATCCTGGTTGATTTTTGAATTTGGGGTAAAGTGGCAGAAGAATGGGTCCCTGACTGAACTAGGTCAGGTTTCTCTGTGTTTTCCAGCTTCTGCCTTGTTACTGATTTTTAATTAATCCTGGGCCAGAGAAAGGAGGCATTTCTGATTCTTGGCAGTTGCCTAAAGCAGCCAGTAAGAAGGTCATAGGAATTCAGAACCATGATGTGAACCACTTTCACTGTTACTATTGTAGTCTTTCAAATAGAGGACTTGAAGGGATTTCAAAGAACAATGGGACAGATGCTTAAATTTAGGACAATTAGTGGGATGCCTGGGTGGCTCAGCGGTTAAGCATCTGCCTTCGGCTCAGGGCTTGATCCCGGTCTGGGGATCCTACTTCAGGCTCCCTGTGAGGAGCGTGCTTCTCCCTCTCTCTATGTCTTTGCCTCCCTCTGTGTCTCTCATGAATAAATAAATAAAATCTTTAAAATAAATAAATTTAGGACAATTAGTATAAATGGGATGACTGGCACTTCTGCTCTATGCCCCATGTTTGGCTGAATGGTGTTCCTTATTATAAAAATATGGTCTCTTTTTGGGGAAAGACTACTTTTTGTTGGCATATTTTAGTAGAACCCATGCACAAATATTCCTGCTATGTGCTGTGGGGTAATGGTAATCATTTGGAAAATGATGCATCTAAAAATAAAATACAGTTTTCTAATTTTACAGAGAAGTAACATGAATTTAATTAAAAAAATTCCAGCAACCCGCAGCTGATCTCATATTCAATGGTGAAAAGCCAAAAGCTTTTTCTTTAAGAGTAGGAACAAGACAAGGATGCCAACTCTTGTCACTTTTATTCAACATAGTATTGGAAGTCTTAGCTGCAGCATATAGTCAAGAAAAAGACATAAAAGGCATCCACATTGGTAAAGAAGAAGTAATACATCACTATTTGCAGATGACATGGTATTACATATAGAAAACCTAAAGAGTCCACTAAAAAACTATTAGTACTGATAAGTGAATTCAGTAAAGTCGCAGGATACAAAATTAATATACAAACATCTGTACAGTAATAATGAACTAGCAGAAAGAAATTAGGAAAATGATCCTATTTACAATAATATAAAAAAGAAGAAAATACTTGGGAATAAATTTAACCAAGGAGGTGAAAGACCTGTATTGAAAACTATAAAACATTGTTGAAAGAAATTGAAGATGACACAAATAAATGAAAAGATATATTGCAGTTATGGACTGGAAGAATTAATGTTGTTAAAATATCCATACTAACCCAAAACAGTCTACAGATGCAGTGCAGTCCCTATCAAAATACCAATAGTACTTTTCATAGAACTGGAACAAACAATCCTAAAATTTATGTGGAACCATAAAGGACCCTGAATGGCCAAAGCAGTTTTGAGATGGAAGCACAAAGTCAGAGGTATCACAATCCAGATTTCAGAATATACTTCAAAGCTATGTATGTTACTCAAAACTGTATTGTCTGGGCACAAAAATAGACATGTACATCAATTGCACAGAGTAGATAGCTCAGAAGTAAACCCACGCTTGTATGATCAATAAATCTATCATAAAGGAGGTAATACACTGGGGGAAAACAGTCTTTTTAATAAATAGTATTGGGGCAACTGGACCACTTTTCTTATACCATACACAAAAATAAACTCAAAATGGATGAAAGACCAAAATATAAGACCTAGAATAAAAAAACTCATGAAGGAAAACATAGGCGGTCAACTCTCAGACATTGCCTTTAGCAATATTTTTCTGGGTCTGTCTTCTCAGGCAAGGGAAACAAAAGCAAAAACCAACTATTGAGACATAAAAAGCTTCTGCACAGCAAAAGAAATTAACAAAACAAAAAGGAAAGCTACTGAAAGGGAGAAGATATTTGCAAATGACATATCTGATAAGGGGTTAATATCCAAAGAAACTCATCCAACTCAACTTGAAAAAAAAAAACAAATAATCTATTAAAAATTGGGCAAAGCACCTAAATAGACATTTTTCCAAAAGAAGACAAACACATGGCCAAGAGACACATGAAACTATGTTCAACATCACTCATCAGAGAAATGTGAATTACAATCACGAGATATCACCTCATACAGTCAGAATGACTAATGACTATTATCAAAAAGACAAGAAATAACAGTGTTGATGAGAATGTGGAGAAAAGGGAACCCTCATGCACTGTTGGTGGGAATGTAAATTGGTACAGCTACTATGAAAAACTGTGGAGGTTCCTCAAAAGATTAAAAATAGAAGTAGTGTGTAATCCAGGAATTCCACTTCTGGAAGAAGAGAACAGAAACACTGATTTGAAAAGATACATGCACCCTTGTGTTTATTGCAGTGTTACTTCCAATAGCCAAGATATGGAAGCAACCCAAGTACCCATCCACAGATGAATGGATTAATAAGATGTGGTATATATGTACGAGGGAATGATACTCAGCCATAGAAAAGATGGAAAGCTTGCCATTTATGATAACATGGATGGACCTAGAATGTATTATGTAAGTGAAATAAGTAAGACAAAGACAAATACCATATGATTTCACTTATATATAGAATCTAAAAAACAAATCAATGAACAAACATACTCAGAAATACAGATAAGTGCAGAGAACATAAATGTAGAGAACAAACTGGTGGTTGCTAGAGAGGTGGGGGCTGGGAGGATGGCCCAAGTAGGTGAAGGGGGTTAGGAGGTCAAACTTCCAAATAAGTAAGTCACAAGAATAAAAATTACAGAATAGGGAATATAGTCAATATTGTTGGAATAACTTTGTATGGTGACAGGTGGTAATGACATTTATGGTGATGAGCATTTTGTATCACTATTGTATACCTGAAACTAATATGTTGTATGTCAACTATATACTTCAATTAAAAAAAAATATTGTACCATAGTTCTGCTCCCCACGAAGCCAGAGTTTTTGTATTTTTCTTATTCCCCTATAGATGTATGCTTATTTTTCTCTATAATTGCAATCTTGAATTGATCATCTTGTATTTTGCTTTTTGTTGTGTTCTATTTTTCATGTTTCATTTTTAATGGTTGTGTAGAATTCTGTCAAGTAGATATGTCATTATTGCCTAAACATTCTCTTGTGTTTGGTTTGCTTTATGATGTATTTTTTATGATATATTTTAAATGATGTTCTTGTTATGTTTTAATTTTGCAGGCAGAGACATTTGTTTGGGTTAACAATGCATCAGCGCATTCCCAGAGTGTTGCCAAGGCCAAATATGAATTTTTATTTGGCAGATCTGAAGAGAAACCTCCAAATACTAGTAAGTATTTCCTGACTCTCCCCCTTCAGGTAACAGATGTGAAGTGCTACTGAAATTTCAAATATCAGAAACTGAGAATTCTTCAAACCAAGAACTCATTTGAAATTACCCAGAAGAGGCTACAAGAATCACATCCTGTATTTCTTAGAAAGATTGTTTTGAAGAATAATTAAAGTGAGGAGGTTTCAAAGGGATAGGAAGGCAGCAATGAGGGTGGAGAAATACTCAGTAGGTGATAAAGGGGTTATCAGTGTGTTTGGGAGTTACCTCGGAAGGGATGTTGCTTGTAATTAGGAGCCTGGGCTCTGGAGCTAGACCTACTGCATTTGAAGTCCAGCCTTGTAGTTTATGAGGTTCGTGACTTTCAGTAGGCTGATTTGTTGGTGTGTCAGTGCTATTACCTGTAAAATGGGATTATACATGTTATAAAGACAATAGTTACATATGTCTCCGAGTTCTCTTAAGGTTTTAAGTATATTGACATTTATGAAGATATTAGAGCCATGTGTGGCATGTAATAAGTGCTATGAAAGTGTTTGCTGATGTTATTATTTATTGTAATCATCATCCTCATTTCCCTGACCTTTGAAGCTGGGATTTAGATGTACAGTCCTGACTTTCCTCGATTTTATCACTGTCTGACACTGATTTTTGTTTTGGGTAGTCAAGGATTCTGACCTAATATAGCTGTTGTTCAGTTGAAAAAATATTAAATAATAACTGCATTTTTGACTTACATGTTAGATAGGATTATCCCCATAATATTTGGGGATAGCAAGAATGTAGTGCACATGCAGCTGTTTAATAATTTCTTTTATCTTAATAATGAATACTTATTAGACATTTCAATAGTTGAGGACTCTTAATGAAGTATAAATCAGCTTGATTATTTTTTTAAAAATCATTCTGCTTTCATTAAAGTTCTCGAATTTCTATTTATCATTCAGCATAAATACCTAACTATTCTGGGCTTGAGGTTGGGGCACTTAATCATCTATTCACTATTTCTCAGACAGGGAATACTGATTCACCCAAGACTATTTAAAAGTCCTTGACATAGCCTTATCTTTGCTTGTCACATTGTGATTTTGTGCTGATTAAGCTTTTTTTGGACTTTGATAAAAAATTATTTTTACTTCGCTATGTAGAGATAGTATCAAATGTCTACATAGTTCTCTGACTTGGTGGGTGAGTTTGGTTCTTCCTTATTCAGATTTTGAGTATACCTGTATACCTGAGGCAAATCCAAATGAAATTTTAATGACATTTTAAACCTATTTTTATTGGCCTTGGTGAAAATGTTAGTATTATTTGTTTCTAGTGTGAAAGTATGCATACATTTATTGAACAGATATATTTAAAGAACACTTATTATGTGTAGTCACTTGTACTTGACACTGTGAGGGGCAAAGAAGTTAGAATTCTTTGCCTTTAGGAGCTTTTCCTTTGGTCAGGGAGTAACATTTCTGTAAGTGACTAGAGGGAGGGAATGATTACTGTCAGCTGTGACTTCATGAAGCAAGTAGAAGTTGGACTCTTTTGTAAGGGATGACTAGTGTTCTGATTAGTAGGACGTCTGGGGAGGGCATTTCAGGTTGGAAGGGATGATATGAGTAAGGGTATGGTGGCAGAAAATAAAAATTGTTTGAAGGACGGGAAAGAGACTAGCCTGGTTGGTTAACAAAGCATATCAGTAAGAGAGAAGTTTAGCAAGATAATCATTTAAAAAGGGGCAAAAACATGTAGGGCCTTCTACGGCAAGGTAAAGAGTTTGAATTTTATCCAGGTGTGCAAATGAAAGTGGCAAATCTAGATGAATTGATCTGGAAATTGGAATAGAGTAGCAGAAGCTGTTGCTTACCACAGGAGGGTTGTAAGATCATTTTCATATCTTTACGTATCTTTTCATATCTTTACAAAATTTATGGCATATTTTTTTCATTTCAAAAACACTATTGAAGTTTTTTACATAGACTAGTCATCTTTCATCCAAACACTGCCCAAATTTAGAAGACTGTAGGGTAAGGTAGTAGAGAGAATAGGACAGTGTTTTATTTGAATTTGATTGATGGACATACCTCTTTCCACAAAGATTGTTTTTTTCCTTAAAAAAAAAGTGAATTTAATAAGTGATTTAGACTAGGTGCTTCAGAAACAGCCTGCTGGAGAAATGGACACATCCCCAGTCATACTCTGGTGTTGTTGCTTGAGGGGTAGAGCCCTAGTAATGACATAATCAGATCAGGCACAGTCACTTGGTTTGTGATCCCCAGTCAGGCCCAAGGAAAGTGGTGCTGCTACAACAAGAGAAGGCTTAGACTTTGCCATTGAGCAGGGATTTAACAGGAGTTGTAGGTGGGAGGTTCCAGGGAAAACAAGTCAAGATTATTTGCCAACTATAGCTTACCGCGGAGATTTTGAATCAATGACAAGGCTTAGGGTGTTGGATGGGATACAGGAGAACATGTGAATAGTGGGAAGAATCCTTTGGCTTGAAATTAAGATCTAGATTCTCATTATCTGTCCATCAGTATAGTGAAAGGAAACAGATAACTGTGCTTCTCTGGTTTCTGTGTTCCCTCTGCTTCCTGGAGCTGTAGCTTTCAGGAGCTTCTCAAGGGCTAGAGCAGTGGTTGGTACTTGTTGAGAGGCTCTGAGCTATGTATGACATGAGTTGTGATGTGACTTAATGAGGCTGTGAGCTACCAGAGGTAGGTTCCCCTCTTCCATTCCAATCAGCTGTTGGAATATGTGTGAGCTGCATTGAACTTCAAAGAGATAAAAAGAGATATCATAGGAACCTTACCTAGGCTAGCCATAAGGCCTATATGAATTAGTGTTTGGGTGGCAGTGCCTTTCAGTTTTCCCCTGTAGGTTGCCACACTTTGATGACCAGCACAGCTTTTCTAAACTAGCCAAATAACATATAGTTTAACAGGAGGGTGGCTTGGGAAAGCATATTTTTTGATGTGTTTGTAAGGCAGTATCAAATGACCATGGTTGGTTGGTCTTTCTTTTGGTCACAATCTGGAAGGAAAAAATATTTGAGAAAGTCTTTGAAGAAAACTAAGACTCTGTTCCTTAACTTATAGGGAGAACAAGGGACTTATGGAAGTGTGTGAGGAAGTAAAAGGGCCTATAGGATGCTAGAAGGGGAGTCAACTTCTTATATTAACTCTTAGAAGTTGACAAAATCTTACTCCTATATTCTTTATTGATCTATAGACTTTTTAAGGTAAGTAGGTAAAGAAATGCACCTCAGAAATCTTAAAGAACTTGCCCATGGATACATAGTTTAGATGCTTTAGAATGAGATGGAGATCAGAGAGGAGGTGAGGGGCCTGGGGATTGATATTGGTTTTCCAGAGCTCTGAGGGGGGAAACATCACTCACATGGAATGAAATCCAAGGCTGCAGTACAGAGGGGGTAGAGATCCAGGTGTATCTTCACATGATATCTAGAAATGAACACAAAACTGGTGTTCGACTGTTAACCTTAAAAGTAAAAGAGCCTCTTAACTTTACTAGCAAATCAGCTGATTCAGGAATAGTAGAGCGATTGCAGTTTGGGACACGCAAACTATGGTAAAACATAGCAGATCCAAGGAGAGGAACCTTACTTTATAGCGAGAAAGGAAGTTGGAAGGGGCTGCTTTTAACAAAAGTCTGTTGGAAGAAAGTGAGAGCTTAAGGTGGTGACATTTCTCATTGGTTGAGTTGTGGCATTATTGGCTGAGCTTATTGCTGGCCAATGAGAAATTCTTCCTTTTTCCCGCTGGAATCATGAAGTAAGCTTTTTCCTGTTGTGAAACCACAGCGTCTCCCTTCATGTTGAGGTCTGCAGTTGGCCAGTGGTAGAGCATGAGAGCTCCCCTGTTGGCCTCCCCACTCCATTCACAGACTGGGGAAAACCCACAGAGTATTCCCAAAGTAAATGCAAAACCACTGAGAAATCATTTCACAGCTCAGGACGTAGAAAACTCATATTAATAAATAAGTCTGTAATCCATAACATTGATCAACTCACAATAAAATGGTATAAATTGCAAAAAGGAAGGAACTTGCATGGAAGGAAGGGAAGTCCCTAGATGCACAACAAATAGGGTATCAAGACCCAAAGAACTAGAGGCAGTAGAATATTTTGAAATTGTAAAATTGGTTTGTTTAAAAGATAAAAGAGGGGAAAGAAACCATTATGATGAAAGAGCAAAGTATGAAGTAGAGAACACATATTTGAACATGAACCAAATACAACATACAGAAAATAAAAAAATATGTAGATAGGGGAATAAAAAAAAATTCCACAATGTGAGATTAGGTGCACATTATTAAGTTTACATTTGGTGGGGGCTGATGAACTCTTTTTTGAAGCCCGCGTTCCCCCCTGCTTATCAAATGTTATCTATAGAGAAGTAAAAAGAAGGAGAAGAGAAGAACATCAGTAATTCCCAGCAATATGGTCTCATTTTGGTAAAGTTCTCCTTTTTTTCTAAAGATTTTATTTACTTATTCATGACACAGAAAGAGAGAGGCAGAGACACAGGCAGAGGGGGAAGCAGGTTCCAGGCAGGGAGCCCGATGTGGGACTTGATCCCAGGACTCCAGGATCAAACCCTGAGCCAAAGGCAGACGCTCAACCACTGAGCCACCCAGGTGCCCCAGTTCTGATTTTTGTTTGTATGTTCCATACCCTAGAGTGCACAAATGTTTCTTCTTTTCTTGTTTCTTCCTTGTTCAGTAAATATATGAGTGGTTACTCTGTAGCAGACATTGTTATAGGTTTTGGGACTAGAGTAATGAACAAAATTATCCAAATGATATGTGTGTATAATCTGAAACCTATAACTTTTACCCAGTCATGCATGGCCAGAAAAGAGAGTCACCTTCTGTACCACTCTCCATTCCCTTCCTTGAGGCATGCTGCCAACACGGGTCTCCTAATCTCTCTAAACCCCGGGAGCCCTACCCCTCACTGCTCCAAGTGAGGACCCCACCACAGTCTCTTCCAGTTATTCTTCCCAGTGGCAGTGATTGCTGTTTTGACTCATTATTGCTTTTTTATTCAACTTTTTTCTTTTCCTTTTTAAAAAAGCTTTTAGTGTAATTGCCTTGTAGATAATATGCTTACATCTGTATTTCTTATCTACTTGAAACGTATTATTAAAAAATATTAATTCTATAATATGAAAAATCAGAAATTTGATTCATATTATCATACCCCGTAACAAAAGTTGTGTTTTTATTATTTACTTGGTTACAAATATTAATATTTCAAACTTTGTTTCTTCAGCCATCTGTTCTAAAAAGTCATCTCACAACCTTCTATAAAATGAGAATGTAGCACCTCTGCATTTCCCCTTCTGTCTCCCCCTTCCCCATGCTAAGCCTCCATCCAACTCATCTTTACTTCTACAGGAACTGATGGCACAATCTTCTGTTCTGTAATATGACAAAATCTTTTGTGTTTTGCTACACATTGACTCTAAGAATTTAAAACCAGCATCAGCATTAGCAGAATGTTAACATGGTTGGATCTGATGTGAAACAGAAGTAGATCCTGTGTTAGCTGCCTGCCGTTCATGGGGTTGGAT
Organism: Canis aureus; assembly: GCF_053574225.1. Lineage (NCBI taxonomy): Eukaryota > Metazoa > Chordata > Mammalia > Carnivora > Canidae > Canis > Canis aureus. The sequence goes on from NC_135625.1 coordinate 44,993,474, forward strand.
CTGATGTGAAACAGAAGTAGATCTTGTGTCGACAGCCTGCCGTTCATGGGTATACAGTTGACCAGAGCAGCAGGGAGAAAAGAGTGAGGGGCGGGGCCAACAGATTGTTATAATTTATTCATCAGTTGTTATGTCTTCACTTTATCACTAGGTATATCTGTATTATTTGTAACAGGTCATTCATTTTCATCTTGAACACATCCTTAGAACCTTCTGACAACTTGTGCTAATTTGTGCCAAAAGTTTTCTAGGCCTTTATCCAGATATTCTACTTAGGTTTTAACAGAATTTTTTTTAAAAGATTTTATTTATTCATGAGAGACACAGAGGCAGAGACACAGGCAGAGGTAGAAGCAGGCTCCCTGTGGGGAGCCCGATGAGGGACTCGATCCCAGGACCTGGGATCACGCCCTGAGCCAAAGGCAGATGCTCAACCACTGAGCCACCCAGGCATCCCTAACAGAACTTTTTTGTTGTTTATTGCATTCTTGATTAGATGTACTTACTACTTCTTGGATTCCACATTTCATTCTTGGAATCTTTTTTTTTTTTTTTTTTTTAATGGCTGGAGTATGTCCTTTAACCTTTAGTAATACTTTTGGAGAAGTTCTGGGATTGGTAATATTTCTCAGCTTTGTATGTCAGAAAATGACTATCCTGTTTTTATGCTTTGTTGTTTTTTTCCAGAGTGAATGTCTAGGTTCCTTTAAAAAGTCTGATGTTACTGCTTCACTTTCTGTTGCGCCCATTGGTACTGATGTCATTCTGATGCTTGCTCCTTTATATGCCATCTGCTCTTTCTCTTTGGAAACTTTTAAGTATTCTTTTTACCACTGTCCTCTGACGTGTCAGGAGGCGTGAATCTTTCATCGTACTTTCTACATGACACCTGTTGAGCTCTTTCAGTTGTATTTTTCTGTAGCTCTGGAAACATTTGTTCTATTTTTTCTTTTTTTATTCCCTCTCCACTTTTTTGATGGTTTCTACTTCAAAATTCCTGTTACAAAAAAAAAAAAAAATCCTATTACATGGATGTTGGTTTGGTAGGATGTGGTTAATGGTCAGTGTCTCTTATTTTTCTCTATTTTAAAATATTACCTTATATTCTTTCTTTCTTTTTTTTTTAATTTTTATTTATTTATGATAGAGAGAGAGAGAGAGAGAGGCAGAGACACAGGCAGAGGGAGAAGCAGGCTCCATGCACGGGAGCCCGACGTGGGATTCGATCCCGGGTCTCCAGGATCACGCCCTGGGCCAAAGGCAGGCGCCAAACCGCTGCGTCACCCAGGGATCCCCTTTATATTCTTTCTAATAAAAGTTTCACTTTGATAATTATATTTATAATTTCAAAAGATGTTTCTCATTCTCTGATCACTCAATTTTCATTGTAATCTCTTCTTTTATGTATCCATTTTATGTTGAATCTCTAAAGAATTAATCATATTTGTTTTTTAAGATTACCTTCTGTTCATATAATTTCTACTTCATCCAGAGTCAGTTCTATTTTATTAAATTTTGGAACTTCTCTTGGAAGCTGCTGTCTTTCCTCAAATGTCTGTTGGAGTTATTCTTTTCCCATCCATATGGTATGAATTAAAAGACTGAGTACCCAAAGATAGATACCTAGAATTTCTCTATATGTGTGGAGTACATCCCCAGCAGTCCTCTTTCTTGTAAATAGAGAGGGCTGAGAAGAATCTTGATGAGTTGAGATTTGTCAACTGGTACGGGGTAGGCCGGTGGACTGCCTGCTATAATCAGGCTAAGTGCTTAGAGACCACCAAGCCTCTAGGTAGGGAGGATGGTGGGAGAGGGTCTAACATGGGAAGCTGTTTTATAGATAATTCTTCAGTTAATCAGAGTGACATCTATTCTTCTTCCCATTCTAGGTATGGACACCTGTCAACCCTGGGCTTTTTGTTTCTCTGGGCTTTATCTGAACACTTCTGGGTTAAGGTCTTGGTTGTGATTTCTGCTTTATTTTACCTGTGATTATAACCCTATCCTTTTCAGTCTGAAAGACTCATTAAAATTTCTGGCTTAATAATTTTCCTCTTTTTCTCAGCATTGTTAACACATTTATTTTCTTTTGAAATTTGCTTTCATTTTATTTATTTTTTTTAAAAAAGATTTTATATATTTATTCATGAGAGACACAGAGCGAGAGAGGCAGAGACATAGGCAGAGAGAGAACCAGGCCCCCTGTGGGGAGCCCAATGTGGGACTTGATCCCCCAGACCCCAGGATTGTGCCCTGAGCTGCAGGCAGATGCTCAACCACTGAGCCACCCAGGCGTCCCTGTTTTCATTTTAATAGGACTTAGAAAATGAGAGGAGGCAAACTTGTGTCCTTGTCTGTCATAGTAACCCAGAAGCCTGAATAATTCTTTTTTTTCCAGTTTTATTGACATATAATTGACAGATAGCATTGTGTAATTTTAAGGTATATAATGTGATGACTTGATATATAAATATATTGTGAAGTGATTACCATATTAAGTTTAGTTAGCACATGTATATGTCACATAGTCACTATTTCTTTCTGTTCTTTTTTGTTTGTGGTGAGCATATTTAAGATCTACTCTCTAAGCAAATATTTAAGATCTACTCTCTTTTTTTTTAATAATAAATTTATTTTTTATCGGTGTTCAATTTGCCAACATACAGAATAACACCCAGTGCTCATCCCATCAAGTGCCCCCCTCAGGGCCTATCACCCATTCACCCCCACCCCCTGCCCTCCTCCCCTTCCACCACCCCGGGTTCGTTTCCCAGAGTTAGGAGTCTTTATGTTCTATCTTCCTTTCTGATATTTCCCACACATTACTTCTCCCTTCCCTTATATTCCCTATCACTATTATTTATATTCCCCAAATGAATGAGAACATATACTGTTTGTCCTTCTCCGATTGACTTACTTCACTCAGCATAATACCCTCCAGTTCCATCCACGTTGAAGCAAATGGTGGGTATTTGTCGTTTCTAATGGCTGAGTAATATTCCATTGTATACATCAACCACATCTTCTTTATCCATTCATCTTTCGATGGACACCGAGGCTCCTTCCACAGTTTGGCTATTGTGGACATTGCTGCTATAAACATCGGGGTGCGGGTGTCCCGACGTTTCATTGCATCTGTATCTTTGGGGTAAATCCCCTAACAGTGCAATTGCTGGGTCGAAGGGCAGGTCTATTTTTAACTCTTTGAGGAACCTCCACACAGTTTTCCAGAGTGGCTGCACCAGTTCACATTCCCACCAACAGTGTAAGAGGGTTCCCTTTTCTCCACATCCTCTCCAACATTTGTGGTTTCCTGCCTTGTTAATTTTCCCCATTCTCACTGGTGTGAGGTGGTATCTCATTGTGGTTTTGATTTGTATTTCCCTGATGGGGAAGTGATGCAGAGCATTTTCTCATGTGCATGTTGGCCGTGTCTATGTCTTCCTCTGTGAGATTTCTCTTCATGTCTTTTGCCCATTTCATGATTAGATTGTTTCTTTGCTTTTGAGTTTAAGAAGTTCTTTATAGATCTTGGAAACTAGCCCTTTATCTGATACATCATTTGCAAATACTTCTCCCACTCTGTAGGACGTCTTTTAGTTTTATTGACTGTTTCTTTTGCTGTGCAGAAGCTTTTTATCTTAAGTCCCAATAATTCATTTTTGCTTTTGTTTCCCTTGTCTTTATGGATGTATCTTGCAAGAAGTTGCTGTGGCCACGTTAAAAAATAGTGTTGCCTGTGTTCTCCTCTAGGATTCTGATAGATTCTTGCCTCACATTTAGATCTTTCATCCACTTTGAGTTTATCTTTGTGTATGGTGTAAGACAATGGTCTAGTTTCATTCTTCTGCATGTGGATGTCCAATTTTCCCAGCACCATTTATTGAAGAGACTGTCTTTTCCAGTGGATGGTTTTTCCTACTTTGTTGAATATTAGTTGATCATAAAGTTGAGGGTCCACCTCTGGATTCTCTATTCTGTTCCATTGACCTATGTGTCTGTTTTTGTGCCAGTACCACATGTCTTGATGACGACAGCTTTGTAGTACAACCAGAAATCCGGCATTATGATGCCCCCAGCTGTGGTTTTCTTTTTTAAAATTCCCCTGGCTATTTGGGGTCCTTTCTGATTTCACACAAATCTTAAGATGATTTATTCCAACTCTCTGAAGGAAGTCCATGGTATTTGGATAGGGATTGCATTAAATGTGTAAATTGCCCTCGGTAGCATTGACATTTTCACAATATTAATTCTTAAAATCCATGATGTGTCTTCCTCAATTGCTTTCAGAAGTGTTCTGTAGTTTTTAGGGTATAGATCCTTTACCTCTTTGGTTAGGTTTATACCTAGGTATCTTATGCTTTTGGGTAACAATAGTAAATGGGATTGACTCCTTAATTTCTCTTTCTTCAGTCTCATTATTAGTGTATAGAAATGCCATTGATTTCTGGGCATTGATTTTGTATCCTGCCACACTGCCAAATTGCTGTACGAGTTCTAGCAATCTTGGGGTGGAGTCTTTTGGGTTTTCTAGGTACAGTATGATGTCATCGGCGAAGAGGGAGAGTTTGACTTCTTCTTTGCCATTTTGAATGCCTTTTATTTCTTTTTGTTGCCTGATTGCTGAGGCTAGGGCTTCTAGTACTATGTTGAATACCAGTGGTGAGAGTGGACATCCCTGTCGTGTTCCTTATCTTAGGGGAAAGGCTCCTAGTGTTTCCCCACTGAGAATGATATTTGTTGTGGGCTTTTCGTAGATAGCTTTTAAGATGCTGAGGAATGTTCCCTCTATCCCTACACTCTGAAGAGTTTTGAGCAGGAATGGATGCTGTATTTTGTCAAATGCTTTCTCTGCATCTATTGAGAGGATCCTGTGGTTCTTGTTTTTTCTTGTGTTGATATGATCTATCACACTGATTGCTTTACGAGTGTGAACCAGCCTTGCATCCTGGGGATAAATCCCACTTGGTCATGATGAATAATCTTCTTAATGTATTGTTGGATCCTATTGGCTAGTATCTTGTTGAGAATTTTTGCATCTGTGTTCATCGGGGATATTGGTCTATAATTCTCCTTTTTGGTGGGGTCTTTGTCTGGTTTTGGAATTAAGGTGATGCTGGTCTCATAAAATGAGTTTGGAAGTACTCCATCTCTTTCTATCTTTCGGAACAGCTTTAGGAGAATAGGTATGGTTTCTTCTTTAAACGTTTGATAGAATTCCCCCTGGGAAGCCATCTGGCCCTAGACTTTTGAGTCTTGGGAGGTTTTTGATGACTGTTTCATTTTCCTCCCTGGTTATCGGCCTGTTCAGGTTTTCAATTTCTTCCTGTTCGAGTTTAGTAGCTTGTGGTTTTCCAGAAATACATCCATTTCTTCTAGATTGCCTAATTTATTGGCAGATAGCTCCTCATAATATGTTTTTACAATCGTTTGTATTTCCTTGGTATTGGTGGTGATCTTTTTCATTCATGATTTTATTAATTAGAATCTTTTCTCATTTGTTTTTGATAAGGCTGGCTAATGGTTTATCTATATTATTAATTCTTTCAAAGAACCAACTCCTGGTTTTGTTGATCTGTTCCACAGTTCTTCTGGTCTCTATTTCATTGAGCTTTGTCGAATCTTTATTAACAGTCTTCTGCTGGGTGTAGGATCTGTTTGCTGTTCTTTCTCCAGCTCCTTTAGGTGCAAGGTTAGCTTTTGTATTTGAGTTCTTACCAGTTTTTGGATGGATGCTTGTATTGCCAAGTATTTCCCCTTTAGGACTGCTTTGGTGTTTCCCAAAGATATTGAACGGTTGTATCTTCATTCTCATTAGTTTCCATGAATCTTTTTAATTCTTCCCTAATTTCCTGGTTGACCCTTTCATCTTTTAGCAGGATGGTATTTAATCTCCACGTGTTTGAATTCCTTCCAAACTTCTTCTTGTGGTTTAGTTCTAGTTTCACAGCATTATGGTCTGAAAAAATGCGGGGTACAATCTCAATCTTTTGGTATCGGTTAAGACCTGATTTGTGACTCAGTATGTGGTCTATTCTGGAGAAGGTTCAATGTGCACTTGAGAAGAATGTGTATTCAGTTGCATTTGGATATAAAGTTCTGTAAATATCTGTAAAATCCATCAGGTCTAGTGTATCATTGAAAGCTCTTGTTTCTTTGGAGATGTGCTTAGAAGATCTGTCAATTACAGAAAGTGCTGTGTTCAAGTCTCCCAGTATTAGCGTATTATTATCTAATTTTGTCTTGGGGATCCCTCGGGGGCTCGGCTGTTTGGCCCCTGCCTTTGTCTCAGGGCACAATCCTGGAGTCCCGGGATTGAGTCCTGCATCGGGCTCCCAGTATGGAGCCTACTTTTCCCTCTGCCTGTGTCTCTGCCTCTGTCTCTCTCCCTCTCTATGTCTAACATAAATAAATAAATAAATACATAAATAAATAAATAAATAAATAAATAAATAAATCTTTAAAAAAATCCTGTCTGTGTTTGTCTTAACTTTGGTTATTAAGTGATTGATATACTTGGCAGCTCCCATATTCGGGGCATAAATATTCATGATTGTTAGTTAGTTCCTCTTGTTGGATAGGTCCTTTAAGTCTGATATAGTGTCCCTCTTCATCTCTTACTACAGTCTTTGGGATAAACTTTAATTTATCTGATATTAGGGTAGCTACCCCTGCTTTCTTTTGAGGAGCATTTGAATGGTAAATGGTTCTCCAACCTTTTATTTTCAGGCTGTAGGTGTCCTTAGGTCTAAAATGAGTCTCTGGTAGACAGCAAATAGATGGGTCTTGCTTTTTTATCCAGTCTGAAACCCTGCGCCTTTTGAGGGGATCGTTCAGCCCATTCACGTTCAGAGTTAGTATTGAAAGATATGAATTTAGTGTCATCATAGTACTTACTCAGTCCCTGTTTTTGTGGATTGTTTCCTTGGACTTCCTCTTTTTTTTTTAAAGAGTCCCCGTTAATATTTCTTGCAGAGCTGGTTTGGTGGTCACATAGTCTTTTCATTTTCTGCCTATCTTGGAAGGTCTTTATCTCTCCTTCTATTCTGAATGAGAGCCTTGCTGGATCAAGTATTCTTGGCTGCATGTTCTTCTCATTTAGGATCCTGAATATATCCTGCCAGCCCTTTCTGGCCTGCCAGGTCTCTGTGGATAGGTCTGCTGTTAACCTAATACTTCTCCCCATAAAGGTTAGGTATCTCTCGTCTCTGGCTGCTTTAGGGATCTTCTCTTTATCTTTAGAATTTGCAATTTTCACTATTAAATATTGGGGTGTTGAATGGCTTTTATTGATTTTAGGGGGGTATCTCTGTCTCCTGGATCTGAATGCCTGTTTCCTTCCCCAAGTTAGGGAAGTTCTCAGCTATGATTTGTTCAAATACACTTTCTGGTTCTCTGTCCCTGTTGGTGCCCTCTGGAACCCCATTAAATGTAGATTTTTCCTTCTGAGGCTGTCATTTATTTCCCTTAACCTTTCCTCATGATCTTTTAATTGTTTTTCCCTTTATTCCTTGGTTTCCTTCCTTTGCTTTTGGTGTGAGAAGGCAGCTGAATAATTCTTAATGATGGAAGGTTTTGGGTAAATGTGGAGCATCTTTTTGATTGTGTTGACCCCCTCCCCATTCACACCGAATTCCTGGAAGGCAGGATGCAAACAAAGTAGCATTGCAGCCTAACCCTATTCATTGCATCTGGACCCGGGACCCAGGAAAGCTAGGAGACATTGCTTTAGGAAAAATGTGGGTTGGTGTAGAAAACCACAAACGTTTGAAGTAACAAATGACAAATCCACTAACTCTAGGGTCTTCTGTTGTATTATTTTCTTGTCTTCATCACAGATACAAGTTGGTTTGTTATTTTATGCCTAGTCCTTTGGTAAATCCTCTGTCTTTGGCACATTGTTTTTAGTTTGCTCCTTCCTTTACCCTTCCCAGCCTCCTTCCCACCCATGATGGGAAGCAGAAAGATAATTTTACAGTATGATACACAAGTATATATTAGACTAGCTCACCAATCCTTGGCCCTTATTAAATTGGCCAAATGTCCAGATGTCCTCTGTTATTTTAGCTATTGCATAGACCCTGCTGGATAGGCTGTAGTCTTCAGTGGTCTGTTTTGGCGTGGTGAAGTAGGCCAGGAAGTGACTGTAATCTTTGTCTCTGGGTAGCATTTTGGGTAATGATAATCCAGCATTTCATCTTCTCCTGGCTTGGTCCACATACGTGCGCAATGAACTGTATACTGGTAGCCTCAGCCACCTCCTCAGAACTGCCTGGTGTTTCTTGGACTGAGATAGCTAAGGAACGTTGCAGAAATCAATGTGGAGGGCATGTTGAAAAGCTTGTTCCTCCTCTCTGCTCAGTACAGTATTTTAATTTTACCTAGGAGATCCGTTTTTTTTGAACCATTGTTCATTGTATTTTTTTTAAGGCACCTATTGAAATACTGAACAGGATTTGACTTTGAGAGTGGGATACAATCAACTTTAGAACAGGACATCTCAATCGGAAAAGAGAGCTTTTTTTTTTTTTTCCAAATTGAAGTATAGTTGATACATAAGGTTAAATTAGTTTTAGGTGTACAGCATAGTGATTTAGAAAAAAGCTTTTATCTCGCTAAACTAAAGGCACCACATGTAGTTGAGATCAAACTTATTTTAGGTACTTATTAGCCATTAAGGATTCATTTTTAAGGATTTCTCTTCTTTGTTTCATACTAGATGTGTCTAGTGTTTAATACTAGTGTATTCAAACACATACTAGTGTTTCAAACACATACTAGTGTTTCAATGTGTCTGTGTTTCATACTAGAGAGATAGTCTGTTCTTGACTTGCAGAACTTGCCGAGTGCTGTTGGGATGTTTTAGAGTAAATTTGGGTCCTTGAGATGGATCCCTGAACCAAATATTTTATTGTCAAGTGTACAGACTGCTTTACAAAGTGTGCCTTTGGCAGCATTGCTCTCCGTCTTCCTTAAATCAACTGTCTAATCTTAAGTTTCCTTTTATTTTTAGGTAGAAGGTGTCTTTTCCCTTTTATTTTGTAAAGCAAGGGTTATATGCAGCTGTCTTTCATTCATGCTTTGTTTAGCTTAGCCAATGTTTTATTTAAAAATTAAGCTAACTTTTAAAATTTGGGAGATTTCATACAAAAACCCAGATTTCAACCTTCTGTTAAAAATTTGAGACTGCAATGCTCAGTGGGCAATGATGCTAAGTAGCAGCTGGCCCTGTTGGAGCTCAGGTTCACCAGCGGTCACCAGCCCTTTTGTGTGGTCTCCTGTTTTGCCTGCCTTATGCTTGTAACCTCCTGAAGTTTGTAGGCATTTTGAGCTTATGGTCTCTGCTTCAAAGTCATACTAGTGTAAGACTTGACACATTCAGTCATGTTTTGCAATAATGATTCATTATGTCATACTTTGCAACCCTGACTAGCATCCAGCAGGGGGTATATCATGAAGCTAATGCAGAGGACTTTTCCAAGGCCTTGAGAGACATAGCAGTTTTTTCTTCTTTCTCTTAATGAGAATACCCCAAATTGGGCAAGTTTCAGGAGGCACAAAACTGAATCTGGCCCTGCCAGCATGAAAATCACCTTTTCATAGAACTCTTAAAAAGAATGAAGATTCCTGGGCCCTACCTTCTCTAGGCCTATGCAATCAGAATCTCTGGGCAAGGCACTCAGGCATCTCTAAATTTTTTTTTTTAAGATTTTATTTATTCATGAGAGAAAATGAGAGAGAGAGAGGCACAGACACAAGGAGAAACAGGCTCCATGCAGAGAGCCTGATGTGGGACTCGATCCTGGGTCTCCAGGATCACACCCTAGGCTTGAAAGCAGCGCTAAACCACTGAGCCACCTGGGCTGCCTGGCATCTCTAAATTTTTAAGCAGCCCTCCAGGTGATTATTATACAGACAAGCTTAAGAACCACTGTATTAAAAATACTGATTCAAAGGGATACATGCACCCTGATGTTTATAGCAGCATTATCTACAACAGCCAAATTATGCAAATAGCTCGTGTCCACTGACTGATGAATGGATAAAGAAGAAGTTGTATATATATACAATGGAATATTACTCAGCCATCACAAAGAATGAAATCTTGCCATTTGCAACGTGTGGATGGAGCTAAATAAGTTGTTCAGAGAAAGACACCATATGATTTCATTCATATGTGAAATATAAGAAATAAAACAAATGAGCAAAGAAATAAAACAAATGAGCAAAGGGAAAAAAGAGAGAGAGAGAGAGGTGCAAACTAAGAAACAGAATCTTAACTATAGAAAACAAACTGATGGTCACCAGAGGGGAGGTCAGTGGAGGGATGCATGAACTGGGTGATGGGGATTAAGGAGGGCACTTGTGATGAGCACCAGGTATGGTATAGAAGTGCTGAATCACTATACTGTACACATGAAACTAATATTACACTGTACATTAACTAACTGGAATTTAAAAACTGCATTTAAAATTTTTCTTACTACTAAAAGGATTTATCAATACATTTGAACTATGATTGTGGATATATTTTACAGACATTCAAAACCGAAGGGCTTAGGGACCACTGCCAGTTTGAAGACCCATCAGTGAAATGAGAAGACATCTCTGAAATTAAAAAGTAATGTCAATAGGAAAATGTGATTTGATTATAAAAATTTGCATTAATTTTTAAAGAATTGATGAAGAAGTTTTCACATATCTGTGATAATTTGTCTATTCATGTGGAATTTCATCAGCAATTTTTGTTTTGCTAGTATGTATGTAAATGTTTGCTTTAGAAAACATTTTTGTATAGGTGGAATGAAGTAAAGATTCTGGAGTTACTATAACGTCAGACAGTAGTATGAGGGAAAGTAAGATTGCAGCCTGATACAGCTGCCTCTGTTCTTATTGCTTGAGGAGGTTGATGGTTATTTTAAGGCAGTGGTTTTGGAAATTTGTGGGGATGTTTTTAATTGTCACAATGATTGGGAATGAAGGTTGGCTACTGGCCTTTCATGGGTCAGACCAGGGATGGTAGTATCCTGTAGTGCTTGGGACAGTTCTGTACAGGGAAGAAGTGTTCGATATGCTGCATGACTTTAAGTGTCCTCCTGGATGGTCCCATAGGGGAGAAAATGTGTTTTTAATGATCTGTACTTAGGATATCTAAACAGTGTTTTCTGCATTATTTTAAATATCGCTGCATTTTCTAGGATTATAACTATCATGTGAACCAAGGGAAGATTTTACTTAGTTTGGAAATTTACAAAAATTGTCCACTGTTTCAAAATACCATGTCCCACAGGCCATGTTCCTGCTGTTGAGTTGTCCACTTCACACCCTGTTAGTCTGTGCTCAAGCCCTGCTGTCCAGGTAACTCTGTGCTTAGGTGCAGGCAAGCAGCTGATTAACCTAAGTACTTACATAATGAAAATAATTTTAATTTTTGTATTGTATTTAGTAAACTGCTGAGTGTACCACATTCCATAAATTATTATATTAATTATCTTGAACTTTACATTTAGGCAGGTTATATTATTTTTGATTGTCACTTCAGGATGATAAAGGAGGAGACATTGTAAAATATTTGTTATAAAATCATTACCTGAGTTGAAGGCAGACACTCAGCCCTTGAGCCACCCAGGCGCCCCTGAGAATGTAGTATTTAAAGGAAAATCAGCAGGATTAGCGGAATATGGAAGGAAATCAGGACAGGAAGATTATTTGGGAAACGAGAGAAAGGCTTTTAATAAGGGATTAATTCATGCCATATATGAATCTAGTAAGATTAAGACTGGAGTGTCTAGAAATTAAGAGGTAACTGAATGCAATAAAATAGAGAAATGTGTGTATGTTTAAAGTTGTTTAGGTTAAACCTTGTGGTCTTCTGACTTGTTAAAATCACTCAGGGTAGATGGTTGCTGTTTCCTTGAAGTGACTCCTCACCCCATGGCAGCCCACAGTGGCTTTTGTCACTGAGACAGAAGAGTGACTGCATCTCCTAAGTAAAATTCTGCATGTATTTACTGCTAAGCGAGAATGTTTTCTGGAGTATAGAGTGGCAAGTATTTGAATACCAGGACTGGTGTGCCCTAAGCAGCATGAAATGGTTTAAAATACGTGAGGAAACATTATTCCACCTGCCACTGTCCACCACTTTCTTGAGCATTCTCATGTCAGGCTGAGTGAGGATGAGGACTGGTCAGAGCCCAGGGGCCTCAGCTCAGTGGACCAGGACATGGTGAGTCTTTGTTCCTTTTAGGATAATCCTACACCTGGAGGTTTGATTAATTGATAGGCACAACATGATTTTGAAAACTGGACCATCTTTTAGGATAACACTTTAACCTAATTACAGATACCTAATGACAGATTTCTAGGTTTTCCTTCAATGAGTAGATATTCCCCCCCCCCCGCCCCCGCCCCCGCCCCCGAAAGCTTGGAAGGAAATTTTTTGAAACTACAGAATTGTATTCCTGAGTTCTAAATTGTTCACATTCTGTTACTAGCGAGACGACACTGTCCTCTGGTGGACAGAATGTGTGGCACTTCCAGTAGCAGTTGTCAAGGTGTCAAGTGCTTTTCCTGCAGGCAGATTTCCTGCAGATTTGGAGGTCACTAATATGCTTTTGTTCTTTCTGCCTAATCTAATCTGGGGGTTTATAAAAATTCCAGTGGTGTATAAATACATAATCTCATTATGTTATGAAATGAAAGATTTTGGATTTTTTTTTTTTTGAAGGTTTTATTTGAGAGAGACTTGGCTAGACAGAGAGAGGACACTAGTGGGGAGGGGTGAGAGGGAGAGGGAGGAGCAGATGCCCCGGTGAGCAGGGAGCCTGACACAGTCTCCATCCCAGGACCCTGGGACCTTGACCTGAGCCGAAGGCAGATGCTTAACAGACTGAGCCAGCCAGGCATCCCAAGATTTTGGAATTTTTATGGAAAAAAAAAAAATCCACTTCAGTTTTTGAAATAGAGATGTTAACCAACTATACCATCAGATGGACATTTTAGTAGTCTGCTGATAATAATATTGCCTGAATATAAGATGCATTAAAATAATACATGAAACCCAGTCTGGAATGCTATTTGTTTTTTTTCCCCTCATATATAAATAAATTTTGCAAAAACTTCCAAAGAAATCAGTATTACTGGAGATGTAACGATTGAAAGACAAATGTGGAAAGTCCTAAATTTTCCTTAACAAATAGGTTTTTGGTTTCTGTGCTATGTAACAGATACCCTACTAGAAAATTTTTTTTTTGAAAATTTTTATATTAGTTTAAACCTCAGAAGAATCCTCTGATCCTCTGATACTAGTGTCGTGTTCCCTCCTCCACTTTATTTCATGGATGAGACTCACTGAGATTTAAATAATTTAACCTTAGGTTTCACAGGCATGGGGCTGGCATGCCAGCTTGAGCGTGACTTCCGAGCCTAAGTCTTCCCACAATGTCCTAGGTTTTCATAGAGAATCAGAGTGGGTGCCACTGTTCCCCCAGCTGCCATCTACGTGAAACTGGACTGTAATTCTGACTTAGTCATTGGTAGTATGATATTGGATAAATTATTTAACTTTTTGGCTTCACTTTTTCTTCCCTTTTTTTTTAAATCTTGAAACAAAAATCTTCATGTCTCCCCGAGGTTTGGGGAACAAGGAGACGTTGATATGAGTCCATGCCTTATCCCAGTCAACCAAAGGCACCCCCTCATTTGTCTCTTCTACATATTGGACTATTGTGTGAGATACCATTTGAAGGCACCACTTTTCCTCTTAAAACATTTTTGTTTTGTTGGTCTGTGTGATTTCTGAGGTCTCATGTAGATCATTATTTTTTGACAGGTGTTGATGCAGTGTAGTACCCCTTTGTATTTTCGTTTGAGAGGGAAAGGAGATAGGACCTAAGGCATCAGATTATTTAATGCATGTTCCTTCCTTTGGCAGCAATGCTGATGACAAGGCCATTAAATGAGGAAGAAAGCAGACTCTTGATGGAGCAGTCTTCTGTGTCTCAGGATACTGAAAAGTCTCAAATCTTTTATCTGTTATAATTGGAGCATCCAGCCTGCCCTTGTTTCCTTGCAGTGTAACTTCCTCAACCCAAGCCTCTTCATCCAGAGGGAAATTATAATGCCAGGAATGTGATAAAAGTAAAAAATACATAAAAATACTGAAACATAAATTAAAATATCTATTTGCTGTTGACATTGTAGAATTAGAGATTTCTTGGCAAGATACACGAGAGCAATGAGCAAGACCAAGCACCCTTTCATACATTGCTATGTTATCTGTGTTTTCTTTTATAGTTTTTTTTTCCCTTGTGTCTGTTCTGTTCGTATATTGGAGTATCCAGTCAGTATTCACTCACTTGATAAGACAGTGGTGCTGACAAGGCCAGAGTCCAATCCTAAGGAATAGATAAGTTTATTTCAGTATATCAGGAGACCTACAAACAATTTTACAAAAATATTTCTGTTGATTATGAGGGCGCACCAGCAAATGAACAAGGATGGCTCAGTGTAAAACCCAACTAACTGTACTAAGGAAAAAGCAGTTTAGAGAGCTTGCCTGTTTGATGCACATTGTTAAATATTTAAAATATGGTCTCTTTAGTTGTCCTTGGAACAGCTGGCATGGTGAACTTTGAGTTAGTCCTGGTGAAAATGAAGAGAATTCTTAAAAGAAGCTTGACACCCTGTTCTTTTTTTTTTTTTTTTTTTTCACCCTGTTCTTTTTAAAGGAAAAATGACTGGAGATTCTTTGTGGTGGCAAGTTCCCTAAAATGTGTTGGGAAGTGAGATTTAAATAGCTTTGGTTCTTATATCTAGGTGTTTAAAAATAAGAGGAAAAAAGTAAGGGCAGGAAATAAGTATCTCTTGTTGAATACATTTGAATAATCTTTACAAATATTTATTGAGTATTTGCTGCATACCCAATACTGCTAATCACTACTTATGGGAAGCTGATGAATTTATGAGCAAGATGGTATACTCGGAACCACTAAATAGAAAATGATGTATTTAAGTGCCAGATAATTGGTTTAAACCTCATGAACAGATGACTAATTTCATGCTAAAGATCCTGCGTAGAGACAGACATACGTTATAAAAGGAGACAGACTGTCAAGATCAGAAGCAGCATGGGAAGCCAAGGAGATGTGGTCATCATATTATGTACAGGAGAGGAGAGAACAGAGCAGTGGGTAAAAGCATAATCAGAGGCTTCTTGGAGGGATGATGATGTGTTCTGTGTCTTGAAGGGTAGTTAGTATTTGAACATAGGGAAAGAATGGGGAGAACATTGTGTTCTGGGAGAAGATGAGAGTGATGTGGAGAGCAGTAGAATATTGACTCCAGTGGAGGGGTGAGTGAAGGTATGAATGGTCATGGCCTTTAGCATCAGCTCAGAAAGGTGTGATTTGCAGTCTGTCCTGAGAAGCTTTACTTACTCTCTGTCCGGAGAAGCTTTATTTAATCCCTCTCAATCTGATTGAGGGCCCCCTCTGTACCTTAGAGTACAGAGCTTTTGAGTCAGTCATTCTGACTTCCACTACACCTTGTGACCCTGCCTGGAATTTGGCTATTTTTGAAATTCCACATTCTTCAATTTACCTATTATATTCATGATGGATTACTTCTATGATAGTTTGATTTTAACTTTTTTATGTTGAATCTTAAAATTTAGATTTTTGTGCTATATTGGTTTCCTCATGTGCCAAGTGCAAGACATTAAAAATTAAATCCTGTTTAACAATACATTTAATGAATTTGTCTTAAAAAAAGACTAATTGAAAGAAAATTAAAATTTAGCCACTATGTATCATGAATATTATAATGTTTTATTTAGCTGCCCTTGTATTGACAGTGTGTTATTCCACTGGTATTTAGGAACTCATTTTTATCTCTGAATTTGAATTTTATAGAGATGTTTTACAGCAAGCCATGAAATGAAATTGAAACTTGAGAGTCCTTGCTGGTATTTTGCTCTCACCGCCCACCCATTTGCTTGTAACTCTAAATTTCTCCATTTCCTCTGTTTATGATCTTTGACATCTTCTGATTTGGGTATAATTATTTGTTCTATTTTCTTTTTATACTGCCAGTATAAAAAAAAATATTGCCCAGACCCTTTGGTGCATTGACATTTTTTTGAATGACTTGAACTAAAAGGAAAATTTCTTAGGTGAGTGAGAGCTGTAAATGTCTAACATGAAACCCTCTGAGGGAGGATTTCTTAACTTCAGAGGGTCTATGAGCCCCCTAGAAATTTTATGCAAGGTTTCTGTAAATGTCCATCTGGATGCTTCTTATTGGGAAAGGGTCCATAGCTTTCTCTAAGAGATCCACGATACCAAAAAATTAAGAATCACTTCTGAGACGTGGGGAACAGAAAAATCAGTTTAAGGACTATATTTTCCTAGTCTTACAAATATAACTATTATCCTAAATCAACAACACTAATAAGATGTTTATTGTAAAATAACCTCTGTGAAGTAGTTCAGTTACTGAATCTATGTTGTCATTGTTTTTTGCAAGATATATCTCATACTAAAAAGATCAAACTGATTGATTTATACTTTATTTCTTCCTTTTAAAAAATTGACGTATTTACTGTGTAGGGATCGCTTTCTATAATCTTTATAAATATGAGGAGTGGTGAAAAATGTTGTGGGTCCGTATATCCATGGATTGCCTTGTAACTTAACATTGTCATCATCCTAGTAAAGAATTAATGAGTACCTTTTAACTTTTGAACAGTAGGGTAGTTGTCTAGGATATAGAAAATGTGAAAAAGTAAGTGGGGAAAGCATTATGAAATCATGAATATATAAGGACCCAGTGAAAAGTATAGGCAATATATATTTTAAGAGTAAAAAGGAGGGAATGATCACAGAGTCGGGTCAAGCATGGAGGACCTCAGTGAGAAGTAGAACTTATGTGGGGATGGTCATGACTGATGAGTAAGGCATAGTTGGAAGAGAAGGAATAACTGCCTAATAGTTTTATGGGAACACAGCCATGGATTAATTTACTATTGTCTGTGGCTGTTTTTGCTACTGTGGCAGAGTTGCATATTTGTGTAGAGACCTTATGGCCCATGGAGCTTAAAATATTTACTATTTAGTCCTTTGCAGAAAAGATTTGCTGATTCCTGAGTTAAAGAATTACAGCTTTAATTTAGTCACACTGGGAATTTGTTTTGTTTTGTTTGGGGGAAGGGAGGCATATAATGGGACTGTGGTGACAACAATGCTATGAGAAAAGTACTTTAGGAAGATTAATATAGCAAAATTACTTAGAGTGTTTTAGAGGATATGAATTCATGCTGAGGTGGGGAGGCTGCTTAGGACCAGTAGCTAATTCCTAAAGCAATAGTACCTGCTCTAGAGAAGCGATAGTAATAATATAAATGAAGGGATAGACTCATAAGACTTTTAAGAAACTAGTTATAGTCTTGGAGACTAAAGATAATGGGGAAATGTGAGGACTCTAAGGTGACGGGAAGTTAATGTTACATCAAAATAGGAATTCTCTCTCAGAAGCTAGTTTTTCAGGGAAGGTGATCACTATGACTTTGACATGTTGAATATATTACATGAGACATCTGTCAGGTAGTTTAGTATTGTTGACTCTTTGCTTTTTCCCTGCTTCTCTGGATGGACCCAACTTTCCAGGGATGGTAGGTACAATTTCAAGGGGGGCTGCCCTGAGACCCCATACAGGATCCCAGAAAAGAGAATTTATTTCCTCAGTCCAGGTTTCCTTTTTCCTGGTAGCACCTTTCAAAGCTTGAAGGCAGGGGGTTGGCTTGGTGAAATAAGGAGGATGTTTAACACATGTTTGATTACTGGCTATGGAGCAGCACAGGGCACAGCTTCCAAAGGCTCCCTGGAACATACTGATTCAAGTTTTGCCCATCATACAAAACTCTTCCTTTACATTCTTCACATGAGACACACATCCCTCCTAGATGCCTCCTAAGATCCCCCCTACCCCTACCACTGTGCAACCGAACTAGTTTTTTTGTGAACTGCTTCTAGCTGTGGTTCACTCTATTTGTTTTCTCATTATGTTGTCATTAACTTGAGTTCCTCATATGTTGTCCTTATCTTAGGTTGACATGTAGGAATGTAGCCTCAAGACCCTTAACTCTCCTTGGGAAGATTTCCTCTGTGTTTGGCTTCCTTCACTCTTTTTTTTTTTTTTTTTAAGATTTATTTATTTATTCATGAGAGAGACAGACAGAAAGAGAGGCAGAGATACAGGCAGAGGGAGAAGCAGGCTCCTCGCAGGGAGCCTGATGCGGAACTCCATCCCGGATTCAGGGATCACAACCTGAGCCGAAGGCAGGCCCCCAATCGCTGAGCCATCCAGGCATCCCAGCTTCCTTCATTCTTGTACTTGAATGCAAACTGGTCCAGAGTTCCCCTGTTTTCTCTCCTTGTTCTGTTACTGCAGTCCAAGGCAAGACCCCACCCCAGATGTCTGGTCTGGCTGATTAATAGTTGCTTCTGAATTAACTATTTGAATCATTGACGTCTTTCTCTTTCTATCTATAGTGGTCTCCATATGATTAGTATTTCCCGCTCAACAGAGGTGTGAGGTGGGCTGAAGCTTAGGAGAGATGTTGGGTCTGGACACCTGGAATTATCAGGGTAGAGCCCTACTTTCAAATACCATTTTGTGGTTTTCAGTTACTTTATCATGTGACCTTTCTAGTTTTAATCTTCTAGCAACCTTGTGAGGTAACTACATTGTTTGACTTGTGAATCAAAATTAATTGCAAATTTTTATTTTAGTGAGTACAAAAGGCTGGAAAAAAGTTGACTTTTAATGATTTTTTAAAAAAATAATACGTGAAAGCTGAAGCTCAGAGAGAAAAATATTTGCCCAAATTATATAGTAAGTAATGGAGCAAAGTCTGATTCCTAGTAGTAATAGTAATATTAGCTAGTTTGTACTAAATATTTCCTATGTGCTGGGTGCCCTTTTAAGCACTTTATGTGTATTAACTCATTAGGATGCCTTTGCCACCATACCAGTTTGTCTTTTGGATGATAAATATTTATTACAAGCTCTTGTATTTTAGAAGGCAAAGAATGCTAAGTTAGAAGAGCAGTAAGCTGAGAATTGATCGATTTTTTTTTTTTTTACATTTGTTTTTATTTAAGTTCGATTTGCCAACATATAGTGTAACACCCAGTGCTCATCCCATCGAGTTCTTGATACTACCTATAATCAAAGGGCAGAAGAACCATGACCAGGACCAGGACGGTATATTGCTATACAAGCCAATAGGGGGACAGTTTCTAAAAGAAATGGTATTCCCTTCTGTCCTTTGGCTGAGCAGATTCTGCTCTGTTTTGGGGGCTGAGTGGAGAGTTTGGTTCCCTGCCATCTAGCTCATGGATGCCCTTATTGCTCCCTACAGAGAGATGAAACTTTACATTTTACACTGACGTAGTTGAGATAAGATGAGAATTTTTGAACAGAAACTCTTACCAAAAGAAGGAAAGAAAATAGAGATAGCAAATAGAGGAGTTTATAGGATAGATAATTATTTAAGTATGGCTCACTGAGTCCTTCTGGCTAGCATTAGTTGCCCACTTGAATACAATTTGGATACTTACCAACTTTTCTATGTTAGGGGAGATTCAATTACTCATAGTATTTGCTTTCAAATTTTACTTCTGTGTATGGATAAGGACCCCTCAGGTCACCTCTTTAGCTCAAGACTCTACTTTCCTTCTAATGCTGTCCTGGCACCCTTGGGCTCTGATTCCACCCTGGGCCCCATATGTGATGAAGGCAGTTTCCTGACTGTAAACATTTTCCTCACTAATTATACACAACCAGAGTTTTGTGCCATCTTGAACTGCCCTGTGCTTTGATATTTGTGCTTCCTGAGATCTCAGAGGTATGAGGATACAACAGGTAACAAAATAAAAAAAATCAGTGACTTTATGGAAGTTTCATTTGGATCTTTGGAGGGCTTATATTTTTATTACATTCTGAATAATGTTAATTAGCCAGTTGTCAGTATAAGAATCTACTAAGGATAATATTGGAAATAACTAGACCATTCGACAATAACTAAATTATATTACTACTAAAAATGATGTTTATGTGGTTTATATTAATAAAAATAACATGATATGAATACTATGGTAAAATAAGTTAATACAATCAACAAGAAAATAAAAGTTCAAATCCCCAAACTGTGCTAGATTAAGATATAAGAATGAAGTATAATCTAATGATTTTGTTTCCTTCTACTCTTCTGTATGTGGGCTGGCAACTAAATTCCTTCTTCTTCCTTTTTTTTTTTTTTTTTAAACTTTGGCCTGAGAGATGTTTCTTGCTCTTCTTATCTTCTAATTGTGTGTCAGCTAGGTTTCTTCAGCTTCATACTCTTGATCTGTAAAAAGCAGTTAATATCCTATATACTCCCAAATTAGGGTAAGGATGTTTCCCTAAAAAGCTTGTCAGAAAAGGAGTGGCCTTATTTATTTATTTTTTTTAAAGATTTATTTATTTATTTATTTATTCATTCATTCATTCATTCATTCATTCATTCATTCATTCATGAGAGACAGGCTGAGAGAGAGGCAGAGACATAGGCAGAGGGAGAAGCAGGCTCCTTACAGGGACCCCATGTGGGACTCAATCCCAGATCCCAGGATCACGACCTGAGCTGAAGGCAGGTGCCCAACCGCTGAGCCACCCAGGCATCCCTGGAGTGGCCTTATACTCAAGTTTTTACTTTTCCTATATTAGAGATGTTTTTATTATTTTGAATAACAAAGAACTTTTTGGAGAAAGCACATTAGTTTGAAACAACTACCGATAATGCTAGTTGGGATGTTTACAGAAATCACTAAAACAGGTTAAAAAAAAGAAGAAAATGTTTAAACACGTTTAGTAATTATTTCTGGGGAAATGATCCTAGAGTTGTAAGTGTCAGAAGTCACTGTAATGTAGCCTTTTAAAGATGACTTCCCAAGGACATAGAGTAAGTGGTTACATTATGAGTATCATCTAAAGTGAATGGATACTGTAGGTTAGGATAGAATTTCCAGTTACAGCATCACACAGATTTAAATATTGTTGTATCTCAATTTAAGACAGAACTGAAGATGTAATATATCAAAATAAGATGCTATGGTAGCAAAGATCCTAGTGACAAATTGCATGTGAAAAGCTTGAATAATATAATTCTCTGAAATATAAATGAATAAAGGCTAATATTTTTGTTTTATGTGGTATGTTGTTAAATACATATATATACAAAATTAACATGGAATTAACAAAATACAAAATTAGCATAACTTATGTGCAAATTTGTACAAATATGGACAAATTAACAGTAAAAGTGCTAATAGGTAAACTGAGATCTTTTAAAAAAAAACTTTTTTTTTTTTTTAAAGAGAGGTGGAGAGAGGAAGGAGGGGCAGAGGGAAAGGGAGAGAATCTTTAGCTGACTCCACACCCAACACGGAGCCCAGAAGTGGGACTTGATCTCATGACTTTGAGAACATGATTTGAGCTGAAATCAAGAGTTGGACACCTAAGTGACTGAGACCAACTCAGGCAGCCCAGGTCTTAAAAATTTTAAGAGTTTGAGCAAAAATTAATTTGAATCAGGCAGCATCCAATATAGGAGACAGACAGGAGTCCCAATTTGCTGTATGAAATGAAAAACTTAATAGGCAGAAAGGAATGGAACAAGGAGGTTATAGTAGGCAACAAAATGGGTTGGTTATTGTAAAGTCACTTTCCTATAGGGGATGGCTGGGGCCTGTCAGGCATAGTATATAACTAGTACTGATCAGGTGATTCATTCCAGATTGAGTGGTGTAAGATTACATTTGTGAGAGTGCCAAAACTGTACTTCAGATATGTCTCATTTTGGTACTGTGGAGCTTAGGAATAAGCGAGACCATTGCCTGTTGGTTTTTTTGTTTTGTTTTGTTTTTACTTTTTTATTATTTTGTGTTTTCTTTAATATGTTACATTTCACTGTAGAGTTAATTTTTTTTTTAACAGTATTTTGGAGCATAAAGTTCTGGCATCATACCAGTCTTGGTATGGCCCACCACTCCTCTGTGCTCACTTGGATTTATTTCACGTTGTATCTTCCTAGATTCTATTTATCTGTCTGGGTGAAGCTTAAAAGTTCAGATGTATCTTAGGATAGAGACAATAGACATATATAAACTAAATTTCAGTAACCTTGAAATTGGATTGAGTTTTTTTGTTTGTTTTTTATTTTTAAGATCTAAGAACCAAACTTAAACTCTTGATTTACTGGAATTTGCTTAATGACAGACAGTTATTTCAAATAAGGAACTATTGTTACCAGTTCTTCTGATAGTATTGTCTTCCACATGGATTTAGGAATTAATAAAAGCTAACAATAAAATATGATATGGTGATAAGAATTGGCATCATATAGGCAGTCTTGATTTGTAAAAGTTTAATTCTGAAATCTCATACTAAATTAGGTAACAATTTGCTTGCTTGTCGGTATTACTTTGAAGATTTTGAGAAATAACATATCAAATAACAATTTATTACCTACTGCTTATCATTTCTGAACTAAAAGGGGCAGTGCTAGGGATGCTAAAGAGGAGAAATACATTACTGATTAGAATTTTGTTCTTGGGCAGTGCCTAGTTGTTCATTTCTCTTAAAAATTTATTAGAAAGTTTGTACCTGGCCTTTTTTTTTTTTTTTTTTTTCCTGGCTTTGTTTTATCAGATATGGTAAGGCACACAGGCATGGAAGCTGTTGTCATGAAGGAAGAAGTTTATATCCACAGATCCCTAGAAACAGGAAGCATAGTAGGTATTCAGGGCAACATGGGGAAGGAGGCCAAGGGGGCCCAGTATTTCCTGTGGTTCCTTGCAGGAAGGAATGGGCAAGCAGAATATCCATGAGTATGTTTAGGATTGGATAGTTTGAATAATTTCATGGGTGTTCTGGTCTATCATGGTAGTTCCTACTTGTCCAGTACAAGGCCCTGGAGTGATTTAGGATAGGGGGAATATTGGTTTAAGAGTGTGAAGGATTTATGAAGGAAATGTGGTGTGGCTGTAGATTGGTTTGTATATCAAAAGTGCACTCCCCTGGGAGTCCATTGCTATCTCCAGGAAACAGCTACTGGGGCAGGGAGGGATTCGTTGCCTCCTCAAGAGCCAAGCTCCTAATGCCAGAGCATCAGTATAGCAAATAAGAAGATACAGTCAATATAAACTTTATATTACTGTACAAAATGTTTTATAATTTAAATTTCATACTTTATTAATAAACATTGGTTGTAGTTAGTTGGCATACTTTTACTTATAAAATATTCCTTTACATTCTAATGAAAAATAAATCCAGCTTTTTTGATTACTTCACTCTGTCAGTGATATTTCTAGAAAAACTATTATATTTTACAGAAGAAATATAAACAGAATATTGGTTTGAATTTTTTAATAGTTCTCCGAAGTATCTGGTATTATGCATTCTTTAATAATAATGGCAGTATTATTGGATTAAGTTTCAGACATAAAATAATTTCAAGGATGGTATTTCTGTCAATCTAAATAAAGAGGTAAACTGAGGCAAGCTTGAATGACCAGAAATTGAGTTTATTTGGGAATACCAGAGCAATTGCAGTTTGGAAAATACATGCTGTATTTCTGGCCAAGGAGTACAGCAGTGAAGGGCCAGCCAGAGTTCAGGGAGGTAAGTTCTTTGGCTTGAGGATTGAGAGAGAGTAGTAGCAGATACTTGTAGGTCAGGAGATAAGTCTCGGAATAGGAATAGGAATAGGAATCTCTCTCTTAGTTGCTAAGTACTGTTTTTCTGTGGGTGCCTGTGTGAGTTTCTCCATCTCATATCCTCTGGTTCCATTTTTTTTTTTTTTGGTTCCATTTTAGATTGAAATCCTTTCATTTAATCTAGTTATGGACTCAACTGCTGTTTTTGTATATACGATTTTTAGAGATGGTGCCCATGAGAGACTAGAGAATATGTAACAAGTCTATTTTTGAGCTTTACTTTTTGAAATAGAAGATTTTAGAGTGTCAGTCCAAGATACTGTTAGTTAAAGCCTAATGTGAAATGCTAGACATTTGGAATTGGAACATTTGTGAGGTGGAGACATATTTCTTCATGGTCCCTGGTAATTGTGGTTGGATAGCCTTATAATAGCAGTAACTTTATCAAGCATCCTTATTCTTGTATTTGACTTTCTTTGTTTTTCTCCTTTAACATTAGCTTAGTAGCATGCAGATTGGATATATTGGATCCATTTAGAGACTGGAGGAAAGTAAGATGGGGGAGGAGCATTTCACATGCTGTTGCTTTAGCCATTCAACCCTTTTTGTTCTGTTTGTAAAAAAACAGCATAGCTGTTAAGTATTGGAAGTAATATGTTTTGCTTTTTCTTTCCCATGGGGTCATCCACTGACTTTGACTTGGCATTGGGGAGGGTGCAGGCTCAAAGGATGTGACAGAAAAGTCATGATACATAGCCTAGCCCGCCAGGTAGCCCTTGAAACTACCGGGAAACTGTGGCCTT
The DNA here is from genome assembly GCF_053574225.1 of Canis aureus. Taxonomy (NCBI): domain Eukaryota; kingdom Metazoa; phylum Chordata; class Mammalia; order Carnivora; family Canidae; genus Canis; species Canis aureus. Next base: position 45,018,033 of record NC_135625.1, read on the forward strand.
TAACTGTGTTTCACAGGGTCGTGGAGAGTTGTGTTAAATAAAAGCTTGAATTAAGTACTTGAACTAAAGGTATATTTTTCTCTAACATAAAAGAAGATGAGAGTGGGAGATCTATGGTGGGTTTGGACACTCATTTTCTGTGTCATCTCCCTAACTAACAGGATGCCTACAGTTAAGGATGGCTACTTGGCTCTAGCCCCGTTCCATATTCCTGGCAGAGGAAGAAGTTGGGGAGGGCAAAAAGGTAAACGCTCCTGTTTCTTCCCCAAAAGCTCCCATAGAAGGAGCTTTTTTTGAAAGGCATGCCTAATAACTTCCATCTTCCCTCTCATAAGAAGTCAGTGTCATTGATTGGTTAATGTTTATATGAAGCCAGTAGAGGTTTTTCTTTGCTTTTCCCATCAACTCTGGAAAAATAGCAGCTCTCCTTGGAGAGGTTTTTGAAAAGTTGGTAGTTTTAGTAAAAAAATGTGATATTAATACTAAAAGAAATGATGATTATGGAAAACAATAATAGTGAGCCTTGAGCTTTTATTATATACTGGTTGCTACTCTGAGTGCTTTATATATTTATATGCATAGTCATTAATCCTCAGAATGACCCCATCGTTTTCCTCATTTTTTTTGGATGAGGATATTGAGCCTCTCAGAGGTTAAATAATTTGCTTAAATTGACATAATTGGAAAATAATGGAGCCCAGATTACAAGTCTGGAACGTGTGCTTTAACCACACTTTAATATTGGCTATAATTTAAAAACCTGCAGCTTAGAAATAAGGAAACTAATGCTGGACGATTTTAAGCCATTGTCTCCAGGTCCCTTGAGCAGTCAGCACTAAACTCCTTCTGGACATTATTTCCGTTGTTTCTGTGTGCAGTCTCTGGGTGCCCTCTCCACCTTTATCCTCTTATATTTGGGCCAGTGTTCTGGAGAGGTGGCTATTTTTGGCTTTCTGTGGTTCTAAATCTTGAAAATTATGTTCTTCCTTTAGAATTCTTATACTTGACAAGGAAGCCCACAGGAGACAATGTAGCCTAGTGGTTGAGAGGGTGGACTTTGTGGCCTTCTTGCCTATGTTTGCATCCTGCCTGTGCCAGTTCTAGCCACGTAACCTCAGACATGTTACATCCCTATTTGTGTTTCAGTAGTCGTATCTGTAAAATGGGTTAACTGTAGCAGCAGCCCAGGGGGCTGTTAGTAGGAATAGATGAGTTAATACAATAAACCTGCCTGGTGCCTGGTACATAATAAGCATTATATATGTATTTTCTGTTGTGATTTTATTACTTAGTGGAAAGGTACATTCCAAAGTAGGTTTCACACATTTTTAAAAACCTGTTAGCCTCTTCTCAGTAAATGCATATGGAATTAATGAAAATCACCATCAGTTGCTTTGTGTTGTTGGCCTACGCTTTTGACACTGGAGTATTAAGGTTATAGAAGATGAGTTCTTTTTGCTGTTTGTATTAACCTCCATTACCAAGACTAAAGACCAGTATTACATTATGCTTTTCATCTTGTGCTGTTTTTCACCTCATTTTTCTCATCTACAAAACTGTTTTTACATATAGTATTTTTATTGAGAATGTGTTGGAAGTATTGCATATGTCCAAGGTACTGTTAGAGATGTAAAAGTTTATGCCATCATATTTAAAACCAGATGTTAAATATGAATTTTTCATATCACATTTTCCAAGTACTATCAATTACCTATGAAATATTAATTTAATCACAGTAATGATAATGTAATCATCAGTAAAATGACTTGAGATGGCAGCGTCATTTAGTAGCGAGATAAGGACTGGCAAAGCAAGATTTCTATCTTCCTACAGCAGTTTTTCAACATTGTATTTGCTTTTGCCTGTTCTGTTTAAAACAGCATAGGAACTAAGCCCTTTTAAAGGGAACCCATGCATTTCATTTCACATATGTCATTCTCTCATCAGAGAAAATGCTGCATAATCCTGAGATGACAGCCCCACCTCTGATGTCACCGAGGATGGTACAATCCTCTCAGAGCCTTCGCTGGGGTTTCTGCCGCTGCACTGGGGAAATGGTTACATTAAAGCTAACTCCCGGCATCTCAATTATCTCCTTGGAAGTAGTTTTCACAAATATAGAAAAGCCCTACGGTGGTTGTTTTCGGTAAGCTACCAAGGTAGAGAGAGACAGGCAGAAAGGGGGTGAGTGAGCGAGCGAAAGAACAGGCAGCTTAGCCTTTGTGAGAGAGGATCCAGGCGGCAGCACCTCTCCGCGAGGGTTTCTGGTGCTCAAAGTGCTTCCACTGACATCACCGTGTGCAGTGCAGGGCAAAAGGGGCTGCCAGGAAATTTGAAACTAATTTGCTTCCAGTTGACTAGAACAGCAGATTTTGAATTAGCTGCCTTTTTTTCTAGCTAACTTTTCTCGAGCATTAAGCTGATGAACTGGGCATTTTCTATGATCAATGGGTAACTGCTGGAGCTGCAGTAATCTCTGTGAGTAACCTCTGTTTGTAGGTCTGCGGAGGCAAATATATTTTATATCTCTCTCTTGTAAAATGCTGCTGTGAAATGATCCATCTGTATTACTGACTGCTTTTGCTTACTAGTCTTGTCCTTTGACTGTCCCGGTAGGAGACTCCTGGGGCTGGACCAGGTTGTGCTGAATCCTGACATAGGGAAGAGCATACTGCATTATTTAGGGATGCCTGAGCCAGTGTTTTTTAAATTCCCAAGTCATCAAAAAGATGCCACCTACCCCCTGAATGCTTTCGCCCAGTACCTTACCTGGCTTTAACTGGGAATGTTTATTTTAGCATCTGACATTGGATTCTCCAAAATTTTTATTTTTAAGTAGAAAGCAATATTCTTACCTGTGATTTCATTTCCTTTCATTGTTTTTTTTTTTTTGTTTGTTTGTTTTTGTTCAACCGAGCTTTCCTGAGAATACAGTTCTCTCAAGCTATTTCTCTACTCTGTTTGTGATGTATTGTATAGAACGAGTCAGGAAAACGGGCTACCCCTGTAGTTTTAGAAAGACATAATATTGTGGCGCTGGATGGGAATAGGGGAGGAGTTTCTCTTAAAGAGCTCAAACCCCTTTCCATCTGCATGCCTAATGTATGGCTATGACCACACGGTAGCACCAAAAATGTTCTGTGAACACTGTAGTTAAAGCTGAGATGGTATCTGCTGGAGATTTATAACAGGTATTTTAATGCTTCAGTTTATACATAGGGGTGTGCCTTTTTGTGTCTATTGAAAGTGTCACTTTTAGAGTAATACAAGATTTATTTTTCTCTCACCAGGGTACTTAACTCTCTGTAAAATCTCCATTTCAGATCTACTTGGGATTATTGCTCATGTTAGTTTGCAGCTGAATCCTTAGCAAGACTGTGGGTCTCTTTTTGAGCATGAAAATTACTGAATGCAAATCTGAATCAGCTAAAGCTTCTTACAGACTGCAGGCTGAGCACCTAACATCTGTCTTGACACAGCAGTGTGCAGAAGTCCACAGCTGTAGTTGATCATCACTGCTAGGAGCTCCAGCTGCTTGGCAGGCATGACTAAAAAAAAAAAAAAAAAAAAAAAAAAAAAAAAAAAAAGGTGTATTTTGAAACATCAGTTTCTTAAATATTAAAATATTTCATAAAATATTTTTAGAAGAATTTCTATTAATACTTCTACATTTGTATCAACTTTAGCAGAAGAGAGCCTGCTGTAAACAAAACTGTGGAATTCTTTAAAAGTTAAAGTTTTTTTTTGCATTTCAAAATAAAATTAAAACAACAAGTAAAGATCAAAGAGAAGTGTTAAAATTGGCTTTTTCAGAGAATAGTATGGTGGTTATAAGGTGCTACGGGGTAGACAAGTGGGGAGATGTTGACCAAAGGGTACGGACTTCCAGTTCTCAGATGAATGAGTTCTGGGGATCTGAGCTACAGCATAGTGACTGTAGTTAATAATATTGTATTATGTACTTTGAAACTGCTGAAGAGAGTAGATCTTAAGAAATGGTAAGTATGTGACATGATGGAGATGCTAGTTTAAACTATGTTGGTAGTCATTTTGCAGTCTATAAGTATCAAATTAACATGTATACGTTAAACTTACACAATGTTGTATGTCAATTATAGCTCAGTAAAGTTGGAAAAAAATGAAAAAATAAAATTACGTTTTTAAGAGTTTGAATTCCTAGACAGGAAGAAGCAGTAGAAAATGGATAGAGTAGATGAAATCAGAGGAGCAAGTCTGATCAGATGTGGTAAAGCTGAAAGGAGAAGCACGATATGTGGATATAAGAAGAAACAAAAGTTATGAGAAGTGGATGACAGTGGAGGAACTTACTGTTTGAAAAAAGGAAACCAGCTTTAAAAAACAATGATTTTAAAGCTGGCTTAAAATCAGGTCTTACAGCTTTAGTATTTCTTCTCCATGACAAGAACAGTGTTCTGCACACTTGCAGAGACTTTGGTTTACAATTAATGGGCTGTTCTTATCTCACTCATTTTACCTTCTGTATGCTGTATGCAGTGCCGCTCCTTAGTTTGCAGAGCATCCTCTGAAGTTGACTGGGATGGTAAGCTAGTCTCATTTTCCCAGGGATTAGAACTGAATGAGAAAAAAAAGGTTCTGAATCATTAGTATGTGAAATTCCGCTCGTGGTAAGCACAGCTGTAACTATTAATCAGTCAGGAAAAGAGTCTTCAATTTATGCAACAGTCCCTCTACTTGTGTGCATATACTAATAGTTTGTGTCGTGGTTAGCAGGCGTTTTCCTTGTTTTTGCAGCATGTAAATAAATACCTGAAATGTCTGTGTTTTTAGAGATGTATTAGTGACCAGACAGTAGCCAGCATTCTCTGTGACTTTTATTAGGGTGAAGGGTATGTACTGAAATACTTAGATTACTCACTTAGTAAATTCTCATTACTCATACTCATTTTCTGTTATTTTTATCATGCTAAATATGTTTTCTACTGCTTAGTAAAAATGGACTAGTTTCTTTTCTTTTTTTTTAAGATTTTATTTATTTATTCATGAGAGACACGGAGAGAGAGAGGGGCAGAGAGAGACACAGGCAGAGGGAGAAGCAGGCTCCATTCAGGGAGCCTGATGTGGGACTCGATCTGGGGCTCCAGAATCATGCCCTGGGCCTAAGGCAGGCGCTGAACCGCTGAGCCACCAAGGGATCCCTGGATTATTTTCTTAATGGCAACTTTTGTATTGCATTGCAAATCTGGATAGTACATGCATGCGTCACTCTTACTGGAGGGGTTTATTGATTATTAGACTTAAAAAAACACTGTTATTCACAGTTAAGGATTATATACAGGTGAAACTTATTTGAGATTTTTTTAGCTCTGCGAAGCTTTTTATATTTGCTTTATAAATTGGACCTTTGTCTTCCAATTTTTTGTAATTGATTTATGAAATTTCAGACTGATGGGGACAAAATAGTCACCCTCCTGTTTATAGGACTGAACTCCTGTTTGACAAATCAGGGGGACTTTAAGCTTATTTCTGTAAAATCTCCAGTGTTAAAATAATTTAGGAATATATAGTTCTTTTATCTTACTAACTCATGATATAAGTCTTAAGGTGTTTGCTAGCTGATACTCATTAAGGAAAAAAGAGTACCAGGGACATTATTGCATTTTTTTTATTTTTTATTTTTTTAAAGATTTTATTTATTCATGAGAGACAGAGAGAGAGAGAGGAGAGAGGCAGAGACACAGGCAGAGGGAGAAGCAGGCTCCACACAGAGAGCCCGACATGGGACTCGATCCTGGGTCTCCAGGATCAGGCCCTGGGCCGAAGGCTGCACTAAACCACTGAGCCACCCGGGCTGCCCTGCAATTTTTTTTTTTTTAAAGGTTTTATTTATTTATTTGAGAGAGAGAACAAGGAGGGGAGGCACAGGGGAAGAAGTGGACTCGCAGCTCCCCATGTGATCCAGGGATCATGACCTGAGCTGAAGGCAGACACTTAAACGACTGAGCCACCCAGGCACCCCGATATTATTGCATTTATGAACGAAGTACATGGAAAGGAGAGAAAATAGATTTTTAGGGGCTAAGTTAGCTACAATTTATAAAGAAATGAAAATCTGTTGATTTGTACTCATAAAAAGTAGATTACAGACCCCTAGTGCACTCTTGAAAGTACCTCATCAGAGTGAATTTGCCCATGCATTTTAATGTTACGAGTAATATATCCAATTACAGGTACAATAAAAATCTGGGAAAATACCCTGTTTTTAGAAATTGAAAAAGCTTACCTTTCCCTCAACCCTTTACCTTTAAGCTCTCCTGTTATTTCTTTAAGGCTACAGATGTTCACAATGCTCAGGCTGCATTTGCATTATTTCAGGATTTTATGGTATTTTTGCATAAGTAGAGTTGAGTCATTGACCATTCATTGTGAGAGAAATATACTATGAGATGTAAAATAAAGAAGAGATTATATGACTGTAGAGGCGATTCTCTTCCTCTCTTAAGAAGGATTCCAGGATAATTGGAGGGCAAATCCAGACCAGAATGAGCAAGCCTTTCTCTTGGTAGGAATGAGGGACTGTATGCTCCATTACTTGTTGTCTATTTGAATAAGCATTTAGACTTTTCAGTTGGGAGGTAGGAGCTCTTGGGATTCTCTTTTAGAATAAAAAAAGGAGCCATTAAAGTGTAGTCAGAACAGCCTCTAAATATTGTAGTAGATATTGTTGTAGTTCTGTGGAGAAGTGCTTCTCATACTTTAATGTGTATACAAATAATTTGGTTTCTTTTTGTTTTTTTAAATATGGATTCTGATTAGGAAGGTCTAGGGTGGCACAAACTCCTGGGTGATGTTAGTGCTGCTGTCCCAAGGCCACATTCTGAGTAGGAAGATTCTAGGACAGTACTTTGAAATAGAATTTTCCTGATCACAGAAATATGTTCTATATCTGTGTGGTGCAATATGGTAGCCACTAACTACATATGGTATTGAGCACTGGATTTTAAATTTTATTTTATTTTAATAAATTTAAATTTAAATAGCCATATGTGGCTGTGGATAACATATTGGGCAGCATAGCATTTAGAGTAAGATAATCTAATAGAGAAATTTATTCTTAATGGTAATAGCCCCTGCACAAGATAGTGTCCTTTTACTTTTGCCACTGCCTGAGCTTTGTCTGCAGTAGATAAGTGTCTACAAATGGGGGCTACTGGATGGCAAGCTCCCTGAGGGCAAGAGCCATGTGGGCCTGTTTTCCAGTGTTCAGCACATACTTGGCTCACAGAAAATGTTGGCTGAGCAATTGGAAGAATTAGCTAGCTGTCATGTTAGGAAGGACCCCTGTATTTTCAGCATTCTATTCAAGCTTGTTCTTGGGACTAGGGGACAGAAAGGTGGATGGCACTGACATGTAGTATTTTGCTTGTGTTTTGGTAGGTTTCTTTTTATTTCTGTTTTGAGATTCTGTTAAATGGTATCCTGATGGCTATAGGACATTCTTTATTAATTCATTGATCCAACAAATATATATCCATTTTCTAGGTATTGTTGTTCTGGGCTCTGGGGATATAATGATAAGGAAAGCAAAGTTCCAGCCTTTTGTAGTTTATATTTTCATGGCAACAAAACAAAAACAGTACAAGGGCAAAAACAAAAACCTCTTCCTAAAAATGACTAAGTCCAATTATAAATGACTAAGTCTTCTGGGGCTGTAGGCATAAACTTGACAGTCATAGTCTCTTGGGAAGCCGAGGTACTGTTGCTCAGAATCCCTCACGATAAACCTTTTTACTTGCTTCACATTTCAGTTTCCTGTGTCACAGTCTGCAGTCGACTTGCCAAATAGTTCTTACTTTTTTCCTTTGACCATTTTCTTTTAAGGGGTTTGCTAGCCAGGATAGAAGAAGATCTATTTCATTTACTGGTCCTCAAACAGGATCATTATTAGAAGGGCCACAGTCTTTTTGAAGCCCATCTATGGAGGAGGCACATTTCCTCATGATTGGAAGAAAAACAGGATTTTTTTTTAATGAGATATAACTGACATATAACATTATATTAGTTTCAAGTGCATAACGATTCGATATTTGTATATTTTGCAAAATATTCACCACAGTAAATCTAGTTAACATCTATCACCATATATATAGTTTTTTTTTTTTTTTTTTTGTGATGAGGGCTTTTAAGATCAACTGTCTTAGCAACTTTGAAATGCATGATACAGTATTGTTAGAGTCACTGTCCTGCACATTACATCTCTATGACTTCTTTCTTTTTCTTTTTTTGTATATTTATTGGAGTTCGATTTGCCAACATATAGAATAACACCCAGTGCTCATCCCATCAAGTGTGCTTCTCAGTGCCCATCACCCAGTTACTCCATCCCTTCCCCCCCCCCCCCCCGCCCACCTCCCCTTCCATTACCCTTTGTTCATTTCCCAGAGTTAGGAGTCTCTCATGTTATAACTGGAAGCTTGTGCCTTTGGACCCCTTCACCCAATTCACCTAGCCCTCACCCCCTGTCTCTGTAACCACCACTCTGTTCACTGTCCATGAGTGTGGGATGTTGTTGTTGCTGTTTTTAGATTGCCACATGTAAGTGAGATCATACAGTGTTTATCTTTCACTGATTATTTCACTTAGCACAGTGCGCTCAAGGTGTCTGTTCATGTTATTGCAGATGGCAAGATTTCCTTCTTTTTTATGATTGACTAATATTTCATTGTGTGTGTGTGCGCATGCATGTACATGCATGTTTGTGTGTGATTTTCTTTATTCATTTATCCATCGATGGACACTTGGGCTGTTTCCATATCTTGGCTCTTATAGATAATGCTGCAATGAACAGGGGGGTGCCTGTGTCTTTTCAAATTAGTGTTTTCATTTTCTTTGAATACTCAGAAGTGGAGGTGTGTTAGTACTATTTTTAATTTTTTGAGGTACCACCATACTGTTTTCTGTAGTGACTGCACCAATTTACATTCCAGTAGTGCACAAGGGTTTCCTTTCCTCCACATTCTCTCTAACACTTGTTATTCTTGTGTTTTTGAGAATAGCCGTTCTAAGAGGTATGAGGTAATATCTCATTGTGGTTTTGATTTGCATTTCTGTGATGATTAATGATATTGAACATCTTTTCGTATACCAGTATGTATATCTGTATGTCATATTTGAAAAAAAGTCTTTTCAGATCTTCTGCCCATTTTTATTTAATTTTTTTCTTTTAAAGATTTTATTCATTTATTCATGACAGACAGAGAGAGAGAAAGAGACAGAGACAGAGACAGAGACAGACACAAGCAGAGGGAGAAGCATGCTCCATGCAGGAGCCCGATGTGGGACTCCATCCCGGGTCTCCAGGATCACACCCCGGGCTGAAGGTGGCACTAAACTGCTGAGCTACCTGGGCTGCCCCTTCTGCCCATTTTTAAATTGGATTTTTTTCCGTTATTGAATTATAAGAGTTCTTTATATATTTTGGATATCAATTCTTCCCAGATGTATGATTTTCAAGTATTTTCTCTCAGTAGGTTGCCTTTTCATTTTATTGATGATTTCCTTTACCAAACAAGAAACTTTTTAGTTGTATGTGGAAGTTTTTTTTTTTTCTCTTCTGTTTTGTTTTATTTCAATCCTGTCCCTGTTTCCCAGAAGTGGATGGCTATTTAATATACAACCCAAAACACTCTTGAAATTGATCATGTTAACATTCAAAAGTATCTCATTTCTTTCTCAATATATTAAGTTAAAAGAAAAAAATTACTGGGTTTATTTCATCACAGGAAAAGCATCTTTACTAAACAACAGGAAGAAATTTGTTAGGGATCTGACCAAATACACAAAGTGGTAGATACAATTCCTATTAGAAAAAGATGACTCCAAAAAAAAAAAAAAAAAAAAAAAAAAAGAAAAAGATGACTCCTAAAGGAATATAAGTAGCTGCCTCCCAAAGTATATACATTCCACACAAGTATGAAAAGCTCTTCTCTCTCCCCTCCCTGCCCTCCAACACATATGACACTACATTTTCATTCCTTTGAGGGGAAAAATAAATGCAGAAAAGCTATGAACTCTTATTAATTCAGATTAATTCAGATTCTACTAGTGTGTGGTTTATATTTAGGTAAGTGCTAAAGTTCTTTTTTTATACTTTGCAAATCCCTTTGTCACACATATGAAACCAAATTTGGGCAAGACTAATTCAGTAAGACTTTCTGGAAGAGAAATAGCTATTTTAGTATTCACGTGGATTCTTACATTAGTAATAGATTTAGACTGACAAAGGTGAAGGAAAAGCTTTAACAAGTTAGGTGTAAGAGCCCACAGCAGGGCACAGGCTGCGCAGTAGCATTGTGGGAACACGTTGAAGTTAGGGGGGACTGGGCAGAGGGCATGAGGTGATGCTGGGTGTGGATACTGGCTGGAGTGGGAGATGTGGTGGTCTTTGCCCTGGCTCAAGCACGTATCCCCTTTACCTGTGCGACAGCCAGTAGCCTGTGTTGTTATTCCTGAGTCTGTTTATGCTCGTTCTTTCTCTCCTGTTTATTCCTTCAAATGCTACCAGAATAGACTTTTCTAACATACTAAATGGACTTTCCATGCTTTGGCAATATTCACTTTTGAATCCCCTGTGTTTAGTAATAGCAAGTAATTAATAAATGTTTGTGGAATTTGAAGGAATTTTGGAAATGATAGGCATTTAATGGGAATTATCTATGTTCTGTTTCAAAAGGGAAAAGAAAAAAAGTCTTATAGTAAAAGAATTTGGTCTTTAAAAAAAAATCACCCCAATACAAATAGTCCTGATTTTTAAAAATAAGTAATAAATCTTAGATTCTAAATAAAAAGGTCAGGATTAATATTTTATGAAGTTTTGTTTGCTGTTAAATGCAGCTTAAGTGGTGACATGAAATGCAAACCAGAAATAAACTGCTCTTGCTTTCTAATGAAGAAGTGTCTTATTTGAAAGTAAAGATATCATGCTGTGCTGAGTCAGGTCTAACCTGGGCCATGTGATGCTTAAGGCTATTTCTACCCAGAAGCTACATCTGGAAGCGTTTTCAGTCTTTATTGTGTCTGGTAATATTATTGCTGTTAGAAATAAAGGTCTGGCAACTCAGAGGCCTCTTAGTTTAAAATATGAGCTAACGTGATGTCACTTATTTTATCTCTTTGTACTATAGGTAATGTACAGCTAAAATTCTCTTGACATTTGTTAGGGGAAAGATGACTTCTTGCAAGGGATGGTGATTAAGGGAAGGCTTCATTAGGGAGAAGGGATTTGAGTTAGGTCTTGAAAGATGAAGACAATCTGGTCATTTAGAGATGGGGAGAAAAACTGTGTCCTATAGGGAAAAGATTTTGAGCAAAGGCAAAGATGTGTATATATAGTTAATCTTATTTCCACTATATATTTCAGAGAATCTTTTCAAAATATCCATGTGCTGTACCCCTCCTTCAGTTAGAGAAGTAATAGTATAACATATTTGTAAAGAGAGTTGAGCAAGCGAAGTAGTTTGGGAAAAATAGATTGGGACAGAATTATGGATCCTTACTCTGGATCAAGGAGTTTGGACTTTAGACTTTATTCTGTAGGAAAAGGTTGAAGACACACATATTAGGGTACCTTACTACAATAAAGATAGAGGGGTGGGGGGGATTAAAGCATAGTAGAGGTAGAATAGAAAAGCTCTGATTTTTTTTTTTTGTCGTTATTGTTGTGTCATGTTGGTAGAGTACACAATCCATTTGAGCCTGGTTTCTTACGTAATTGTTAGGTGGCTGAATTAATTCTTAAATACCTTCAACCTTTGAAATTCTATATTCTTTCGTTCTTGAATTCTTTGTAAATGTATTTTCTAGCTTAGAGAACTAATGAAAAACATTTAAAATCTAAAGGAAATATTTCCTACTGTGGACTAAGTACTTCTCTATTCATTTTAAGCTCTTTTACTATGTTAAAGAAAAACATCTTTTTGGATTATTCACTTTTTACTTTCATTGCATATTAATAATAAATTTATAGGTTTAAAGTGCTGAAGAAACTGGTTAATGGAGATAAAAATTTTAAAAGCCCAAAAAAGTGTAAAACATGAAAAATGTTTTATGAAAGTGTAAAAAGGTATAAACAGATGCCAATATAAGATATTTCCCAATTTGTTTTATGAAGCCAGCATTACCCTAATACGAAAACCAGATGAAGATGTAATACAAAACAACTGCAGACTAATATTACGCAGCAAAAATACTAGAGGAAAAAAAAATGTCAATATGCCACCCTAGTAAGAGAGATCTTACTGTTTTTAACTGTCTTTGTTTTCAAAATCAGGATTTGAAGAGCTGCTCCCTCTTCAGATTTTAGCAAGCCACATTCTCTTAGTTCTGTCTTACAAAGGTATTATAAGTACTGCCATCATAGAGAAGTGCTTGTTGGATTCCATCCATACTATATTCAAATTTAATTTTAAAAATGTATTTCAAATTATTTTAAAAATGGAATATTAAACAATATACGCTCTCAGATGTAATACCTTTCATTATATTTTGTATACTATGGGATACCATATATAAATTCATGTTTCCAAGTTAAGCTCATTTTTTGCATGTCTTGGAATTAAGTTTTTCATGTCATTTAGTGTATATATTCAGACATTTATCTAATATTTCATTAAATAGAAAGGTTGTAGTTCACAGTGCTTTAACAATAACAACCCAAAACAAAAAATGTGCTCTTTCATAAAGTTGTCAAAGTGAGTATACTACATTTCCCCATGTAGATGAGGATTTTCTTGATACAAAGTAACTAAAACCATGTTCAAAAGGAAATTGGATATCAAAGCTGGTATAACTTTAACTGTTATCCATAAACTCCCAATTTAAATCTTTCTTCATCAGAACATTTTTATTGTTCTCACTGCCTACCATCTTAATAAGAAAAACTTGGTACCATCTTACCAAGTTGTAAACTTGGTTCAATATAGTAAATATATACTAATTATTGTCTTTACTGTGATATATATACATATATATATATATATATATATATATATATGTATATATATATATTCTGCATAACACCATTTAAGTTTTATGCAGCTGGGATCCCAGAAACTTTTCTTAACACATTAAGTATCCTAATCCATTTTGACTTCACTTTCATTCTCAAAGGATGTTCTGAAAGCCTTTTTCCCCATAGAAATCCAATAGCGAAGGGGAGGCTTCCAGCTGAAAAAGTGTTTACTGACTTTAAATAGATCAAATCAGTCTCAGAGATTGCATTGCACAGATGCTGTTGGCTGGATCATAAAGCTGTATGTTTTTATGCCCAATGTAAATATTCTAGTTACTACTTCATAAGTGGTATATGGAAATGAAATACATCTTATTGTAATCTATTTTTGCATATGCAGCAGTTGAGTTGCATGTATGAGACTTTATCAAAAGCAGGTGTGATATGGATGTGTCAGTAGATTGTCTTCTTCTACACTGAAACCTTCGTGGTTGCCCTCGTGTAAGCTAAGTGGAGGGGACCACTGGCAAAGTTATGAGAAAGATGTATGGCAGGGTGGTTGACAGGCAGGAACAGTGAAAGAATCAAATAAGGATTATTGAGTGCCTGCTATGTATGGATATTTATTAATACATGTTGGAACTTATTCAAAACAAGTTATATGTCCATTCTATTGTGTTCATAGGTGATCATGGAGGAAGCACTTTACTCCCACCGAATGTCACAAATGAATTTCCAGAATATGGGACCATGGAAGAAAGTGGAGACGGCCTAAGAGCTTCTCTGGGGTTTGATACAGAGTCTCTGTCAGGTGCCCCACGAGGACAGCAGGGGGTCCAGTTTGTCGATGGCCCCCACTGTAGGCTCAACAATGTTACAGAAGGACCACAGGATGGCAGAGAGTCCCATCCTAGATGTCAGCTCAAGGAACAGAGTTTACAACCCATTGATGATTTGATTTCAACTCTGAAAGCCACAGAAGCCAGAATAGCTTCAGGAACATTACAGGCTACAAAGGTACTGGAAAAGAATGCTGTTTCTAGTTTTTCAACTCAGCAGGTGGAGGAGAAGCTGGGCACTGCCCCTTATAAAACAGAGAGACAGAGAGCCAACAAAATATTTCCTGCTGGCCAAGAAAAAGGACCAGATGTACCTCTTTCAGCTGAAGTTACGACTGAGGAGAACTCTTATTCGAGCATCCAGAAGGATGTGACTGTACTGTTAGCTGGAGAGGCTCAAGTAGAGCTTTGCAGGATAACTGATGATGCCAGGAAAGGGGCTTTGCATGTGCAGGGGCCAGCTGGTCCAGCATCCTCTGTGGGGAGCCCAGCAGCTGCCCATGCCTCTGTAGGTACTGTTGGTTTTCTGAGGGAGATGAGGTCTGATCAAGGTAGCTCCACGGGACGCCCAGGCCGGGTCAAACATGTGGAATTTCAAGGGGTAGAGATATTGTGGACAGGAGGGGAGAAAAGAGAGCCACAACAGCCTGTGGATTTTGAGATTTCACTGGAAAGGACGGCCCCTCCTGAAAGCAGAGAGTTTCCCCGAGTGCCAAGCCATCTCATCTCATCTGCTGGTTTGTATAATTCAGTTGGTTTAACTGAGAGTGTTTGGGATGAAACCTGGAGCGCTTCATCAGAGAAGCCGGGAGCTAGCTCAGGGGCATTCTCGCCTCTGCCTCTTGTTGACAGTGGAGAGGATGAAGTCTTCCTAAAGGAAAACAAAGAACATCTTGAGAAGAAACCTGAACTGGAGAGAGACAAGGAAAGGTGAGCTCCCATAGCCAGTCTGCTATCTGTGATGCCTGATACGCATCATGGGAGACCTTTATCCTCTGCTTAGCTGTGAGAACTCCACACAGTACTCTGGTCCTTGTACAGTGGGAGAGGAGTTCCTGTAAGCGAGATTGGTTTTAAGTCTGTAGGATATGTAAGTGCTTTTGTTATAAAGTTGTGCATTAGCCATTGACTAGGGGAGGCAGAGTTACGGACAAACTGTGAACCCTAAATCATGTTGATACATTTCTGACATTTTTTATATTTGCCAGGTTTAAAGTTTTCTAGCATCAAGATAACTACAATACCCCACAGTTATCTTTAATAATATGAAGAGATTTAGAGTCATGATGTATCCTATAGTCATATTTTAGACACTTCTTCTGGGTGCAACACCAGTGCCTGCATACAAGCTCCAGACATGTGTGAACACTGAAGCTTTGGGTTCAGGCTGCCTCAATTTCCTGGGTTTAGAAAGGAGGTCAGGAGGTCAGAAGGTGACTCATTGTTCAGCTGTCCCATGGCATTCACCTGAGAATCCCTTCTTGCAAGTAGCATGTTTTGATTTTTAAGCCTGAAAAGTCAACTTATATATATGATATTTCCTGATCTTTCCATGCATTTCTGGCAGCTGTACCAGCTTTAAAGGCTTGATAAATGGAAGACATGATTTGCCTTTCTTCACTTCTCTTGATTGCAGTCTTGAGCATGCAGTGCTGCTTTTGTCAAAGTCATTTATTGTGTACTATCATTCCAGTTTGAATTCCATCAGTCTTCATAAGACCACATTTTATAGTTTATGTGTAGGAACATCTGTGTCAAGGCTGAAGGGCTTTTGTGGGTTTTTTTTGGCGCAAAGAAATGCCTTTTCCTCTGCAGTTAATTAACAAATCCACCTATAGCAATGCTCCTTTAGATGGTTACCAGGATGTCTCTCCTTTCTACTCCTGCCTCCCCAACTCCCTAATACATAAAATCTCTTGACTTCCCTTAAGAGCATGTGGCTCACTAATGATATTCCCACTGGAATATGCACTTATGGATATTATTAATTCATTCCTCCTTTTTTCTCTCTCTCCTCTCACAAATGGTGTTTGTTTGTTCACAGTGTTCTTGACCCTGCTAGATGCTGGGCATAAAAGGATGTTCACAATAGGTAATGGCCTGTGGTCACTACCTTCATGGAGTTTACTGCTGAAGATAAACACTGACCATATAAAATAGGTTAATCATAAATTGTGGGAGGTTCTGTGAAGAAGAAGAAGAGAGACATACTGGAAAAAATAAATTCAGTTGATAGCTCTGAGAAGGCCTTTTTGTGGAAATGATAAGTAGGCTGAGGCTTGAGAAATGAGTATGAGTTAACTAGGTGGAGAATGAGGAGAAAACTATTCCAGGGAGGATCAGCACATGTAAAGGGACAACATGCAGAGGAGGGCTGCTGGGATGCCTGACTACATGCACTTCCTAGAGTTGTGTGAAACAAAAGCTTTATGGCAAGTTTGAAGATGTGGAATTCCAGCAGTGTGGCTGGACCACGAGGAAGCCAGGTGGGAGTGGGAAGTGAGTGTGGAGGGGGAGGGAGGAGCTTCCTCAAAGGAACTTCCCCTTTGATTCCATAAGCAGGAAGAAGTTATTAAGAGAGATAAACCCAGGATGCTCTTTGGTACATGGTAGACCTTTGTAATTTAAAAACAACAGAGAAGAACAAAAAACAAAAAACAAAAACAAACCCACAACAGAGACAACTGTATGGTTGATGTGAATCCTCATAATACCTAGGAATATGGGTACTTATGAGGTAGTTTTTTTTTTTCCTGTTATTCCTGTATCTAGGAATTTGAGGCTCAGAGAGGTTAAGTGAAGTTTTCTAAAGTGACACAGCTGGTGATTGGCAATCCAGCATTCAGCTGCAGCTTTTTCTAACACTTGATCTCCTCTTACTGAGTTTTAAAAATTTTACATAGCTATCCTAACATTCATTTTTATTTTATTTTTCTAACATTCATTTTTAATATTTGAACAAAATGCTACATACTAATTAATTGATGCTTCACCCATATATATTAAATTGTAATTTGTTTATAGTTTTTTCACTCTTTTGGTTAGCCTTGCAATTAACATGTCTGTTGGCTTAAAAAAAATTTTTTTTTTTTTAAAGGTCCTTCACTGGCTAATTTTGGGCCTGAAATCTCTCTTGCAGTGCTGCCTTGTTGTCAGCAGAGGGCGGCCCTTGGATTCTAATGTATTCATCTTCTTAAAAGCATTTGGTTTTGTTTAAACCAGAAAGTATTAATAGACTGATGAAAGTTTAGTGTATTTTACTCCATTAGGTTTACACACTATATTTATCTGTGTCTGTTAACACTGAGTATGACAGTAGCTGTTAATAATTTGATTTTGTGGAGTTTAGTTCATTAAAATGAGAAAATTTAATATTTTATCCAGCAATTCATTAGACCAGATTAGTCACATGCTAGGAAACTAGTATGAAACTAAATAAATTATTTAGAGGGTTGTGTAGCACATGTATGCTAAGAGGTTTCTCAGCCTATGTTTCCATGATAGCTTCCTTTCCAAATATATTAAAATATAACCCCAAAGAATATAATTGTTAGCTTTACAGAATATTATCTTTTTTATATGGTTGAAATATAGGAAAAAGTAAAAAAGAATATTAACCTAATATTGAAATTCTTTATTCTTATTTCCTTTCCAGGATTCTTGAGCAAGAGGAGCACTTTAGGGGGGGAGATGATGATCTCCTTGGGCATGGGTATGCAGAGGACTCCACTGATGTGTACAGCTCCCAGTTTGAAACTATTTTGGACAACACTTCGTTATACTACAGTGCTGAATCCTTGGAGACATTATATTCAGAACCCGATAGCTATTTTAGCTTTGACATGCCCCTCACTCCGATGATCCAGCAGCGCATTAAAGAAGGCACTCAGTTCCTGGAGAGGACATCGGTGGCAGGACAGCAGGACGTCCTGAGCATCTCAGCAGTTGGTGAGATAGTGATGGGCTGTTCTAGTGAGATCGCCAATGGGCTGAATGACACCAGTGACCCCATCTACACGAAAGGCACCCCGGAGATTGCTTTCTGGGGAAGGTACTAACCCTATTCTCATTACTTTCATGCAGTGGTTTTGGTATTATTTTCTCTTTGGGAAATCTGAGTGTGAAATATGTCTGAGCAGCATCTGGCCAGTTTCTGTTGGATATAAGTGAATGATGTGAGTAGAAAGTAATTGAGGGGCAGGCAGAATACACTTTAGCAGTTTGCCAAATTGGCAAGCTGTGGTTATCTTATTAGGTGACATTTCCTGGATTACCATATGTAAATTGTCGTGAGCAAATATTTGTGGGTGAGGAGTGGGTGTTAGTTCCCATGGTGCAGCTTTGGTAGCAGTGGTATGGTGCTGTGAAAAGAACACTGAGAGGTGTTGACTTTCGTTTTGGCACTAATGTTGGTTGATGACTTGGAGCAGGTTGCTTGACTAGGCCAGAAATTCCTTAATTGCAAATTAAGGATGTTGGGTTAGATGGTCACCAAAGTCTGTTCCAGGCCTTTGCTGTATGAAATCCTGTTCAGTCAGGCCTTCTTCCTGTTCCTGAGATGGTGGGGGAAGAATCTGATTGTATGAATGCTTGATAGAGCCAGTACCTTGGTCAAAGCTATAAATACAAATATTAAAAAATCGCAGTTTCTACATCTGCGAAATTTAGGATTTAAATCTATCTGGGAGATAAGATGACAAGTAATATAGTTTCTATCTGCCATACTGGTCATTTAGTGATTCCCTGTCTATTTATGGATTATCCAGCATTTCATTTCTTCTTCATCATCCTCAGGTCACTTACCTATCCTTTAGCATCTTTATCAGTGGGCAGGAAATGCTAAACTTCTTAGCGATTTTCTGAATTTAGTTTTTTATTTAATTTACTTGAATTAAAGTGTATCAGTGCATGTGTGTTGGGAAAGGGGGAGAGGAGGTTATATGGGGATAAACTATTTTAAAGCTGTATGAAAAAGTGTCAGTGCTTTTTTTCAGTCAGTATTCATGTTATAGGTTTCCAGTGAACCTCTCTGTGTGAGCAGACTGTCTTATGTGGAGCATTTTCTATAATTCGTTGAATGAACACATTTAAGACCAGCATGTTATAGCATTGTAGCTATGCATTTCCATGTGAAATGGACCACGGATGTTGATTATCTTCTTGGGTCACTAGTGAGATAATGAAAAAATACTAGCCTTAAATGCAGAAGACCTTGGTCTGAATTACTTGGGCAAGCCACTTTCTCTGATATTATTGGCAAAACAGGGTTAATGATACTCAGTATGCTGTGTGGCTATGAAATTTAAAGAATTAATATAGATTTAAGCAACTAGCACAGTACTTGGCACAAAGTAGGAGCTTGAGTAAAGGTGTGAATCAGAATTGGCTTGGCTGCTAAGTCCACATTTAGGCTTCCTGCATCTCTGAGAGGGGGTATCTCTGGAGGGGATCTTGGAGGGGAAGGTTTCTCTGAGACAGGTGGCCTCCTCTCAGAGGGGAAACTTTTTGTTTTGCTCATTTATCCTTCTGTTTTACCATCATCTCTGATAACTTTAAGTTGTGATAAAATGCAATAGCATAGGCACGCAGATAATTTTATTAAAATTTCAGTCCACCTTTCTGGGGTGAGTTGAAGTTTATATTACAGACCCAAAAAATAAGTTGGGGAGCCCAAGCATTTTGAGCTGAGAGGCCTTGTTTACAGAAGCTGCAGGGACGGTAAGAAAAAGAAGAGGTGAACATCAGGGAGTCAGATCAGGAAGAAATTAGGTAAAAGGCTTATCAAATGTATGGTTTGTTTACTTGGAATAGGAAGTAGTCATCATTGGGCACAGCATGGGTGCCAGTCATTATTATTAGGGCAGAGTTAGATAGTTAAGAGAGTATTAGGGTAGGTTACAGTATTTTAGCATCTTAGATTTAGACAGCTGTATACTTCAGGTCTTCTCAAGACAAAACTATAGTACCTGCATTGTAAAACCACAGGATCTTGGCCAATAGTAAGACAAACCAAGAAACAGACTCGGAACAGTCTGATGGTTACCAGAGGGAAGATGGGTAGGAGGATGGGTGAGATGGGGAATAAGGAGGGCAGCAGCATTTTCATAACAAAAAAACCCAAAGCTAAGTGTTAATATTATGAACCTGAATCCAGGAAAAAAATTATAGCTTTTTCAGGTAAGTTTAAGGAAAGGACCACTCTTTTTGTCTGTTGCACACAGTTTATTTAACAGTATGATTGATAGAAGAAATGATTTGGTACTTTACCATTCTATACAGTGATTGAATCTTCTTGAATTTTCTTATATATAGTAATTACAATGCTTATATGACTTACACTAGAATTGCTTTTCCTCATTCAAGTTTTATATAGAAGAAAGAAAAGAATGCTTCTTCTCTATTAACATTCGCATGGTCTAAGAGAGAGATTATCCCTATTTTTTCTCTAAAACCAGTTTTATCAGAGAAACAAAGCAACAGTTTCTATATCTGCCAGACAAGAGTTTGGATTAAGCTAGTATGTATAGATAGATGTGTGTGGGGGGGTATGTCCATGTGTGCATGCAGGAGCTAATTCTTATAGTCCAGAGGTAATACTTGGAGAATGCCCACAGAGTTTACTATAGAAAAAAGTCTTCTCATCATGTCAGAAAGTTATTGGGATACATTATCAGCTTGCATTACTTCAAGAATCAGTTTCTGAATATTATTCTTCTTCTCACTTTTAAATGTAGGTGTTTCAAGCCTTGAAAATACAAATAAAAATATGAATATAATGAACTCCTTTTTCCTGTTAAAAAAAGTCATGTGTCACCAGCAATGACTACAAAAAGAATCCAAACAAAACCTCCCTACCTCAAAACAAACAAACAAAAAAACCAAAAAGAGAACAGATATTTAAATTTACTGGTTTTTAACAAAAAAAAATATTCTTTGTATTGTTTGGATGGATGAGGTGGGAATTAAGGAGCACACTTTTGATGAGTACTGGGTGTTGTATGGGAATGTTGAATCACTATATTGTACACTTGAAATTAATATTACATTGTATGTTAACTAACTGGAATTTAAATTAAAGCTTAAAAAAATAAGATGAAATTCTAGTACTGAATAAGGAGTGTTCTTAGAGATGTGCCAGCCAAACTTCTCTCCCAGCCCTGGCACTCTTCCACGTGCTTCCTGACTAGTGGTCATTCTACCCTTCCTTGAACCCTGCTGGTGATATGGTTGGACCTATTTGTGTTCTTTGAGTTGGCATATGATAATAAGTGGTTATAGGGGGAAGAGGTTTTGTTTTATGATATATGTCTCTATTCAGGGTTAAAAAAATAGAGTGGGCTCAATGATCCTAAGATATTTTAAAGAAACTAGGTAACTTTTACATTTTTCTTTACTCCCTCTTTCTTATTGATGCTTTCAAGTCACAGCACCAGAATTGTAGGTTGAAGATTTATGACATTTTTCAGCTTAAAGGGGTCTTAGATAATCTGGTTTTATGGTAAAGAATCCAAATCCCAGTTTGATGGGATAGATTTACCTTGTGAGAGATCCTGTACCAAAATTACTGTACCAGAATTCAAATTGTCTGACTCCTAGACCAGATACATTCATTGTTCTAGGCTGCCTGGTCTCATATCTTTATTCTTTTTCTAAATCTAATTTCTCTCATTCATAAGTCTATAGCATCAGGAGTCTGTAGTTGGTAATTGTAACCAAGTGGTGGTAGTGGTGGTGGTGGTGGTGGTGGTGGTGGTGGTGGTGGTGGTGTGTGTGTTTAATTTGAGAAAAAATTTGCCAAATTGATAATAAACATGCCTCCATAAATTTTTAAAGTAATCAATGAACAGGCTTTTAAACATTTCTTCTACATTAAAACATTCTTCTGCATAGGTAAGGAGATAGACTATTGAGCCTGTTAAGGAGATCCAGACTAGAATGCTGACTGCACAATTGTCAACCTGATTGACTTCCCTCAACCAAGCACTCAGAGACAAAGTGTTATAATTCAAGGGGGAAAAATATTTTCCAATTTTATTAATGTTGTGACATTTACATAAGCAAAGTGACAAATAAGTGCACATGTTTAGTATTTTGTCTCTATTCACTGGTCTTGCTGTTTGTTGGCAGTAGACTGGGGGGCTCTGACCATATTAAATAATGAGAATCTGAAGAAGGCTCAAAGGAGAGGGGATGATACCACTAATCATATGACTAGTGACTAATGATATGACTGTCTTCCTGATAATGCTTCTTTGATTCAACTAGACCTGAACCAAGAAATTAAGCCCATTTCTATTGAGGCATTGATGTTATTGTATAAAATGTTAGCTCTCAGCCAATAGAAAAGATTATAAGATTACTTAGAGGTTGTCTTTCAGCACAATTTAATATCAAAGGCATCCTATAGGTTTTATTTTGTAAACACATGAGTGCGTAATTCTCATAAGGAGCCAGGAGAGGGACGCCTGGGTGGCTCAGCGGTTTGGCGCCTGCCTTCAGCCCACAGCATGATCCTGGAGTCCCGGGATGGAGTCCCACATCAGGCTCCCTGCATGGAACCTGCTTCTCTCTCTCTGCCTGTGTCTCTGCCTCTCTCTGTGTCTTTCATGAATAAATAAATAAAATCTTTAAAAAAAAAAGCCAAGAGAAAGGAGCTAGTAATGTTTTAATTTTCCAGATAAGGTAAATAAGGCATAGCACAGTTGAGTAACTTGATCGAAGTCACACAGGTGGTAAGCAGCACACCCAGGATTTGAACCCGCCAGTCAGGCTCCATAGTCCATTTATTGTTCGTTTCTAAACAAAAATGCATTTGACACGGCCTAGGTATATTTTAAAATCTTTTTCTACGACAGTACATGACTTACTTTGTTGCTAAAGAGGATTTCAGTGGCAATATTTGACATGATTTCTTTTGAACGCAGGATGACACTGTTCTCTGTTGTGTTGCTTCTTTAAAGACAGGTGCAAGTGTTTGGAAAAGGTGATGAGGTTGTCCTATTGCTTCAGCAAAAGTTAGTTTTGTCTCTCAGGAACACCTTCCAGTTTGGGATTTAACCATGAGTTGGTGGCCAGAGGCGGGGGTGGTTCTTCCCTTATTCTCTCTCTCTGCTTAAGTCAAAGAAGAAAACATTTCAAATCTATAATATTCTATTGTCAGGTCGGAAGGGACGTTTTTAAAGAGAACACGTGCTCACTATTTGTCTCTTAAAGATTATATACTTTTGCAATAATCAAATAGATCATTCTTTATAAAGTGAAAAAAACCTCTTAAGACCTTGGACTAATAAACCTGGACAGAAATAGTTAAGTTCTCTCAGGTGCTCTGAGTGCTCTGAAGACTGAATATTGGTGAGGGAGCTGCACATCAGTCAGGAAATAGCTCACCCTATGAATGTAACACAATATTTTAATGAAGGAGCAAAGAGGAGTATCCCCTCCCTTTGTGGTCCGCTACACAGCACTCAGGCTGAAAGGGTCACATAGCTCCAAAATTAGAAAGGATGATTATCTACTTACAGTTGTACATGTTCCAATGGGTTCCTTTGTGTCTGGGTGCTTCTCCCTCGCTGGCTTATCCTCTGACGATTGCGGCTCCAATCAGTAAGTTCTGACCTGAAGACTAAGGCACAGATGTTGTCACTGTGTCCATTAACAGAGCTGAACATTGTCCATTTCCATTGAGCTTGGGTTTGGACAGATAGGAAAAGAGAGATCAAATACAGTAATATGGCAGGAGCTTTCTTCTGTTTCTCTGAAATATATAAAACTGCTTTTTAAAATCACCTGTTTGGGGTAATGGATATATTTTATGTCTCAGCTTCCTAGTTTTCCTTTCAGATAGCACTCCAGATACGGAGGCCAGCAGAGGAGGTGAATTGCATCTGTGTGCAGCTGGCTTGCCTGAGGGAGTGCTTCAGCCCACCCTGAGTCCTCTCTGAATTGGGTAGTTTTGGGTTTTGTCTTCCTCTTGTTCCCTCTGCCCCTTCTTACATGGAATGCAGGCATTTAAAAGTATCCCTTTCTTAGTTTTTCTCTTTCTTTAGTGTCTTTCTGTCTAGGAAAAAGTCATGTGAAATAAGATTAATATAGAAATTTGGGAAGTGTGATTTCAAAAATTCTTTTGATTCCAATTTAAGACTTGCAGGCACTTTAATATGAGGTATAAGTATTAAAATAAGAAATTAAAATAATGTATTAGGTAAGCTGGTGACCGAGAGAAGGATTTGATCTTGTGAAATGGTTTTTAGATATCTGGCTGACCACTGAGTTCCCAACTTTTCTTGGATCATTAGGAGTGGGAAGCTCTGCTGTCTCATAGGTTCATTATTGGTGATTTGCTGTTGCCCTAGTAATCTCTTTAGTCCTTTTTTTTTTTTTTTTTTTTTTTTTTACGCTTTAAAACTAGTTCTGCAGAGAATGGGTTCTCATTTTTTTCTTTCTAGCTTGCGTTCTAGGAGTTATAATGGATTTTTTTTTTTTTTTAATTAAAGGGGCTTCTTGCTGAGTGATGAGTGATGTGGACTTTTCTAGGAGAGCCAGGCATACCTGGGTTTGAATCCTGCCACAGTTACTTACTTAGTGTGTGATCTTGAGTATTATAGAAAATCTGGGAACTTTTCTAAGTGTAAAATACAATGAATAATATCTATCTGGTAAAGGAAGGAGAAGCAAACGGGATGAATCAGGTGACAAAAATCAAGAAAAGGAAATCAAGTGGCTGGTGTACATAGTAGGAGATAAATAAATTAAAATTTATGTCATCGTGCCACTCTACCGTGTGCTCTGAGCTGCCAGCACTGTCCTCTCAACTCTAAGCTATCTGGCATACCTATTACTGGACTTCCTGCTATATCCTTTCTTTTCATAAAGTACAGTGCACTGTGGTAGGGTGGCATAAATGTGGGGATTTGGGGTCAGAAGACCAGGAGGTCAAGTCATCCTTTTCACTGGCTGCCTGATCTTGGGTAGGTTGTTTTACTTCAGAAAGCCTCTGATTCCTAATGGATAAAATGAAAGTAACCTTACCATTCAGTGTATGTTTTTGTTGTAAGAATTTGCTAAGTTCTAGTTTGTGGATATTTATTTTAAACCTGTTATGAGTTTTGTAGTACTCTCAGTAATAGACTAAGGGATATAAGAAAATAGGTAAGACAAGCCTGGTAAAGAAAAAAAAACATGTAAGGATTTGGTGACTGTTTGAGTACAGGACATGCAGGCTGAGTCAAAATCATTGTAAGACTTCAAGCTTAGAGGACTTACTGAATCCAGAAGTAATAGGAATTGGGGAGATCAGGGTTTTGTAGGAGAACAGCTTGTAGTGGAGTCATTTTACACAGGTTAAATTTGAGGAGAGGGATGGTGCTTTATGTAGAAATGCTGGTGGGAATATGAGATTGAAGGTTGGCTACAGAGACTGTGGAGTGACCTTGTAGAGGTGAAGCCCACAGATGTGGGTGCACGCGGACTCATGGAGGGTGAGGGCTGCGCGGAGGCCAGCTGCAGAGACGCGCACAGAAGGAACACCAGGGTGCTGCTTGTGCATCAAGCACACATTGATCCGTTTTCCTGCCAGGAAACAGTATGGGTTTTTAGTACAGTGTGAGTTCTGAAGTCAGACTGCTTTGGTTCAAATTTTGGTGAATGATCTCCCTAAACCTCAACTTTCTTATCTAGGAAAAGGGATAATAATTTAGTTCCACCTGATTCATACTCAAAGTATGTTGGCTGTTATTGTCAGTAATAACACTGCTCCCTCAAGTGGATGATCTTTTATCAAAGACCACGTTAAAAGACTTCAAGTGATAAAAGATGTTGGTCAAGGAGGATCACAGGTCTAAATAAAAACTGGACTGGCGGTTAATACTGTAAACTGGTTGGGATGATGCAGCAGTCTTTTTATTCATATATCAGTGGAATATTTAACTTTTAAAGGAAACAACACTTCCTCTCAGCAGAGATCACTTAACACAAGATTTGTAGTACTAGATGAGTTGTTATCCATTGATTTGTGGTTTCAGGGGGAAAAAAGAGAAATAAAGTTCTTTGAAGGTATTTTACATGGACTACCAATTTATCAGAACTCCAAATGGGTACATTTCCAGTGCTTTAATCTTTTTTTTTTTTTCTTTTTCTACTGCAGATCTCATAAGCTTTCTATAAATTGATGTATGGAGTCTGGATTAAATGGGTTCAGGGTCCTAGCAGAGCCTTAATACTTAGTACCTGAGTGGCCATGGTGCAAGTTGTATTCAGCATCATCTTTTTCATGAATGCTAATGAGGATTAATATTAAACTACATCTAAACCAATGTTAGATAATACTTTATCTTTATAATCCCTGTATCCCATATGCTATTTCGTATGCCTGTGCCTAAACATCCATCTGCAGTATTCTACTGGTCTCTGAATTAAGAATTATGAAAGGAAAGCCTTATAAACTACACACACTGAACGAATAAGATTTTTAATCCTTCTACTTACCACCTTGCTTCCCCGAATATTGACCTGGGAACTTGTTAGGAGTGCAGGATCTCAGGCCCCACCTCTGACCTACAGGATCTGCAGTTTAAGAAGATGTCCAGGTGATTTACATGTATAATGAAGTTTGAGAAGCACTGGTCTAGAACAGTGGTCCATGGACCAAGCTAAAGTAGGAAAAGCTCTAGAATAGGGTTTTCTAACCTGACTTCACATTACAGTTACATGGGAGCTTTTTAAAATTCCGACTTCCCACACTTTATGTCTAGAGGTTCTCATTCTGTTGTTGTGGGGCGACATCTGGACAGTGGTGACAATGATAGCTTTAGAAGATTCCCAAATGATTTTGGTGTTTAGCTTAGGCCGTCACCTCTCAGAGTTTGTTAGAAATGTGTACCACAGACCTGACCCCTGGACCTAGCCAATCAAAATGTGTATTTTAGCAGATTCCAAGGTGATTCATAAGTACTTCAAAGTTTGAGACTGACATGCGGTAAAAACTCTTTAGAGGCAGGATACAAAACTAAGTTAGTCCCTCTTCTCAGGTAAACAGGGTCACTGTGCTGGTGGCAGGGAGAAGCCTAACAGAGGTTTGTAAACATGAGTGGTCCTGGCTGTGAACCTCGTTTCATCTTGCCCGTCCTTGCTCTGGAAATAATAGGGATTGATCCATTTTCCTGCCAGGAAACAGTATGGGTTTTTTAGTACAGTGTGAGTTCTGAAGTCAGACTGCTTTGGTTCAAATTTTGGTGAATGATTTCCCTAAACCTCAACTTTCTTATCTAGGAAAAGGGATAATAGTTTAATTCCACCTGATTCATACTCAAAGTATGTTGGCTGTTATTGTCAGTAATAACACTGCTTGAAGTATTTTCTTTAAAACTTTTTTAAAGTTATCTGAATGGAATAGGCTGTGGTCAGATCAACTTAGCTGTTGTATATCTGTATTAATGATATAGTAATATAAAAGTTTTAGTACAGAGAAAATAAGAAGTATTGCATAGTTATTGCAAAACAAAATCATAAAAGTTCTTTATTCACAGTGTTACTGGTAGTTTCAGGATTCATCCTGTACTATTGTACGTAGTCAGGTATGGGCCTGTCCCTTCTCTTAGGCAGTGATCTTCACAAGTCTTCAGTGTGGAGACTCAAAGAATCTCTGTCACAGGAGCCTGCACATACCAGCACTCGGTTTTTGTTCAAAGAAGAACTTAATTACCAGCTGCTAGGTACTTGGTGTCTCCAGAAAGCAGGCAGATAAGATAACTTCACAAATAGTTCTAGTACAGGCCTAGCCAGCCAGCCTCAGGTAAGGTCCTGAGGCTGGGGCTGCTTCCAGTCTAAGGTGTCCTGAAGGCCCTCTGAAGTGTTGCTTCTTGTGGGGGTTATTGAGGCAGAGGCAGATACATGTAAATGGTCATGGGGGGAGTAGGCAGGGTCACTATCGGGATGGAGCCAGACTGAGGCAGAATTGGTAACATGTACTTGGATTTGGGGACTCGAGGGAACTGCGAACCTCTTTGCTTCTGTTAATGTTTTTAGACTGAACAGGTGCTGCTACACTCAAAGGCAGCCATTATATGGTTGACTTTCACCACTTTTGAAACACTTTAGGCATACCAAAAAGTGTAGAAAATAATAAATATCTGTGACCTCACCAGCCAATTTAAAAAATAAACATTGCAGATGCATTGCCAGTTCTTGTGAATGTCTGCATGGTACCATTCGTCTCTTTCTCTTCTTTAGGGTAACCATGACCTGTGGGTGTTTGTCATTCCTGTATAAATGCATCTGTAAACTAGATAGGATTTTTTTATATTTTTAAACCTTATATAAATGCTACTATCTTCTCTCCTTTTGTAACTCACTTTTTTGCTCAGTATTTCAAATTCATTCTTACTGATTCATGAAGTCCAAATTTATTAATTTATTTGCTGTATAGTATTCATTACATGATGTATACTATAATTTATTTCCATTTTCCTATTTATGAACACTTTGGTTGTCTTGTATTTTTGTTATCTCAAATGGCATCATGGTGAACACATTCTAATTCATGGCCTTTTGTGCACTAATGAGAGTTTCTCTAGGCGAGGTGTATATTTAGGAATAAAATTGCTGGACAGTAAGTTATAATCATTTTCTGGGTGAACCAAGGCATTCTTGAAAATGTGTATATTACATTTTCTTTGAGAGGATATAATTTTATCTACTTCTGTTTATAATTTTTAGTTATTTTACCTCCTGATCCTTATAATTCTGATAATCCCAACAAAAAGAGCTAGTGCCTGAAGGAAATGCATGGGAAGGAAAATGAAGTAAAATACTCCTTTTTTTTTTTCCTGTTGAGGAGCACTGAGTGCAGACTCTGTTATCCATTAGTTGGGTCTGGTGGCCGTCCTTTCTCTGGACGCTTAATGCTCCCAGTTTGGAAGCACCAGCACCAGTGACAATTGTTGCTCCTCTGACATCTGTGACTGTTGCCTGTCTGCTTCTGGTTGTGTGAAGCAAGACTTAACAACAGGGCAAATGAATATGTTCACATTAGTGTTATAGCAGAAAAACAGAAACAAAACTAGAAATGAAAATAGGAAAGCACAAATCACATAAGATTGTGAATTTTATATAGTATAAATGAATTCAATCTTTTTGTGTGCTGCAAGAAATGGTACTTCAAAAACAGTACTTCAGAAGTCTTAGTGCTATTATGGAAGAACAATGCTGAAATTACCTTTTTTTTTTCTTTTTTAAAATGATGTTGGGCAAAAAAAAAAAAAAATGATGTTGGGCAAACTTTCCCTCCTCCTATAAGAGCCACTCCAGGTCAGCTGTCCTTCCTCCCTGTGGTCCGCTTGCTGTCTGGCTTCCAAAGAGTTAAATGGAGGCTTGTGAGATCATGTGTGACTTCACTGGGTCTGGACTTTTGAAGCAGATCTCTTGGAGGGAAGCTGCCTGTTGAGAAGGAGGCTGGCTGAGAGTGGGGTGGGGGGCATGCTCCCTGAACTTCTTTGCAGTCTTTATCCCACAGCCCCTGAGGGACAGAGTGGCGTTCTGGGAGCATGTCTCTGTGGAGTCAGCGTGGAACAGTTGGTACTCATGACAGAAGCAGCTGTGTAAGTATATTAGAAGAGGCCTTGCTGATGATGAAGGTTTGCTGAACACATGGAACGGGAGAATATTCTTTGTATTCCTGACAAAATTAGGGGCAGACTCTTTGCTGACAGATGTAACTGGAATTCAGTTTGTTTTCTTTGTCTCCTCCTAGGCAGTACTGGATTCTGTATAATTGTAGTTACAGAAAATTCCTTGGATTTTAAGTTGTTTTATTTAAAATGGAAAACATTGTAAGAAAGTCTTAGAAAATGATAGTTCATTTGTATGGTTTTCTAAATAAGGTTGAAAAAATGAAGAGGGTGTATTTGTTGTAGGGTCTGTAATGTTTGGACAGGATGAGATTTTTTTCCTTAGAGCTGTGCTGCTCTTGGAGGTGCTCAGACACGACTGTAGTGTGCTTTCAGCTACCTGTTCTGAAACCGCGACTAGGCATTGGAAGGTCACCAGCTTACTACCTCCGTAGTCTACCTCTGAGAAGGTCTCTCTCTTATTTCATATTCATAAATAAGGCCAGCGATGGTAAAGAAAGGAGCTTGAACCCAGTGTGTTGGTACTTTGTCCATTCTTGAGATGCTTGAGGTTAGAGGATTCACGAGCACCTAGATGCCCATGAGAACCCTGGCGTTTGGATGCCCAGGATGGCCAGCTGATTGTAACAGATGTGTTGGTGGGTTGGTATTGGCTAAGTTGAAGTTTCTTGCCTTGATAACAGTTTTTAAGTTCATCATTTTAAATTCATATTTCCAGTATTTTATAATGTCATTTATCTTACATAGCCATCAGCACTAGAAAAGCTTCTTTCCAATTGGATATTTTGTTTGATAGCTTTAATAACAAAGGACAAAGAGAATACTTGATTAAAAGGATGTGGAACATTTTGTGACAGGCTTAGTGGTTATGAGTTTGGACTTAAGCTATTGATTGAGTCTTAGGCCTATTGATTGAGTTTTATCTGTTTTTTACGGTTTGACCTCTAGTAAGTCACTTAACCAGCCTTCAGACGTGACCTTGAGATGGTGACAGCACCTAACCCGAGAGAGGATGTTGTGAAGATTAACTGAGGTACAATGCATGGGAAGCACTTGGCAGAATTTCTACTGCATTAATAAAAGCTCAATAATTATTAATAAGCTGGCTTTTGTTATGTTTAAGTTGCCCTTCCTTACATCAGGCCCGTGAGGGCACTTAGACCTCAGAGGAGGTGGTGGTGGACTTGCAGTTGTTGCATGCCTACACCACAAGCATGCAGGGTTCCAGGCAGTGCCCTGAGCCTCTGACAGACAGGCTTCCCCTTGACAGCTGTCCATCAACACCCTG
Organism: Canis aureus; assembly: GCF_053574225.1. Lineage (NCBI taxonomy): Eukaryota > Metazoa > Chordata > Mammalia > Carnivora > Canidae > Canis > Canis aureus. The sequence goes on from NC_135625.1 coordinate 45,048,771, forward strand.
TGAAAGCTTCCTTATGCTTGTGTCCTGTTGATAGTGTACCTGTTCCATCATCATTGGAGGGGAGCACAGCACTGCATACACATGTACCTCAGAGGAGGAGTGTGACCCACACTAGGAGTAATGCTGAAACGATGGTCAGAACCAAGCCATTCTTTCTGCGTTCTTTCCATAGGTGTACATTGTCCTTTTCCACCCGCTGGTGGCTGTTCTGATAGGGTTTCTCTGTGTTTCCAGCTTGGCCTTTTCTATCTTTATGCTCCCGGGGTTAGTAGCTGTGCAGCTTTTTAAAGCTGCTTAACTTCTATCTCCCGAATTATAACTTGTGGATAATGTCTTTTTCTTATTATATCTTTTCTTAATGCTTATTGAGATTAAATAAGATAAAATATGGGGCACCTGGGTGGCTCAGTCAGTTAAGCATTTGCTTTCAGCTCAGGTCATGGTCTCAGGGTCCTGGGATTGGGCCCAAGTCGGCCTACCTGCTCTGTGGGGAGCCTGCTTCTCCCTCTTCCCCTCTCCCAGCTTGTGCTTTCTCTCTCAAATAATTAAATAAAAACTTTTTTAAAAAGTAAGATAAAATATGTGGAAATGCCTTAGCACAAAGTCCTAAGTAACAACAGATTTTTTGCTCCTCCAAAATTTTTTCCATTCTTCTATTACTGTGAAAGGAAAATCCATACAACTTGTAGATGGGTCTCTTCCCCAGTTTTGCTTTATAAAGGTCTCATATATAGATCAGTGTTTCTAAAGCTTTTGCTTAAAATGATTTTCTTGTCTGTTATAGTTTACTTTGTCTAGTGTCAGTTTCTTTGTCCCCATGACTTTCCTGGGCAGTCATTATAGCTTTTACATTTAATTTTGAACTAGTTTTCAAAACTATGAAACAAATATGTGCCAAGTGGTAAAAATTGAAATCGATGTTCTCTTTGTTCCCACGTTGCTCCCACTTTGCAGAAGGAACCTCCTGATGATTTCTAGTGTGTTTTTTAAGGCATGGTCTGTGCCGACTTTGGGAACCATGTTTAGACTGCCTTACTGGTGCAAAAGTGCAGATGTGGGATGGAAAGTTCTGTCAGATTTGCCAGCTCCCTCTGTAGCTCAGTTCCTCCCTCCAGCTCTGCGGCAGCATGTTTGGAATGTTTGGGAGCTCCTACAGGGAAGCTGCCTGCACAGCTGGGCTGTGTCACCAGGAGCCGCATGCACTGGGCAGGTCCAGCTGTAGCCACACTGCTGTGATTCATGTGATCAGGCCAGATTTTCTGCAGGATAGTGAGGCATACTGGGTCTGACCCTACTGTGAAATGTTCAGTCCTGGAATTCTGGGGAGGCAGAATCTGTTTTGGGTTCCAGCAAGGATTTTAGTCATTGTTTAGCTGGCTAGAGGGTGTGGTTCAGTCAGCCCTTTGAGCTGCTGTTGTGTTAGGCTTTTTGTCATTAATAACACTGGGTGGAGGGAGCATACAAGTAGGTGCACTGAATGTGAAGTTGGGAGATACAAGCTCAACTGCAGCCTTGCTGCTTACCAGCTGTGAGCCAGGCCAAGGCATCTTTGCTTCTGTTTCTTTACTTGGAAAATGGGACTCTTGTGAGGGTGGGATACAATAATGCATGTGAAAGTGCTAGGTGGACTGCAAAGTCCTCTAGGGGTTTTTAAATTTGTTTTTCTTAATGGATTGTTGGAAGGACTGGCTTATTTCTCTTGATTGGCTTAGGTATGTTAAATTCTGTGCCTTGGGGAAGGAGGAATGGTATAGCTGGACTTGATCCCACCTCTTTGTGAAGGCCGCTGGTCCCCTCTGCTGTTGAATGCTCCTGGCATACCTATAAGGCCTGCATTGGGAATGGGGGAGAGCAGTGTGATGTCTCAAAGAGGCCACTCCATTTTGTTGATTCAGCTGGTCCTCTATTGAGACCCTACTTTTTAGCAGAGGAAGCACTGAGAACTGAAGGCCCTGGGCATCTCCACTGGCCCATCTGTGCTATTGATTGTGAGATCTGGGAAGAGTCCTTTCATCTCCTGATCTCTCACTTTTCTCATCTGTAAAACAAAGGCGGTTGGACAGAAGACTTTTTGGCTTGTGGGAGTGGAGATGGTGACTAGATATCTGACTTTTTCTATCTTGCCTCTATCTTAATTATATCCATCATCTTACTGATCAATTCTTACTGCCCCTTTTAAACAACTTAGGACAGTTATCTTCTTAGGACAGATAAGACAAGTGAGTAATGAGGCTAAACATCAACTTGAGGGATGTTGTATTGATTTGTGAGACCTAAATATAATGAAAACCCTTTAAGAGTGACAGGGTTAAGAGTGAATGTCAGATTCTCCTGTCTATAATCCAGTGACCTTGACAAGCTTTATTTTATAGCATGATTATCTAGAACTAATCATCTTTGATTAGGGCTTCCATGTCTTAGATCTATTGTTACAGGAGCTGTGAGTACCTGATGGGAGAGAGAAAAAGGATACCATGGCATGTGGTAGCTGAAATAGAGATGCCACCATGAGAAGAAACAGAGTGTGAAAAGGAGGGGTCTTTTGCCAGCCTGTGTATGAGGTGTTTGCATTGCTGTGGCTTGGTTCTCAGTACTATTCATCCATTCTGATTTCTTAAGTTTTTTGTTTGTTTGTTTGTTTGTTTTTTTGTTTGTTTTTTAATCTAAATCTTATTCACTAGTGGAGCACATTTATCATGTGTGGACATTTTAGTCTGGCTTTCCCAGGATAAGATTGCATTTCTCGGTGACAGAATGATAGGGAAACATTTGTATTTCTTCAGTATTTTGCTGCTAAAAGATAAAAAGAGTTAAAAACCGTCTCTGCAGCTTATAAATCAGATGGCTTTAGGACTGGCCCAAGTATCGTGAGACAGTCATTGCTTGCTGTGACTTGTGTTTAGTGAGTTCCTTAGATCAGCCGAGCCAACTGTTGGAGTCCTATGGAAAGTGTCCTTGTTGAAATAATTCAGCTACAGAATTCCAGGATTCATGAATTCAAGTCAATGGTTGGTAGGAAGGCAATAGATTTCTTATATGATTGGCTGAATAGCCCAATAATGTCCATATGTTAAAGAGATCATCTCTGTTGTGGACTCTTCTGTCTCAGTGTAAGTAGAGATTCTGTTGCTCAAGATTTCATACTTCTTGCCAATTCCTAAAGGTGAGGTCTCCGACATTTACCTTGCATAAACTTTGTGATAAGTAGATCAATACCTACTTAAATGTCAAACGTATAAGTGCTGCTTCAGGATTGGAGGTGGGGATATGGCCAACAGGTTTAGAAGGTAATGAAGAATAAACCTAAGGACTAAGTCAATATAAGATGAGTTTGGCCTTGCATTTTCTGGCATCTTGACCTTGGGAGAGCTGGTGTATTCCATCCTTGACTATGACTTTGAATTCACCGTGATAATTGCTGGGCATTATCTTAAGCTTAAAAATGAGAGAACCAAAGTATCTACTGGAAACACAGCCAAAAAATGTTGGCATATTTTAATGTAATAAGGAACTGCCTAGTCTCTGAGCCCTACCTTCTCTGTAGGTCCTGGTACATTCTGGAGCTGATCATTCTGGAGCTCCTCACTGGTAGGCAATATGGATTTCACATCTCAATCCTTAGAATATAACTTCTTTTTAAGGAGAAAAACATTTTTATTAGCAAAATATTTTACTGGGAAATTTAGGTTGAACAAAACAGGCACCACTATTACACACACACGGCTATTCACAGAAATATCCCAACATGAGAAAGAACATACAGCATTTACATTTGAGCCACAGTCCTTGGATTCTTGAAATGTCAGCACTGCTACGTACTGATTCTTAGCTCCATGCCTGGCTTCATTTGGTTGCTGCAAAGTGAGAGCTGGCCATCTCGTGATTCAGCAATATCTCTTCCTGGTCTTCTTGGGATGTCTCAGGGCCACACAGCCATAGGGCCAGCTCTGGCAATGAGCTGAGACGTACATCTGGAGAAGCTGGACTGTTTGCCAGGGGTGGGGTTGCCTTACCCAGTATGTGTTAAGTATTAAAATCCACCCATATTGGCTAGTGTAGAATTAATATTTGTCGAGTGTTATACTCAGTTTTCTGAACCATACCTAAAGACAGCAATCTGCTGTATCTGTACACCAAGCTGATTAAAAGTTGAATTAGATATATCTTCTTAAAGAACTTATAGAGGAAGTCTCATTGTGAAAAATAACAGGATTTAGGTATTTCCCTTCAAAATATATAATATATAATAAAATATTAATATTAAATAATATTTATTATATATAATAGTATATAAGAATATTATATATATAATAAAATATTATATATTTTGAAGGGAATACGGCCACCGGCTATCCTTTCTGTGCTTTGATGCCATTCTCTCACTTGCTTTTTTGATAACGTGTTTTTCTCCTTCTTGCTTTCCGTCCTCTGTCTTTCCTGTCTCCTCTATCCTCAGAATTCACATTGCTACAGGGTCTTTTCCTTTCTTTGAATATTTAACCATGTTCATGTCTCCCCTATTGTTTCTCCAGTCCACATTCTTATCTTGCGGAGCCTCAGTAGCCACTGATGGGCAGGGTCTTTAGGTTGCTATGTTGTTGGTATGGCCATTGCACATCTAAGACCCGTGAGTCTCTGATAAGCCCAGGTTGCCTCCAGGCCTGTCTATGAAAGGTAGACATTTACAGGAGCCCCATGTCCTCTGGTGATGCAAGTGGTAGTAGGAAGAGTGCTGCGCTGGGAGTCGGAAGACTTGGGCTCTAGCCCTTGTTCTGTTTCTTCTAAATTCTTAACCTGTCTCTTCATTCACTCCATTTTCATTCATTGCATTCATATGGAAAATGAGATTATATTAAATAATTCACAAAGTGTGTTTTCAACTCCAAAAATCCATTACTTGACTCTGAAATTACACAAATTCTGGCTCCTTAGATTAGCTCTTTGTGACCGATTAGAATCTTCTCTACAAGAACAAACTGAAAAATCATGAGGAGACTGTGGAATTGGAGCAGGTAGGATAACACCAATATTTACCAACAATGCTCATAGAGTTGATAGGATGGAGAGCAACTGGCGGGAGAGACCATTTTTCCATCCTTTTGTGATCTTTTTTGGGCTGTGTACACAGCTTGACTTTTGCATTGTCCTTCCATGGAAGCAATATCTACCAATTACCCTTTTTTAGTCTGAGTTGGCTGAAAAGAAATACTTATTTTGAAATCCAAATGTACTCTGCTAGGAAGATGAGCGCAGAGATAGGAAGGCGTCAGAGTTTTCCTTCTCTTGGCTGAAGTGACTGAATGTTGCATCTTCTTTATCCCTTCTTAGAGTCCTTGTTTCTCACATGAAAGCAGAAGTGTGACCCACAGCAGCTGAAATGAAACCAGAGTGTAGGAGGTTAAAGTCCATGTAATTCTCTCTGGATTCTAAGTTATCCAATGTCTGGATATTGTATCCCCTGCATTTAGGAGAAATATTCTCTGCTCTTTGAACTGAAGTATGGACTTGGCAGTCAGGAGCCTGGGGTTTTTCTAGTACTTTACATTAGCTCTGTGGCTCTGGGCATGTCACTTACCCATTTCTGAGCTGATCTTGTCTTTAAAATGAGGGAGTTGGGCTAGGCAGTATTTAGATTTATTTCCAGAGCCAGCATGCCACGAGCCCTGTAATTTTGCTCTTCATCTGCGAGACCATGAGAAAGAGGTGGCAGTGAGGGAGACAACAGTGACAGCACTCAGATTCTTCTTATGCCTTGTGTGGCACTTACAGCCTCCTTGAGGGCATAGGCTTTCTTTTAATTTTTGTACAGCACTATGTTTGGGTTACCACAGTGTTTTAAAATTGAGTCTTCTTTTGGGTTGGTGTATTGATTTTAGCATTTATGAAGGCATCAGCAGTCTGAGGCTCTCCCTGTGAGGAGACAACCTCCCAGAAACATGAGCGGATTTCACCCTGAATTTTCCTTGTCATGGTGGTGAAGTTTTGAACTATCTGTACCTTCAAGAGGAAAATGTCTCCCTCCGTGGAATGGTAGAAACTTCTCTGTTGATCTCTCTTTGTTTTTTCTTCAACAAAAGCCTCAAGGACATGCGTTGTTCCCAAGCTTGTCAAAATGTCTGTTGGCATCCTGGTTGAAGGACCTGCTTGTGGATTTCAACCCTTCCTGAAGCTTAGCAAGGGACATTAGTATTTCTTCAGGGAATTCTTTGCCTTTGCCTTCTTGATAACAATAGTGCCATTCAAAACATTTGTGACAGGCACTGAGGAGGGCACTTGATGGGATGAGCACTGAGTGTTATACTATATGTTGGCAAATTGAATTTAAATAAAAAAATTTTTAAAATGTGTATTCTGATTGATAAAGTTGAGTACGTGCATTGAATAGATTGTTAGGAATTGTTTTCTGCTCCTGAGGAGATCTGAAAGAATCCTTCTCCTATTTTTACTTCTTTTTGGTAGCACAGGGCAACTTCAGAGTTGGCACATTGCCCTGAGTTTAAAATACATCCTGTCTCAGTGAGGGATGCCACTATATCCAATCCTGGAGAATGCTTTTGTTTAGGCTCGTACCACTGACTTAAGGGAAGGGTATCCCTGTGAGTAGAGATTATTACAATTGCATTTAGTTATCTGTGCTGTTGGCAGAAATAGGAAGGATTTCATTTACTTATATATGCTTATTTTATTCAAAATCATAGTTTCAACAGGAGGGTATAATGCTGAGTGAAATAAGTCAATCAGAGAAGGACAAACATTATATGGTCTCATTCATTTGGGGAATATAAAAAATAGTGAAAGGGAATAAAGGGGAAAGGAGAGAAAATGAGTGAAAATATCAATGAGGGTGATGAACATGAGCAACTCCTAACTCTGGGAAACAAACAAGGGGTAGTGGAAAAGGAGGTGGGCAGGGGGATGGGGTGACTGGGTGACAGGCACTGAAGGGGGGCACTTGATGGGATGAGCCCTGCGTGATATGCTATATGTTGGCAAATCGAACTCCAATAAAAAATAAACAAAAAACCCCCAAAATCATAGTTTCAGTATTCTCTCCTGTCATACTTTTAGACTGGGTTACAGTTTGATTTATTTTTGTTTCTCTCTTCTGCTGTGTCCTAATTGATATACTGATGAGATGTGCAAAGCTTTGCCTGAGGGAGAAAAGGGGGTCAGAGGGCTTAAGTAGCCCCCACCCGTGTGATGACACAACTAAGAAGGCGTGGATGTGGTAGTTACAGAGCTCTCTGAGTTTGGAAGTACCTACCCTCCCAAAGCCCTGTCCTCTACCCTGGAGGTGATGACTGAGGATGGAGCTGCTACCCTGCCTCTGTCACTAGCTCTGGGACCACAAACAGGGCCATGTCAGTCGGATGGAGCAGGTGCTGACTGCCCAGGGGCCGCTACTCCAGCTGATTCCAAGATTTCTTCAGCTGACTGCTGATGTGATAGCCTTTTCTCTCCCCATCTTCTTCAAGATAATATCTGTATTGATGTGCCAAGCTTCTATGAGTAATCTCAAATCAGAATAGTAATAGTGAAAGATGCTATTTATTTTTGAAGAAAAATACTAATTTACTAGATATATTTCTACCTCCTGATTTTTTCCGATTTAGAACAAACTTGCCCTCAAGTTAAAACTTTGTTCTACTTAAATAACAATATTTTAGACAATCTAGGCTAGTTTGTGAACTCATATGATGTGCTTTGATCCATCCATGGTTGTACATTCCTAGATTTGAGTACAAGGCTTTTCCCACCAATTTGGAATGAACTGGTCATTGTAACCAGTTTTGTATGGGACAGTTGTTTCAGATCCTAGCCCTATAATGACATCATTTTCTTTATACTCAAAATAAATGCTGTGCAGACTAGATTATTCTGGAATTTGACTGCTCTATTTTTCTCCCAATTAAAATCTGTTGCAAAGGAACCCTGCTAGTGAACAGTTTCCCTTATAAGTTATTGTTTTTGTGATTCTCATTTTGCTAGTAATAAATCTTATTTTTCCATGAGAAAGCAGTCCATTCTATTTAAGGTGGAGTGGGAGTTGTGGTTGAAATTGCGAGCACACACATGTGTGTGTGTGCTCAGTGTGTTCTATTTTGATTTTCTAGCTTCAGAGTATTCAGCGGAAATGGCTTAATATCAGTGCGGTTTGGGTTCAAGGGTATAGAACAGTAAGAGCAATAAATATGGTGAATAAAAGGAGAATCATTATTCTATTTAGCCAAAATAAAGTGTACTCTAAATTGTTTATACATAAGGCCTTGAAGTAGAGGAATTAGTAATTAGTAATAGAGTTTTCAAGTTTCTGATGGAAGGTATGCTTGTTTACTTCAAATTATTTATATGAAAAGCAATAGGAGAGAGGTCACATTTTTTTTTTTTTTAAGATTTTATTTATTTATTCATGAGAGACACACACACAGAGAGGCAGAGACACAGGCAGAGGGAGAAGCAGTTTCCATGCAGGGAGCCTGAGTCCCATGTGGGACTGGATTCTGGGTCTCCAGAATCACACCCTGGGCAGAAGGCAGTGCTAAACCACTGAGCCACCTGGGCTGCCCGAGGGGTCACCTTATAGAAAATTCCACCCTCTTTAGAACTCTCAGGGAACGAAGGGCAGGGATCTTCTTTACTTTCTAGGATATCTTCATATTTGATGAATAATTACCTGAACTCATGGTTTATCCTTGGGAAGCCACAGCCCTTAGATCATTATGGGTAATTTATATGATTTAAAGGGTATTAATGCATGTCTTGCTGTAACTATTTTACGTAATCCCATCAGGCTAACTGCTGGACCTCTTTTAGGGCTAGAATTCTAAGTATGCAATGGCTTAGTATCACGTGTAGGGCTAAGAAACTCTTTCTTTATCAGGAGATTTATCTTCACAGCCCAAGCTGGCCATTTCCTGACAGTATTACCTTGGGCAAAAAAACAAAAACAAAAACAAAAAAACGGGCCTTTTGTCCCTTTTAAAAGGACAGTAATATACCTACTTCCTAGAGGTGTTTCAGTTAAGATAATGCTCATGAAGCACTTTACAGAAAGATGTCAGTTGTCATCATTATCAAGTTATTCCATATACTTGAAAATGTCGGTGTTTTCATTCTGCTTTTTATATTATTTCCATCAAGCATAAAAGCTTAAATTAGCAACAGGGGACATTATTGCATACTCATTTTCTTGCTACTTCTCCACTCTACTTTGTACCTCTTGGTGCCCTTTGGTCAGGGGTCGCTAGGTGAGGATTAAAGCTGTATCTCACAGCTATTATTAGAGGAGGAGAAAATCCAGAATACAGAGTTCTTTGCAGTCATCTTTCCAGGGAGAGGGAATTTCCTAATGTCTCTGGTGGTACTTTATTGCATAAAGAGAAAAAAAAGTAGAAAAATTTATATAATGTCTGATTCCTATGCTTTGATTTTTAAGTATGGTGATTTTAATTCCTCATGCTGCTGTTTGTCTATCTGGAATAATAACTTTCAGTAACCGGTTCCTTATAATTCTTCCAAAGATTTTCTTTTTTATTAACATCCACAGCAGAAACATAGCTTTCTAGAGTGGTGCATTGACATCAGGTAAAACAACATGGAAACTGAGTATCTCTTTTTAAAAGTTAGAATAATATGAAAATTTATGGGTCTCTGCCCAAGAAAAATCCCATGCCTGATTCCATAATGACAAAAGGGAACATAAGAGAAAAACCTCTGTACCTTAACATTTTACCAGGCTTTCTTTAGTCACTACACTTATTCTTTGATATATATTTATGTCTAAAACCTTTGCTGAAGAGCTCTCATTGACTGAATATTAACAAAGTCTATGTATTAGTAAAACTATAAATTTTTGTGAGATTGAACTCATCTTAAAACTAAAGAAAAAATTATTTATTTTTAAGTAATCTCTATACCTAACGTGGGGCTCGAATTTACAACCCCAAGATCAAGAGTCATATACTCTACCAACTGAGCTAGGCAGACACCCATAAAGAAAACATTTAGATTGCTACGAAGAGATCCAGAAAAGATTTTTCCCTTTAAGTGCATGGTAGGAGCATTTTTGTGTCAAAAATGAACTACATCTAATAGACTACCTCTAAGCAGGCTCTGCAACACAGAAGGTATATAAAGGCATGTAAACTTTGAAACTGTGCAGTCTTGAGCTGCTTTGGGATAAAGGGAATGTACACAGTGATACCATACAGAGTAGTTGTGGTTTTTGTCCACGGAGCTCTGGTTGTGGGCTAAATGCTAGTTGGTGTGATCTTCAGTCAGCTGACTCAAGTCTTATTGTGTATCCAGTGGTAGGCTCCAGGTACTACTTCCTTCCTGGGATTCTAAGACATTTGAAATACTGACTAAAATGGGAAGATGGTGAAGTCCATTTGATTGTTGGCCTTGGGAACAGCAGAGGAGGGACTCTTTTTCTGCTCCTATGACAACAAGTAGCTAGGGTTTCCTCATCAGCTATACACCTCTGTTGACCTTGAGTATTCTGCTTACACATACAGTAGATTCTGGAAGGGGCCAGGGACCCTTTGTAAGGTCAAGCTTTTAAAGTTCATTGTTGGGATCCCTGGGTGGCACAGCGGTTTGGCCCAGGGCGCCATCCTAGAGACCCGGGATCAAATCCCACGTCGGGCTCCTGGTGCATGGAGCCTGCTTCTCCCTCTGCCTATGTCTCTCTATCTCTATCTCTATCTCTATCTCTATCTCTATCTCTATCTCTCTCTGTGTGTGTGACTATCATAAAAAAAATAAAAAAAATAAAGTTCATTGTTAGCCCTCATATATTGAGCCATGCAGGATTTTTCTATAGGTAGTATGGTTCAGTGTACAAGACTTTTCTTTAACTGGTCCTTCTAAGGCTTCCTGAGAATGGTTCATTCCTGTTAGCAGCACGCAACTGTCTCTTAAAATACTAAAGAGAATTTTGTCCGTCATCATCAAAGTTGAGTCACCCAGGCATGCCTGGGTGATACCAGCTGGCTGGGTGCAACCCAGAGAAGCCCACCCACTCACCAGCGTCCTTTTTACCCAGTTCAAACAACACCTGCACTTCCATTCATTTCCACATGGGATCCAGTGAGCTCTTTCTCCTCATGGCAAGTAAGAGTGATTGATTCCTCCATGCTAGTGGGTTTGCTCGCTTGTATGTGTGTTTAAACAGACATTTTTAAAAATAAGAAAGTATAGAGAACTCCCAGTTTTATCAGATGGTTGACAATGGAACTTGCTTTGTCAGAAGCTTAATAGGGTGATAAACTGAATTCTACTCCAGGCATTCCCAGCATTCCCCAGGGGCTGCTTTCATGAGTTGTCCTTGCTAAGAATGCATAACATATGCTTTCCGTGCTATACATGAACATGCATATGCACGGGTATATACGTCAGCAAGCCATAACAAGTAGGACAGTTTACTAAGCCATGACAAAGTTAGGTACTACCTAAATGCCTTAAGTATGAATTGTCACTGCGGCCAGGACTTCACCAGGCAGTTTAGGTTATAAACTTGATTTTTATTCAACAGAAATTATGAGACTTCTTTTACTTTCCATCCCCTACTTAGGTTGTTTTTAGTGCTTTTTTTAGTAGCACATAAGTATTTTAATAACCTGACCAGCTATAGTAGATTGTTGTAGAATTTTAGAGGAGAAGGCACATTCATAATCCATCCCTCTCCTAAACACCCACCTACCCTTCCCCAGAGTTGTGCAGATGAATGAATATACTAAAAGTTAAGGAAGTGAGGCAGCTTGCCTCAAATCTCACAACTAATGATGAAATGGAAACAAGAATTCAGCTTCCTTGACTCCAATATATATCCTGCTGTTCCAGAATGTCCTTGACATGTGCTTCCCCATCTGACCACTATTTGTAAGTCTGCCTTACCACACTGGCATCGTAGGCCTGTGCTGGGGAGGCAGGATAAGCAGTGTGATGTCTTAAGTCAGACTGTCTGGATACACATCATGGCTCTGACATACTGCTTACTTGTGCCTCAGTTTTCACATCTGTCAAGTGGACATCCTAATAATATCTACTTCATAGGGTTGATATGAAAATTAAGTATGCAAATGCCTGTAAAAGTCTCAGAGCAGTGCCTGGAACATCGAAAGTACTTAATACACATTAAGTGTCATTTTTTTTTTTTAAAGATTTTATTTATTTATTCCTGAGAGACACAGAGAGAGAGGGAGAGGCAGAGACACAGGCAGAGGGAGAAGCAGGCTCCATGCAGGGAACCTGATGTGGGACTCGATCCCGGGACTCCAGGATCATGCCCTGGGCTGAAGGTAGGTGCTAAACCGCTGAGCCACCCAGGGATCCCATAACTGTCATCTTTATCTGAATGCAGATAAGCACTGAATGGCAGTGCAGAGAAATTGAGTGTGGTCCATTATAGATTACACTGAAATGTTTACCTCCACCTGGGCAGACCAGCTAGGGTTCATTTAGTTCATGTAGCATTAGCAAAATATATACCATCCAGGTCATCTCCAGAAGGCTGACGTGTTTGTCACAAGTATGAGACATTTTGGCTTAGCCTGCCCTCCAGTACACACCTCCCCATCCCAGCCTATAACACAGGAGTGATTAGGGGCACGAGGCTTAGCTGCTTAACATGATATGGTGGGATGTTTTCAGGCGGCAGGTAGTTCTCGCTGTAAGCTCTTTAGGCTTATTCACTTGGCAATCACATTGCTTTGAGATAATTCAGAGACCTGGAGGACAAAGGGATCAGAAGTAGGATCATGGGATAGTTACTTTTTACTAAGCATGAGCCATTATTTTGTTTGTTCATGTAAAAATGTAAATTATTATGTGGAACAGTATGTGGGAGGAGAGAGAAAGGTTTTTATGGAGCGATGGCACTGCATTGTCTGTCTATGTGAATGATGTGGGTGAAATAACCACAAAGTATGCTAAGTAACTACCACATCTGTCAGTCCACTGCCATAGGCTGCAGGGGAGGCAGGGAGATATTGTGTGAAGCTAATTGTGTCATCACTGTGTCATGGGAGAGCTACAGCCAAGCCCAAGTCTTGCTTTGTGTACTAAAATTCTTGGAGGATAACCCCATTGGTACTTTGAGCGGGTGATACCTGTGGTGAGTGGTGTTCTGGAACTACTGGAGTTCTGAAACCTTCTTAGGAAACTTCCTTTTCTCTGGAGGAGTAATCTTGCTTCCAGCTTACATCTGCAGAAGCATTTCTCCTCAGTTGCCCCTCTGTGACTGGCCATAGGCTGTCACTCCCTTTGCTTTGCTGTAGTAAACATGCTCTGCCTTTAAGGGCCATGAATTGTATGAGGAAAAGCAAATTCAAGGTGCTTTGGTGGAGAGAGAATTCTGTGAGGAAGGTGTTCCTAGAGAAACCAGGGAAATTTGCCTTTTGATAAAGGATCTTTTAAAGGAAAAGCTTTGCTGTATTGTTTTTTGGTCATTTTCCTCTTTTAGGCTTAAGAAACAATTTTCCTTTAAAAGTAAGTTAGATTAGGGCAGCCTGGGTGGCTCAGCGGTTTAGCACCACCTTCAGCCCGGGGCGTGATCCTGGAGACCCTGGATAGAGGTCCCACCTTGGGCTCCCTGCATGGGGCCTGCTTCTCCCTCTGCCTGTGTCTCTGCCTGTCTCCCTCTGTGTCTTTCATGAATAAATAAATAAAATATTTTTAAAAAGTAAGTTAGATTTGTGTTTAAAAGTTCAATAGAGAAAATGTGTTTGTACTAGGGATGCCTTTTCTGTCTGTGCTCTGATGAGATATAAATGCGAGAAACTGATGAATTAGCCAAATCAGAACACTTGTAAATGGTGTACTCTCAAGTTAGGATGCTGGCACACTTCCATGGCTGCTCTTCTGGTTAAAATGAGGAGCAATACCTTGGCTGCTTTTGAGAGGGCTTAGAGCTTAGTGCAAGAAGTGGTGTTTTTTTTTTTTTTTTTAAGATTTTATTTATTTATTCATGAGCAATGGGGGAGGGGTGGGCAGAGACACAGGCAGAGGGAGAAGCAGACTCTCTGTGGGAAGCCTGCTGTGAGACTAGATCCCAGGACCCCAGGATCACGCCCTGAGCCAAAGGCAGATGCTCAACCACTGAGCCACCCAGGCATCCCAAGAAGTGATGTTTTGAGATTTAGTTTCCTATTCAAAGACCTCTTCTTTCTGTTTGTTTCAAAGTTGGATTTGAGTTTTCTGCCATTTCCATTTGATAAGCCCATTTCCTCTGGGTCATTTGTAGAATATTTGTTTTATTGAACATAATTTTTTTGAAAAATCGAACTTTGGTTTGCATGTACTTTAAAAAGTTTCCGTAGGGACGCCTGGGTGGCTTAAGGGTTGAATGTGTCTGCCTTTGGCTTAGGACGTGATCCTGGAATCCTGGGATCGAGTCCCACATCGGGCTCCCTGCATGGAACCTGTTTCTCTCTCTGCCTGTGTCTCTCTCTTTCTCTGTGTCTCTCATGAAAAAATAAATAAAATCTTTAAAAATAAATAAATAAAAAGTTTCCCTAACTCTATGTAGCTTTGTTGTTGTTTGTTTTTTTAAACAGGACAGGACATATTTAGTGAATAGTGATACTTAACTTTATTAATCACAGAAGTACTTTGGAGAGCAGATGAGCAGATGTGGAGTATTTCCTTTCAAGGAAACCATATTCTAACACTTGTCAAGAGTGGTAAGACCATGAATGCAGTCCTTTGGATAGTATTTTAGACTTAATGTTTCTTGATCACATCATGGAGCCATAGCTCTACATGTAATCAAAACTTAAACTCTAGTATTAATGGCAGAAGATTGTTTAGAAACTAAAAGCCCTGCTCAGGGCTGCCAGGTGAATACAGGTGTGAGCTTTGTCAGATAACATTGTGTGATAACTGGTTAAGCCATGTGATTCATTCAATAAATGAGACAACTTAAAACCATTCATAATTATGCTTTATTAGAGAATTGGAGAGCTGTGTCTACATAGGGCAGGCATCTAGAAGAGTCCTCTATCATTTCACTCTCAGACTAACCCTCCCTTACCCAGTGACTGGCTATCTGATGTACAACAGCCAGCATGACATTTTGAAGATAAAACGAGTTGTTGATCTGATTGAAGTTAGAAGAGAGTCATCCTAGTTCTCACCCAGGGTGGAGTACTTGAAAACCTTAGAGCTGACTAGAATGTTTTAGAGTTTCTTCTCTCATTTCATTTAGTGTGTACATTTTATGGTCTCTTGCCAGTTAGTAATAAAGTGTTCAGAACAGTGATATCTTGATAATTTAAATGGTATGAAAATTAGGCCATTAGGAAGGAGATGGAAAGCATAGTCAGTTTCTTCTGAATCTACCCTGACTTTCATTGAACTTGCTCTTACTCCTCTTGAGCTCTGTGCAGGTGAACCTATGTTCATTTTACCTAGGTAATGTTTTAGATGACATTAATGTGGAAATATTTGAGCAGTTTATTACAATATGGTATTTTGGTATTGGCATGTGTTGAGAAGACTTGTTTACCACAAAGCACTGAAGAGGCTCTTGGTAGAGAGCTGCCCCTGGTCAGAGTGCCCAAGAGCTTACTCATGACTGATTCAAGAGCATCTCACATTTGCTATCTTCTACTTTCTGAACCTTGATTTTTGCATGTGGAATGCCATCTACTGGAGTTTTAAGATTGTGTATACAATCTTAAACAGATATTTGTATCTGTGACTAGTAATATTATGTATACTACTGCTATCTGGGCTTCTGGTTTTTGTTTCTGAGCATAATCCCTTGCCCCACCTTGAAGTCTCTTTAGTTCCTTTCTGTCCTGGATATGTAACTAAAAGCCTTACCCATTGGATCAAACCAGAAACAAAGAAGTTATTTTTTTTGTATTAGTTCCTGAGTTAGAATTTAGTGATTCAGGGATCCCTGGGTGGCGCTGCGGTTTGGCGCCTGCCTTTGGCCCAGGGCGCGATTCTGGAGACCCAGGATCGAATCCCACATCGGGCTCCCGGTGCATGGAGCCTGCTTCTCCCTCTGCCTATGTCTCTGCCTCTCTCTCTCTCTCTCTGTGACTATCATAAATAAATAAAAATTAAAAAAAAAAAAAAAAAAAGAATTTAGTGATTCATCAGTTGCATACAACACCTGGTGCTGATTTGCCTCCCTGTTTTCATCTTATTTTATTTTTCCTTCCCTTCCCCTTTGTTCATCTCTTTTGTTTCTTAAATTCTACATATGAGTAAAATCATATGGTATTTGTCTTCCTTTGACTGACTTACCTCGTCAGTATAATAATACCCTCTGGTTCCATCCATGTTGTTGCAAATGGCAAGATTTCATTTTTTTGGTGGCTGGGTAATATTCCATTTTGTGTGTGTGTGTGTGTGTGTGTGTGTGTGTGTGTATACACATACCACCTCTTCTTTATCTGTTCATCTGTTGGTGGACATCTGGGCTCTTTCCATAGTTTGGCCATTGCTGCTATAAATATTGGGGTGCAGGTGCCCCTTGACATCACTATGTTTGTATCCTTTGGATAAATACCTAGTAGTGCAATTTCTGGGTCATAGGGTAGCTCTATTCTTAACTTTTTGAGGAACCTCCATACTATTTTCCAGAGTGGCTTCACCAGTTTGCATTCCCATCAACAGTATAAGAGGATTCCCCTTTCTCCACATCCTTGACAACATCTGCCTTGTTTCCTGCCTTGTTCATTTTAGCCATTCTCACTGGTGTGAGCTGGTATCTCATTGTGGTTTTGATTTGTATTTCCCTGGTGTTCTGTAATGTTGAGTATTTTCTCATGTGTCCATTGGTCACTTGTTTGTCTTCTTTGGAGAAATGTCTATTCATATCTTCTGCCCATTTCTTGACTGGGTTTTTTGTTTTTTGTGTGTTGAGTTTGATAAGTCAAAGAACTTAAATTGAACAAGACTTGCGTGTATATTAAAAACCCAACCACTTTAAAAGGAATCTAATTCTAAAAAGGAAAGTAAGTATATATCTGTTGAAGATAATTTCAAAAAGTAAAGTATATATTCATTGAAGACAACCTGAAAAGCACAAAGAAGAAAACAGTCTATTATTCTACCACCAAGAGATTAGTACTGTTGCCATTTTGGTATATACATTTTCAGTGTGTGTGTGTGTGTGCACGCGTGTGTGCACAGAATGTATCAACTTTATTTAAATAGAATTTCCCCAAGTTTGGTGCAGACATTATTTGTAGTATATGAGGTAATGAGCATGTTTCATTAATAGTTATATATTCTAAAATATATTATGAAATTATAACTAGCACATCAAGCCTGTGATTTCATGGTTACAATTACTGTGTAAGACCTTTAGTTGTTGGGCATCCTCCATACCTCTGCAGTGCCTAACTCCTTAGGTGATTTCACTAGGTCTTTAATATCCAGCACATCAGCAATCTGGTCAGCTCTAGCATCTATATATATACATATTTTAAAATTTAGTTTATTTTTTTTTAAGATTTTATTTATTTATTCATGAGGGACACACAGAGAGAGGTAGAGACACAGGCAGAGGGAGAAGCAGGCTCTCTACACGGAGCCCAATATGGGACTCAATCCAAGACCCCAGGATCATGACCTGAGGCAAAGGCAGATGCTCAACTGCAGAGCCACCCAGGCATCCCTAGCTTCAAAATATATTAATAATTCAATTTTAAAAAAATAATTCTTTACCATCACAAATGCCTCCATGATCCAAACAATCCAAGTCATGATGGTTTATTACAATATCCTTTTAACTAGTGTCCCACTTCAGTCTTTGAACAATCTCTGTTGGCTTCTCATCTCAGAGCAAAAGCCAGAGTCCTTACCATGACCTATAAGTCCCTACAATTTAAATATACTCCATGTCTACATCCTACACCTTTATGATCTCATCTCCTTTCAGCCTTCTTACTTGGCTTTACTCACGTTGGCTTCTTTCCCCTTATTTGAACACACCAGACATGTTTCCACCTCTGGTTCTTTGTCCTTGTTATTCGTCTTTCGGGAATACTATCTCTTAGTCTCAATGCCAGCTCCTTCACTTCAGGTCTTTCTAGTTAGCATTTTACCTGGCTACCTTCTCTAAAATTCTAACACCCCTAAGCCTCATATTCCCCTTTCCTGTTTTATTTTTTCCCCTAACCATGTCACTTAGATGCAGTATATGTTAGTTCTTTTATTAACTATCACCCCACTAAAATGTATGCTCCACTAGGATAGGGACTTTTGTTTGCTTTAGTCATTGCTGCATTTCCAGCACCTAGAACAGTTCCTGGCATATAGTAGGCACTCAGTAAAACCTTGTCGAAATAGGAGGTTAAATAAAAATCATGAGCTGACTTGAATAATGTTAAGTAAATCAATACATGGGGTAAAGGGATATATAAAAGCCTTGAAAGTGATAAAGGAATGATGTTTGAGAAACACTGATTTAAGGAATCTTTGAGTTTGTTTCTTTTGTGTTATTATAAGTGGTGCTGTACTATATATTTTTACATAATTTTTGTGCATGTTTATGATTATTTCCTTAAACTGAATGCTTAAAAGTATAATTTCTGATTCTTAGGATATACAGTTTTTAAGTTTTAGTGAAACTAGAAACTTTACAGTTAACACTCCTCCCTCCAGTATGAGTGTCCATACATATTCCTTCCCATGCCCCACTGTGCAGTTATCTCAGTACATTTTTTTGTATCTTTGCCAGTTGAATAGCTAAAAAAGCTGTCTGAGTACCTTAACCTGTACTTCTTTGACAACTTATATGTATGAGCATTTTGTCACATGTATAATTCTGATTTTTTATCCTGTTTTGTGAATTGTTTGCTCATGTCTATTTTGGTCTGGGCTCTGGTTGTAGTGGATGGAAAACCTACATGAACTGGTTTTATGAGACTGATATCACAGGCCCTCTGGTTTATATCGAGGAATAGAATACAAAGGTTCATCCTCCCTCCTAGAGACCAGAACCTGAGAGTCAGACTGCCTCTGTCATCCTCACTCTCCTGCTTTCCTTTACATCCTGGATTTCCTTTTGCTCCTGGCCTCTCTGCCCTCCCGTAACTCTTTGTTCCATCTAGCTTTGGCATGTGTGTCACTTAGTTCAGCCCTTGTTTTCACAGGACCTTCCAGTTCAGGGTACCCATCATCATCTAAATGCCGTGTGTCACTGTGTCCCAGGTTTCTAGGAGTGAGCAGTTGATTGGCTCAGTCAGCTGAGATCAGGAGTTGAGGTACTTGGGGTCCGTTCTCTCCAGGCGCTGTGGATGAAGCAGCTTCTCTACAAGAGACACAGCAACTAGAATGTTCAGTAGAGTGCTTTTGCCCATTTTTTGATTTGTTGTATTCGTTTTTTTCTTTTGGGTACACAGAAGTCTTTTACATATGTAGGCTAGTGTTGTCTTTATCTCATGGGTGTTTTTCTGTCCATTTAACATTTTTAGTTTTGCTTAGTGTTTTTGCCATATAATCTGTTACTTTAAAACATGATTTCTGCTGGTGTAATGTTTAGAAATACCTTCTCTGTGAGGAAATTATACATTTAACTATATTTTCTTCTAGTTCTTTATGATTTTATTTTTTATGTGCCCCTTGAATTGTGTTAAATTTTAGAGGAATTTGAGAAATAATATCTTTGCCACATCCATTCCAGGAGTATAGTCTTTATTTAGTATTAATTTTTTCTGCTTAGCAAAGTTTTGTCGCTTTATTTTAGTTTTGTACTTTTAAGTTTATTTCAAGCTATTTTATAAATTTTTTTATTATGAGTAGGATTTTTTTTCAGTTATATTTTCTAACTGTTCCTTCATGGTTTATTAAAGCTATTTAAAAAATATTTTAATTTTATGACTGACCAACTCTGGCAGGCTGGCTCATACTAGTTCTAATAACTTTTTTACTTGATACTTTAGGGCTTTACATTTGGAGAATTTTAATAAATAAGTAATTATCACTTTATTTCTACCTTTTTCATTGCTTTCTTTCTTTTTCCATTTTTTGGTGGTAGAACTTTTAGAATGAGAATAATAATAGTTGAAATCTAATAGTTGTAATAAATAAATGTAATAGTTGAAATACTGAAATTTAAGGCATGTCTGACTCTGTTGCATTTTGTTAGGGATCATTCTGATTAGAATGCTCTGGGAACCTATAAGTAAGTGAAACGAGTGAAAAATGGATCTTGACCTCCAGTTGTTTTCCACTGTCTTCTCTTAGAGCTTGAACATTTCACACTTTTTCTGGTCCAACCAATGTCTCTAGAAAGTCCCTGTTATGATCCCTCCCATTAACATATTATACTTGCTAATATAGTATGTCATGGATTTAGTCTTCTGATGGATTTATTTTTCTGTTTCTTGTTTACTATTATAGAAAATTGATAAATACACCTTAAATAGAAATAGAAAGTGTTTTGATGGTAATGTCAGCAGAAAACCTTCATAAGTTAGCAGCTACATACCTCTCTAGCTTCTTCTTTTGCCTGTTCTGTGTTCTGCATACCTCCCACTTCCACCCCATAAACTTCAACCTTAGTGAATTTTTGCTTTCTTAACTATATTTTGTTCTTTTGCATTGGATTTTCCTGTTCTTTTTCCCCAGTACATCCTCATCCTCAGGGTCAACTTCAGTATTAGTTTATCTAGGAAGACTGATTTTCTTAGACTAAGTTGAGTCCTACCATGTATTCCTAATGCACTTGGGGTTTTTGTCTTTTGAATAACATTGTGATTTTTAAAATCATGCCTTTAAAAAATTGTTACAGCTATTCAACTGTGCCCTCATACTGCAATGCCAGAGAGTATATCTTGTATCTGCCTGATTGACCATTGTGTCTGACACATAAAAGTTCTCACTCAATAAATGCTTCTTAAATTGATGATTAACGGGAAACAGGATCATAGGCGAAGAGGAAAAAATAAAACAAGACAAAATCAGAGAGGGAGACAAACCGTAGGAGACTCTTAATCATAGGAAACAAACTAAGGGTCATTGGAAGGGAGGGGGTGAGGGGATGGAGTAACTGGATGATGGACATTAAGGAGGGCATGTGATGTAATGAGCATTGGGTGTTATACAAGGCGAATGAATCACTGACTCTACTTCTGAAACCAATAATACATTGTATGTTCATTAATATAATTTAAATACAATTAAAAAAAAAAGAGTATGGAGGATAGTGCTTTGCGTGCTTATGGGTGGATTTATCAGTAAGATCCTGCAGAGAGCTGCCTCGATTAAGTAGCAACAGTAGTAGCAAGAGAGAAGTTGGAGGAGTTGAAAGGGGTAACAACAGCATATGCTTGTGTCAAAAGCATTTAGTTTTACCTGGATCTCAGCCCCTGCAGTACTGAAAGAAGGCCTGTCTTCTCTTGCTGGTGTTTGAACATAGGGTTTTGAGGAATTTGGAAGGCTGTTTCATACACAGATGAACTCTGTGTACCCTTGTGTACCCTTGGACATGAAAGAAAATATAACCCTGTACTTTATTCCTTTACCCTTTAATTTATTTGCTCCTTGGGGTTGAAGTTGTTCAGCTCCTGGACTTCTACATTGTCTGCAATGGCAGGCTGCCTCATCAATTTCAGGAACCCCACCTACAATAAAGACCATATTTAAGAAGCCAGAGTGAAAAAATGCAAAAGGAAAAACAAGAATGTTTATAAAAATGTAGTGTTTGGTGCTCTTTTGTTGTCAAAAGAAAAAGGAAGCTTTGCTTTTGTGAGCCTGATGGTACCAGCTGATGAAAATATCTCCAGCCATGAGGGAAAAATTATCATATAGTTTCAGTGTTCTTTAAGTGAGAGTAAACTTGTTTTCCTATGCTTCTTTTTTGACTATTATTGTATCCTCTTATAAATTATAAAGTGTGAACTCAGAACTGAATATTAATAGGAAGATCAAATACATTTTTGGTTGTTATTTTCTAGGTCTCATTTACTCATACTATGTCTTTCTGAGGAAATCTGCTATTTGACATAATGTTGAACTGAGGGTTGAATTTTTATTAAAGACAAACAGCAATTGAGCTGATTTTATGTGAGATTACTGTATGACTAATAAACAAGTTGAGACTGTGCTTTTTGGCAGTTTGGTTGCGGTGCTGAATTTTTCAGTTCAGTGTAATTCTAGAGCTGAACAAGGGCTCAGATTTAACCCTTTCACTTTACAGACCAGGTATGAGATATTAAGGGACTTACCTGAGGTCATGTGACTTTCCAGCTGCAGGGTCAGACTAATAATAGTAGCCACACTGTTGTATGCACTTGATGAGGTAACACTCTTACCTGCTTTACAGAAGAGGAAACTGAGGCACAGAATAGTAACTTGCTCACCTACACACAAACCTTTGCACATCAGCCAAGGACAGGGTCTCACATCCTTGCTTTTAACCGCTGGATTGTTTTGCTTCTCCACTCAGTCCGGTATTCTAAGTTACCATACTGCCCCCTAGAATTGTTTCAGCATTGCTGTTTCCCCTGTATTTGGTTCCTGTAGATGTTTTTCATACCTGAAAATGGTATTAGCTTTTCCCCAAGACACATATATACTCTGTCCTCAGAGCTGGTTGAAGCTGAACGGATCTATTCTGTGATTAAGGAACCTTGAGACAGGAGATAGATCTACAGGCAGTAGGGGCAGTTTCCCCAAAAGACCAATACAACTTCTGTAGGGACATAGTTTAGGTTATGCTGCAATCCTTTTATTTCCTTTCTCAGCCATGGAATTTTTTAGGTAACTAATTTGTTTTCCCTCAAAAACCAACAGATGAAATTTGTTAATGCTATAATAGGCAAAGGTACTCTGATTCTTATGAAATATTTATCTGCTGTAGATCACAGAAGGTAATTTCTTTTTTTTTTTTTTAAAGATTTTATTTGTTTATTCATAAGAGACACAGACACAGAGAAGGAGAGAGGCAGAGACAGGCAGAGGGAGAAGCAGGCTCTATGCAGGGAGCCTGATGTGGGACTCCATTCCCAGGATGCCAGGATCACGCCCTGGGCTGAAGGCAGACGCTTAACCGCTAAGTCACCCAGGTGTCCCACAGAAGGTAATTTCTACTCGTATTCTTTGAAATGAGTTGTTTTATGCATCTGTTCTATGTCCTCTCGAGAAATAGCTAAAACCCAGGGGCTTTGGTGCATAAAACTTGCTGTAAAGCTAGGTTTACCACCAAATGGATCTGTTTTAGATATGGAACATATCTATCATCGGGAAGACCAAGTAGACCTGAACACATTTTACTGCACCTTAGGAATCCAGAGTCCATGGTGTCCAGAGGGCTTATTCATTAAGTAGAAAGTTGCTAAGGTTTGGTGTTCCTAGAGCGTTTTTGAGGGAAAAATAGTGGTTCTTTTTTTCTAGTCAGGTTATATAAGATGGTAGCCTTTTAAAAATTTCTGTTTATAAAATTACAATAAAATTTTTCTCTCAAACTTTAGGGCATCTTTAAATTCATCTCCTATATATTATCTCAAGGCAGAATTAAAGAAGTGCCCTTTTAGAGGCAGAGCAAGGGTGCTAGGGGATTGTAAAGTCAAGTCATTTGAAGGCTTGGGGAGTCTGCATGGGGGCATTTGAATTGAGCCTGGAGGAGTGAGTGGATTTCCTTATGCTAGACAGGATGAAGCACTTGGAGCTATAAGAGAACAGTAATCTGAGCAAAGGGCGGTGTAGTGTCCAGGGAAAGATGCAGTGGGGACGGGGGCTAGGGACTCGATCAGCAGTACTAAGAACCAGTGCCATGCTGGGAACAGTGTGATGAACATCATGCTGAGAGAGGTAGGAAGATATTCTGTAGGCTTTGGAATTGTTTTTAAGAGAATGATATCCATCCTATGATAGTAGGAGGACTCTGGACGAATGGAAATTGGATTAGAAAGAAAAGGCCCATGGTGATTGAATGGGTCTAAAGATTTCCACGCTACCATAAAACCTTGAAACTTTTTTCCTTCTGTATTTTTTAATGAGCTTTTATTTTTTCTATACATAGTTATTAAATTTAATTAAATATTAAATTTAAATATTAATTAAAAACAAAATGTATAAAATTTTTAATATTAAGTACCTTGCCTTTCATTGTAAAGAAAAGTGCCCTTGTCAGGGAATTAAAAAAAGTTTTTAAAAATCATGAATAAGACAGTTTTTTTCTATTATCAAAATTTGGGATATGATAACTTGGTTGTTCCTGTAACTTATAAATAGACTTGAATCCTTAGTTATTATTAAGTGTCTAGGCATTTCTCATTACTAAATAGATATGGCAAAGCCTTCAATGGAAAAATTAGCATCTGTTCAGACTAGTCTGTATTTAAAAAAGGCTATTTTGGTAACTTAGACTGCTTTCTACAATTAGTTAAGGGAAAAGTGGAAAATTAGAGTATGAGGATGATGTGTTTCCTCCAGTGAAATCTGTGAAGCGGAAATAAGTCTGAACCAAGGAACCAGAGGATTTGGCTTGTAATTCTTCTGTCTGTAACTTTTAAATTATGCAACTCAGGGAATCTCGTTAACTTCTCTGAGTCTTTTTTTTTTGTAAATTAACATAAACTGTCCACCTTACAAGGAGTTTATGAAACCCATGTGGTTAAGAATGAGAAATATCAGATTTTATTGCAGATATAAAAAAAAATCATATGCGTTATCACTGTCCTTCCAAAATCAGTCTAACTTCCATTTCTTATCTTGGCTAAAAGTTGGTTAAATTCACTATTACTCATCCAACACCCATATGGTATACAAAGCCAAAAGCCTGGAAGCCTACTTTGATTCCTCTCTTTCCTTCATCTCCCAAGTATAATTGGCTAAAACATCTTACCAGTTTTACTACTTTTCTCACAGTTCTGCTCATTAGCTCCATATTCATTACCTTGTATCGAGTCTTTTGTGTTTTTCACCTGGACCTTTGCAGTAGTTTAATAATTGGAAGCCCCTATATTCAGTTTCTCTTCCTAACAGACATCTATATGGCACTACTTTCCAGCTGCCAATTTAAGTACTTTATAAATTCCAACTAATTTAATCCATCTGTGTAATCCAATCACCTTCCATAAAGCCACTTAGTGATCTCTCTCATATCTGGCCATTTTTCCTGCCTTCTTAGTCTTGTCTGGCTTCCTTGCCTGCATATTCATTCTCCTCCTTCCCCTTCTCCTGAACCCTGTAATCTGGTGACACTGGCCTGTTGCAGTTCTCTGAACAAACTATGCAGTTTTACTCCTCCATAACTTACACATAGCCATTTCCTGTGCTGGGAAAGCCTTCCTTTCATCACGATCCACCTGGTGAATGCCTCCTTTTGGTTCAGGGTTGTGCAGAATATAACCTCTTCCATCTAAAGCACTATTTGATCCATGATTTTATCTTGTTTGTAGTTATTTGTATAGTTTGTCTTCACTCCCTAGATTGAAATCCTGGATGTTGGGAGCTATATTTTGTTCTTTATTCATCTCTGTATACTCCGTACCTATTGTGAAGTCTGGATACTTAGTAATTGATGTCAGTGAGGGTACATCGCAGATGGTTACACATATCTGTCAAGCCTGTGCTCTTCCCATGATGTTAACATTGTGCAAAACAATGTAGAAACCATCATGCTATTCATATTACTTTGGTATGAGCTGATGTTAGTTTTATTACAGCACTTAGAACTTACAGTACATTTGAAAGATAGAAGATGTACTTCCTCTGGCTATAGAAATATGTATATCATTCTTGTGAATATGATATGGAAGTAGTCCTGGGTATGTGTAGACATAATTAGATTTTTAAAAAATCAGAAACAAAACTTTCAAAAATTTTTCCAAAGGGCCTTTGCCAAGACTGGTATGCATTCCCAAGCATCAGAGATAATGCAATACATATTAGTGAAATCAGTTGTACATAATAAACTTTTCTTCCTTAATGATAACACTTTTATTTTCCCAACAGAAAAGTACAAAAGGAACTCTTTTTACATCACAGAGAATATAAAGTATTATGACATTATACCATCTAAGGAGAACTATAGGAGAACCTATAACTTGGGTTAGCAGGGAAATTACTGTTAATATTATTCTGTTTGGATCCAACAATTGCACAAATTCATACAGAGTGTAGTGTACCTGTGCTAGTCAGAGTTCTTCAAAAAACAGAATCAATAGGAGCTATATATAATGAGATTTATTTTAAGGAATTGGCTGACATGCTTATGGAGGCTGAAAGTTTCCATGGCCTGCCATCTTGATCTTGAGACCCAGAAAAGCTGGCAGTGTAATTTCAAAGATCTTGGAGCCAGAGAAGCAAGATTCTGAGTCTGAAGACCTGAAAACCAGGAGTGATCAGGGCAGAAGAAGATCGATGTCCTAGTTAAAACAGTCAGGCAGAGGTCAAACTCAGCTTTTCTCTCCCTTTTTCTTCTGTTCATACCCTTGGTGGATTGGATAATGCCCACCCATATTGAGGAGGGTGATCTGCTTTCCTGAGTTTACTAACTTAGATGTTAATTTCTTCCAGAAACACCCTTACAGAGACCCAGGAAGTAATGTTTAACCACATATTTGGGCATCCTGGGGCTCAGCCAAGTTGATAGATAAAATTAATCATCACAATGCCTTTAGTTTTATAAAAGGAACATGCAGAAGAACTTAAGTATCTGACCAAAGGAAGTGGCTGTGAGCCAACTACATAGATCCTGCTGGGTATTCTGATCTTGCCATACTTTGACAGCCATCTGCATGGAGGCAGTGGGAGAGATCAGATTTACCAGGTCATTCTTAGTCCATGAAAGGTAGCCATCAGTCAAACCAGTCAAACTATATATCACAGTTTCCTATCTTAAAGCAGATATTGAAAGCATCTTCATTCAAAATAATATTGAAATGCTTTGAGCTGTTTTTAACCAGTGAACAGAGCTCCCTTCCCTCTCAGCATTCATATCCTAATTGTTAATTAACAATAATCTTATAAAATATAATGATTAGGATGAGGGTGCATATAGCCAGCATTTCAGTTATGCCCTCTAGGCGTGATTCTCAGAGTGGCCTACATCCTGTAAATCTGATTCTTTTAGGGGATGGTTCCCAGTCATGTGCTTTGTTTAGAATAAGCTTCCAGGTGACTCTTAAAGACAATGAACTTTGAGAAGTACTGGTGGTAATTACAATGAGACATACTAACAACTTTACAACTACTGGTATAGGGTTTTAAATTTGTTATAACCTGGGAGGCTTATTTGAAATATAACTAACCCATTGTTTTTCAAACTTTAAGTCTTGAGTGGGTTAGAGAAGTTGCCTTTGTAACAATTTCCCAGGTGCTTCTAATGCAAAGTAAGTTCAAGAAACTGCTCTAGTATATGACAGCACTGTAGTAAGTCAGGGTTTTCTGAATTGTATTTCTCCAGGTGTCAGTAGAGATGGCCTCAGTACAAAATAAGCTTGCGCAATGTTGAAAGTTAAAAAGTTTTTTTTGTTTGTTGTTGTCTTTAATAACTCCACTTTTCAGAACCTGGAGCACTAGGAATGGAATACTATTTTGGGGGACATGGGGGACATTTGAAGAAGGTGGCTCCTGTCCCTTTTGTTCTAAGACATGACTAAAGAGGTGATGTTGGACTTGTTTATAGTAGGGCACACTGGTCATTGGTACTTTGAGTTGGGGGTTAGCCTGTCTCTTTTAGGTGTCTGTATTACAGTCAGGTATTGAATAAAGCTATCTTGGTTCTACTTTTTTATTAACTGCTGTCCCCAACCACTGAAAGTTTCTTTGGAGTATTTATCATAGATGATGAAGTGTGAACTTTAGGCATTGGTATGTGGTCCCTGGATTGATTCTGGGGAGTTGTGGGGAACTTTTTTTTCCCCATTTCTATTCTGTAAAAGTAAGAATTCTGGGAAAGAGAAAACATTAGAATCTTTTAAAAAGTTTAATAGTTATCACTATTTTTGAGTGACTAATTTTGTTTAATCTTTGTAGTAACCCTTGAATGGAGGTATTGTGATCTTCATTATTTGTAGGTAGGGAAGCCAAGGCTGAAATAAGTGATACAACGTGGTGAGGCTGACCCTTGACCCTAAAGTCTGTTTGAGTCTCTAAACTCATAATTTTTTTTCCGTAGGGATCTTGCCTTTCAATTTCATTTAAGATCTATATTAGTGCATTGGGTTGTTTACTGTGGGAAATACTCTAAGACTGTAGATTAAAGTCGCTCAGTTTCAGGTTTGTTTGTTTTTTAAAAATTATTTATTTATTCATGAGAGACACAGAGAGAGGCAGAGATACAAGGAGAGGGAGAAGCAGGCTCCCTGCGGGGAGCCCGTTGCAGGACTCGATCCCCAGACCCCGGACCTGAGCCTGAAGGCAGATGCTCAACTGCTGACCCACTCACTCTGGTGCCCCACTCAGTTCCAGTTCTGTGCCTTTAGTAGTTTGTGTTTTGGGAGAAAGGAAGTAATCTCTCTGGGACTCACTTTTTTTTCCTCCATTAAGGTTGTAGTGCTTTCCAGATCTTATCCTCAGCATATTAGGAAAAGTTTTGAGTGTGTGTATGTGTGTGTATTCAGTATAAAGTTCCATCTGTAACTGTAAAGGAAGAGAGCAGGTAATGGTATTCTCATTTATAAGAATGAGAATCCCCAAACTTTGGCAAGTTTAAAATGGTATCAATGGGGGTTACTTCTGCAAGTATTTTGGTCGCTGTGAAGTGACTAGCATGTGACAACACTGTGACAAGGTGCAGAAACGTCATCTCTTGGGTGACTTGGAGCTGGTGGCATTGCAGCAAATTGCAGAATTTAGGATCTTCTGTGACAGGACCAAACAGCTAGCCTGATCTCCAGTAGGACAGGACTTTTAACACCTTTGATGGATAAAGGGGAGTGGAGAATTCACACCTTTGCAATTATTGCCACTTGACTTGCACTGTCTTCTTTTATTTTAAGTGGTTGAGATAAAAAATCTTTTGATAGGAATGGTGAGATTGACTTAAAGTATGTTTAGATCTTATTTTATCAACCCTTGTTCCAAGGATAAGAATTGAGAATGTGAAAGTAAGACTGTCCAGGTGATTTGACTGTAGTTGAGGGAGAAATTTAAAAATGAATTTTAAGAATGGCGCCACAGTAAACTCTGTTTCCTACAGACCCTAAAGGAAGGAGTGTATCCTTTGGGTAGAAGTTCCAGACTGGTAGGTTTTCTTTTGTTTGTGTATGTGTGTGTGTTTTAATTTTACTCCTTGGGTGTTTTTCTAGCTATTAACTTAGTTTTTTCTGTTCTTTGTTTTCCTTCCCTCCCTCCTTCCTTCCCTATTGCTTTATAAAACTAGAGTTTTTATACCTCAGAATAAAATTTCTTACATATACCTAAGAAATAAAATTAAAGAATAATGCTTATATAAAAACTAGAATGGACTGATTATTGATTCATCATTTTTGAATGAGTATATATCTCCCTAGCAGGAATAAGAGTTGTGGTGCTAGAATCTAGGAGCAGGGTGGGCAAGCAAATATTTTTTTTCTATAAACTTTAAAATACTTACGGTCGTCTGACATGTATTTTTTATTTTAGAAGAAGGACAAGATGTTCTATGGAGTCAATGTACTAGTGAGGACAGTATATTTTATTTTCTGTTGTGAATTTCATTCTGAAATGTCAGAATATTCTCTGAAAGTCACAAAATATATGTGCAAGCTGTTTCCTGGGTTAATCTCTGATACGCAGCTTTATATGGCACATAGATGGGATTTGTTAAATGGTTCACATTGACAGCTATGGCATTTAGGTCAGGAAATAAACAGATAGTCATTAGCGGGATATGGCTTGGGGATAGATAGATTTCACCCAAGACATCACATCTGGGCTATTTGTTCTAGCTGCTTTAAAAGTTGAGTTTGAGGATATTTCTACTTTATTCTTGCACCATGGTGTGAGGTATTGCTCATAAGAGTGTGTATGTCCAGCTAGGGATGAGGTGAAGGCGTATCAGGAACACATTATAGGGGATGGACTGTAGTAGGGAAGTAGGGACCCAGGTTTGCCTTCCTACTCTGAAGTGAGTGACACTCTTTGAGGAGCTGCGCTGGAGAGACAACAGATACAGTCTAGGGCTCTGCATGGTACTTCTTTTTCAGGAAGGCATATGTGTGACCAGATCTCCTTCTGCTTGCTTGTCTTTGAAATCTAAAGACTCAGCCTGGGCCATCTACTAGATTCAGGCCACCCAGGATCTTCTTATGGCCCTCCCTGCAAAAGTTTCTGTAATACAGAAGCATCTAACTGTGTGAAAGTTTGAAAGCTTGTGTTCACAGAGTTTGTGTTCCATGTAGAATAGTTAGGATCTAAATGGGTAGTAAACAAAACCAAAACCAAACAACAAAAAAAGATTTTATGAAGATTAAAGTAAAACTCTTTCTGAAGAACTTCTAAGTCTTTATTACAAAGAGGACTTAACTGTATTGTGAATCTGCAGGGGAGGAGGAGGTGTTAGAAGTAAATACTCTTTATTTCCCATTCCTCCTTTTTATGGTATGAAGGGTATTTATTCTATAGATTATTTTCTCTCTTTGCTGTCACTTTCTCAAAATACAATTTGAAGTGATAGAATTGATTATGATTCAATATTAAAAAAATATGTATATATTTAAAGCCATGGATATAGAAGTTCATGAACTGTATGGAGTTGCAGCTTTATTTGTGTGTGTGTGCATGCATGTTAAAAGCTCAAAATTTTGATATTATAGTAATATGAATATTCAATATTATCTGTAGTGTGTTTGAATTAGCTAGGAAATAGTCTTAATTTCTACAGAAACTGGCCAAAAAATGAGAAAAGCATTTATTTTTTTAAAGAAAGCACAAGAGTTCTCATTTGCTTTTCACCTATTAGGCCTTAACTAATTCACATAAACTATACTTTATCATTTTTCTTAGGAGGAATAGTTAACCATAATTTTAAAAGTTTAGCATTTTGGAACTTAGTATATTGTTGTTTTTTTAAATTAGAGGAGCAAAATTTTAATACTAATGATCTCAAATGTGTTCTTGGTGCACATTGTCTTGGAGATAACAGCTTTAAAAATACTGCTCTCATTTATGCTGAAAAATAGTATTTTAAAAAGCACTGTTTAGAGAGTATACGACCTTTTGAATGGTGATTTTTGAGAAGTGGGTCATATACTTCTGGAATTAAATGTAAATACCAGAACTTCAAAATAAGAGACAAAGACAAAATAACTTGTCTTTTCCAAAATGGAGGAAACAGAAGCCAAAGAATTCTGTGCCATCATTATTTTACTCTCATGACTCATAAACGAGCATATCAAGAAACAATATAATTTTCCTTTTAAAAATTAAATGTTATTGAAATTTAAGGTAAGTATAAAGTAATAAAAACAAAAAGGCATAAAAATTTTTAAAATCTAAGATGCTCTTGATTAGAAATAAATCATTATTTTAAGTACCACTGGAAAATAATATACCACTAATTAATTATGACAATGCTTTCTAATACTTAGAAGTTTTTTCTTTCTCTGACTTCTTTCACTTAGCATAATATTCTTTAGGTCCATCTTTGTTGTTGCAAATAGCAAGGTCTCTTTCTGTTATAGCTTTTTATAATATTCCATTGTGTATTCATATGCTGCATCTTTATCCATTCATCAGTCGATGGACACTTGGGTTGGTTCCATATCTTGGCTATTGTAAATAATATCACAGTAACCATAGGGGTGCATATATCTCTTCAAATTTGTTTTTGTTTTCTTTGGGTAAATACCCAGCAGTGAAATTACCAGATCATATGGTATTTCTATTTAAACATACAGATTTTTACATAAAAATAAGTATATAGTTGCTTGTTTTCTTTATTTTTTTTTTTTTTAGTTGCTTGTTTTCATTACCTTCTCCATACATAATACTTTTGTTTTGATACCAATTAATAGGATAATCCTTTTGGAGACCTTGTACACATATCAATTAAGTCAAGACAAAACCAACAATGTATAATATTTCTTTGTACACAGGTAATGAACATCTGTCTGGCTGACAGGGGTTATACTTTATAAGAAACCATCCTAATTTCAGAGACTATGAAATTTAGAAGAAATTAAGAGTCAATGGAATATGATATGTACTTGTATTTATACAGTTTTGCCAAATTCAGTACCACTTTTTCTTCATCTCTCTGGGGATGCGCACTGGGAAAAACAGGAAGGGGGAGAGGATGTCTAGTTTCTGTTCAGGAGCATCCCTGGCTCTTCCTGTTATCACCCCCCTCCCTTATAGGAAGGCTCATGATCAGGTTCTAGAGGATTACTTTCAGGGCTTCAAGCTAGTTTGCTTTGCCTTTGATACCATGCCCTCCTTTATTAGTTTTCTGGACTTTCAGAAGTGCTCCTCCCCCAGTGCCCTTCCCTTGACTAAGAAACTTGTCATTTTCAGTTTACCTGAAAAATACTTTCTGAAACCTTTTTTGAGACTGAGTCTACCCTTTGGGAAGCACAACTTTGTTATCAATTATTTAAATTATCATCTCTGCCTGGACAGTTGTGTAGTAGACGAAGTTTTGGATTTAGAGTTGGAAGACATGACTCCAAGGGCAAGTCACACCTTTTGGATATCAATTATTATCATGTGAACAATGAATAGTTAGGGGATCTATTACTTGAAAATTCTGCAGGTGCTTTCCTAAGGCCGCATGATCTAATGGTAGGTGGTCGTCGTAATTATGCACTAACTTCTTCGCACCACTCCAAGGGTCTCAGAGTGATAAGTTATATGTCCTGAATTATTTTTTGCTCAGCTGTGAGTCCTGGTAGGGCTTCTTTTATTTAAAACATGTACCAAAATGGATACTTTTTTATATTTCATTTGTACATAGGGATACTTTTCTAAAATTCACTCAAAGAATTTGTACTTGGAGGTTCTGATCATCATTAAAATGAGATGATATATGTAAAGGGCTTGTCACATGCCAGAGTGATAGGAAATGTGATTTTTCTTTCTTCTCATCTGATTTTAAAGACTCTTTTTTTTTTTTCTTTTTTGGGGAGGGGAGGTGTTCACTACGATTTGTTGTCTAACGTGTCCCTTTAATTCTCAGCTTATTTGGGGAGCAGATTGTCTTGTCTTGTGTCCAGAAACTGAATCTGTTCCAGCTCATGTTATTAAACTACCTCTGAAATCCTACAATTTCAATTTTAAAATACCAAAATACTTGGGAAAAGGGTTAGATGGTAGATAGCTGATATAATTTACATTAAGGAGCACCAGGCTCCCTCCGCTTGCATTGCAAGTGATTGATTTTAGGAGGTGATGGTGTGAAATCAAAGGGCAAATTAAGATGATAAACAGCTCCCTAAAATTTGGTAATTTTTTTTGCATGGGCAAAGTAGTTTATTTCTTTTTTTTTTTTTAAGATTTTATTTATTTATTCATAGAGACAGAGAGAGAGAGAGGCAGAGACACAGGCAGAGGGAGAAGCAGGCATCATATAGAGACCCCGACGTGGGACTCGATCCAGGGCCTCCAGGTTCACGCCCTGGGCTGCAGGCGGTGCTAAACCGCTGCGCCACCGGGGCTGCCCAAAGTAGTTTATTTCTAAATTAAACTTATACATGGTTCAGATGATTTATTCATTAAGCAAACACTTTGGTAAGAATAGACTGTGTGCCAACTGTCTGGTAGGCACAGTTCTCCTGGTTTTCTCGCTTATTACCTCATTTGTTTAAAAATATATTTTTTAAAAATCAAAGATAGTTTCAAGAAACCTGTAACTTTCTAAAACATATTCCTTGGAAAGGAAGGCACCCCATGTCTGAGCACCTCCTCCTCTTATGTGACTCAGTGATCTGAGGAAGTCATCTTAAGCATTGTCTCATCTATTTTTAACATATAATAAATGAAGATGGAAAGAAACTGGTTTAAGCATCATGCCTGGGAACATACAGAGCTTGGCAACTGGCAATGGTGCTTTTCTTTTTTAAGATAATGAATATGGTCTTTTCATTTAGTAAATATGGTTTTACTTTTCTGAGTTATTAGGAATTGAGTGTCCCACTTGGATTCTGTCTACTTTGTTGCCACTTGTTTGTCTTTGCTCCCCATTGTGCAATATTACGGAGTAGGTGATGTTTAAAAATAAATAAACCTGGGGAAAAATGTCTAGAGAGAGCTTACTGGTAAGTGTTTTCTACTGGTCAGAGCTTCTAGATTACATGAGAAGAGAAGTCCTTAAAATTATTGAAGTAATAATTCTTATTGGTGGATAAGGGTAACCAAAACTTCGTGGTGGAGACTTTCAGCCTTTATTTAGGCTCATGAGAGGAAGCATCCAAATTATTATTTTTAGGCATCTTCTAGTGAAGTTGAGTGGTCTGTTTAGAATATAGTCGTTGACTTTTCTTTTTAAATTTTTTGCAATTTGATTTAGGGCACTTTTAGTGAGCAACCATTTATGTGCCAGCCTATTGTACTAGGCACTGGGATAGAAATGTGATGAAGATCTGGATTCAACCCCAGAAACGTCACAGACCAGCCCAGTGGGGACCATGGTGTAGACAGTATGCACAGTATGCAGTGGATCCTTGTTCCTTCCACAGGATGACTTAGGGGATGGCTGGAGTCTGGCCTTGGATGATGCTAAGGGTCACAGAAGCATTCTCAGTAGTAGAGGAGGAACTAAAAAACTGCCTACTAACTTGGGAAGCTAACATGTGTCTAGGATACTAACAGTCTGTTGTTTTTTAACTGTGCCTTTTCTGACCATAGATGTTTGAGAATTGGAGTTGATTTGGGGTCTTTTGAGTGAGGGACTGCTTTGGAAGTACAAGTGAATTCAACACCCACCCCCTGCTCTCTCCTCTCTAGCCATAGTTCCCTTTCTGCGCCGTCCTTAGTCCTTGTTTGGAACACTTTTCCTGAAGATACCTTGCCAGGACACATCCCTCACTTCAGTTTTCACTCAAATGGCACTTTCCTGGTGCCATGAATAAAACAGCAAGTCTAGTCCTCCCCATGTCTTTACCTGGCTATATTTATCTCCATGGCATTTAATCACTATCACTATCTGAATGTTAGCTCCATGAAAGCAAGCACTTTTGCTATTCAGTGCTTTATTGAATACTTAATATTTACCTAGGACAGTGTCTGACTCATAATATATTCAGGAAATATTTGTGGAATGGTAAAAGAGAGGGAGGACCTTTGTTTGGTTTATTGTCTGTCTCTTATTAGAAGTGAAAACTGTACCAAAGACAGGGCTTTTTTATAGTTATTCGGTACTCCTAGCACCTGTGGTATGTCCAGCACATATTACATGCTTTAATAAGTTATTGCAGAGAGAATTACGCAATTTTGATGTGTACACTTAATTAAGTATAGTTATACTAAGCATGCTTAGTCATATGGATGTCCCTTAAAAAGTAGACATTTTTATTCTCACATGCCAGTGTTATACCTGAAGTAGAACCTGTAGTTATACTGCAACAGAAGACAGGCCACACAGCATATTGTTTAAGAGCTTGAACTTTGCAGATAAAACTGCCTGGCTTGAGCCCCATCCCAGCTTTGCCATTTTTAGCATTGTGACTTATGAAATGACTTATGTTTCCATATCTCAGTTTACTCCTCTGTAAAATGGTGATGGTAGTACTTCTCATAGGGTTGTTAAAGGGGTTGTTAAAGGGGTTATAGGTGAGGCAATATAAAATGCTTAGAATAGTGCACAGAGCACAGTAAACATTCCAGATGTGCTTACATTTTTTAGACAAAAATGTATATGGCCTTTCTTGCTAACTCATTCATCATCATAGGCAATAAAGAGTGGAAAAATCCCTTTTTATTCCTGTAGCCCCAGATGATGATGATCTCTTTGATCTGTCTCCAGATGAGCTTGAGTAATGTAAAGAGATAAAAGCAGGACATGACAGAGATAAGACTTTATTTCCTTAGGGAATGATCGTCCTGCCTTCTTCGTGCTGATTTTCCTACACTCTTGTTAGGGAGCTAATTTTTTCTCTTTAAAATTACACACAAAAAAATTGTTAAGCAAATCTGAGAAACCTCTGTCAAATACAGCAGCTTACAGTGTAGTGGCAATAAATAGCACTCAGAGAAAACCCAGTGTGGAGAAGATGTACTGACAGGCCATGGTAGTAGGACATGTATGGAGCTGGCGAACACAAACAAAAACCTGCATCATCTGGATTGTGCCTCCAGAGGAGTGTGAAACTCTAGAGAGGTGAAGAGTACAATTATTTATTGGAAATAAATGCTTCTAAGGTAAATGCAGCCTATTTTATTCATTTGGGTGTTTGGTCAGTTTCTGTGCCACTGCTTTGCATGTTGGTGCCCTCTTCTGGAAGACTGCAGAACGTGAGCCTAAGGGCCCGGTAGTGAACCTCCCAGAGCTGAGGGGTGCTGCAGGGCAGACATGCCCTTCTAGGTGCAGCAAAACTGTGATATGGGACGGTGAAAACAAGTATTCATAAAAATTCAAAGAGAGATCATAAAACACTAATAGTGATGATAACATTTGGATATATCTAACCATAAAAATATTCATAAAGCCTCTTGTTCTTTGGAAAATGAAAGAGAAAAGGAAGAGAGACAGAGGAGAGCACAAAACTGATCTAATGTTCCCTAGCTAGATAATACTATTTAGTACCTGGACCTGCAAAGGTGTGTGTGGGGGGCGGCGGGGGGGGGGGGGTGTTTGATCAAGCTAAATTTGTATTTACAAGTATACTTTTGAGTTTAGGGATGGGGTACTTATGTTCACTAAGCTAATTTTAACTGTTTTACCCCTAATGGTTATTACTCTCAAGTAAATTACATTAAAGAAAAATTAAGTTCTAAGTTGAGACTTCTAGCAGGGGTTGATTAAAATAAAAACATTCAATTTTGATTAGGATACATATTCTAACTCTAGCCACTGCTTGCAAGATAGAAGACGGCTGTCTATCCCTGACTCGGTTTGGTGCCTCTTGACCTGTGTGCTCTGAGGGAAATAGATTCACAAGATTGGTTTAGATACACCAGCCTTTTAAAATTTTCTTTAAATTACAATATAGTTAACATACAATGTTATATTAGTTTCAGGTGTACAGTATAGAGGTTCAACATTTCCATACATCGCCCTGTGCACATCATGCTAAGAATACTTCTTAATCCCCATCTTCTATTTTACCCAACCCCCCCACTCCCCTCCTTTCTGGTGATCATCAGTTTGTTCTCTGTACTTAAGAGTCTGTTTCTTCGGTGCAAAGAATCATAGGAGACGGGAGGGAACACTGAATGGAAAGAAATCAGAGAGGGAGACAAACCATGAGAGACTTAACTCTAGGTAACCAACAGAGTTGCTGGAGGGGACAGAGTGGGGGGGCAATTGGGTTATGAGCATTCAGGGAAGGAACATGGTGTGATGAGCACTGGGTGTTATATGCAACTGATGAATAACTGAACTCTGCCTCTGAAACTAATGATGTACTATATGTTGGCTAATTGAATTTAAATTTTTAAAAAGCCTCTTTTTGGTTTGCCTCCCTCTCTTTTCTTTCCCTTGCTCTATTTTTTTTTATTTCTTAAATTCCACACATGAGTGAAATCAATATGGTATTTGTCATTCTCTGACTGACTTATTTTGCATAGCATTATATTTTCGAGTTTGATCCACGGCATTGCAAATGGCAAGATTTTATTCTCTTATATGGCTGAGTAATATTCCATTGTGTGTGTGTGTGTATATATATACACACCACATCTTCTTTTATATACTCGTCGGTTGCTGGACACTTGGCCACTTCCATATCGCGTTGGTTGCTGGACACTTGGCCACTTCCATATTTTGGCTGTTGTAAAGAATGCTGTTATAAACATAAGGATGCATGTATCCATCTGGTATAGTGTTTTTATTTTTTTTAAATAAATACCTAGTAGCATGATGATTACTGGATGGTGGGGATAGCTCTACTTTTAACTTCTTGAGGAACCTCCACACTGTTTTCCAGAATGACTGCATCAGTTTGCATTCCCACCCTCCGTGCCAGAGGGTTCCTTTTTCTCCTACTTTTGCCAACACTTGTTTTTTGTGATTTTGATTTCAGTCATTCTGACAGGTTTGTGAAGTGATATCTCATTGTGGTTTTGATTTGCATTTCCCTGATGATGAGTGATGTTGAGCATCATTTCATGTGTCTGTTGACTATCGGTATGTCTTCTTTGGAGAAATGTCTGTTCATGTCTTCTCCCCATTTTTAATTGGATTGTTTTTTGAATATTGAGTTGTATAAGTTCTTCATATATTTGGATACTGACCCTTCATTGGATATGTCATTTGCAAATATCTTCTCTCATTCTATAGGTTGCATTTTATTTTTGGTGATTGTTTCCTTCACTGTGCAGAAGCTTTTTATATTGATGTAATCCCAATAATTTATTTTTGCCTTTATCCCCCTTGTTTCAAGAGATGTATCTAGAAAAATGTGGCTATAGCCAATGTCAGAGAAATTACTGCCTGTGCTTTCTTCTAGGATTGTTATGGTTCCAGGTCTTACATTTGGGTCTTTAATCCATTTTGAGTTTATTTTTGTGTGTGGTGTAAAAAAGTAGTCCAGTTTCATTCTTTTGCATGTAGCTGTCCAGTTTTCCCAACACCTTTTGTTGCAGAGACTGTCTTTTCCTACTGGATATTCTTACCTGCTTTGTCAAGGTTTAATTGACCATGTAATTGTAGGTTTATTTCTAGGTTTTCTGTTATATTCCATTGAACTATGTGTCTTCTGTGCCAGTGATCACCGTTGTGATTACTATAGCTTTGTAATATGATTTAAAGTCTAGAATTATGATAACTCCAGCTTTGCTCTTCTTTTTCAAGATTACTTTGATTATTTGGGTTTTTTTTGTGGTTCCATACAAATTTTAGGATTGTCTGTTGCAGTTGTATGAAAAATGCTGTTGGTGTTTTGATAGGGATTGGATTAAATGTGTAGCTTGCTTTGGGTAATAGAGACATTTTTAACAATATTTGTTCTTTGGATCCATGAGCATAGAATGTCTTTTCATTGCCTTGTGTTGTCTTCACTTTCTTTCATCAGTGTTTAAAGTTTTCAGAGTGCAGGTCTTTCATCTTTCTCATTCTGTGTTATTATAAATATTCTCCCTAAGGGTATTAAATTTTTTTGCTTATAATTGTATTACATTTGGCAATAGTATCCTCGGCTAAATCCCAGGAATGAGGTTAGTGAGCTCTGGCAGTTTAGTCTCTTTTACATGTTTCTTTTTTCATGTGTCATAGGGCCAAGTAGTACCTCCTTTCTCCTCAGTCAAAGGAACGTGTGTTTTGATGAGTTTGGCTTTGTGTATGTATGCATTCATTTA